>NC_067250.2:131656180-132906180 GCF_019359855.2 Lolium perenne
CACAAGATATTTCGGGCAGCTGATATGCGTGGATCGATCCGGGCGATCTGATATGCCTAACGTCGAGGACGTTCGGCCGGCCACGTTTTTCCGGGAGAGATAACTCGTACCGAAGCAGTTCGAGATGGACCTCTCCGCCCCGATAAGCTCTCCGAAGAAGACGCACTCCATCGCTATCCACGCCCTCGCTCCTGCCTATAAATATACATCTACAGCTCCTTCGGTAGAAGGAGGAAAGAGAGACACACAACTCACCATCCGGAGGCAGGACGACGAAGACGCATAACACGCTTGGAGACGAGGAACACACGAAGAAGGAGGCTGCAGGGAAGACACGGAGAACACAGAGCCAGAGGCCGGAGGCGCAGCTCTTTTTCATAGTAAATACGATACACACAAATCCACAGCCGAAATACCATACACTGATACACATACACGCAGAGCGGGAGCAAGGAACAGGGTGCAGCCCATGGAGACGCCGCCATTGATCGCAAATGGTGGGGAACACGGTTGAATTTAATCTCCCTCTCCCTTTCTCTCTTTCTCTCCAGGACATGCACACATGCATACGGCTCCACGATGACGCTCGGAGCTGGCGTCCGATAACAATGACGCCGGGGCTGCCGGCGTACAGCCGGGGCACCATCCGCCTGGCGAGGGCGACGACGTCAAGACTGCCGGTGTGCGGTCTGGTAGCCATCTCAGCGTCGGCACCAGCGAGGCGTGGTGACGACATCTGTACCAGGCTGCCGGCGTCTGTAGCGTAACGCCATGGCACCCGCGAGTAGCGGCAGCCGACGTCTGTTTCTGACTGCCGGCGTGTAACGCAGGCGACATCTTCTTCACCCATGAGGACAGCGGCGAAGTCCGTGCCAGGGCTACCCGGCCAGCGCAGACCCGACGCCATCTCCACCGCCCGTGAAGCGCAGCGGCGGCGTCCGCGAGGAGGCTGCCGGCGTGCAGCGCGGCACACCATCAACACACACACAAGCCGCGTGGCAAGCGTCGGCAGCGAGGCTGCCAGCGCGTAGCATGGCGCCATCGACACACCCGTGAGGCTAGCGGCGATGTCCGCGAGGAGGCTGCCGGCGTGCAACAGCGGCACCATCAACACACACCACATCGCGGCAGCAGCGTCCGCGGCGGGGCTGCCGGCGCGTAGCATGGCGCCATCGACACACCGCGAGGCGCGGCTCGCGACGTCTGCCACGAGGCTGCCGGCGTGCTATAGCGCCATCTCCACCACCCGTGAGCGCAGCGGCGACGTCCGCGAGGAGGCTGCCGGCGTACAGCGCGGCACCATCAACACACACACAAGCCGCGACGGCGACGTCCGCGACCAGGCTGCCGGCCCGCGTAGCATGGCGCCGTATCGACACACCCGTGAGGCTGAGCAACGACGTCCGCGAGGAGGCACTGCCGGCGTGCAGCGCGGCACCATCAACACACACACAGCAGCGACGGCAGCGTCCGCGGCGAGGCTGCCGGCGCCAACGCCAAGCCGCCATCGACACACCCGCAAGGCGCGACAACGACGTCCGCCACGAGGCTGCCAGCGTGTGGCATGGCGCCATCAACACCACATCCGTGAAGCGCGGCAACGACGTCGCGCGCCGAGGCTGCCCGGCGCGTAACCGGCGCCATCGACACCACACCCGCGAGGCGCAAGAGGGCCGGCACGTCCGCGACGAGGGGGCTGCCGGCACGTGGCATCGCGCCATCAACACCACACCCGCGAGGCGCGACAACGACGTCCGCGACGGAGCTGCCGGCGTGTGACATGGCGCCATGAAGACCACATCCGTGAAAGCGCGGCGACGATGTCCGTACCGAGGCTGCCGAGCGTGTGGCGCGGCCCCATCACCACCACACTTATGGGCGTGACGACAGCGCCCGGGTTTGTCGGCGTGCGGCGCGACGCCATCTTCAACTCCACACCACGCCACCGGCGACGGCATTCCGAGGCTGCTGGCGTACAGCCCAGCACCATCCGCCATAGCGGGGAGCAGCGTACGACACCGGACGAAGGCTGCCGGCGTGCCAGCGCCGGGCGCCATCAACACCACACTTGCGAGGCGAGGCGAGACGACACCTTCGACGCCCCTCCGCCACTAGTGCCGCGAGACGGCATCCTTTGTCTATCCTGAGCAACCATTAACCGCGTTGGTCCAAGAGGCGGCGCCGACCATGTTGGCTACACCGACCCCGGCGTGTGCGTGGGTTTTCACCAACAGTAATCTCCAACGACAGCTTACTCGCCCGAGACATATACCCCATGCGCACCTTGCAGGCAGGCTGCTGGTCGTCGAGAAGTCCTAACTGAGTGGACCCATGCTGCTCCAAGCAACCTACACCAGCATCGTCAGGAACCGACGCGGGCGAGACGTGGCGGGCAGCAAAGGCCACGCCACATGCGGCGCGTGTACCGACGAGGACACGCAGACTCTGCAGCCTCCCCCACCCTCTACCACATCATGCCTGGAGAACGCGAAGCGAAGATAGCGACGAAAACGACCACCACGGCTTAATGTGAGGTGTCTCGCGGCGTAACCCATGAGAACCATTAACTTGGGTGCCATCCGAAATTTTCAGGAATTGGAAGATCTGTCCTTATAGTCAGGCTAGCCGCACTTAAACAGTGCCACGGAGTGCTTTGTATTCAGGGACTTGTACTTTGTTTCTCCAAGAGAGATTAATGAAATGTATGCTTCCCTATCTTTTTCTTGTGTACTACGAGGTACACACAACGCCCGCATTTTCTTTATTTTACCCCGGCGCATGGAAGAAATCTTCTGCATCCTCTCCCTCAGCGTAGCGCCTCTGTCTCTCACGGACGTTTTTCTAAGTATCAAGCAAAGTGGCTTACGCCCGGTGGGACCTGGTTCTCCTCCCATCTTCGCCCGCTAAGGTCATCAAAATCTTCTTCGCCCATTCATCCAATCCACAACATCCTCCCATGAGAAGCCACAAGCGTGGAGTTCCAACTGATCAAGAATCTTCTTCATGTTGGGGGACTCTCCTGCACTGCTTGTGCAGACTTGGGTGATCCACTTTGGAGCCATGCTGCCGCCCATGGTCGTCTCATCACGCATGACGCCAAGGCGTCCATGCACCAGGCCCAGGTACCAACTTGGTTCCAAACTGCGCAATCCAAAAAGGCACAAAGGGGGCATCCGCCACGGCCATGGAAAGGAGCGGCGGGAAGGCTATCGCTCGAGGAACACGCCCTGTTGAAGGAGTCAACGATGTTGACCGGCATCAAAGGGCGGCAACGGAGGCCTTTCGATTACTCCATGCCAAGACCATCAGCAAGATGGCGGGTGCGGCGTCTCGCCTGCGCCCCTACGTCGACACTGCGCTGAAGTCCGAGCTCCTCAAAGGCTTGGAGGCGGCTTACGCAGGATTACTGCGGAGGCTGTTGACAAACACACGTACGTCCGCTAGGCCACATCCACTACGCAACTATAGGAGGAAGTACCACAGGAGTACAACGACTCCCACCAACTAAATGAGCTCTCGCATTGCTCAGAACGCGGTGCTAGACAAGGATTGGTCCTTCGACGCTGGGAACGTCGCAGACAAAGGTGCCCTCGCCTGTGACTTGCTCCCTGACAAAGGGCGAGCGAGTCATCAAGAGTCGAGGAGGTGGTGGGACGAGCCATAATGAAGGAGTTTTGGAAACGGTGCTCCTGCAAAGGGCCTGTTCTGCCAGACCTTCTCGACCTACACCAACTCCAAGGAGTGCTCAGGAGGCATGTGCGCACCATGCTTCCACACTTGGATGATCGAGCGACCAGCCTATCCGCAACGACAACAGGTTCGCCGTTATTCGGAGCGCGAGGCGCCTGGAGCATCACCGGAGAGGACCTGCGGTAGGAGTTCCATCGGCTACGAAGCTGCTCATGGACCATATCCAAAGATGGCTCCATGAGCAAGGAACAGCCAAGTTCTTCATCAGCCAGGAAGCTGGGGGAAGGAACAGAGCGCCAGGACCCCTAGCCATCACCATCAACATAGAACGCCAAACTTTGGGTCCTCGAAGACAAGCTTCACACCCACACGATCCACGTTCAGCGAGGGCATCCCTACCCCATGCTCCACGTTGGAACTCCAGTCGTCAAGTCACCAAGAGGACGGTAGGAACCCTCGTCCCACTCTACGTCAGGGCAGAACCGAGGGTCCTCCACGAGCTCCACTTCTTCCTCGAACCTTCATCACCTGCTAGGGCGTGGGGACCAGCAAGGTGCAACCTTTGAGGGAAGCATCCACCTCATCCATGAGGCGAACTGCACCACACGGCATCCACCTCGGCGCTTGGGTGCCTCCAAGAACCCATGCAGGGCTCCCACGCGCCGAAGAAACACTTGGAGTTCTATACCAAGGAGAACTTGAGGACTTGGTGCTTTGGAGCCGCAGGAACCCCCTTGAGGCATAGAAGCTCTTCCTCGACTACGCAAAGAATACTACAAGCCCATCCTTCCCCGGTGGGGATTGGGAGTTCTGCTCCAATCTTCTTTGGGAGCAGGTTTTTCTACCTGCCCCGACTGGCCCCAGTAGCTTCTGAAGGCGAGGTTCCACCATCGACCGCCAATAACGTTGAGGTGTCCCATGAAGTCCCGATGACGTTGATCGTCAGCCGGTAATACGCCATCAACCACCACGCTACGGGTGCATAGACGCTCCAAAGGAGGAATGTGTACCCATACAAGGTAGCGTGGTTAGAAGAAGTCTACGGAGAATAGAAGAGCCCCGCAAGGGGAGGCCTCGAGACATGCAGCCCCCCATCCTCTACGTATTCGTGAAGCTTCTCCATTCGGAGAAGAGGCTTCATCAACAATGAAGGCCGAGCCCCAAGGTGGCTCGCTTTTGCTGGAGAAGGCTGGGTTTACCCTTCGGCGAAACAACGCGGGATCCCTCCGCCCCCTGCAGGTGTGCGGCGTGGTGGAGGCAATCCCGAGATCTCATCAAGAAGAGGCACAAGGCTCGACCCAGGATTCGAGGCTCGGTTACATCGACCTTGGCGGCTCCGACGATGAAGAAGAGGGGAACCATCCCTACGTCCCACGAGCTACGTGCCATGCTACGTCTCTCTCTTCAGGAGACGACACCGAACCTTCACGTCGTGGTCTTCATCGACGAAACTACAACGAGCACAACGACCAAACCGAGGTGGGGAGCTTGACTCGACATCAGCCCCACAAGAGCTAGAAGACGGTGGGCAGCCCACAATCGACGAGCTCGTGGAGGTCAACAACTTGGGACAGAGGATGATCCACGCCCACTTTGGTTGGCGCCACGCTGACGGAAGAGGAGCGTGAAGGCTATCGAAGCTTCTTGATGGAGTATCAGCGAGATTGCTTTGCCTGGAACTACAAGGAGATGCCGGGGCTGGACCCTCGTGTTGCCACTCACAAGCTGGCGATTGATCCACATCACCGCCCGGTCAAGCAGCCTCCCACGACAGCTTACGACCTGAATTTGAAGACCAAGTCATCGCAGAGGTAGATAAACTTATCTTTGCAGGTCTCATCAAAGGAGGCCAAATACACTCGGTGGCTCGCAAACATTGTGCCCGTAGAGAAGAAGAACCGGCCAGGTACGGGTCTGCCAGGACTTTCGCGACCTAAACCGAGCATGCCCCAAGGACGATTTTCCCTCGCCGATCACATGGAGATGGTGCATCCCGACTCCACCACAGGTCATGGCGCACTGTCCTTCATGGATGGTTCGTCCGGCTACAACCAAATCAAGATGGACCCAGATGGACGCCATCGACACCGCCTTTAGGACCCGAAGGGCATCTTCTACGACACCGTCATGGCGTTCGGCTTGAAGAATGCTCAGTTTGTGCAAGCGTACCAACGGGCCATGACGTACATACTAGGAGACCTCATCCATCATTACGGTGGAGATGCTACGTGGTGACGACATGGTGGTCAAGACCAAGAGAACGCCAAGATCACAAGGAGGACCTGCACGGGTTGTCTTTGAGCGTCTACGTCAACACCAGCTCAAGATGAACCCCGTTGAAATGTGCCTTAAAGCCGTTCAATCAGGGCTCTTCCTCGGCTTTGTCGTGCACCACCGAGGCATAGAGATCGAGCCCAAGAAGATCAAGGCCATCCCCTCAACATGCCACCACCCTGCAATCTCTCAAGGAGTTGCGGAGCCTTGCTGAGGAAGCTTACGCATACATTCACCGTTTCATCAACCTCTCCGGACGCATTCAGCCCTTCTCAAGCCTTATGAAGAAAGGAGCTCCATTCGTATGGGATGAAGCTTGTCAAAGAGGCTTCGACGACATCAAGAGGTACTTGCTTGAGTCACCCGTCTTGGCAGCTCACTGTAAAAGGGCGCCCCCTTATTCTGTACATTGCAGCATAGCCTGCTTCGATAGGCCCCACTCTACTCGCTCAGCACAATGATGAAGGGAAGGAGGTGGCTTGCTACTACCTAAGCCGCACCATGGTGGGATACTGAGCGGGAACTACTCTCAATAGAGAAGTTATGCTTGAGCGCTAATTTTCTCCTTGAAGAAGTTGAGACACTACATGCTAGCGCTACCAAATCCAGCTCGTTGCAGAGAACGGACCCTATAAGGTACGTACTAAGTCAGCCTGCGGTGATGGGGAGACTAGGAAAATGGGCACTCCTCATGATGGAGTTTGACCTAACCTTTGTCCCCAGAAAGCGATCAAGGGAATAAGCACTTGCAGCAGATTTCCCTTTGCAGCGCCTTCCCCATCCCCGAGGACTCTCCACTCATCACCAACCTCCCGATGAGAGGTGTTCACCGCTAAGACTCGAAGGTCCATGGGAACTCTCGCCCGATGAATTGCTTCCCGCACTTGCGGTCGACCCCGATGGAACTCCTGAGGCGGAGAGCGGGGGCAGGACTGGTGTTCAAGACACCACAAGGAGGGTGATGTACCACTCATCCTCCCTCCTCAAGGAGAGAGTGCTCAACAACGAGGCGGAGTACGAGGCACTCATCTTGGGCCTTCTCCCTAGCGCTCTCCATGGAAGTCCGTTCCTTACGAACCTATGGGGATTCTCAACTCATCGTTCGGCAAAGTCAACGGACATCTCACGAAATCGCAAGCACTGAACTGGTGCCGTACTAACGCGGCCGGAAGCTCATGGAGAAATTTCAACAAGTCCGAAGTGCTCCATGTTCCCGCCGGAAGCAGGAATGCACCTGCCAATGCATTGGCGAAACTGGCATCAGCGCTGGTTCTCCCAAGTGACAAATCCACGCATGTGACGGTTGAAAGAACGGTGGCTTCTTCCCGCTGACTTTTAAAATACGTCATGGTCTTTTGACGGTTCCCAATGACAAGTCCTTCGGCGGCCTTCTCGGATATCACACATATAGCTAGTGTATAATGGGAAAGCCAACATTTTAAAAATAATCCCAAACCGAAACCGTGTTTTTTTTTTTGTTACTCTCTACTTTGCTTAGTGTTTCCTTGCTCTTGTTTCCTCGAACCCGAGAAAGTACAGGGACACGCTTTCAGAGAAGATTGAAGTTGCGACTCGGCGCCCATGATGATGGGCTCGCCACGACCTTCAAATGTCTACACCGGCCTGTTTCGGCAATACCGGGAGCCCGGTGTTGGCGCCCGATGAATTTCGGCGGCACATCTACATCAACACACACATGAAGATACGGGAGCAGTGCAGCGCGCCTTGATGCAGGCCCTAGCGTGAATACTGGGAAAGCCTTCAATCTAGTCGGCTGGCACTGCATGATGGCTACATGGTCCCGGCTGGAATGATAAAATTTCTCCACAACACGGCATGCTATTTGGCCGTGGAATGAAGATAAAGGAAGACTAGCCGGTTGGTTGGCATCGCACACGATCCCAACCGGTTTTCTTCCAAAAAATGTGTCTGTGAGGACGTACCTTCCTGCACCAATGTACATCAACACTCAGCTCTCGCGACATTGCCTCTACATCAACACTTGGCACTCAGCTGACACTGCCTCTACATCAACACGTACTTGGCACTCGCGACACCGCTTCTCTACATCAACACTCGAGCAGCTCTACATCAAAGCTTGGCACTCGCGACATTGCCTTTACATCAACGCTCGGCACTCGCGACACTACCTCTACATCGATCAACACTCAACCTCCAACAAGTGCGCTCCCGAATTCCAAAGATCATCTACATCAACAACATCCCTGAGGGTGCCTCCCAGGATGCGAAGGCACAGGCTGCACATGTACTTGTTGCGTCGGAACTTTCGCCAAGCCAAGGTCAACTTGCTTCGCGCGTGACTTCTCGCCTTGGCGAGGGGCAATTGTTCGACATTGTTTTTGTAAAAAAAGCCAAGTTGAACCGGTACCAAATAACAACAAGCTGCGTATATATACACATATGGAACTAGTCATTTTGTTTGATCAGTTTAACATGTGCATATGCATGAAGCTAGCAAGACCATCGACCCATCAACGTACATGCATGGTGTATGTGTACGTGCCGGAATATTGAGGCATACGTGTACAGTCCGGCCGGCCGGCAGCGTCTACGTACGCGTACGTATCTACTGCCTCAAGTACACAAGATATTTCGGGCAGCTGATATGCGTGGATCGATCCGGGCGATCTGATATGCCTAACGTCGAGGACGTTCCGGCCGGCCACGTTTTTCCGGGAGAGATAACTCATGCAGGGGGTTGAGATGGACCTCTCCGCCCCGATCCAAGCTCTCCGAAGAAGACGCACTCCATCGCTATCCACGCCCTCGCTCCTGCCTATAAATATACATCTACAGCTCCTTCGGTAGAAGGAGGAAAGAAGAGACGCACAACTCACCATCCGGAGGCGCGGGACGACGAAGACGCATAGCTTGCCCGCTTGGAGACGAGGAACACACGAAGAAGGAGGCTGCAGGAAGACACGGAGAACACAGACCCGGAGGCCGGAGGCACAGCTCTTTTTCGTAGCAAATACGATACACACAAATCCACAGCCGAAATACCATACACTGATACACATACACGCAGAGCGGGAGCAAAGAAGTGCAGCCCATGGAGAGCGCCGCCGGTGATCGCAAATGGTGAGGAACACGGTTGAATTTAATCTCCCTCTCCCTTTCTCTCTTTCTCTCCAGGACATGCACACATGCATACGGCTCCACGATGACGCTCGGAGCTGGCGTCCGATAACAATGACGCCGGGGCTGCCGGCGTACAGCCAGAGCACCATCCGCCACGGGCGAGGACGGCAGCGACGTCCGGCAAGACTGCCGGTGTGCAGTGCTTAGCGCCATCTCCGTGGCACCGGCGAGGCGTGGCGGACGACATCTGTGCCAGGCTGCCCGCGTGCAGCGGCGCCAACGCGCCATAGCCTTTCCCGCGAGGCGCGGCAGCGACGTCCGGCGACACGGCTGCCCGGCGTGTGTTAACACGGCGCGACATCTTCTTCACCCTTGCAGGAGCGACAGCGAGTCCGTGCGGGGGCTGCGGCGGCCCGGCGCAGGGCGACGCTTCATCTCCACCACCCGTGAGGCGCAGCGACGACGTCGCGAGGAGAGCTGCCCGGCGTGCAGCGCGCGGCACCATCACCAGCACACACAGCGGCGACGACGACGTCCGCGACGAGGGCTGCCGGCGCGTAGCATGGCGCCATATCGACTTACACCCGCGAGGCGCGACAACGACGTGCCTCGCCACGCAGGCTGCACGGCGGCAGTAACATGGCGCCCATCTCCACCACCCGTGAGGCGCAGCCGGCAACGACGTCCCGGCGAGGGAGGCTGCCGGCGTACACAGCGCCCCGGCACCATCAACACACACACACAGCCGCGACGAGCGACGCGTCCCCTCGCGACGAGGCTGCCGGCGCGTAGCATGGGCGCCATCGACACACCCGCGTGAGGCGCAGCGGACGACGTCCGGCGGAGGAGGCTGCCGGCGTGCAGCCCGGCGGCACCATCAACACACACAGCCGCGGCAACCGACGTCCCGCGGCGAGGAGCTGCCGGCGTAGCATGTGCGCCATCGACACACACCCGCAAAGAGCGCGACAACGACGATCCGCCACGAGGCTGCCGGCGTGTAACATGGCGCCATCAACACCACATCCGTGAAGCGCGGGCGGCCGACGTCACGCGACGAGGCTGCCGAGCGGCGTGGCGCATGGCGCCATCGACCACCTACACCCGCGAGGCGCAAAGGGACGACGGTCCGCGACGAGAGCTGCCGGCCACGTGGTAGCATCGCGCCATCAACACCACACCCGCGAGGCGCGACAACGACGTCCGCGACGAGGCTGCCGGCGTGCTAACATGGCGCCATGAAGACCACATGCCGTGAAGCGCGGCGACGATGTCGTCGTGCCGAGGCTGCCCAGCCGCGTGTCAGCGCGACGCCATCACCACCACACTTATGGGGCGTGACGACAACGCCCGAGGTTTGTCGGCGTGCAGGCGCGACGCCATCTTCGCTCACTCCACACCATGCCACCGGCCCCGACGACGTCGAGGCTGGCTGGCGTACAGCCCAGCACCATCCGCCATGCGCGAGGGACGGCGTCGACCTGGACGAGGTCGCTGCACGGCGTGCCAAGCGCCGGCGCCATCAACACACCACACTTTGCTGAGGCGACGGCGGAGACGACACCTGTCCCGACGCCCCTCCCCACTGATCGGCGTGAGACTGGCATCCCCCTTGTCCTATGCCGACAGCCATTAACTTGGCGTTGGTCCAAGACGAGGCGCTCGACCATATTGGCTACACACGATCTGAGCGTGTGCGTCGGTTTTCTACACCGACGCCAATCTCCAACGACAACTTACTCCCCGTGAGACATATACCCCTTGCGCACCCCGCACGAGGGCCTGCTGGTCGTCGAGAAGTCCTAGCTGAGTGGACCCATGCTACTCCAACCCAACCCTACACCAACATCGGTCAAGACCGACGAGGGCGGGCGTGGGCCGGGAGCAAAGAGCCCTGCCGCCACATGCGAAGCGCTGTGTAGGTCGAAATCGGCGAGGAACACGGAGCTCTGCCGCCGCCCACACACACTGCTACCACATCATGCATGGAGAACACGGTTTAAGACGAGGCGAATGAACGACCACACGAAGCTTAATCGGAGGGTGTCTCGCGCGGGCGTAACCTCGCGGGGAGTAATTAACCGGGTGCCTTCCAGAGGCCTCGGGAACCAGGAGATACGCAATCGCCATAGTCAGGCTGGCCGCGCAAACGCTTAGTGATACCACGGAGCGCTTTTGTGTATTCAGGGACTTGTACTTTGTTTCTCCAAGAGAGATTAATGAAATGCATGAGCCTTCCCTATCTTTTTTCTTGTGTACTACTTTGGCATTACACTCGGCAACGCTTGCATCGCATTTCTTTATTTTTACCCCCGAGCGCCATGAGAGAAACACTTTCTACCATCCCACTCTCCCTCAACGTAGCGCCTCTGTTTCTTTCTGACAAGTTTTCTCGTGGTCAAACAATTTCCTATGAGTAAAACTTGTGATAATAATTATGCTACTGCTATCTATGATAATCCATGCTACTTTGATAAATCTTGTGATAAATGCTTTGTTTTGTGCCTCGATGTCCAGAAATGCATGGTACTAAAGGAATTTTGCTTGGCAAATATTTATGATAAAGCTCTAGATGATGGTCCTCTTCGTTACTTGATACTATTAATTGTACTACTAATAGAAAATGGGATTGGAGAAGTTCTTGACATTATCTATGTGTCCCATATCTCTTAGAGATTGATCATTCATCTTGTTATATTATTGATAAAAAGTGTGTTCGAAAGTTTTGATCCCACTATTTTTGAACTTGATAAAAATTATGTGTTTGGGAATCATGAAAAGTATGCTGCATGTGATAGTTATATTGTTGAGTTTGTTCATGAAGCTACTGAAAATTATTATGAGAGAGGAAAAATATGGTAGTAGAAATTTTCATGGTACTAATACACCTCTCTATGTGCTGAAATTTTTGAAGCTACACTTGTTCTATCTTCCTATGCCATTGTTACTTTGCTCTTCATGAACTTGTTTATTTACAAGATTCCTTTTCATAGGAAGCAGTGTTGAGGCTTAAATGTGTTTTGAATTTTCCTCTTGATGCCTTCTCTTTTGCTTCAAATACTATTTCTTGCGAGTGCATCATTAAAACTGCCGTCGAGCCCATCTTAATGGCTATAAAAGAAAAGAACTTCTTGGGAGATAACCCATGTGTGTTATTTTGCTACAAGTACTTTGCTTTATATGTTGTGTCTTGAAGTTTGTTTACTACTGTAGCAACCTCTCCTTATCTTAGTTTTGTGTTTTGTTGTGCCAAAAGTGAAGCCTCCTTAATGCGAAGGTTGATACTAGATTTGGATTTCTGCGCAGTAAACAGATTTCTATCTCATTGTCACGAATCTGGGCTGTTTTTCTCTGTCGGTAACTCAGAAAAATATGCCAATAATTTACGTGCACGTGCCTCAGATATGTACGCAACTTTCATTAGTTTTGAGTTTTCTGATTTGAGCAACGGAAGTATTTATTAAAAAATTCGTCTTTACGGACTGCTTCTCGTTTTGACAGATTCTGCCTTTTATTTTGCATTGCTTCTTTCGCTGTGTTGGGTGGATTTCTTTGTTCCATTACCTTCCAGTAGCTTTGAGCTTAATGTCCGGTGCTCAAGTATTAAGAAATAGTGATTATGTCACCCTCCTGAACATGTGAGTTTTTGATTATGTACTAACCCCTCTAATGAAGTTTATGAGAAGTTTGGTGTGAAGGAAGTTTTTAAAAAGGGTCAAGAGAGGAGGATGATATATGATCAACAAGAGTAAAAAGTCTAAGCTTGGGGATGTGCCCCCGTGGTTCATCCCTGCATATTTCAAGAAGACTCTGCTGTCTAAGCTTGGGGATGCCCAAGGCATCCACTTCTTCATCAACTTATCAGGTTTCTTTCTATTGAAACTATATTTTTATTCGGTCACATCTTATGTGCTTTACTTGGAGCTGCCTCTTGTGTGATTTTATTTTTCTCGTTTGTATATGTTTGGAATAAATTCAGATCCTTAGCAATCCTTGTGTGGGAGAGAGACACGCTCACGCTTTTTCATATGAACAGCTTGTTCTTCGTTTTACTTTTAGTGTTCAATGATAAAAGTTGGAAGCTCACAATAATTATTTTTATTTGGTTGGAAACAGAAAATGCCTCATAATGTCTTCCGGATAATTTGACACTTGGCAATTGTTTTGAGCTCTCAAGTAGATCATGATTAGTTTTTCATGTAGTTTAAACCTATTAGTGGAGAACTACCGTAGAGCTTGTTGAAATTGGTTTGCATGATTGGTCTCTCTAAGGTCTAGATATTTTGGTAAAAGTGTTTGGAGCAAAAGCAAAGAAGACAATGTAGAGTATTATAATGCTTTGCAATATGTTCTTATGTAAGTTTCTGTTGTCTTGGTTCATACTTGTGTTTGCTTCAAACAACCTTGCTAGCCTAAGCCTTGTAATTGAGGAGGAAATGCTTCTCGTGCATCCAAAACCTTGGAGCCAAAACCTATGCCATTTGTGTCCACCATACCTACCTACTACATGGTATTTTCTGCCATTCCAAAGTGCAAATACTTCTATTAATGCTACCTTTAAACAATTCAAAATTTACTATCTCTTATTTGTGTCAATGTTTTATAGCTCATGAGGAAGTATGTGGTGTTTTTATCTTTCAATCTTGTTGGGCAGCTTTCACCAATGGACTAGTGGCTTCATCCGCTTTCTTATCCAATAATTTTGCAAAAAGAGTCTGGCTGCGAGGTTCCCAAATTTCAATTAATTAACTTCATTAATAATTCTCTTTACATGTTTTGCTCTAATTCCTTGACCGCAGCAAACTTAATTTTGCAAATAGACACTCCTCCATGGTATGAGATTGTTGGAAGGCACCCGAGGATCTCGGTTAGCCATGGTCAGTGTAAGCAAAGGTTGGGAGGAGTTATCACTGCCCATAAATAAAAAGCCTCTAAAGTGCATGTGTAAACAAAAGAGAAGAGGGATGATCTACCTTTGCTTTGGTAGAGATAACGTCCTTCATGGGAGCCGCTCTTTGAAAGTCTGTCTCGGCAAGTGGGGTTAGAGTGCCCACTACCATTCGCGTTGACAACAACAAACACCCTCTCAAAAATTTTACTTTTATGCTCTCTATATGATTTCAAAACTTAAAAAGCTCCTAGCACCCGATGTAATCCCTGCTTCCCTCTCTACTTGAAGGGCCTTTCTTTTACTTTTATGTTGAGTCAGTTTACCTACTTCAGCCTTCCATCTTAGAAGCAAGAAACACTTGTGTCAATCGTGCATTGATTCTTACATACTTGCTTATTTGCATTCATCATATTACTTTATGTTGACAATTATCCATGAGATATGCATGTTGAAAGTTGAAAGCAACCGCTGAAACTTAAATCTTCCTCTCTCGTGTTGCTTCAATGCCTTTACTTTTGAATTTATTGCTTTATGGAGTTGGCAATCCTCTTATGCAAGACTTTTCAGATGCTTGTGCCTCTGAAAGTTGCCTCATTCATGCAAAAGTTTTGCTATATGTTATCTTATTTCATTTAGCAACTTATAGATCATTGCCTTGTAGTCACTTCATTCATTTCATATGCTTTGTAATAGTATGATCAAGGTTATATGTAAGTAGCATGTCACTACGTGAAATTATTCTTTTTATCGTTTACACCGCTTCGGGACCGAGGCGAGGAGCCCTAAGCTTGGGGATGCTGATACGTCCTCGACGTATCTCATAATTTCTCGTCGTTCCATGCTTGTTTTATGACAATACTTACATGTTTTGCTTGCACTTTATGATGATTTCATGCATTTTTCGAACTAACCTATTAACAAGATGCCACTGATGCTAGTTCGTTTTTATCGCTGTTTTTGGTTCCAGAAAGGTCGTGTTTCGGGCAATATTCTCGGAATTGGACGAAATCAACGTCCAAACCTCCTATTTTTCCCGGAAGGCTCCAGGGAGCATCGAAGAAGAAGTCGGAGAGTGGCCGTAGGGCCACCACACCATAAGGCTATGGCGCGGCCTAGCTCCTGGGCCTGCGCCGGCCTATGGTGAGGCGCCCTCAGTGCCCCACTTGCGCCGCCTCTTCGCCTATAAAACCCCTTTTCGACCTAAAAACACAGTTACTCAGTGTGACGAAACTTCCAGAGAAAGACTCCAGGCGCGCCGCCACCATCGCGAAACTCCAATTCGGGGGACAGAAGTCTCTGTTCCGGCACCCACTGCCAGGACGGGGAAGTGCCCCGGAAGCCATCTCCATCAACGCCCACCAGCCTCCATCATGTACGATGTGGAGTAGTTCTTCCATGGACTACGGGTTCTAGCTGTAGCTAGTTGGTATTCTCTCCCCCATGTACTTCAATACAATGATCTCATGAGCTGCCTTACATGATTGAGATTCATCGATGTATGGTAATCGGTGTTGTGTTTGTTTGGGATCCGATGGATGATACATTATGATTAGTCTATCTATAAAGTTTGTGAAGTTATTGTTGCTGCAATCTTGTTATGCTTAATGCTTGTCACTAGGGCCCGAGTGGCATGATCTTAGATTTAAGCTCTATACTTATTGCTTAGGTTGTATCTACAAGTTGTATGCACATGTCGGCCGTCCGGAACCAAAAGGCCCCAAGTGACAAAGAATCGGGACAACCGGAGGGGATGGTGGTGATGTGAGGATCACATGTTTTCACCAAGTGTTAATGCTTTGCTCCCGTGCTCTATTAAAAGGAGTACCTTAATATCCAGTGGATTCCCTTGAGGCCTCGGCTGCCACCGGCATTTGAGGTAGGACAAAAGATGTTGTACAAGTTTCTTATTGCGAGCACGTACGACTATATATGGAAAACATGCCTACATGATTAATGAATTGATGTTTCTATCTTAATGCTTTATCAATCCTATCAATTTGCCCAATCGTAATTTTGTTCACCCCAACACTTGTTATTGGAGAGTTGCCACTAGTGTATGATAGTCGGGAACCCCGGTCCATCTTTCATCATCATATACTCGTTTCACATGTCCCTTAATAGTGGAAGCTAGTATCAATTATTTTCTCGGGTACCATTGCTCTGTGTTACATATTACTGCTGCTAAGTTCTTTGTTACTATTGCTCTCATATCATGCTACTTTCATACATCACCCCTGTTACTAGTGCTTTTCACAGGTGGCAATGAATTGACAACTCAGCTTGAGCATAAGGCTTATAAGTATTCTTTACCTCCCCTTGTGTTGAATCAATAAATTTGGGCTTTACTTCCCTCGAAGACTATCGCGATCCCCTATACTTGTGGGTTATCAGCCACAACTCGGCAAAACATGTACATGCATTCGGGTACGTGGACTCACTCTTACATGCGATGGTAGTCGCCCCGTGTGATCAGCAGTGTTCCTCCGTATGCAAGCATTCTCAATGGAGCGGTGCATCTTCTGAATGCGACGAGAACCCGGGCAACGCCTACATCGTCGTGCTTCCTTGGGCCTTGAAGTAGTCTGTCGAACTGCCGAACACCATGGAGATATTCATGAACAAACCCTTGCTCATCCTATACCGCGCCGAAAATTGTCTGGCCATGTGTTGCACTCATCTGCCAGTAGGAAGTCGTTATGTAGAATGGTATGCCCCTACATCCTGCGCGCGGCGCTTAATCGGCCCTCTTTAGCTTACCTCCGTCGGCATCAATCATGTCTTGGAGTGAGGCGATGAGTCGAGAATATGCTTCCCGTATGTCGTCGGTCGGCTAGGCTTGCTCATCCTCCAGCAGCCGGACAAGCATCTCTGGTCGGTCTCTATCCATGTCTAAAGCAAAAATAATGGTTAAGAATTGCGTCATGGCAGACGAGGCAGAATTGTGAACAAACGGCCTATCGCGTCTGCACTCGACAAGTCGGTCGGAACACCTATATGTGCGAGGAGGTGGGGTGGATTTGACGCCATCGTTACCTGGGACTCAAGCCGGAGAAGCGCGGAGTTGCGAAAAGGCCAGCTAGAGAGCCAGCCTAGCGATGACGGTACCGACTTAGAAGTGAGATCAGCTGCATCAAAACGGCTTTGGCAAATCGAGCCCGACTGCCCGGAGGGTGGGAGGCGCGGGGAGCCGATGGGGTACAAGCGTTGTTGCCTTTCGAAAAACTAATTTTGCTGCAGGCATCGGGTGAAAATGTTTTAGGTTGCTTCGAGAAAATATTGCTCCCTTCACCTGTTGCTACGAAGACTTTACCCGCGCGCTGGATATATAGCTCCTTATACAGATGAGTGAAGTGCACAGTTAAAGTTTTTGTATTTTGGCATTTCTATCTGAACTGTACAAAATCCATTCTCTGGCTACTGAACTCGCATATATGAACTCACATGCTAGGATGAAGTGGTTTCAAATATGCAGCTTTGTCGACTGGATTCATGCATCGCGTCCTTTAATGTGGTGCCACTGCAGTACACGCTGGTTAGCTTTTTGTGAAGTGGAGAGCTTAAGTGACTTTTATGCCTTCTTTTATTATAAGCCTAGGACAAAGCCCGTGCTTCGTTCTGGAGTGCTGTGAGTATCCGATTTGATGAGCCATCCAGTCTTAGTGGCCATATTTAGCAGGCATGCCACACAGTGAATTGACATGGCTTAAGCATGGCAAAACATGCTTACATGAAAAGAAAAGAAATAGGGTAATAGCTGATTACTAAATTTTTAACTAACCTTGTCTTGTAAAGCTGCAAAATTACACAGAGACATACTTAACATCATATCTTGTAGATACCAGACCTTTTATTAGCTCTTGGTTTCAGCATCCCAAAATAACAGTGGTGTATAGAGACAATGCCAGAATTGTCTAATCACCAACATTTTAATGTAATAGCAGTTGTGTGAATAACTAAACTACTGATTTGCAGCAAAGACAGGGAAAGAATGGTTGGGCACTTATCATACCCAATATTTTCACCAAGTACACACCTGCTTTAGTTAAATGTCCGCAGGATTAAGAGCATAAGTGCTGCTCAAGTACAGATATGGGTAGTCCTTTCTCTCGAGCACATAGTATGCATGTAGTGACCAGCAGCAATGAAACTCAGGAAGTTTTACGCAGTACTTGGACATAAGGTAACGGCGGCCGCAGCCGTGGCTAGGGAGAGCATTTTTAGGCAGCTTAACATAAACCACTATAACCTACACCTTAATCTTTTTTTTTTTTTTTGAGAACATAGGTACATGACCCAGCTGCGCACAAGCATGGCGTACTGACAGCACCTATGAACGCACACACGCACACCCTACCCCTATGAGCACCTCCGAGGACTGAGCAAGCATATCTTGAGGTTGGCCAAATCACCCTTGGCTGGTAACCTCCCCTTGTTGACGGAGCGCATCATGCCTACTGCTAAAGCATAGTGCAGATTAAATCTGGAATAAACAGAGATAAATACGAAACACCGCTTACCAAGTCTAGGGCTTGAGCACTGGGTGGGCTAGTTCCTACATGAGGGACCTAACCATGTGAGCGAAGCTCTGTTTGCACCTTCACCTTAATCTAAACTCCTTCGTACAAACATAACCCTCTTTATGTACTGGAATTTACATCTTGTAAAATAAAACATGCAAGAGGTTTGTTCTAAAATTGGATGGAACAATGACCCTACTTCTTATAGACATAATTGCCATTACCTGCATCCTAAAAATTGACTGAATAATAAATCACACCGAAATTTATCCTTCATGATCCTCATGTTGGCTAACACCAGGGGAAACACAGAGAGATACATCCTACAGTCTAGATTGATTAGATCAGTACATGGACATATCAAATAGTGGGAATATGTGAAATCCAAATCTAGAGTTGTAGACCAACAAGAAAATGCAATCAATCTTCACTTATATACGTACCTGTATTTACGTTAAGCACCTACGTACTAACTTGGCTGCTCGTGGAGTATTGGATTCCTTGCTCATAGTTCGTGAGATGAGCTCAGCCAGATCCGTTGCATCCCTCCATCTGAAAATTTTGCTCTGGTCCCATCCGTGCCTGTTGATGATTTTGTCAGGACCAATCCCAGTGATCTGCCTCATCCTCTATATCCTCTATGACTGATGGCGGCTTGACGCGTCGGAGGAAGTATGGGATGGCCGGACACGGCGTGAAATCAGTCAAACCAATAGCGCGTCCCAGTTCTCAATCTCCTTCCCTGGCCGGAAGATATACTCCGACGAGGCGGATGGAACGGCGGCGCACGAAGCGGCTAAAAGGCCAGCTAACAATCTACTGCAACGTAGTTCTGCCCAAAGCTGCCGGATGAGGAGGCGTCGCAGTTGGGCTTGCCGATCGGTGCACTCGGCACGGCAGAGATTTGGGCTGCCCGGTCGGGGCACGCGGCGCGATCTGGCATGGCGGCAGTCATCGGGCGAAGGAGGACAACCACGTTGCAGCTTCCAGACGGTGGAGCCCAACGGCTCAGATCGCGCAGCAGTCCCTTCACACGTCCTTCCCAAGCGCACGGCGCCGATGACGACCCAGACGGCGGCGTTGTTGGCTAGGAGTAAATCCATGGAGACGAGTTCTCGTATATGGTAGGTATAAGGGGAATCGTCGAATCGCACTAACGACTGAATCGATAAAGGAACCATGAGCTGAACTTGTAAGCACAGGATTTACTTCCTTTTTCGTGTCGGAATTGGAGTAAGAGTCGGGGAGACACAAGATTTGGTCAAATTAGGTGGGTTCTTGATGACCACGCCACAGCCACTCACACGGGGTGGGAGGGCGGTCTCCCAATGTCACACAGAGCAGGAGGATAAACACTTACGGACATAGCATATAATATTTTATCCCTAGTGGCAATAGTGCACATCACCAACTTCCTTGGGGGTTTGCAGCTCACTCCCAGTTCACGGAGACATGAACCCACTATAGAGCATAAATACCCCTCTTGGAGTTAGAAGTAAAAGCTTTGTGAGCCTCCTACTAATAATGGAGAGCATACAAGATCATAAACAACACATAGATATAAATTGATAATCAATATAACATAGTATTCTCTATCCATCGGATCCCAGCAAACACAACATATAGCATTACGGATAGATGATCTTGATCATGTTAGGCAGCTCACAAGATCCGACAATGAGGCATTATGTGGGAGAAGACAACCATCTAGCTTCTGCTATGGACCCATAGTCCAGGGGTGAACTACTCACTCATCACTCCGGAGGCACGACCATCTGGCGGTGTAAGAGTCCTCCGGGAGATGAATCTCCCCTCTACGACAGGGTGCCGGAGAAGCGATCTCCTGAATCCCCCGAGATGGGATTAGCGGCCCGGCGGGCGTCTGCAGAAGAGTTTTCCGTGCTCGTGAGCTCTGTCTTGAGGGTTTCGCGACGAAGAGCTATTTGTAGGCGGAAGAGGCAGGTCAAGGGGCGTCGCGAGGGTCCCCGGGGAGACATGTCGGTACGGCCAAGACACTGGGCTTACTATTCACTCTACTTTCTGGCCACCTCGTGGCCCCACTTCTAGGTCTCATACAGGTGTGCAGACACCTCTCATCAGCTAGAATTAGGCCCAGGGCGTTTATTTCCGTCCAATTCCGAAAGTATTTCCTTACTGGGATTTCTGAAGCCATGACAACTTATTGTGTCTTCGGCATCTCGTTAATAGGTTAGTGCCGGAAAAATGCATAAATATGATGTAAAGTGTGCACTATCTAAACTTCTGTGTGAATATCATATCCCAATAATGTGGCATGGGACTATAAGAAATTATCGATACGTGGGAGACGTATCAACATCCCCAAACTTAGTTCTACGCTCCGTCAGAAGCGAGTAAACGATAACAAAGATAATTTCTAGAGTGACATTGCCATCATAACCTTGAGTCATTTTATTGTAGCTAAGCATATGAGATGAGATCAAGTCATTCAATGTAAGTATCTATAGTGATATAAGAGATGATATTAAATGAGTCTGAACAGCTAGAAGTTTTCATGAACTATTGCTTCATGCAAATACAACCGTACAAAGTTCATTAAAGATGTATTCAGTATTCAACATAGAAGTTCTATCCTTCATTTCAAGCATCAAGTAAATTTTCACAGCATAAGAAGGATTGAGTCAAATATGTATAAGCATAGGCAGTCATGAATCAGTACTGTTTCGAAATCTACTCAGCCATTGTGTTATCGCAAGCATTCAGTATTAGCACCAGAGATGTTATGGCATAAAGAACGTTAATGGGGGTTTGGAAGGACCAAATGGAAGAAAGGCACAGGGAGCTGCCTAATATGACCATTAGACAAGAGGAAGCCTTATATTCAGAAAGCTATTAAGGGAGTAGTGGTGCCATACCTTGGATGCACATAGAGCTATATGTTTATGAAAGCTCTCCAATGGAGACTAGTAAGAGTGCATCCAACTTGGTTGCTCACGAAGACCTAAGAGCACTCTTTTGAGGGAGGCTCATCATTGGAATATATCAGGATCTGTAGTGTAAATCTCCCCACATGGTTATACTAGTAAAACATGAAAACTCTCTCCTTTGAATGTGATTGCTAAATATGAGCACAAATGATGACTATGAATAATGCGGGTGCTAAAACATGAGCACAAGTGTGGATAAAAAGATAGTAATGCTGCCCCCTTTTTTCTTTATTCTCTTTTTTCCTTTTTTCTTTTTTTTCTTTTGTCTTTCTGTATCATTTTTTTCTAACTCTTGTTTTTGCTCAGTGATGGCCTCCACGGCTCTTTTCATTTTTAGGGGCAACATCCTAATATGACAACACACTTTTAATTTCAAATAACTCATAATGAATGAAACATGATGTATGAAACTGTATGCCTCTGCCAATGTAGCAGGATGTGCAATGATCTAGCGTAACATAGATGAGCCACACCTCCAAGCTGTACCTGCCAGTCATGCAAAGCAATATCATAAATAATAGCTGGCAACATGGCATGTAATGTAAAATGGATGTTGCATGGCAATATATCTCGGAACAGCTATGGAAATGCTGTGGTAGGTAGGTATGGTGGCTGTTTTGAGGAGATGTATGGGCTTATGTGTAGGAGAACAAGAGAAAGTCTCCACAAAAGGTTTTGGATGTACTTGGCGAAGTATGCACAATTGCAATGTGAGCAAAAGGCCCAGTACGGTACCGAAAGAGGCTAGCAAATTTGGATGGTGGAAGTGCCAAAAACCGTAGCTTAACATTAGTCAAAAAGAACTCACAAGCTTATTGCAAACAACTGGCAGGTTCATCATTAAGAGCATGATTAAAATTTTACTCCAAAGGAGGGCAGTTGCTGCGGTGGCTGAAGTACCCCGCTAGCTCCCTCGACCTTCAGCACAACTTAGTTATTACGATGAACTCTCAGACATGGAAAGCTATCCAAGTCCAACTACTACGCCTTCAACTATTTAAATAGAGTTTGTGGTACGGCACAAGCTTAAAGACAACAATCCACTACTAATTTTAACTTATTTATCCAGCAACCCTTACCATCTAAATACCTCAAAACATTTGCAAAGAATCAAGTTATCAAAGCTCAATGTTATACAAGTATTTTATTATACACTACCACATACAACATTTCCCGTTTCCAACCATACAACAATTTAACGAAGAAGAAGAATGTTTGCCATGGTGCTAGGCGTCAATGTACCTAAGGACATACTTGTCCATATGCAGCAATGGAGCGTGTCTCTCTATGAATGCTAGGATCCATTTTATTCAAACATTAATAAAAAAACAAAACAAACCGACGCTCGGCAAAGCACGCAGATGTGATGGAATAAAAATATAGTTTCACTAGAGGAACTTTGATAATGTTACGGTGAAGAAGGGGATGCCTTGGGCATCCCCAAGCAAGCAACGCTTGAGTCTTCTTGATATATGCAGGGGTGAACCACCGGGCATCCACAAGCTTAGAACTTTCACTCTCCTTGATCATGTTGTATCATCTCCCTCTCTTGATGCTTGAAAACTTCCTCCACACCAAGCTCAAAACAACTCATTAGAGAGTTAGTGCACAATCAAAATATACAATTCAGAGGTGATATCAATCATTCTTAACACTTCTGGACATTGCCTCATTACTACAGAAAGTCAATGGGATCGAAAAATCCATCGAACATATCAAAATAGCGCAATCACGAAATAAAATAGAATACATCTTCTCAAATCAGTTCGTAAAGGCAATTTTTGTTGAGGCACCAGACTTACTCAAACGAAAATGCTCAAATTGAATTAAAGTTGCATTACATATCTGAGGATCACTACTCATGTGAGTCCGGAATAATTGCCTGAGTTACCCACAGACAATTTAGCCCAGATTAATGACAGCAAAAGAAATCTGTTTCTGCGCGGTAATCCAAATCTAGTATGAACCTTACTATCAATGACTTTACTTGGCACAACAATGCACATGACTAAGATAAAGAGAGGTTGCTACAGTAGTAAACAACTTCCAAGACTCAAAATAAAAATAAAGGTACTGCCACTTAGTAAAAACATGGGTTGTCTCCCATAAGTGCTTTTCTTCTTGCTTTCCAGCTAGGCGCTTGAAAGTGTATATCAAGTATTATCAAGAAATGAAGTGTCAGCATCATAATTTGTTCCTAATAGAATCAAAAGGTAACTTCATTCTCTTTCTAGGGAAGTGTTCCATACCTTTTTTTAGGAAATTGATATTTAATATTACCTTCCTTCATATGAATAAATGCACTGTGAGTTCGAAGAAAAGGTCTTCCCAATATGATGGGACAAGATGCATTGCATTTAATATCCAAGACAGCAAAATCAACGGGGACAAGGTTATTGTTAGCAGTGTGCAGATATTATCAACTTTTTCCCAAAGGTTTCTTTGTAGAATGATCAGCAAGATTAACTGCTCCAAATAACAATTTTCCAATGGTGGCAAGTCAAACGCCCATCGATTTTCTTAGGCATAACAGTAAATACTTGCACCAAGATCACATAAAGCATTACAATCAAAGTCATTGACCTTCATCTTAATGATGGGCTCCCAACCATCTTTGAGCTTCCTAGGAATAGAAGCTTCGCGTTCTACTTTCTCTTCTCTAGCTTTTGTAAGGGCATTTGTAATATGTTTACGTGAAAGCCAAATTTATAACACTAACATTAGGACTTTTAGCAAGTTTTTGTAAGAACTTTATAACCCGGAGAATGTGGCAATCATCAAAATTCAATATTTTATAGTAAAGCAATGGGGATCATCATCCCCAATGTTGGAAAAAATTTCAGCAGTTTTACCACAAGCGATTTCAATGATTTAAACGATTCAGGCAGTTTTTCACAGCTTTGCATTAGTAGTGGAAACATTGGTATTCATAGTCATATACCATTATTAGTAGGAGGTGCAGCAACATGTAGTAGCATTAGCATTACTAGTGGTGGTAATAGTCCAAATTTTAGCTATATTATTCTTCTTTTTTATTTTCTTCTCTTTCCCACCTAGCACGCAATTAGGCCATCAATCTTATATTCTCATTAATTCTAACTTGGATGGCATTTGCTGTATGTAACAATTTTATTATTATCGATTTTCATGAGGGCATAACTTTACGATTTCTAAAGATCAACACGCCAGCGAACAGACTACTCGACTTTAGAAGCAAGTATATCAATTCTTCCCTAAAAGCATTTTCTTCAACTAAATGTGTATTTGTTAAAAGCAGTTCGTGGTACTAATAAATTCTTTAAGCCATGGCTTCAAGTCCAGGGGTGTGTTCTACTATTATTGTTGTAAGAATTACCATAAGAATTACCATAGTCCGTTGCCATTATTATAAGGATATGGCCTATAGTTGTGTAATTTCTCAGAATTGTTCCGGTAAGCATTGTTGTTGAAATTATTATTTTAATGAAGCTTTACATCAACATGTTCTTCTTGTGCAACCAATGAAGCTTAACGGAACATTATTAGGATCAACATTAGTCCTATCATTCACAAGCATAGACATAATAGCATCAATCTTATCACCTCAAGGAGGAGGTTTCTTCGACCAAGTAATTTACCTTCTTACCTTTGGCTTGGAGCTATTTCCGTGTGCCATCTCAGTAGTAATTAATCATCATATTATCAAGAAGCTTTGTTGCTTCACCAAGAGTGACGGACATGTTAAAGGTACCTCCAAAGCAGCTGAATCCAATAGGTTCCGCCAAGAAGAAATTCTAGTCCCTCGTATAAAAGGTTTGGATAATCATCCAAGTAGTCAGTCCACATGGGTTGGGCAATTTTAACCAAAGATTTCATTCTTTCCCCAAGCTTGTGCAAACATGCTCATTATCCAATTGTTTAAAATTCATTATGCTACTCCTGTTGGCGTCCGAAACCCATCGGCCCCGAAAGTAGCGACGGGCAGACCTTCGAGTAGGAGCCGGGAGGCTCCCCAGAACTCGCGGGGCTGGTCACTCCGGGTCCCTCCGTGGCGACGGGGCCCCGCAAAGCTCCGGCACGCATCGTCCCTGGAGGCAAGCCGTGGTGCAGGGCGTGGCCACCTGACCCTATACCTGGCCAGGAAGGTGATGGATTTGCTTCGCTTAGTTTCCTCGCGATGGCATACACGTGCAAAGCATTAAATACTTGAGCCCTCGATTGGCTCTCAAAGTTGGGTCCTCGTAGAATCGGCTCAAGGAGCCAGATCCACCCATGATTCGTATGAGGTCCACGATCACACATGGTGAAGTCCTGCTTGGATCGGCGAAAGTTATAAAGTTCTACGCAACGACCTACGACGATTTAGGGTTTTCACCGTGCATAATCGGAACATCCTACACGTTGATTGAGCCTGGCAGCCACGCTAAAGATGATAATAAACCAGCCCTAGATAAGGCCTAAAAAACCAACATGGAGTTGATTCCCTCGGAACATCTTTATCTAGGGGCGTTGGGGCAAACTACACCTCTACGTGCTCTGGATCACTTCCAACCCGCTTGCAAGGCCTAACTATGCATATATTAAACTAATCCTTGAAGAACAAGGAGCAATCATAACAGATCGGATCTACTAAACACGGATCAAGCAAGGTGTCCGCCCTTACACCTAAGATGAGGCGCGTAAGGCGCTAGATGTCTAGGGATAGCATGGATCAAAGCATGTATAAAAAGGTAAAACAATGCTAACCCTAAAGTTAACATCTATGATAACTATGTTGATCGCCATCAACAAGGCTTCAACATTTGACAGCAACGCATGAACAACGAATAAGCGTATAATACTGCCTAGATCGCAAGATGCGATCTAGGCAGCATGTTGCTTACCCGGAAGAAACCCGCGAAACAAGGGGTTGGCGTTGCGCCTAGAGTGGTTTGTTGTGAACGTGATTGTTGTTTTTCTCAATAACCCTAGATACATATTTATAGTCCGTAGACTTTCTAACGTGGGAATAATCCCAACCGTGTCACGAGCCAAATTCTACCTAACCGACACGTATCCTACTATATTTACGCTGTATACACGGGCAAACTAGCCCAAACTTAGTGTACAAGGCCGACTCATGTATATCTTCCATGTATATTCTTCAAGCCCATCTTAATCACGGCCCACCTCTCGATCCGGTCAAATTCTGGTGATAACATGCCCCCTGGTTTTGGAAATGATAATTCCAAAACCACTCTGCTTTTCTTCGTCAAGTCATGTCGTGGCGGAGAGCAGAACCGTCGCGATATCCTTCATCATGATGCCTTGCCTTCTCAACTTCTCCGCGTGACTGTCGCTTTTTCTTTTTCTTTTGGGCACCACTTCCTCGGAAACTGTGGCATTGAATCTCCACTATATCCCCTTTTATTTAACCGCGCCGAGAACAGTTCTCTATCCATCTCCTTACTCTGTTCTAGCCATCGGCACCCAAAAATTCCCCATCTCCTGTAGCAATGTCTTCCTCTTCTTCCTCCTCCGCCTCGTCGGATCTTTCTTCCCAGTCCTTTTCCTCTTCGTCCTCCTCCTCCCGCGAGCCGACGCCGGAGTGGGGCTCGCTGGCGGCGCACGACATCCTCGCTCCACCGGAGTGGGACAAGGAGGACCACGAGCCCTTCGTCTGGTCCGAGGACGACAAGTCCTTGACCAGCGGCGACGATGACCTCCAGTTCCTTGCCGATGGGGAACTGGAGGCGACGAGTGAGGACGACTCATTCTCCTGGGACGGCTATACTTCCTCCGACGAGGAGGAAGAAGAAGACGACGACAAATCCCTCGAGGATTATCCGCCGGCAAAGCGCTTCCGCGCCGGATCGGATGACGACGACGACGAAGAGGAGGAGGCTCCCATAGAGGGCTATGGGAGCAGCGATGAGGAGCCCGCCGACAGCAGCGCCGACGAGAGCTCCGATGGTGACGACGAGGGCAGCGACGGCCCGTAGAGTAGGATCTACTAGTATAGGTCTAGTAGTAGTAGTAGCAGATTGGTCAATAGACCTTTCTTTTGTTCTTCCTCCCTTGAGCAATCGGCACTTTCTTTGTAAGAAATCCCCTTTATTAAGGAAGAAAATATTCCTCTATTGATTTTGCTCCCTTATCAAATTTGCCGATTGTCAAACAAAGTCAACGCGCAAAGAGCCGATGGCATGGCATCGACTTTTACTCAAAAACGCGATTTAAGGCCAAACAGTCCAATCCGTGTTCACGCCATCCTTCAATCGCACAGATTCAACTCCTTAGCAAATCCAATGGGAGAATCATCTCAAATGCCAAGGACTTTGGCCTCAAACTAAACTGTTAACCTGCTCCATTGAGCTTATTCATCTAGAGTCGATGGCTATGCATCGGCTTTACTGGTATCCATATTTCTCAAGTCGATGTCTGCGCATCGGCTGTGATTTGTATATATAAAAAAAAAATTTACTGGCCGATTTCATGAATCGGCCCCCATATTTCACTGTTCGTCATCCCACATGCTTGGGAAATATTTCTTGAGATGTTGACCATTGACGGCTGCTGGGAACTTAACACCATTCAGCTACTCGAGCATGTATGCATTGCCCTTCAATACCTGATCGACTTTGTACGGACCGTGCCAATTAGGAGACCATTTGTCATATGCTTTATCCTTGGTTCCTAATGGCAACACACAGTCTTCCCATACTAGATCACCAACTTGAAACTCCTTTTGGTCTCACCTTCTTATTGTATGCGCGAGCCACCCCAGCTTTGTTCTCTTTAATCTTCTCCAAGGACCAAGAGTCTAAGTTCCGTTGCATCCTCAATAGTATCACTCATCAGGGCTGCATACTCTTCACCAAGTAGATCATTACGAAACGTGACACGTCTCGATCCAGCCGTAATTTCCCAAGGCAATACGGCTTCCTGCCCATAGACGAGCTGGTATGGCAAAGTTTTTATAGCTCCATGGCATGACATGCGATAGGCCCACAAAGCTTCTGACAATGTTTCATGCCAAACCCTAGGATTCTCGTCGATTTTCCTCTTAATCAGCTTGATCAGGCTCTGATTGGACGCTTCAGCTTGCCCGTTGGCTTGAGCATAGTATGGAGATGATCGGATCAGCTTAATTCCCATGTCATCGCAGAATTTTCTGAATTCTTTAGAAATGAAGACCGAACCTCCATCGGTCGTGATGGTTTGGGGAATCCCGAACCTATGAATGACGTGTTCTTTCACAAATTTGATAACATCTTCTGATTTTACCTTCTTCATAGGGACGGCCTCCACCCATTTGGTGAAGTAATCTGTAATGGCTGAATCCACTCGTGGCCTTTGCTCGACGCGGGATGGATTTTGCCGATCATATCCATGCCCCAACCTCGAAATGGCCAAGGCTTGATGATGGGATTCATTGCTGATGCGGGTACCATCTGGATCTTCCCGAACATCTGACACGCTTGGCACCCTTTGTAGTAGTTGAAGCAGTCCTCAAGCATGGTGGGCCAGTAAAACCCTGATCGCCTAATCAGCCACTTCATCCTATGAGCCGATTGGTGAGTTCCACAGGCGCCTTCATGCACCTCATGTAAGAGCCGATTAGACTCAGTTGGTCCCAGACATTTGAGTAATAATCCTTCCAACGTCACTGTAGAACATGTCATCTCCTATAAGGACATATTTCATGGCCTTGTACCTTATCCGCTTCGGGTGCCCCCGAGCTGAATCCTTCAAGTAATTGAAGATATCGGCTCTCCGGTCATCCTGCTCCAGAACTGCGCACCGAACTTCGACCCGTCCTGTATGTCCTTGTAGCACGACACCATGTGCGAGATCGTTGGCCTCGGTATTTTGAGATCTTGGGACCCAATTGAAGTTGATGTACCGAAATTTTGCCATCAGCTCGCGGCATTCCATCCAATAAGGGAAGAGTGACTCACTCTCGCACTTGTATTCATCCGTGAGCTGGGAGATCACCAACTTTGAGTCTCCAAAAAGTTCCACCGCTTCTGCCCCGGCTTCCAAAAGCAACTCCATTCCTTTGCGTATCGCCTCATACCTGGCGACATTGTTGGTGCAAGGTGTAGATAGCCTGATGGAGAAGGGAATATGTTGCCCTCGAGGCGACACACAGAGCAAAATGCCGATGCCACAACCATCGTCACAAGCCGATCCATCGAAGAACATAGCCCATGCACGTACAGATAGTGCTGCTATATTAGTATTGATCCGTTCAGCTATGAGATCGGCCAACGCTTGTCCTTTGACTGCTTTCGCAGGCTGATACCGGAGATCGAATTCTGATAACGCAAACATCCACTTACCAAGTCGGCTCTTTCAAAACGAGCCGACAGATGTGCTTGACAACGTTCGACTTGCATATGATGATGATTTCTGCCGTCCAAAGGATGTGATGAAGCTTGGTGCAGGTGAAGAATAGGCAAAGGCATAACTTCTCGACCTCGAGGATACCTCGTCTCTCGCATCCAACATCCTTCGCTGAGGTAGAAGACGACCTTTTCAACCCCTCATAGAGTTGCACCACCACTGAAGCAATGGACGTGTCGGGCTTAAATCGACAAGTAGATATAGAACGGCCTGTCTTCTTTGAGGTGGAACTAGCACAAAGCGGCGTTGTTAGATACCGCTTAATCTCGTCAAACGCGGCACCGTTGCTGTCTCACCCCATTTGAAACTCGTCATCAGATTTGGATCTTCACCAACGCCATGAACGGCTCGATTCGTCCTGACAGATTAGAGATGAACCGTCAGGACGAAGTTGATCTTGCCGATAAGACATTGGAGTTACTTCTTGTGGTAGGCGGCTGCATGGTGCGATCGCCTCTCGACTTTTCAAAGCCGATCTCAATTCCTCGTTCATGAACCAAAAAACCTAGGAACTGACCGGCCGTCACACCAAAGGCACACTTCTTTGGATTCATTCTCAGCCCGAATTTTCGAGTTCGGTCTAGGATGCGTCGCAAATCATCCAAGTGTCCTTCCATGGAGAAAGACTTGACAACCACGCCTGCCGATGTAAATTTCCACCAACTTGCCGATCAGATCATGAAAAATGTAATTCATGGCTCATTGGTATGTTGCACCGGCATTCTTCAGCCCAAAAGTCATGACCACATATTCAAACAAGCCCACCGATCCTGGTACTCTGAATGCAGTCTTGTGTATATCTTCTGGAGCCCTGAAGATTTGGTTGTAGCCGGCATTGCCATCCATGAAGCTTAACACCTTGTGGCCAGCAGCTGCATTGATCAATGCTTTGCCACATGCATTGGATATTCATCCTTTGGAGTGGCTCTGCTTGAGATCTCGGAAATCTATGGCCACATGCCATCGGCCGTCCTTTTTCTCTACAGTACGATATCGGAGATCCATTCAAGCGTACTCCGCATGGCCCGATGAACCCGGCGGCTAACATTTTCTCGATCTCCTTCTTGACTTCTTTCGAGAATTTCGGCCTTCATCTCGACGTGCTCGTTGTTGGAATGGGCTAAATCCTTTCTTGAGAGGGAGCCGATGCTCAATGATGCTCCTGTCTAACCCAGGCATCTCTGTGTAATCCCACGCAAAGCAATCTGGGTATTCTTTTAACAGAGCTATCATCTGGCTCCTGAGATGTAGATCTAACTTTTTGCTGATGAAAGTTGGTCGTGGCTTATCCCCAGACCAATGTCGACTTCTTCTAGCTCATCGGCCGATGTAAACCCATACCCTAGCTTTCCGTCACACTGTTAGATCGACGCTGAACAAAAACGTGCAAAACGTATGGCGAGGACAATAATATGGGCCGATTGCTGGAATCGGCCCCCATTTTGATTGAATTGCTCAATGAAGGTTTACATCTTGTTCGCGCGTCACTACAACTACGTGGCATGCTGGAGACAAGATCATCACTTTTCATTTTTTGGGGCCGATCACAAGGATCGGCCTTGCCACGTACGTCCATAGCCTTTGCTCTTGTTACACGGTCAGGCCGGTGGATAAGACCAGCCTCACCCGCTTTTTGTCACGTCGATGCGCTCACGTCGTCCAAAGTGATGCCGGAGAGTGGCTCTTGGCCTGCCGTCTCCCAAACGTTCATGCCAGCCGTTGAGATCTGTCTTAGTCCGAGTCATCTCAAGCGTGGACGATTTCTACTTCATCTCCATCCCATTGTATTAAGCATTGATGCATCGTGGATGGAATGCAACAGTTGGCGTGGATCCAATCTCTCCCTAGCAGGACAGCGTAGGTGCTCTTGCATCGACAATGAAGAATGTCGTAGGGATGGTTTTTCTTCCTACGGTCAGATCCACGTTCAGAACACCTTGTGCCTCTGATGCTTGGCCGTTGAAGTCGCTCAATGTGATGTTGGTCTTGATCAGATCCGAGCTAGAGCGTCCTGCATTTACGTAGCATGGAGTATGGCATGATGTTGATCGTCAGCTTGATACGTCTCCAACGTATCGATAATTTCTTATGTTCCATGCCACATTATTGATAATATCTACATGTTATATGCACATTTTATGTCATATTTATGCGTTTTCGGAACTAACCTATTAACAAGATGCCGAAGTGCCGATTGCTGTTTTCAAGTGTTTTTGGTTTCAGAAATCCTAGTAACGAAATATTCTCGGAATCGGACGAAATCAACGCCCAGGTTCCTATTTTGCCTTGGAAGCATCCAGAACACCCGAGAGCCTCCGTAGGAAGCCCCCTGGGGGCCCCACACTACACCCTGGCGCGGCCAGAGGGGGGGCCGCGCCGCCCTATGGTATGGTGGCCCCAGGCCCCCTCCGAGGCTGCCCTTCCGCCTATTTAAAGCCTCCGTCGCGAAAACCCTATCACGTTCGACGAAACCAGAGAAAACCTTCCAGAGCCTCCGCCATCGCGAAGCCAAGATCTGGGGGACAGAGTCTCTGTTCCGGCACGCCACCGGGACGGGGAAGTGCTCCTCGGGAAGGCTTCTCCATCGACACCGCTGCCATCTCCACCGCCATCTTCATCACCGCTGCCGCTTCCATGAGGAGGAGTAGTTCTCCATCGAGGCTCGGGGCTGTACCGGTAGCTATGTGGTTAATCTCTCTCCTATGTACTTCAATACAATGATCTCATGAGCTGCTTTACATGATTGAGATCCATATGATGAGCTTTGTATCGCTACTAGTTGTGTGCTACTCATGTGATGTTATTAAAGTAGTCTATTCCTCCTGCATGGTGTAAAGGTGACTAGTGTGTGCACCATGTGGTTCTTGTCATAGGCTATGATCATGATCTCTTGTAGATTGTGGAGTTAATTATCATTATGATAGTATTGATGTGATCTATTCCTCCTTCATAGTGTAATGTGGACAGTGTGTGCACTATGTTAGTTCTTGGTTTATTTTGCAATGATCTATTATGCTCTAAGGTTATTTAAATATGAACATTGAATTGTGGAGCTTGTTAACTCCGGCATTGAGGGTTCGTGTAATCCTACGCAATGTGTTCATCATCCAACAAAAGAGTGTATGTAGCACATATGAGAACGAGTGATTTATTATGCGAGCACTGTTGAGAGGGTCCCATCGTGAAAGTGTAATCCCTAGGCCTTGTTCCTAAATACTGAAATCAATCGCTTGTTTACCGTTTTATCACAAGCATTACTGCCGTCGCGTTTACTAATCGTTTGTTTACTGTCTCCGGCAAAGCACTTTTCTGGTGCCGTTGCCACTACTCATATATATTCATACCACCTGTATTTCACTATCTCTTCGCCGAACTAGTGCACCTATTAGGTGTGCTGGGGACACAAGAGACTTCTTGCTTTGTGGTTGCAGGGTTGCATGAGAGGGATATCTTTGACCTCTTCCTCCCTGAGTTCGATAAACCTTGGGTGATCCACTTAAGGGAAAACTTGCTGCTGTTCTACAAACCTCTGCTCTTGGAGGCCCAACACTGTCTACAGGAAACGGAGGGGGCGTAGACATCAAGCTATTTTATGGCGCTCGTTGCCGGGAGGAAAGGTAAAAGGTACTCACACTCCGGATCTCGGCTACTAAGCTATTTTCCACCGTTGTAAGTACTCGAAGCTATTTCCTTTAGATCCTGCAATTGCATCTTTTTGTTTCTTGTTTACACTAGTTTGGTATAATGGACAAAAATGAGCTTCTTATGCTATTTCCTGATTTAAAACGTGGATTGTTTGATGCGAAAATTAAAAAACCTATGGAATCTTATTTGCATGCTGGTAGTAATATTAGTATGAATGCTTTGAACACCATTGTTGATAATGATATGGAAAATTCTAAGCTTGGGGAAGCTGGCTTTGATGAACATGATATTTTTAGTCCCCCAAGCATTGAGGAGAAAATTTACTTTGATGATACTTTGCCTCCTATTTATAATGATTATAATGATAGTAGTCTTTTGGCACCGCATGTTATGGAGGTTAAATTTGATTATGATTACAATATGCCTCCTATATTTGATGATGAGAATAATAATGATAGCTACTTTGTTGAATTTGCTCCCACTACAACTAATAAAATTGATTATGTTTATGTGGAGAGTAATGATACTTTTATGCATGTGAATAAGAATGCTTTATGTGATAGTTACATCGTTGAATTTGTTCATGATGCCTCTGAAAGTTATTATGAGAGAGGAAAATATGGTTGTAGAAATTTTCATGTTACTAAAACACCTCTCTATATGCTGAAATTTTTGAAGCTACACTTGTTTTATCTTCCTATACTTGTTACTTTGCTCTTCATGAACTTGTTTATTTACAAGATCCCTATGCATAGGAAGCATGTTAGACTTAAATGTGTTTTATTTTTTTGCTTCTTGGTGCTCTCTTTTGCTTCAAATACTATTTCTTGCGAGTGCATCATTAAAACTGCTGAGCCCATCTTAATGGCTATAAAGAAAGAACTTCTTGGGAGATAACCCATCTGTTATTTTGCTACAGTACTTTGTTTTATATTTGTGTCTTGGAAGTTGTTTACTACTGTAGCAACCTCTCCTTATCTTAGTTTTGTGTTTTGTTGTGCCAAGTGAAGCCTCTAATCGAAGGTTGATACTAGATTTGGATTTCTGCGCAGAAACAGATTTCTATCTGTCACGAATCTGGGCTGTTTTCTCTGTAGAAAAATCAGAAAAATATGCCAATTTACGTGCGTGTTCCTCAGATATGTACGCAACTTTCATTAGTTTTGAGTTTTCTGATCTGAGCAACGGAAGTATTTATTAAAAATTCGTCTTTACGGACTGTTCTGTTTTGACAGATTCTGCCTTTTATTTCGCATTGCTTCTTTCGCTGTGTTGGGTGGATTTCTTTGTTCCATTACCTTCCAGTAGCTTTGAGCAATGTCCAGAAGTGTTAAGAATGATTGTGTCACCTCTGAACATGTGAGTTTTTGATTATGTACTAACCCCTCTAATGAAGTTTATGAGAAGTTTGTTGTGAAGGAAGTTTTCAAGGGTCAAGAGAGGAGGATGATATACTACGATCAAGAAGAGTGAAAAATCTAAGCTTGGGGATGCCCCGGTGGTTCATCCCTGCATATTTCAAGAAGACTCAAGCGTCTAAGCTTGGGGATGCCCAAGGCATCCCCTTCTTCATCAACAAATTATCAGGTTCCTTCTCTTGAAACTATATTTTTATTCGGTCACATCTTATGTACTTTACTTGGAGCGTCTGTATGTTTCTTGTTTTTGTTTTTGTTTGAATAAATGATTGTGTGGGAGAGAGACACGCTCCGCTGGTTCATATGAACACATGTGTTCTTAGCTTTTAATTTTCATGGCGAAGGTTGAAACTGCTTCGTTAATTGTTATATGGTTGGAAACGGAAAATGCTACATGTAGTAATTGCTATAAATGTCTTGGGTAATGTGATACTTGGCAATTGTTGTGCTCATGTTTAAGCTCTTGCATCATATACTTTGCACCTATTAATGAAGAAATACATAGAGCATGCTAAAATTTGGTTTGCATATTTGGTCTCTCTAAGGTCTAGATAATTTCTAGTATTGAGTTTGAACAACAAGGAAGACGGTGTAGAGTCTTATAATGTTTACAATGTCTTTTATGTGAGTTTTGCTGCACCGGTTCATCCTTGTGTTTGTTTCAAATAGCCTTGCTAGCCTAAACCTTGTATTGAGAGGGATTACTTCTCATGCATCCAAAATCCTTGAGCCAACCACTATGCCATTTGTGTCCACCATACCTACCTACTACATGGTATTTCTCCGCCATTCCAAAGTAAATTGCTTGAGTGCTACCTTTAAAATTCCATCATTCACCTTTACAATATATAGCTCATGGGACAAATAGCTTAAAAACTATTGTGGTATTGAATATGTACTTATGCACTTTATCTCTTATTAAGTTGCTCGTTGTGCGATAACCATGTTCACTGGGGACGCCATCAACTACTCTTTGTTGAATTTCATGTGAGTTGCTATGCATGTTCGTCTTGTCTGAAGTAAGAGAGATCTACCACCTTATGGTTAAGCATGCATATTGTTAGAGAAGAACATTGGGCCGCTAACTAAAGCCATGATCCATGGTGGAAGTTTCAGTTTTGGACAATATCCTCAATCTCATATGAGAAAATTATTAATTGTTGTTACATGCTTATGCATAAAAGAGGAGTCCATTATCTGTTGTCTATGTTGTCCCGGTATGGATGTCTAAGTTGAGAATAATCAATAGCGAGAAATCCAATGCGAGCTTTCTCCTTAGACCTTTGTACAGGCGGCATAGAGGTACCCCTTTGTGACACTTGGTTAAAACATGTGCATTGCGATGATCCGGTAGTCCAAGCTAATTAGGACAAGGTGCGGGCACTATTAGTATACTATGCATGAGGCTTGCAACTTGTAAGATATAATTTACATGATACATATGCTTTATTACTACTGTTGACAAAATTGTTTCATGTTTTCAAAATCAAAGCTCTAGCACAAATATAGCAATCGATGCTTTTCCTCTATGGAGGACCATTCTTTTACTTTCATTGTTGAGTCAGTTCACCTATTTCTCTCCATCTCAAGAAGCAAACACTTGTGTGAACTGTGCATTGATTCCTACATACTTGCATATTGCACTTATCATAATACTCTATGTTGACAATATCCATGAGATATACATGTTACAAGTTGAAAGCAACCGCTGAAACTTAATCTTCCTTTGTGTTGTTTCAATGCTTTTACTTTGAATTATTGCTTTATGAGTTAACTCTTATGCAAGACTTATTGATGCTTGTCTTTAAGTACTATTCATGAAAAATCTTTGCTGTATGATTCACTTGTTTACTCATGTCATATACATTGTTTTGATCGCTGCATTCATTACATATGTTTACAATATGATCAAGTTTATGATGGCATGTCACTCCAGAAATTATCTTTGTTATCGTTTTACCTGCTCGGGACGAGCAGAACTAAGCTTGGGGATGCTGATACGTCTCCAACGTATCAATAATTTCTTATGTTCCATGCCACATTATTGATAATATCTACATGTTATATGCACATTTTATGTCATATTTATGCGTTTTCTGGAACTAACCTATTAACAAGATGCCGAAGTGCCGGTTCTTTGTCATTGCTGTTTTTGGTTTCAGAAATCCTAGTAACGAAATATTCTCGGAATCGGATGAAATCAACGCCCAGGTTCCTATTTTGCCCGGAAGCATCCAGAACACCCGAGAGCCGCCAGAGGGAAGCCCTGGGGGCCCCACACTACACCCTGGCGCGGCCAGAGGGGGGGCCGCGCCGCCCTATGGTGTGGTGGCCCCGGGCCCCTCCGAGGCTGCCCTTCCGCCTATTTAAAGCCTCCGTCGCGAAAACCCTATCACGTTCGTGAAACCAGAGAAAACCTTCCGAGCCGCCGCCATCGCGAAGCCAAGATACGGGGACAGGAGTCTCTGTTCCGGCACGCCGCCGGGACGGGGAAGTGCCCCCGGAAGGCTTCTCCATCGACACCGCTGCCATCTCCACCGCCATCTTCATCACCGCTGCTGCTTCCATGAGGAGGGAGTAGTTCTCCATCGAGGCTCGGGGCTGTACCGGTAGCTATGTGGTTAATCTCTCTCCTATGTACTTCAATACAATGATCTCATGAGCTACTTTACATGATTGAGATCCATATGATGAGCTTTGTATCGCTACTAGTTGTGTGCTACTCATGTGATGTTATTAAAGTAGTCTATTCCTCCTGCATGGTGTAAAGGTGACTAGTGTGTGCACCATGTGGTTCTTGTCATAGGCTATGATCATGATCTCTTGTAGATTGTGGAGTTAATTATCATTATGATAGTATTGATGTGATCTATTCCTCCTTCATAGTGTAATGTGGACAGTGTGTGCACTATGTTAGTTCTTGGTTTATTTTGCAATGATCTATTATGCTCTAAGGTTATTTAAATATGAACATTGAATTGTGGAGCTTGTTAACTCCGGCATTGAGGGTTCGTGTAATCCTACGCAATGTGTTCATCATCCAACAAAAGAGTGTATGTAGCACATATGAGAAAGAGTTATTTATTATGCGATCAATGTTGAGAGTGTCCACTAGTGAAAGTGTAATCCCTAGGCCTTGTTCCTAAATACTGAAATCACTGCTTGTTTACTGTTTTACTGCGTTACTACTGCTGCGTTACTACTGCTTGTTTACTGTCCTGGGCAAAGCACTTTTCTGGTGCCGTTGCCACTGCTCATATATATTCATACCACCTGTATTTCACTATCTCTTCGCCGAACTAGTGCACCTATTAGGTGTGTTGGGAACACAAGAGACTTCTTGCTTTGTGGTTGCAGGGTTGCATGAGAGGGATATCTTTGACCTCTTCCTCCCTGAGTTCGATAAACGTTGGGTGATCCACTTAAGGGAAAACTTGCTGCTGTTCTACAAACCTCTGCTCTTGGAGGCCCAACACTGTCTACAGGAAAAGGAGGGGGCGTAGACATCACCGCTCCGGTGTCGACCAGCATCTTGTTGACCGGCTGCCCATTGATATAACCTCGTAAGTACAGGGCCTTCAGGTGTCTGTAACTTCTTTCTCGTGGCTTCTCAAAGATAACCGGCCTTGGGCCGCGATCAGAGTTGTGCCACAGTGCCTCTTCGGTTCCAGGAGCACAAAACTCCGCTGGAAGGATGAACACCATGTTTGTGCCAGCCGATGTCTCATCATCGGCTTTCTTCTGTTTGGGGCGCCACTCTTTCTTCTGTGGTCGACCCTCCTCGTCCAGAGTTCGCTGAATTTTCGCGGCCAGATCAGGCCGCGCTTTCCTCAACGTATGCAGGTATAACCTTTCGGCTTCCTCCAAGCAACGTAGCCGCTGAACTCTACGCTTTTGGGAATGGCTGAGTCCATCAGGGCACCACCTTGGACGGTGGTATTTATCTTCTTCTTCTTCTTCTTCTTCGTCTTCTAATTCCTCGAGATCTTCCACCCGAGAAGACTCAGCTTGCTTGTTCCGAGATGGGAGAGGTCCTAAACGTTTGAACACTGACACGTCTCCCGTGCCCTTCTTCTTCTGTCTACATTACGGGCGATTGCCGATTGTGGGCAATCGGCTCATTCCCCGAATCCCAGCAAGGTGTTTGAAGAAGGGACAGTCCAGTGCTCGTCCACGTCGTCCTGCTCTCTTGACTTCTCCTTGGCATGGCGCTCACATCTTTCCTCGTCTCGATCATACCGACGATGTCTCCTGGCGTCCCTGCTAGCCAGACGATCTCTTTCGTCGTCGTCGTTGTATCGTCGGCGTTGGTCGTACTGACTCACATATTTGTTGAGGAGGTGATCAGAGAGAGGTCGTTGATATCGCACATTCTTCACTTCTCCCTCTGTGATGTAACGCTTGCCATCGTGTCGGAACCGATCGCGTGGAACGGCCTCCTCTTTGTCCTTGCCACGAGAGCGGCTGCTCCCTCGTCTCGTCCTTACCGGGGTGGTGCGCAGGTCCTACCATGTTAATGCTGAACGAAAAACCTGCACAGCACCTCCCGGGTAAGCGTACTCCACCATGTTAACGGCGGGGAAGGGGTGCGTGTCGACTTTCATGGCGATCGGCTGAAAATTAGACGCCCTTGTTCTATCGCCATTTGGATCTGGCCGACGCCACACCGCATGGTCGTTGGTGGTATGGGTGATCGTGTTATGCCACTTGCAATATGGCTTACCGTTCAGCTCTTGCACCGTAGGGAATTTGTGGCCTTCGGGTAACTTTAGCTGCTTCTCCTTGAGCAAGAGGTCAAAAATTTGCTCAGCTTTGGTCACGTCGAAGTCAAACCCTCTTGGAGGACCTTGTGGCTTGACCCACTTGCAGGACACGGGGCTTGCCCCCCGAGTCCATTCAGCCACTGCTACCTCTTGATCTCCTGCAGAGCCTTCACCTTCCTCTTGTCTGCCTCAACCAGACTACCGCACGCTTGAACTTGTCCTGGTACAACTATGGGTGGCGCTGTTCATATAATGTCAGTTTCGAACCATATGCGCCGATGAAGCGATCGCTTGGGAAGCCATATCCTTGATCGGCGATGCAAGACCCACCACCACCAGCTCGATCGCTTCTTTTCGATCAAACGAGCCGAATAGCATCGGTTCCTGATGGCCCTGAAGCGCTGGATGTATTCTCGACACTGCTTCTCCACGCTCGCCGTACTTGTGCTAGATCGGCAATGCCAGCCTCGGAAGCCTCTGAGTGATACTGCATGTGGAACTGCTCTTCCATCTGCTTCCAAGTCCGGATTGAATCTGGTGGCAATGAGGTGTACCACCCGAAAGCCGATCCTGTGAGGGACTGTGCGAAGAACCTCACGCGTAGTGCATCTGATGCTGAGATCGTGCTCACCCGACTGCGCCCAAATATCGGCTCACATGCTCGATTGAACTGGAGCCATCTAACCCACTAAACTTGGAGAATTCAGGGAGCCGATATTTGGGTGGTAGTGGGATCAAATCGTACTCGTTGGGGTACGGCTTGAAATAGCCGATTGCCCTCCTTTTCGGTACCATGCCGAACTGGTCTCTCAAGATTGTACTGATCTGATCCGCGGTGCTAGCTGCAGGAGTCGAGCTCTGAAGATTCGCTGGAGTGGCATACTTAGCTAGCCACGCTTGCTTCTCAAGATCTGAGCTAGCTGCAGGAGTTGAGCTTTGGAGGTTTGTTGGAGTGGCATACTTAGCTAGCCACTCTCGCTTCTCAAGATCTCGATCCGAAGCCCTCCTCCCGCTGTTCTGCAAATCCTCTGCGTGCATCGGTTCGTGAGTGCCCGCCACTCTTGCGATGCGGCACATAAGTGCACGTGTATCCGTGCGGGATCTCCTTAGGTGCTTCATACAAGAACTGGTAATCACTAGGATCACCATCGATCTTGTAGACGATGAATGCCAGTGAACTCGGCACTTCTGGTGCTGCCAGCGCGAACGGCAGCGGTGGTCGGGTCTGGAGTGGTATCTCTCCTTGGTGAGTCCCTAGCGCAGGTCCTGACGGAGAGTACTGTTGTCTCATGATTTCCTGGATCACCCGAAGCGCGACACGCTCCAAAGCGTTCACCAGGCTCTCAGAATGGCGGTGTAGCGAATGAGCTACCATGTGATTAACCTTCTGACGCAGAGACCTGGTGCGTTCTTCTGAAGGGGTAGACAGGTCCACTCCATAGAGCGCGCCTTCAGGTGAGAACCCTTTCCACCTGATGCCATGTGAGCGGGTCCTCTGGAAAGAGCCGATGAGGTCGGCTTCGAAGATAGCTTTGACATCGTCATACTTCTTCTTGAGCTCCTCGGCCGATCCTCGTACGTGATCGATCTTCCGCCATCTCGCATGCAGATGGCGATGCCGTTGATGTCGAAGACTGTCCCACCGGGCGTGCCAGAATGTGTTGGCGTCCGAAACCCACCGGCGAGTAGCGACGGGCAACACGTAGAGCCGGGAGGCTCCCAGAACTGCGGCTGGTCCTGGTCCCTCGTGCGACGGCCCGCAAAGCTCCGGCACGCACGTCCCGATGCTGGTGCAAGGGCGTTCCACCTGACCTATACCTGGCCAGGAAGGTGATGGATTTGCTTCGCTTAGTTTCCTGCATGGCATATACGTAAACATTAAATACGAGCCTCGATCGGCTCTCAGGTTGTCCTGTGAATCGGCTCAAGGAGCCGATCCACCCATGATTCGTATGAGGTCTACGATCACATGGTGGTCCTGCTTGATCAGTATAAAGCTAAAACGACCTACGACGATTTAGGGTTTTCACCGCATAATCGGAACATCCTACACGTGATTGAGCCTGGCAGCCACGCAAGATGATAATAAACCAGCCCTAGATAAGGCCTAAAAACCAACATGGAGTTGATTCCCGGAACATCTTATCTAGGGCTAGCAAACTACACCCTACGTGCTACTGGATCCTTCAACCCGTTTGCAAGGCCTAACTATGCAGATATTAAACTAATCCTTGAAGAACAAGGAGCAATCATAACAGATCGGATCTACTAAACACGGATCAAGCAAGGTGCCGCCCTTACACCTAAGATAGGCGTAAAAGCGGCTAGATGTCTAGGGATAGCATGGATCAAAGCATGTATAAAGGTAAAACAATGCTAACCCTAGCACATCTACGATAACTACGTTGCTCGCCATCAACAAGGCTTCAGTACGAGCAACGCATGAACAATGAATAAACGTATACTGCCTAGATCGCAAGATGCGGCCTAGGCAGCATGATGCTTACCCGGAAGAAACCCTCGAAATAAGGGGTTGGCGATGCGCCTAGATTGGTTTGTTGTGAACGTGATTGTTGTTTTTCTCAATAACCCTAGATACATATTTATAGTCCGTAGACTTTCTAACGTGGGAATAATTCCAACCGTGTACGAGCCAAATTCTACCTAACCGACACGTATCCTACTATATTTACAGATACACGGGCAAACTAGCCCAAACTTCGTGTACAAGGCCGACTCATGTATATCTTCCATGTATATTCTTCAAGCCCATCTTAATCATGGCCCACCTCTGATCCGGTCAAATTCTGGTGATAACAACTCCTCAAAGATATAATTTTAGCAGGGGGATAATATCTACCAATAAAAGCATCCTTGCATTTAGTCCATGAATCAATACTATTCTTAGGCAGAGATAGCAACCAATCTTTAACTCTTCCTCTTAATGAGAAAGGGAACAATTTTAATTTTATAATGTCACCATCTACATCCTTATACTTTTGCATTTCACATAGTTCAACAAAATTATTAAGATGGGCAGCAGCATCATCAGAACTAACACCAGAAAATTGCTCTCGCATAACAAGATTTAGTAAAGCAGGTTTAATTTCAAAGAATTCTGCTGTAGTAGCAGGTGGAGCAATAGGTGTGCATAAGAAATCATTATTATTTGTGGTTGTGAAGTCACACAACTTAGTATTTTCAGGAGTACCCATTTTAGCAACAGTAAATAAAGCAAACTAGATAAAGTAAATGCAAGTAACTAATTTTTTTGTGTTTTTGATATAGCAAACAAGATAGCAAATAAAGTAAAACTAGCAACTAATTTTTTTGTGTTTTGATTTAGTGCAGCAAACAAAGTACTAAATAAAATAAAGCAAGACAAAAACAAAGTAAAGAAATTGGGATGTGGAGACTCCCCTTGCAGCGTGTCTTGATCTCCCCGGCAACGGCGCCAGAAAATAGTCTTGATACGCGTACAGCACGCGACCGTTGGGAACCCCAAGAGGAAGGTGTGATGCGTACAGCGGCAAGTTTTCCCTCAGTATGAAACCAAGGTTTAATCGAACCAGTAGGAGCCAAGAAGCACGTTGAAGGTTGATGGCGGCGAGATGTAGTGCGGCGCAACACTAGGGATTCCGGCGCCAACGTGGAACCTGCACAACACAAACCAAGTACTTTGCCCCAACGAAACAGTGAGGTTGTCAATCTTACCGGCTTGCTGTAACAAAGGATTAGATGTATAGTGTGGATAATGATTGTTTGCAGAGAATAGTAGAACAATTGCAGTAGATTGTATTTCAGATGTAAAGAATGGACCGGGGTCCACAGTTCACTAGTGATGTCTCTCCCATAAGATAAATAGCATGTTGGGTGAACAAATTACAGTTGGGCAATTGACAAATAGAGAGGGTATGACCATGCACATACATGATATGATGAGTATTGTGAGATTTAATTGGGCATTACGACAATGTACATAGACCGCTATCCAGCATGCATCTATGCCTAAAAAGTCCACCTTCAGGTTATCATCCGAACCCCTTCCAGTATTAAGTTGAAAACAACAGACAATTGCATTAAGTATGGTGCGTAATGTAATCAATAACTACATCCTCGGACATAGCATCAATGTTTTAACCCTAGTGGCAACAGTACATCCATAACCTTAGAGGTTTCTGTCACTCCCCCAGATTCACGGAGACATGAACCCACTATCGAGCATAAATACCCCCTCTTGGAGTTAAGAGTAAAAACTTGGCCAGAGCCTCTACTAATAACAGAGAGCATGCAAGATCATAAACAACACATAGATATAAATTGATAATCAACATAACATAGTATTCTCTATCCATCGGATCCCAACAAACACAACATATAGCATTACAGATAGATGATCTTGATCATGTTAGGCAGCTCACAAGATCCGACAATGAAGCATAATGAGGAGAAGACAACCATCTAGCTACTGCTATGGACCCATAGTCTAGGGGTGAACTACTCACTCATCACTCCGGAGGCGACCATGGCGGTGTAGAGTCCTCCGGGAGATGAATCCCCTCTCCGGCAGGGTGCCGGAGGCGATCTCCTGAATCCCCCGAGATGGGATTGGCGGCGGCGGCGTCTCTGGAAGGTTTTCCGTATGCGTGGCTCTCAGACTGGGGTTTCGTGACGAAGGCTATTTATAGGCGGAAGGGCAGGTCAAGGGGCGTCGCGAGGGGCCCAGGAGACAGGTCGGCGCGGCCAAGACCTGGGCCGCGCTGCCCTACCTCCTGGCCACCTCGTGACCCCACTTCGTTGACTCTTCGGTCTTCTGGAAGCTTCGTGTGAAAATAGGCCCCTAGGCATTGATTTCGTCCGATTCCGAGAATATTTCCTTACTAGGATTTCTGAAACCAAAACAGCAGTAAAACAAAGAATCGGCTCTTTCGCATCTCGTTAATAGGTTAGTGCCGGAAAATGCATTAATATGATGTAAAGTATGCATAAAACATGTAGATATCATCAATAATGTGGCATGGAACATAAGAAATTATCGATACGTCGGAGACGTATCAGTCGTATGACTCCCAACTATGCTCAGTATGTTCAGCGGCTCATCAACTACATTGTTCCTCCTCCCCTCAACACATTTGATGAAAGAGTCATCATGGAACCATTCAGGTTTCCCACTCAGGATGATCGCCAGGACGTCCCTTCCATGATGCCCTCCACTGAGCGCCGGACCAAGGAACACCATGATCCTGCAGCGAGCTCCAGCTACTCTCGGCGCCCCCAGCATGGTGCCGCTCACTTCTTCTCTAGCATGTGGCAAATGTGCAAGAATACCAATGATGTTGCACATCAGAGTCTTGCTTTGTACCAGGAGACACGGAGGAGACAGACTGAGTTCATGACTGCACGGAATGTCCCTGTTCATCCTTCTGGCCATGAGATGGAGCCTGTGGTTGCACCTGCTTGGGAGATGCCTCCCATTACTGATGAGATGCTCCAGAACTTCGACCTATCCATGTATGGTCATGGTGGCCCTCCTCCTCGGTCTGCTCGTGCTCCTACTCCTACTGATGATGATGGTGACGAGGATGAAGGTGATGCGGATGCGCGTGATGATGGCGAGAGCTCCTACTCCGCTGGGCATGAGTTCTATTGATGGGTGCGCTAGCATCTCTCCTCTTTTCTTCGCCTTTTTGGTGTTCCGATGCCAAAGGAGGAGAAGAGAGTAGAGTCTAGGACCACATGGTTCTTTGATTGTCACAAGCCATGGGTGTTGCTTTATTTGAATCTTATATGGCTTGTGCTTATTTGCTTTGATTTCTCAAGAACCATTTGCTACTTCGAATAATTCGTGTATGGACGACTATTTGTATGCTTAATCACTCTATTAGGATAATCATGCTTTATGCTTATATATCTTGATATACTTGTCCATACCATGCTTGTTTCCTAAAGATATTGGGGGAGCTTCTCATATTCCACAAATGGTGCACTTTGCAGCCAAACGCAAATTCTCCAAGTGCACACATTATGGGGGAGTTGTCGTAATATCTTATATGGAATCAAGGTTTAGAGCTTATCATAATATCTATATGTGACTCTAGCTCGGTTTGTCATCGTATACCAAAAAGGGGGAGATTGTAAGGGTATTTTACCCTTATCCAATATTTTGGTAACAATGACACTGTGCTAGAGTATTTGACCTAATACGTTTATAAGGATAATCTCAGGTATTAGGCAAAGAGGCATAAATGGTGTATCAAAGGAACGAGAAGGCTAAAGGAGACCCCCACTTCAACAACAATCGAAAAGGGGTCTACAAATGAAATCCGGTTTGCCGCTCGGTCAGCCGGCCTCTCAACCGGCCAGTCCGGCGCGCAGTCCGGTCAACCGGGCGCCAAACGTGCGCCTAACTGATCCGGTCAGCCGACCTACAGACCGGCGGGCCCGACGTGCCGTCCGGTCGACCGGGCGCCAACCGGGCGCCAACCGGAGGAGCTCCTGGATGTCGCAAAGTGGACCCCGGTCGGGGTCCGGCCTGCCGTCCGGTTTGGACCGGCTGGTCCGGTCCCTGATCCGGTCCGACCGGCCTCTGCACCGGACGATCCGGTCTGTGGTCCGGTTGACCGGGTTTGTCGGGAGAAAAGATGAGGTGGCAAGTGACCAACGGCCATATTTCGAAGAACACTATAAATAGCCCTTCTCCTACCTCTGAACAGTTAGGCACTACACTACAAGCTGTTCTTGAGCTCTCTCTCTCATGCTCCATTACTAGAAACACCAAAAGCCTCAGACCTCCCTCCTCCTCCACCCAAACTCAAATCCCTCCGGGGAAACGTTAGAGGAGGACCCGATCTACTGTTCTACCAAGCCAAATCTCATCCCCCTTGTATTCATCGAGAAGCTTGCTTCCTAGGGTTCCTTGGAAACCCTAGGTGGGCAAGAGGAGTTCCGAAGCATCCGGGCTGTGGATTTGCTCCGGGCAAGATTGTGAAGGTTTGGAGGCTACCTCAATGTCTACCACAAGTGAGTGAGCTATTCCTTCGTGGGATAGGCTCCGGAGAATAGGGTGAGCTTTCGTGGCGTGGGGAATCCTTCGTGGGACCTCCACCCCTCCAAACGTGACGTACCTTCTTGCAAAGGAAGGGAACACGGGAATACATCCTCGTCTCCGCGTGCTATCGGTTATCTCTAACCGAACTCCTTACTTGTGATTTAACTGCCTGTGAGAGCCTTCGTGCTTGAGTTAGTTGTATCCTCATATAGGTTGCTTCACCTAGTTTGCATTAGGCTCACCTTTATATTCCGCAAAGCCTAATATTGCAAAGAAAGAATTAAAATCTGTAGAAACCTATTCACCCCCCTCTAGGTTTACCATCTCTATACTTTCACTATTGAGGTCAAGGTGAAAACCCTCACATCGCAGCGCCATCACAGGTGTGAACCTGGAGGTGGGATTGTCGGCACAAGCGTTGTTGCCGAACTCGAGGGTGAAGTGCATCTTCGATAGAGGCGGCTCGGTGAAGAAGCCTGGAGATGACGGCAATTTGCTCCTTCTAAAGCCGTTGGCTTGGCCCCCACGATTGCTTCCGACGACGCAGAAATTACCGCTCACGCCTTCGGATGGCACGCCTCCTAGGTTGAGGCAGCGACGTCGCTTTTGGTCCGTTGTGATGATGGCGCACCGGTTACGATGCTCCTGCCACTCTTCCTTTGACATGCTTGTCGGCTTATCCTCTAGGGGGGCCTTGCGTGGCTTCGCTAGCACCTTTCCCGATGCAGTTGCCTTCTTTTTCGAAGGAATGCCTTAAGCGGTGGTGGTGAGGGCGAGAGCATGCTCTCGGTGCGAACTGGAGAGGCGGGTGGGAACTGGACCAACGGGTGAGAGAATGGAGCGCCGGGAGAGAGGAGGAATGCATGTGAATAGTTGTAGGAGTTTTGTTGTGTGTGGCTACTAGGCGGGACCCGTGGTGCGAAATCCAACGTGGTGTGAGTGCCGGCGTGCTCGATTCCCACCCCGAGCATATGGCCCAGCACGGGGTTGTTGGCTATTCCTTTGGGCTTTAAATCATTTAGCTAACTTCGAAGCACGTGTGGCCCAAAAACAACGATGGATCCTCATAGAACTATTGGGGCGACGGTGGAGATGCTCTAACAATATTGGTTTGAGATTACAAATGTTGACACATTTTTTATATATAGTTAATCAAACTTGAAAAGTTTAATTTTGACAAAAATCTATATGGGTCATATTATATTTTGGCGAAGGAGGGAGTACAACACCGGATTTTTTTGATTGGAAAGGCCAAATTAAGAGAGGTGGTGTTTTTGGCTCATAGGTGCATATGAACTTACTGTGAAAAATGCATAAAAAATAAAATTTAAAAATATTAAAAAGTTTAAAACATCTTGACATTCTATGTTCGCACATAAGTTATCGGGAAAAGGTATTTTTATGATTTGTGTATAAAAGATACAAAAATATTTCGTGAATAGTCATGTTATAGCATCAAAGTTATCTTTTTTTAGGTAAATAAAATTTTCTCTTTTCGAAAAAACTTGTGTGGAAACGTAGAATGTCTTGATGCACGTACATAATTTTGTGTCAGAATTTTTTAACATTTAAAAATATATCTTTACACTACAAGCAGCCAAATTAGATCTTCCAAACTATGCTTTCGCAGTTACCAAAGCAACGAACGAGGGGTCAGGGAAGGCGCGGGGATCAAAGCCGAGAAGAGGAAACGGGAAACCGGCGTGCGCCGTCTATCTCTCCGTCTACTAGGCGGAGAGAGAGAAACACACTTCCCTCTTATAAAATCCCAAAGGCCAACACCATTGTCGCCAGCCATGGATTTCGCCCGCCGAGCCGCCGCTGGTGCCGACGCCGACGACATCTACGGCATGCGCATCCCTTCTCCGGACGGTAACGGAAATCTGGAACTAGTTCTCTGTCTTCGTCTGCGCGGCTGGAACTTGGAACCAGCAGATTATTCTTGTTCTCAGAAGAAAGGGGATCTTAACCTTTCTGTTAGGCATTACTTTCATTCTTCGCTCCTTTTCTTAGATAGAGTAGTACGGAAGAACAGCTCCTCGTCTTTGGGGCCTAAACCGATTTTGATTATTTAATTAAAAAGGATTTTTGTCGGTCAAGATCGAGGTCGGAAAAAGGGGGACATGTTTGGATCCATCTGTGCAATTAATAATGTGTGGGGGGTTAGAGATTTATAGTACGTAGTAGTTAAAAAGTTCAGTGTATTGAAGAAATTAACAGCTGTCGCGTTGGGGATGCAGCACACATGACGATAGACGAACTCCGCCTGGAGCTCTTTCACGAGGGCATTCGCGAGCAAGTCATTCTGGCCGAACTTGCCGAGAGGTGGAAGCTGGAGGCCAAGTTCCAGCGTGAACTCAGCTTGTACGGTGGTGGCGCATCCTCTTCAACGCATCGGGAGCCGCTCGACGTGCCCCTGTCACTTTCAGGGGCATTGACGTCGAGACGGCACATTAAAGATCAGATCATGGAATCTTATGAACTGCCATGGCGCAGGGCGGCAAGCGAGGAGGATGCACCAATCGTTGGGGTGAGTGGCTGCTTATCTCTTAGATGTCCAATTGTATTCTCCTATACGACTTATTCATCATTATGTTCAATTCTGTTTTCTATAGCTGGGATGCTGCTATCTTCATGATTGTTTAATTCCCAACTCATATGTGTTAAACATTAAGTTAAAATCAGGCTACTGTCCTACCAAATATTGGCTGTGCTTTTTTGACCGGCCACATCCCAGCTCAAAAGTTGTAGGCTTTCTCTTCTCAACTCCAGTTTACTATGCATTATGCTCTCTAAACATGTGCGAATCCACCTTGTAGCACTACTGAATTTGTGATTACCTGTCATGTGACTAACTGCATGGCCGCTAAGCATCCATTAGTTTGGTTTTGCATTTTTTATCTGATGGATTTCAATAGACTGATCTATACAAGTCATTGTATTTTAAGGCATTTGCCTTTTGTCTGTACAATAGCGACCTTGTGAGAAACTAGCCTCTAGAATTGTTTGATGGTCAATATATTACTGATGCTATACTCTTTTTTTTTTTATAGTTCCCAGTGTTTCTACTTATGCCTTTCATCTAAAAGGAGTAAATTCTGTCTCCGACCATATATCTGTAAAGATGTCAAGTTGAACCAGATTTTTCGAAACCATCACACTGCACCATATTGTACATTCAAAATCATTATATCTGAATGTGGTTCGACCTGCATTTTGAAGGCTTTTATGATGCATAATGTGGTCATAATTATAATTCTGTTTTAACTTTTAACCCTTACATGGTACACAATGCAATTTTCCCAAAATAGTTACCGTTGTTCTTACTAGGCTACAATGGTTTCGTAGATTTCATGCCTTTAATAGTTTGTTATGCTTGATACTTTAATATCCATTTTGGTTCCCTAAAAGCTATCCTTTTGGACATCGACATGATCTTTAAAACACAATTGTGAGCACAACTTTCCATTTCTTACTGTCAGAGTACTTGAGTCAAATTCACGCATATCGTTTTGAGTATCTGATTTAATTTTTTGAAATATAATATCTTTTTAAAAAAATAAAGATACTAGTAGCCAAATTTAGAATATGTCCATCAGGTGAATTGCACTCTAAGCTATGCAGATCTTTCATGGTACTGAAATTTGCTATATCATATATTTCCAGTAAAGGTGATAATATATTCATACTTAACTGGTCGGATTTGTATGTTGGAGATGGTAATAAGATTATTCATGTCATTTTTCCTTGCTAATAAGAACTCCATTAAGCAGTCTAAGCTGTGCAAAAACGCAATCTCTGGGATGAAGAGGAAACGGACTGCAGAAAGAACGTCCTTGATGTGCAGCATCTGTGACACGAAATGCTACTGTGACCAAGAGAACATAGCGGCTCTCCTGGGAGGAGGCAACGGAACTGAAGAGAAGCTGCATGAAAAGAAAGCACTGCAGCTTGCGCACAAGAGCCAGAAATCTGTCTCAAGATGGATGTGCATCATCTGCGATGTTAATTGCGAATCTCAATTTGACCTGGAGAGCCACCTCGGAGGCAGAAGGCACCAAGATAACATAAAAGCTCTCCAGGGAGAAGGCAAGGGAACTGAAGCGAAGCTGCATGAAAAGAAAGAGCCCCAGCTTGCGGACATGAACCAGATACCTGTCTCACGATGGATGTGCAGCATCTGCAATGCTAATTGCACATCTCAGTCTGACCTGGATAGCCACCTCAGAAGCAGAAGGCACCAAGTACAAGCTCTCCAGGGAGAAGTCAAGGGAACTAAACCGAAGCTGTATGAAAAGAATGAGCCCCAGCTTCTGGACATGAACCAGAAACCTTCCTCAAGATGGATGTGTAGCATCTGCAAATCTACTTGCACATCTCAATCTGACCTGGAGAGCCACCTCGGAGGCAGAAGGCACCAAGAGAACATAGAAGCTCTCCAGGGAGAAGGCAAGGGAACTGGAGCGAAGCTGTATGAAAAGAATGCATCCCAGCTTGCGGACATGAACCAGAAACCTTCCCCAAGATGGATGTGCAGCATCTGCAATGCTAATTGCAAATCTCAGTCTAACCTGGAGAGCCACCTCGGAGGCAGAAGGCACCAAGAGAACATAGAAACTCTCCAGGGAGAATGCAAAGGAACTGAAGTGAAGCTGTATGAAAAGAAAGAGCCCCAGCTTGCGGACATGAACCAGGAACCATCTTCAAGATGGATGTGCAGCATCTGCAATGCTAATTGTACATCTCAATCTAACCTGGAGAACCATCTCAGAGGCAGAAGGCACCAAGAGAACATAGAAGCTCTCCAGGGAGAAGGCATGGGAACTGAAGCGAAGCTGTATGCAAACAATGAGGCCCAGCTTGCGGACATGAGCCAGCAACCTTCTGCAAGATGGATGTGCAACATCTGCAATGCTAGTTGCGCATCTCAATCTAACCTGGAGAGCCACCTCGGAGGCCGAAGGCACCAAGAGAACATAGAAGCTCTCCAGGGAGAAGGCAAAGGAACTGAAGCGAAGCTGTATGAAAAGAAAGAGCTCCAGTTTGCAGACATGGACCAGAAACCTTTCTCAAGATGGATGTGCTACATCTGCAACGCTAATTGCACATCTCAATCTAACCTGGAGAGCCACCTCAGAGGCAGAAGGCACCAAGAAAACATAGAAGATCTACAGGGAGAAGGCATCGGAACTGAAGCGAAGCTGTATGAAAAGAATGAGCCCCAGGTTCTGGGCATGAGCCGGAAACCTTCCTCAAGATGGATGTGCAATATCTGCAATGCTAATTGCACATCTCAATCTGAACTGGCTAGCCACCTCGGAGGCAGAAGGCACCAAGAGAATATAGAAGCTCTCCAAGGAGAAGGCAAGGGAACTAAAGCAAATCTGCACAAAAAGAAAGAATTTGCGGACAAAAGCCAGAAATCTGTCTCAAGATGGATGTGCACCATCTGCCATGTTAATTGCACATCTCAATCTGTCCTCGGAAGCCACTTCCGAGGCAGAAGGCACCAAGAGAACATAGAATCTCTCCAAGGAGAAGGCATGGGAACTGAAGAGAAGCTGCATGAAAATAAAGCGCCCCAGTTTGCGTACAAGAATCATAAACCTGTCCCAGGATGGGTGTGCAGCCTCTGCAATGCTGACTGCGCATCTCAATCTGACCTCAAGAGTCACCTTCAAGGCAGAAGGCACGAAAGGAACTTGCAAGCCCAAGCTTAGTCGTTAGGAACACAAATCGTAAATTCTCGGTGCATGCATTGGGACACAGTTGCAGAACATGGTGCAAAACTTAAGTAAGACAAATACTCCCTCTGTCCCATCTAGATACATCTAAATTTAGACAAAGTTAAGCCATGTTTCAGGGGACGGAGGGAGTAGAAAGGATTGCAGTTTCTGCAATATTTTGGAGCTCCTATTATTGTGATGTGTTATTGTATGACCTCTTCCATTTTGGGGCTAAGTTTGATAAGACTTGTTGGCCTGAGAGGTTCTAGACTTAGATCATGTGAGTGGAGCTGAGATGTCCTCACATTTGGTACTTTGCAGACGAGAAATGGAAAGCATATTTTGCATATAGTTTGCACTGTCTTTCCTAGGCAATGCTGACCCTGCAACATGGTATTTTTGTCACTAATGCAAACTAATATGCATGATGTAAACTCGCAGTGGTATTTTTGTACAGATCACGAGCTTCACAATTATGCAGGTATTCTGCATGTTTCTTATTGCGTTATCCCTTCATGTAAATATGTAACAACTGTCAATAACTGTGAACAAATAGGTTAGCTGGCTTGAGAAAGGCGTTGCTCAATCGAGACGATGGAGCAGGTAATCAACCTCCACATTTTTGGTCAATGGGATAACCCATTGATCATAGAGTTTATAAACTACTGAAGGTGCAACTTTAAAACTGGATTGACCACTGTTCGTGTCACCGGTCTCAGTTGGTCCATCCAAAGTTATATCTTGGCCTAACACCATGGCTTTCTTCTCTACCCTCCTCTTCACCACATTCTCTTGGGCTTCTGATGTCAACAGTTTCATCAGAGCATCCTTGTCCTGCATAAAACGAGAAGTTACACTTGGCTTACACATATCACACAGTAAAAAAATCAGTTATACTACATGATCATTTTTAACTGATCAATGAAATGATTGACAAAGCACCTTCGAGCCAATTAAAGCTGTGTATCTTTGCTGGTCTCCTCTGAACTTCACTTCTGCGACATACCTCCCATAATTGATCCTCCTCGACAGCGCCTGTGAGATGGATGAGATATTTGTCATAAAATTGGGCTGAATTATGCACATATGGATTTAAAGAGCATGATACAATGTGGCATTTCTTTTCACCTGCAGGCATGCAAGATCTGAAGCAGCAGTTACAGCGTAGTTGCCATCATCACCATTCTTGGCCAGTAGAGGGAGCAGTTCGTTGAAATATATGCCCCATATGATATCATTCACGTTAACAGATTCTGCCCCAGGATACAGATCCTAGATCGCATGGCAGTAGCATATGATCAGTATCAGGGTTTCAGATAGACGGAGGATGCATGGGGAGCTTACGGTTGTGAAGTTGTATGGAGGTGCCAGTGTGAAGGGCACTCTGGAATGGAAGAAAGGGATCTCCTCCTGGCTTTGGTACCTTCCAGCCTATTGGCACGCCAAACAACAGCAGGATTTAATTAGAGAATGAATCGGTCTTTGATGTCTTCGATCACAATTCACGCAATTTGTGTGGTTGCTTAAGGGCAGTATAAGCACAATGGTAACGTGACTTCATTCAGAAAATAGAACACGCGTGTTGTAGCTTTGCCACAGTGCGTGAATTGAATCAAATGCAAGATAGTTCTGCTTTGTCTTTGCTTAAAGTAAAAAATATTTGGCTCACCCCAATTTACTTGGATTTTTTTTTTTTACATTCTCAATGCTTAAACTGAACATTACTACACGAGTTAAAATTTGAGTCTGAAACGTGCATAATTTTAGCAGAACGTTATTGGAATTAGCCCGTAGGTCATGCACGAAGTGAGATTAAATAAGCATGGCCAACACAAACCTCACATAAACTTTAAAAAGCATGAAGTTAATTACTCCAACCGATTCATAATGGTCAGTTTTAGAATCTATGCCGGTCAGTTTTCTAAAGTTTGGCCATAAATGTACTAAAAGAAAATTACAAACATGGAGAATATCAAACTCATATTACTACTACTATATTTATCATGGAATATTTCCATCCATACAAATACTTTTTTTTTCATAAAACAACTTCTTTTACTCCAGGAAAAAAAAACATCTATGGTCAAAGTGCTATTTTGAAAATAGAGTCACTTTCCTAATAAACTAGTACTTAAATTGTGAAGCAGAGGGAGTACGTATTAGTTTTCAGTCAACACCTTCCCCGGAGCATGTAACGTTTGACCATAGTTTTCATACGCTCAGGTCAAAACATGTTAGACAACTCACAACTGTTGACAAATGAGTATAACAGATTAACAGAAGAACCGAACGCTAGTACATACGAGAGTCAAACAGAGGATAATGTATATATGCATGTCATGGAAACGTATCGGACGACTGGCCGCACCTTGGCCTGGATCTGCTCGGACTCCCGGACGAAGAGCTCGGCGAAGGAATCGTTGTGCCGGCGACCGTCGGGGCCGAACCACGCGTGCTCCTCGTAGGCCGGGAGGTTCAGCGGGTGCTTGGCCCTCTCGATGAGGCTGAAGACGATGGTGTCCTCCTCCCTGGTGAGGAAGTCCCTCACCGTGTCAAGCCCAAGCCCCACGCAGCACGGGGACACGAGCAGCAGTGTGATCGCGTTGGACAAGAGGAGATAACTGTAAAGAGAGTGCGCAGCCATTGGTGTTAGAGAGAGAAGGAGAAGAAGAAGACCCACAGGATGATTAGCTGCTCAGAGATGTTGGATATTTATGGTTGCCCGAAAGGGATATCTTGGATGGGTGGTCAAAGAAGTGAGCGTCTGAGCGACTGGAGAACAAATTAATAGGTGGGCGGCAACGGATTGCTATAGAGAATGAATTGGACAGTATGCACAGTGCATGTGACTCCATGATCCATTATCACTATTATCCTTATTAATTTGCGTTGAATGAAGGGAGTGTGCAACTTGCTGAAGAGAAGAAGGTTCAGAGATGAGAAGTCCACAGGCATAATAAGGTCAAACATGATGTGAACAAATGTGGAGTACGGATATGCGCGCAGCTCATAGCAGCAGCCCGCCTGCCTGCAAGCGTATAAAGATTATCATCGCCGCAAAAAGGAGATGCTTAAAGCTTCGGAGATAGATAAATTTGGCAAATGCATGATCCTATGCTAGGTGACCTTTTTGTCACCCTCTACCAAGAAATTGAACTAGTGGAAGCGAAAGCACTAGCCTACCTAATTAGATGAAATTAAACAATTTCGTATTTAAAAATAGTGGCATGTTAGTGTTTAACGGCATGTGCATTATCCACCGTGGTTTAGCTCTTTCTTCTTGGCAGTGCTCTCCGTTGGTTGGGCGGAGCGTGGTACCCATCGGCCTCGTCCTGCCATCTGAATCCACTGAAATACAAGATTGGGCCGTTTGACCATGGCATCATATCCCGTTGACATGCACATAAAAATTGTACATTTGCATTTTTCTTAAAATTTTACATTTGCAATATCGTCTTAACATTTGTCTTTACTGCGTGTCAAAACGATTAAAAATTATCACAACATTTCCAAGAACCACTGTAGCAAAAAGAGAATGTGCCTATGTATCAAATCCCCATTTGATTGCATGACAAGGACCATCGTGCATATGGAGAATGGAAGCTTGCCGTGTATTTCATGCGTGCTTGCTTGCGTGTCTATGTGTGCATAAATAAATAAAAAGTGAAGTTTGACATGACTTGCCGCACGGGCTCATCAGCGACGAATCTGACCATGACGGAGTCCCATCAATGCCATATCCAACAAATCTATATCCATTCTCCATAACATTGGTGGCTTTATCGAGCTCAACAACGGGGTGTGGTATTGCTTTTTCTTCTAGTGGTAAGGGGAATTTTCCCTTCTAGGTGCAGTCATAGAAAGAGTAGGTGTGCAGCAGAGCGATATAGTGAGGAGGAACAATCGATAGAAACAAAGAAAGAAGTGATCAACTCGATGGATCGGTCGATACGACTAGTTTTGATTGGGATTCTATTAATTTCTAGTTTGGTTTTCCTGCTCCTCCGGTTTCCTTCATTCTGATTAAGTTTAAAAATATTCAAATTTGAAAAATGTTTAAGTTAAAAAAAATGTTCAAAATTACAAAAAATTTAAATTTGAAAATGTCCAAAATTTTAAAACATATGGATTTGTAAAATATATTTAAACTGAAATAAACTTAAATTTGCAAATTTTAAACTTAAAATATGTTCAAATTTAAAAATTATGATTTGGAAAAATCTCATTTTAAAATAATATTTGTTTTAAAACGGAAATACAAATAAAAAATGATAAGAAAAAAGGAATTTACCTGATGGGCCATGGCCCACTTTAACGCCGCAGGCTTGGGTGTGTGCGGCAGCATGTGCGCGGCGTCCCGGTCGACCTATAGGAAAGCCCATGGCTGCTAAGAGCCAGCATGTAAGAGCTCCCGGGCCTTATAGCTAACTAGAGCATGGAGGCGCGTGTTGCTGTGCCCGTCGATATTTGAGAAAACAACTATAGAAATATCTGACAATACCTGAACAATAGAAACTTTTGGTAAGACTTGATACGATTGGCACACGAGATTCACACCAAGTCAGAACTAATGAACTCGCCAGTTTACTTTATACAGTATGTCTTTGCAAGAGAGAGGGGTACAACTGAGAGCTTCAGGTTTAGACTGTACTCAAGGAGAGCCTTGCTCTGACAAGACTAGAGGGTCTTTAAAATGTTTGCTTTCAGCTATAAATCACTATTCAGAAACAAGGGGAAGCATGCAGTACTAAAAGTACAACAAGCATTGGCATCCTAACAAAATCATGGTTAGTATACATGTAGTGTTCTAATTTCAGTATTTCACTTATTCTTGTAAAGAGAAACAATCTTTTTAAAATGCCAAAAACGAACCACTGGCTTGACATGTGATGCATGCCAATAGACAACAACCATTATTCAGAAGCAAGAATAGGCATGCAATACTAACATAGATCAGACCTTGGTATCAAAACTCTCTGCCCTCTTGGAAGAATCAAGAAAATATTTAACCCACAACCAAGTAGTCTTTTCTAAGCCATGACATATTTATATTTTTCAAATACAATGGTTTATTGAGTTAAATAGAAAATCTAGGTATCATGACAGTGCTAGCAAAATTAAAATTGTAAATGGGGTGTTCCCACAAGTTACTTTTACCTGCTTTCGAGTTCAGGATTTAGAATTATCATTTAAGAAATGGTTTTTAGATTCTTTTAGAAATGATTGAAAAAGGGGTGCTAACAAACAACAAAAACTAAACTTTACACTCTTGCATGCCAAAGCTCATCTTTGGAATTGAGAATTTGATCTCTTTATAATTATCATCAGTGAACATTTTAAATATCCCCACGAACTCAGGATCCTCTACTTGTTTCATAACATACATACTACATAGAGTAATGTTCTAAGGAAAAATAGACGCACCATCTTTTCTTCTTTGGAAAGTCGAGCCCTTATGTTTAAGTTCTAGGAACAAATTATGAAAATCAACAAAGTTAGCCTGCTCATATGAGCACAGAATTATGGCATCAAAACTGCAATCACTGGGTAGCTGATGGTACAAATGTACAAGAAAAGAGACTTAATATGCTAGGAGAAAATGCAAAAAAAACTAAAACTATTATGTATTGAAGAATTGGACCTTATGGTAGATGCAAGTACTAAAAGCAGAACACCATGCGGAACCTTCAATATTCTCTCATACTGATGTTTGTGATCCCCTCATATGGTCCCTGGGCAATGACGTAAACAGACAATAATAGTCACATGGATTATCGCTGCTTTCAACAGTGAAAGATGCAACTGTTGTGTCTTTCTAAATTGGCACCCTACATTATATAGACTAACCATAATCTTGAACTAATAGAGAGTCAAGCAGAAACTACTACAAGCCTTAATCGTTAAAGTGAAAAGGTTATAAGCATCATAGTTTCATAAATTCGTGCCAAAATTATCACATAAACTGGCGCAAATGCCTACTAACAGATCACCTAAATTGAAAAGCTAAATTATTTTTTTAAGAAACTTGTAACCACAGATTATTTTCCCAAAACAAATAACAAAAATACAAATGCGCTCGGTCACCCGGAACAAACTTGTGCATTCCCCTACCCTAAACAGTATTTTTAGGTGGGTAGAACCACAGAATTTGTTAGGTGGGTAGCAGAGTGACATAGTGGGTATGAACAATCAATAGAAACAAAGAAGGAAGTGATTAATTTGATCGATCGGTCGATACGACTAGTTTTGATTGGGATTCTGTTAATTTCTGTTTTGGTTTTCCTGCTCTTCCGGTTTCCTTCATTCTGCTACATTTTTAGTTATTTTTTTAGTTCGTTTTCTCATTTTTTCATTTTTTCTTTTGTAAATGTACATAGTTTTCCAAATGCATTAAAAAAAATTACATATGAACATTATTTGCATGGCACATGAACATTGGTCTCATAACACATGAACATTTTCATCGTTCATAGAAAAAAAAATTCTAACTCATAAACATTTAGACATACACAATTCAGAATCAAAATAAACATTTATACATACACATATGGACACTATGTTAGACCTACATGAACATTAATATTTTTTGTATTACACAGTTTTTAGTATAAACTATATCCATAAATATTAGATTAATTATAAGATTTACAAAAGAAATAGAAAACAAAACACTTAACTATTAACTGGAGGCTCCAATTGCAGCCCATTGAGGATCCTCCTCAGGCAACACCTATCATTATGGTTAGAAATGATATATGTTGATCAGGTCGGCGCTTAATGCACGCCACACACCCCGTGCACGATATGGGTTGGCCAGGCATTGTGACGATTTTTTTATTCTGTTTCTTCTATTTTTCTTTTCTGTTTTTTTGTAAGATTCAAAAATGTTTATTTTAAAAAAATAGGTAGATTTTGAAAAATGTTTAGATTTTAAAATGTTCAAATAAAAAATGTTCAGATTTGAAATACTAAATTTGAAAAATGTTTAAGTTCAAAAAATGTTCAAAATTTTAAAATGTTTATATTTGAAAATGTCCAAAATTTTGAAACATATGGATTTATAAAAAATATTTAAACTGAAATAAATTTGAATTTGCAAAATTTAAACCTAAAAATATGTTCAAATTTAAAAACAATTATGATTTGGAAAAAATCTCATTTTTTAAAAAAATATTTGTTTTAAAACAGAAATACAAATAAAAAATGATAAGAAAAAAGGATTTTACTTGATGGGCCATGGCCACTTTAACGCCGCAGGCTTGGGTGTGTGCGGCAGCCTGTACTCGGCGTCACGGTCGAACTATAGGAACGCCCATGGCTGCTTTTTTTAGGCGATGCCCATGGCTGCTCAGAGCGAGCATGTAGGATCTCCCGGGGCTTATAGCTAATTCATGGTGCTTGCTACTAGCTATCGCTTCTGTTGCCATAACCCTTGCGCAGCCCGTGTGCTTCTTGGGCTTTACTCACCATGCTCCCGCAGGTGGCGCAATCTGAGGTCTTCACCTATACAAATCTGTTGAGATGTAAATATGTAATAAGTTTGTGCTCTGTCTAAGACTGATACCTTTTTACTGAAGTAATAAATATTGTATGTATCACTTTGATACAGAGGCTGGAGCTACGTTCCTTATTTCGAAAAAAAAATAAAGGTAACCAACCCACTGTAGAGATAATCTGAACAGCACCATACGAAAAAAAGGTTTACCATGCTCCTGTTCCCTGTCCATCTACGAAAAAAAAAATTTCTATTTAGCAAAAGGGTTATCGCAAAGCGCAGTCTTCCCTTTGCTAGATGATATACCATTAGCAAACTCTGCATTTTCTGGTAACCACCCAATTCTGCCGAGCCTGCTATCTAATGCAATGGGGCGTTCCATCTGACAAAAAATAGGTGTTTCTCCACTTTGCAATCAGGAATTATTTATCCTGCACAGCCGTGGCTGCTACCCGTGCCATTAAAATTTTTCAGTAAAGATGTACATGGAAAGCACCCACTAACAGTGGCAGTCGTTTCATCTGCAGTGCGCAAAAGCTTAGTGGCACCATATTTATCGGCCATTTCCTCTAGTCTGTACAAAACTCTAAAGCTAGAAGATAGGGTTAGTGCCTATACTTTGGCTTTCTGACTGTGATAGCTTGGTAGGTGTTGCCTGTTCAGTACAACAGTGCACAGCGTGCACGATGTTACTTGCATGCGGATGGAGTTACGCAAAGCCTGGGCTAGGGTTATGCTGTCGCGAGGGAGGGTTATGGACGTTCTGAAGATCCTGGATCACCTAAACCACCCCTTTTAGCGTCAGAATTAAGCAACCTAGCATCATGCAGAAAAATTGCATAACTGTGATAGTCATGGGTCGTGATTAACGATCTTGGATTTCCATTTCGTAGAAGTGTGTTCTAATGTAAACTGAGAGATAACTGTCTCTATGACTCTAAGGAACACTTAACATAAACTTTCGAACTGAGACAAAGGCTTTTCCATCTTATAACCTAACTAGGGGTGGATATCGAGCCAACTCAACTCAACTCGACTCAACTCACAATTACTCGTTAGTTAACGAGCTTGCTCGACTCAACTCATTAACATAACGAGCTTAAAACCCCAGCTTGGCTCGACACGGTAAATACTCGAGTTGGCTCGATAAGCTTGATAAGCTCATTAACAAATTCAAAAACACAATCAATTTATGGTGGTGTAAGATTACAAGAAGCATGATTCACCATCTATGCCTTTTCGTGTGGATTTGTGCAAATTTAAACTGAATGATCTTTTTTTGTCCTACTAGTATTTATTTTTCTTTTCATTTTTGAACAAGGGTAGGCGCCGGGGGCGCCAAGATTTTATTTCAGCTCAAATACAATGTACAACATGTAGTACAATCCCCTGAAGATTATGATTTTGAAGAGATAGAGCTATGTGACAATTGCCTACAAGTTCGTGAGCTGAATTTAAATAACTGAAAATAGGCAAAGACTGACATTGTCTAATTGCCTGTTGAGCATAGTCATGGGCAACTCCATTTAAATTCCTTTTGACGTGATAAATCTTCGAATGTAAATCTTTCACAGCTCTTTTGTACTCATCACTCTGTTGTCTTAACTCCGAGGAAACCTGAGCATCTGTTATTGTTGAAGAAGATGCAGCTCTTACAAGAGTGAGATTGTCAGGGAGGAATGTAACTCCCTGGGCTTGGACCTGATCAGCAATTTATCGTAGCGAATAGAAGTGATGTTGCTTCAGCTAGAAGAGGTGAAGAGACCTGTGAAGTTGAGGCTTGTATCATGACTTTCTCCTCCCGATTTTGCCTGTGAAGTTGATAGTATAGTCCTAGTCCTGTTTTCATTCTTGATCATCTGGTGCTTTTCTTGTCTTTCATGCTGCATCTAAAACAAATTGTTGCCGTGAATGGTAAGATCTGTCTTGATTGTGTCTCCTTGTCTTGTAGCTTCCTGTTGCATATCCGACTTTGATTGGGACCTGTTTGTTGAAACCTGCATAACATCCAACATCTTCAGGTTTTGTTTGATAGCATTAGCCATATGGTGAACCTGGGAAGGACTAGTTTCCTTTTTGTTAAATAGGCAATCATTGGTCCCGGACGGCCCGGCCCAACCCCTGGGCATGGGTTGCCCGGCCCGGATGGCCCGGCCCGAAAATCCCATGCCAGGTCGGGTCGGGCTTGCACTTCGGGCCGGGCTCGTGCCTGAAATCTGAGCCCAAACGTCGGGCCGGGTCGGGCTCGGGCATTCATTTTTCGTGCATTTTAGTTTGGTCGGGTCGGGCTTTTTGCTCATTCGGGTCGAGTTTGGGCTTAAATTACAGGCCTGATGGTCGGGCCGGGCCGGGCTCAGGCCTAACTTTTTACCCGCGGGCTTTTTTAAGCCCGGTCCGAAGCCCGACACGGCCTGAACTTTGCCCAGGTGTAGACCAAAGCACCTCCGGTCAACATATGGTTGCAACCAACAAACACGACATGCGTTACTGAGAAGATGCATCTGTCGTAGCCGTTCAAAAGAGTGTGCCATCATCCATCGCCTACTATGCATGAACATTCACAACTATCGAGCCAAGGCCATGACCATTACGTACCTATGGGAGATTTCCTTACAGTGTGTTATTTGGCGCATACGTGCATCTTGCCATGCAAAAGAATAGTGCCAAATGGATTTTCTTCCACTTATTGTAACAATTAAATGTTTTTTCTATTTTCTAAGTGCTAAAAGTCATTTTTTCCTGAAGCAAGTGCAAAGAATACAGTGCAAAATGACAGTACTCTAATTTTCAGACAAAGTAGACCATAATTACGTCGCGCATTACATGCATTTCAGCCAATTTTCAGAAGTAATTCACATCCATGGTGCTTGCTACTAGCCAGAAGCGAGTATATAGGTATAAATCTTGAAATTATTCAAAATACAAGTACGTTCTAGTTTAGTCCTTAAAACTACCAAAATCATTTTAAGGTAAGGAAGTAGGATTCCATGTAATAGACACATAGATTTGTGAAAGATCCACGATATTGCAATGGGTTCACCCCATTTTGAAAATAAGAATACAAAGAAAATTTTAAAAAATGCAATCATTTGGCATGAAGTCATTTTGTATGTGGTAGTTGCTAGAAAAAATATCCAGTTTGGAACTATTTTTCCATAAATGGCCAAAAATATATTTTAAGATATATACCAAAGTTGAATTATATGCAAGTTCCACGGATAGTGGTCGCCCTTTGTGACATGACCTATGTCGGTCATCCTAGCGTCGTGCGGAGATAGGCCTACAAAGTAATTGACCATTTTGTTTGACTTCGAGAATATTATTTGATTTTTTGTATGCTCACAACAATTTCTTTAAATCTCGGCTCTGCCCCGTGCGCCGAGCTTTGTCCTATATAATCAGGCTCGATACCACTCTGGGGCTCCCATGCGTTACTGGTTCCTCCACTCCTGCAAACCATATCTCACCACACCATATTTCTGTGCTGACGACGGCCATGGTTCGATGCCTCGCAAACACCCATGATGCCATGCTCAGTGGCAGAGGCCGCAACCAGCAAACTAGCGGGCCTACATTCAGAATCTGGACATGAAGATGGCAGACGACTGTGAATATTCTAACCTCGGAGAGCTAGACACCGACAAGGAGGATGCAGAGATGACTGCTTCGGGGCACACTAAGTGCGCCTACAACATGTAGCTCAATCGTAGAGGAGGAAGCATGCATGGACATCGTTCTCTCTGAGTCCATGGCGATGGTGGTCTCTCACGAGGTTGCAAGGGCTTCCGCCGAGGATGCCAGAGCGGAATGTTATCTAGAGGAGGTCAACTAATGCTCCCTTGCCGAGTCCACCTTGATGATCGTCACTGACGAGGCTGCGAGGGCTACTGTCAAGGTGGCCGCGGTGTCCCATCATCCCACCCATGACTCCATGATGACTCTCGTTGTTGAACTAATTGAGATAGACAACTAGTGGGACGAGAAGGGTGGCAAGTCTACAACAAGACCAAATGCAGTGATGACCATGGTTGAGGTCATTGCCATATCCTCCAAGAACGAGTATGGCGTGACTAGGCGCTAGACAAGGAGGAACAAGATCTTATAGTGTTAATAGGTGTTTTTGTGTTGTGTTTACTTAAGTTGGTTTTGTGTAAGTGGATCAAAGGATGTATATACTTTTTAGATATAATATGAATTTAAATAAGTTAAAATGATGTTGGAATCTTATTTCCTTCCATTTAAATATTCTTTGTCCATGCACAAATAACAACTAAAAGTGGCTCGAGTGTAATTCTGGATAACACGAGGCGGACAAACCGAATCAAAACAGGTAAACAATGAACTTTATGTACCATTCATACCGTGATGTCTCTTAATATTGGGGACTACACTGAGGAAATAAAGATTATAAAGAAAACTTCAGTTGCATGCTAAATAAATTAATCTCCCTCGTGGAGACTGTTGAGATACATATCCTTGTATATCCGGATGTGTATCTTCTGTAGTTATGTATAGCGATACATATCTTTGTATTGATTATTGGGCCCGCCTCCTTCCTTGTATAGTCGACGACGTGGCCTATATATGTAACGCCATATGCACCCAATCAATACATTGTGAGTTGCATCCCTCTCTACATGGTATCAGACACCTACCGTTCCTAACCTAGCCGCCGCGCCCCTCTCTCCCCACGCGCGCCGCCCCACCCTCCAACCCTAGCGCCGCCGCTTTTGTTGCCGCCGCCACAGTAGTTTTCCTCACGCCGCACCGCCGCCGCACCTGCAGCCGCCGCCGCGCCTCCCTCCCCAACCCCGCGCCGTCGCCATCCCCCGCGCGCGCGTCATCATGTCGTCGGTCTCCAACGGCAGCAACCCCTTCGCCTACAACCCATGGACGAGGCTCATCCACGCCTACAACATTCCGGTGCCGCGCCCGCCGACTCACCAGGTGCACTTCACCGCGACACCGCCCTACGCCCCGGCCTACCACGTCGCGCCCGCACCTGGCTCTTACGCCGGTGGCGGCAACTGGTTTATGGACACGGGCGCCTCGTCTCACATGGCCGCTCACCCGGGTAACCTTTCCTATTCCTTTACCACTTCCATCGAGTCTCGCATCATTGTCGGTAACGGCGCCGGTCTTCCTATTTCTCACATTGGTTCTCTGCTAATTTTCCATCTACTTCTAAACCACTGTCTCTCAATAATGTCCTTGTGCCTCCCCAGCTTATTCAGAATTTAGTCTCTGTTAAAACTCTTTCTCGTGACAACTCTGTGACTGTTGAATTTGATGCTTTTGGTTTTTCTGTTAAGGACGCCCGCACCCGGATGGTCCTCCATCGATGTGAGAGCCCTGGCGATTTGTATCCGGTGATGTCGCCTTCTACCCCCGGCGCCGCACCTCGTGCTCTCTCCGCAGGCGTTGATCTTTGGCATGCTCGTCTTGGACATCCCAGTGCTAACACGCTTCACCAAATAATGAGGGGTTTTTCGTTTTCATCTACTAAACAGTCTTCACATAGTTGTGAAGCGTGTCGTCTTGGTAAACACATTCGTCTTCCTTTTAGTCAGTCTTCCACTGTTGCGTCTTTTCCTTTTGAGTTAATTCATAGTGATGTATGGACCTCTCCAATCCCGAGTAATTCTGGTCTTCTTTATTACCTAGTTATTCTTGATGATTTTTCTCATTTTGTGTGGACGTTTCCCCTCCGTAAAAAGTCCGATGTCGCCACCACTCTCACAGCCTTCTACGCCTATGTTTCCACCCAGTTCGGTCGCCCCATCCACGCCCTACAAACTGACAACGGAAAAGAGTTTGACAATGTCACCGTCCGCACCCTACTCTCCTCTCACGGCACTATTTTCCGTCTAACCTGTCCATACACGTCCCAACAAAACGGCCGCGCCGAGCGTATCCTCCGCACCCTCAACGACTGCGTCCGCACACTCCTATTCCGCAGCCATGTTCCCCCCACCTTTTGGCCTGACGCCTTAGCCACCGCCACCCTCCTTGTCAACCTTCGTCCGTGTCGTCCTCGTTGGAACTATGCACCTCATCACCTCCTTTACGGTTCCCCTCCATCATACGACGGTCTTCGGATTTTCGGTTGTCGTTGTTATCCTAGTATCGCCGCCACCACTCCTCATAAACTCGCCCCTCGTTCCGTTCCATGTGTTTTCCTCGGTTACCCGGCTAACACCAAACGCTACCGCTGCTATGATCCGGTTTCTCACCGCGTCATCACTTCCCGGCACGTGTACTTTGATGAGCATTGCTTTCCTTTTGCACAGAGACAGGTGGTCGCCACTCCTCCTTCGACTACTGATGGTCCCCGGCGTCGACCCCCTGCAGGTCCGCCGGCTGCAGTGCCCTCGAGCTCGGACTCGGACAGTGTCTCGACGTTCTCCGCCGCGCCCTTGAACTCTGTCTCAGGCGCTGCCTCGCCACCCTCTGGGTCACCCTCGAGCCATGTCTCGGGTGACCCCACGCCGACACCCGCGCCGACACCTGCGCCGACGCCCGCCTCGACGCCGCTTGCGTCACCCTCGAGCCTCAGCTCGGGCGCCGCGCCGTCTTCGCTGGGCGACGCCCCTTCGCCGGGTTCATCCGCCTCGACGCCGCTTGCGTCGCCCTCGAGCCTCAGCTCAGGCGCCGCACCGTCCTTGTCGGGTGACGCCTCGCCTCTGGCTCCGCCGCCGCCTCCTCCGCCACCGGCCACGGGGCCCCTCACGCGCGCCCGTGCAGGGATTCGCGTCCCGAGCACGCGGTACCCCTCGGACGAGTACGTATGCACCGCGTCGACTTCCGCGCCTTCAGCATCCACGCCATCGCCCCTGCCCGGCTCTGCCCGGGCTGCTCTCCGCGACCCGCAGTGGCTTGCGGCCATGCATGACGAGTTCGACGCCCTGCAGCGGAACCAGACATGGACGCTTGTTCCCCGACCCCCTCACGCCAACATCATCACCGGGAAGTGGGTCTTCAAGCACAAGTTCCATCCGGACGGTACTCTCGACCGTCACAAGGCGCGGTGGGTGGTTCGTGGCTTTCGCCAGCGTGCGGGCGTCGACTTCACCGACACCTTTGCCCCGGTTGTCAAGCCCGGGACGATCCGCACCGTCCTTCAGCTCGCGGTCTCCCGTGCGTGGCCCGTGCACCAGATGGACGTCTCCAACGCCTTTCTTCACGGCCATCTCGAGGAGCAGGTCTTCTGCCAGCAGCCCACGGGTTTCATCGACAGCGTCCACCCCGACCATGTGTGCCTGCTCTCGCGCTCGTTATACGGGCTCAAGCAGGCCCCACGCGCCTGGTACCAGCGCATCGCAGTGTTTCTTCACCAACTCGGCTTCCGCTCCACCCGCTCCGATGCCTCGCTGTTTGTGTACAACAATGGTGCCACCACCGCGTACCTGCTGCTCTACGTCAACGACATCATCTTGACGGCCAGCTCCACAGACCTCCTGCGACAGATCACCGAGCGTCTTCGCGCTGAGTTTGCCCTCAAGGACTTGGGGCCCCTGCACTACTTCCTCGGCATCGAGGTCGTACGTCGCACCGACGGCTTCTTCCTTCATCAGCGCAAGTACGCCCACGAGCTCCTGGACCGCGCCGGTATGCTTAATTGCAAACCCGCGGCCACGCCTGTCGACACGAAGTCCAAGCTCTCCGCCACGGATGGTTCGTTGGCCACGGATGCGTCTTTATCGCTCCATCGCCGGTGCCCTGCAGTACCTCACCTTGACCCGCCCCGAGCTGCAGTATGCTGTCCAGCAGGTGTGCCTTCACATGCATGCTCCGCGGGATCCTCATTGGGCTGCGGTCAAGCGGATCCTCCGCTACATTCGTGTTACCATGGACTTCGGCCTCTCCCTCCACGCCTCCACCGCCACGGACATCGTCGCCTACTCGGACGCCGATTGGGCAGGCTGCCCCGACACGCGTCGCTCCACGTCTGGCTACTGCGTCTACTTCGGACCTTCGCTCATCTCCTGGTCGTCTAAGCGACAACCCACGGTCTCTCGCTCCAGCGCCGAAGCGGAGTACCGGGCTGTTGCTAACGCGGTTGCCGAGGTCTCTTGGCTGCGGCAACTCCTCGTTGAGCTCTCATGTCATGTTGCCAAAGCCACCGTGGTCTATTGCGACAATGTCTCCGCCGTCTACCTCTCCGCCAACCCGGTCCACCATCGCCACACCAAGCATATTGAGCTGGACATCCATTTTGTTCGGGAACAGGTGGCCCTTGGACACATTCGAGTACTTCATGTGCCCACCTCCCAACAATTTGCGGATATCATGACCAAGGGTCTCCCTACGGCATCATTTGAGGAGTTCCGGTCCAGTCTATGCATTCGACCAGGCGGCGCTCGTTCTCAAGGGGGGTGTTGAGATACATATCCTTGTATATCTGGATGTGTATCTTCTGTAGTTATGTATAGCGATACATATCTTTGTATTGATTATTGGGTCCACCTCCTTCCTTGTATAGTCGATGACGTGGCTTATATATGTAACGCCATATGCACCCAATCAATACATTGTGAGTTGCATCCCTCTCTACAGAGACCATCAAATTTGTAATCATTACTAGGAATTTACCCCTCTCTTGTCATAATCAAGTTAAATGCATGTACAAATTAACTTATATTTTTAATCTCAAGGCGATTGATTCAACATTGATCAAACGAATCATACCCTTATGAAAACCAGCTTTAGCCCATCATTCAATCGTGCTATGTAAATACTACATGACTTCAAAAACCAGCAACATGATTATGCTTATAAATCACCTGTAGAACTAGCGAGGTGGGACCGAACATTTTGCGCTGCAGTCTATTGTGCAGCTGGAATGATAAGTTGTCAATATGCTACTATAGTGCAGCTGGAATGATAATTTGTCTTGATGAGACGGGCAATCATGGTGCTCAAACCTGAGATTATACTGATCCTTGGTTCAGGTACCGCCACTGCACGAACCACAGAACAATGCTCCGGTTCTCTCAACGATAGTAATTTGTACTGTAAGATATACTCCTACCATATGTCTAGTGGCCTACGTGACCATCAAGCAGACTTGGTAACTCATGTCCTGCATTGGATTATTGGACAAGCGTGCTGATTACTCATAACCACTGCACCAAACGGAAAGATGAAGTGCCCCACCACAGAGATTTTGCAAGATCGATCATGGGTGTGTGTTTCCAGATGGCACTCCCAGTTCCTCATCACAGATGGTGAGATGCCCGTTCCAACTCAGAGCACACACGTGCAGCCCCCGAATAAAGTTTCTTAACTTGTCTTGCTCCATGCGTGGAATTTTGTGGGAATTTTCGACGTGTGGAGTTTCAGCTCTTTGGTTCTGGGGACTGGGATGATACGGACATGACGTTGTCGTTGTTGGTACTTTGGAAAGAAAGATGGGCGCGGGCATATAGGAATCCCTATCTGGCTTGCTTTTCAAGAGACGAGATGAAGTAAGCGACGCCGATCAAGCAAACCACGAACACGGCATCGCATATAGTGCGATTCTTGATAATAATTTAGTGATCATTTGATTGATTGATTGTTGTTGGCTAAGGAAAAGCCATGCAAACGAAATCATCCAGCATAAACGCAATCCTGGTGAGGATGACATGGGTCCTTGTACAGACAGCTAGGCATATATATATACTGCACGAACCTTGAACAAGGACCTTGTAATCTTCTCGATAGGCCTAGACTGGGGTACACCTCCAAGTACTTCCTATAGCACCATGTTTTGAACTGCTGGCATTTATTTTCAAGTCGTCGAGACGTGCGATCGACTTAATTACCAACCGAGAGCCTGAAACACGACACGATGATAATTCGAACGTACTCTGAACCTGTAAGCACCATACGATTACCAGAAGATTAGTCGCCAGCCAAGTCTGTATTGTTCATATCCTAGTAGTAGCACGTTTTCTTTCCTTTGTGGCGGCGGCGACTGGCAGACGATCGAAGTGGACTATTCCGCTGACTGTAGTACCTTGGTGTGCGCAGCTCCCGTTGTCCATTTTCTAGAGACTGAACCTGACCCTAGAAAAAACGGAGACCAAATCTGGCGTGGGAATGATCAGTATCCATCCGGACCATGCACTGGGAGAACGGCCCCTGTGATAGATATTCCACTGGCTAAAGGAGGGTCTCCCATATTTTCTACCGTGGCGGTAAAAAAATCGTGTTCAAAGATTGTGTGACGCCGAGAAGGCATTGATCGTGGGTCTCCCGTATCAACTTCGAACTCGGGTAACATCTGATCGCAAAAATAAAGAACTCGAGCAACATCTTATATTCGAAAGGGAAAGAAAGAACTCTAGAAACGACCCTCCACGTTTGCTAGAGCTGGCATGGCCCCGGCGCTGATCAGATAAGACGGTTTACATAAGGCTCCACACGATGGAGGACGCTCCGTAGGTCGACATGAGTGAGAACAGTGTGTAGTGGCTACCCCAAGAAGCCAAGTGGTAGATTGGAGCCTTTTTAATTCGCATTTGGAGAGATGAAAATGAGCGTTTAAGTTGCGTGTGTTCATTCTCCGTTATGCATGAACTAGATTTTAAAACACTACTTCCTCTTAACTTCCTCCACACTCCCTCTCGTAATCAACATAACAATGCTTCGATTTAACATAGATATACATAAAAAATATGTGTGTTGACGATATAGTTCCATTTCTACAATTGGTTCGAAGTTTTACTAGCCGTAAATCGCTAATTTCGTGGTCATGTTTACAAATTTTTTGAGCATTTTTTTCTCAAATCCTTCGCACACGGTCGAGTGTTTTCTTTGAGCAGTAAGTTCACCCCACCATTCCGCACAACTCTCATGTTGTAAGTTTTTTTTTCGGTGAACATAGACATGTAGATAAATTACTTGCTATTATATTGTTAGTTGTGTACACGTGGAAGTTTATTTGGGTGTAACGTAAAGCGTTGCTCAACGTCTCACTTGCCCTCTTAATCATAGTGTTCATCGGTCCACCGTTCCATGTGGTAGGCCTTCTGCCTGGCTTGTGCACATGTGGTAGCCACGCTTGCCGTCGTTAGCGGCATGGTCGTGTGTCCAGATGGCATTCCCAGTTTCTCATCGAGATGCCCCGTTCCAAGTCGGAACACACGTGCAGCCCCGTCTGCGCGAATTTTGTTGGAATTTTGGGGTCTGCGGACCTGAGATCATCACGTTGTCGTTGTTGGGACTTGGGAAAAAAATATGGGCGAGAATATATGAATCGGTAGCTGGCTTACTTTTTAGGAGACGAGATGAAGTGAGCAACACTGATCAAGCAAACCACCAACACGACATCGCATTTTGTGGGATTCTTGGTAATACTTTAGTGCTGGTTTGATTGTTTGATTCATCTGATTGTTGTTTGCTAGGGGAAAAGCTAGGCATGCAGACGAAATCATCGGGCACGTACAAACGCAATCCGGGTGAGGTTGAGGATGACATGGGTCCCTGACCTTGAGGAGTTGAGGAGTACATATATATATTGCACGAACCTGCAACAAAGGACCTTGTAATCTTCTAGATATAGTACCATGTTTTTGAACTGTTTGCAACATGGGTCTCTGACCTTGACCTTGAGGAGGTCCTTTTTGAACTGTTTGTAAGTTGATTGAACTGTTTGAGGATGACATGGGTCCCTGACCTTGAGGAGTTGAGGAGTACATATACTGCACGAACCTGCAACAAAGGACCTTGTAATCTTCTAGATATAGTACCATGTTTTTGAACTGTTTGCATTTATTTTCAAGTCGTGGACGTTCGATCAACTTACCAACCGAGAGCCTGAAACACGACACAGCAATGCGAACTCTGAACCTGTAAGCACCAGAAGATTAGTCAGCAAGTCCGTGTTGTTCGTATCCTAGTACTAGCACGTTTTCTTTCTTTTCTGGCGGCCGCAACTGGCAGACGATCGAGGTGGACCGTTCGGCGCACTGTACGTTGGTGTGCGCTACTCCCGTGGTCCATCTCTAGAGCCATTAAACCTGCCCCTAGAAAAAAAAAACGAGACCAAATCTGGCATTCCAATTTCACTATTCCGTTCATGCATTGGAAGAACCCACTACTTGGCTCACCAGCACCCTCTTTCCAGGCTGAATTTTATCGTCGGGTGGACGGAAATTCTCCAACGCATCTCCAGAAGCCTAATTTTCGCTAGATTTTTCATCCAGCGATCGCATGCCGAACCCAACATCCCAGAGAGTGCCTAGGAGCGCCGGATGAAATGAAAAAGAGCTTGGGCCAGGTTTGTCGACATCACAGCCACAAAGATTCCCCCACTCCACTCGTCCTGCACAAGCCAACTCGTCGCCGCCACCTCGCTGCCGGCAGCACCCCCACCCTCTATCGCCGTACATACGCCGGTCGAAAGGCCGCACCCACTCCCTAGCTACTGCCGAGCTCGCCGCAGTTCATCACCTCACCAGCGTTCCTTGTCGATCCCTGAGCCGACCTCTACGGCACCACTCCATGTTCGGCGTTTTGTTTCCTCGGCCATGTACTCCCACGATGAGGACAAACAAATGTTTGTTTCTCTCTTGGAGGAGGAGAATGTCGCTGCCGCCGAAGATGAAGAGCAGATGATGATCCTGGTGCCTCTGGCCACCCTATACACCGAGCGGAACTCAAAGACGCGGCGTGGCGGCTCTGCGTCGGGTCGCCGAAAGGGGTACATCATGTTGTACGCCGATTACTTCGCCAATGAACCGCTGCACCCTGTGTATTCCGGTCGGTTTCGAATGAGCCAGGATCTCTTTCTGAAGATTGTGTATGCCGTCCGGGACTTGGGCCCCTACTTCCGATGCTAACCGAACTGCACCGGCATGATTGGGTTTCCTCGCTACAGAAGTGCACGGTCGCTATGAGATTGCTTGCATATGGAGCTCGGGGTGACAGTGCTGATGACTATTTGTGCATGGCCGAGAGCACCGCCATTGATTGCTTATACAAGTTTTGCAGGGCAATCATAGCAGTGTTTGCGGAACTATAATTGAGATCACCCACTTCTCAACATACTGAGCAGATACCTTGCAACCAATGCAGCAAGAGGATTTCCTCGGATACTTGAAATCATCGACTGCATGCATTGGAAGTGAAAGAACTGTCCAATGGCTTGGCAGGGCATGTACAAGGACCACGAATGAGGATGTAGTGTCGTACTTGAGTCAGTCGCTACATATGATACATATATTTGGCACTCCTTTGAAATGGCTGGCTGAAATAACGAACGTCTTGCAGTGCTCGCATGTCTTTGCCAAGCTAGTTGAGGGCCATGCTCCCCCGTTGAACTATGAGGTCAATGGGCGCCACTATGACAAGGGATACTACCTTGCAGATGGCATCTATCCTACATGGTCAACATTTATGAAGACGATCTCAAGCCCGAAGCTGCCAAAAGAAGCGTGGTTTGCCAAGGAGCAAGAAGCTGCCATGAAGGATGTCGAGCAAGCACTTGGTATCATCCATCAGAGATTTGCAGTTGCCCGGTTCCCAACTATGACTTGACTGTAGGATCAGATATGGGAGGTGATGAACTGTTGTGTGATATTGCACAACATGATCATAGAGAACGAGCGGGAACATCCAGTTCCTAAGGTCGAGTTGATCCAGCCATATCACCGACAGGGTCCTGTTGCAAAGCTTGATGATCAGGTTCCGGCATCATGGGCTTCCTTCCTAGCTATACGCCAAGAGATCCGAGACTTACGTGTGCACAAAGAGCTATTGGACGATCTGGTCGACCACCTATGAGCTCGCAAGCGTGCAGCAAGAGCTGGTGCACCATGATTTGTTGTGTTTGTTGTGTTGTTGTCATAGTAAGTTTGTTGAATTATTTCTTTCTTGAAATAATGCCAAATCTCGCCGAAAAATGTCATATTTTTTTATATTTTGTGTTGTATTCTGAAGTTGTGCCAAAAATTGGCCGAAAACTAGCGAATTCGCCGGGCCTGGGGAGCGTCCCTGGGTTTGCCGCTAGGAAAGTAGGCCTCCCTAGACAAAAAAATTAGATCCATCCGGCGCTAACTACCGCCGGATTTTGGCTTGGAGAGTGCCAACGAGTGGAGATGCTCTAAGTTCGAGGCATCTGTTTCATACATACAGATACAAAAGGGATCTTGAACGTATAGTGACCAATCCATAGTGACCAATCCATTCACATAGATGCATTTGTAACCAAATATATGTCAAGTTTGCCTCTAGGCGGAGACTGCCGCGCGTCCATGTGGCCTGCGTGGCCTTCTCTCTGCTCCATAATTAATGCATGGCATATACTGGCCTGCCATTTGCGGAAAAAATATAGGCACTACCGCTGAGACAGAGGCAGACACATATGGACAAGTTGAAAAAAGGAGTCATTTCCATGTTTGATGCCCGATGCAAATGGATCAAAATGGACACAAATCGTGTCTGAAATGCGTTGAGCCGCTAGAAACTGATCTGTGCGTACAAAACGATCAAGCACACATGCTTCAATGGCATGATCTAAACGAACTGACATATCCGACGCGAGACATCCGTCACCAAATTTGGAAGATAGATGTGTCTTACACTACCTCCTCAACTTCTTCGTCGGCATTGATGCCGATGATGCTGGAAGCTGCGCGAACATTGATGGCTAGGGTTGTGCTCGTCTCTTCTCCCTACTCACACGGACAATCCTATTGACAGAAGCCAGCAAACCGCTGCTGCCACCGCCTTTGATGAAGATGGTGTCATGGCTGAAGAAGACATCCAATGACAATGAGTCGGGTTCCTTGTCTGATAACCCCCAAGTGAAGGGTATCACCGTAGTACAATTTGATAAATATTTGAGTGTCAAAACCACGAGGAGATGAAGGTAAACTATATATTCTCTAAAGCCCTATAATCCACTTATGTATCCTTCTATGCAAAGCTAGGATCTATAGTGTGTTTGTGTGTATGGAGAGGTTTCTACTATAAAACTATATGTGTTGAAGTAAAAATGCAAAGAGTAAAACTAATGCAAGAAAACTAAAGTAAAGTGAGGTGGAGTGGGGTAAAGTGGAGTAAATCAAGAGAGTAAGTGTCTTGGAAAATTACTGTTTCGTTTGGTTGGTTTTCACAATTAGTGAAGCACACATGAATAGGTGAAGCCATATACATGAGCAAATACACCCCTAGTGATTGATCCCAAGGCAGATTAAGAGCAAGCAAATGAATTATTAAGACATAAAGTCCAATCATCGCATTTATATCTAAGGTCCCCATGATAATACCCTCGTTGATTAACCGTAAATTAATACAACATGTATCTCTAAGACTTGGGATTCGGTTTCTGTCAAACTCCGACTGTATCTCATCCTATCAACATGCAACGGTGACAACCTTGTGCATCCCCCAACATAGGTGTGCACTCATATGTTAGTACAACAACATAATCATAGAAGATAACACATACTTGTATGCAACTGCTGCTTGTGACGGTAAAGCACACGTCCGTTGGGAACCCCAAGAGGAAGGTATGATGCGTACAACTGCAAGTTTTTCCCTCAGTAAGAAACCAAGGTTATCGAACCAGTAGGAGTCAATAAGCACGTTGAAGGTTGATGGCGGCGGAGTGTAGTGCGGCGCAACACCAGGGATTCCGGCGCCAACGTGGAACCTGCACAACACAACAAAGATACTTTGCCCCAACTTAACAGTGAGGTTGTCAATCTCACCGGCTTGCTGTAACAAAGGATTAGATGTATAGTGTGGATGATGATATTTGCAGAAAACAGTAGAACGAGTATTGCAGTAGATTGTATTCGATGTAAAAGGACCGGGGTCCACAGTTCACTAGTGGTGTCTCTCCCATAAGATAAATAGCATGTTGGGTGAAAAAATTACAGTTGGGAAATTGACAAATAAAGAGGGCATGACCATGCACATACATGTTATGATGAGTAGTGTGAAATTCAATTGGGCATTACGACAAAGTACATAGACCGCTATCCAGCATGCATCTATGCCTAAAAAGTCCACCTTCAGGTTATCATCCGAACCCCCTCCAGTATTAAGTTGCAAACAACAGACAATTGCATTAAGTATGGTGCGTAATGTAATCAACAAATACATCCTTAGACATAGCATTGATGTTTTATCCCTAGTGGCAACAACACATCCACAACCTTAGAACTTTCTCACACACTGTCCTGCATTTAATGGAGGCATGAACCCACTATCGAGCATAAATATTCCCTCTTGGAGTTACAAGTAACGACTTGGCCAGAGCCTCTACTAATAACGGAGAGCATGCAAGATCATAAACAACACATAGATGATAGATTGATAATCAACATAACATAGCATTCAATATTCATCGGATCCCAACAAACGCAACATGTAGCATTACAAATAGATGATGTTGATCATGTTAGGCAGCTCACAAGATCCGATAATGATAGCACAATGAGGAGAAGACGACCATCTAGCTACTGCTATGGACCCATAGTCCAGGGGTGAACTACTCACACATCACTCCGGAGGCGACCATGGCGGTGAAGAGTCCTCCGGGAGATGATTCCCCTCTCCGGCAGGGTGCCGGAGGCGATCTCCTGAATCCCCCGAGATGGGATTGGCGGCGGCGGCGTCTCTGGAAGGTTTTCCATATCGTGGCTCTCGGTACTGGAACTATTATCGACGAAGGCTTAAGTAGGCGGAAGGGTAGGTCAGGGGGCGCCACGAGGGCCCCACACGCTAGGGCGGCGCGGCCCAGGGCCGCGCCGCCCTAGTGTGGCGTCGCCTCGTCGCCCCACTTCGTATCTCCCCCGGTGTTCTGGAAGCTTCGTGGAAAAATAAGATCCTGGGCGTTGATTTCGTCCAATTCCGAGAATATTTCCTTACTAGGATTTCTGAAACCAAAAAAAGCAGAAAACAGCAACTGGCTCTTCGGCATCTCGTTAATAGGTTAGTGCCGGAAAATGCATAAATATGACATAAAGTATGTATAAAACATGTGAGTATCATCAATAAAGTAGCATGGAACATAAGAAATTATAGATACGTTATCCCCAGGCTTAGTTCCTACTCGTCCCGAGTAGGTAAACGATAACAAAGATAATTTCTGAAGTGACATGCTATCATAATCTTGATCAATACTATTTGTAAGCATATGTAATGAATGCAGCGATTCGAAGCAATGGTAAAGACAATGAGTAAACAATTGAATCATATAGCAAACACTTTTCATGAATAGTATTTTCAAGACAAGCATCAATAAGTCTTGCATAAGAGTTAACTCATAAAGCAATAAATTCATAGTAAAGGTATTGAAGCAACACAAAGGAAGATTAAGTTTCAGCGGTTGCTTTCAACCTGTAACATGTATATCTCATGGATAGTTGTCAATACAGAGTAATATGATGAATGCAAATATGCAAGTATGTAAGAATCAATGCACAGTTAACACAAGTATTTGCTTCTTGAGATGGGAGGAAATAGGTAAACTGACTCAACATAAAAGTAGAAGAAAGGCCCTTCGACGAGGGAAGCATTGATTGCTATATTTGTGCTAGAGCTTTTATTTTGAAAACAAGAAACAATTTTGTCAACGGTAGTAATAAAGCATATGTATTATGTAAATTATATCCTACAAGTTGCAAGCCTCATGCATAGATTACCAATAGTGCCCGCACCTTGTCCTAATTAGCTCGGATTACCTGGATTATCACTGCAATACATATGTTTTAACCAAGTATCACAAAGGGGTACCTCTATGCCGCCTGTACAAAGGTCTAAGGAGAAAGCTCGCATTGGATTTCTCGCTTTTGATTATTCTCAACTTAGACATCCATACCGGGACAACATAGACAACAGATAATGGACTCCTCTTTAATGCATAAGCATTCAACAACAAATAATATTCTCATAAGAGATTGAGGATTGTTGTCCAAAACTGAAACTTCCACCATGGATCATGGCTTTAGTTAGCGGCCTAATGTTCTTCTCTAACAATATGCATGCTCAAACCATTCAACTCATGGTAAATCGCCCTTACTTCAGACAAGACGAACATGCATAGCAACTCACATGATATTCAACAAAGGGTAGTTGATGGCGTCCCCAGGAACATGGTTATCGCACAACAAGCAACTTAATAAGAAATAAGATACATAAGTACATATTCAATACCACAATAGTTTTTTAGGCTGTTTGTCCCATGAGCTATATATTGCAAAGACAAAGAATAGAAATTTAAAGGTAGGACTCAAGCAATTTACTTTGGAATGGCGGAGAAATACCATGTAGTAGGTAGGTATGGTGGACACAAATGGCATAGTTATTGGCTCAAGGATATGGATGCACGAGAAGTAATCCCTCTCAATACAAGGCTTAGGCTAGCAAGGTTATTTGAAACAAACACAAGTATGAACCGGTACAGCAAAACTCATATAAAAACATATTGCAAGCATTATAAGACTCTACACTGTCTTCCTTGTTGTTCGACCCTTACTAGAAAATATCTGGACCTTAGAGAGACCAATCATGCAAACCAAATTTTAGCAAGCTCTATGTATTTCTTCACTAATAGGTGCAAAGTATATGATGCAAGAGCTTAAACATGATCCTTATGAGCACAACAATTGCCAAGTATCAAATTATTCAAGACATTCTACCAATTACCACATGTAGCATTTCCCGTTTCCAACCATATAACAGTTAACGAAGCAGTTCAACCTTCGCCATGAACATTATGAGTAAAGCCTAAGGACATATTTGTCCATATGCAACAGCGGAGCGTGTCTCTCTCCCACACAATGAATGCTAGGATCCAACTTTATTCAAACAAAACAAAAACAAAAACATACAGACACTCCAAGTAAAGCACATAAGATGTGATGGAATAAAAATATAGTTTCACTAGAGGAACCTGATAATGTTGTCGATGAAGAAGGGGATGCCTTGGGCATCCCCAAGCTTAGATGCTTGAGTCTTCTTGAAATATGCAGGGATGAACCACCGGGGCATTCCCAAGCTTAGAGCTTTCACTCTCCTTGATCATATTGTATCATCCTCCTCTCTTGATCCTTGAAAACTTCCTCCACACCAAACTCAAAATAACTCATTAGAGGGTTAGTGCATAATCAAAATTCACTTGTTCAGAGGTGACATAATCATTTTTAACACTTCTGGACATTGCACAAAGCTACTGAAAGTTAATGGAATAAAGAAATTCATCAAGCATAGCAAAACAGGCAATGTGAAATAAAAGGCAGAATCTGTCAAAACAGAACAGTCCGTAAAGAGAAATTTTTAAGAGGCACCAGACTTGCTCATATGAAAATGCTCAAATTGAATTAAAGTTGCGTACATATCTGAGGATCACTCACGTAAATTGGCAGAATTTTCTGAGTTACCTACAGAGAATTCAACCCAAATTTGTGACAGCAAGAAATCTGTTTCTGCGCAGTAATCCAAATCTAGTATGAACCTTACTATCAAAGACTTTACTTGGCACAACAATGCAACAAAATTAAGATAAGGAGAGGTTGATACAATAGTAACAACTTCCAAGACGCAAATATAAAACAAAAATGCTGTAGTAAAATCATGGGTTGTCTCCCATAAGCGCTTTTCTTTAACGCCTTTCAGCTAGGCGCAGAAAGTGTGTATCAAGTATTATCAAGAGACGAAGCATCAACATCATAATTTGTTCTAATGATAGAATCAAAAGGTAACTTCATTCTCTTTCTATGGAAGTGTTCCATACCTTTCTTGAGAGGAAATTGATATTTAATATTACCTTCCTTCATATCAATAATAGCACCAACAGTTCGAAGAAAAGGTCTTCCCAATATAATGGGACAAGATGCATTACATTCAATATCCAAGACAACAAAATCAACGGGGACAAGGTTATTGTTAACCGTAATGCGAACATTATCAACCCTTCCCAAAGGTTTCTTTGTAGAGTTATCAGCAAGATTAACATCCAAATAACAATTTTTCAATGGTGGCAAGTCAAGCATATTATAGATTTTCTTAGGCATAACGGAAATACTTGCACCAAGATCACATAAAGGATTACAATCAAAGTCATTGACCTTCATTTTAATGATGGGCTCCCAACCATCCTCTAACTTCCTAGGAATAGAAGCTTCACGATTTAATTTCTCTTCTCTAGCTTTTATGAGAGCATTCGTAATATGTTTTGTAAAGGCCAAATTTATAGCACTAGCATTAGGACTTTTAGCAAGTTTTTGTAAGAAATTTATAACTTCAGAGATATGGCAATCATCAAAATCTAAACCATTATGATCTAAAGTAATGGGATCATTATCCCCAACATTAGAAAAATTTCAGCAGTTTTATCACAGGCAGTTTCAGCAGTTTTAGCAGTTTCAGGCAGTTTTTCACGCTTTGCACTAGAAGTAGAAACATTGCCAACACCAATTCTTTTACCATTAATAGTAGGAGGTGCAGCAACATGTGAAGCATTAGCATTACTAATGGTGGTAATAGTCCAAACTTTAACTACATTATCTTTATCATCTTCTTCTTTTTCCCACCTAGCACGCAATTCAGCCATCAATCTTATATTCTCATTAATTCTAACTTGGATGGCGTTTGCTGTAGCAAATGACTTAATATCTTTATTTTCATTAGGCATAACTTTCGATTTCAAAAGATCAACATCAACAGCAAGACTATCAACTTTAGAAGCAAGTATATCAATTTTCCCAAGCTTTTCTTCAACAGATTTGTTAAAAGCAGTTTGTGTACTAATAAATTCTTTAAGCATGGCTTCAAGTCCAGGGGGTGTATTCCTATTATTGTTGTAAGAATTCCCATAAGAATTACCATAACCATTACTATTATTATAAGGATATGGCCTATAGTTGTTACTAGAATTGTTCCGATAAGCATTGTTGTTGAAATTATTATTTTTAATGAAGTTAACATCAACATGTTCTTCTTGAGCAACCAATGAAGCTAACGGAACATTATTAGGATCAACATTTGTACTACCATTCACAAGCATAGACATAATAGCATCAATCTTATCACTCAAGGAGGAGGTTTCTTCGACAGAATTTACCTTCTTACCTTGTGGAGCTCTTTCCGTGTGCCATTCAGAGTAATTAATCATCATATTATCAAGAAGCTTTGTTGCGTCACCTAGAGTGATGGACATAAAAGTACCTCCAGTGGCTGAATCCAATAGGTTCCGTGAAGAAAAATTCAGTCTTGCATAAAAGGTTTGGATGATCATCCAAGTAGTCAGTCCATGGGTAGGGCAATTTTTAACCAAAGATTTCATTCTTTCCCATGCTTGGGCAACATGCTCATTATCCAATTGTTTAAAATTCATTATGCTACTTCTCAAAGATATAATTTTAGCAGGAGGATAATATCTACCAATGAAAGCATCCTTACATTTAATCCATGAATCAATACTATTCTTAGGCAAAGATAGCAATCAATCTTTATCTCTTCCTCTTAATGAGAAAGGAAACAATTTTAATTTTATAATGTCACCATCTACATCCTTATACTTTTGCATTTCACATAGTTCAACAAAATTATTAAGATGGGCAGCATCATCATTAGAACTAACACCAGAAAATTGCTCTCTCATAACAAGATTTAGTAAGGAAGGTTTAATTTCAAAGAATTCAACTGTAGTAGCAGGTGGAGCAATAGGTGTGCATACGAAATCATTATTATTTGTGGTTGTGAAGTCACACAACTTAGTATTTTCAGGAGTACCCATTTTAGCAATAGTAAATAAAGTAAACTAGATAAAGTAAATGCAAGTAACTAATTTTTTTGTGTTTTTAATATGGAGAACAAGATAGTAAATAAAGTAAAGCTAGCAACTAATTTTTTTGTGTTTTGTTTTAGTGCAGCAAACAAAGTAGTAAATAAAATAAAGCAGGACAAAAACAAAGTAAAGAGATTGGAGGTGGAGACTCCCTTTGCAGCGTGTCTTGATCTCCCCGGCAACGGCACCAGAAAAAGCTTTGCTGCTTGTGACGGTAAAGCACATGTCCGTTGGGAACCCCAAGAGGAAGGTATGATGCGTACAGCGGCAAGTTTTTCCCTCAGTAAGAAACCAAGGTTATCGAACCAGTAGGTGTCAAGAAGCACGTTGAAGGTTGATGGTGGCGGAGTGTAGTGCGGCGCAACACCAGGGATTCCGGCGCCAACGTGGAACCTGCACAACACAACCAAGATACTTTGCCCCAACTTAACAGTGAGGTTGTCAATCTCACCAGCTTGCTGTAACAAAGGATTAGATGTATAGTGTGGATGATGATGTTTGCAGAAAACAGTAGAACGAGTATTGCAGTAGATTGTATTCGATGCAAAAGAATGGACCGGGGTCCACAGTTCACTAGTGGTGTCTCTCCCATAAGATAAATAGCATGTTGGGTGAACAAATTACAGTTGGGCAATTGACAAATAAAGAGGGCATGACCATGCACATACATGTTATGATGAGTAGTGTGAAATTCAATTGGGCATTACGACAAAGTACATAGACCGCTATCCAGCATGCATCTATGCCTAAAAAGTCCACCTTCAGGTTATCATCCGAACCCCCTCCAGTATTAAGTTGCAAACAACAGACAATTGCATTAAGTATGGTGCGTAATGTAATCAACAAATACATCCTTAGGCATAGCATTGATGTTTTATCCCTAGTGGCAACAGCACATCCACAACCTTAGAACTTTCTGTCACTGTCCCAGATTTAATGGAGGCATGAACCCACAATCGAGCATAAATACTCCCTCTTGGAGTTACAAGTAACGACTTGGCCAGAGCCTCTACTAATAGCGGAGAGCATGCAAGATCATAAACAACACATAGATGATAGATTGATAATCAACATAACATAGCATTCAATATTCATCGGATCCCAACAAACGCAACATGTAGCATTACAAATAGATGATCTTGATCATGTTAGGCAGCTCACAAGATCCGATAATGATAGCACAACGAGGAGAAGACGACCATCTAGTTACTGCTATGGACCCATAGTCCAGGGGTGAACTACTCACACATCACTCCGGAGGCGACCATGGCGGTGAAGAGTCCTCCGGGAGATGATTCCCCTCTCCGGCAGGGTGCCGAAGGTGATCTCCTGAATCCCCCGAGATGGGATTGGCGGCGGCGGCGTCTCTGGAAGGTTTTCCATATCGTGGCTCTCGGTACTAGAACTATTATCGACGAAGGCTTAAGTAGGCGGAAGGGTAGGTCAGGGGGCGCCACAAGGGCCCCACACGCTAGGGTCGCGCGGCCAGGGCCTGGGCCGCGCCGCCCTAGTGTGGCGTCGCCTCGTCTCCCCACTTCGTATCTCCCCCGGTGTTCTGGAAGCTTCGTGGAAAAATAAGATCCTGGGCATTGATTTCGTCCAATTCCGAGAATATTTCCTTACTAGGATTTCTAAAACCAAAAACAGCAGAAAACAGCAACTGGCTCTTCGGCATCTCGTTAATAGGTTAGTGCCGGAAAATGCATAAATATGACATAAAGTATGTATAAAACATGTGAGTATTATCAATAAAGTAGCATGGAACATAAGAAATTATAGATACGTTTGAGACGTATCAGCAACCAACAATAAACTATATCACAATTGCCAAGAATAAGTCACTACTCAAACATCAACATAGAGATACAATAGATCATAGGAAAACAATATATTGCATCATACATCATGTTTGCCAAGATATTACAGTGGGGATGATGGAGAGTTGCTGCAGATGGTGATGGAGATGATGATGATGATGACCACACCGGGGGGGGGGGGGTGGAGTCCACCGGATGCGATTCTGGCAGCGTTTCCCCTCCGATCTCCGCTGGCGGCGGTCTGTTGACTCTTTGTTTATGTGTTTTGATATCCGCCACCGTAGCCTCGAAGAAAACCCTGGGGGTCTTATAAATAGTTTTTTTAGGTCAAACAAAGTCCGTGGGCGCGAGATTGAGGCGAATCAGACGGACATGGGAGAAAAGGCATCTGGTGGCACGCCCATAGGGGGAGGGCGCACCACATACCCTCCTTCCAAGACTATTGACCTCCTGGTGTCCCGCTTTAGCTCATTTTGTTCGTCTCAATTTTTTTGAAGTGTGGTCCCTTACCTTGCCCTTTTTCGAGTCATGTAGCTCCTGGAAAGTCAAAAAATACTAATAGAAGGTGTTTTCTACCAGACAGAGTTAGAACCAAAGGAGAGGGGATTGTTTAAAAAATCCCCCAGAACAATATAAACATGCAAATAACTTTATGTAATATGAAAAAATGTGGTAATATGTGGCAATAAACTTTAAAGTTCATGTATGAATTTTACATTCATCAAAATCCCCAAGCTTAACCTAGCTATGCTCGTTCTCGACCATAAAGGTGATAAAATTAACATGGACTTTGAAGTTTATTGCATTACTTCTAAAATGCATAACAATTTAACATGGCAAGTATTTGAAACATTGCTTAATGAATGAATAGAAAAGTGCTAATAAAGATCCACTATGTTGGTGTCATGTTGTTTATACATGGTGCAAGGGAGATAATATATTGCGGCGCTATTTGGGCATGATTGATAGTAGCAACAAACAGAGTTCTCACATCGCATTTGATTGAATCATGAGTAAGGTTTTTGAGACCTTTGATTCCTTCAATTGTTGACTAGTAATTCATCATGCTTGCATTACAAGAAAAATAATGGGAGGATGTCGTATCCTTCCAGTCCTTTAACATTTATCCACTCATAGAAGTCTCATACATGAGTAAGTAGCTAGTATATTTAGTTGACCAAAGGATAGAGTGGAAATAGGATAGGTGTTTCTTCTTGGCATTAACACCTTATATGAGAGGCTGGGGTACTTCACCTTTGATTTGCCTTTGGGCACCGACTCATTGGTTTCATTCTCTTTCTCTTTTTTTCTTCTTTCTCTTCCTTTTCTTTTTATTTTTCTAGGTAGTGGCTCATTGGTTGATGACCCACAAGTATAGGGGGTGTATCGTAGTATTTTCGATAAGTAAGAATGTCGATCCCAACGAGGAGCAGAAGGTGTTGACAAGCAGTTTCGATGAAGGATTCACTGTAAATGCTCACAGACAAGTATTTAGGGGGTTTTGATGTAGCAGATGAATAAAGTACGAGTAAGTAAAGTGCGAGAGAAATAATTGCAGCGAGTGGCCCAATCCTTTTTAGCACAAAGGACAAGCCAGTTTGTTTACTTATAATGACCAAACGTTCTTGAGGACACACGGGAATTTAGTCTAGTGCTTTCGCTTCATATAGCCAATTAATCTTCATTGTTTTGATAAGTGTTGTGTGGGTGAACCTATGCTAATGCACTGCCCTTCCTAGGACTAATACATACTTGTGATTATACCCCTTGCAAGCATCCGCAACTACAAGAAAGTAATTAAGATAAATCTAACCACAGCCTTAAACTCTGAGATCCTGCTATCCCTCCTGCATCGATATACCAACGGGGGTTCAGGTTTCTATCACTCTGGCAACCCCGCAATTAGCAAACGAGTACAAGATGTATTCCCCTAGGCCCATAAAGGCGAAGTATCATGTAGTCGACGTTCACATGACACCACTAGAAGAATAACACCACAACTTAAATATCATAACATTGAATATTACTCAACCATAATTCACTACTAACATTGAGACTTCACCCATGTCCTCAAGAACTAAACGAACTACTCACGAGACATCATATGGAACATGATCAGAGGTGATATGATGATGAATAACAATCTGAACATAAACCTTGGTTCAATGGTTTCACTCAATAGCATCAATAACTAGTAGAAATCAATACCGGGAGAGTTTCCCCTATCAAACAATCAAGATCCAACCCAAATTGTTACAGCGGTGACGAGGTGCAGCGGTGGAGATGGAGGTGATGATGATGGAGATGACGGTGATGTCGATGGAGATGATGTCCAGCTCGATGATGGTGACGATGGCGTCGATTTCCCCCTCCGGGAGGGAATTTCCCCGGCAGATTTCAGCCTGCCGGAGAGCTCTTTTCTCTCTGGTGTTTTCCGCCCCGCAGAGGCGGCTGTGACCCTTCGCGACTATCCTCTGGAGCTTAGGTTTTCGGGAAGAAGATGTACGCGAAGGAGAGGAGGCCGGAGGGGGCTGTGGGCCCCCTCCCCACATGGCGGCGCGGCCAGGGCAGGGCCCGCGCCGCCCTATGATGGGGGCCCATGGCAGCCCTCCTCGGCTCCTCCTTCTGGCTCTCTTCGTCTTGTGGAAAAATAGGATTTTTCATATAATTTCCGTCAATTGTTGATCTTCCGAAATATTGCATTCTGACGGCGCTTTTTCCAGCAGAATCCTGACTCCGGTGCGCGATCCTCCAATAATCATGAAACATGCAAAATAGATGAAATAACTTAAGTATCACCTCTAAATACGAAATATATCGATGAATAACAGTAAATTATGATATAAAACAGTGATGCAAAATGGACGTATCAACTCCCCCCAAGCTTAGACTTCGCTTGTCCCCAAGCGAAACTGAACTCGGTAAATAGGACCACATGTTTATGGAGTGAAGAGTCGATAAACAAAATACGGACAAGAAGCATCATATTAATTCACACAAGACATTCTAGTGAACAACTTCCTCATATAATTCAACTTGAAACAAGTAGAAGGTAATCACAAATAAAGGTGCATAAGAAATCATAGTTGGTGATGGCAAACTTTGTTCTTGGTCGGAGAACAATTAACAGATTGTACTTATCTATCGAGCAACGCTCTCATGTTAAAGTTTATATGGCACAACTTGCATACTTAATCATAAATCTCTCATAATCATTGATAACTTTCAAAGCTATATTCATTCGGATAAAACTTGTACCAAACAAGGAAGAGTAAAAGGCATGATGAAGTAGATCACAATATAAATGGTTTGATCACAACAACTCAAATGATTGCTTGAGATGGAGGGAAATAGGTTTACTGACTCAACATAAAGTAAAAGACAGGCCCTTCGCAGAGGGAAGCAGGGATTAAATCATGTGCTAGAGCTTTTTATTTTTGAAATCATATAGAGAGCATAAAAGTAAAGTTTTGAGAGGTGTTTGTTGTTGTCAACGACTGGTAGCGGGTACTCTAACCCCCTTGCGAGACAAACTCTCGAAGAGCGGCTCCCATAAATTTTTTTTTTGGTTGACACTCCTTCCAACCTTTGCTTTCACAAACCATGGCTAACCGAATCCTCGGGTGCCTTCCAATCATTCTCATACCATGAAGGAGTGTCTTTTTATTTTAGTTTTATTTAGATGACACTCCTCCCCTCCTTTGCTTTCTCAAGCCATGGCTAACCGAATCCTCGGGTGCCGTCCAACAATCACATACCATGGAGGAGTGTCTATTTGTAAAATTATGAAGGTTAATTAATCGGGTCTGGGAACCCCATTGCCAGCTCTTTATGCAAAATTATTGGATAAGCGGATGAAGCCACTAGTCCATTGGTGAAAGTTGCCCAACAAGATTGAAAGATAAAACACCACATACTTCCTCATGAGCTATAAAACATTGACACTAATAAGAGATAGTAAATTTTGAATTGTTTAAAGGTAGCACACGAAGTATTTACTTGGAATGGCAGAGAAATACCATGTAGTAGGTAGTTATAGTGGACACAAAGGGCATAGGTTTGGGTTAAAGTTTGGATGCACGAGAAGCATTCCCTCTCAGTACAGGTTTTTGGCTAGCAAGGTTGATTAGCAAGCATAAGAGTTGAGGGAAACAAACAAGTATACATGTGATAGAAACAATCATGCATCTTCCTTGTAAGCACAAACAATTTTAACTTCAGAATAATAAGCTTAAGAGCTAACAAGAAAGAAAGACAATGAAACAACATATCTACATGTATTTCTCTTTTCTACTTAAACCTCAAAGTGTTGTTGCTATTGACCAATGCTAAGTTTGCCAAAACCAAATAGATTTACTCAATGCTCCCAAAGTGATACCAATACTAATAACAAGATCAATCATATAATAGAGATTGCAAACTAAAATAGGATGTGCAATATGTAAATGATAAGACTTCTCATTAATATTCCATAACGATAACTCACACCAAGGGATACATAGACAACCAACTAAGGGGAGATACTTCCACACTGCAACCTATCTTATATGATAACTTCCCTACTCATGATATGACACTACTTGATAGTAAAAAGTAAAAGATAGTGATGATGTGATACCGCGACACTCCCCCAAGCTTGGAACAAACCAAGGGGATGCCAATACCGATGATGAATTACTCCTTCGGCGGTGGTGGTGATGAATTCCCATCATCAGACTTCCAAGGAAGAGGCTCTCCATCAACAAACGACATCTTGGTCTCAGGAATCCTGAAACTAGCAGCATGGCTTATGTGTTTAAACCTGTTTTCATACTCACAGTTTTGATTCTGAACTTCATAGAGTTGAGCTTGGAGTTTATTGGTGGTGTCGTAAAGCGAGAGGATGTCGTCCCACAGCTTTGAAGTCTCCTTCTTGTGTCCATCAATAAGTTCAGACACAATCTTGTGGAAGATGTCCACCTCACGCTCAGCCATCTTCTTGTAGTTGAAGACCTCTTGCTCTAGCTTCTCCATCCCGTCTTCCAAGCTTCCTTCTCCTTTAGGACCCTGGACATCTTTGATCTGCAACTCCCCATCAACGAGCAGCAACTCCTTGGGGTGCATCTTCAGCTCGTTCATGTACGGGTTGACGACGTCCTCAAGGAAGCTATCCTTCGGAGTTCCCGACGAGGACATGATGGCTCTAGATCCGAAGCAGATCCTGGCAGAAAACGTCGAGAAAACTATATACGGACCTCCAGGGGTCCGGGGGATTATATAGAATAAATTTTTGCGACAAAAGGAAAGTACCAGGTCGAACCAGAGTCGGAGAGGGGCAACGAGGTGGCCTCCTCATAGGGCGGCGCGTCCAGGCTGGGGCCCGCGCCGGCCTATGAGGGCACGCCCTCGTGCGTCTCCTCCACTCCGTTTCGATCTCGTAATTTTTCATATTTTCCAAAAACAGCAAAAACATTGTTCGGAAAGTAAAACACGAACTTTTTATTACCAGTACTGTTACCTATTCAAAGTCGAACTCTGCCGGACTGTCAATTTGTCCTTTGATGAAAGCTTCCAGAGTTTCCACTCGAATAACATCAACATCTTCGTTATAAGAATCACCTGAGATATAATGCTTGAGTCTTTGTCCATTCACCACTTGTGTGGCATCGCCTTGGAGAGAACTAATTTTAATTGCTCCTGAACGATACACCTCCTCAACGACATATGGTCCTTCCCATTTTGAGAGTAATTTCCCTGCAAAGAATCTGAGACGAGACCGATACAATAGGATTTTATCCCCAATATTAAATTCTCTTTTGATAATTCTTCTATCGTGCCATTTTTTAACTTTCTCTTTAAAGAGTTTAGCATTTTCATAAGCTTCACTTCTCCATTCATCTAGAGAACTCAATTGCAGCAACCTCTTCTTACCGGCAAGTTTAGGATCTTTATTTAGTTCTCTTACACCCCAATAAGCTTTGTGCTCTAGTTCTAAAGGTAAATGACAAGCTTTTCCATAAACCATTTTATAAGGTGACATACCCATGGGATTTTTATAAGCAGTTCTATAAGCTCGTAGTGCTTCCTTCAATTTACTAGCCCAATTCTTTCTAGATTTATTAACAGTCTTTTGCAAGATAGATTTAATCTCTCTATTTGATAATTCTACTTGCCCACTAGTTTGAGGATGATAAGCGGAAGCAATTCTATGATTAATACCATATTTAGCAAGAGTTTTTCTAAAACCACCATGAATAAAATGAGAACCTCCATCAGTCATAATATATCTAGGAACTCCAAATCTAGGAAAAATAATATCTAAAAGCATTCTTAGAGAGATCTCACCATCAGCACTTTTTGTGGGTATGGCTTCCACCCATTTAGTAACATAATCAACAGCAACAAGTATATGAGTGTTACCTTCTGAAGAAGGGAAAGGTCCCATGAAGTCAAATCCCCAACAATCAAATGGTTCAATAACAAGAGTATAATTCATAGGCATTTCATTGCGTCTGGAGATATTACCAACCCTTTGACATTCATCACAAGATAAAATAAACTTCCTTGCATCCTTGAAGAGAGTTGGCCAATAAAAACCTGATTGTAGAACCTTTTGCGCGGTTCTATCTCTGGCGTGATGTCCTCCATAGGCACTACCATGACATTTACTCAATATCTCTTGTTGTTCATATTCGGGAACACATCTTCGCAGAATACCATCCACTCCTTCTTCATATAAGTGTGGGTCATCCCAAAAATAATGCCTCAAGTCATAAAAGAATTTCCTCCTTTGCTGGGCTGAAAAGGTTGGGGGCAAGTACTTGGAAACAATAAAGTTAGCATAATCAACATACCAAGGGCTATCTCGCGAGCTCACCTTTATTACAGCCAATTGTTCATTTGGAAAACTATCATTAACAGGAACAGGATCATAAGCAATATTTTCCAATCTAGACAAATTATCAGCAACAGGATTATCGGCACCTTTCCTATCTACAATATGCAAATCAAATTCTTGCAACAGAAGCACCCATCTAATAAGACTTGGCTTGGCATCTTTCTTTTGCATAAGGTATCTAATTGCAGCATGATCAGTATGGATTGTAACTTTTGAATCAACAATATAGGATCTAAACTTGTCACAAGCAAAGACTACATCTAACAATTCTTTTTCAGTTGTAGCATAATTTCTTTGAGCAGCATCAAGAGTTTTACTAGCATAATGAATAACATTCAATTTTTTATCTACTCGCTGTCCAAGAACAGCGCCTACAGCAAAATCACTAGCATCACACATAATTTCAAATGGTAAGTTCCAATCAGGAGGTTCAACTATAGGTGCATTTGTTAAGGCTTTCTTTAGAGTTTCAAAAGCTTCCTTACAATCATCATCAAAAACAAAAGGTACATCTTTTTGAAGAAGATTAGTAAGAGGTTTGGAAATCTTGGAAAAGTCTTTAATAAACCTCCTATAAAACCCAACATGACCAAGAACACTACGAATACCTTTAACATCCCTAGGATAGGGCATTTTCTCAATTGCTTCAACTTTAGCTCTATCAACTTCAATACCTCTCTCGGAAATTTTATGTCCCAATACAATTCCTTCATTAACCATAAAGTGGTATTTCTCCCAATTAAGAACAAGGTTAGTTTCTTCACATCTCTGCAAAACTTTATCAAGGTTCCGCAAGCAATTATCAAAAGAATTCCCATAGACAGAAAAATCATCCATGAATACCTCTACCATATTCTCGCAAAAGCCATGAAAAATAGCAGACATGCATCTTTGAAAAGTAGCAGGAGCATTACATAAACCAAAAGGCATGCGTCTATAAGCATAAGTTCCATAGGGACAAGTGAAAGTGGTTTTCTCTTGATCCTTAGTTTTAACAGCAATTTGTGAAAACCCAGAATAACCATCAAGAAAGCAAAAATGAGTATTTTTAGATAACCTTTCTAACATTTGATCAATAAAAGGTAAAGGGTAATGATCTTTCTTGGTAACCTTATTAACTTTTCGATAATCAATGCACATTCTACACCCTACAACTACTCTTTGAGGGATGAGCTCATCATTATTGTTAGGTACAACAGTCATTCCTCTTTTCTTAGGAACACAATGCACATGACTAACCCATCTACTATCAACAATAGGATATATAATACTAGCTTCAAGAAGTTTTAATACCTCATTTCTTACCACATCCTTCATGTTAGGAATTAGACGACGCTGGTGTTCAACAACATGCTTTGCATCATCTTCCATATTAATGGCATGTTGGCAAATAGAGGGAGAAATCCCCTTCAAGTCATCAAGAGTGTAGCCAATAGCTCCTCGGTGTTTCTTCAATATTTCCAATAACCTTTCTTCTTCAATCTCTGAAAGCTTAGAACTAATAATAACAGGATATATTTTCTTATCATCAATATGAGCATATTTAAGATTATCAGGCAATGGTTTTAAATCAAAAACAGGATCTTCTTTTGGTGGCAGTGTTGTACCTAGATCTTCTACCGGTAAATCTTGCTTAAGAATAGGTTGACGAAGGAAAATTTCATCAAGCTCATTTCTTTCTTCCCTAAAAACTTCACTCTCACTATTCTCCAAATGTTGCTGCAAAGGATTATTAGGAGCAAGAGCAATAGATGCACACTGTTCAACTCTAAAATCATTATTAGGCGAATCAGCTTTATAAGGAGTTTTGGCAAATTTAGAGAAATTAAACTCATAAGATTCACCAGCAAATTTAGTCAAAATTTTCTCTTTCTTGCAATCTATAACAGCTCCACAAGTATTTAGAAAAGTTCTACCAAAAATGATAGGACAATACTTACTAGCAGCAGAACCAAGTACCAAAAAGTCAGCAGGATATTTAATCTTACCACATAGAACTTCCACATCTCGAACAATACCAATTGGAGAGATAGTTTCTCTATTAGCTAGCCGAATAACCACATCAATATCTTCAAGTTCACAAGAACCAATTTCGTGCATAATCTCCGTGTTGAGCTCATAAGGAATAGCACTAATACTTGCACCAATATCGCATAAACCATAATAACAATGATCACTGATGTCTACGGGTGCTTCTATTCTTGTAGACAGTGTTGGGCCTCCAAGAGCAGAGGTTTGTAGAACAGCAGCAAGTTTCCCTTAAGTGGATCACCCAAGGTTTATCGAACTCAGGGAGGAAGAGGTCAAAGATATCCCTCTCATGCAACCCTGCAACCACAAAGCAAGAAGTCTCTTGTGTCCCCAACACACCTAATACACTTGTCAGATGTATAGGTGCACTAGTTCGGCGAAGAGATAGTGAAATACAGGTGGTATGAATGTATATGAGCAGTAGTAACGGCACCAGAAAATAGCTTGATGCTACAACTGGCGTGTGGTTGATGGTGGTAATATTGCAGGGCGATACGATGATGCGAGTAGAACAGTAAACAAGCAGCGATAGCAGTATTTGGGAACAAGGCCTAGGGATTATACTTTCACTAGTGGACACTCTCAACATTGATCACATAACAGAATAGATAAATGCTATACTCTACACTCTCTTGTTGGATGATGAACACCACTAATTGTATAGGATTACACAAACCCTCAATGCCGGAGTTAACAAGCTCCACAATATTCGATATTCATATTTAAATAACCTTAGAGTGCATGATAGATCAACACAACTACACCAAGTACTAACATAGCATGCACACTGTCACCATCACACTATGAAGGAGGCATAGATCACATCAATACTATCATAGCAATAATTAACTTCATAATCTACAAGAGATTACAATCATAACCTACGCCAAGTACTACACGATGCACACACTGTCACCATTACACCGCAGCAAGAGGAGGAATAGAGTACTTTAATAACATCACTAGAGTAGCACATAGATGAATAGTGATACAAAACTCATATGAATCTCAATCATGTAAGGCAGCTCATGAGATCATTGTATTGAAGTACATAGGAGAGAGATTAACCACATAGCTACCGGTACAGCCCTTAGCCTCGAGGAAGAACTACTCCCTCCTCATGGGAGACAGCAGCGGTGATGAAGATGGCGGTGGAGATGGCAGCGGTGTCGATGGAGAAGCCTTCCGGGGGCACTTCCCCGTCCCGGCGGCGTGCCGGAACAGAGACTCCTGTCCCCCAGATCTTGGCTTCGCGATGGCGGCGGCTCTGGAAGGTTTCTCGTACCGTGGCTTTTTCGTCTCGATGGTTTAGGTCAGGGACCTTTATATAGGCGAAGAGGCGGAGTCGGAAGGTCGACGAGGGGGCGACACATTAGGGGGGCGCGGCCCACCCCCTGGCCGCGCCGGCCTGTCATCTGGGGCCCACAGGGCCCTCCTCTGGTGGCCCTCTGGTGTTCTGGAAGCTTCGTGGGATTTTAAGACTCTGGGCGTTGATTTCGTCCAATTCTGAGAATATTTCCTTACTAGGATTTCTGAAACCAAAAACTGCAGAAAACAGGAACTGGCACTTCGGCATCTCGTCAATAGGTTAGTTCCGGAAAACGCATAAAAATGATATAAAGTGTGAACAAAACATGTAGGTATTGTCATAAAACAAGCATGGAACATCAGAAATTATAGATACGTTGGAGACGTATCAGCATCCCCAAGCTTAGTTCCTACTCGTCCCGAGTAGGTAAACGATAACAACGATAATTTCTGAAGTGACATGCCACCAACATGATCTTAATCATACTATTGTAAAGCATATGAGATGAATGCAGGGATTCAAGACAATGGTAAAGACAATGATTAAACAATTGAATCATATAACAAAGACTTTTCATGAATAGTACTTTCAAGACAAGCATCAATAAGTCTTGCATAAGAGTTAACTCATAAAGCAATAAATTCATAGTAAAGGCATTGAAGCAACACAAAGGAAGATTAAGTTTCAGTGGTTGCTTTCAACTTGTAACATGTATATCTCATGGATAGTGTCAATGTAAAGTAATATAACAAGTGCAATATGCAAGTATGTAGGAATCAATGCACAGTTAACACAAGTGTTTGCTTCTAAGATAGAGAGAAATGGGTAAACTCACTCAACATAAAAGTAGAAGAAGGGCCCTTCGCAGAGGGAAGCATTGATTGCTATATTTGTGCTAGAGCTTTTATTTTGAAAACAAGAAACAATTTTGTCAACGGTAGTAATAAAGCATATGTATTATGTAAATTATATCCTACAAGTTGCAAGCCTCATGCATAGATTACCAATAGTGCCCGCACCTTGTCCTAATTAGCTCGGATTACCTGGATTATCACCGCAATACATATGTTTTAACCAAGTGTCACAAAGGGGTACCTCTATGCCGCCTGTACAAAGGTCTAAGGAGAAAGCTCGCTTTGGATTTCTCGCTTTTGATTATTCTCAACTTAGACATCCATACCGGGACAAACATAGACAACAGATAATGGACTCCTCTTTAATGCTTAAGCATTTAACAACAATTAATTTTCTCATATGAGATTGAGGATTGTTGTCCAAAACTGAAACTTCCACCATGGATCATGGCTTTAGTTAGCGGCCCAATGTTCTTCTCTAACAGTATGCATGCTCAAACCATTCAACTCATGGTAAATCGCCCTTACTTCAGACAAGACGAACATGCATAGCAACTCACATGATATTCAACAAAGAGTAGTTGATGGCGTCCCCAGGAACATGGTTATCGCACAACAAGCAACTTAATAAGAGATAAAGTGCATAAGTACATATTCAATACCACAATAGTTTTTAGGCTATTTGTCCCATGAGCTATATATTGCAAAGATAAAGGATAGAAATTTAAAGGTAGCACTCAAGCAATTTACTTTGGAATGGCGGAGAAATACCATGTAGTAGGTAGGTATGGTGGACACAAGTGGCATAGTGTTTGGCTCAAGGATTTTGGATGCATGAGAAGTATTCCCTCTCGATACAAGGTTTAGGCTAGCAAGGTTATTTGAAACAAACACAAGTATGAAGCGGTGCAGCAAAACTCACATAAAAGACATATTGTAAACATTATAAGACTCTACACCGTCTTCCTTGTTGTTCGACCCTTACTAGAAATTATCTAGACCTTAGAGAGACCAATCATGCAAACCAAATTTTAGCAAGTTCTATGTATTTCTTCACTAATAGGTGCAAAGTATATGATGCAAGAGCTTAATCATGAGCACAACGATTGCCAAGTATCACATTATTCAAGACATTATACCAATTACCACATGTAGCATTTCCCGTTTCCAACCATATAACAATTAACGAAGAAGATTCAACCTTCGCCATGAATATTATGAGTAAAGCCTAAGGACATATTTGTCCATATGCAACAGCGGAGCGTGTCTCTCTCCCACACAATGAATGCTAGGATCCATCTTATTCAAACAAAACAAAAACAAAAACAAACAGACGCTCCAAGCAAAGTGCATAAGATGTGATGGAATAAAAATATAGTTTCACTAGAGAAACCTGGTAATGTTGTCGATGAAGAAGGGGATGCCTTGGGCATCCCCAAGCTTAGACGCTTGAGTCTTCTTGAAATATGCAGTGGTGAACCACCGGGGCATCCCCAAGCTTAGAGCTTTCACTCTTCTTGATCATATTGTATCATCTCCCTCTCTTGATCCTTGAAAACTTCCTCCACACCAAACTCAAAACAACTCATTAGAGGGTTAGTGCACAATCAAAATTCACATGTTCAGAGGTGACATAATCATTCTTAACACTTCTGGACATTGCACAAAGCTACTGAAAGTTAATGGAATCGAAAAATCCATCAAGCATAGCAAAACAGGCAATGCGAAATAAAAGGCAGAATCTGTCAAAACAGAACAGTCCGTAAAGACGAATTTCTAAGAGGTACCAGACTTGCTCAAATGAAAATGCTCAAATTGAATGAAAGTTGCGTAAATATCTGAGGATCACTCGCGTAAATTGGCAGAATTTTCTGAGTTACCTACAGAGAATTAGGCCCAGATTCGTGATAGCAAGAAATCTGTTTCTGCGCAGTAATCCAAATCTAGTATGAACCTTACTATCAAAGACTTTACTTGGAACAACAATGCAACAAAACTAAGATAAGGAGAGGTTGCTACAGTATTAACAACTTCCAAGACTCAAATATAAAACAAAGTGCTGTAGTAAAATAAACACATGGGTTATCTCCCAAGAAGTTCTTTCTTTATAGCCATTAAGATGGGCTCGGCAGTTTTAATGATGCACTCGCAAGAAATAGTATTTGAAGCAAAAGAGAGCATCAAGAGGCAAATTCAAAACACATTTAAGTCTAACATGCTTCCTATGAAAAGGAATCTTGTAAATAAACAAATTCATGAAGCATAATGCAACAAGCATAGGAAGATAAAACAAGTGCAACTTCAAGATTTTAAGCATATAGAGAGGTGTTTTAGTAACATGAAAATTTCTACAACCATATTTTCCTCTCTCATAATAATGTCCAGTAGCATCATGATCAAATTCAACAATATAACTATCACATAAAGCATTCTTATCATGAGTCTCATGCATAAAATAATTACTCTCCACATAAGCATAATCAATTTTATTAGTAGTAGTGGGAGCAAATTCAACAAAGTAGCTATCATTATTATTCTCATCATCAAATATAGGAGGCATATTGTAATCATAATCAAATTTATCCTCCATAACAGGTGGCACCAAAAGACTACTATCATTATAATCATCATAAATAGGAGGCAAAGTATCATCAAAGAAAATTTTCTCCTCAATGCTTGGGGGACTAAAAAGATCATGCTCATCAAAACCAGCTTCTCCAAGCTTAGAATTTTCCATATCATTAGCAACAATGGTGTTCAAAGTGTTCATACTAATATGTTCCATGGGTTTTTGAATTTTCGAATCAAACCATCCATGTCTCAGGAAAAAGAATAAAAAGCTCCATGTTGCTTTCCATTATGCCAAACTAGTGTAAAACAAGAAACAAAAAGATGCAATTGCAGGATCTAAAGGAAATAGCTGACATAGGCATCCCAAATGGGCCTGCCGAAGATAGTACCCGGGGTTTACTGAAGGCCCACTACCCGAAGAATAAGAAGATTCGGGAGCCCAAGATATATCAAGGAAAGTCAAGAGTTGTAATAGGAAGTGTTATCTGTAATCTGGCGGGATGAGTTAGAAACCGTCCCGGACTCTGTAACTTGTATAGCACGAATCCCTCGGCTCCACCTCCTATATAAAGGGGGAGTCGAGGGACGAAGAAAGGATCGAATCATTGTCTACAAACCCTAGTTTTCATAATCGTCGAGTACTTTTCGGCTGAAACCTTCGAGATCTACTTACCCTCTACTTCCAACTAAACCCTAGCCTACAATCCATAGGCATTGACAAGTTGATACCTTGTCAATTGGCGCCGTCTGTGGGAACTAGAGGCGTAAGGATCTGATCTCGATGGTACGCTCAAGATCTTCGACATCGTCAACCGCAAGCAACACAATGGATCGAGGTAAACAGATCGCTGCTGGTCTTGTCGATTTTGTTCCTCACCCACACTCCCGTTTGGATGCATATGCGTATCTGGCGGAGCCCATGGAGATGACGTTCGGAAGGTTTCACTTTCGCGTCGAGAAGGAAGGATCGTATCGTGTCGAGATTCCGACTTCGTCGGGATCGTCGGTGGTCGATTCCGATTTTTCAAGCTATGCGTCGTCAACCGAGTCAGGAGAAGAAGAAACTTCGGCGACACGCTACATCAGCACCAGAACAAGAGAGAAACTCGCCAAGATCTTCAACGACATGTCGTTTGAGTCATCTGCGGACTCATATATAAGCGATGGCTCAAGCGATGTCGACAGCTATGACTTCATCGACAAATCTATCACAGTGGGCAAGGTCTTCATCAATCTAAACGATGATGTCACCAAACCTAACATAGATCTGAGTACAAAGTATCATCAGATTTATGCCATTGAAGATCAAGAGGAAACATCTGAGGCTTTCGACAGTTTGGGAAATCCATACGTCGATCCCTCCAATCTGCGCCAAGGCCTGGGCAACAAATACGTCGGGCCAGAGCCGCGAGACAGAGTTCAACTTCCGCAAGCAGCGTGGGACAGAGCCGCGAGAGCTATGAACGGTACAGAACCAATGGCTACCACAGCCACACCAGAGGAATTACAAGCATATCAATATAGGCTCGCACGAGCTGCCAGGGAATTGGAAAAACAGACAGCTGAGTTGAACAGGAGGAAGGAGGCAGCTTCTGCATCCAGCAGGAGAAGGGCAGATCTAAGTCGACAATCGAGAACTACGGGTGATAGCCACAGGGAGGCGCGGAATAGAGCAAGATCAAGGCTGCAACATATACCCGAAGCAGAAAGAGAGCACTTGGTCCAAAACCTCGACATGTCCTTCATGTCGATAGATACAAGAGGAAACATCATCCCTAAGACACCAGAGGCTGGGTATATGGCGACACATGCTTTTATCCTTGCATCTAAACCACCTCCAGGTGATCCAAGGGAAACACTGTACAATATGGCGGTAGCAGGAGTTGGAGCTATGGGGACAGCGTTTGTATCAACGCCTCCCGAAGGAACGGCAAGGCAAAATAGTCCACGACCTGCAGCAGCAACAGCGGCAGCACCTGAAGGACCAAGTGGAGCAAGAGATACAGCAGCACAAGCAAGGGTCGACAGAGCGCGGCAAAGCAGAAGGGATCATCGGCAATCTCCAGAACTTAACGACGAGGATATGTGCGGCTTACCATGCTTCACGAGGAGAGTCCGAAAAACTCGAGTCCCCTCAGGATTCAAGTTACCCGATAATTTCAAGAAGTTCGACGGCCTCCAAGATCCAGAGGATTGGCTAGTCGACTATTTGGAGACGGTGAAGCTGACAGGAGGAACCAGGGCAACAGCTATGCAAAGCATCCAGGTGCATTTGAGTGGAGCCGCACGATCGTGGATAAAGAAACTCACTCCAGGATCTATCGACAGCTGGGAAAGTTTCGAGGACGTGTTCATCAAGAACTTCAGATCCACGTGCAAAAAACCTGCGTCGTTAGAGGAGTTGAGAGCATGTCGACAAAAGCCAGATGAGTCAATGAGAAAATACATCCAAAGATGGAATATCATCAAAAACTCGGCAGAAAATATATCTGACGAGAGAGCAATAGATGCGTTTGTTGCAGGAATCAGGCGTGGAGATTTTGTCGAGGACTTGGGGAGAACCAATCCAAGAACAGTATCTGCGTTAATGGAGATAGCAAACAAATGGGCAGATGGAGAAGATGCTGTCTATAACAAATGACACAGGTCGCCAGAAGAGGACCGGGGGCGAAACTATCAACCAAGGCGACGGTTTCCTCGGCAGTACCAGAATTACGACGCTCCAGGACAAATCTCGGCAGGTTTTCGAACAAATACAGGAGGAAACAACAGAGATGATTATCAGAGAAGCAGTGAGCAGCGAAGCGACAACAGGGATGATTCTCGCAACAACAGACAAAATAGCGGGCCCAGGTTCCCAAGGCCTTTCGTGTCCCCTGAAGAGATGATGAATGGACCGTGCCAGATGCACTTTTTCCTCGACAGCAACGGTAAAAGACAGTCAGGGCACTTGCAGAAAGACTGTCGAAATTTTCAGGCAATGTTGCGGTATGCAGAAAACGCTAACGCGCGGGCAGCACAGAGAAATCCTCGAGAACCTAGAAGCGAGATTCACTTGCCGCCTCCTCCCGCGATCACAGACGACAATCGGCATCAGCTCAGAATAGCGGCAGCACCTGCACCACCACCTTATGTTGATCCTAACTCCAATGGAGCAGTGTCGATGATTCAGAAGGGAAGGCCGTCCAATAGAGCTCAGAAAGTAATCTCACGACAGGTGTTTATGGCAGAGAAAATGCCTCCACCAACAGTTGAGTACCTTAATTGGTCAGGACAAGATATCGGCTTCACAATAGCAGATCATCCGCAGCAAGTTCCTCGACCAGGGCAGTCAGCACTTATTCTGCCAACAGTTATCGCGGGATTTGATGTCTCTCGAGTGTTCATAGACGGCGGCAGCAGCTTGAACCTTATGTATGCAGATACATTGAGGAAGATGAACATATCCTTAGCAAACTTGAAACCAACAGACACAAGGTTCCACGGCATCACACCGGAGAAACCAAGTTATCCATTGGGAAAGATCAATCTCGACGTTCAGTTTGGGACCCGAGAAAATTATAGAATCGAGAGGCTCGAATTTGAAGTCGTGGATTTTCCGTCGCAGTACCACGCTCTGTTGGGACGACCAGCATATGCTAGATTTATGGCGGTGCCACACTATACATACCTATTGTGGAGGATGCCTGGACCAAAGGGACCAATCACAGTAAAAGGAAGCTTTGCCTTAGCCGATAAGTGCGACAAGGATTTCCACCGGTTATCAGAAAGTTTCGGGATGCAAGCTGAGTATTTGGCGTCAAAAAGCATGACTGACTACGACGTACTGCCAGACGTTGGAAGGCCAAATAAAGAGTCAACTTTCAATACCGAGAAAAATTCTAAGGAGGTGCAAATCCACCCAAACAGGACCCGAAAAACGACATCCATTGCAACAAATATGGATATCGCATAGGAAAGCGCGCTCGTCAAGTTCCTCCGTGAGAACTGGAAAATCTTTGCATGGTGTCCAGCTGACATGCCAGGAGTACCCAGGGAACTTGCCGAGCACCACCTAAACTTGGATCCACTAGCGAGACCAATCAAACAACCTTTGCGGCGTTTTTCGGAACCAAACCGCAAAGCCATGCTGTCAGAAATCAATCGACTACAAGAAGCTGGTTTTATCAAAGAGATATTCACAGAAGCCACATGGGTAGCAAATCCTGTGCTGGTGCCGAAGAAAAACACTAAGGTCCTTCGCATGTGCGTCGACTTTACGTGTCTCAATAAACATTGTCCAAAGGATCACTTTCCCCTCCCGAGGATCGATCAAATTATCGACTCCACGGCTGGATGTGAACGTCTTTCCTTCCTGGATGCATATTCTGGTTATAACCAGATCAGATTGAAAGAAGAAGATGAAGTAAAGACCGCGTTTATTACACCTTACGGCGTGTTTTGCTACAGAACAATGCCCTTTGGTTTAAAAAATGCGGGAGCAACATATCAGAGGATGATGCAGAAGTGTTTGGCGACACAGATCAGGAAGAACGTGCAAGTATACATTGATGATGTCGTCATAACATCAAAAAAGGGGGCAACGCTGATCGAGGATCTCAAGGAAACCTTCGACAACCTTGATAAGTTCTGCCTCAAACTGAACCCGACGAAGTGTTCTTTCGGCGTCCCAAAGAGGAGAACTTCGGGGTTTCTAGTTTCAGCAAGAGGGATCGAAGCAAATCCCGATAAAATACAAGCTATCGTAACAATGAGGAAGCCAACAAAGTTGAAAGAAATACAACAGCTAATCAAGGTCGAGTCGCAGCTTTGAGCAGATTCGTCGCTAGGCTGGGTGAAAAAGCGTTACCATTTTACGCTTTGATAAAGCAAGGAGATAAATTCCAGTGGAACGAAGAAGCCGACAGAGCTTTCGAGGATTTGAAGCGCACAATCTCGACACCACCAATTTTGGTGGCGCCAAAAGAAAGGGAACCTCTCCTGCTGTATATCGCAGCCACACCTCAAGTGGTTAGCACGGTGCTAGTAGTCGAAAGAGAAGAAGAAGGAAAAATCCATGGAGTGCAGAGGCCAGTATACTTCGTGAGCGAAGTTCTGTCGCCCTCAAAACAAAGTTACCCTCAGTACCAAAAGCTAGCATATGGAGTGTTCACAACAGCACGAAAATTGCGCCACTATTTTTCGGCACATCCGATCATAGTGGTCAATGAAGCTCCCTTGTCAAATATACTAAACAATCCAGAAGCTACGGGTCGTGTCTCCCTTTGGGGAATAGAACTTTCCCCTCGGGACATCACGTATGAAAAAAGAAAAGCAATAAAGTCGCAAATACTGCCGGACTTCATCGCAGAGTGGATGGAGTTGCAAAATACAGGACCTCCAGATTTGTCGAGAACCTGGACCATGAACTTTGACGGGTCCAAAAGACTAGAAGGAGCTGGCGCAGGAGTAGTACTCATATCACCTGAAGGCGACAAGTTGAAGTACATCCTTCGGATGACGTTCCCTAACGCATCTAACAATGAAGCAGAATATGAGGCTCTCATACACGGGATGAAGATGGCGAAAGCCTGCGGCGCAACTCGATTAAAATTTTTTGGCGACTCACAGTTGGTGGCTCAGCAAGTTATAAACCAATGTGACGCAGTCAATGATAGCATGATGGCATACAAGGAGGTGTACAACGAGCTCGAGAAGTTGTTCGATGGATGCGAAGTAAATCATATTAGCAGATTGAGCAACGACGAAGCCGACGTTCTTGCAAACATCGGGTCGCAATGCCTTGCAGTCCCGCCAGGTGTATTCTGGGAAGAGATAACAGAGAGGTCCACCAAATCAACAAAATCAAAAAAGAAGGAGAAGAAACCCTCGGGGGCTACCAAGGAAAAGCAAGAAGAAGAAGAAGATCAGGACCTGGTCATGATGATACAGACACCGTGGATGCAGCCGTACATATCATACATCCTCAGGAAAGAAATACCCGACGATCCAGTTGAGGCAAGGCGAGTAATTCGACGCTCCAAAGCTTTCACGGTGGTCAAAGGAGAATTGTATAAGCGAAGTATTTCAGGCGTCTTGCAAAGGTGTGTCACACCCGAAGAAGGAAGAATAATTCTGAAGGATGTACACGAAGGAATATGTGGCCACCACGCAAGTAGTCGAGCTATTGCAGCCAAGGTCTTTCGGGCAGGATTCTACTGGTTGACAGCAATCGAGGACGCCAAGGACATAGTAAGAACTTGCGACGCGTGTCAAAGGTTTGCCGCAAAACCTCACTCTCCAGCAGCAGAGCTAGCACCAATACCATTGTCATGGCCTTTTGCTCAATGGGGACTTGATATGGTGGGCAAGTTACACAAATCCTGGCCAGGAGGAAAGGAGTACATGCTAGTAGCTGTCGACAAATTTACAAAGTGGATAGAAGCGAAGCCGATAAATTCACCAGACGGAGCATCCGCAGTAAAATTTATAAAAGGCCTCGTCTTCAGATTTGGAGTGCCCCACAGCATCGTCACAGACAACGGCAGTAACTTCACATCCCACGAATTCAAAGATTATTGCGAAGAGGTGGGTATCAAGTTGCACTTTGCGTCAGTTGCACATCCTCAAACCAATGGGCAAGTCGAGAAAGCCAATGGTATAATCTGCAATGGCATCAAGAAGCGCTTGTTAGGACCACTGGAAAAAGCTCGACATACCTGGCCAGAAGAACTACCAAGCGTGTTGTGGAGCATCCGAACAACACCAAACACAGCAACACAGGAAACTCCGTTTTTCCTGGTTCATGGAGCAGAAGCAGTATTACCAATCGAGATAGAGCACAACTCTCCACGTGTCGTGGAATATGACGAAGAAGTGTCGAGAAAAGCGCTAGAAGATGACGTCGACGCACTTGATGAAGCTCGAGATGAAGTACTATCTCGGGTAACCAAATATCAACAGGACCTGAAGAATTACCACAGTCGACGTTTGCGGCCAAGATCTTTTCAGGTGGGAGACCTAGTTCTTCGGCTCACGCAAAAAAGTCATGAAAAACTCGAGTCACCATGGCTTGGCCCTTACATTGTCACGGAAGTAATCGGAGGAGGAGCATACAGGATAAAGGACAAGAAGACAGGGGTGGAGGAGCCAAACCCCTGGAACGTGGCGCAACTCAGGCGGTTCTACGCCTAGAGTCGAAATATAGTCCTTGTAAAACTTCAATGTACTGAAACGCCCGCGAGTTTTCAGACGCACTCTTTTCCTTTTTCGGGGCACCGAGTGGGGCCGGAGAAGGTTTTTAATGAGGCGGGCTCGCGGTGCTGCAATATAATAAAGATAGTATCAATATAACCTTTCTTCCTTATCGACATGATCAAAGTCTCTGCTCCGACGAATTTCAATATAGTTCATCGACAAAAGAAAAGCCTTGCCTTGGTATTAAAATACCTCGTGAGTCAATAAAAATACAAAATAGTACTCAATAAAAAAGCTCGGGGGCTCATATTCGCCATAAATATATAAATGCCTTGGTTCAAAACCTCGCAAATATACAAATATAGTAAAGAGTCACCGAGACACTCGGGGGCTAGACAAACATAGAAATATAGTGGTTGCTTCACAATATAATCATAGTCATGGGTTACAAAAAAGAAATATCTACAAGAGGAAAATAACTAGTCTTGATTCGATATGTCATCAAGAGTAACTCTGTTTTCTTCAGGAGCAGCGCCAAGAAAATCGGCATAATGGCCATCGGCAAAAAAGTCGGCGTCCATCCGAAGAAGGTCCTCAATCATTTCTTCGGCTACAGGCGTAACCTTCGTGTTAATCCTATCAACACCAACTCTTCGACGTTTTACCTTTTGATGAACTTTCGCGACAACTTGGGTAAGGTCAAGATTTGAGTGGCAGATCTGGAGCATGATAAGAGCAAATGCGGCGCCAGCTACCGGTTGAGCTTTGACAAAATCATGGATACTCGCCGGCATCCTTGAATCTTTCCATCAATTCAGGGAGAGTTTTTGGTTGGACGTTCCGAGGAAACATGGAGTTGTAAACCATGGACAAGGTCTTGGTACAGAAGTCAAGGAAATCGCGAGTTTGAGAGGTGCGATCTTGGAATCTGACAATTTGTCGGGTCCTCTCTGGGGTAGCCCAAAACAAAGAACCATGGTCCAGGGAAAGGTTAACAAGGAGGTTCGTCCTAGCATTTACCCTCTCTTCCTCGGCAGCAGCATCAGTAAAGGAACCTATCAAAACAACGAAGGGGAAACCTTTAAGAGACATAGCATGAAGATGAAAGATATCGGAGGATGAAGCAAGCATACCCGAGCATATCCGCACCGGCTTCATTCATTAATTCGAGCATGAAATTTTCTCGAGTGGTCGCCTTTTCAGCCTCGGAAGCAGCAATTTCCTTAGCAGCCACGGCCTCGCGAGCTTGCTGAAGAGCAACTTTTTCGGCTTCAGATGACTTACGAGATTGCTCCATCATCACAAGTGTTTGCTTCTTCGCATACTGAAGTTGCTGTCGAAGCTCATCCAGTTCTTGCGACAAGGTATCGTCGACAGGTGCAGTATCAGCAAAAGTTCTCCTCGCGCGAGAAGAAGGCGAAACATTGGAAGGAGCGGAAGATGGAGTATAGTTATCAAATATCAACTGAAATTTAAACAAGACAACATCAAACAACAAGCAAAGATAGAGTTTTCATTAATCTCTTGGAATAATTACAAGGGCATTACAGTGGAGCTAAGGAAGTACGTGTCGCCAAATGACTACTTTGGCGACAAGAGCAAAAGAAACAGAAAGAAAAACAGAGACATGCAACTAGACCTCCGGCCTTGACGAGCTAGGAGTCGACGCTGGTTTAATCCCGAGATAGGCCAAGATCTTCTTTGTGTTGGGCTTGGCTGCCTTAATCAGCGACTTCCACCTTGATTGCTCTATCTGCTCGGTGTCGCCAACTTTCATCCAGTCAATAGTCTGTTGACTGTCAGCAACCAACGCGACAGTGTTCTCAACGGCAACCTTCATATTTTCTTGGCGCATCTTCAGTCCAAGGTCTTCCGGTGAATTGAACATCTTGGCACGGTTAAGGAAAGTCGCAGGCTCCTCTTTCTTCGGGAAGAAGTAGGGGAACAATGCCGACAATACTGCGTTAGCATTCGACACACCTTCACGAATCTCGGACCCATGAAGCTCCAGATAGGAAAGTGCGTCAAGGAGCGGGTCATCGACAGGATTCGTCAGATCAAAATCCTGGTTTGTTTGGGCTGTCAAGGAAACAAAGCATTAGTCAAAAGACAAGAAACAACGATTCTCATAAAAATAGAAGGGATCAAGAAATTACCGAAAGTGCGGCGACTTTGAGTTTTCAGCGCTTGAGGATTCCTTGTTCACGAGAAGCTTGCGCAGCTTTGTGCTCGTTTAAAGCAGATGTAGCATCCTCAAGTTTTTTCTGCAGTTCCTCGATACCAGCAGCTTTTGCCTTGGCTTCATCAGCTTCGGCCTTGGCTTCGCTAGCAGCGAGTTCGGTTTTCTTGCGAGCCGCTTCACTTTGCTCAAGTTTTTGAGCAAGTGCGTCGGCACGTTTGTTGGCCTCTGCAAGTTTCTCTGTCGAGATATAAAAAAAAAGAGAGAAGAAAGATCAAAAATCGCGACAAGCAACAGGAGCAAAAAGTCAAGGAAAAATGGCAAGTTTAAAGGTCGTTACCTTCGGCTCTGTTAGCATATTCACGGTACCCAATAAATTGGGAGCCGATGCGGAGAAGATCTTTGATCATAGGCTATTCAAGGTGAACACAGCAAGAGAAACATCGGCATGAAAAAGAGAGAAGGCGTAAAAAAAAGCAAAATAAGGAAAATATAGATGTCGACAAGCTTACATCATCCAAGAGCGAGTCGACGAACTGCCCAACCGAGGGGCAGGTTCAACAATCTTTTCAACCCTTGTCCTTTTTGGTGAAGGAGCAAGGGGGCTGATGGTGGAGTAGTGGTGACGACGTTTTGTTGAGGAGGCGAGGTTTCTTCTCCTTCAACTAGCGTGTCTGAGGCAAGTACAGTACGTGACGTGCTTGTCCGAGGAGCCACGTCAGTAGTTGGTACTTCTTCCTCGTCATCACTGTTGATCAAAAAATCGGCAGCATAAAAAGCAAGACAAGATAAATATTTCGAGTACAAAAATAGGGAGAAATAAAGACGACTTACGAGCTGACGAGGGATTCAATATAAGGATCATAAGCTGCCTTCGGATGAGAAGGAACAACTTCTTCAGCCTTAGAGGTGCCAGAATCCTCCGCATCATTCCTTTTCCTTTTGATCCTTGGAGAAACAGCAGGAGGAAGGGATTGCGTCGACTCACTGGCTTCAGACTCAATTTCTTTTTCACGAGAAGCCGCAGATTTGTGAGAACCCGCGACTTCACTTTCGGGAATAGAAGAACCTTGAATATCTTCGGCAACGATGGCCTGTTCTTCGACTTCTCCACCCTCAGGAAGAGGAGGAAGGGAAGTCATAGTAGGATGGTTCTGTAAAAAATAGCGACAAAAGGAAAATTAAAGAGATGACAATACAATGAGATGCAGAGAAAGTGCGGAACAAGATAAAAACTCGGGAAGACAAAATACCTCGGGGAGTGGATTGGCGGAGCTGTATGGTTCCACGCGACAAGAGGAAGGAATAGGGTCCTTGCCCAGCGAGAAAGTCTTCGAATCAACTTCTCCAAGTCCTTTGAGGAAAGATCACTGGAGATTCTGTTGGCGTCGTTTTCGCCAGAGTACGTCCAAAGGGGATTTTTGCGAGCCTGAAGAGGCTGCACCCTAATCCTAAGGAAGTAGGCAGTGATTTGAACACCAGACAGCTCTTTGCCTCGAGTGTTTTGCAGCTGATGAATACGAGACATGAGTGCCTCTGTCGCCTTTTTCTCTTCTTCGGAAGCTTCGGCATCCCAGGAGCGGCGGCGCTGGATTCTGGCACTTCCGTCGAAAGGAATTATGTTGTGTTCAACGGAGTTGGCGCTTTCTTCGTGAATGTAGAGCCACTTTTTTCGCCATCCTTGGACAGAATCAGGAAATTTGACGTCGAAATAATCGACATCAGTACGAACACAGATAACAACGCCACCTATGTTATAAGTGACGTTGTGGGAGCCATTGCGGCGGAGGCAGAAAATGCGTTTCCACAGAGCCCAATTGGGAGGGATTCCGAGGAAGCATTCGCAAAGTGTGATGAAAATAGAAATGTGAAGGATGGAATTGGGGGTCAACTGGTGCAGTTGAATCCCATAAACGAAAAGAAGGCCGCGGAGGAAATCGTGAATTGGGGCCGAAAGGCCGCGGATGAGGTGATCAACAAAACTAACCCGGTACTCCATTGGAGGCTTGGGGTAGCTTTCTTCGCTGGGAAAGCGGATGGCGTCCTCCTTCTTCATGAGGCCAAGCCTCTTCAGCATGTTGGTGTCCTGGTTGGAGATTTTGGATCTCTCCCACTCAAGATCCTCGGCGGCCATCTTGGATTCCGGAGTACTGTGGCGAGTGAGTCGCGTGCGCGGTGGCATCAACGACAATGGGCAGAGCAATGCTCGTGAGTGCGGAAGATCAGAGAGAGTTGGGCGCAAGGGAAGTTTTTGCGAAGAGGAATGATGAGCGGCGCAAGCGAGGATGAACGGAGGTTGAAGAAAGGTTTATATAAGAATCGGGTGAAGCAGTGTGCCGTTGGATGAAGAAATCGTGTGGTGAGAAAAGATTTTCTAGATACAAGGGTAAAGAGGTATTTTTACTGAGATAGGCGTTACCGTACGTGCGCCAGAAAAAGCGGAGGACGTGTGTCCCCCACTTGCACGACGTGTCAACGTGGTGGAAGCAATGGACCCACAGGGCAGAAAAATCACGACTATTCAACAGGGATGAAGTAAATTTGATTAAGGGAAGCATGTCGACAAGGAAAATAAAAGAAGATTGGCGACAGGGAGAATTATTAAATACTTCGGGAGCCTTTGATCAAATACAAGTTTTTGCCCAAATGCTCGGGGGCTACTTCGACAAAAAGTAAAATTTCGAGTATGGCAATATAGAAATTGCGGGAGCCTACAACCAAGCACAAGTCCTTGGCTGTAGCCTCGGGGCTACTCCCATCGGGAGCTGTTCGAGCACCCGAGAGATAAAAAAAGAAGAAAGAGATCATATTGGGAAATAATGACAATATAGCGACAAGGTGGACTAAAATGTTGAGCCTACAACCAAGCACAAGTTCTTGGTTGTAGCCTCGGGGGCTACTCCCATCGGGAACGCTGTTCGCGTGCCCGATGAAATTAACAAAGGAAAAATAGAAAAGCAAGAGAGTATATTTCGAGTTATAATTAACTCTACATATACTCCCATCGGGAGAGCAATATAAGTCATATTTGACTCGATAAAATGTGCCATTCCAACAGCCGGAAAAGCACTCGACAATATATTCTCAGAACGCCGAAGTTGCGATCAATTTCTGAATGCCGCAAATTTGCGAAGGTAAGACCCCAGATCCGTTCTGCTGGGCGTGGCATCGCCAAAGACTGCGCTCTGCTACCTTTATCCGTATCAACAGATACGAAGAAAAATCCTAACGGACGCGTTAGGTACCCGATAAATTTGACTGGGACTCGACAGAATGGTAAGACCTTAAGCGGCACCTGTCGAAGTTTACACCAGTATCCCGAGATCATGTCCAGGGACGTGATTTTGAAGTAGGTTTTTGCGGATTGCCACTAGAGCAGTTAACTAGTACCTGATCCGTCAGATGAACTAGCCCCAACTACCATTATCCCTGTACAATATAGAATTTTATGTGAAGAAATATAAAAAAGTTGAAGCTTTCGAATAAAAATAAACAGTGGAGATTTTCCCTGATTCTACGATTCAAGCATAATCTCGGGGGCTACTGACATAGGCATCCCAAATGGGCCTGCCGAAGATAGTACCCGGGGTTTACTGAAGGCCCACTACCCGAAGAATAAGAAGATTCGGGAGCCCAAGATATATCAAGGAAAGTCAAGAGTTGTAATAGGAAGTGTTATCTGTAATCTGGCGGGATGAGTTAGAAACCGTCCCGGACTCTGTAACTTGTATAGCACGAATCCCTCGGCTCCACCTCCTATATAAAGGGGGAGTCGAGGGACGAAGAAAGGATCGAATCATTGTCTACAAACCCTAGTTTTCATAATCGTCGAGTACTTTTCGGCTGAAACCTTCGAGATCTACTTACCCTCTACTTCCAACTAAACCCTAGCCTACAATCCATAGGCATTGACAAGTTGATACCTTGTCAATAGCTTCGAGTACTTACAACGGTGCCGGAAAATAGCTTAGTAGCCGAGATCCGGAGTGTGAGTACCTTTTACCTTTCCTCCCCGGCAACGGCGCCAGAAAAGCGCTTGATGTCTACGGGTGCTTCTATTCTTGTAGACAGTGTTGGACCTCCAAGAGCAGAGGTTTGTAGAGCAGCAGCAAGTTTCCCTTAAGTGGATCACCCAAGGTTTATCGAACTCAGGGAGGAAGAGGTCAAAGATATCCCTCTCATGCAACCCTGCAACCACAAAGCGAGAAGTCTCTTGTGTCCCCAACACACCTAATACACTTGTCTGATGTATAGGTGCACTAGTTCGGCGAAGAGATAGTGAAATACAGGTGGTATGAATGTATATGAGCAGTAGTAACGGTACCAGAAAATAGCTTGATGCTACAACTGGCGTGTGGTTGATGGTGGTAATATTGCAGGCAGTACAGATTCAGTAGAACAGTAAACAAGCAGCGATAGCAGTATTTGGGAACAAGGCCTAGGGATTATACTTTCACTAGTGGACACTCTCAACATTGATCACATAACAGAATAGATAAATGCTATACTCTACACTCTCTTGTTGGATGATGAACACCACTAATTGTGTAGGATTACACGAACCCTCAATGCCGGAGCTAACAAGCTCCACAATATTCGATATTCATATTTAAATAACCTTAGAGTGCATGATAGATCAACACAACTACACCAAGTACTAACATAGCATGCACACTGTCACCATCACACTATGAAGGAGGCATAGATCACATCAATACTATCATAGCAATAATTAACTTCATAATCTACAAGAGATTACAATCATAACCTACGCCAAGTACTACACGTTGCACACACTGTCACCATTACACCGTGCAGGAGGAATAGAGTACTTTAATAATATCACTAGAGTAGCACATAGATGAATAGTGATACAAAACTCATATGAATCTCAATCATGTAAGGCAGCTCATGAGATCATTGTATTGAAGTACATAGGAGAGAGATTAACCACATAGCTACCGGTACAGCCCTTAGCCTCGAGGAAGAACTACTCCCTCCTCATGGGAGACAGCAGCGGTGATGAAGATGGCGGTGGAGATGGCAGCGGTGTCGATGGAGAAGCCTTCCGGGGGCACTTCCCCGTCCCGGCGGCGTGCCGGAACAGAGACTCCTGTCCCCCAGATCTTGGCTTCGTGATGGCGGCGGCTCTGGAAGGTTTCTCATAACGTGGCTTTTTCGTCTCGATGTTTTAGGTCAGGGACCTTTATATAGGCGAAGAGGCGGAGTCGGAAGGTCGACGAGGCGACGACACAGTAGGGGGGCGCGGTCCATCCCCTGGCCGCGCCGGCCTGTCATCTGGGGCCCACAGGGCCCTCCTCTGGTGGCTCTCGGGTGTTCTGGAAGCTTCGTGGGATTTTAAGACTCTGGGCGTTGATTTCGTCCAATTCCGAGAATATTTCCTTACTAGGATTTCTGAAACCAAAAACAGCAGAAAACAGGAACTAGCACTTCGGCATCTCGTCAATAGGTTAGTTCCGGAAAACGCATAAAAATGATATAAAGTGTGAACAAAACATGTAGGTATTGTCATAAAACAAGCATGGAACATCAGAAATTATAGATACGTTGGAGACGTATCAATCACCAATTCGAACAGATAGCATAGGAACACTAGTTTTCCTAGACTTATTAGGATGTGAAACAATATTAGAAGCATCTTCACAAAAAATAATATGACCATCTTCAACATTTTCAGTCACAAGATCTTTAACTATTGCAACATCAGGTTCAACCTTTATTTGCTCTTCAGGTTCTATAGGTTTCTTTTCACTTTTATTAACCGCACTATTTATAACAGAGTACTCCTTCATTTTAGCAGGGAAAGGATTTTTTCAATATAAGCTTCAGGAATAACATGATCAACAGTTTCAATTACAACACATTTATTTATAGATGAATCAATTTTATCTTTATACGGTTCATGATACTTATCAAAATTCTTCTTAGGCAATTCATAATGAGAGGCAAAAGCTTTATAAAGATTTGCAACGACTTGAGAATCAAGACCATAAGTAGCACTAATATTACGAAATTTATCAGTATCCATAAAAGCTTCAATGCATTTATAATCATATTTTATACCTGACTCTCTATCTTTGTCGTTCTCCCATCCTTTAGTATTCTCCTGAATCCGATCAAGAAGATCCCTTTTAAACTCTTCTTTGTTGCGTGTAAATGATCCAGAACAAGAAGTATCCAGCAAGGTCTTGTCTTGAAAAGATTGTCTTGCATAGAAATTATCAATGATAATATTACCAGGAAGCTCATGAATGGGGCATTTGAGCATTAAAGACTTCAATCTCCCCCACGCTTGGGCAATACTCTCTCCATCATGAGGCCAGAAATTATATATGCGGTTCCAGTCCTTGTGAATTTCACTTGGAGGATAGAACTTAGAATAAAATAGGGGCACAATATCATTCCATTCAAGAGAATCCCCATTATTCAGCAATTGTACCAATGCGCCGCTTTACCAGACAGCGATATAGAGAATAGCTTCTTCCTCACTTCATCCATAGCAATACCTGCACACTTGAATAAACCGCATAATTCATGTAAGAACAGTAAATGATCTCCAGGATGGACAGTTCCATCCCCTGCATAACGGTTATCCACAACACGTTCAATAATTTTCATAGGTATTTTGTATGGAACATCTTCCTCACCTGGCGCCTCATCCACTACCTTTGCAGTATTAGTAGATTTTCCAAATAAAAATTCAAGAGTAGATCTCTCCATAATGAATTATAGCAGCAGGCAGGAATAAAATCAGCACTAACAATAAAAGTTTCCCTTACCAATTACACTTACCAATAGGCTTCACTCCCCGGCAACGGTGCCAGAAAATAGTCTTGATGACCCACAAGTATAGGGGGTGTATCGTAGTATTTTCGATAAGTAAGAATGTCGATCCCAACGAGGAGCAGAAGGTGTTGACAAGCAGTTTCGATGAAGGATTCACTGTAAATGCTCACAGACAAGTATTCAGGGGGTTTTGATGTAGCAGATGAATAAAGTACGAGTAAGTAAAGTGCGAGAGAAATAATTGCAGCGAGTGGCCCAATCCTTTTTAGCACAAAGGTCAAGCCGGTTTGTTTACTTATAATGACCAAACGTTCTTGAGGACACACGGGAATTTAGTCTAGTGCTTTCGCTTCATATAGCCAATTAATCTTCATTGTTTTGATAAGTGTTGTGTGGGTGAACCTATGCTAATGCACCGCCCTTCCTAGGACTAATACATACTTGTGATTATACCCCTTGTAAGCATCCGCAACGACAAGAAAGTAATTAAGATAAATCTAACCACAGCCTTAAACTCTGAGATCCTGCTATCCCTCCTGCATCGATATACCAACGGGGGTTCAGGTTTCTGTCACTCCGGCAACCCCGCAATTAGCAAACGAGTACAAGATGTATTCCCCTAGGCCCATAAAGGTGAAGTATCATGTAGTCGACGTTCACATGACACCACTAGAAGAATAACACCACAACTTAAATATCATAACATTGAATATTACTCAACCATAATTCACTACTAACATTTAGACTTCACCCATGTCCTCAAGAACTAAACGAACTACTCACGAGACATCATATGGAACATGATCAGAGGTGATATGATGATGAATAACAATCTGAACATAAACCTTGGTTCAATGGTTTCACTCAATAGCATCAATAACTAGTAGAAATCAATACCGGGAGAGTTTCCCCTATCAAACAATCAAGATCCAACCCAAATTGTTACAGTGGTGACGAGGTGCAGCGGTGGAGATGGCGGTGATGATGATGGAGATGATGGTGATGTCGATGGAGATGATGTCCAGCTCGATGACGGTGACGATGGCGTCGATTTCCCCCTCCGGGAGGGAATTTCCCCGGCAGATTTCAGCCTGCCGGAGAGCTCTTTTCTCTCTGGTGTTTTCCGCCCCGCAGAGGCGGCTGTGACCCTTCGCGACTATCCTCTGGAGCTTAGGTTTTCAGGACGAAGATGTATGCGAAGGAGAGGAGGCCAGAGGGGGCTGTGGGCCCCCTCCCCACATGGCGGCGCGGCCAGGGCAGGGCCCGCGCCAGCCTATGAGGGGGCCCATGGCAGCCCTCCTCGGCTCCTCCTTGTGGCTCTCTTCGTCTTCTGGAAAAATAGGATTTTTCATATAATTTCCGTCAATTGTTGATCTTCCGAAATATTGCATTCTGACGGCGCTTTTTCCAGCAGAATCCTGACTCCGGTGCGCGATCCTCCAATAATCATGAAACATGCAAAATAGATGAAATAACATAAGTATCACCTCTAAATACGAAATATATCGATGAATAACAGTAAATTATGATATAAAATAGTGATGCAAAATGGACGTATCATTGGTTCAAAGGTTAGCAAGAGGTTGCTTGGTCAACTAAAGATACTATCAACCAACTTACATATACTTCAACGATGAGGTTCACCATTTAAAAGAATGGATAGTCACACAAACATCAACCTTCATATTTTAACATAGGAATATAATTATTAATCATTGAATATGTGCCAATCCCGCAATAACAAGCATAATGGGATGCATAGACTTTTATTCAAAGCTACTATCTCTCAATAAAGTATAAGTTTGTTCCTCACTAATATCTTATTAATCAAATATAGTTAGGAGAACACAAAGATAGTAAACATCTAATATCACTTCCCCAAATATTGATGAAACTATGCGCAAGTATTTGATATGGTTAAAGTGCACACATAAATATAGCAAAGGTGTCATACCTTTTTTTATCAATTTCCACATAAGCATGCAAAGTATTTTTATTAAGATATTTAATAATAGTATAATTTATTTCAGTAGCTCTTTCATTATCATGCAAGGAATTTTTATGATTGTATTATTTATTTCAAAGAAAAACTAGACACAAACCTAATAAATGTAGCTTCAAGTTGTTGTGATCATTTTATGTTGCTCAAAAAACAAGGTTTAGAGGTGTGCAAACCGAGATTTTAAAGATGAGTCCATTGGGGTGCCTTGGGTATCCCCAAGCTTATGGTATTCACCATTCTGGGATAGCTCTTGGAGCGGTGTCCCTCTATTCCATGTAAAAAAAATTAACACAAAAATTTCTCCCATTCTTTTCTATTGGGATACCATTTTATTCAAGAAGCTATCATATATAGAAAGGTGCCACCCTTTTTATTTTGTTTTATTGTATTAAGAGTTTTAATGATATAGACTTTGCAATGGTTTCATTGGCATGAACAACACATGCTCAAGGTCGACCCCAACTCTCCATTTCTCATCCTTCTCATTTACTCTCCATAGTTTATTTTTATTTTTATTAAAACTTATAAACTAATTACTATGTAATAATAATTAAAGTTATTTTACAATTTAATAAGGACATAAAGGTGTGCTCAAATTAAAATTTATTTGAAAGCATATGAAGCACACCACAAGATTTGAAACCATTAAGTTTTAAGTCCAACTCTATTCCTATGCATTGGCATTTTATATATGACTAAATAACAGAAAATTAATGGTACCCAATGCATATAATAACCACTATCTTGTATTTTAAATAACATGGAAACATAAAGATGGATTTTATCTCTTCCTCTTTCATAATATTTGCAAGCATGAAAAGTAGACTCAATAACATAGTTGTGAATAGAATCACCACATAAAGAAAATCATCTAATGAGCTTATGGAATCACCACCTAAACCCTAATTTCACATAGAAGATCATCATCAATATTATAAGAAGGGGTGTTCATAGGAATTTGTGTGTTACCATTGTTGGGAGTTGGAGATGGGTAACTACTCCATTCTTCCTCCACTTATTCGTCTTCACGGTCTTTTTGGGGTTGCATGTGCATCCCCAAGCTTATGCTTTTGTCATCCTCCTTGTTTTGTTCCTCTTTTTCTTCATCTTGGATCTACATGGGCATCCCCAAGCTTATGCTTTCATCATCTTCTCCCTGCAAATATTAGTGCTCTGTTGGGCAGCCATGCCTCTCTTATTAAAATCAACATAATAGATATTTTCAATTAAGTTGGTTATATAGTAATTAGGGATAAATTGATTACACTTTTAAAATTAGAAGCTACAGGAGGGAAAGTTTCATGTTCATAAATGAAGGTGTATAATTCATAAGCTGCCGTATAAGTAACAAATTTCTCTACTTGTTGCATCCCTAAATGAGTATAATCACACCTATGATAAGATGCAATAACATATTCATCGGATCTACATTGAAATTCAAAGTGTCTAAAAAAATTAGAGCAACATTTTTTATCATCATAATAGTCAATCAACTCGGTAGAAATAGAATTTAGAGTTCTAAAAAATGTTCCAATCTTGTTCCTTCTATTAATTTTCTATATTTGTTAGCAATCTCAACAACAATCATGTACATAAATAAGATGTCATTGATATTCATCCTTGTGCTCATAAGAGGAGTATTTTTGATATTTTCCATTCTCTAATTCTTTGGGTTTTAGTTTTCTAAAAAGGTACTAAAAGTAAACTAGCAATGCAAGCAAGAATAGAAGCCTAGCGTTACGCTCCCCGGCAATGGCGCCAGGAAAGTATTTTGATACCACCAAGTGTAGGTGGTCAGTGTAGTACAATTCAATAAGTATTTGAGTGTCGAACCCACGAGGAGCTAAAGGTAAACTATCTGTTCCCTAAAGCCTATAAGTTATAGGCTATAACCCACTTATATAGCCTTCTGTGCAAATCTAGGATCTATAGTGTGTTTGTGTGTATGAAGATGTTTCTACTATAAAACTATATGTGCTGAAATAAAAATGCAAAGAGTAAAACTAATGCAAGAAAATTAAAGTAAAGTGAGGTGGAGTGGGGTAAAGTGGAGTAACTCAAGGGAGTAAGTGTCTTCGCAAATTACTATTTTATTTGGTTGGTTTTCATAATTAGTGAATCACAAAGATAATCTTTTCCTTGTTTCTTCTAAGGATGAGCCATGAATAGGTGCAGCCATATACGTATATGAACAAACACACCCCTAGTGATTGATATCAAGGCCAATTAAGAGCTAGCAACGGAATTATTAAGACATAGAGTTCAACCACCGCATTTAGATATAAGGTCCCTATGATAATACACATGTTGATTAACCATGAATTAGTACAACATGTATCTCTAAGACTTGGGATTCAGTTTCTATCAAACTCCGGCTATCCCTCATCCTATCAACATGCAACGGTGACAACCTTGAGCATCCCTGATACGTTGCAAACATATCTATAATTTTGGATGCTCCATGCTTGTTTATACCAATTATATATGTTTTGATTACACTTTGTTGCACTTTTATATATTTTCCGACACAGTGCCAGTTCCATGTTTTCTGTTGTTTTGTATTTCAGAAAAATTGTACAGGAAATATTCTCGAAATTGAACGAAACAAAAGCCAAAATCAATATTTTACCGTAACAAAGACAGAGTCCAGAGGGGGGACGAGGAGGCGCCACAGGGTGGCCAGACCACCCCATGGCGCGGTCTGGGTGTGGCATGCGCCAAGGGGTGGTGTGGCCCCCCTGGCCTCCACCGACCTTGCCCTTCCTCCTATTTATTCACGATCTCGGGAAAAACCTAAACACCCGAGCATCCATCCATGAAAAGTTCCGTCGTGGCCGCCATCATAGACCCTAGCTCGGGAGGGTTCTGAAGCTCTTCCCGGCACCCTGCCGGAGGAGGAGATCATCACCGGAGGCCTCTACATCGTCATGCCCGCCTCTGAAGTGATGCGTGAGTAGTTCATACCTGGACTATGGTCCATAGCAGTAGCTAGATGGTTGTCTTCTCCAATTTGTGCATCATGTTTAGATCTTGTGAGCTGCCTATCATGATCAAGATCATCTTTATGTAATGCTACATGTTGTGTTTGCTGGGATCGGATGAATGTTGAATACTATGTTGAGATCGATTATATGCTTGGCATATGTTATTTGTGATCTTGCATGCTCTTCGTTGCTAGTAGATACTCTGGCCAAGTAAATGCTTGTGACTCCAAGAGGGAGTATTTATGCTCGATAGTAGGTTCATGCCTCTAATTTTCAGTAAGAGTGACAATAACTTCTAAGATTGTAATGTGTTGTTGCTACTAGGGAGAAAACATCAATTTTGTACTCAAGGGTAATTCTATTGTTTACTTTACACACATTGCTTAATGCGATAATCTGTTGCTTGCAACTTAATACTGGAAGGAGTTCCGACGATAACCAGAAGGTGGATTATTAGTCATAGACGCAGTTTGATTACGGTCTATGTATTATGTTGTGATTTCCAAACGAATCTCATAGTATCATCTTATTATGTATGGTCTTTATTCTGTCAATTGCCCAGTTGTAATTTATTCACCCAACATGTTAGACCGCTGATCTAAACTGTGAACAAAAGCAAGAACCTGGAACCTATGCTTCTAGGCTGAACCTTGCCGTTGCTCTCATTCAGTCTAGAGAATTAAGAAATGACCCTTGCTGTCTTTAGCCCAAAGTCTCGCGTCAGTTTTTGTTTGATCGACAATTTGTTGGTTGGTCTTGAACTCTTTCCTGAAAACTCTACCATTCCTCTCTTGCCAGATCGCTCAAGTAGTAAAAAACACCATTATGTTCAATCTTTTCTTCTCGGGTGACTATATGCGTGCTTTTTAGGAGCATATGATGAGTCGCCGTATTTATCTTCGGGGTGCAGCAAATTGGGTGTGCAGGTGCAAGTTTATCAGCTGCCCCGGAATCTGGATTGTCCGACATGACATTAAACAGTGGCTCATGGATGAGATATCTCAAATCAAACCGCGGCACTTAACTATCTCTCAAGCTGATGCTCTGGTGGTTTATGTGTATTGTGATCTAAGATCTTCAATTTTTTCCTCATCGTTGGAGGTATAGTCATCACTGGCCAGCTAAAATTTGTAAGAAACAGGGTGTTATGTTTCTTAAGCATGTTCTTGGTGTTGTTGATACCATTATTTTGTTTTGTCTGTCTTAATTATGTTGTTACCTGATGATTCTGCAGGTGATACCATTTCAATTGGCCTCTTTATCTGCATCGCATGGGATTGGTGACCATTCTTTCAATGACATTCTATTTGGTTATTTCCTATACAGCCATACAAGTAAGAGCGCCCTTTATCGAAAATACATCCATACAAGTTAGTCCTCTCCCTTTTTTGTAAGTAAGTTCATCGAATTCTATGTCAGGTTTACTACATAGGAGGTTCTTCGAGTCCGGTTGGTCATGTTTGATGTAGGCCACTATTTATTATCTTTTCCCCACTTGTGTTTCTTGCAGGCCAACTGATGTACAACACTAAATCCCTTTCGACGACTGATGACCTACAAGTATAGGGGGTGTATCGTAGTATCTTCGATAAGTAAGAATGTCGATCCCAACGAGGAGCAGAAGGTGTTGACAAGCAGTTTCGATGAAGGATTCACTGTAAATGCTCACAGACAAGTATTCAGGGGGGTTTGATGTAGCAGATGAATAAAGTACGAGTAAGTAAAGTGCGAGAGTAACAATTGCAGCGAGTGGCCCAATCCTTTTTAGCACAAAGGACAAGCCGGTTTGTTTACTTATAATGACCAAACGTTCTCGAGGACACACGGGATTTTAGTCTAGTGCTTTCGCTACATACGGCTAATTAATCTTCATTGTTTTGATAAGTGTTGTGTGGGTGAACCTGTGCTAATGTACCGCCCTTCCTAGGACTAATACATACTTGTGATTATACCCCTTGCAAGCATCCGCAACTACAAGAAAGTAATTAAGATAAATCTAACCACAGGCTTAAACTCTGAGATCCTGCTATCCCTCCTGCATCGATATACCAACGGGGGTTTAGGTTTCTGTCACTCCGGCAACCCCGCAATCGGCAAACGAGTACAAGATGCATTCCCCTAGGCCCATAAAGGTGAAGTGTCATGTAGTCGACATTCACACGACACCACTAGAAGAATAACACCACAACTTAAATATCATAACATTGAATATTACTCAACCATACTTCACTACTAACATTTAGACTTCACCCATGTCCTCAAGAACTAAACGAACTACTCACGAGACATCATATGGAACATGATCAGAGGTGATATGATGGTGAATAACAATCTGAACATAAACCTTGGTCCAACGGTTTCACTCAATAGCATCAATAATAAGTAGAAATCAATACCGGGAGAGTTTCCCCTATCAAACAATCAAGATCGAACCCAAATTGCTACAGCGGTGACGAAGTGCAGCGGTGGAGATGGTGGTGATGATGATGAAGATGATGATGATGGTGATGGAGATGATGTCCAACTTGATGACGGTGACGATGGCGTCGATTTCCCCCTCCGGGAGGGAATTTCCCCGGCGGATCTCAGCCCGCCGGAGAGCTCTTTTCTCTCTGGTGTTCTCCGCCCCGCAGAGGCGGCTGTAACTCTTCGCGAGGTACCCTCTGGAGCTTAGGTTTTCGGGACGAAGGCGTACGCGAAGAAAAGGAGGCGAGAGGGGGCTGTGGGCCCCCTCCTCACAGGGCGGCGCGGCCAGGCCTTGGGCCGCGCCGGCCTATGGGGTGGGCCCACCTCGGGTCCCCTCAGCTCCCCCTTCTGGATCACTTCATCTTCTGGAAAAATAAGGTGTTTCGTATAATTTCCGTCAACTGTTGATCTTCCGAAATATTGCATTCTGACGGCGCTTTTTCCAGCAGAATCCTGGCTCCGGTGCTCGATCCTCCAATAATCATGAAACATGCAAAATAGATGAAATAACATAAGTATTATGTCCAAATATGAAATATATCAATGAATAACAGCAAATTATGATATAAAATAGTGATGCAAATTGGACGTATCAACTCCCCCAAGCTTAGACTTCGCTTGTCCCCAAGCGAAACTGAACTCGGTAAACAGGACCACATGTTTATGGAGTGAAGAGTCGATAAATAAAATACGGACAAGAAGCATCATATTCATTCACACAAGACATTCTAGTAAACAACTTCCTCATATAACTCAACTTGAAACAAGTATAAGGTAATCACAAATAAAGGTGCATAAGAAATCATAGTTGGTGATGGCAAACTTCGTTCTTGGTTAGAGAACAATTAACAGGTTATTCTTATCTATCGAGTAGCGCTCTCATGTTAAAGTTTATATGGCACAACTTGCGTACTCAATCATAATAGTCTCCTCATGATCATTGATAACTTGCAGAGCTATATTCATTTAGATAAAACTTGTACTAAACAAGGAAGAGTAAAAGACATGATGAAACAAATCACAATATAATGGTTTGATCACAACTACTCAAATGCTTGCTTGAGATGGAGGGAAATAGGTTTACTGACTCAACATAAAGTAAAAGACAGGCCCTTCGCAGAGGGAAGCAGGGATTAAATCATGTGCTAGAGCTTTTTCAGTTTTGAAATCATATAAAGAGAATGAGAGTAACATTTTGAGAGGTGTTTGTTGTTGTCAACGACTGGTAGTGGGTACTCTAACCCCCTTGCCAGACAAACCTTCAAAGAGCGGCTCCCATTTTATTTTTATGTGGCACTCCTTCCAACCTTTCTTTCACAAACCATGGCTAACCGAATCCTCGGGTGCCTGCCAACAATCTCATGCCATGAAGGAGTGCCTTTTTATTTTAGTTTTATTATGATGACACTCCCCCCAACCTTTGCTTACACAAGCCATGGCTAACCGAATCCTTCGGGTGCCGTCCATCGATCACATACCATGGAGGAGTGTCTATTTAGGTTAGTTAATTTGGGACTGGGAATCCCATTGCCAGCTCTTTTTGCAAAATTATTAGATAAGCGGGTGAAGCCACTAGTCCATTGGTGAAAGTTGCCCAACAAGATTGAAAGATAAAACACCACATACTTCCTCATGAGCTATAAAACATTGACACAAATAAGAGATAGTAAATTTTGAATTATTTAAAGGTAGCACACGAAGTATTTACTTGGAATGGCAGGAAATACCATGTAGTAGGTAGTTATGGTGGATACAAATGACATAGGTTTGGGTTAAGGTTTGGATGCACGAGAAGTATTCCCTCTCAGTACATGTCTTTGGCTAGCAAGGTTAATTAGCAAGCATAAGAGTCGAGGGAAACAAACAAATATACATGTGATAGAAACAATCATGCATCTTTCTTGTAAGCACGAACAATTTTAATTTCAGAATAATAAGCTATGAGCTAACAAGAAAGAAAGATAATGAAACAACTACATGTATTTCTCTTTTCTACTTAAACCTCAAAGTGTTGTTGCTATTGACCAATGCTAAGTTTGCCAAAACCAAATAGATTTATTCAATGCTCCCAAAGTGATACCAATACTAATAACAAGATCAATCATATAATAAGGATTGCAAACTAAAATAAGATGTGCAATATGTAAATGATAAGACTTCTCATTAATATTCCGTAACGATAACTCACACCAAGGGATACATAGACAACTAGCTAAAGGAGAGATACTTCCACACTGCAACCCATCTTATATGATAACTTCCCTACTCATGATATGACACTACTTGATAATAAAAAGTAAAAGATAGTGATGATGTGATACCGCGGCACTCCCCCAAGCTTGGAACAAACCAAGGGGATGCCAATACCGATGATGAATTACTCCTTCGGCGATGGTGGTGATGAATTCCTGACAAGCTTCTCAACAAGCTCCTGAAGCTCATCAATCTTGTACGTGAGGTTGCGAATCATCTCCGAATTGTGCTCGACGCGGTTAAGAAGTATGTCCGACGGCGAGTCCCAACTCTTGGAGTTATTTCCGCACTCTTCACCCTCAGGCTTCATCCTTCCTGCAGTGTTAGAACGATCTATATCCCAATTGCTAGGCAATGCTGCCTTGGGAGTCCTTTCAATTTGACTATTGAAAATTAGATTGCGGAAGGGATGGTGAGTGCCTGAAGAAGATGTCTTCGGAGCTAGGTAATGGCGTGGAACCCTTCCTCCGGTGCGAATTCTTGCGCTCTTGTTTGCACTAAAAGGGTTATCCACCACCTTGATGCTTGCGATGGTTGCACGCGGGTGTGCGTGCGAGTCTTGCTCCACCTCTTCTTCATCCTCTTCCTTGACGCTCTTGTCCAACTCCTTCCACTCGGGATCTTGAATATCTTCATCCGAAAGCTCCTTGCCCTTGTTCTTGGAGACCATGATGCTTCTAGACTGAAAACAGATCCTGGCAGAAACAGCTCGAAACAAAACACGTCGAGAAAACGATATACGGACCTCCAGGGGTCCGGGGGATTATATAGCAGAAATTTTTACGTCAAAAGGAAAGTACCAGGTCGAACCAGAGTCGGAAAGAGGCGACGAGGCGGCCAGCTCATAGGGCGGCGCGGGCCAAGGCTTGGCCGCGCCGGCCTATGGGGGCACGCCCTCGTGCGTCTCCTCCACTCCGTTTCGATCTCGTAATTTTTCATATTTTCCAAAAACAACAAAAACATTGTTCGGAAAGTAAATTGCGAACTTTTCATTACCAGTACTGTTACCTATTCAAAGTCGAGTTCTGGCGGACTGTCAATTTGACCTTTGATGAAAGCCTCCGGTGTTTCCACTCGAATAACATCAACATCTATATTGTAAGAATCACCTGAGATATAATGCTTGAGTCTTTGTCCATTCACCACTTGCGTGGCATTGCCTTGGAGAGAGCTAATTTTAATTGCTCCTGAACGATACACCTCCTCAACAACATATGGTCCTTCCCATTTCGAAAGTAATTTCCCTGCAAAGAATCTGAGACGAGACCGATACAATAGGACTTTATCCCCAATATTAAATTCTCTTTTGATAATCCTTCTATCATGCCATTTTTTAACTTTCTCTTTAAAGAGTTTAGCATTTTCATAAGCTTCACTTCTCCATTCATCTAGAGAACTCAATTGTAGCAACCTCTTATTACCGGCAAGTTTAGGATCTTTATTTAATTCTCTAACTGCCCAATAAGCTTTGTGCTCTAGTTCTAAAGGTAAATGACAAGCTTTCCCATAAACCATTTTATAAGGTGACATTCCCATGGGATTTTTATAAGCAGTTCTATAAGCCCATAGTGCATCCTTCAATTTACTAGCCCAATTCTTTCTAGTTTTATTAACAGTCTTTTCCAAGATAGATTTAATTTCTCTATTCGATAGTTCTACTTGCCCACTAGTTTGAGGATGATAAGCAGAAGCAATTCTATGATTAATACCATATTTAGCAAGAGTTTTTCTAAAACCACCATGAATAAAATGAGAACCTCCATCTGTCATAATATATCTAGGAATTCCAAATCTAGGAAAAATAATATCTAAAAGCATTCTTAAAGAGGTCTCACCATCAGCACTTTTTGTAGGTATGGCTTCCACCCATTTAGTAACATAATCAACAGCAACAAGTATATGAGTGTTACCTTCTGAAGAGGGAAAAGGTCCCATGAAGTCAAATCCCCAACAATCGAACGGTTCAATAACAAGAGTATAATTCATAGGCATTTCATTGCGTCTAGAGATATTACCAACCCTTTGACATTCATCACAAGATAAGATAAACTTCCTTGCATCTTTGAAGAGAGTCGGCCAATAAAAACCTGATTGTAGAACCTTTTGCGCGGTTCTATCTCCGGCGTGATGTCCTCCATAAGCACTACCATGACATTTACTCAATATCTCCTGTTGTTCATATTCGGGAACACATCTTCGCAGAATACCATCCACTCCTTCTTTATATAAGTGTGGGTCATCCCAAAAATAATGCCTCAAATCATAAAAGAATTTCCTCCTTTGCTGAGCTGAAAAGGTTGGAGGCAAGTACTTGGAAACAATAAAGTTAGCATAATCAGCATACCAAGGACTGTCTCGCGAGCTCACCTTTATTACAGCCAATTGTTCATTTGGAAAACTATCATTAACAGGAACAGGATCATAAGCAATATTTTCCAATCTAGACAAATTATCAGCAACAGGATTATCAGCACCTTTCCTATCTACAATATGTAAATCAAATTCTTGCAACAGAAGTACCCATCTAATAAGCCTTGGCTTAGCATCTTTCTTTTGCATAAGGTATCTGATTGCAGCATGATCAGTATGAATAGTAACTTTTGAATCAACAATATAAGATCTAAACTTATCACAAGCAAAGACTACAGCTAACAATTCTTTTTCAGTAGTAGCATAATTTCTTTGAGCAGCATCAAGGGTTTTACTAGCATAATGAATAACATTCAATTTTTTGTTTACTTGCTGTCCAAGAACAGCGCCTACAGCAAAATCACTAGCATCACACATAATTTCAAATGGTAAATTCCAATCAGGAGGTTCAACTATAGGAGCAGTTGTTAAGGCTTTCTTTAGAGTTTCAAAAGCTTCCTTACAATCATCATCAAAAACAAAAGGTACATCTTTTTGAAGAAGATTAGTAAGAGGCTTTGAAATCTTGGAGAAATCTTTAATAAACCTCCTATAAAACCCAGCATGACCAAGAACACTACGAATACCTTTAACATCCCTAGGATAGGGCATCTTCTCAATTGCTTCAACTTTAGCTCTATCAACTTCAATACCTCTCTCAGAAATTTTATGTCCCAATACAATTCCTTCATTAACCATAAAATGGCATTTCTCCCAATTAAGAACAAGGTTAGTTTCTTCACATCTCTGCAAAACTTTATCGAGGTTCCGCAAGCATTTATCAAAAGAATTCCCATAGACGGAAAAATCGTCCATGAATACCTCTACAATACTCTCACAAAAGCCATGAAAAATAGCAGACATGCATCTTTGAAAAGTAGCAGGAGCATTACATAAACCAAAAGGCATACGTCTATAAGCATAAGTTCCATAGGGACAAGTGAAAGTGGTTTTCTCTTGATCCTTAGTTTTAACAGCAATTTGTGAGAACCCAGAATAACCATCAAGAAAGCAAAAGTGAGTATTTTTAGATAACCTTTCTAACATTTGATCAATAAAAGGCAAAGGGTAATGATCTTTCTTAGTAACTTTATTAACTTTTCGATAATCAATGCACATTCTATACCCTACAACTACTCTTTGAGGTATGAGCTCATCATTATCATTAGGCACAACAGTCATTCCTCCTTTCTTAGGAACACAATGCACAGGACTAACCCATCTACTATCAGCAATAGGATATATAATACCAGCTTCAAGAAGTCTTAATACCTCATTTCTTACCACATCCTTCATCTTAGGAATTAGACGACGCTGAGGTTCAACAACAGGCTTCGCATCATCTTCCATATTAATGGCGTGTTGGCAAATAGAGGGAGAAATCCCCTTCAAGTCATCAAGTGTGTAGCCAATAGCACCTCGGTGTTTCTTCAATATTTCCAATAGCCTTTCTTCTTCAAACTCTGAAAGCTTAGAACTAATAATAACAGGATATATTTTCTTATCATCAATATGAGCATATTTAAGATTATCAGGCAATGGTTTTAAATCAAAGACAGGATCTTCCTTTGGTGGCGGTGTTGTACCCAGATCTTCCTCCGGTAAATCATGCTTAAGAATAGGTTGACGAAGGAAAATTTCATCAAGCTCATCTCTTTCTTCCCTAATAACTTCACTCTCACTATTCTCCAAATGTTGCTGCAAAGGATTATTAGGAGCAAGAACAATAGATGCACACTGTTCAACTTTAAAATCATTATTAGGCAAATCAGCTTTATAAGGAGTTTTGGTAATTTTAGAGAAGTTAAACTCATAAGATTCACCAGCAAATTTAGTCAAAATTTTCTCTTTCTTGCAATCTATAATAGCTCCACAAGTATTTAGAAAAGATCTACCAAAAATGATGGGACAATATTTACTAGCAGCAGAACCAAGTACCAAAAAGTCAGCAGGATATTTAATCTTACCGCATAGGACTTCCACATCTCGAACAATACCAATTGGAGAAATAGTTTCTCTATTAGCCAGCCGAATAACCACATCAATATCTTCAAGTTCACAAGAACCAATTTCGTGCATAATCTCCGTGTAAAGCTCATAAGGAATAGCACTAATACTTGCACCAATATCACATAAACCATAATAACAATGATCACCAATTCTAACAGATAGCATAGGAACACTAGCTTGCTTGGACTTATTAGGATGTGAAACAATATTAGAAGCATCTTCACAGAAAATAATATGACCATCCTCCACATTTTCTGTCACAAGATCTTTAACTATTGCAACAGCAGGTTCAACTTTTATTTGTTCTTCAGGTTCTATAGGTTTCTTTTCACTTTTATGAACCGCACTATTTATAACAGATTACTCCTTCATTTTAGCAGGAAAAGGAGTTTTTTCAATATAAGCTTCAGGAATAACATGATCAACAGTTTCAACTACAACACATTTATTAATAGATGAATCAATTTTATCTTTATACGGTTCATGATACTTATCAAAATTCTTCTTAGGCAATTCATAATGAGAGGCAAAAGCTTTATAAAGATTTGCAGCAACTTGAGAATCAAGACCATAAGTAGCACTCATATTACAAAATTTATCAGTATCCATAAAAGCTTCAATGCATTTATAATCATAATTTATACCTGATTCTCTATCTTTGTCGTTCTCCCATCCTTCAGTATTTTCCTGGATCCGATTGAGAAGGTCCCTTTTAAACTCTTCCTTGTTGCGCGTGAATGATCCAGAACAAGAAGTATCCAGCAAGGTCTTGTCTTCAAAAGAAAGTCTTGCATAGAAATTATCAATAATAACATTACCAGGAAGCTCATGAATGGGGCATTTGAGCATTAAAGACTTCAATCTCCCCCGCGCTTGGGCAATACTCTCTCCATCATGAGGCCAAAAATTATATATGCGGTTCCGATCCTTATGAATTTCACTTGGAGGATAGAACTTAGAATAAAACCGGGGCACAATATCATTCCATTCAAGAGAATCCCCATTATCCAGTAATTTATACCAATGCGCCGCTTTACCAGACAGTGATATAGAGAATAGTTTCTTCCTCACTTCATCCATAGCAATACCTGCACACTTGAATAAACCGCATAATTCATGTAAGAACAGTAAATGATCTCCAAGGTGGACAGTTCCATCACCTGTATAACGGTTATCCACTACACGTTCAATAATTTTCATAGGTATTTTGTATGGTATCTCTTCCTCACCTGGCGCCTCATACACTACCTTTGCAGTAGTAGCAGATTTTCCAAATAAAAACTCAAGAGAAGATCTCTCCATAATGAATTATGGCAGCAGGCAGAAATAAAATCAGCACAAACAGTAGAAATTTCCCTTACCAATTCCACTTACCAATAGCGCTTCACTCCCCGGCAACGGCGCCAGAAAATAGTCTTGATGACCCACAAGTATAGGGGGTGTATCATAGTATCTTCGATAAGTAAGAATGTCGATCCCAACGAGGAGCAGAAGGTGTTGACAAGCAGTTTCGATGAAGGATTCACTGTAAATGCTCACAGACAAGTATTCAGGGGGGTTTGATGTAGCAGATGAATAAAGTACGAGTAAGTAAAGTGCGAGAGTAACAATTGCAGCGAGTGGCCCAATCCTTTTTAGCACAAAGGACAAGCCGGTTTGTTTACTTATAATGACCAAACGTTCTCGAGGACACAAGGGATTTTAGTCTAGTGCTTTCGCTACATACGGCTAATTAATCTTCATTGTTTTGATAAGTGTTGTGTGGGTGAACCTGTGCTAATGTACCGCCCTTCCTAGGACTAATACATACTTGTGATTATACCCCTTGCAAGCATCCGCAACTACAAGAAAGTAATTAAGATAAATCTAACCACAACCTTAAACTCTGAGATCCTGTTATCCCTCCTGCATCGATATACCAACGGGGGTTTAGGTTTCTGTCACTCCGGCAACCCCGCAATCGGCAAACGAGTACAAGATGCATTCCCCTAGGCCCATAAAGGTGAAGTGTCGTGTAGTCGACGTTCACACGACACCACTAGAAGAATAACACCACAACTTAAATATCATAACATTGAATATTACTCAACCATACTTCACTACTAACATTTAGACTTCACCCATGTCCTCAAGAACTAAACAAACTACTCACGAGACATCATATGGAACATGATCAGAGGTGATATGATGGTGAATAACAATCTGAACATAAACCTTGGTCCAACGGTTTCACTCAATAGCATCAATAACAAGTAGAAATCAATACCGGGAGAGTTTCCCTATCAAACAATCAAGATCAAACCCAAATTGCTACAGCGGTGACGATGTGCAGCGGTGGAGACGGCGGTGATGATGATGAAGATGATGATGATGGTGATGGAGATGATGTCCAACTTGATGACGGTGATGACAGCGTCGATTTCCCCCTCCGGGAGGGAATTTCCCCGGCGGATCTCAGCCCGCCGGAGAGCTCTTTTCTCTCTGGTGTTCTCCGCCCCGCAGAGGCGACTGTAACTCTTCGCGAGGTACCCTCTGGAGCTTAGGTTTTCGGGACGAAGGCGTACGCGAAGAAAAGGGGGCGAGAGGGGGCTGTGGGCCCCCTCCTCACAGGGCGGCGCGGCCAGGCCTTGGGCCGCGCCAGCCTATGGGGTGGGCCCACCTCGGGTCCCCTCAGCTCCCCCTTCTGGCTCACTTCATCTTCTGGAAAAATAAGGTTTTTCGTATAATTTCCGTCAACTGTTGATCTTCCGAAATATTGCATTCTGACGGTGCTTTTTCCAGCAGAATCCTGGCTCCGGTGCTCGATCCTCCAATAATCATGAAACATGCAAAATAGATGAAATAACATAAGTATTATGTCCAAATATGAAATATATCAATGAATAACAGCAAATTATGATATAAAATAGTGATGCAAATTGGACGTATCAACGACAAAGAAGAGCTCACTCCAGTTTGGTGCCTTCCCATGCCAACCAATCAAAGATCTCATCGTTCTCTCCTTTGATGACAACGAAGAAGACAAACCCCATAACAGAAAGCCCAAAGACAAACTGGAGTGGGAAGACTACACCACCTCTATTAAGTTTGTCATCAGAAATATGATCACCTATGGACTAAGTATCTACAGTTTGCCATATACTGCTTCCGTAACACAATCCTATGAACTATGTAATCGTCTCCGTACCTCATCCTTATTTCATAAATGGTTTTGGCTTGCCAGACAATGCAACCATACATACTTGGTTCCAACTGGCGGGGGCGGCGTGCCGTCGCGCCTATGCTTCCTAGTTTATCTTTATGGACAGACACCTCTAGTGAACTGTGGATCCCGGCTGTTTAATTTCACTGCAAACAAACATCTCTTTCCACACTATACATTTAATCCTTTGTGTTCAGCAAAACCGGTGAGATTGACAACCTCACTGTAAGTTCGGGCAAAGCATTTTGGTTGTGTTGTGTACAGGTTCCACATTGTTGCTGACGCCGGTAGTGTGCTCTGCCACAAGTCAGCTAGCAACACCTTCAGAAGTCACGCCTTTCTCCTACTGGGCGATTAAACCTTGGTTTCTTACTGAGGGAAAACTTGCTGCCGTGCTCATCATACCTTCCTCTTGGGGTTTCCAACGGTGTGCAATCTGTGCCCATCAATCTCCCCAACATCACTCATCTATTAGTAAAACAAGATCATCATAGAAGATAACATATACTTGTATGCAACCAACAACAAACTATATGACAATTGCCAAAAACAAGCCACTACTCAAACATCAATATAGAGATACAATAGATCATGAGAAAACAATATCTCGCACCATATATCATGTTTGCCAAGATATTAGAGTGGGGGATGATGGAGAGTTACTGTAGATGGTGATGGAGATGATGATGACCACACCGGAGGGGGGGTGGAGTCCACCGGAGGCGATTCCGGCAGTGTTCCTGCCAACTCTTTGTTTATGTGTTTTTGATTTCCGCCGTCGTAACCTCGACGAAACCTTGGGGGTCGTATATATATGGGTTTTAGGTCAAATGAAGTCCATGGGCAAGAGATTGAGGCGAATCGGATAGACGAGGGTGAAAAGGAACCTGGTGGCGCGCCCATATGGGGAGGGCGCGTCACAGTCCCCCTTTCTGAGCCTATTGACCTCATGGTGTCCCACTTTAGCTCATTTTGTTCGTCTCAAAATTTTCAAAGTCTCGAGTCCTGTAGCTCCTAGAAAGTCAAAAGTACTAATAGAAGGTGTTTTCTGCCAGACAGAGTTAAAACCAGAGGAGAGGAGATTGTTTAAAAATTCCCGAAAACACTATAAAACATGAAAATAACATTATATAATATTCAAATATGTGGTAATATGTGGCAATAAACCTCAAAGTTTATGTATGCATTTTACATGCATCATCGTCGTGCCACTGTCGCTAGTCGCCACTACCGCAGTGCTCACCTCCATGCACCTGAAATTTGGAGCCTCCACGCACGAAAGATTTCGTGGGACGCAAGTTATGACGTTGGGACTCCAAGTGCAGAGTGTTGTGTTAGCAGAGTATTTTGCCCACAAGGGTGACTCGAGGGTTTAAATCAAACTCTCTGGGAACTGAGCAAACCGTTTTCTCTTCTCTCTTCTTCTAGCAATCCTAGAAGTAAAAATAAAAGCTTTTTGTCCCCAACTCTACCGTGTGGTTGTCAAGCACAAGGTTTCGTGTAAGTAAATAAACGCAAGTAAAAATAAAGTGAATAAAACTAGATGAAATAAAGTAACTGAGTAAAAATTGTAAATGGGTTGATTGTTTTTGGTGTTTTGGATGAAAATAAGAGAAGTAAATATTTTTGTATTTTCGGATTAAAATAGTGCAGCAAAAAGAAAACAAGATAAAAGAAATATAAAGGTGTTTCTTATGATAAAAAGTGGACCAGGGTTCATGGGTTCACTTGACTATTCTCTCTTTTAAGTTGTAGTGAACAAACAGTAATTCATCAATGATATATGATGATGCAAAACAATAATACGAGTAAGATACACATTCATATGGGCATCACGTCCTAACAAATAGATGATGCAACACATCTCTCTGATACTCCTCAAGAAAGGGAAAACTCCATGCAATATTGTATTAAGAATTAATAGAGTATAGCCATAAGTAATTTGACATGATGTTTGAATATAAAATATGCTATCTTGACCAAACAAGATCATCACTTTTGTCACGTGACGAACATAGCACATGCATTCACTTTATCCCTAGTGAGGTAGCAAAAGAAAAGACAACACCATAATAGATCATAAATTTTTTGTCACTATTGAATCACTAAAACCATGCTACTCCATCTAATACACATATCACCCCACACACGCTTTGTATAGATGTTGGATCATAATAGATACTTAAAAACAGAGTACATAATATGCATCTATCAATACATCCTACACATAATACGATCAGATCTCATAGCACAATATCATAGAATAAAGATCCACCACATAACTATTACAAATATGCCCATATTCATGTGAGGCAGCTCGTATGGCACTAAGAACTATGAAGAACATGAGAGAAATAGGTCAAGATACTTCCACAAACCCATAGTCCAGAGGTGGACTACTCTCCCTTTCTCATGGTGATGATGATGAAGTCGTTGGAGAAGGCGGAGATCCCTCCGGCGGTGATCCCGACGGAGTTTCTGATGTAGCCCCGCCTATCGTCGACGCTACACCATGGCCAAGGAGTCCCCCAAGTGGACCAACAACACAAACCCCCGCCATATATGTCAAGGTGAACTCCTTCCTCTCTATGGGCGACCTCGACATAACCTTGGACGGATTGCTACCTCATGCCTATGTCTATATGTCGTTAGGTACCAATCTCGTCAAGGAACCGAAGGGAGCGTCAAGGAGCCGAGGGGAGGGAAGCCACATGGTTCATGGAAGAAGAAGAAGAAGAAGAAGAAGAAGAAGAAGGAGAAGGGCTCCAGCCGCCAGCCACGACAAGGCCGGCACTGCCGCCCCCACCTGGCCGGCACTGCCGGTGGGCGCACCCCGGCACTGCCGGCCCATCTTACCCGGCACTGCCGGCCCCACCGGCACTGCCGCCCCGAGCACGCCGGCACTGCCGGCCCCTCCGAAGTCAACTTCATCTAGACCATCTATTTGCATCCTATGGCTATGTTTATTCTGTGCAAATGACTAAGATACCCCTGCTCCGGATCTGGGGCTATATATACCTCTTCCCCCACCTCATTTAGGGTTAGACAAGATGATAGCTTGAACACGACTTGAGCTTTGTCTCCCTAGGGTAGCATCCCTCTGTAATCAAGGCCACCCTTGTTGTTGATTGGATTTGTGAGTGAGATTCTAGTGTGGTGCACTCTCTCTCCCTCACCGATCTCTGTCTCCAACACCGGTCTCTCACCTCGGAATTCTACCGCGGTCTCTTCCGTGGGTGATTCTATTGGCGTGGCCCATCGAGCCACGGGGGTAAGTATCGATTGTATCGGGTTGGTGTGCGTGCGTGTGTCCACGTGTTCTTCGCGTTCATCGTGTTCTTCGTGTTCTTCCTCTCCCCCGCCTTTCCCTCGGTCAATTCGTAAGATCGGGCAACCCACGTGGCCTTAGGCCGCATCATATGGTATCAGAGCAAAGGTTGCCACGAATTTGACCCTCCAATTTCACCAATTTCGCCCAAAAATTCCCCAAAAAATAGCCCCAAATTGCCTTTGGACCGATCTGTGATTTGGTTGCGTTTTGAGTGGTTTTGGTCCATGGATTTGATGTTCTTATGGTAGATCTACATCCTCCCCAATTTTTCCCGTCCAATTCCATCAATTTCTGCCCGAATTGAAGAATTTCTGGTCCAATTTTCGTGTTGTTCGTCGAGCTGTTCTTCGTGCTCGAGCTCGCCGGCACTGCCGCTGACAAGGTATTAACTTGTCAATGCCTACGGATTGTAGACTAGGGTTTAGTTGGAAGTAGAGGGCAAGTAGATCTCGAAGGTTTCAGCCGAAAAGTACTCAACGATTACAAAACTAGGGTTTGAGAACAATGATTCGATGATTTCTGAGTCCCTCGACTCCCCCTTATATAGGAGGCGGAGCCGAGGGATTCGTGTCGTACAAGTTACAGAGTCCGGGGAGGTTTCTAACTCTTCCCGTAAGATTACAAATAACACTTCCTATTACAACTCTAGTCTTTCCTTAATAATATCTTGGGCTCCCGAATCTTCTTATTCTTCGGGTAATGGGCCTTCAGTAAACCCCGTGTACTATCTTCGGCAGGCCCATTTGGGATGCCTATGTCAGTAGCCCCCGAGATTTTGCTTAAATCGTAGAGTTAAGGAAAATCTCCACTGTTTATCTTTATTCGACAACTTCAACTTTTCTATATTTCTTCTCATAAACTTCTATATTGTACAGGGATAATGGTAGTTGGGGCTAGTTCATCTGACGGATCAGGTACTAGTTAACTGCTCTAGTGGCAATCCGCAAAAACCTACTTCAAGATCACGTCCCTGGACATGATCTCGGGATACTGGTGTAAACTTCGACAGGTGCCGCTTAAGGTCTTACCATTCTGTCGAGTCCCAGTAAAATTTATCGAGTACCTAACGCGTCCGTTAGGATTTTTCTTCGTATCTGTTGATATGGATAAAAGTAGCAGAGCGCAGTCTTCGGCGATGCCACGCCCAGCATAACGGATCTGGGGTCTTACCTTCGCAAATTTGCGGCATTCAGAAATTGATCGCAACTTTGGCGTTCTGAGAATATATTGTCGAGTGCTTTTTTCGGCTGTTGGAATGGCACATTTTATCGAGTCAAAGATGACTTATATTGCTCTCCCGATGGGAGTATATGCAGAGTTATTTTTAACTCGAAATATACTTTTTTGCTCTGCTCTTTTTTCTTTTTCTTTTTTCTTTCTTCTCTCTCTCTTTTTTTTATGATTTCATCGGGCACGCGAGCAGCGTTCCCGATGGGAGTAGCCCCCGAGGCTACAGCCAAGGACTTGTACTTGGGTGTAGGCTCCACGCTTTAAGCCGCTATATTTTCTTTTATCTCCCGGAGTTTTTATAATTTCTCGGGTGCGCGAACAACGCTCCCGATGGGAGTAGCCCCCGAGGCTATGAACAAATATTTGTATTTGATCATAGGCTCACGCCATTTCTATCTTGTCCTTCTGAATCTTTTTTCTTTTTTCCAAAGTAGCCCCCGAGCATTTGATCAAAAACTTGTATTTGATCAAAGGCTCAGCATTATTTTCCCATGTCGCCTTTTATGAAGCTGTTGAGTCGAATTTTTTCTTCTGCCAAGGTGACGTTATTGCTGACGATAGCCACGATTGCCAGTCAAAAATTTGCGACAAGTCTTCTCCCGCTGCCTTGCGGGCCCAATTGATCCACTATCTTGACACGTCGTGCGAGTGGGGGACACACGTCCTCCACTTTTTCTGGCGCACGCACCGTAACTCCTCCGATGTGAAAATACTTTTTTACCCTCGTGTCTACGTGGCCACCATCTGCCACACATTTTCCTTATCCAACGGTTCGTCGTTTCACCGCACCCCTATATAAGATCATCTTCTTCCTCCTTGAGCACTTCCGCTCGCGCCGTCCTCCTGCTCTCATCTGCAAATTTCCTCCTGCGACCCACAGCCACCTTAGCTCCTCGTCTCCAAGCTGCAAACCCTGCGCCATTGTTCATGCCACCGCGTCGATTGACAAGGCACAGCACGCCGGACTCCTCCATGGCCGCCGTGGATCTGGGGACGGTGGAGTGGGAAAGATCGAAGATTTCCACTCAGGACATCAACATGCTGAAGAAGCTGGGGATCAGCAAGAAACCCAAGGCACTGTGCTTCCCCAGTGAGGAGAGCTACCCAACCCCTCCAATGGGGTACCGGGTAAGTTTTGTCGACCACCTCATCCGCGGTCTTTCCGCCCCCATTCATCCTTTTCTCCGCGGATTGCTTTTTATCTACGGTCTGCAACTCCACCACCTCACGCCAAATTCAATCCTCCATATCTCCATTTTCATCACTCTCTGCGAGGCCTTCCTTGGCGTCCAGCCTAACTGGGCGCAATGGAAGCGCATTTTCTTCTGCCGCCGTAATGGCTCGCCCAATGTCGCCTATAATATAGGCGGCGTTGTAATTTCTGTTCGGCCCACTGTCGACTACTTCGACGTCAAGCTTCCTGACTCAGTTCAAGGGTGGCGCAAGAAGTGGTTGTACATTCAGGAGGAGAACCATGGATGTGCGGAGGACAACATCCCTCCTTTTGATGGCGCCGAGAAAATCTTTCGCCGCCGCTCCTGGGACGCGGAGGCCACCGAAGAGGAAAAGGCGTCGACAGAAACCTTGATGGCTCGCATCCACGAGTTGCAAAATACTCGCGGAAAAGAGTTATCGGGTATCCAAATCACTGCATACTTTCTTAGGACTAGAGTGCAGCCACTTCAGGCTCGCAAATATCCTCTCTGGAAATATGCTGGCGACAAGGACGCAGATCGGCTGTCGGTGGATTTGGAGATCAAGGACTTAGAAAAACTTGTCCGAAAAATCTCGTCTCTCAGCAAAAAAGATCCTGTCCCTTCCTCTTGTCGTGTGAAACCATTTAGCACCGCCAATCCACTTCCCAAGGTAATTTTTGTCAGTTGTCTTGTTATTGCTTTGCTATCTTTATTGTAACTCCTCTTCTAATATCTTCCCCTGTTTTATTTTTATTTTGTACAGAACCATCCAGACCTTGTCTCGCTTCCTCCTCTTCCTGAAGGTGGAGAAGTCGAAGAAACGGCCATTGTCACTAATGACAATCAAGAGGCTCCCTCTTTTGCGAATGAACCCGTGGATTCTCTAAAATCCGCGGGATCTTCTGAAAAAGATGCTGCCTCCGAAGGTACTGCGTCGGCTCTGTCTCCTCCTCCTGCTGTTTCTCCAAAGAACAAAAGGAAGAGGAATGATGTCGAAGATTCCGGCACCTCCAAAGCCGAAGAAGTTGATCCTTCACGCCAGAAGGCAACTTATGATCCATATCTCGAATCCCTCGTCAGCTCGTAAGTTACTTTGATTTCCCCTTATTTCTGTACTCGAAGTTTTTTGCCTTATCTTGCTTTTTATGATGTCGATCTTTAATCACAGTGATGATGAGGAAGAAATACCAACTGTTGACGTGGCTCCTCGGACGAGCACGTCACATACTTTGGTTGTTTCGGAGACGCCAGTTGAGGGAGAAGAATCCTCGCCTCCTCGACAAAACGTCGCCACCACCACTCCTCCTTCAAGCCCTCTTGCTCCTTCACCGAAAAGGACAAGGGTTGAGATGATCGTAGAGCCTACCTCTCAATTGGGTAGCTCTTCTAATCCGCTCTTAGATGATGTAAGTTTCTAATTTTCTTGCCAGTTTCTATATTTCCTCTGTTTACTCCTTTATGCCTTCATATTTTTCTCATACCGATGTTTTCCACCTTTGTTTTTCTTTGACAGCCCATGATCAAAGAGCTTGTTCGCATCGGATCCCAATTCATTGGGTGCCGTGAATATGCCAGCAGGACTGAAGGTAACAACTTTTTTTTTGCTGCCATTGTTTCTAACTTCTTGCTCCTATTTTTGTCGCAATCTTGACTGTTCTTTTCTATTTTGTCAGAGAAACTTGCAGAGGCCAACAAGCTTGCCGACACTCTTGCTCAGAAACTGGAGCAAAGTGAAACGGCTCGCAAGAAAGCCGAACTTGATGCTAGCCAAGCCAAAGCAGAGGCTGATGAGGCCAAGGCAAAAGCTGCTAGTGTCAAAGAACTGCAAAAGAGACTTGAGGATGTCGAAACTGCTTTAAATGAGCACAAGGTCGCACAGGCTACTCGTGAAAAGGGAATCCTCAAGCGCTTGAACACGCAAAATCGACGCTTCCTCGGTAACTTTGTTGATCCCTTCTATTTTTCTTAGGACTTGCTTTCTTTTGTTTTTACTTGCTATCGACTAACATATATTTTCTATGGCAGGTCAAACAAGCCAAGAGTTTGATCTTGAGAATCCCACCAATGATCCTCTGCTTGACGCACTTTCGTATCTGGAGTTTCATGGCCAAGAAATTCGCGAAGGCGTGGTGAATGCTGACGCAGGATTGTCGAAGTTATTCCCCTACTTCTTCCCGAAGAAGGAGGAGCCTAATACTTTCCTTGCCCTTGCCAAGGACTTCAATCCACCGGAGGATCTTGGACTGAAGATGCGCCAGGAGAACATGAAGGTTGCTGTCGAGAACACTTTATTGCCTTGGTTCTTTGACAATAACAAACTGTTGACTGGATGAAGGTTGGCGACACCGAGCAGATAGAGCAAACAAAATGGCGGTCGTTGATCAAGGCAGCCAAGCCCAACACGAAGAAAATCCTGGCCTATCTCGGAATCAAGCCATCTGCAACTCCTAGCTCATCAAGGCCGGAGGTCTAGTTGAATGCCTTTGCTTTTTCTTTCCTTTGCTTTCTCTATTTCTTTTGCTGTTGTCGCCATTTTAGCCTTGGCGACAATTATCCTGTTAGTCCCTTTGGAGAATTTCTTTTGTAATGTCCATGTAAACTTTCTAAAAATCAATGAAATTCCTCTTGGCACTATCATTGATCCTGGGACTTTCTTTTCCAGTTAATATTTGATAACTATTCGACCAACCCTTGCTCTGCCGATGCTTCACCTACTTCTTCCTTCTCGAAGAAAATGCTAGTCGATGATAATCCCCTCGAAGGTTCTTCAAGCAAACATTTGTCGGAAGATTTGCAAGAACTTCGACAACAACTTCAATCCATGAAAAAACAAACTCTGGCAATGATGGAACAATCTCGAAAAGCATCTGAAAAAGAGAAACTTGCTCTCCAACAAGCCAAAGAAGCTATGGCTGCCAAGGATGCTGCTGTGTTGGAAGCTAAGGCAGCCACTACTCGAGAAAATAGCATGCTCGAGCTGATGTCTGAAGCTAGCACAGATATGCTAGGTATGTTTTTCCAACCTCATTCTGCCTCTTTTTTTGCTTTACTGTGCCTCCCCTTAAATTTCCTGCCTTGTCGCTTAATAGGCTCCGTTCTTGATGCTGCCACCGAAGACCAAAGAGTGAACGACAGAACAAATCTTCTCGTCAATCTTTCCCTTAACCACGGCTGTCTGTTCTGGGCCACTCCTGAACGAACTCAGCAAATTGTTAGGTTCCAAGATCGTGCTTGCCAGGTGCGCGAATTTCTCAATTTTTGCACGACAACGTTAACCCTTGTTTACAAGACTTTATTTCCTCGAAATGAGGTTCCCAAAACTCTTCCTGAATTTCTGGAGATATTTAGAGATGCTCCCCGCATTCATAATTTTGTGCGAGCTCAATTGACTGCTGGAGCAAGGTTCGCCATGATTATGATAAACATTTGCCATCCAAAGCTGGACCTGACGAAGATTGTTGCTGATTGCCTGGCCAAGAAATCGCGGCGGAAAAATGATATTGACACAATCAATGAGATGGTAACTCCTGTGGCCGAGTCGATGATGGATGAACTTCTTCGGATGGACTCAGAATTCTTCGTCAAGGGGTCCTATGCTGAACACAAGACAACCAGAGGCTTGTCCATAGATAGTATTTTAGGCTTTGACTGAGCTGTAACATATTGTAAGACATTGTTTCTGTATCTTTGTTGATTTCTTTTTTCTTTCCAAATTTTTTTTTTGTATATTGTAAAGTGGTCTATATTGCTGGAGCCCCCGAGCCTTTGGCTAGAGTTTGTACTGTTTTGCTATCTCGAAGATTTTTCCTCTTGTCGTAAGAAGATGTCCTTATTTTTCCATTGATAGGTTGCGAGGTTTTCAGACCAAAGCAAAGGGATTTTGACGAGTAAACTATATTTATAATTGTTAGCTTCCGATGTTTATATTTGGCGAGGTATTTAGTGTACCAAGGCGAAATATTTCGGTAAGACTAAGTTATCTATATTGTACGTATTTTGTAACTTGAAGGCGTTGAGCCCCCGAGCATATCGAAGAATAAGAAGGATATCTCCACTATCTTTATTATATTGCAGCACTGCGAGCCCGCCTCATTAAAAACCTTTCCGGCCCCACTCGGTGCCCCGAAAAGGAAAAGAGTGCGTCTGAAAACTCGCGGGCATTTCAGTACATTGTATTTTTACAGAGGAGGACTATATTTCAACTCTAAGCGTAGAACCGCTTGAGCTGCGCTACATTCCAGGGGTTTTTTTCGGGAGCCCCTGTCTTCATGTCCTTGATCCTGTATGCTCCTCCGTCGATGACTTCCGTGACGACGTAAGGGCCTAGCCATGGTGATTCGAGCTTTTCAGTACTTTTTTGATTTAACCGTAAGACCAAATCCCCGACCTGGAAAGATCTGGGCCTTAACCGTCGACTGTGGTAGTTTTTGAGGTCCTGCTGGTATTTGGTGACTCGTGAAAGTACTTCGTCTCGAGCTTCATCGAGTGCGTCCATATCATCCTCCCGAGCTTTTTGTGATGTTTCTTCGTCGTACTCTGTTACTCTTGGAGAGTCATGCTCTATTTCAATTGGTAATACTGCTTCGGCTCCGTGGACGAGAAAAAAACGGAGTTTCTTGTGTCGCCGTATTTGGTGTTGTTCGGATGCTCCACAGAACACTTGGCAATTCCTCTGGCCAAGTATGTCGAGCTTTTTCAAGCGGTCCTAGCAGGCGCTTTTTGAGGCCGTTGCAGATGATACCATTGGCTTTCTCGACTTGGCCGTTAGTTTGCGGGTGCCCAACTGACGCGAAGTGCAATTTAATGCCTACTTCTGCGCAGTACTCCTTGAATTCCTTGGACGTAAAGTTTGAACCGTTATCTGTAACAATGCTATGAGGCACTCCAAACCGAAAAACGAGGCCTTTCACGAACTTTACTGCTGATGCTGCATCTGGTGAATTTATTGGCTTCGCTTCTACCCACTTGGTGAATTTGTCGACAGCGACCAGCAGGTACTCATATCCTCCTGGCGAAGCTTTGTGCAACTTGCCCACCATATCAAGTCCCCATTGGGCAAAGGGCCACGACAATGGTATTGGTGTTAATTCTGCCGCTGGAGAGTGGGGTTTTGCGGCAAATCTTTGACACGCGTCGCAGGTTCGTACTATTTCCTTGGCATCCTCGATTGCTGTCAACCAATAGAATCCTGCCCGAAAAACCTTGGCTGCAATAGCTCGACTACGTGCGTGGTGGCCACATATTCCTTTGTGTACATCCTTCAGAATTATTCTTCCTTCTTTGGGTGTGACACACCTTTGCAGGACGCCTGAAATACTTCGCTTGTATAACTCCCCTTTGATCACTGTGAAAGCTTTGGATCGTCGGGTATTTCTTTCCTGAGGATGTATGATATATATGCTTGCATCCAAGGAACTTCTACCATCATCAAAAGCTCTTGGTCTTCTTCGTCCTCCGTGGTTTCTTTGAGGGGCGCCGAAGTTTTTTCTTCCTTTGCTTTTTTCTGCACCTTTTTCGGCTTCGTGGATATCTCCGCTATTTCTTCCCAAAACACTCCTGGTGGGATTGGGAGGCACTGCGACCCGATATTTCCGAGAACGTCGGCTTCATCGTTGCTCAATCTACTGATGTGATTTACCTCGCACCCATCAAACAGCTTCTCGAGCTCATTGTACACCTCCTTGTATGCCATCATGCTATCATTGACTGCGTCACATTGGTTCATAACTTGCTGAGCCACCAATTGTGAATCGCCAAAGATTTTTAATCGAGTTGAACCGCAAGCTTTCGCCATCTTCATCCCGTGTATGAGGGCTTCATATTCTGCTTCATTGTTGGATGCGTTAGGGAACGTCATCCGGAGGACGTATTTTAACTTGTCGCCTTCAGGTGATATAAGTACCACTCCTGCGCCAGCTCCTTCTACTCTCTTGGACCCATCGAAGTTCATGGTCCAGGTTCTCGACAAATCTGGGGGTCCCGTGTTTTGCAGCTCCATCCACTCTGCAATGAAATCTGGCAGAACTTGCGACTTGATTGCCTTTCTTTTTTCATACGTGATGTCCCGAGGGGAAAGTTCTATTCCCCAAAGGGAGACACGCCCTGTAGCTTCTGGATTGTTCAGTATATTTGAAAGTGGTGCTTCCTTGACTACTATTATCGGGTGTGCCGAAAAATAGTGGCGCAACTTCCTTGCCGTTGCAATTACTCCATATGCTAGTTTCTGGTACTGCGGGTACCGCTGTTTGGAAGGCGATAAAACTTCACTGATGAAATATACTGGCCTTTGCACTCCATGGAGTTTTCCTTCTTCTTCTCTTTCAACAACTAGCACCGTGCTAACCACTTGGGATGTGGCTGCAATGTACAGCAGGAAAGGTTCCTTTTCCTTCGGCGCTACCAAAATTGGTGGTGTCGAGATTGTGCGCTTCAGATCCTCGAAAGCTCTGTCGGCCTCTTCGTTCCACTGGAATTTCTCCCCTTGTTTTATCAAAGCGTAAAATGGTAACGCTTTTTCTCCCAGCCTGGCAACGAATCTGCTCAAAGCTGCGACTCGCCCAGTTAGCTGCTGTATTTCTTTCAACTTCGTTGGCTTCCTCATTGTTACGATAGCTTGTATTTTGTCGGGATTTGCTTCAATCCCTCTTGCTGAAACTAGGAACCCCAGAAGTTCTCCTGCTGGGACGCCAAAAGAGCACTTCGTCGGGTTCAGCTTGAGGCAGAATTTGTCAAGGTTGTCAAAGGTTTCCTTGAGATCCTCAATCAGCATCGCCCCCTTTTTTGACGTTATGACGACATCATCGATGTACACTTGCACGTTTTTCCCAATCTGTGTCGCCAAACACTTCTGCATCATCCTCTGATATGTTGCTCCCACGTTTTTCAGACCAAAGGGCATTGTTCTGTAGCAAAACACGCCATACGGTGTGATGAACGCTATCTTTACTTCATCTTCTTCTTTCAATCTGATCTGGTTATAACCAGAATATGCGTCCAGGAAGGAAAGACGTTCACATCCAGCCGTGGAGTCGATAATTTGATCGATCCTCGGGAGGGGAAAGTGATCCTTTGGACAATGTTTATTGAGGCACGTAAAGTCGACGCACATGCGAAGGACCTTAGTGTTTTTCTTCGGCACCAACACGGGATTTGCTACCCATGTGGCCTCTGTATGCAGCTCCTTTATAAAACCAGCTTCTCGTAGTCGATCGATTTCTGACAGCATAGCCTTGCGGTTTGGTTCCGAAAAACGCCGCAAAGGTTGTTTGATTGGTCTCGCTAGTGGATCCAAGTTTAGGTGGTGCTCGGCAAGTTCCCTGGGTACTCCTGGCATGTCAGCTGGACACCATGCGAAGATTTTCCAGTTCTCACGGAGGAACTCGACGAGCGCGCTTTCCTATGCGAGGTCCATGTCGTTTGCGATGGACGTCGTCTTTTTCGGATCTGTCGGGTGAATCTGCACCTCCTTAGAATTTTTCTCAGTATTGAAAGTTGATTCTTTATTTGGCCTTCCGACGTCTGGCAGCACGTCGTAGTCAGTCATACTTCTTGACGCCAAATACTCAGCTTGCATCCCGAAAGTTTCCGATATCCGATGAAAATCATTATCGCACTTATCGGCTAAGGCGAAGCTTCCTTTGACTGTGATTGGTCCCTTAGGTCCAGGCATCCTCCACAACAGGTATGTATAATGTGGTACCGCCATAAATCTAGCATATGCTGGTCGTCCCAACAAGGCGTGATACTGCGACGGAAAATCCACAACTTCAAACTCCAGCTTCTCGATTCTATAATTTTCTCGGGTTCCAAACTGAACGTCGAGATTAATCTTCCCCAGTGGATAACTTGGTTTCTCCGGTGTGATACCATGGAACCTTGTATCTGTTGGCTTCAAGTTTGCTAGGGATATGTTCATCTTTCTCAATGTATCTGCATACATAAGGTTTAGGCTGCTGCCACCATCTATGAATACTCGAGAGACATCAAATCCCGCAATGACTGCTGGTAGGATAAGTGCTGACTGCCCTGGTCGAGGAACTTGCTGCGGATGATCTGCTATGGTGAAACCAATATCTTGCCCTGACCAATTAAGATACTCGACTGTTGGTGGGGGCATTTTTTCTGCCATGAACACCTGTCGCGAGATTACCTTCTGAGCCCTGTTGGATGGCCTTCCCTTCTGAATCATCGACACCGCTCCGTTGGAGTTAGGATCAACGTAAGGTGGTGGTGGAGGTGCTGCCGCTATTCTGAGCTGATGTCGATTGTCTTCCGTAATCGCGGGAGGAGGTGGCAAGTGAATCTCACTCCTGGGTTCTCGAGGATTTCTCTGTGCTGCCCGAGCATTAGCATGCTCTGCCCACCTTAACATTGCCTGAAAATTGCGACAATCTTTCTGCAGATGTCCTGACTGTCTTTTCCCGTTACTATCGAGGAAAAAGTGCATCTGACACGGCCCGTTCATCATTTCTTCAGGAGACACAAAGGGCCTTGGGAACCTTGGCCCGCTATTTTGCCTATTGTTTTGAGAATCATCTCTATTGTCACCTCGCTGCTCACTGCTTCTCTGATAATCATCTCTATTGTTTCCTCCGGTGTTTGCTCGAAAGCCTGCCGAAATTTGTCCTGGGGCATCATAGCTCGGGTACTGCCGAGGAAATCGTCGCCTCGGTTGATAATTTCGACCACGGTCTTCCTCTGGCGACCTGTGCCGTTTGTTGTGAACAGCATCTTCTCCATCTGCCCATCTGTTTGCTATTTCCATTAACGCAGATACTGTCTTTGGGTTGGTCCTCCCCAAGTCCTCGACAAAATCTCCACGCCTGATTCCTGCAACAAACGCATCTATCGCTCTCTCGTCAGATATATTTTCTGCCGAGTTTTTGATGATGTTCCACCTTTGAATGTATTTTCTCATTGGCTCGTCTGGCTTTTGTCGACATGCTCTCAACTCCTCTAACGATGCAGGTTTTTTGCACGTGGACCTGAAGTTTTTGACGAACACGTCCTCGAAGCTTTCCCAACTGTCGATAGATCCTGGAGGGAGTTTCTTTATCCAAGACCGTGCGGCTCCACTCAAATGCACCTGGATGCTTTGCATAGCTGTTGCTCTGGTTCCTCCTGTGAGTTTCACCGTCTCGAGATAATCCACTAGCCAATCCTCTGGATCTTGAAGGCCGTCGAATTTCTTGAAGTTATCAGGTAACTTGAATCCTGAAGGGACTCGAGTTTTTCGGACTCTCCTCGTGAAGCACGGCAAGCCACACATATCCTCGTCGTTTAACTCTGGGGACTGCCGATGTTCCCTTCTGCTTTGTCGCGCTCTGTCGACTCTTGCTTGTGCTGCCGTGTCCCTTGCTCCACTTGGTCCTTCAGGAGCTGCTGCTGCTGCCGCAGGTCGTGGACTATTTTGCCTTGCTGTTCCTTCGGGAGGTGTTGATACAAACGCCGTCCCCATGGCTCCAACTCCTGCTATCGCCATGTTGTACAGTGTTTCCCTTGGATCTCCTGGAGGTGGTTTAGATGCGAGGATAAAAGCATGTGTCGCCATATACCCAGCCTCTGGTGTCTTAGGGATGATGTTTCCTCTTGTGTCTATCGACATAAAGGACATGTCGAGGTTTTGGACCAGGTGCTCTCTTTCTGCTTCGGGTATGTGTTGTAACCTTGATCTTGCTCTGTTCCGAGCCTCCCTGTGGCTATCACCCGAAGTTCTAGATTGTCGACTCAGCTCTGCCCTTCTTCTGCTGGATGCAGAAGCTGCCTCCTTTCTTCTGTTTAACTCAGCTGTCTTTTTTTCCAATTCCCTTGCAGCTCGTGCGAGCCTATATTGATATGCTTGTAATTCCTCTGGCGTGGCTGTGGTGGCCATTGGTTCTGAGCCGTCCATAGCTCTCGCGGCTCTATCCCATGCTGCTTGCGGAAGTCGAACTCTGTGTCGTGGCTGTGGCCCGACGTATTTATTGCCCAGGCCTCGTCGCAGATCGGAGGGATCGACGTATGGATTTCCCAGATCGTCGAAAGCCTCAGATGTTTCCTCTTGGTCATGGCTTGGCTCTCCAATGACATAAATCTGATGATATTTTGTATTCAGATCTATGTTGGGTTTGGTGACACCATCGTTGAGATTGGTGAAGACCTTGCCCACTATAATAGATTTGTCGATGAAGTCGTAACTGTCGACACTACTTGAGCCATCGCTTATATATGAGTCCGCAGATGACTCAAACGACATGTCGCTGAAGATCTTGGCGAGTTTCTCTCTTGCCCTGGTGCTGATGTAGCGTGACGACGAAGTTTCTTCTTCTCCTGATTCGGTTGACGATGTATAGCTTGAAAAATCGGAATCGACTGCCGACGATCCCGATGAAATCGGAATTTCGACACGATACGATCCTTCTTTCTCGACGCGAAAGTGAAACCTTCCGAACGTCATCTCCATAGGCTCCGCCAGATACGCATATGCATCCAAACGGGAGGGTGGGTGAGGAACAAAATCAACAGAACCAGTAGCGATCTGTTTACCTCGATCCATTGCGTTGCTTGCGGTTGACGATGTCGAAGATCTTGAACGTGCCATCGAGATCAGATCCTTACGCCTCTAATCCTCACGGTCGGCGCCAATTGACAAGGTATTAACTTGTCAATGCCTACGGATTGTAGACTAGGGTTTAGTTGGAAGTAGAGGGCAAGTAGATCTCGAAGGTTTCAGCCGAAAAGTACTCGACGATTACAAAACTAGGGTTTGAGAACAATGATTCGATGATTTCTGAGTCCCTCGACTCCCCCTTATATAGGAGGCGGAGCCGAGGGATTCGTGTCGTACAAGTTACAGAGTCCGGGGAGGTTTCCAACTCTTTCCGTAAGATTACAAATAACACTTCCTATTACAACTCTAGTCTTTCCTTAATAATATCTTGGGCTCCCGAATCTTCTTATTCTTCGGGTAATGGGCCTTCAGTAAACCCCGGGTACTATCTTCGGCAGGCCCATTTGGGATGCCTATGTCAGCCGCCAACCAGCTTCTTCAAGCTCGCGCCGATCCGCCGTCGACCTCGCACCTGCCTGGCCCCGTCGCATCCTCGATCCTGCCCCACGCACGCGCTCAGGCAGCCCCACCCGCTCGCCTCGTCACCCGGCCGCCCCGGCCCTGCCCCACCACCGCTCCCTGCTGCTTCGGCCCAGCTGAGCCAGGCCAAGGCCGCCGCCCGCCTCAGCCTTCCGCCCCACCACCACGCGCCGCCCGCTCCACCACCTGCGCCTCCACCCAAGCAGGCCCAGGCCTCCGCCCAATCGCCCAGCAGCAACCGCCGCGCCCCGCTCCCTCGGCCGCCAGCTACCACCGCCGCCTGGCCCGCCCGCGCGCGCCCCTGCAGCTCCCGCCCGCGCGCAGCACCAACTCGGCCACAGGCCACCAACTCGCCTCCGCCCACTGCCCCACTCCGCTCCTGGCTCCTCGCCCACGCACCACGACCTGCTCCTGGTCTACCGGCAGTGCCGCACCGCACGCACCAGCAGTGCCGCCGAGCCCGGCAGTGCCGGCCCAAACACGACGGCAGTGCCGCCCGACGCACTCCGGCAGTGCCAGCCATACCACAGCGGCACTGCCGGCCATGTACATATGCTGTTCCAGTTTCGCCCAATTTTGACTCCATTTTTTTGCCCCAAATTTTGACAACTTTCCGGCGCCCGTTTGACCCCAAACTTTCACAGTTATCCCTTTTCATATTGACTCTAATTTTGACACCGTTTCCGAAATTTTCCGACTCCAAAATTTTGACACCTTCGATCGCTCGTCGTGACCCAAATTTTCGGGCATTGACTTATTTTGCTCGGTTTCCGTTTCGGAGTGCAAGGATTGTCGATCAAGCTTCCGCGTCTACATCAACACCGCGGCGACACCTTCGGCACCCCGGACTCCGGCGCAACTACGACACCATCGTCGCCATCATCGCAAGTTGTGTGTTCCGACACCGCCTAACATTTTCATCTAGGTATAACTTGCTCCCCACCTTGTAGCCCCTCTTCCTTTTGCGATCTATCCTATCGAGCATTGCTTATCAAGTGTTGCGAGACATTGCACGTGGCCCCGATTGTGAGGTGTGTGTGTCGTGTGGAGTCAAGCTTATAAGCAAGGACTCGTGTGGCAAAATAGCAAAAGCGAGGCTAACGCTAACATAGAGTGAGAAAAGCCGGAAAAGCACAAAAAGAGCAAAAGAGTGCAAGGGCACCATACATATACTAAAGAGTGCAAGTGCTACCATAGATACAAAAGAGTGCAAGTGCCACCATATACAAAAGAGAAAAAGCTTTTAAGCAAAAGAGAGAAGAGAACAGAGGCCGCGTGTGAATCTTGTTGTCTCTTCGTTTGCAACCAAAGCTTTGATCTCTTCTTGTGTTAGTGTGATATCGAGCACCCTTGCTTTTGGGTTCTTACACCTTTCCGCTCATTCCTTGGTTGCACTAACCCCGTTCATCTCGTGTGTGCGTTCCATATCCTTTCCGTGTTTCCGTGATCACCATTTGGACATTTGATTTTTGGAGCTTACCCACTCTTAACAACAAACTTGATTTCGGATTTCGTCTTTTGGCTTGCCACCATACTTACCTAACACCATATTTGCTAGCTTTTGCATGTGTTTTTGTGTGAGTACCCGATACAATTGTTCTAACTCTCGGTTTTGTTGGATCACCCCAATCTTGTCATACCACGGTAAGGTTGCGGGGTAGTGTTCTTCCACTAACATACACCATATAGATATTGTCGTGCTAACATGTATAGCGACGAAGAAGATACGGAGGAGTACACGGAGCACTTCGAGGAGGATTCCTCTTCAAGCACCGCGGATGTGGAGGAACATGTGGAGCTCGACACCGACTATGGCTCCGCGAGCATCACCGACATGACCGACATCGAGGAGCTCTACATCGACAATGGCTCCTCAAGCATGGACGACATGGTGGAGCGCCACCTTGAGGACGACTTCGACAAGCTCTACATCGACAATGGCTCACCAAGCATGAACAACGCCGGTGCTCCCGCATACCCCTACTTGGCCAATGGAGCTACATATGAAGATAGAGGACCTCCACGATGGCACCATCATATGGATCGTCAAGAGCGTCCCCATCATGAGCGTCTTCGACACACTTCTCCGAGCTCCACAAGGCGCCACCATGAGAGCGCTTATGCACAAGATCGTCGACCTCACGTACATCATATGGAGCATCAAGAGCGTCCCCAACATGATCGTCATCGACACTCTTCTCCAAGCTCCACAAGGCGCCACAAGCAACATGCCAAGTCGCATGAGCCATCATCTAGGCGTGTCGAGGATCGTCATCGACACACACCATCTCATGATAGTCGTCGACCACTCCCACCTCATGGTCTACATCAACATACGTCACCACATGAGCTTCGCTGCCACAAGCCACTTCATGATCGCCATCGACCAACATCTTCCACGAGTCTTCGACGACACCACTCAAGCCATGGTGATGATGCACGAAGACGAGAGCCTCGACATGAAGGCGACAAACACCATGATAGGGTGCCTACCACTCCAAGGATGGCAAGTGCACATCGAGCATACCTTCCTCATAAGGCGACTTCCACCTCTTGCGCCACCACCACAATGGCCCCTAGCTCATCACATGCCTATGGACTCCGATGCTACAAGTGCAAGCAACAAGGCCACCGCCCACGGGAATGTCCCAATCTCCTATGTGAGGTATGCAAGGCCAAGGGTCATGAGGCATGGCAATGCACAAAGCCAAGCGCCAAGACGCTCTACTTCGACAAGCTACAAGGCCAAGCCACCAAGAAGCCTACGGCGCCCACACTTCACGATGAAGACCTCCAAGGCCATCGCAAGGATGATGTGGATCCGAGCCTAGCTCTCCACGACACTACGGCGCCACCAATGGAGGACAACTTGGGAGGCGATGGAGTTGAGATGGTTGAGCATGGGATTCTCCCTTCAACCAAGGAGGCGCATGGAGATGAGAAAGTCGAGCCTACTCCTACATGTTTGATCGATGAGTTGGTACCAATCCCATGTGAGCATGAGAGCCACCTAGCCCACTTGAGTGAGAGTGATAGTGAGTTGAGTGACTCCCACCCCATATGTGAGTTTGAGTGCTTCCATTTGGAGGACATGAGTGATACACAAAGTGAGTTGAGAGAGGTAGATGATAGGTCCATGGAGGACATCACATTTGCTAACACATTAACCTCTCCCTCGTTTGTGTCTTCTTATGTTGCACTAGGTTCCACGGAGGACGAGTTTCCGCTCATGGAGACGATGTACATGGTGCATGAAGATGATGATATCTCACCATGCTTGCTTCAAGACGGACATGTCGACCACATGGATCCTCCTACCTCCACAACAATTACCTCAAATGAGTCGGCCTACAAAGGTAACAACATAGGTGTTGATGATGCCATGATCCCACTAGTGGACATGATGCCTTTTGAGTGCATGCATGATCTCGATGATCCATTTGCTACTTCACATGCTACTTTCATTTTCCTATGCGATACTTTGCTTGTTAACATTGTTGATCATGTGGAAGTGAATGCTTGCGATACCATGACCATGCCATGCTATGAAAGCTTCAATTTTTCTACCATTGCTTGCAATATGTCGACCACTTGCTCTTTTCCATGTATTGCTTGCAATGATAATGACAAGGATGACATTAGCTTCCGCATGCTTTGCCCCAAATGTTTACACCATTCCATGATCCTTGCATCCAAGATTGTGAACAATTGCTCTTTCTTATGCTTGGTATGCAAGAATTCTTATTTCATTGTCCACGAGATGGCCCCCATAGCCTTCTCACTTGTTGATGATCATGAGTTACCACATGCCATGAATGCACCTTCTTGCCATATGCACCATCGCCATGCATTTCATACTATCTTGATTGACACTAATGGTGATGTGCACAAGACATGGAACATCATGATGGATGATGTGTTCCTCTACCATGCACACACGCTTTTTGTTTTCTCTTTTGTGTGTATAGGTACCCGAATGACAACTTCCACCGCTACGGAGCATGAGCTCACGAAACGCGCAATTGAGAGCTACCCCAACACGGACGAGATACATGATCCAACCCATGGGATTCACGCCAAAGGGTATGTTCCCAAACGCCTTCGCCCTCGTGTGTTTCCGGCTTGTCTTGTCGAGCTTCCGGTTTGGACCAATGCCTCGTCACCTCTTTTGCTTCTTATGCAACATATCTTGACACATCTTGTTGGCACAATGGGTGTTGTATGTCTTGATGTTACCATCATACACTCCGAGAATCTCAAGGACCATGTCATACATGTGAGAGACACCTTATGCATCTTGTGCCACATGTCACACAAAAAGTTGCTCTTCTTCGGATTTCTCATTTCACCTATGGCCATTGCAATGGATTCTTTGACACTTGAGGATACTCATACTCGGCTCACGCCAACCACACTTTCCCAAGCTATAAGTCTCCATAGCTTTGCCATTGCACATAACAATTTTGCTCAAAATTTTGCCGCCGATACTCGCCTTTTGATTGTTCCATTTGTTTGGGACAATACCACAATCCCCATTTTTGACACCTTCCAAAGGACACTCTTACATGCACAATTTTTTGCCATACCACATTTTGGATACATCAACACTCTTTTGGTTCCCATTTTTGCCAAATGCCTCTTGGAGAAACGACTTGATGCTTCGTATTTGATTGAGAGCCTCTTGTTCGCCGATCACCAAATTGGCATACACAAGCTTTCCATTTGCAAGTTGTTTTTCCCCAAGCTCTTCTTCGACCGCGACTTTATCCCTCTACCACAACATGGGACACCCGTCATGGACTACACCGTCGGTGAGGAGGAACAAGAGTCGAGGACGACTCTTCCCCAAGGGGGGGAGATGATGTAGCCCCGCCTATCGTCGACGCTACAACATGGCCAAGGAGTCCCCCAAGTGGACCAACAACACAAACCCCCGCCATATATGTCAAGGTGAACTCCTTCCTCTCTATGGGCGACCTCGACATAACCTTGGACGGATTGCTACCTCATGCCTATGTCTATATGTCGTTAGGTACCAATCTCGTCAAGGAACCGAAGGGAGCGTCAAGGAGCCGAGGAGAGGGAAGCCACATGGTTCATGGAAGAAGAAGAAGAAGAAGAAGAAGAAGAAGGAGAAGGGCTCCAGCCGCCAGCCACGACAAGGCCGGCACTGCCACCCCCACCAGGCCGGCACTGCCGGTGGGCGCACCCCGGCACTGCCGGCCCATCTTACCCGGCACTGCCGGCCCCACCGGCACTGCCGCCCCGAGCACGCCGGCACTGCCGGCCCCTCCGAATCAACTTCATCTAGACCATCTATTTGCATCCTATGGCTATGTTTATTCTGTGCAAATGACTAAGATACCCCTGCTCTGGATCTGGGGCTATATATACCTCTTCCCCCACCTCATTTAGGGTTAGACAAGATGATAGCTTGAACACGACTTGAGCTTTGTCTCCCTAGGGTAGCATCTCTCTGTAATCAAGGCCACCCTTGTTGTTGATTGGATTTGTGAGTGAGATTCTAGTGTGGTGCACTCTCTCTCCCTCACCGATCTCCGTCTCCAACACCGGTCTCTCACCTCGGAATTCTACCGCGGTCTCTTCCGTGGGTGATTCTATTGGCGTGGTCCATCGAGCCACGGGGGTAAGTATTGATTGTATCGGGTTGGTGTGCGTGCGTGTGTCCACGTGTTCTTCGCGTTCATCATGTTCTTCGTGTTCTTCCTCTCCCCCGCCTTTCCCTCGGTCAATTCGTGAGATCGGGCAACCCACGTGGCCTTAGGCCGCATCAGTTTCCCCCTCAAATCTTCTCTGATGCTGCCTTCGTTTTCATGTTTCTGTCTTTCTGCGGCGCTCTCCTCCCGAGAACTCTTCGGGTCCATATAAATACGCCTGTCGGCGAAAAGATCACGCGATTTGGACAATCGACGGCTGAAAAAGGTCAGGTGGCTAGCCCTAGATGTTTGGGCGCGCCACCTGCTACTCCCGATGAAAAATTGACGCTCCAAAAATCACAGGGCAATTTGACTCCGTGTAGGTCCCTGAAAGTGAAAAATACACAAACAAGGTTTTCCTGTTCTGCACAGTTTAAACCAAATAAATGGGATCATTGGTAAATCTGCATAAATCAATGTAAAACATGGCATTATCATATTATATGTTGCAAACATGTGGGAATTCAATATGATAAAGGACAAAGTTCATGTATGCATTTTACATGCATCAGCAAGCCGTTGCGGTGGCGGTTCACCGCCAGCTGCCCTATCCACGGGAGTGCAACTGCCACTACGTGCTATGCTGGAGTGCTGGCAGCGGTGGGCGTAAGTAGACCCGTTCCTACACCGGGACCTGTCGCTTCCCGACGGCTAGGACCTCAATCACGCTATGTTGTCTGTGCCACTTGCGCCAACTGACGGGCTGCCAGTGGAAATGAAGATGCGCCGCCACATCCCTTGGCTCCCGTAGACGTTCCGGTACGACCACGGTACCTGCTGGCCCACTTTTGGTGGGCATTGATACGTCTCCGACGTATCGATAATTTCTTATGTTCCATGCCACATTATTGATGATATCTACATGTTTTATGCATACTTTACATCATATTTATGCATTTTCTGGAACTAACCTATTAACAAGATGCCGAAGAGCCAGTTGCTGTTTTCTACTGTTTTTGGTTTCAGAAATCCTAGTAAGGAAATATTCTCGGAATTGGACGAAATCAACGCCCAGGGGCCTATTTTCACACGAAGCTTCCAGAAGACCGAAGAGTCAACGAAGTGGGGCCACGAGGCGGCCAGAAGGTAGGGCGGCGCGGCCCAGGTCTTGGCCACGCCGGCCTGTCTCCTGAGCCCCTCGTGACGCCCCCTGACCTGCCCTTCCGCCTACAAATAGCCTTCGTCGCGAAACCCCCAGTACCGAGAGCCACGATACGGAAAACCTTTCAGAGACGCCGCCACCGCCAATCCCATCTCGGGGGATTCAGGAGATCGCCTCCGGCACCCTGCCGGAGAGGGGATTCATCTCCCGGAGGACTCTACACCGCCATGGTCGCCTCCGGAGTGATGAGTGAGTAGTTCACCCCTGGACTATGGGTCCATAGCAGTAGCTAGATGGTTGTCTTCTCCTCATTATGCTTCATTGTCTGGTCTTGTGAGCTGCCTAACATGATCAAGATCATCTATCTGTAATGCTATATGTTGTGTTTGTTGGGATCCGATGAATAGAGAATACTATGCTATGTTGATTATCAATTTATTACCTATGTGTTGTTTATGATCTTGCATGCTCTCCGTTATTAGTAGAGGCTCTGGCCAAGTTTTTACTCTTAACTCCAAGAGGAAGTATTTTTGCTCGATAGTGGGTTCATGTCTCCGTGAATCTGGGGGAGTGACAGAAACCTCTAAGGTTATGGATGTACTATTGCCACTAGGGATAAAACATTGATGCTATGTCCGAGGATGTAGTTATTGATTACATTACGCACCATACTTAATGCAATTGTCTGTTGTTTTCAACTTAATACTGGAAGGGGTTCGGATGATAACCTGAAGGTGGACTTTTTAGGCATAGATGCATGCTGGATAGCGGTCTATGTACTTTGTCGTAATGCCCAATTAAATCTCACAATACTCATCATATCATGTATGTGCATGGTCATGCCCTCTCTATTTGTCAATTGCCCAACTGTAATTTGTTCACCCAACATGCTATTTATCTTATGGGAGAGACACCACTAGTGAACTGTGGACCCCGGTCCATTCTTTACATCTGAAATACAATCTACTGCAATTGTTCTACTGTTCTCTGCAAACAATCAGCATCCACACTATACATCTAATCCTTTGTTACAGCAAGCCGGTGAGATTGACAACCTCACTGTTTCGTTGGGGCAAAGTACTTGGTTTGTGTTGTGCAGGTTCCACGTTGGCGCCGGAATCCCTGGTGTTGCGCCGCACTACATCTCGCCGCCATCAACCTTCAACGTGCTTCTTGGCTCCTACTGGTTCGATAAACCTTGGTTTCATACTGAGGGAAAACTTGCCGCTGTACGCATCACACCTTCCTCTTGGGGTTCCCAACGGACGCGTGTTGTACGCGTATCAAGCTCTTTTTCTGGCGCCGTTGCCGGGGAGATCAAGACACGCTGCAAGGGGAGTCTCCACATCGCAATCTCTTTACTTTGTTTTGTCTTGCTTTACTTTATTTACTACTTTGTTTGCTGCACTAAATCAAAACACAAAAAAATTAGTTGCTAGTTTTACTTTATTTGCTATCTTATTTGCACTCTATATTAAAAACACAAAAAATTAGTTACTTGTATTTTATTTAGTTACTTGCATTTTACTTTTGTTACCATGTCTAGTTCTGCACTTGTTACTTCTTCACCTGAAGAATTAGTCTTCACTTTTAAACAAGGGGATGGGGAGAGTTTTAAAGATGCTTGGTCCAGAATTTTTACTTCTTATCGTAAAACTGAACCTCAAATGACTCTAAGTTTGCTCCTTAGTAATTTTTATTTTGGTCTTATGATTCGCTATAGATATGCCTTGGATGCTTTAGTGGGAGGAGATTTCCATCATTGTAATGGGGATCAAGCTTTTAATGCCATAAAGAAGTTGGTTGCATCACATGATTCAGCTAATAACTTTGATTCAGCCCTTATTAGCATTTATAATAGATTAAACAATCTTGAGACAAGTGCATCTCGCTTGAATGACAACTATCGCTATGTTCGTAACCGTCTTGAACAAGTTTTAGTGAACTCTGAACCTTCATTATGGGATCCTTCTGTTAAAATTGTTATCGGTGATCAAACTCTTCATGCCAATTGTGATATTATGTCTGAATTTTGCCTTATGCCTAAGAGTATTCATGAATCTTTGCAACTTTGGGGATTCGTTGAAGGAGGAGAAGAAATAACTCTTATTGATAACTCTGTTATAATTCCAAAGGGAATAGCCGCAGGTGTGCATACAACCATTCTTGGAAGAACAATATCCATTGATTATCTTGTTATTGAATGTGTAGGAACAGGACAAATCACACTCGGAAGATCCCTGCTGAAACTATTGGGAGCAGTCATAGATATGGGAGAAGGCACCCTGAAATTCACCTCTACACCGGGGGGAAGACATGTATTCCCTAAATCAAAGAGTAAGAAAAAGAACAAGAAAGGTAAGGGTAAAGCCCAAGGTAATGTTGATACACCATCTCTTGATAACACTTGATACACACTTTCTGCGCCTAGCTGAAAGGCGTTAAAGAAAAGCGCTTATGGGAGACAACCCATGTTTTTACTACAGTACTTTGTTTTTATTTTGTGTCTTGGAAGTTGTTTACTACTGTAGCAACCTCTCCTTATCTTAGTTTTGTGCTTTGTTGTGCCAAGTAAAGTCGTTGATAGTAAGGTTCATACTAGATTTGGATTACTGCGCAGAAACAGATTTCTTTGCTGTCACGAATCTGGGCAAAATTCTCTGTAGGTAACTCAGAAAATTATGCCATATTACGTGAGTGATCCTCAAATATGTACGCAACTTTCATTCAATTTGAGCATTTTCATTTGAGCAAGTCTGGTGCCACAATAAAATTCGTCTTTACGAACTATTCTGTTTTGACAGATTCTGCCTTTTATTTCGCATTGCCTGTTTTGCCATGCTCGATGGATATTTTGATTCCATTGACTTTCAGTAGCTTTGTGCAATGTCCAGAAGTGTTAAGAATGATTATGTCACCTCTGAACATGTATATTTTGATTGTGCACTAACCCTCTAATGAGTTGTTTTGAGTTTGGTGTGGAGGAAGTTTTCAAGGATCAAGAGAGGGAGATGATACAACATGATCAAGGAGAGTGAAAGCTCTAAGCTTGGGGATGTGATACGTCCAATTTGCATCACTATTTTGTATCATAATTTGCTGTTATTCATTGATATATTTCATATTTGGATACAATACTTATGTTATTTCATCTATTTTGCATGTTTCATCATTATTGGAGGATCAAGCACCGGAGCCAGGATTCTGCTGGAAAAAGCACCGTCAGAACGCAATATTTCGGAAGATCAACTGTGGAAGGAAATTATACCAAAAATACTATTTTTCAAGATGACGAAGGAAGCCAGAAGGAGGAGCTGAGAAGGCCCAAGGTGGGGCCAGACCACAGGCCGGCGCGGCCCATGGCCTGGCCGCGCCACCTTGTGGTGTGGGGGCCCCACAGCCCCTTTCGCCTCCTTTTCTTCGCGAAACCCTTCGTCCCGAAGACCTAAGCCACAGAGGGTACCTCACGAAGAGTTACAGCCGCCTCTGCGGGGCGGAGAACACCAGAGAGAAAAAGCTCTCCGGCGGGTAGGAATCCGCCGGGGAAATTCCCTCCCGGAGGGGGAAATCGACGCCATCGTCACCGTCATTGAGCTGGACATCATCTCCATCACCATCATCATCATCTCCACCATCATCACCGCCGTCTCCACCGCTGGACACCGTCACCGCCGTAGCAATTTGGGTTTGATCTTGATTGTTTGATAGGGGAAACTCTCCCGGTATCGATTTCTACTTGTTGTTGATGCTATTGAGTGAAACCATTGAACCAAGTTTATGTTCAGATTGTTATTCATCATCATATCACCTCTGATCATGTTCCATATGATGTCTTGTGAGTAGTTCGTTTAGTTCTTGAGGACATGGGTGAAGTCTAACTGTTAGTAGTGAACTATGGTTGAGTAATATTCAATGGTATGATATTTAAGTTGTGGTGTTATTCTTCTAGTGGTGTCGTGTGAACGTCGACTACACGACACTTCACCTTTATGGGCCCAGGGGAATGCATCTTGTACTCGTTTGCCGATTGCGGGGCTGCCGGAGTGACAGAAACCTAAACCCCCGTTGGTATATCGATGCAGGAGGGATAGCAGGATCTCAGAGTTTAAGGCTGTGGTTAGATTTATTCTTAATTACTTTCTTGTAGTTGCGGATGCTTGCAAGGGGTATAATCACAAGTATGTATTAGTCCTAGGAAGGGCGGTACATTAGCATAGGTTCACCCACACAACACTTATCATAACAATGAAGATTATTTAGCCGTATGTAGCGAAAGCACTAGACTAAAATCCCGTGTGTCCTCGAGAACGTTTGGTAATTATAAGTAAACAACCCGGCTTGTCCTTTGTGCCAAAAAGAATTGGGCCACTCGCTGCAATTGTTACTCTCGCACTTTACTTACTCGTACTTTATTCAACTGTTACATCAAAACCCCCTGAATACTTGACTGTGAGCATTTACAGGAAATCCTTCATCGAAACTGCTTGTCAACACCTTCTGCTCCTCGTTGGGATCGACATTCTTACTTATCGAAAATACTACGATACACCCCCTATACTTGTGGGTCATCAAGACTATTTTCTGGCGCCGTTGCCGGGGAGTGAAGCGCTATTGGTAAGTGGAATTGGTAAGGAAAACCTTTACTGTTTGTGCTGATTTTATTTCTGCCTGCTGCTATAAGTCATTATGGAGAGATCTTCTCTTCAATTTCTATTTGGGAAATCTACTACTACTGCAACGGTAGTGGATGAGGCACCAGGTGAGGAAGTGATACCATATAAAATACCTATGAAAATTATTGAACGTGTTATGGATAACCGCTATGAAGGGGATGGAACTGTCCACCCTGGAGATCATTTATTGTTCTTGCATGAATTATGCGGTTTATTCAAGTGTGCAGGTATTGCTATGGATGAAGTGAGGAAGAAACTATTCTCTATATCGCTGTCTGGTAAGGCGGCGCATTGGTATAAATTACTGGATAATGGGGATTCTCTTGAATGGAATGATATTGTGCCCCGGTTTTATTCTAAGTTCTATCCTCCAAGTGAAATTCACAAGGATCGGAATCGCATATATAATTTTTGGCCTCATGATGGAGAGAGTATTGCCCAAGCTTGGGGGAGATTGAAGTCTTTAATGCTCAAATGCCCCATTCATGAGCTTCCTGGTAATGTTATTATTGATAATTTCTATGCAAGACTTTCTTTTCAAGACAAGACCTTGCTGGATACTTCTTGTTCTGGATCATTTACACGCAACAAAGAAGAGTTTAAAAGGGACCTTCTTGATCGGATCCAAGAAAATACTGAAGGTTGGGAGAACGACAAGGATAGAGAATCGGGTATAATTTATGATTATAAATGCATTGAAGCTTTTATGGATACTGATAAATTTCGTAATATGAGTGCTACATATGGTCTTGATTCTCAAGTTGCTGCAAATCTTTATAAAGCTTTTGCCTCTCATTATGAATTGCCTAAGAAGAATTTTGATAAGTATCATGAACCGTATAAAGATAAAATTGATTCATCTATTAATAAATGCGTTGTAGTTGAAACTGCTGATCATGTTATTCCTGAAGCTTATATTGAAAAAACTCCTTTCCCTGCTAAAATGAAGGAGTACTCTGTTATAAATAGTGCGGTTCATAAAGGTGAAAAGAAACAGTAGAACCTGAAGAACAAATAAAAGTTGAACCTCTTTGTTGCAATAGTTAAAGGTCTTGTGACTGAAAATGTGGAGGATGGTCATATTATTTTCTGTGAAGATGCTTCTAATATTGTTTCACATCCTAATAAACCCAAACAAGTTAGTGTTCCTATGCTATCTGTTAGAATTGGTGATCATTGCTATTATGGATTATGTGATATTGGTGCAAGTGTTAGTGCTATTCCTTATGAGCTTTACACGGAGATTATGCACGAAATTGATTCTTGTGAACTTGAAGATATTGATGTGGTTATTCAGCTGGCTAATAGAGAAACTATTTCTCCAATTGGTATTGTTCGAGATGTAGAAGTTCTATGTGGTAAGATTAAATATCCTGCTGACTTTTTGGTACTTGGTTCTGCTGCTAGTGATTATTATCCTATCATTTTTGGTAGACCTTTTCTAAATACTTGTGGAGCTATTATAGACAGCAAGAAAGAGAAAATTTTGACTAAATTTGCTGGTGAATCTTATGAGTTTAACTTCTCTAAATTTACCAAAACTCCTTATAAAGCTGATTTGCCTAGTGATGATTTTAAAATGGAGCAGTGTGCATCTATTGTTCTTGTTCCTAATAATCCTTTGCAGCAACATTTGGAGGATAGCGAGAGTGAAGTTTTTAGGAAGGAAAGAGATGAGCTTGAGGAAATTTTTCTTCGCCAACCTATTCTTAAGCATGATTTACCGGTGGAAGATCTGGGTACAACACCGCCACCAAAGGAAGATCCTGTTTTTGAATTAAAGCCTTTGCCTGATAATCTTAAATATGCTCATATTGATGATAAGAAAATATATCCTGTTATTATTAGTTCTAAGCTTACAGAGTTTGAAGAAGAAAGGCTATTGGAAATATTGAAGAAACACCGAGGCGCTATTGGCTACACTCTTGATGATTTGAAGGGGATTTCTCCTTCTATTTGCCAACATGCTATTAATATGGAAGATGATGCAAAGCCTGTTGTTGAACATCAGCGTCGTCTAATTCCGAAGATGAAGGAAGTGGTAAGGAATGAGGTATTAAGACTTCTTGAAGCTGGTATTATATATCCTATTGCTGATAGTAGATGGGTTAGTCCTGTGCATTGCGTTCCCAAGAAAGGAGGAATGACTGTTGTGCCTAATGATAATGATGAGCTCATCCCTCAAAGAGTAGTTGTAGGGTATAGAATGTGCATTGATTTTCGAAAAGTTAATAAAGTTACTAAGAAAGATCATTACCCTTTACCATTTATTGATCAAATGCTAGAAAGATTGTCTAAAAATACTCATTTTTGCTTTCTTGATGGTTATTCTGGGTTTTCACAAATTGCTGTTAAAACTAAAGATCAAGAGAAAACCACTTTTACTTGTCCCTATGGAACTTATGCTTATAGGCGTATGCCTTTTGGTTTATGTAATGCTCCTGCTACTTTTCAAAGATGCATGTCTGCTATTTTTCATGGCTTTTGCGAGAGTATTGTGGAAGTATTCATGGATGATTTTTCCGTCTATGGGAATTCTTCTGATAGTTGCTTGCGAAACCTTGATAAAGTTTTGCAGAGATGTGAAGAAACTAACCTTGTTCTTAATTGGGAGAAATGCCACTTTATGGTTAATGAAGGAATTGTATTGGGACATAAAATTTCTGAGAAAGGTATTGAAGTTGATAGAGATAAAGTTGAAGCAATTGAGAAGATGCCCTATCCGAGGGATGTTAAAGGTATTCGTAGTGTTCTTGGTCATGCTGGGTTTTATAGGAGATTTATTAAAGATTTCTCCAAGATTTCAAAGCCTCTTACTGATCTTCTTCAAAAAGACGTACCTTTTGTTTTTGATGATGATTGTAAGGAAGCTTTTGAAACTCTAAAGAAAGCCTTAACAACTGCTCCTGTAGTTGAACCTCCTGATTGGAACTTACCATTTGAAATTATGTGTGATGCTAGTGATTTTGCTGTAGGCGCTGTTCTTGGACAGCGGGTAAATAAAAAACTGAATGTTATTCATTATGCTAGTAAAACTCTTGATGCTGCTCAAAGAAATTATGCTACAACTGAAAAAGAATTATTAGCTGTAGTCTTTGCTTGTGATAAATTTAGATCTTATATTGTTGATTCAAAAGTTACGATTCATACTGATCATGCTGCAATTATATACCTTACGACAAAGAAAGATGCTAAGCCGAGGCTTATTAGATGGGTACTTCTTTTGCAAGAATTCGATTTACATATTGTAGACAGGAAAGGTGCTGATAATCCTGTCGCTGATAATTTGTCTAGATTGGAAAATATTGCTTATGATCCTGTTCCTATTAATGATAGTTTTCCAAATGAACAATTGGCTGTAATAAAGGTGAGCTCGCAAGACAGTCCTTGGTATGCTGATTGTGCTAACTTTATTGTTTCCAAGTACTTGCCTCCAACCTTTTCAGCTCAGCAAAGGAGGAAATTCTTTTATGACTTGAGGCATTATTTCTGGGATGACCCACACTTATATAAAGAAGGAGTGGATGGTATTCTGCGAAGGTGTGTTCCCGAATATGAACAACAAGAGATATTGAGTAAATGTCATGGTAGTGCTTATGGAGGACATCACGCCGGAGAAAGAACCGCGCAAAAGGTTCTACAATCAGGTTTTTATTGGCCAACTCTCTTCAAGGATGCGAGAAAGTTTATTTTATCTTGTGATGAATGCCAAAGGGTTGGTAATATCTCCAGACGTAATGAAATGCCTATGAATTATACTCTTGTTATTGAACCATTTGATTGTTGGGGATTTGACTTCATGGGACCTTTTCCGTCTTCAGAAGGTAACACTCATATACTTGTTGCTGTTGATTATGTTACTAAATGGGTGGAAGCCATACCTACAAAAAGTGCTGATGGTGAGACCTCTTTAAGAATGCTTTTAGACATTATTTTTCCTAGATTTGGAGTGCCTAGATATATTATGACTAATGGAGGTTCTCATTTTATTCATGGAGGTTTTAGAAAAACTCTTGCTAGATATGGTATTAATCATAGAATTGCTTCCGCTTATCATCCTCAAACTAGTGGTCAAGTAGAATTATCAAATAGAGAGATTAAATCTATCTTGCAAAAGACTGTTAATAAAACTAGAAAGAATTGGGCTAGTAAATTGAAGGATGCACTATGGGCTTATAGAACTGCTTATAAAAATCCCATGGGAATGTCACCTTATAAAATGGTTTATGGGAAAGCTTGTCATTTACCTTTAGAATTAGAGCACAAAGCTTATTGGGCTGTTAGAGAATTAAATAAAGATCCTAAACTTGCCGGTAATAAGAGGTTGTTGCAATTGAGTTCTCTAGATGAATGGAGAAGTGAAGCTTATGAAAATGCTAAACTCTTTAAAGAGAAAGTTAAAAAATGGCATGATAGAAGGATTATCAAAAGAGAATTTAATATTGGGGATAAAGTCCTATTGTATCGGTCTCGTCTCAGATTCTTTGCAGGGAAATTACTCTCGAAATGGGAAGGACCATATGTTGTCGAGGAGGTGTATCGTTCAGGAGCAATCAAAATTAGCTCTCTCCAAGGCAATGCCACGCAAGTGGTGAATGGACAAAGACTCAAGCATTATATCTCAGGTGATTCCTATAATGTTGATGTTGATATTATTCGAGTGGAAACACCGGAGGCTTTCATCAAAGGGCAAATTGACAGTCCGCCAGAACTCGACTTTGAATAGGTAAGATCTTGGTAATGAAAAGTACGCAATTTACTTTCCGAACAATATTTTTGCTGTTTTTGGAAAATATGAAAAATTACGAGATCGAAACGGAGTGGAAAAGACGCACGAGGGCGTGCCACCATAGGCCGGCGCGGCCTGACCTGGGCCCGCGCCGCCCTATGGTCTGGCCGCCTCGTCGCCCCTTTCCGACTCTAGTTCGATCTGGTACTTTCCTTTTGTCGAGAAATTTTTTGCTATATAATCCCCCGGACCCCTGGAGGTCCGTATATCGTTTTCTCGACGTGTTTTGTTTCGAGCTGTTTCTGCTAGGATCTGTTTTCAGTTTAGAAGCACCATGGTCTCCAAGAACAAGGGCAAGGAGTTTCCGGATGAAGATAATCGAGATCTTGGGTGGAAAGAGGAGGACAAGGACGTCAAGGAAGAGGATGAAGAAGAGGTGGAGGAAGATTCGCGCGCACACCCGCGTGCTACCATCGCAAGCATCAAGGTGGTGGACAACCCTTTTAGTGCAAACAAGAGCGCAAGAATTCGCACTGGAGGAGCGGTTCCACGTCATTACCTAGATCCGAAAACATCTTTATCAGGAATTCACCATCCCTTCCACAATCTAATTTTCAATAATCAAATTGAAGGGACTCCCAAGGCAGCATTGCCTAGCAATTGGGATATAGATCGCTCTAACACTGCAGGAGGGAGGAAGCCTGAGGGTGAAGAGTGGGGAAATAACTCCAAGAGTTGGGACTCGCCGTCGGACAGACTTCTTAACCGCGTCGAGCACAATTCGGAGATGATTCGCAATCTCACATACAAGATTGATGAGCTTCAGGAGCTTATTGAGATGCTTGTCAGGAATTCATCACCACCATCGCCGAAGGAGTAATTCATCATCGGTATTGGCATCCCCTTGGTTTGTTCCAAACTTGGGGGAGTGCCGCGGTATCACATCATCACTACCTTTTACTTTTTATTGTCAAGTAGTGTCATATCATGAGTAGGGAAGTTATCATATAAGATGGGTTGTAGTTTGGAAGTATCTCTCCTTTAGTTGGTTATCTATGTATCCCTTGGTGTGAGTTATCGTTATGGAATATTAATGAGAAGTCTTATCATTTACATATTGCACATCTTATTTTAGTTTGCAATCTCTATTATATGATTTACCTTGTTGTTAGTATTGGTATCACTTTGGGAGCATCGAATAAATCTATTTGGTTTTGGCAAACTTAGCATTGGTCAATAGCAACAACACTTTGAGGTTTAAGTAGAAAAAGAGAAATACATGTAGTTGTTTCATTGTTTTCCTTTCTTGTTAGCTCATAGCTTAGTATTCTGAAGTTAAAATTGTTTGTGCTTACAAGGAAGATGCATGATTGTTTCTATCACATGTATATTTGTTTGTTTCCTTCAACTCTTATGCTTGCTAATTAGCCTTGCTAGCCAAAAACCTGTACTGAGAGGGAATACTTCTCGTGCATCCAAACCTTAGCCCAAACCTATGTCATTTGTGTCCACCATACCTACCTACTACATGGTATTTTCTGCCATTCCAAGTAAATACTTCGTGTGCTACCTTTAAACAATTCAAAACTTATTATCTCTTATTTGTGTCAATGTTTTATAGCTCATGAGGAAGTATGTGGTGTTTTATCTTTCAATCTTGTTGGGCAACTTTCACCAATGGACTACTGGCTTCATCCGCTTATCCAATAATTTTGCAAAAAGAGCTGGCAATGGGATTCCCAGTCCCAAATTAATTAAACTAAATAGACACTCCTCCATGGTATGTGATTGATGGACGGCACCCGAAGGATTCGGTTAGCCATGGCTTGTGTAAGCAAAGGTTGGGGGGAGTGTCATCATCATAATAAAACTAAAATAAAAAGGCACTCCTTCATGGTATGAGATTGTTGGCAGGCACCCGAGGATTCGGTTAGCCATGGTTTGTGAAAGAAAGGTTGGAAGGAGTGCCACACAAAATAAAAATAAAATGGGAGCCGCTCTTTGAAGGTTGTCTGGCAAGGGGGTTAGAGTACCCGCTACCTGTCGTTGACAACAACAGACACCTCTCAAAATGTTACTTTTATCCTCTTTATATGATTTCAAAACTGAAAAAGCTCTAGCACATGATTTAATCCCTGCTTCCCTCTGCGAAGGGCCTGTCTTTTACTTTATGTTGAGTCAGTAAACCTATTTCCCTCCATCTCAAGCAAGCATTTGAGTAGTTGTGATCAAACCATTATATTGTGATTTGCTTTATCATGTCTTTTACTTTTCCTTGTTTAGTTCAAGTTTTATCTGAATGAATATAGCTTTGCAAGTTATCAATGATCATGAGGAGACCATTATGATTGAGTATGCAAGTTGTGCCTTATAAACTTTAACATGAGAGCGCTGCTCAATGAGATAAATATAACCTGTTAATTGTTCTTTGACCAAGAACAAAGTTTGCCATCACCAACTATGATTTCTTATGCACCTTTATTTGTGATTACCTTATACTTGTTTCAAGTTGAGTTATATGAGGAAGTTGTTTACTAGAATGCCTTGTGTGAATGAATATGATGCTTCTTGTCCGTATTTTATTTATCGACTCTTCACTCCATAAACATGTGGTCCTGTTTACTGAGTTCAGTCTCGCTTGGGGACAAGCGAAGTCTAAGCTTGGGGGGAGTTGATACGTCCAATTTGCATCACTATTTTGTATCATAATTTGTTGTTATTCATTGATATATTTCATATTTGGATACAATACTTATGTTATTTCATCTATTTTGCATGTTTCATCATTATTGGAGGATCAAGCACCGGAGCCAGGATTCTGCTGGAAAAAGCACCGTCAGAACGCAATATTTCGGAAGATCAACTGTGGAAGGAAATTATACCAAAAATCCTATTTTTCAAGATGACGAAGGAAGCCAGAAGGAGGAGCTGAGAAGGCCCAAGGTGGGGCCAGACCACAGGCCGGCGCGGCCCATGGCCTGGCCGCGCCACCTTGTGGTGTGGGGGCCCCACAGCCCCTTTCGCCTCCTTTTCTTCGCGAAACCCTTCGTCCCGAAGACCTAAGCCACAGAGGGTACCTCACGAAGAGTTACAGCCGCCTCTGCGGGGCGGAGAACACCAGAGAGAAAAAGCTCTCCGGCGGGCAGGAATCCGCCGGGGAAATTCCCTCCCGGAGGGGGAAATCGACGCCATCGTCACCGTCATCGAGCTGGACATCATCTCCATCACCATCATCATCATCTCCACCATCATCACCGCCGTCTCCACCGCTGGACACCGTCACCGCCGTAGCAATTTGGGTTTGATCTTGATTGTTTGATAGGGGAAACTCTCCCGGTATCGATTTCTACTTGTTGTTGATGCTATTGAGTGAAACCATTGAACCAAGTTTATGTTCAGATTGTTATTCATCATCATATCACCTCTGATCATGTTCCATATGATGTCTTGTGAGTAGTTCGTTTAGTTCTTGAGGACATGGGTGAAGTCTAACTGTTAGTAGTGAACTATGGTTGAGTAATATTCAATGGTATGATATTTAAGTTGTGGTGTTATTCTTCTAGTGGTGTCGTGTGAACGTCGACTACACGACACTTCACCTTTATGGGCCTAGGGGAATGCATCTTGTACTCGTTTGCCGATTGCGGGGTTGCCGGAGTGACAGAAACCTAAACCCCCGTTGGTATATCGATGCAGGAGGGATAGCAGGATCTCAGAGTTTAAGGCTGTGGTTAGATTTATTCTTAATTACTTTCTTGTAGTTGCGGATGCTTGCAAGGGGTATAATCACAAGTATGTATTAGTCCTAGGAAGGGCGGTACATTAGCATAGGTTCACCCACACAACACTTATCATAACAATGAAGATTATTTAGCCGTATGTAGCGAAAGCACTAGACTAAAATCCCGTGTGTCCTCGAGAACGTTTGGTAATTATAAGTAAACAACCCGGCTTGTCCTTTGTGCTAAAAAGGATTGGGCCACTCGCTGCAATTGTTACTCTCGCACTTTACTTACTCGTACTTTATTCAATTGTTACATCAAAACCCCCTGAATACTTGTCTGTGAGCATTTACAGGAAATCCTTCATCGAAACTGCTTGTCAACACCTTCTGCTCCTCGTTGGGATCGACATTCTTACTTATCGAAAATACTACGATACACCCCCTATACTTGTGGGTCATCAGGATGCCCCGGTGGTTCACCCCTGCATATATCAAGAAGAATCAAGCGTCTAAGCTTGGGGATGCCCAAGGCATCCCCTTCTTCATCGACAACATTATCAGGTTCCTCCCCTGAAACTATATTTTTATTCCGTCACATCTTATGTGCTTTGCTTGGAGCGTCGGTTTGTTTTTGTTTTTGTTTTGTTTGAATAAAATGGATCCTAGCATTCTTTGTGTGGGAGAGAGACACGCTCCGCTGTTGCATATGGACAAATATGTCCTTAGGCTTTACTCATAGTATTCATGGCGAAAGCTTCTTCTTCGTTAAATTGTTGTATGGTTGGAAACGGGAAATGTTGCATGTGGTAGTGTATAATAAAATACTTGTAGAACATTGAGCTTTGATAACTTGATTCTTTGCAAATGTTTTGAGGTATTTAGATGGTAAGGCTTGCTGGATAAATAAGCTAAAATTAGTAGTGGATTGTTGTCTTTAAGCTTGTGCCGTACTACAAATTCTATTTAAATAGTTGAAGGCGTAGTTGGACTTGATAGCTTTCCATGTCTGAGAATTCATCGTAATAACTAAGTTGTGCTGAAGGTCGAGGGAGCTAGCGGGGTACTTGTGCCACCGTGAACGGCCCTCCTTGGAGTAAATTTTAATCATGCTCTTAATGATGAACCTGCTAGTTGTTTGCAATAAGCTTGTGAGTTCTTTTTGACTAATGTTAAGCTACGGTTTTTGGCACTTCCACCATCCAAATTTGCTAGCCTCTTCGGTACTGTGCATTGCCTTTTGCTCACATTGAGAATTGTGCATACTTCGCCGGTACATCCAAACCCGTGGGAGAACTTTCTCTTGTTCTCCTACACATAAGCCCATACATCTCCTCAAAACAGCCACCATACCTACCTACCACAGCATTTCCATAGCTGTTCCGAGATATATTGCCATGCAACATCCATTTTACATTACATGCCATGTTGTCATTTATTATTTATATATTGCTTTGCATGATCATATACAGCTGATGTGTGGTTTACCCATGTTATGCTAGATCATTGCACATCCTGCTACACTGGCAGAGGCATACAGTTTCATACATCATGTTTCATTCATTATGAGTTATTTGTACCAAAAAGTGTGTTGTCATAATTAGGATGTTGCCCCTAAAAATGAAAAGAGCCGTGGAGGCCATCAAAAAGAAAAAAAGAAGAAAGAAAAAAAATTATGAAAAGAAAGAAAAAAGAAAAAAAAAAGGAATAAAGAAAAAGGGGGCAGCATTACTATCTTTTATCCACACTTGTGCTCATGTTTTAGCACTCGCATTATTCATAGTCATCATTTGTGCTCATGTTTAGCACCTACATTCATATGAGAGAGTTTTCATGTTTTACTAGTATAACTATGTGGGGAATTTACACTATAGAACTTGGGTTGTATATTCCAATGATGAGCCTCCTCAAAAGTGCTCTAGGTCTTCGTGAGCAACCAAGTTGGATGCACCCCCACTAGTTCCATTGGAGAGCTTTCATACACATATAGCTCTATGTGCATCCGTTGCATGGCAATCACTACTCCTTGCATAGCTTCGATCATAAGGCTTCCTCTTGTCTAATGGTCATTTACAGCTTTGCAAGCCTTTCTTCCATTTGGCCTTCCAAACCCCCATTAACGTTCTTTATGCCATAACATCCTGGTGCTAATACCAAATGCTTGCGCTCACCGGTTGAGTAGACTTCGAAACAGTTGATTCATGACGTTCATGTTTATGTTTACTTGACTGAATCCTTCTTATGTTGTGAAAATTTACTTGATGCTTGGAATGAAGGATAGAACTTCTATGCTGAATACTTAATGCATCTTTAATGAACTTTGTACGGTTGCATGTCTTTAAAGCAATAGTTCATGAAAACTTCTAGCTTGTCTAACTCTTGCATTATCATCTCTTATATCAATATAGATACTTGCTTTGAATGATTTGATCTCAGCTCATATGCTTTACAATAGTATGATCAAGGTTATGATGGCATGTCACTCCAGAAATTATCTTTGTTATCGTTTACTGCTCGGAATGACAGAAACTAAGCTTGGGGATGCTGATACGTCTCCGACGTATCGATAATTTCTTATGTTCCATGCCACATTATTGATGATATCTACATGTTTTATACATACTTTACATCATATTTATGCATTTTCTGGAACTAACCTATTAACAAGATGCCGAAGAGCCAGTTGCTGTTTTCTACTGTTTTTGGTTTCAGAAATCCTAGTAGGGAAATATTCTCGGAATTGGACGAAATCAACGCCCAGGGGCCTATTTTCACACGAAGCTTCCAGAAGACCGAAGAGTCAACGAAGTGGGGCCACGAGGCGGCCAGAAGGTAGGGCGGCGCGGCCCAGGTCTTGGCCGCGCCGGCCTGTCTCCTGGGCCCCTCGTGACGCCCCCTGACCTGCCCTTCCGCCTACAAATAGCCTTCGTCGCGAAACCCCCAGTACCGAGAGCCACGATACGGAAAACCTTCCAGAGATGCCGCCGCCGCCAATCCCATCTCGGGGGATTCAGGAGATCGCCTCCGGCACCCTGCCGGAGAGGGGATTCATCTCCCGGAGGACTCTACACCGCCATGGTCGCCTCCGGAGTGATGAGTGAGTAGTTCACCCCTGGACTATGGGTCCATAGCAGTAGCTAGATGGTTGTCTTCTCCTCATTATGCTTCATTGTCGGGTCTTGTGAGCTGCCTAACATGATCAAGATCATCTATCTGTAATGCTATATGTTGTGTTTGTTGGGATCCGATGAATAGAGAATACTATGCTATGTTGATTATCAATTTATTACCTATGTGTTGTTTATGATCTTGCATGCTCTCCGTTATTAGTAGAGGCTCTGGCCAAGTTTTTACTCTTAACTCCAAGAGGGAGTATTTATGCTCGATAGTGGGTTCATGTCGCCGTGAATCTGGGGGAGTGACAGAAACCTCTAAGGTTATGGATGTACTGTTGCCACTAGGGATAAAACATTGATGCTATGTCCGAGGATGTAGTTATTGATTACATTACGCACCATACTTAATGCAATTGTCTGTTGTTTTCAACTTAATACTGGAAGGGGTTCGGATGATAACCTGAAGGTGGACTTTTTAGGCATAGATGCATGCTGGATAGCAGTCTATGTACTTTGTCGTAATGCCCAATTAAATCTCACAATACTCATCATATCATGTATGTGCATGGTCATGCCCTCTCTATTTGTCAATTGCCCAACTGTAATTTGTTCACCCAAGATGCTATTTATCTTATGGGAGAGACACCACTAGTGAACTGTGGACCCCGGTCCATTCTTTACATCTGAAATACAATCTACTGCAATTGTTCTACTGTTCTCTGCAAACAATCATCATCCACACTATACATCTAATCCTTTGTTACAGCAAGCCGGTGAGATTGACAACCTCACTGTTTCGTTGGGGCAAAGTACTTGGTTTGTGTTGTGCAGGTTCCACGTTGGCGCCGGAATCCCTGGTGTTGCGCCGCACTACATCTCGCCGCCATCAACCTTCAACGTGCTTCTTGGCTCCTACTGGTTCGATAAACCTTGGTTTCATACTGAGGGAAAACTTGCCGCTGTACGCATCACACCTTCCTCTTGGGGTTCCCAACGGACGCGTGCTGTACGCGTATCAGGCATTCCTTGCCTGAGAACACGAGGTGCGGTGGGACACCAGAGAAATGCGCCAATTCCAGCCCGACGAGGACTACACGACCTTGCCGCAGCCACCGATGACGAGGAGTACGATGAAGCGCCTCCCGCTGAGGTAAAGCAGGAGGCGCTGGAGCCTAGGACTACGACGAGGCCGCGGCCATCACCCTAGTCATCGAGGAGTCTACGGCAGCAAAGGAGGCGATGTGGGAGAGGTTGGACGACATCGGCCCGCTCACTGCCATGGTGGTGGAGTATACCGCGGCGCTGCCACCGTCGCCACCACTGCCTCCGCACGCACCGACGTAGGCCGTGTTTGAAGGGCAGATGGTACCATCACTATGCTGCCTCTTCCGCAGCAGGGGCCATGGAGACCGCCCATGCACGTCTACCTCATTGAGGACGATGAAAACAAGTAGGCGGCGGTGCCGTCAATGTCCGCACAGAGGTAGAAACCATAGCTAGGGCTTACTTTTTTATGACCTATGTAAATTATGTTTGAATTTTGTTTGTTTGTTGTCTTTGGCCAACGGGCCAAAATGGCCATCACAGACCTAATGATTTGCGTCGCTGGGGACACTTGCTAGACCACGACCCAATTTCTGTCCGCAACGTGATCCAAACCATTTTAGTCGCCCTGCCGGAGATTCCCTAAGAAAAGGCCCCCATATTATTTTTCTACCCTGGTGGTAGAAAAATCGTGTTGAGATATTGTGATGCGGAAAAGGCATTGATCATGGGTCTTCCCGTACCAGCTTCCAACTCGAGTAACATCTTCATTGGAAAGGGAAAGAGAGAACGCTAGGTAGAAACTAGCTAGTACTCCGGCGCTAGTCGCTGGCATGACCCTGGCGCTGGTCGGAGAAGACCGTTTTGACAGAAGGCTCGACGATGGCGGACCCTCTATAGGTGGACATGAGTGAGAACTGATAAGAGTGGAGTGGGTACCCCGAGAAGCCAAGTGAGAGGTGAGAAGAGAGGTACACGAGCGAAGCCGAGTGAGAGACGGCGTCAACGCTCAGGTCGATCTCCGAGGCTCCGACGGCGTGACACGACCTCCAACAACTCCCAGGTCCGCACATGTGGACGGCAACGGCCGGCGACGTGGGCGAACGAGCAACGGCCCACCGTCACCGGGTAATCGGTCACCGCACGCCGCGCCTTTCCCCGCCGTCCGCGAAGCTGACCGACCACTCCCCAACTAGCCGGCTGCAAGCCGGGGCCGGAGCCTCGCAATCGCGCGCGCACCACCGACCCCGAGCGCGGCGCACTACACGGGCCTTTTTCAGCTGACACAACGGCGTGACAGGCGGCAGTGCTCGCGCGCTCACGCGCCGCACTACTATTATTGCCTCCTCCTTCCCTCACGATACGGGATGATCGACCTAAAATGGCGGGGCCTCGGGCAGTCGGGTTTGTTCCTTGCCTTTTTGCGTTTCCTTTTTAATTCTGCCTCTGCGCCTTCCTTTGCTGCCTGCGTGATCGATCCATGATGCGCGGACGGACGTGTTGGCACCAGCGCGGACGGCCGGGCTCCGAATCGTACGACCTCAATGTCATGGGGGGGACAGCCGATCCAGAATGCACCATCGGTGGTCATCATGCCTTCTCGGCAAAGCTTCTTTTACCGCCATGGTCATGGGCGATGCACGTATCAGGGCTTGCACGCTTTCTTGTTTGCTGCCATGCATGCCCTACACACCCGCTCTCACTCACTCGCTCAGTCACTCACTTGCCTCTCCTCACCTAACAATGTTTCTGATCGTCTGCTGCGAAGACGTAGCTACGCATGATGTAAGCTAGCTACTCATGGCGTCGTGCTAAAAAGAAAGGGGCATGTCTAGATCTCTCGCGACTTAGATTTAACTAAATTTGCATGTCTAGATCTCTCGTGGTTTAGATTTAACTAAATTTCAGCTACTTGACGTTATCAAGTACTGGCTACAAGGTAGTTACAATACATGTGGAATATGTACCGATTCGTAGCATAGAAAACAAAACAAAAAATCTACCGCAAAAACGAATAACAAGCCAAGATCTAATCTAGTAGATGGTAGCAACGAGGTGAAAATCATCATACCCTTGAAGACCGCTAAGCGTTAGCAAGATAGATCTCGTGGTTGATGTAGTCAATCACTTGCCGCTTGAAAAAGCGCGTAGAAGATCTTGACGGTGACACAAACGGGTAGCACCTCCGCATTCGGTCACACGTTCGGTGTTGATGACGACTTCCTTCACCCCGTTCCAGCGAGCAGCAGATGTAGTAGATCCTACTCGGAATCCCGTCATCACGACGGCGTGGTGACGGTGGTGGTGGAGATCTCCGGCAGCGCTTCGCTGTAAGCACCGCAGGAGAAGATGGAGGAAGGGAGTAGCTAGGGTTTGGGAGAGCGGGCACTTGGGGCGCCGGCCTTCGGGGCCCTTGGGTGGTGCGGCTCAAGTGGTGGTCGGCCCTCTCCCTCTCCCCCTCTTTATATAGGTGGAACCCCCTAGGGTTTGCCCCAAAACCAAATTGAAGAACAACTCCAAAACTGCCATATGGGTGAAACCTAGGGGAAGTGCGATTGCTCCCTTTCCTTCTCCCTTGGCCGGACAAGGTGGTGGAGTCCACTATGGACTCCACCTTCCCTCTTGGTTGGCTGGTTAGGGTTGGTGGAGTCCATCCGGGACTCTACCTTCCATAGTGATTTATTCCGGAAGGTTCTAGAAAATTATAGCGCCTTCCATAAATGCACCGGATCATTTCCAAACTTGGAAAGTGACTTCCTATATATGAATCTTATTCTTCGGACCATTCTGAAACTCCTCGTGATGTCCTGGTTCTCATCCAAGACTCCGAACAACATTCGAACTCCATTCCATATTCCATATCTACTTATAACGACAACAAACCTTAAGTGTGTCGCCCTACAGTTCGAGAACTATGCGGACATGATCGAGACTGTTCTCCGATCAATAACTAATAGCGGGATCTCGAGATCCATAATAGCTCCCACATATTCAATGATGACTTCGTGATCGAAAGAACCATTCACATAAAATAACAATTCCCTTTGTCTCGCGATATTTTACTTATCCGAGGTTTGATCGTCGGTATCTCCATATCTAGTTCAACCTCGTTACCGATAAGTACTCTTTACTCGTACCGTGATATGATATCCCTTGTGAAGCAGTCACATTCTTGCAAGCTAATTGGATGTCATTTCACCGAGAGGGCCCAGAGTATATCTATCCATCATTAGGATGGACAAATCCCACTATTGATCCATGTGCCTCAACCCTATACTTTCCGAACACTTAATGCCACCTTTATAACAACCCATTTACGAAGTAGTGTTTGGTGTCATCAAAGTATCCATCCGATGTAGGTGATTAACATGATCTCGTGGTCGAAAGATTAAGTTACTGTGCATATTAAAGCTTGAAGCACAAAGAACTAAATGACTTGATCATATGCTACGCTTACTATGGGTCCATCACATCATTCACCTAATGATATGACCTTGTTATTAATAACATCCAATATTCATGATCATGAAACTATGATCATCTATTAATCAACAATCTAGTTTAACAAGAGCCTTACTAGGGACTCTTTTATGTTTACAAAACACACATGTATTAATTTTTACGGTTAATGCAATTATAGCATGGGATGCAAACATTTATCATAAACACAAAGATATAATAATAACCACTTTATTATTGTCTCTTGGACATATCTTCAACAGTCTCCCAGTTGCAGTAGAGTTAATAATCTAGATTACATTGTAATGTACCTAACACCCATGTCGTTCTGGTGTAGGTCATGTTTCGCTCTAGGGAGAGCTTTAGTCAACAGATCTGCCACATTCAGATCAATGTTTACTTTGCAAATCTGTAAGTCGCCATCTTCGACATACTCGCGAATAGAATGAAAACGTAGCTTTATATGCTTCAACTTCTTGTGTGACCTTGGCTCCTGTGCATTGGCTATGGCACTCATGTTGTCACAATAGATGGTCATCGGGTCCAACGCACTAGGAATCACACCAAGCTCAGTAATGAAACACTTCATCCATATCGCCTCCGATGAAGCCTCCGAAGCAGATATGTATTCCGATTCAGTTAAAGATTTCGTCATAACGCTTTGCTTAGCACTCCTCCAGCTTATTGATGCACAAGTCAAAAGAAATGCGTATCCGGATTGAGACTTAGAGTCATCCGGATCAGTGTTCCAACTAGCATTAGTGTAACTGGTTACAGCAAGCTCTTGGTCACCTCCATAACAAAGAAATATATCCTTAGTTATTTTCAAGTACTTCAGGATATTTTTGACCGCTGTCCAGTGTTCCATTCCTAGATCATTTTGATATCTGCTGGTCAAACTAACAGCATGTGCGATATCCGGTCTTGTACATAGCATGGCATACATGATAGAGCCTATGGCCGAGGCATAGGGGATTTTGTTCATCTTTTCTCTTTCTTCTGCCGTAGCTGGACTTTGAGTTTTACTCAAGGTCTTACCTGGTAACATGGGCAAGAACCTTTTCTTGCTCTCATCCATTCTAAACTTTTTTAGAATCTTATCCAGATATGTACTCTGTGAAAACCCTATTAGGTGTCTTGATCGATCTCTATAAATCTTGATGCCTAAAATGTATGTTGCTTCTCCAAAATCCTTCATTGAAAAACATTTATTCAAATAGCCTTTGACACTACTTAGAAGTTCTATATCATTCCCAATCAACAATATGTCATCTACATATAATATCAGGAATGCTACAGAGCTCCCACTTACTTCCTTGTAAATACAAACCTCTCCATGTGTTTTTATAAATCCGAAGTCTTTGATCACCTTATCAAAGCATCTGTTCCAACTCTGGGATGCTTGCTTCAGTCCATACATGGATCGCTGAAGTTTGCATACCTTGTCAGCATTTTTAAGATCGACAAAACCTTTGGGTTGTACCATATACAACTCTTCCTCAATGTCACCATTAAGGAACTCCGTTTTGACATCCATCTGCCAAATTTCATAATCGAAAAAATGCAGCTATTGCTACATGGATCCCATTCCGGATTTCATGGCCTCTTGCCATTTGTTGTAATCTGGGCTCATCATTGCTTCCTCATACGGTCGCAGGATCTTCATCATTGTTGTCCACAATCATGACATTTAACGCGGGATCGTACCAATCAGGAGTGTCACATACCCTCATCAACCTGCGAGGTTCAGTAATAACTTTGTTCGAAGTTTCATGATCATTATCATTAGCTTCCTCACTAATCGGTGTAGGCGGCACAAGAACATCTTCCGGTGTTGCGCTATTCTGATTTTCAAGAGAAGGTTCAGTAACCTCGTCGATTTCTACTTTCCATCCAGTCTCTTCTTTCGAGAGAAACTCCTTCTCAAGAAAGGATCTGTTCTTGGCAACAAAGATTTTACCTTCGGATCAGTGATAGATGGTATACCCAATTGTTTCTCTAGGGTATCCTATGAAGGCGCATTTCTCTGCTTTGGGTTCGAGCTTGTCAGGTTGTAACTTTTTTACATAAACTTTGCAGCCCCAAACTTTAAGGAACGACAACTTAGGTTTGTTTCCAAACCACAATTTATACAGTGTCGTTTCAACATATTTAGAAGGTGCCCTATATAAAGTGAATGCTGTTGTCTCTAATGCATAACTCCAAAAAGATAAAGGTAAATCTGTCAGAGACATCATAGATCGAACCATATCCAATAGAGTTCGATTACGCCGTTTGGACACACCATTGCGCTGTGGTGTTCCCGGTGGTGTCAACTGTGAAAGTATTCCGTATTTCTTCAAATACATGCCAAACTCATAACTCAGATATTCACCTCCACGATCAGAACGTAGAAATTTAATCTTCTTGTTACGTTGATTTTCTACTTCACTTTGGAATTCCTTAAACTTCTCGAAAGTTTCGGATTTATGTTTCATCAAGTAGATATACCCATATCTACTCAAATCATCTATGAAAGTACGAACATAACGATAACCACTGCGCGATGCTACACTCATTGGTCCATATACATCAGTATGTATGATTTCCAATAAGTCTGTAGCTCGCTCCATAATACCAGAGAATGGAGTCTTAGTCATTTTTCCATCAGACATGCTTCACATCTATCAAGTGATTCAAGTAATCCATATGAATGGAGTTTCTTCATGCGTTTCACTCCAATATGACCAAGACGACAGTGCCACATCTATGTAGAATTATCATTTAATTTCTTTCATTTACCATCAATGTTATGTATATGTGTATCACTACTATCGAGATTTAACAAGAATAAACCATTCATCTCAGGTGCGTGACAATAAAAGATATTATTCATATAAATCAAACAACTATTATTTTTAGACTTAAATGAATAACCGCTTTGCAATAAACAAGATCCAGATATAATGTTCATGAACGCAGGCACCAAATAATTATTCAGATTTAAAACTAATCTCGATGGTAGATGTAGGGGGAGCGTGCCGACATAGATCACATCGATCTTGGATCCATTTCCAACGCGTATCATCACCTTGTCCCTCGCTAGTCGTCATTTATTCTGTAGCTCCTATTTCGAGTTACAAATATGAGCAACCAAACCAGTATCAAATACCCAGGCACTACTACGGTTACTAGTAAGATACACATCAATAACATGTATATCAGATATACCTTTCTTTTTGATGTTGCCGCTCTTCAGATCTGCCAGGTACTTCGAGCAGTTCCGCTTCTAGTGTCCCTCTTCTTTGCAGTAATAGCACACGGTATCCGGTTTGGGGCCAGCCTTGGGTTTCTTAGGAGGCGCATCAGTTTTCTTGATGCCCTTCTTGAATTTACCCTTTTCCTTAGGCTTACCCTGCTTCTTGAACTTGGTAGTCTTATTGACCATCAACACTTGGTGCTCTTTCTTTATCTCCACTTCAGCAGTTTTCAGCATTGAGAAGAGTTCATGTAACGTCTTGTCCATGCACTGCATGTTGTAGTTCATCACGAAGTTCTTGTAACTAGGTGGCAGTGATTGAAGAACACGATAAATCCCCAAGGCGTTAGGAATCGTTATTCCCAAGTCTTGGAGTTTCTTCGCGTGCCCAGACATCTTGAGCACGTGCTCGCTAACGGAGTTGCCCTCTTCCATCTTACAGTTAAAGAACTTTTCAGAAGCATCATAGCTTTCCACGGCCGCATGAGTTTCAAATATCATTTTGAGGTCACTGATTATATCATGAGGGTCGTGGGTCTCAAAGCGTTTCTGAAGCTCTGATTCTAAACCGTAGGGGATGGCACACTGAACTGTGGGGTAATGAGTCTTCCGAGTGAGGTAAACATTTTTAGCCTCATCGGTAGTTGTTTCTGGAGGTGGGTCACCCAGCGGTGCATCGAGCACATAGAGCAGTTGTCCAGCAGTGAGGACAATCCTCAAGTTACGGAACCAATCCGTAAAGTTGCTTCTATTGTTTTTCAGCTTTACTTTCTCTAGGAACGAATTAAAGTTGATGGTATGGATCGCCATAATCTACAACATATTTGCAAAGAGTTTTAGACTAAGTTCATGATAAATTGAGTTTACTATTAATTTTTAAAATTAACTGGTTGAACTCCCACTCAAAACAATATTCCTCGCATTGTCTTAGTGATTACACGAACCAAATCCACTACACCAAGTCCGATCATCACGTGAGATGATATAGTTTCAATGACGAACATCAACATGTTCATCATATCATCTATATGATTCATGCTTAACCTTTCGGTATGCCATGTTCCGAGGCCATGTATGTACATGCTAAGCTCGTCAAGTCAAACCTTAGTTTTCGCATGTGCAAAACTGGCTTGCACCTGTTGTATGCACACGTTCAGTCTATCACACCCGATCATCATGTGATGCTTCGAAACAACGAGTCTTAGAAACAGTACTAACTAAGGACAAACACTTTATTATTTTGATTTTTAATGAGAGGGATTATCTTATAATGCTACTCTCACGATCTAAGCAATATAAGATACATAAAAGGATTAACATCACATGCAATTCATAATATGACATAATATGGCCCTTTCGTCTTCGCGCCTTTGATCTTCATCTCCAAAGCATGGACATGATCTCCATCATCAACGGGCATGATCTCCATCATCATCGGTGTAGCGTCAAGGTCAATGGCGTCGTCTTCATGGTTGTTCACCACGCGTACTAACTATTACAACTACTTTGAAATAATACTACTACATGAAACATAAAGATAACCATAAGGCTCCTGCTGGTTGCCACAATACAATAATGATCATCTCATACATATTCATCATCACATCATGGCCATATCACATCACTAAACCCTGCAAAAACAAGTTAGACACCTCTAATTTGGTTTGCATATTTTACGTGGTTTAGGGTTTTCAAGTAAGATCCAATCTACCTAGAAACATGAACCACAACGCTAATACAAGTGTTGTGAATTGAAATTGTAAATTGAATCTTAACTATGGTGAGAGAAACTGACATCTGCCAAGCCACTTACGCGATATAAGTTGCATGTCAAGCGTGGAGCAGGTCTCATGAACGCAGTCATGTAAAGTTAGCTCGGGCCGCTTCATCCCACCATCCCGTAAGATGCAAAGTACACATAAACAAGAGACAACAAAAGCATCAACGCCCACAAAACCAGTGTGTTATACTCGTGCAACCAATCTATGCATGGACACGGCTCTGATACCACTGTAGCGATTCGTAGCATAGAAAACAAAAAAATTCCTACCGCAAGAACGAATAACAAGCCAAGATCTAATCTAGTAGATGGTAGCAACGACGTGAAGATCATCATACCCTTCAAGATCGCTAAGCGTTAACGAGATAGATCTCATGGTTGATGTAGGCGATCACTTGCCGCTTGCAAAAGCGCGTAGAAGATCTTGACGGTGCCACAAACGGACAGGACCTCCGCACTCGATCACACGTTCGGTGTTGACGACGATGTCATTTTCCCTATTCCAGCAGGCAGCGGATGTAGTAGATCCTCCCCTGAATCCCGCCAGCATGGCGGTGTGGTGACGGTGGTGGTGGAAATCTCCGGCAGTGCTTCGCTGTAAGCACCGCGGGAGAAGATGGAGGAGGGGAGTGGCTAGGGTTTGGGAGAGGGGACACTTGGGGCGCCAGCCTTGGGTGGTGCGGCTCAAGTGCTGGCCAGCCCTCTCCCTCTCCCCCTATTTATATAGGTGGAACACCCTAGGGATTGTCCCAAAACCAAATTGAAGTCCAACTCCAAAACTGCCATATGGGTGAAACCTAGGGCAAGTGGGATTGCCCCCTTTCCTTCTCCCTTGGCCGGCCAAGGTGGTGGAGTCCACTATGGACTCCACCTTCCCTCTTGGTTGCCTGGTTAGGGTAGTAGGATTCCATCTAGGACTCTACCTTCCATAGTGATTTATTTCGGAAGGTTCTAGAACATTCTAGCGCCTTCCATAAATGCACCGGATCATTTCCAAACTTGGAAAGTGACTTCCTATATATGAATCCTGTTCTCCGGACCATTCCGGAACTCCTCGTGATGTCCTGGTTCCCATCCGAGACTCCGAACAATAAACCTTAAGTGTGTCACCCTACGGTTTGAGAACTATGCAGACATGATCGAGACTCTTCTCCGATCAATAACTAATAGCGGGACCTGGAGATCCATAATAGCTCCCACATATTCAACAATGACTTCGTGATTGAAAGAACCATTCACATAAAATAATAATTCCCTTTGTCTCGCGATATTTTACTTATCCGAGGTTTGATCATCGGTATCTCCATACCTAGTTCAACCTCATTACCGATAAGTACTCTTTACTCGTACCGTGATATAATATCCCTTGTGAACCAGTCACATGATTGCAAGCTAATTGGATGTCATTCCACCTAGAGGGCCCAGAGTATATCTATCCGTTATTAGGATGGACAAATCCCACTATTGATCCATGTGCCTCAACCCTATACTTTCCGAACACTTAATACCACCTTTATAACAACCCATTTACAAAGTATTGTTTGTTGTCGTCAAAGTATCCATCCGGTGTAGGTGATTACCATGATCTCATGGTCGAAGGATTAAGTTACTATGCATATTAAAGCTTGAAGCACAAAGAACTAAATGACTTGATCATATGCTACTCTTACTATGGGTGTATGTTCATCACATTATTCACCTAATGATGTGACCATGTTATTAATAACATCTAATGTTCATGATCATGAAACTAGGACCATCTATTAATCAACAAGCTAGTTTAACAAGAGGCTTACTAGGGACTCTTTTATGTTTACAAAACACACATGTATTAATGTTTCCGGTTAATACAATTATAGCAAGGGATGCAAACATTTATCATAAACACAAAGATATAATAATAAACACTTTATTATTGCCTCTTGGACATATCTCCAACAGAAATAATCTTAAAGAAAATTCGACGGTGCGGATATTTTTATCTCAGTCACAACCTACATGCAACTAGGAAAATTTCAACTACAACCCACTTGCAACTATCATATCAGCATGAATCACGAGTCGAATTCAATGGCTAAGGAACCAAATTGACATAATAAAGATCAGGCACCTGATTTCTAGCAAATCCAAAAATAAAAAGATGGCTTATTAGTATAGATGATTTAGAGCATCTCCGCTTAGTCTCCCATTCAGGTCCGGCAGGGCATGTTTTGCCTTTTGAATGAGGGGTAAGGAGATTTGTATGGGAACACGGTTTTTTCCATTGGTGTCTCTTTAACAGCATCACAAAACGGCCACTCGGTCCACACATTTTACTAAATATGTTCCTTGACGTGGGCATTACCCTTCGGGTAACTGATATTTCCCTATCCTGTACGGCCCAACTAGAGGCCCATGAAGACACTCGAAGGCAAGGTGGGCTACTACGTCGGTGCCGAAGGGGGTTCCTTGAAGAACAAGACGAAGAAAATAAGAATACAAGAAAAGTCTAGAACTAGGATCTTTTGTAACCTGGTCGTACCCGGACAGATCTCTCGAGACCTGGCCCCCTATATAAGGGCTAGGAGAGGGGCTGCCGAGAGGGACACACGCAATCTTAGCAATTTTAGCCACCATAAGTCTAGAGCTAGGTCCCCGTAGAACTTAGCCTCTCGACGAGATCATAGCCGAAACCTTCGGCACCTCATTGTAACCCGATATTTTCATAATCAAGATCAGACAGGAAGGACGTAAGGGTTTTACCTCATCGAGGGCCCCGAACCTGGGTAAATCGCTCTCCCCGCTTGTTTGATAACCGATGGCTCGTGTCAGCTTATAGGATTCCATCTACCCTAAGCCCCAAACGGAGGGCATTGCCGAGGAGTACCCTCGACAATTTGCGCCGTCTGTGGGAAGCCTATCGGCACAAGACCCGTCATCGGCACATCCAGCCATGTCGTTGGCATCCTCGTCAACACCGTCAGCATCACCAAGCTTGGGGAGTCCGATCCGATTCGGTTCCAATGAGTTCACCCCGCACAGCAACTCTTCTCGCTCGACTTTCTCGGGTCTGCAAGGAAACATGGATATGACATTTGGGAGCATCCACTGCAACGTCAACATGGAAGGAGTCCTTCGTCTGCTGGAGCCGTTCATCCCCAGATCGGCAAGGAAATCGCACTCACCGGCCGCAGGATCAATCACGTCATCGTCAATCGATCTTTCGGCTGGCCTAAGAGACTCAACGAACTCATCTCCACCATTGACTCCCCGATCGACGTCCTCGATGTCGGTTGGATCCGACAATCCTACAGCATCAGAGATGACCTCGTACTACTGCCTGAACTGCGACACCAGACACGGGCTGGGATCGAGTGACACCCTGTTCATCTGCAGCGCCAGGTATTCATCGGGTGAGGACAGTGTCGACAACATTGTCAAGGAGGTCAACTGGAAAGTGGCGCATCATCAAGTCTACGCGGCCAATAACGCGGGAAACGGAGGAGGAGGAGATTACACCCCTCGCTCCAGCAGACGATACAATGGTGAAAACAGCACCAGTAACAACAACAGCCACTACACCATCGCGGAGGAAGAATGGGCGGCAGCCCGGGCAGCAGTACTCAACAACACACCGCTTCCCACCGGAATTTCGGTCGGGACCCTCAACACCTATCGCTCTATCTTGGAGAAAAATCGAGAGCGACTATCGAACGAGCAAGCCACCCTCGAAAGGCGTCTATTAGCAGCGGATCAATCCAGCGAACACCGGAGGGGCTCACGAGGAAGCGCGTCTCGAAGCAGCCATGGTGTAGGGAGGCATCGATCAAGGCTCTCCTGACTTTCGGAGGACGACGCTAGAGAAATAACGTCAAACCTATCCAAGTCCTTCATGACCACGGACACCGCGGGTATGTTAAGGCCAAAAACCATCGAAGGAGCAACTGCCAACCTCGCAGCATACCTCATCAACCAATGACCCGAAGGTTCTATGGCTCAGGCTTATCGGGGCGCCCTGGAAAGCCTCGCAATCTTGGGAGACAATCTGGTTCCACGAAAGGAAAAGTCCACGCTCCAAGCTAGCGGCTCGAAGTACCGTTCAAAGGACGCCCGAGACGAAATCACCCAGAGTAGAATCGACAAAGCCAGGCGACGACGAGCCGCAAGGGAGGAGTACCATAGCGACACTTCAGAAGAAAGCCAGGAGCACGACGGCGAGATGCGAGGAGCTGATTGCTTAAGCTACAAGATCCGCGAGACAATTCCACCCAAAAGGTTCAAACCTACACCCACCGATGCCGCCAAGTATGATGGACAGCAGGATCCGAGGTCTTGGATAGACGATTACTTACAGACTGTAATCCTACACAAAGGAAATCAGATAGCAGCAATCCAGTGCTTGCAGCTTTACCTGAAAGATTCGGCACGGGCCTGGTTGAGAGGCCTGCTGAAAGAGCAAAGTCTAAACCCCGGGTTTTGTGTGTTTGATGACAACACTTGAGTAATCTCACCGTGTGCCTTGAGTATCATTGTTAGATTTGCAAGTGCACGGTGACCTCGCTGGACACGTCAAGATCGGAGGACTGAAGCGTAGCTTATAGGTTTTCTGGTTTTGTGTCTGTATCGCGAGGTGACATGGCTGGAGAGAAAAAGGGGAGAAAACCAGTTTTTGTCAGACCGGTACTACCGGTACTAGTAGCGGTAGTACCGCTACCCCTACTAGTACCGCCCACGGTACCGCTCTGTAGTTCTGCGCTGGATTTGACCCACAGTACGAATTACGGTACCTCTGCGGTACCTGGAGCGGTAGTACCGCTTGCGAGCGGTAGTACCGCCCATGGTACCGCCCAGTTACCGTAACTAGTTATGGCAGTACCACTTCGGTACAGCTGTGGTACCGCTTTGGATCCAGTAAGGTTTGGACCCCATTGCGGTACCTCGAGCGGTACCGTGAATGATAGTACCGCTCTGTGTCCACGTGGACAAGATCTGTGGGATTTCGAACTCAGAGCGGTAGTACCGCTTAGGCAAAAACTGGACATAACGGTTGGATTTGGAGGAGCCTATTTAAGGGACCCTTCTTCCCCAACTCATTTTTATCTCTCCTCTCTCTCTCTCCTCCATTGTTGTTGAGCTTAAACCTTGAGGATCTCCCCAACCATCCAACCAATCTTGCCCAAATTATGAGTGGTGGAGGAGACCCCGATCTATAGTTCTACCAAGAGAGATTTCACCAATACTTGCTACTCCTTAGTGGATCTTGGTGTTAGGGTTCCTATGGTGGGATCTTGGAGGAAGTGCACCTATGGAGGCTAGTTTGGTGTTGTGCTAGCCCCATAGGTTGTTGGGAGCCTCCTTGTGGTGTGGAGCTCACCCCAACCATGTGAAAGAATCACCGCCTCGACCGGTGTCTTAGTGGAGAAGGGGGAGCCCCTTTGTGGAGCTCTCTTGAGGAAGAAGGTGAGGCCTTCCTTCGTGGTGTGGCCACCTAGTCTCTTGTGTGAGGCTAGCACCTCCTCAACGCAGATGTACTCTCTTTTGTGAGAGGAACTGCGGGAAACAAACCTCGCCTCGTCTCCGCGCCATCCGGTTGTCCCGCTCCTTACTATTACTATCTTGCTTGTTCCTTTGCTTGTTGCACTTGTCTAGGATCATTGTAGGAACACTGACATCACTAGAGCAATCACCTTTACCTTCCGCACCGCTAAAATTGAAAAAGATTAAAACTTGACGTAGCATCCATTCACCCCCCCTCTTGTTCGCTACAATCCATTCAATTGGTATGAGAGCAAGGTTTTTTGCTCGGGATTTACCGCCTAAGAAATGGCCGAACAAGAGGCGGTTGGGAATGGGTCACCTTCCCTTGTGCCACCCGCTCCATCATCTCTCATCGATAGCACAACGGCTACGTTGGATGACCTCAAGAAATTGGAGTCATCCATCGTTAACCAAATGAAGGCGATGATGATGGAGTTGGTTGCTCAAAAACCAACCCCCATCGTAGATCCTAAGTCAAGTGCCGAGGATCCCCCACCAAAATCTAACCAATTTCCTCTTGTTGATTTTGTCGCGCAATCGACAAAAGATCCACAAAAGGAAGGGCTTGGGGAGACCGGCACTTCAACAAAGGGGAAGGATGAGACACCGGTTGCGGAACGTCTAGGGGGTAATCATGAGGTGCCACCACCAAGTGATTACACCATAAACGTTCCAATACCTATGCCAGCCATCTTGTCGCATGGTTCACCACCGTTACTTGAATCAAATAGCTTTGAAAATTGGCAATTCTTAATGTGTTCTCATGTGCGCAGCGCATCTACCGAGCTTTGGCACATTATCGAGGAGGGCTACTCACCAAGAGACCCAAAGAGCTTGACAAGAAGAGAAGTGGTGGATGACCAACTCAACGCCACCGCCATCAACATGATTCACATGGCCGTCACGCCCAAGGACCGCGCTCATATCCGCTCGCTCAAGACCGCCAAGGAAGCATGGGATAAACTCGACAAGCTCTTCCTCGGAAATAAGAGCATTCAAAGCTCTCGTTTTGATGAAGTGAACAACATGGCCGACAACTTCGTCATGAATGAAGGAGAGACCCCCGAAGAAATGTATCGGCGCCTCATCGCTCTCGTCGTACAAATGCAAGATCTTGGAGCAACGTTTGTGGATGATTGATGACCCACAAGTATAGGGGGTGTATCGTAGTATTTTCGATAAGTAAGAATGTCGATCCCAACGAGGAGCAGAAGGTGTTGACAAGCAGTTTCGATGAAGGATTCACTGTAAATGCTCACAGACAAGTATTCAAGGGGTTTTGATGTAGCAGATGAATAAAGTACGAGTAAGTAAAGTGCGAGAGTAACAATTCCAGCGAGTGGCCCAATCCTTTTTAGCACAAAGGACAAGCCGGTTTGTTTACTTATGATGACCAAACGTTCTTGAGGACACACGGGATTTTAGTCTAGTGCTTTCGCTACATATGGCTAATTAATCTTCATTGTTTTGATAAGTGTTGTGTGGGTGAACCTATGCTAATGTACCGCCCTTCCTAGGACTAATACATACTTGTGATTATACCCCTTGCAAGCATCCGCAACTACAAGAAAGTAATTAAGATAAATCTAACCACAGCCTTAAACTCTGAGATCCTGCTATCCCTCCTGCACCGATATACCAACGGGGGTTCAGGTTTCTGTCACTCCGGCAACCCCGCAATTGGCAAACGAATATAAGATGCATTCCCCTAGACCCATAAAGGTGAAGTATCATGTAGTCGACGTTCACATGACACCACTAGAAGAATAACACCACAACTTAAATATCATAACATTGAATATTACTCAACCATAATTCACTACTAACATTTAGACTTCACCCATGTCCTCAAGAACTAAACGAACTACTCACGAGACATCATATGGAACGTGATCAGAGGTGATATGATGATGAATAACAATCTGAACATAAACCTTGGTTCAATGGTTTCACTCAATAGCATCAATAACAAGTAGAAATCAACACCGGGAGAGTTTCCCCTATCAAACAATCAAGATCCAACCCGAATTGTTACGGCGGTGACGATGTGCAGCGGTGGAGACGGCGGTGATGATGATGTAGATGATGACGATGGTGATGGAGATGATGTCCAGCTCATGGCGGTGACGATGGCGTCGATTTCCCCCTCCGGGAGGGAATTTCCCCGACGGATCTCAGCCTGCCGGAGAGCTCTTTTCTCTCTGGTGTTCTCCGCCCCGCAAAGGCGGCTGTGACTCTTCGCGACTGTCCCCCTGGAGCTTAGGTTTTCGGGACAAAGAAATACGCGAAGGAGAGGAGGCCAGAGGGGGCTGTGGGCCCCCTCCTCACAGGGCGGCGCGGCCAGGGCAGGGCCCGCGCCGGCCTATGAGGTGGGCCCACGGCGGCCCTCCTCGGCTCCCCCTTCTGGCTCCCTTCGTCTTCTGGAAAAATAGGATTTTTCATATAAATTCCGTCAATTGTTGATCTTCCGAAATATTGCATTCTGACGGTGCTTTTTCCAGCAGAATCCTGACTCCGGTGCGCGATCCTCCAATAATCATGAAACATGCAAAATAGATGAAATAACATAAGTATCATCTCCAAATATGAAATATATCAATGAATAACAGCAAATTATGATATAAAATAGTGATGCGCAACTCCCCCCAAGCTTAGACTTCGCTTGTCCCCGAGCGAAACTGAACTCGGTAAACAGGACCACATGTTTATGGAGTGAAGAGTCGATAAATAAAATACGGACAAGAAGCATCATATTCATTCACACAAGACATTCTAGTAAACAACTTCCTCATATAATTCAACTTGAAACAAGTAGAAGGTAATCACAAATAAAGGTGCATAAGAAATCATAATTGGTGATGGCAAACTTCGTTCTTGGTCAGAGAACAATTAACAGGTTATACTTATCTATTGAGCAGCGCTCTCATGTTAAAGTTTATATGGCACAACTTGCATATTCAATCATAATAATCTCCTCATAATCATTGATAACTTTCAAAGCTATATTCATTCGGATAAAACTCGTACTTAAACAAGTAAGAGTAAAAGACATGATGCAGTAAATCACAATATAAATGGTTTGATCACAACAACTCAAATGCTTGCTTAAGATGGAGGGAAATAGGTTTACTGACTCAACATAAAGTAAAAGACAGGCCCTTCGCAGAGGGAAGCAGGTATTAAATCACGTGCTAGAGCTTTTTTAGTTTTGAAATCATATAAAGAGAATAAAAGTAACATTTTAAGAGGTGTTTGTTGTTGTCAACGACTGGTAGCGGGTACTCTGACCTCCTTGCCAGACAAACTCTCGAAGAGCGGCTCCCATAAAGTTTTATTTTAGGTTGGCACTCCTCCCAACCTTTGCTTTCACAAACCACGGCTAACCGAATCCTCGGGTGCCTGCCAACAATCTCATACCATGAAGGAGTGCCTTTTTATTTTAGTTTTATTATGATGACACTCCTCCCCTCCTTTGCTTTCTCAAGCCATGGCTAACCGAATCCTCGGGTGCCGTCCAACAATCACATACCATGGAGGAGTGTCTATTTGTATGAAGGTTAATTAATCGGGGCTGGGAACCCCATTGCCAGCTCTTTTTGCAAAATTATTGGATAAGTGGATGAAGCCAGTAGTCCATTGGTGAAAGTTGCCCAACAAGATTGAAAGATAAAACACCACATACTTCCTCATGAGCTATAAAACATTGACACAAATAAGAGATAATAAATTTTGAATTGTTTAAAGGTAGCACACGAAGTATTTACTTGGAATGGCAGGAAATACCATGTAGTAGGTAGGTATGGTGGACACAAATGACATAGGTTTGGGTTAAGGTTTGGATGCACGAGAAGCATTCCCTCTCAGTACAGGTTTTTGGCTAGCATGGTTAATTAGCAAGCATAAGAGTTGAGGGAAACAAAGAAATATACATGTGATAGAAACAATCATGCATCTTCCTTGTAAGCACAAACAATTTTAACTTCAGAATAATAAGCTATGAGCTAACAAGAAAAGAAGACAATGAAACAACTACATGTATTTCTCTTTTCTACTTAAACCTCAAAGTGTTATTGCTATTTGACCAATGCTAAGTTTGCCAAAACCAAATAGATCTATTCAATGCTCCCAAAGTGATACCAATACTAATAACAAGATCAATTATATAATAGAGATTGCAAACTAAAATAAGATGTGCAATATGTAAATGATAAGACTTCTCATTAATATTCCATAATGATAACTCACACCAAGGGATACATAGACAACCAACTAAAGGAGAGATACTTCCACACTGAAACCCATCTTATATGATAACTTCCCTACTCATGATATGACACTACTTGATAGTAAAAAGTAAAAGATAGTGATGATGTGATACCGCGGCACTCGCCCAAGCTTGGAACAAACCAAGGGGATGCCAATACCGATGATGAATTACTCCTTCGGCGATGGTGGTGATGAATTCCCATCATCAGACTTCCAAGGAAGAGGCTCTCCATCAACAAACGACATCTTGGTCTCAGGAATCCTGAAACTAGCAGCATAGCTAATGTGTTTAAACCTGTTTTCATACTCACAGTTCTGATTCTGAACGTCATAGAGTTGAGCTTGGAGTTTGTTGGTGGTGTCGTGACGTGAGAGGATGTCGTCCCATAGCTTTGCAGTCTCCTTCTTGTGTGCATCAATAAGTTCAGACACAATCTTGTGGAAGATATCCACCTCACGCTCAGCCATCTTCTTGTAGTTGAAGACCTCTTTTTCTAGCTTCTCCATCCTGTCTTCCAAGCTTCCTTCTCCTTTAGGACCCTGGACATCTTTGATCTGCAGCTCTCCATCAACGAGCAGCAACTCCTTGGGGTGCATCTTCAGCTCGTTCATGTACAAGTTGACAACGTCCTCGCAGAAGCTGTCCTTCGGAGTTTCCGACGAAGACATGATGGCTCTAGATCCGAAGCAAATCCTGGCAGAAACAACTCGAAACAAAACACGTCGAGAAAACGATATACGGACCTCCAGGGGTCCGGGGGATTATATAGCAGGAATTTTCACGACAAAAGGAAAGTACCAGGTCGAACCAGAGTCGGAGAGGGGCGACGAGGTGGCCACCTCATAGGGTGGCGCGGCCAGGCTGGGGCCCGCGCCGGCCTATGGGGGCACGCCCTCGTGCGTCTCCTCCACTCCGTTTCGATCTCGTAATTTTTCATATTTTCCAAAAACAGCAAAAACATTGTTCGGAAAGTAAATCGCAAATTTTTTATTACCAGTACTGTTACCTATTCAAAGTCGAGTTCTGGCGGACTGTCAATTTGACCTTTGATGAAAGCCTCCGGTGTTTCCACTCGAATAACATCAACATCTTCATTATAAGAATCGCCTGAGATATAATGCTTGAGTCTTTGTCCATTCACCACTTGTGTGGCATTGCCTTGGAGAGAGCTAATTTTAATTGCTCCTGAATGATACACCTCCTCAACAACATATGGTCCTTCCCATTTCGAGAGTAATTTCTCTGCAAAGAATCTGAGACGAGACCGATACAATAGGACTTTATCCCCAATGTTAAATTCTCTTTTGATAATTCTTCTATCATGCCATTTCTTAACTTTCTCTTTAAAGATTTTAGCATTTTCATAAGCTTCACTTCTCCATTCATCTAGAGAACTCAATTGCAGCAACCTCTTCTTACCGGCTAGTTTAGGATCTTTATTTAGTTCTCTTACTGCCCAATAAGCTTTGTGCTCTAGTTCTAAAGGTAAATGACAAGCTTTTCCATAGACCATTTTATAAGGTGACATTCCCATGGGATTTTTATAAGCAGTTCTATAAGCCCATAGTGCTTCCTTCAATTTACTAGCCCAATTCTTTCTAGTTTTATTAACAGTCTTTTGCAAGATAGATTTAATTTCTCTATTTGATAGTTCTACTTGCCCACTAGTTTGAGGATGATAAGCGGAAGCAATCCTATGATTAATACCATATTTAGCAAGAGTTTTCCTAAAACCACCATGAATAAAATGAGAACCTCCATCAGTCATAATATATCTAGGAACTCCAAATCGAGGAAAAATAATAAATAAAAGAATTCTTAAAGAGGTCTCACCATCAGCACTTTTTGTAGGTATGGCCTCCACCCATTTAGTAACATAATCAACAGCGACAAGTATATGAGTGTTACCTTCTGAAGAGGGAAAAGGTCCCATGAAGTCAAATCCCCAACAATCAAATGGTTCAATAACAAGAGTATAATTCATAGGCATTTCATTGCGTCTGGAGATATTACCAACCCTTTGACATTCATCACAAGATAAAATAAACTTCCTTGCATCTTTGAAGAGAGTTGGCCAATAAAAACCTGATTGTAGAACCTTTTGCGCGGTTCTATCTCCGGCGTGATGTCCTCCATAAGCACTACCATGACATTTACTCAATATCTCTTGTTGTTCATATTCGGGAACACATCTTCGCAGAATACAATCCACTCCTTCTTTATATAAGTGTGGGTCATCCCAGAAATAATGCCTCAAGTCATAAAAGAATTTCCTCCTTTGCTGGGCTGAAAAGGTTGGAGGCAAGTACTTGGAAACAATAAAGTTAGCATAATCAGCATACCAAGGGCTATCTCGCGAGCTCACCTTTATTACAGCCAATTGTTCATTTGGAAAACTATCATTAACAGGAACAGGATCATAAGCAATATTTTCCAATCTATACAAATTATCAGCAACAGGATTATCAGCACCTTTCCTATCTACAATATTTAAATAAAATTCTTGCAACAGAAGTACCCATCTAATAAGCCTTGGCTTAGCATCTTTCTTTTGCATAAGGTATCTAATTGCAGCATGATTAGTATGAATTGTAACTTTTGAATCAACAATATAAGATCTAAATTAATCACAAGCAAAGACTACAGCTAACCGTTCTTTTTCAGTAGTAGCATAATTTCTTTGAGCAGCATCAAGGGTTTTACTAGCATAATGAATAACATTCAATTTTTTATCTACTCGCTGTCCAAGAACAGCGCCTACAGCAAAATCACTAGCATCACACATAATTTCAAATGGTAAGTTCCAATCAGGAGGTTCAACTATAGGAGCAGTTGTTAAGGCTTTCTTTAGAGTTTCAAAAGCTTCCTTACAATCATCATCAAAAACAAAAGGTACATCTTTTTGAAGAAGATTAGTAAGAGGCTTTGAAATCTTGGAGAAGTCTTTAATAAACCTCCTATAAAACCCAGCATGACCAAGAACACTACGAATACCTTTAACATCCCCAGGATAGGGCATCTTCTCAATTGCTTCAACTTTAGCTCCATCAACTTCAATACCTCTCTCGGAAATTTTATGTCACTATACAATTCCTTCATTAACCATAAAGTGGCATTTCTCCCAATTAAGAACAAGGTTAGTTTCTTCACATCTCTGCAAAACTTTATCAAGGTTCCGCAAGCAATTATCAAAAGAATTCCCATAGACGGAAAAATCATCCATGAATACTTCTACAATACTCTCGCAAAAGCCATGAAAAATAGCAGACATGCATCTTTGAAAAGTAGCAGGAGCATTACATAAACCAAAAGGCATATGTCTATAAGCATAAGTTCCATAGGGACAAGTGAAAGTGGTTTTCTCTTGATCCTTAGTTTTAACAGCAATTTGTGAAAACCCAGAATAACCATCAAGAAAGCAAAAAATGAGTATTTTTAGATAACCTTTCTAACATTTGATCAATAAAAGGCAAAGGGTAATGATCTTTCTTAGTAACCTTATTAACTTTTCGATAATCAATGCACATTCTATACCCTACAACTACTCTTTGAGGTATGAGCTCATCATTATCATTAGGCACAACAGTCATTCCTCCTTTCTTAGGGACACAATGCACATGACTAACCCATCTACTATCAGCAATAGGATATATAATACTAGCTTCAAGAAGTCTTAATACCTCATTTCTTACCACATCCTTCATCTTAGGAATTAGACGACGCTGATGTTCAACAACAGGCTTCGCATCATCTTCCATATTAATGGCATGTTGGCAAATAGAGGGAGAAATCCCCTTCAAGTCATCAAGAGTATAGCCAATAGCTCCTCGATGTTTCTTCAGTATTTCTAATAACCTTTCTTCTTCAAACTCTGAAAGCTTAGAACTAATAATAACAGGATATATTTTCTTATCATCAATATGAGAATATTTAAGATTATCAAGCAATGGTTTTAAATCAAAGACAGGATCTTCCTTTGGTGGTGGTGTTGTACCCAGATCTTCTACCGGTAAATCATGCTTAAGAATAGGTTGACGAAGGAAAATTTCATCAAGCTCATTTCTTTCTTCCCTAAAAACTTCACTCTCACTATTCTCCAAATGTTGCTGCAAAGGATTATTAGGAGCAAGAGCAATAGATGCACACTGTTCAACTCTAAAATCATTATTAGGCGAATCAGCTTTATAAGGAGTTTTGGCAAAATTAGAGAAATTAAACTCATAAGATTCACCAGCAAATTTAGTCAAAATTTTCTCTTTCTTGCATCTATAACAGCTCCACAAGTATTTAGAAAAGGTCTACCAAAAATGATAGGACAATATTTACTAGCAGCAGAACCAAGTACCAAAAAGTCAGCAGGATATTTAATCTTACCACATAGAACTTCCACATCTCGAACAATACCAATTGGAGAGATAGTTTCTCTATTAGCCAGCCGAATAACCACATCAATATCTTCAAGTTCACAAGAACCAATTTCGTGCATAATCTCCATGTAAAGCTCATAAGGAATAGCACTAATACTTGCACCAATATCACATAAACCATAATAACAATGATCACCAATTCTAACAGATAGCATAGGAACACTAGCTTTCCTAGACTTATTAGGATGTGAAAGAATATTAGAAGCATCTTCACAAAAAATAATATGACCATCTTCCACATTTTCAGTCACAAGATCTTTAACTATTGCAACAGCAGGTTCAACCTTTATTTGTTCTTCAGGTTCTATAACAGAGTACTCCTTCATTTTAGCAGGGAAAGGGGTTTTTTCAATATAAGCTTCAGGAATAACATGATCAACAGTTTCAACTACAACACATTTATTTATAGATGAATCAATTTTATCTTTATACGGTTCATGATACTTATCAAAATTCTTCTTAGGAAATTCATAATGAGAGGCAAAAGCTTTATAAAGATTTGCAGCAACTTGAGAATCAAGACCATAAGTAGCACTCATATTACGAAATTTATCAGTATCCATAAAAGCTTCAATGCATTTATAATCATAATTTATACCTGATTCTCTATCCTTGTCGTTCTCCCATCCTTCAGTATTCTCCTGGATCCGATTAAGAAGGTCCCTTTTAAACTCTTCGTTGTTGTGTGTAAATGATCCAGAGCAAGAAGTATCCAGCAAGGTCTTGTCTTGAAAAGAAAGTATTGCATAGAAATTATCAATAATAACATTACCAGGAAGCTCATGAATGGGGCATTTGAGCATTAAAGACTTCAATCTCCCCCACGCTTGGGCAATACTCTCTCCATTATGAGGCCAAAAATTATATATGTGGTTCCGATCCTTGTGAATTTCACTTGGAGGATAGAACTTAGAATAAAACCGGGGCACAATATCATTCCATTCAAGAGAATCCCCATTATCCAGTAATTTATACCAATGCGCCACTTTACCAGACAACGATGTAGAGAATAGTTTCTTCCTCATTTCATCCATAGCAATACCTGCACACTTGAATAAACCGCATAATTCATGTAAGAACAGTAAATGATCTCCAGGGTGGACAGTTCCATCCCCTGTATAACGGTTATCCACTACACGTTCAATAATTTTCATAGGTATTTTGTATGGTATTTCTTCCTCACCTGGCGCCTCATCCACTACCTTTGTAGTAGTAGTAGATTTTCCAAATAAAAATTCAAGAGAAGATCTCTCCATAATGAATTATGGCAGCAGGCAGAAATAAAATCAGCACAAACAGTAAAAGTTTCCCTTACCAATTCCACTTACCAATAGCGCTTCACTCCCCGGCAACGGCGCCAGAAAATAGTATTGATGACCCACAAGTATAGGGGGTGTATCGTAGTATTTTCGATAAGTAAGAATGTCGATCCCAACGAGGAGCAGAAGGTGTTGACAAGCAGTTTCGATGAAGGATTCACTGTAAATGCTCACAGACAAATATTCAGGGGGTTTTGATGTAGCAGATGAATAAAGTATGAGTACGTAAAGTGCGAGAGTAACAATTGCAGCGAGTGGCCCAATCCTTTTTAGCACAAAGGACAAGCCGGTTTGTTTACTTATGATGACCAAACGTTCTTGAGGACACACGGGATTTTAGTCTAGTGCTTTCGCTACATATGGCTAATTAATCTTCAATGTTTTGATAAGTGTTGTGTGGGTGAACCTATGCTAATGTACCGCCCTTCCTAGGACTAATACATACTTGTGATTATACCCCTTGCAAGCATCCGCAACTACAAGAAAGTAATTAAGATAAATCTAACCACAGCCTTAAACTCTGAGATCCTGCTATCCCTCCTGCACCGATATACCAACGGGGGTTCAGGTTTCTATCACTCCGGCAACCCCGCAATTGACAAACGAATACAAGATGCATTCCCCTAGGCCCATAAAGGTGAAGTATCATGTAGTCGACGTTCACATGACACCACTAGAAGAATAACACCACAACTTAAATATCATAACATTGAATATTACTCAACCATAATTCACTACTAACATTTAGACTTCACCCATGTCCTCAAGAACTAAACGATCTACTCACGAGACATCATATGGAACGTGATCTGAGGTGATATGATGATGAATAACAATCTGAACATAAACCTTGGTTCAATGGTTTCACTCAATAGCATCAATAACAAGTAGAAATCAACACCGGGAGAGTTTCCCCTATCAAACAATCAAGATCCAACCCGAATTGTTACGGCGGTGACGATGTGCAGCGGTGGAGACGGCGGTGATGATGATGTAGATGATGACGATGGTGATGGAGATGATGTCCAGCTCGATGGCGGTGACGATGGCGTCGATTTCCCCCTCTGGGAGGGAATTTCCGGCGGATCTCAGCCTGCCAGAGAGCTCTTTTCTCTCTGGTGTTCTCCGCCCCGCAGAGGCGGCTGTGACTCTTCGCGACTGTCCCCCTGGAGCTTAGGTTTTCGGGACGAAGAAATACTCGAAGGAGAGGAGGCCAGAGGGGGCTGTGGGCGCCCTCCTCACAGGGTGGCGCGGCCAGGGCAGGGCCCGCGCCGGCCTATGAGGTGGGCCCACGGCGGCCCTCCTCGGCTCCCCCTTCTGGCTCCCTTCGTCTTCTGGAAAAATAGGATTTTTCATATAAATTCCGTCAATTGTTGATCTTCCGAAATATTGCATTCTGACGGTGCTTTTTCCAGCAGAATCCTGACTCCGGTGCGCGATCCTCCAATAATCATGAAACATGCAAAATAGATGAAATAACATAAGTATCATCTCCAAATATGAAATATATCAATGAATAACAGCAAATTATGATATAAAATAGTGATGCAAATTGGACGTATCAATGATCATTGGATCAAGCGCAAGTTCTACAACGCTCTTCTCTCTTATGAGGAAGTGAAGTTGACGGCCATCCGCCAAAACGCCTCCTTCCATGCTATGACATCCGATGAAGTTCTTAGCGAAGTCATCGCTTTGGACATCTCCAAGAATGCGGAGGATCTTGTTGCTCGCGCCCACAACACCCGCAAGCCCAACCTTGCATTGAAAATGAAGGTACATGAGGCTAGTGAAAGCGATGAGGATCCCATTGAGTAGGGACCGGATGATCTCAAGACCAACTATCATGAGCACATGGCTCTCGCCGCCAAGAAATTTTGGGAGGGAAAGAAGTCCCGAAGCACAAGACCAAGAAGATCGCGTGATTCTCCAAGAAGCTTCTCCAAGAGCCCAAGGGAGGGGCAAAGGGGAAGAACATGCTACAATTGCGGCGACAAGAATCTTTTTGTTGCGGATTGTATGTTTGAGAGAAGAGAAGATAATGGTGGAAGGCTTGTCCGCAAAGAAAAGTTTAAGTCTCCCTCCAAAGGATTCTCCAAGTTCTCCCCCAAGCCCGATGACGACAAGGTCCCCTTCACCAAGAAGCCTAGAGCCTTCATCATTCGAGAAGAGTACTCCTCCGATGAGGATGAAGAACATGAGGACAATAGCTCCAACAAGGAAGGAGAGGGAGTGGCTGCCATTACCACTCCCTCTATCTCCCTCTTTGACTCTCCTAATGAGAACCTCATCACCCACAACGCTCATTGCCTTATGGCAAAGGTATCCTCGGAGGTAGAACCTCCTTCCAAACTCTCATCTTCAACTAATGCCTTATATATTGATGATGCCACCAGTCTCACCATTAAGCGTGAGGTTATGGGTTTGGATTCTTTTCTCACTAACATGCAAGGGGATACCAAGACTCATGTTGGGGCTCTCTTGGCCCAACTTGGTGTGGCACAAGATCTTATAGAGGAGAAGGAGAGGCTTGAAAGGGAGGCGGCAAATGAGATTGCCTCTCTCAATCAAGCGCTTGAAGAAGAACAAAATTTGCGCATGTCTCTTGAAGCTAGTGTCATCATCCTTGAAGACTCCAACAAGGCTATTATCTCCCAACTCACCAAGGACCGAGACCATGCTCTTGGTTTGATGGGTGAGCTCAAGAAGAAGATGCTCTCTCTCGAGGAAGCCAACAAGGAAAAAATATGAGGAAGACCCCAACTCTTTCCATGACGAGCTTGTTGATCAAGTTGCTTCCTTGGGGAAGCACAATGCTCTTCTCTTGGAGGTCAATGCTCTTCAAGAAGAAGCCTTGGATGAGTATTACCGCTTGTGCAAGGAGAAGACCTCTTGTTGCAATCATGAAGAAGAAATTGCCACTCTTGAGACCACCAAGGCCAAGCTATTGAGTTTGAGTAGCATGCAAGAAGAGTCTTTGGTGGAATGCCTCCGCATGAGCAAGGAGAAGGTCACTTGTTGCGATCATGAGGAATAAATAGCCGCCTTGAAGAGGAGCGAAGCCAAACTCATGGAGGTCAATTCCATGCAAGAGGAAGCATTGAAAAAGTATTTTACTTTGAGCAAGGACCGTGTGACGTGGGCACTACCCTTCGGGTAACCGACATTGCCCTATCATGTATTGACTAATTGGAGGCCCATGAAGACACCTGGAGGCGAGATGGGCCACCTGGGCGGCGCGCCGGAGGAATCCTTGACGAGCAAGACAAAGAAACAGCCGGACAAGGAAAGATTAGATCCAAAATACTGTAGACCTAGTCGTACTCGGTTAGGACTCTTGAGACCTGGCCTCCTATATAAAGGCCAGGAGAGGGGCTGCCGAGGGACACGATCAATCTTAGCAACCTTAGCCAGCAAAAGCTTCGAGCTAGGTTACCCTAGCAATTAGCCATCTCGACGAGATCTTAGCCGAACTATTCGGCACCCCATTGTAACCCATTATCATCATAATCAAGAACAGACAGGCAGGACGTAAGGGTTTTACCTCATCGAGGGCCCCGAACCTGGGTAAATCGCTCTCCCCGCTTGTCTGTGAACCGATGTCTCGTGTCAGCTTGCAGGATTCCATCAACCCTAAGCCCCTATCGGAGGGCATTGGCGAGGAGTACACTCGACAATTGGCGCCGTCTGTGGGAACCCTGTCGGCACAAGATCGGACATCGGCTGAACCCGTCATGTCATCGGCAGCTTCGTCAACACCGTCATCGCCTCGTCTGGGAAGCCCGATTCGTTTCGGCTCCTACGAGTTCACCCCACATAGCGATTCGTCTCGCTCGACTTTCTCCGGTCTACAAGGCAACATGGAGATGGCCTTCGGGAGCGTCCACTACAACGTCAACTCAGAAGGAATTCTTCGGCTGTTGGAATCTCCCATCTCCAGGTCGACGAGTCCAAGCGCATCGTCGTCACTCGACCTTTCGGCTGGCCTGGCAAGCCCGTCGAGTCCGTCCGTGCCTTCGACTCCCCGTTCGACATCCTCCATGTCGGTCGGATCCGATGATCCCGCGTCCTCGGAGCTAACCTCGTACTACTGCATGAACTGCGACACCAGGCACGGGCTAGGGTCGAGTGACACGCCATTCATCTGCAATGCCTACTATTCGTCGGGAGAGGACAGCATCGACAGCATCACCCAAGGAGACACCCAAAGAGTGGCGCCCCTCCAAGTTTATGTTGCTAACAGGGGAGATGGAGATCGCACCCCCCGTTCCAGCAGGCGAGCTAGTTTTGAAAACAGCGCCAGCAACAACAACAGCGACCACACCATCACAGAGGAGGAGTGGCCAGCAGCCAAGGCAGCCGTGCTTAACAACACACCACTTCCGGCGGGAACCACGGTTGGCACTCTCAATGCTTACCACTCCATATTGGAGAAAAATCGGGAGCGCCTATCTAAGGAGCAAGCCACCCTCGAGAGACACCTATCTGCGGCAGACCGATCCAGCGAGCGACGAAGGGGCTCGCAGGGAAGTGCCTCTCGAAGTACCCACGGGGGAGGCAAACATCGATCAAGAATGTCCAGGCTTTCGGAAGATGATGCAAGGGAGATAGCGTCAAACTTGACCAAGTCCTTTATGACTACGGACACCGCGGGCATGCCACGGCCAAAAACCGTTGCGGGAGCAACAGCCAACCTCGCAGCATACCTCATTAACCAGCGTCCCGAAGGATCCATGGCTCAGGCTCACCGTGGTGCCTTAGAAAGTCTCGCGATATTAGGAGATAATCTAGTTCCATGGAAGGAAAAGACCACGTTGCAGGCCAGCGGCTCAAAGCACCACGCAAGAGACGCTCGGGATGAAATTACTCAGAGTAGGATCGACAAAGCAAGGCGACAGGAGAACGACGGCGAGCTTAGGGGAGCCGATTGTTTAAGCTACAAAATTCGGGAGGCGATGCCACCTAAGAAGTTCAAACCCACCCCTACCGACGCCGCCAAATACGATGGGCAGCAGGAGCCGAGATCCTGGATAGAGGACTATCTACAGACAGTGATTCTGCAAAAAGGGAACCAGATAGCAGCAATGCAGTGCCTGCAACTTTACCTAAAGGACTCCGCGCGAGCCTAGCTAAGAGGTCTGCCGAAGGGTTCCATCAGGTCATGGGACGACCTAGTGGAAGCCTTCGTCGCCAACTTCCAAGCAACCTACAAAAGGCCCGTCGGGATTGAAGAGTTACGACATTGTCGGCAAAAGCAGAAGGAATCGATGCGCGCATACATCGGGAGATTCACCAAACTCCTGAACGCTGCGGAAGACGTATCTGTCGACAGAGCAATCGACGCCTTCAGTGATGGCATCCGACGTGAAAGCTATATAGAGGAACTTGGACGCAAGAAGCCGAAAACCATAACCAAGTTAATGGAAATCGTCAACAGCTGGGCCGATGGCGAAGACAACGTTCGAAAGCCACGACGGCGCAGCGACGACGAAGAAGATGACCAGCCGAATCATGATTCGGGTGGTCGAAGGGATCGCAACAAGAGAAGGAAGAACCGCAGCTACGATGACAACAACTTGGTGGCCGCAGGCTACTCTGATCGGCAGGATGATCGGTACGATGACAGGCGAGATGATCGACAGGACGGTAATCGGAACAACTCTGGGAACAGTGGCAACTATAAACCACGACAACAGAGAACCCCCGAACTACCCTACGCTGAGCAGATCAACGCCCCCTGCTATCTGCATTCATATACCGATTCTAAGGATGGTAAAATAAAGTCTAGCCACCTGCTCAGGGACTGTCGGCAGTTCATCGATATGCATAAACTCATCCAGCAGGCGGGCCAGCAATAGCTACCACCACCACCACCACCACCCCCACCGCAACATCAGGTCAAGCAAGCTCAACCTCATCAACCCAACGAGGCATTTCCACCACCACGTGGACAGATGAGTATGATCCACAGGACAGGCGGTTCAAGGAGAGAAATGAAGAAGCTCACCCGAGAAATCAACCTGGCAGAAAGCGTCATGGCGAACATCCCTGAATATGTCGAGTGGTCGTCCCAGAGCATCACGTTCAGCCGAGCGGATCACCCGATGACTATACCAAAACCAGGACACGCTGCCCTAGTGGTCGAAGCACAGATAGGAGGGTTCAAGATGAGCAAAGTCTTCATGGACGGAGGAAGTGAACTCAACTTGATATTCCTTGACACAATCCAAAGTATGGGGATCACCTTGAGAATGGTAGAAGAATCAGACACCCGCTTCCATGGGATCCTCCCTACTTCACCAGCGTACTCTCTTGGCAAAGCGCACCTGAACGTTGTCTTCGGCAAAACCGACAATTTCAGGAAGGAGAAAATCGAGTTTGAGGTAGTGAACTGGGAATCACAGTATCACGCCATACTCGGGAGACTAGCTTATGCCAAGTTCATGGCTGTGCCGCACTATGCATACCTCAAGCTGAAAATGCCTGGGAACAACGGGACGAACATCACAGTCCATGGAAGTTTCTCACGCTCGAACAATTGTGATCGCGACTTTCGAAGGATTGCTGCAAAGTTTGGGCCACAACGAGAAATTGTCGACCCTCCGCCCAAGCTGACGATACAAGAAATCAAGGAGGAAAAACATGACAGGGAAACCAAGAAGAAGCCAGCCAACCTTGCCCTTGAAGCCTCGGCAGCAGAAGCTCCGGCAACAAAAGCTTCGGCAGAGGACGGCATAGAAGGCACAGGAAACAGCAAGACGCTGGCAATCACTGCCCAGACCCCTGGCGAAATCAACAACGCTGCAGCAAACCACCAGCATGGCGAAGAAGTCAGAAGATGCTGTCGAAGATGAGAAGAATCCCTTCCTTGATTAAGCACTTCCTTAGCCTTTAAATTTTTTCCCTTTACTTTACACCGGGCCTTCCTTTTTCGCCCTCTAGTTTCGTATTTACCCTATTAATGAGAACTTAAGTTTCGACTCCTTGTTGAGCATTGCAGTAATCTAAAGCATCTATGACCGCGCCACCATGAACCTTGCTTACAAGCAACGGTATAACGTAACGCGCGGCAGAAGATCGCGCCCCAAGGGAAAAAAGCCTCTACGAGTGCTGCAAAGAAAAACAAGGACATTAATCCTTCCCTCTGCTTCAGATGCCTCTACGAATGTCGTACAAAGCAAGAGTTTGGAAAATATAAATGCAACCCACGTTCGATATTTTACTTATGGAAATATCAAAGAACAACGGGCTCATCGGCAGAATCATTGCACCCGAAATATTCGGGAGTGACTGTCGAAATTTACAATCGGTTGAAAGCAATTGCACATACAACAGGTTTAGCAAAACCTGCAACACGAGCTGATCACTCATAATGATTTGCTGACCAACTAGTATGCATACATCTAACGGGAAATTAAGATTTGCTCCTTCAAAAATTTGCCAACGGCACGGTAAAAGTACATATTCATGTATTTACCAAATAAAAAGTTTCGGCTTACAAATCCTAACACTTGGATGGACTAGCCAATGCAATTCATTTTACAAAAACAACTTTACACCCTGATATCACCCTTGCGGAGTTTCCCTTTCTTCAGGTACCTTTGACTCCTCCTCAAGCCTGTCGACAATTATATTGGCGGGCAATAATACCTTCGGGTACAGTTCTTCAAAATCACCAGTTGCGTTGGCAATAGATAGCAAACATGCTGAGGGATAACGAGCAAGCACAATGGCAAGCATACACTTGGCCCCTGCAAAAACTTGAGCTCGCACTAAGTCCTGAATCTTCTTGGCGTTTCCAAACTCGGACATCAAAGTCAAAAGTGTAGGGGGGATTGCATTCAAAGGAAACATCGTCTTCCAAACCACCCTCATAGCTTTGTAGCACTTGTCAAAGAATTGGTGGACTTGTTGGACCCGATCTTGAAATTTCGCGACAGCCGAAGCCTTCGAGTGTTCCCGCCAGAAAATCTCTTCGGATGAGGAAAGCTGGGTTAAAGCATGCACTCGCTCGTGTATCCGCTTGTTCTCTTCCGCACGGTTCAAAGCTATGACTGGCAAAAGAATCAATAAAGAGTCAGACAAGGCGTTGTTGAAAAAAGGGCAAAGGAATCAGGGAACTTACAGTTCAAACTCTCGGTAGCTTTATGCAGCTCAGTAAGAGTGTACCGTTCCACGTTGGCTGCAATCTCGCTCTTCTTATTGACAATAGCAGCTAAGGCATAAGTGCTGCACAGGTCCTTTTCCATCTGCATAATCCGATCCTTCATACGCTGGATCCGATCACTTTCAGGAAGAGCACCCGAAGAGTCGTCAACAAATGAGGGCACTGGGAAGACCTGCAGGAAACACCATTACAAAAGGATGATGGATATCGTACAGCTGAGCATCCGAAGTAACTCCCATCGGGAGAAGTACAAGAAGAAATATCATAACAAAAGTGTGCTAACAACATTGCTAGCACGGAGTTTATTACAAGCATAAGTTTTGCGGCAGAACAGTGTTTCACATTAGCTCAAGCATAAGTTTGCTACAAAAATCAAGGGGCTTGGGTCTGAGTCGATAAACTGGGTCCAGCCGACGACTTCCTTGATGAAACCAGTTCAAGGAGCTGGCGATCACAAGTAAGGGCAGACGCTTTAAAGGCGCTTAAGTCGACAAGCTGCCCGTCTTGCTCTTTCGGTAGCTCCTTAGTCATATCTTCGATATCACTCTTAAAGCCGTAACCCATCATAAGCTGGAAGGCAAGGACAGCACCATAAGTGCGCGATGTACGCTTGAATACCTCGATAACCTCCTTGGTGTCAACCGCGAAGGCATCGATCAGCTGCCCCAGGGTCTTGTCCTGCTTGATCTTGGGGAAAATCATCAAGTGCATCCGTGCCAGGGCACCCCTCCCCTTTACAAGAAGCTCCCGCGTAAGCTGGTGAGAGGCAAGAATCATCGACGTAGCGTTTGCCGGAGAATTGTTTGGAACTCTGTCCAGGGCATCAGCAGGGATGTTCGCCGCTTCTGCAGGGGAAAGAAAGAGAAAAAAATATACATTGGCAAAAGGATTGAATCCATAAGTGCATCAATCGACAGAGGTGTATAAAAAATTACCAAGTAAAGCCAAAGAAGACTGGCGAAGGACTTCATCCTTTTCGGCTGCCCGAGCTTCAGCAGCCAGCCTGGATGCTTCCTCCTCCTTCAGCTTCTCCTTCAGCTTGCCCAGTTCCTCCTTCAAAGAATCGACTTCTTGGCGAGCCTCAGCAGCTATCTTGACTGCGCCATCCAATTTCGAGGAGAAAGATTTGACTTCCTTTTGTAGCCGAGCCTTGTCAGCTTCCAGAGAAGTGAATTGGGAGGCGAAGGCCTCCAAAGAGGAAATAACGCCTCGCAGGTCCTTAAGAAAGAAGGATGTTTTACCAGAAATTGTTAAGCAAAGAATGCTCCAAGAGATTTGCATCACAATTAGAAAAGGACTTACAGAAGGAGGAGTTGCGGCGGCAGCAGTTGGAGAAACATCTTTCCCGTTGGAAAGAGAAGAAGCTGTCGAAGCTTGAGCCATAGGGGCTGCCTTAGGAGCCGAAGCTTCGGAAGCTACTACGACCGGCGGGGCAGCGTCAGATTTGGCTTTCTTAGTCGGAGGCTCGACAAAGCCTTCGTCGCTGCAAAGATGAATGCTTGACAATGGTTATAAAAGGAGTATGAAAAATAAAAGGGCAAATGTAACTTCAGAAAAGAAACTGTTTACATGTCGAAGAGATCATCTTCATCGGCAAAGCCGCCGGTTGATATCTTCACAGGTGAAGCCCTGGCCTCCTCCGCAGCTGCATCAAAAAAGGTATCATGATCAGTGTCGTCATTACGCACTGATCCATCTGCGTCGTCAGCATCATCGGCTAAGGAATGAAGGTCGGTGTGGGCAACTTCAAAATCTATCGGACCATTATATTCGTCCTCTGGGCATGTGTGCTCGACAGTGTGAAAATCTACGGGGGTTGAGGATCCTCTCCCCTCAGAAGTATCATCTGGCGAATCATGCATATTTCCAGAAACTATGGGGATCTGTCAAAGAAAATAACAAGTAAGAACAATGGAAACCATGTCGGCTAAGTAAAAGCAGCATAATGGGGGCGTGAAGAAAGAAAAATACCTTTGATGGTGGATGGTCAACGTCAAGGGGAGCGTAAGAAGAAACCAACGGAATCGAATCTTCCTGGCTAAAGGAAGTAAGACGACGGACTTCGTCAGGCAACTCCTTTTCCGACAAATCGGTAGCATTAATCCTGGTCTCGTCCTTTGGACCTGAGTACAACCACATCGGGTGAACTCTGGCCATGACTGGTTGCACTCGGCGTTTCAAGAATACCGCTGCCACCTCTGTGCCGATCATAGTTTGGCCGTCGGCCTCTTTGATTCGAAGGAATTTGGCAAATAGTTCTTCGGCTGCTACTCTTTCATCGGGTGAGAGGATATTTTTCCAGGAATTCTTGGGCTTGGCTTCGGAGACATCGGCAAAGCAAGGAAGCTGAGATTCGGGTGACAGGGAGTCCTTGATATAAAACCATTTTAGCCTCCACCCTTGCACGGATTCTCTCATCGGGAAATTAAAGTAATTGACCTCTGAACGGGCTACGAACCCCACTCCTCCGGTGACAAAGTATCCATTACTGCTGCTGTATCTCTTCACATAGAAGATCTTTTTCCACAGCCCGAAATGAGGTTCAATACCCAGAAACGCCTCGCAAATGGTGATGAACACAGCAACGTGGAGGATTGAGTTGGGGGTAAGTTGCCATAGTTGAATTTCGTACGTTCGCAAGAGATGGAGGAGGAATTCGTGAGTGGGAAGCGAAAGGCCTCGGTATAGGAAAGATAAGAACATCACGGTAAAGCCAGCAGGGGGATCAGGCCGAGAAATCGCACCTGGAAAGACCACATTTCCCTCCTCAGAAGATATTAATCCCAGGCTTCGGGATCTCTTCTCGTCACGCTTGGTGACGGTCGAAGCTACCCAATCTCCGGGCTTGGCCATTGAGCTCGACGGCGCTGGCGGCGCCGGAGCTGGGGGAGGAGCGTTCGAAGCGCTCCCCTTCGGAAGAGAATAGGAGGACTTGGCGGCGGCGCCTCCGCTGGTGGAACTGGCGGCGGCGGTAGGATTCTTCTTTTTCACCATTGTGAGATCTGATGAAGATTGGAAAAGCAGTGGTGGCGGCGCAGCAACGGCAAAGGAAGGAAGAAGGGGAAGAATGAGGAGATGCTACGGAAAACGTGGAGAAGGTTAGGGATTTTTCGCCCTTTGGAGATTTTGAGGAGAAGTTAAGAGCTGTGTAAGCACGTGGCGCTTGAAGAAGGAGTGGAACCGGCGGCCCATTATTCCCACGTTGTGCGAAAATCGAGGAGACACCTCGATCACCACGCGTGCACTGGTCAAGCCCTAAAAAACTGCCCGCGCAGAGCTAGGGTGGGCCCGTCAGGTCAAGTCCTGTCCATCAGCCCACAGCAGTTACACGTCAACAGTGACGTCATAAAAAAAAGCTAGAAGCATTCGAAGGAAAAATGGAAAGTTATCGGATGAGGGACTCGAGTCTACGCACGGATTGGAAGCATCCGTACCTAGACTCGGGGGCTACTCCCATCGGGAGCGCTGACGCGCACCCGATAAAATGAAGACTCGAAGGAAAAATGTTTTGGAGGAAGAGATAATTGCTCGACTTAAGTCTGCACCCGGCTGCAAACACCCGCGCCCAGACTCGGGGGCTACTCCCATCGGGAGTGCGTGATACGCACCTAACAGAATGAGCAGTCGAAAAGAGATTGAAGAAATATTGTTTGAATAGCTCGAGTCTGCACTCGGTTACAAGCACTCGCACCCAGACTCGGAGGCTACTCCCATCGGGAGCGCGCGACGCGCACCCGATAGAAGTTTTTTGCACTCCAGGATCATGCCCGGGGACTTGATTCTGTGTAGGGTAACGTTGTTTTGCCATCGGCAGTTAACCAACGGAAGTTGGGCACGTTACTCATTATCCCTTGCATAAAGAAAATATATCGGATGACTTATAAAAACCTGCAGAAAACTTCGGCAGAGAAGAATGCTCGAGTGGTACAACTTGAGTCTACGCACGGATTGCAAGCATCCGTACCTAGACTCGGGGGCTACTCCCATCGGGAGCGCTGATGCGCACCCGATAGAAGAAGGTGAAGCAGATTCAAGATAAACAAGGGCGATGAAGGAGAAGAACATCAGGAGAAGACATGTTTTAGTCTCTACCCGAACTATCTTCGGCTAGACACTCGGGGGCTACTGACGTGGGCACTACCCTTCGGGTAACCGACATTGCCCTATCCTGTATTGACTAATTGGAGGCCCATGAAGACACCTGGAGGCGAGACGGGCCACCTGGGCGGCGCGCCGGAGGAATCCTTGACGAGCAAGACAAAGAAGCAGCCGGACAAGGAAATATTAGATCCAAAATACTGTAGACCTAGTCGTACTCGGTTAGGACTCTTGAGACCTGGCCTCCTATATAAAGGCCAGGAGAGGGGCTGCCGAGGGACACGATCAATCTTAGCAACCTTAGCCAGCAAAAGCTTAGAGCTAGGTTACCCTAGCAATTAGCCATCTCGACGAGATCTCAGCCGAACTATTCGGCACCCCATTGTAACCCATTATCATCATAATCAAGAACAGACAGGCAGGACGTAAGGGTTTTACCTCATCGAGGGCCCTGAACCTGGGTAAATCGCTCTCCCTGCTTGTCTGTGAACCGATGTCTCGTGTCAGCTTGTAGGATTCCATCAACCCTAAGCCCCTATCGGAGGGCATTGGTGAGGAGTACCCTCGACACCGTGCGTGTTGCACCCATGAATGTGACATTGCCAAGATGGAGAGTGACAAGCGTATACTCATGAAGATGAACGCTCTCCAAGAAGAAGCTTTGATGGAACACTTCCGGGTGAACAAGGCAAAGGAAGTCCAAGTGTTTGATATTTGTCACCCTCACCCGGAGCATGAAGATGACGTCAATCGTTGGAAGGCCAAAATTTATAGACTCCAAGTTCAAACCAAGTACTTGGAAGGAGTCATTGGAGCCAAAGATGGAGCCAAAGAGGGCTCTTGCAATGAAGGAGGAGTGGCTACCAAGCCAAAGAGGAAGAGGAATAAGAGGACCAAGAAGAAGAAGAACAACAAGGAGAACATGGAGATCAACCATGAGGAGAGCGATGCAAGCTCAAGAAGGGATGGAGTACCCAACTCCGCCTCGAAGGGTTTCGCCGGCTCTAACAACCCTTCTCATGTTCTTTTTGTTGATTACTATGGACATATTCGTGCTCGCTTTATTGGTCCTCAAGAGGACAATGTTGATTGGACTATTTGGGTTCCCAAACCCCTTGTTACTAACATGCTAGGACCCATTGAAAAATGGGTACCTAAATCCAAGACTTGATTCCTTGTAGGACTATGCTTCCGGTGGCGCTAAGTGGGTGGTTGATAGTGGAGCCACAAGTCATATGACCGGAAGCAAGAATATTGTTGTCGACCTCGAGCCTTCTCACTCTACCGTATCATATGGTGACAACACGTTCTCTAAGGTATTGGGTCTTGGCAAGGTGGTGGTAACACCTGACATCTCACTTGTGAATGTCCTCCTTGTCGAGACCCTTGGTTACAATTTACTCTCCGTTCATCAAATTGCTCGTATAGGTCTATGTACTTTCTTTGATGAACATATGGTGGTCCTCTTGTGGAGCAAGACACTCCGTGTAGCTTTTGTTGGATATGTAGAGAACGGTTTGTATGTTGTTGACTTCTCCGGAAAGACAACATCTTCCGCTCTTTGCCTATTCGCCAAAGGTGACAAGGGTTGGTTATGGCATCGCCGACTAGCCCATGTCAACATGAGGACTTTGCAAAGTCTCCACAACGGTGGCCACATTCTCGGACTAAAAGAAGATGTCTCCTTTTGTAAAGATCGTGTTTGTAGGGCTTGCGTACAAGGAAAAATGCATGGAGCTCCTCACAAGGCCAAGACTATCATCTCTACCACAAGATGCTTGGAGCTCCTACATGTTGATCTCTTCGGTCTACTGTCTCATGAAAGTCTTGGAGGAAAGAAGTATTGCCTCGTCATTCTTGATGACTATTCACGCTATTGATGGGTATTCTTCTTCAAGTACAAGAGTGAGACTCAACGGACCATGATGGAGTTTGCCAATCAAGTTCAACGCAAGTATGACAACAAGATCCTCGCGATAAGGAGCGACAATGGAACGGAGTTCAAGAACTACACTTTGGATGACTTCCTCGGCGAAGAAGGAATCCAACACCAATACTCCACGCCATATACTCCCCAACAGAATAGGGTTGCCGAAAGGAAGAATCGAACCTTGATCGAAGCCGCTCGAACCATGATGATGGAGTACAAGTCTAACTACAATTTTTGGGCGGAAGCTATCTCTACCGCATGCCATGCTACTAATCGTCTCTACTTTCGCAAAGGTCTAGAGAAGACACCATATGAGATTCTCACCGGCAACAAGCCCAATGTGTCATATTTCAAGGTCTTCGGATGCAAATGCTATGTGCTTGTCAAGGACACACGTCTATCCAAGTTTGATTCAAGAGTTCAAGAAGAAATTTTCGTTGGCTATGCTACGGATTCTCACGCCTATAGAGTCTTCAACAAGTCAAATGGGCGAGTTGTAGAATCTTGTGATGTGACTTTCGATGAAGATGATAGATCATTGGAGGAGCGAAGTGCTTCTTGTGAGAAAGGAGATGCAATTCCCCCGGATGCCATAGGAAGGATGGGTGTTGGCATTCGCCGACCTCATGATCTACCTTCTATGAGTACCGGGGAAGGACCAAGTTCCACCCAAGTGGAGCCATCTACACCACAAGGCCAAGCTTTTTTCGTTGATCTTACAAGTGCAATCCAACCTCTACAACAACCTCAAGTTCAACCTCAACAACTACAACAACAATCAAGTACAAGCTCAACTCATCAAGCTCAAGAACAACATCTACCGCAAGCTCATCTACCACAACAACCAACATCAAGTGACCAAGACCAAGCTTCAAGTTCTTCTCCGAATGGCTCGGGGATGATCTTTATGGACAATCCCATTCCTAATGCCCCCGAGTCATCCGGCTCTCATGATGATGATGATGATGATGCCCACTTCAACAACAATGAAGGTCAAGGCGAGGACCTAAACCGTGATGAAAACCAAGAGGATCCACAAGAATCTACTCCTATAGCCGATACTCGCCGTGAAGATCCTACTACAAGACACTTGCGCCTCAAGTCCCATTCCTTGCGTAATGTCATTGGTGATCTAAAGAGCAAAGTAACCACCCGGAGGCAACTAGCAAACTTTTGTGAGCACCACGCCTTTGTCTGTATGGTGGAACCTCTCAAGGTTAATGATGCCCTTGAAGATCCCGATTGGGTGATTGCGATGCAAGAGGAACTCAACAACTTCAAGATAAATGTTATGTGGACTCTGATGAAGCGGCCCGATCATTGACGAAATGTTATCGGCACCAAATGGGTCTTCAAGAACAAGCAAGATGAACATGGAATCGTCATCAGCAACAAAGCAAGATTGGTGGCACAATGCTATTCTCAAGTTGAAGGCGTGGACTTTGGTGAAACCTTTGCACCCGTTGCAAGGCTTGAGTCCATCCATTTGAGATGTCAATGATGGGTGAACTCAAGTACTTCCTTGGGTTTGAGATCAAGCAAATGCGACAAGGCACCTTCATCAATCAAGCAAAGTATCTCCAAGACATGCTCAAGCGCTTCGACATGAAGGACGCCAAGGCATTGGAACTCCGATGCATCTCAAGTGTCAACTCTCTCTTGACGAGACCGGCAAGGCGGTGGATCCCAAGCTCTACCGTTCGATGATAGGTTCGCTTCTTTGCCTTTGTGCCTCTCGCCCGAATATAATGTTAAGCGTTGGTATGTGTGCACGGTTTCAAGCAAGCTCGAAGGAAAGCCACATTGTGGCGGTCAAAAGGATCTTTCGATATTTAGTTGATACCTGATACGTCTCAAACGTATCTATAATTTCTTATGTTCCATGCTAGTTTTGTGACAATACTCACATGTTTTATATACACTTTATATCATTTTTATGCATTTTCCGGCACTAACCTATTAACAAGATGCCGAAGCGCCAGTTCCTGTTTTCTGCTGTTTTTGGTTTCAGAAATCTTATACAGGAAATATTCTCGGAATTGGACGAAACAAAAGGCCACGTTCCTATTTTTCCAGGGGCTTCACGGAGTCCGAAGGAGAGACGAAGGGGGGCCACGAGGAGCCCACACCATAGGGGGCCGCGGGCCACCCCTTGGCCGCGCCGCCAGGTGGGGACCCCACCTCGGGACTCCATCGACTCTGCCCCTTCGCCTATTTATTCTCTCCGTCGCGAAAACCCTATTACCGAGAGCCACGATACGAGAAAAGTTCCAGCAACGCCGCCGCCGCCAATCCCATCTCGGGGGATTCAGGAGATCGCCTCCGGCACCCTGCCGGAGAGGGGAATCATCACCCGGAGGACTCTACATCACCATGCCCGCCTCCGGATTGATGCGTGAGTAGTTCATCCTTGGACTATGGGTCCATAGAAGTAGCTAGATGGTTGTCTTCTCCTCTTGTGCTATCATGTTTAGATCTTGTGAGCTGCCTATCATGATCAAGATCATCTATTTGTAATGCTACATGTTGTGTTTGTTGGGATCCGATGAATATGGAATACTATGTCAAGTTGATTATTGATCTATCATATATGTGTTGTTTATGATCTTGCATGCTCTCCGTTGCTAGTAGAGGCTCTGGCCAAGTTGATACTTGTGACTCCAAGAGGGAGTATTTATGCTCAATAGTGGGTTCATGCCTCCATTTAATCTGGGACAGTGACAGAAAGTTCTAAGGTTATGGATGTGCTGTTGCCACTAGGGATAAAACAACAATGCTTTGTCTAAGGATATTTGTATTGTTTACATTACGCACAGTACTTAATGCAATTGTCTGTTGTTTGCAACTTAATACTGGAAGGGGTGCGGATGCTAACCCGAAGGTGGAGTTTTTAGGTATAGATGCATGCTGGATAGCGGTCTATGTTCTTTGTCGTAATGCCCTAAGTAAATCTCATATTAGTCATCATAATATGTATGTGCATTGCTATGCTCTCTCTATTTGTCAATTGCCCAACTGTAATTTGTTCAGCCAACATGCTATTTATCTTATTGGAGAGACACCACTAGTGAACTGTGGACCCCGGTCCATTCTTTTACATTTGAAATACAATCTACTGCAATCATTGTTCTCTGCTGTTCTTTGCAAACAAACATCATTCTCCACACCATACGTTTAATCCTTTGTTTACAGCAAGCCGGTGAGATTGACAACCTCACTGTTAAGTTGGGGCAAAGTATTTTGATTGTGTTGTGCAGGTTCCACGTTGGCGCCAGAATCCCTGGTGTTGCGCTGCACTACACTCCTTCACCAACAACCTTCACGTGGCCTTCATCTCCTACTGGTTCAATAACCTTGGTTTCTTACTAAGGAAAAACTTGCTGCTGTACGCATCACACCTTCCTCTTGGGGTTCCCAACGGACGTGTGCTTCACGCGTTATCAATACCCCACACTTCGGACTATGGTACCCAAGGGACACGGACTTTGCTTTGGTTGGCTTCACCGACTCCGATTGGGCGGGCGACAAGGTTGATAGGAAGTCTACATCCGGAGCTTGTCACTTTCTTGGAAGCTCCTTGGTGTGTTGGTCCTCGAACAAGCAAAATTGTGTCTCCGTCTCCACCACAGAAGCCGAGTATATTGCCGCGGCAAGTAGTTGTGCTCAAATCTTGTGGATGAGGCAAATCTTGCGGGATTATGGACTCGAGTATAGCAAGGTGCCTCTTTTGTGTGACAATGAGAGCGCAATCAAGATCGCCTACAATCCGGTTCTTCATGGCAAGACGAAGCATATTGAGATAAGGAACCACTTCATCCGGGACCATATTGCACGCGGAGATATTGTTCTATCCTTCATTGGCACCAAGGAGCAATTGGCGGACATCTTCACGAAGCCCTTGGACGAGAAGTGTTTCATTGAGTTGAGGCATGAGCTAAATATCATTGATCCATCAAACTTTGCTTGACCGTCGTGCGCACATACCAGTCTCAAACTATATATCTAGATGAAAGGCACGCATGAACATAGGGGGGGTGCGGTTTAAACTTATTGAGCTATCCCTCCCCCATAATGCATAAAGAAATCCAAAACATATGCTATTTTTCAAATAAGTGACTAATGAGCTTCATGTTGAGTTGTAGTCGTGAGTCCTAGATACATCTACGCGACTTCACACTACTATACTCTTACACGGTGGCTTCGGCCACCAACCTCCTCCTTGAGGAGTTTTTCGGTTCTTTGTGTTTCTTTGTGACTTTTTTTTCCTTCCTTCTCCTTGTTATCTTTTTCTCCATGTTTTTGGAGAGTCTCATTCAAGCTTTGTTTCCCTTTGATTTTTGCAAGCTTGGTTGTATGTTCTCTCTTACCATCCTTATAGTTTCCTTACCCTCCTTTTTGGTGTTCTGATGCCAAAGGGGGAGAAGTTCTTATTCGGATGGGTTTTTGCATGGGGACCTTCGTTGTTTGTAGCCTTTTGATTCTCGTTGTTTATCTTTTCTTGTGGCTACATCAACTCTATGGAGGAATTTTACGGTGAGTTTGGGTATTCTCAAGGCAAAGGTATGATAACTTCACCCAAAACTCCTTGCATGATCTTGTGTTGCCTCCATATTGCGCATATGTTATTTGAACATGATCTTGTATCCTTGTTGCATATGTGCTTGGTTTGTATAGTCTAGGGGGAGTTATGCCTCTAGGACGTGTGTATTCGTATTCAAATACATATTCAAAATATGCACATGTTTAGGGGGAGCTCCGTCGAGCTTTTGCAAATCTAAGAATCTCATCATAATATCATATGCTTTTGCAAAGTCTTGTGTTGTCATCAAACACCAAAAAGGGGGAGATGGAAAGAGCAAAGTCTAAACCCCGGGTTTTGTGTGTTTGATGACAACACTTGAGTAATCTCACCGTGTGCCTTGAGTATCATTGTTAGATTTGCAAGTGCACGGTGACCTCGCTGGACACGTCAAGATCGGAGGACTGAAGCGTAGCTTATAGGTTTTCTGGTTTTGTGTGTATATCGCGAGGTGACATGGATGGAGAGAAAAAGGGGAGAAAACCATTTTTTGTCAGACCGGTACTACCGGTACTAGTAGCGGTAGTACCGCTACCCCTACTAGTACCGCCCACGGTACCGCTCTGTAGTTCTGCGCTGGATTTGACCCACAGTACGAGTTACGGTACCTCTGCGGTACCTGGAGCGGTAGTACCGCTTGCGAGCGGTAGTACCGCCCATGGTACCGCCCAGGTACCGTAACTAGTTACGGCAGTACCGCTTCGGTACCGATGTGGTACCGCTTTGGATCCAGTAAGGTTTGGACCCCATTGCGGTACCTCGAGCGGTACCGCGAGCGGTAGTACCGCTCTGTGTCCACGTGAACAAGATCTGTAGGATTTCGAACTCAGAGCGGTAGAACCACTTACCCAAAGTGGTAGTACCGCTTAGGCAAAAACTGGACATAACGGTTGGATTTGGAGGAGCCTATTTAAGGGCCCCTTCTTCCCCAACTCGTTTTTATCTCTCCTCTCTATCTCTCCTCCATTGTTGCTGAGCTTAAACCTTGAGGATCTCCCCAACCATCCAACCAATCTTGCCCAAATTTTGAGGAGTGGTGGAGGAGACCCCGATCTATAGTTCTACCAAGAGAGATTTCACCCATACTTGCTACTCCTTAGTGGATCTTGGTGTTAGGGTTCCTATGGTGGGATCTTGGAGGAAGTGCACCTATGGAGGCTAGCTTGGTGTTGTGCTAGCCCCATAGGTTGTTGGGAGCCTCCTTGTGGTGTGGAGCTCGCCCCAACCTTGTGAAGGAATCACCGCCTCGACCGGTGTCTTAGTGGAGAAGGGGAGCCCCTTTGTGGAGCTCTCTTGAGGAAGAAGGTGAGGCCTTCCTTCGTGGTGTGGCTGCCTAGTCTCTTGTGTGAGGCTAGCACCTCCTCAACGCAGATGTACTCTCTTTTGTGAGAGGAACTGCGGGAAACAAACCTCGCCTCGTCTCCGCGCCATCCGGTTGTCCCGCTCCTTACTCTTACTATCTTGCTTGTTCCTTTGCTTGTTGCACTTGTCTAGGATCATTGCAGGAACACCGACATCACTAGAGCAATCACCTTTACCTTCCGCACCGCTAAAATTGAAAAAGATTAAAACTTGACGTAGCATCCATTCACCCCCCCTCTTGTTCGCTACGATCCATTCACCTGCCGAAAGGTTCCATCAAATCGTGGGATGACCTGGTGGATGCTTTCGTCACAAACTTCCAAGCAACATACAAGAGGCCTGTTGGGATCGATGAATTACGGCACTACCAGCAGAAGCCGAAGGAGTCGATGCGAGCGTCCATATATTACAACGAACATCAGTTCGATGGAAAATACGCTCGGAGGTTGCACTCTAAAAAAGCCTCTGAAATTACGAGTGCTATGATGCAAAACCGACGGGGATTTCGCACTCCTCCTTCGCTATAGATGCCTCAAAGAGTGCCGCAAATAGCACGGATCATGAAACACGTACGAAAATGACCCACGCTCGATACTTTAAACTGCAGAAGTATCAAGGAGTGACGGAGTCATTGGCAGATCTAGTGCCACCGATCTAATCGGGAGCTGCTGTCATGACATACATCGGTTGAAAGCAAAGTTGCACATACAACGGGTTTAGCAAGACCCGCAACACGAGTTGATCACTCAAATAATTTGCTACCAGCAAACATACATACACATCATAACACAGATGTAAAAACGAGTAATTAAGATTTACTCCTTCAAAATTTGCTAACAGCACCAACATGGCAGAGGTACGTATATATACACCTGCCGATAAAATAGTTTAACTTTGACCATCCGAACATTCGTATGTGATAAATATCAAGGCTTCCTACTTACAATAGGGGCATATCTGTGGATTACTCCTGAGGAGTCGTTTTTTCTTCGGCTGTCACTGAGGCTCCTTCAAGCCTCTCAATAACAATTGCGGCAGGAAGGTCCACCTTCGGGTAAAGCGGCCCTAATTCACCTACTGCATTGGCAATCGCCAGCAGGTCTGCTGAAGGATGACATACAAGAACAAGGGCGAGTGCAGCTCTAGCTCCCGCAAGAAGTTGTGCTCGAACCAAGCTTCGGATCTTCTTGGCGTTACTAAATTCTGACATCAGAGTCAACAGCGTGGGAGGGACCGCGTCCAAAGGGAACACCGTCTTCCAGATCACTCTCAATCCTTTATAGCACTTGTCGAAGAAACGGTGGACCTGCTGGACCCGATCTTGGAATTTCACGACCGTGGAAGATTTCGAATGATCTTTCCAGAAAACTTCATCTAAAGATGATAGTTTAGCCAATGCATTCACGCGCTCATGAATCCGCTTGTTCTCCTCATCTGGGTTCAGAGCTATAACTAGAAAAGGAAACAAAGGAAGATAAGAAGATATCTTTCATGGAAAACAAGGGGCAAGAGGGCAGAAGTGCTTACAGTTCAAACTCGCTGTGGCTCTATGCAATTCAGCAAGAGCATATCGTTCTGCGTCAACCGCAAGCTCGTTCTTCTTCCTGATAATAGCAGCCAAGGCGTAAGTACTGCACAAGTCCTTTTCCATATGGGTGATTCGATCCTTCATACGCTGGAGTCGATCACTTTCAGAGCAAGCACCCGAAGAATCATCGGTAAATGGTTGGACAGGAAAAACCTGCAAAAAATGTTAAAAGGCGTGATGGATCATATGGATTCGACACTGGAATTTACTCCCATCGGGAGCGTGCAAACAAAAAGGTGTTATAGCAAGAAGACACTGGCAACATTGCCAGCACAGAATTTGTTACAATCATAGAAAGTTTTATGACAGGACATTGTTTCAACCGAAAGCAAGATTACAACAATATAATCAAGGGCTTGGGTCTGGTTGGACATGCTCGGTCCAATGGACGATTTATTTGCCGAGACCAGCTCAAGGAGTTGACGAGCACACTTAAGCGCCGAGATCTTAAAGGCACCCAAGTCAACAAGTCGCCCATCTTGCTCTTTTGGCAGCTCCTTGGACATCTCTTCGATATTGGCTTTGAAGCCATGACCCATCATAAGCTGAAAGGCTAGGAGGGCACCATAGGTACGCGAAGTACGTTTGAATACCTCGAGGACCTCCCTCGTGTTGATGGCGAAAGCATCGATCAGCTGCCCCAAGGTCTTGTTTTGATCGATCTTGGGGAAGATCATCGAGTGCATCCGCGTCATGGATCCTTTACCCTTCTGAAGGAGGTCCTGAAAAAGCTGGTGAGACCCGAGGGTCATTGACAAAGCATTCGCCGGAGAATTATTCGGCAATTTATCTAGAGCCTCAGCAGGGATGTAGGCAGCTTCTGGAGAAAGTGAAAGAGGAGGAGCTCACTAACCAAAATCAAATCGATAAAGCAAAAATCGGAAAGGAGGCCAAAAGGGGATTACTGAGCAAGGCCAAGGAAGATTGGCGAAGGAGCTCATCTTTTTCAATCGCCCGAGCTTCGGCAGCAAGCCTGGATGCCTCTTCATCCTTCAGCCTCTTCCTTAGCCCCTCGAGCTCATCCTTCAAGGAATCAACCTCCTGGCGGGCCTCGGCAGCTATCTTTATCGCACCCTCCAGCTTCGAGGAAGAAGACTCGACCTCCTTTTGCAGCCGAGTCTTGTCAACTTCCAGAGAAGTGTATTGGGAGGCGAAGGCCTCCAGAGAAGAGATAACAGCTCACAAATCCTTAAGAGATAAGGAAAAATAATTAGACGAAGAACTGGTTGTCAACAAACTTATAATTTGATCAGGGAAATCGTCCCACATGGATATATCGTTAAAACAGGAAAAGCTTACAGGTTTCCCTGGAGGAGAAGCTGTAACCACGGCAGTCAAAGAAATCTCCTTCCCTTTGGAAAGGGAAGAAGTTGTCGATATTTGAGCCATGGGGGCTGCGGCAGGAGTCGAAGCCTCGGAAGCGGCTGGATTCGGCACGATGGCACCAGATTTGGCCTTCTTGGCCGGAGGCTCGATGAAGCCATCTTCACTGCAAGAACAAAAAACTAGCGAAGTCAGAATTCAATGCATATGGCGAAGTTAGAACACAATCCTAGAAAAGGAAGCAAGGACTTACAAATCATAGAGACCATCTTCATCGGCAAAGCCGCCGGATGATCTCTTTGGAGGTAGTGCCTCGGCCTTTTCCGTAGCTGCATCAACAAAGGCAGCACGATCAGCATCGTCATCATGCATTGACCCCGCTGTATCGCTCATATCATCGGCAGAGAATCGAGGATTGATGGAAAAAGCCTCAGGATTCATCGGATCATCATGTTGATCTATCGGGCTTGCATTCCCTAGAGTATGGGACCCTACAAGGACTAAGGAATCCCTTTTCTTGGAAAAATTGTTCGACAGGTCTTGCAAACGTTCAAGAGCCGTAAGGATCTGTCGTAGTTGACGAGTGAGAATAATGGCAGTTAAAATAATCAAAGGAACATGACAATAAGAGCATAAAGGGGAAATTTACCTCGGTTGGCAGATGACCAGCGTCAAATGGCGGTTGAGGAGATATCAGTGGAATTGAATCTTCCTGGCTAAAGAGGGTGAGACACCGGACTTCGTCAAGCAGTTCTTTTTCGGATAATTCAGCAATATTTACTCTAGTCTCGTCCCTGGGACCCGAATACAACCACATCGGATGGGTCCTAGACATGATCGGCTGAACTCGATGTTTTAAGAACACAGCGGCTACCTCAGTACCTATCATGGTTTGACCATCGGATTCTTTGATCCGAAGGAATCTATCAAATAACTTGTCTACTGTTGGTTTTTCATCGGGTGAGAGGATATTTTTCCAAGACTTCTTGGGCTTGCTTCTAGAACATCGGAGAATTGGGGGGGAGCTGGGAGTCGGCTGCTGATGAGTCCTTAATATAAAACCACTTCAGCCTCCATCCTTGCACGGATTCTTTCATCGGGAAGTTGAAGTAGTTGACTTCCTTACGAGCAACAAAACCAACCCCACCAATGACGAAGGACCCACCACTGCTGTTATATCTTTTCACGAAGAAAATCTTCTTCCACAAACCAAAGTGGGGCTCAATGCCCAAAAACGCTTCGCAGAGGGTGATAAAGATGGCAAGGTGAAGGATTGAGTTGGGGGTTAACTTCCATAATTGAATCTCATACACTCGAAGGAGGTGGTGAAGAAATTTGTGAGCGGGAAGCGAAAGACCTCGGTACAAGAAGGATAAGAACATCACAGTAAAACCGGCAGGAGGATTGGGCCGTGAAATTGCACCTGGAAGAATAACATTCCCCTCGTCAGAAGAAATTATTACGAGGCTCCGGGCCCTCTTTTCATCTCGCTTCGTGGTGGTAGAAGCTGGCCAATCGCCAGGGATAGGCCCGGCCGTGGAGCTTGACGGCGCTGGCGGTGCCGGAGCTGAGGGAGGAGCATCTGGCGCGCTTCTCCGCGGCGGATTCGAAGGAGCCCTGACGGTGGTGCCACTGCTCACGGCGCTGGTGGCGAGAGTGGGATTCTTCTTCTTCACCATTGTGAGATTTGAGGGAGATCTGGGAGTTGCGACGGTGGCGTGGTAGTTGCAAACGAAAAGGATGAATGAGGAAGAAGGGACGCAAGGATGAAGTGTGGAAAGGGGAGTTTACCCCAAGAGATTATAAAGTGAAAGGAAAACCTGAGAATTGAGCGGGCACGTGTCGTTGCTCTCAATTTATTGAGGGGATTTTTTCTCATCATAGATCGCGGAAATCGAGGAGTCACCTTGGTAACTGCACGCAAGTAGTGGTCATTTCTTAAACAGAACCGCATAGAAGTAGGATGGGACCGTCAGGTCACGTCCTATCAGTCAGATTTACAACAGTAATTACATCATCACTGACGTCAAAGTATGCTTGAAGTATCCGAAGAAAAGTCGAAATTTGGGCTCGAAGACTTTCTTGCAGAGAAGCGCGTGAAAGGAATATCTAAGGAAAGGGTCAAAACATTCGGCTCGAGTCTACGCACGGATTGCAAGCATCCGTACCTAGACTCGGGGGCTACTCCCATCGGGAGCGCTGGACGTGCACCCGATAAATTTAGACGAGGATGAAAACCGGAAACCCAAGTGCTACTCCCATCGGGAGCGCCGATTACGCACCCGACAAACTTTTTTGCACTCCAGGATCATGCCCGGGGACTTAATTCTGTGTAGAGTAGCGTTGTTTTGTCTTCGGCAGTTAACCAGCAAAGCTGGACACGTTACTCAATATCCTTTACGCATTAAACCCTTACTTGAAGAATTGAAGCCCCGATGCAAATATATCGGATGACCTATGAAGGCCTGCGGAAAGCTTCGGGAGAAGAAGACATTCGAGTGGCACAACTTGAGTCTACGAACGGATTGCAAGCATCCGTACCTAGACTCGGGGGCTACTCCCATCGGGAGCGCTGGACTCGCACCCGATAGAAGGAGATGATGATATTACAAGAAGGACAAGAAGTATCAAGGGAGAAGAACATTCGGTGGAGGCATGCTTTAGTCTCTACCCGAAAAAACTTCGGCTAGACACTCGGGGGGGCTACTGACGTGGGCATTACCCTTCGGGTAACTGATATTGCCCTATCCTGTACGACCCAACTGGAGGCCCATGAAGACACTCGAAGGCAAGGTGGACCACTACGTCGGTGCCGAAGGGGGTTCCTTGAAGAACAAGACGAAGAAAAGAAGAATACAAGAAAAGTATAGAACTAGGATCTTTTGTAACCTGGTCGTACCCGGACAGATCTCTCGAGACCTGGCCCCCTACATATGGGCCAGGAGAGGGGCTGCCGAGAGGGACACACACAATCTTAGCAATTTTAGCCACCATAAGTCCAGAGCAAGGTCCCCGTAGAACTTAGCCTCTCGACGAGATCACAGCCGAAACCTTCGGCACCCCATTGTAACCCGATATTTTCATAGTCAAGATCAGACAGGTAGGACGTAAGGGTTTTACCTCATCGAGGGCCCCGAACCTGGGTAAATCGCTCTCCCCGCTTGTTTGATAACCGATGGCTTGTGTCAGCTTACATGATTCCATCTACCCTAAACCTCAAACGGAGGGCATTGCCGAGGAGTACCCTCGACATTCCCCTCCACCAATGGTCTCACATAAATTCAACAAAGCAAACTCATAAAAAGTTTAATGAGTTTCAGAAAGAAATAAAACTAGGCCCCTCCTTTGAGAATCTACGAATGATTCACCATATCATCTCGCAGTTAGTGATGAGTAACTAAGTCTCAAATTTCCCGACGCATGGCGAAAAAGGTAGCGAACTTAAAATGTGAGGAATGAATGCCACATATGCATGGTGCATCGAGTATTCTCATTTTAGTCTTGGATTACTTCCTTTAGATGTTGACACCATCCCAAAAATACAACTTGGACAAGTTGTTCATTTCACTAGTATGAATTTCAGTAAATCGGGCAATACTCCAACACTCATTCACCCCCTAGGCGAGGTTAGCTCAGATCAACGTCGGGTGTCTTCATCGAGTTAATGTCGTCACACGCACACACACGTACGCGCACACACACGTGCGCAAACAAAAAGAAAACTAGGAACCTTCTCACGTAGCCTAGGTCTTGTCCTGTAAGAAAAAACCCAGGTCCACCCTAGTTTCGAACCAAAATATTTTTGAAGATACATTAGTAAGATATTTTTGAAAATAAAACCGCAAAAAGGGAATTGAAAAATATGGACTGGCTGTTTTGTCCAAAACCACATCTTTCGGAGAACCACGAGGGTATCTATTGATGGGCTCATACTATACCTGGGCATGTGTTGGGCCAGGCCTCATGTCGGGCCGAGGAAAGCCCGACGCTGAAAAATCAGGCCCAAGCTTAACCCGGCCCGACCAAATACCCACCAAACCCGTTGGGCCATCAGGTTGCGGGCCGGGCAGTAGTGTAAAACACCGATTTCGGGCTACATAGGCCCGGCTCGTTTGTCGGGCAAACATTTCTAGACCTAAGCCCGAGTTTTTCGGGCCGGGCTGCCCATGGCCAGGTATAGCTCATAACGACGTATGACATTTCGAGCAATTGATGCAAAGCACGTGTAGGGTTTTATCCCATCCGTGTGGCGTGTGTAGGGTGTAAATGAATAGGATAATTTCCTCGCCGAAACTGGTCCCAAATTCGCTTTGAAGTGTCCATATATGATTTTAAAGAATGTGACAAATAAAGATATCCAATTTCGAAATAGTGCTCCGGATACGGTATAGGATATGGTATAGCAAATAACATGCTGATATGGATTGTCCGATATTAAATTAAGATAATCCGAATGTTTTAAACCGCATAATTCGATTTTTGAGTCAAAAGCGAATGCCAATTCAGAAGGTTAGCAGTTATTGAGTTTCAAAATTTATTTGGCGAGCATATCTAGTTCTAAATTCTATCACGTAAATTGTGTCTTTTTTTAATAACTACACAAGACTAAAAGTTTAAATCTCTCTCAAGATTTGCGAAAACTATAGCTATCTACTGATATATATATCCGACTATATTTGTTTTCGGACCGCATGCGTCCTATTTCCGATTCGAATCTGCACTCCGATATATCCACATTGAATCTAAAACCGATCAATATTTGCTCCGATCTAAATCCGGAAAAATATGTGGTGAAGGATATGGTATAAGCAAAATCCGATTTGATCCATTTGTACCTCTAGGCGTGTGCAAGACCTGGAGGAAAGAATGGCGCATCTGTAGGGTGCAGTCCCACCGGTGGAAAATGTGAGCTCACCGTATTGTCCCCCGATGGAGCATCGAAACGGAGTCGGAACACGATTTGCGCCACGTACAGAGCATGCATGATTTCCCTTGTATGCGGTCCAGGATCTTAAACTGCCTTCCATTTCCAGGAACCTACCGATTGGCTGCAAGCCGTAGCTAGCGGTTTGAAGTCACGGCATTGCCGCCCCCGATTAACCCACCCGTCGCGCGCGCGGTCGGTCGTTTCACCGTCCTGCCTAGGCTACGCACGCGCGCGCGCAGTTGGGCCAGTTGTAGGTAAGCCGACTCGAGATCACACACCCGGCCTCACCTACTACCTCTCGCCGTCGCGGTCACCGTGTCACACTCACGCCCAGGGGAGCCACCCGCCCACACGGCGCCTAGCTCATCCCCTCTCACTACTCTTCTTCTCCTCCCTCTCACCTCGCCGTCGACCCAGCTCCCGGCTCTATAAATTCCGCACTACTCGAACCAACATCGCCCAGGCCTTTGCCTTTTACGACGAATCCTACCAAACCGAGCTACCAGATCCTTCTCTACTAATCGAGCTCCCTACGCTGCTCCGCCTGTCTTCGTTTCCGCCTCACCGCCGGCCGGTTCTCCGCTCCAAGCTACGTCCGTCCGTCCACATATATAGCATCGACATGACCATCGCCGAGGTCGTGGCTGCCGGAGACACCGCCGCCGCGGTGGTGCAGCCCGCCGGGAACGGGCAGACCGTGTGCGTGACCGGCGCCGCCGGGTACATCGCGTCGTGGCTCGTCAAGCTGCTGCTGGAGAAGGGGTACACCGTCAAGGGCACCGTCAGGAACCCAGGCATGTCACCCATGCATTCATCATTTTCTTACTAGTCGTATGCGTTATGCGACTTGTGTATTAACTATTGTGGACTGCATGCAGACGACCCGAAGAACGCGCACCTGAGGGCGCTCGACGGCGCCGCCGACCGGCTGGTCCTCTGCAAGGCCGACCTCCTCGACTACGACGCCATCCGCCGCGCCATCGACGGCTGCCACGGCGTCTTCCACACCGCGTCCCCCGTCACCGACGACCCCGTACGTACTCCATAGAACTCGGCACCCCTAGCTTCTCTCCGTTCTCTCTGTATGTCTGTCACCGTCGATCGCCATGGCAGCACGCATGCATGCGCGCGCAACGCTAGCTAGACGCTGACCGACTCATTGTGCAGGAGCAAATGGTGGAGCCGGCGGTGAGGGGCACGCAGTACGTCATAGACGCGGCGGCGGAGGCCGGCACGGTGCGGCGGATGGTGCTCACCTCCTCCATCGGCGCCGTCACCATGGACCCCAACCGCGGGCCGGACGTGGTCGTCGACGAGTCGTGCTGGAGCGACCTCGACTTCTGCAAGAAAACCAGGGTGGGTGCTGCATGCTCAATTTTTATTATCATAGCTACCCTTTTTCTGCACCATGCTGCATTTCTTTTCCAAAAACAACTCTCAAAAGATATGCTACGTGGTGAGTTCCTATAGCTGAATTATTACAACTACCACCCTATCGATCACTACCGCCCTAAAAGTGTTCAACTTTTGAAGGCAACCAAAACCAATACATGAACGACGATCGTGTGCGCTTGTCGTCGTTATCATTAGCCTCTGTAGCTCTAATTTTCACCTATGTACGCATGGATAGACGATTCGGAAATACAGTTCAGTTTACCTACCATATACTATGCCGAAATCGAACGCACACAGGTGTGAGGCAGCAGCCGCTCACGAGTTATGCGCCGAAACCGACATCTCGGAATCTTCAGTCCACAATCAAAAAATAGACACCTGGTACCACTACAAAATTATACTCCTACTGTATATTGGTAAAACAAAACATTTTCTTTTTTATTTGATAGGAGTGCTGCAAATTAAAGTACTTTGTGTCATTTTTCAAAGGAAAAAAAAAACACCTTTACCACTCTTCTTCCTTGCCATCATTTTTTTTTTACCAAAGTTTGTTCTGTCAAATGAACATATATATAGTTCGGTGCTATCTCAGTGCCATTTACCGGCCACTAGCTAGTAGGACTGCCATGTTCCAGCAAATTGTCTAGTGGACCGGAGTGGCCAAAAGGAGCCAATTATCTAGGGTTGCAAGCGGGATCACACAAAAGCCTCGCCTCTAGTTCATTTTATCAATTAAGTGGTACTTTCTCAGGGACCCCCCTTGCAACTCTACCATTACATCCGTGCAAAATAAAAGCTAGCATCACGCACCAGATTTAGTACTCCCTCCGTTTTTATTTAGTTCGCATTCTAGGTTCAGCCAAAGTCATACTTTGCAAAGTTTAACCAAAATTATAAGAAAAAAATATCAATAATCATCATACAAAATACATATAATATAAGAGTAAACCTTATAACGATTCTACAATAGATTTTTTTATTGCATATGTCAATATTTTTTCATAAATATTTACTCAAAATTATAAGGTTTGACTTTGACTAAACCCAGAACCTTCTTAGAGAGGAAGAAATGCATGGGCAAAAGCAAATCATGCATATGGGCAGGAGTAACATTTTTTTGACTTTCATAGAAAGTACTGTATGGCACTAAACGGTCTAAACCGGACACTGGAAGCAAATCGTGCACGTGGGCAATATTATCTACCGTCGCGTCGCCAGTCTCCCCATGCCCATGACCATGCTTGGAATTTTAGTCTCGCCGGAGCTGCCGAGTGCATGCATAGTGACGAGTTTCAATAGGCCACTATATATGTGATCATGGCTCTTGATTTGTCACTTTCTTTTTTTGCCGAAGGATATAGTAGTATTACTTTCTCTGCTATCACAAAGAAAGAACTGATTGTGTCTAGTCTAGGTGGTCTCAGAATTCTGCATGACTCCAGAGTATTCTTGATGCCACTTGTTTGTTATTGCAAGAAACTTAATTCGGAGACAACCAAAAGCTCATCCCATGTCTCTGGAACTAGTAGACATAAGAAAATCTCATGGTATCAGTTTGCTATTTATCTACAACTGAAACGGCATGTTTGGTTTTATTAAATTCAGAACTGGTACTGCTACGGGAAGGCGGTTGCGGAGCAGGCGGCATCGGAGTTGGCGCGGCAGCGCGGCGTGGACCTTGTGGTGGTGAACCCGGTGCTGGTGATCGGCCCCCTGCTGCAGCCGACGGTGAACGCCAGCATCGGCCACATCCTCAAGTACCTGGACGGGTCGGCCAGCAAGTTCGCCAACGCCGTGCAGGCGTACGTGGACGTCCGCGACGTGGCCGACGCCCACCTCCGCGTCTTCGAGTGCGCCGCCGCGTCCGGCCGCCACCTCTGCGCCGAGCGCGTCCTCCACCGCGAGGACGTCGTGCGCATCCTCGCCAAGCTCTTCCCCGAGTACCCCGTCCCCACCAGGTACGCGTACGACCTGCTTGCTAGCCGCTTCCGTTAATTCCATTGCCTTAATTGATTGCATGATGCCGCTCCTAATTTACTCACTTGCTAACTAATTGCATTCATATATGATCTACCAACCGTGGAGAAAATTAGCAAGAGTCTGTCGGGGCGTCCCGGTCCAGTGCAGTTAACCTGCATGTCGATGGTCTGCAGGTTGCAGCTTACTTGTGGTTCTTTAGTTCAGAGACACAGAGCAATTGGGCACTAAGCAAAACTGACATCACTGGTAATTAGGTAGCTCCCACACACTGAAGTGGGTGGATCCCATCGGTAGTAGGTAAGGGTGGATAGTACTGGACGAGAGCTCGATCGTTGTTGTAAAAAAGCGAGTGACCACCACTTCACCATCCACTGCAAGTAGCTGCTAGTGAACCATCCAACCAGCTCCCTGGATCACTCTGCTCCGTCCGTACCTTCAGCTACCTACAGAAGCGACATGAACACACAGACACACAAGGCCGGCTCACCATTCGCATAGGTCAAACCAAATGTTGGTGAACGGCAACATCGCCACAAGTCGCGTGCTAGTTCGAGGTTGTGTCCGGTGTACCGAGGCCACACTATTCGTGCTGCCCGTCGCTGATATTTGCACGCGTAGCTGTCGACGGAAGTAGGTGGACTGACAGATACACATATCCTCATTGCCTTCTCTGCTCGGTTTCTGCTAGGATTGCCATCTTCAGGAGTGCCTATCCGCACGGCAGAAACGCGTAGCATCAGGCCAGAAAGCAGCGTGCGTGATATCGTAACCCAGACGGTCTTCACCTGTCCATTCTGGGCTACCTGGCATACTACCTCGGTGCCGCTGTGCCGCTGACCAATTCGTGCACGACCACTATAGCAAAACCCTATGCATGTAACTGCTTCAAGATCAGCAGTGACATGTGCAATATAAACCTCAAGTGTGCACTCTAGTGCGTACTGATAAAACCGTATAACTGGTGACCCAGTCATTCTTCTCTTTTTTATTTGTTTGGACCAAACGAACACAGCATGTTATCCATCACCAACAAGTGGCGCTGATTTTTCAAACTACACTGGGATCATACTGGAAACCAAAGCAGGAGAACATCTTCGAACCAAGAGATGTTTACTAAATTTGAAAGAAAATGTACTGACAAGTAATCTGTCTGAAGCAAGACACATACTACCTCGGTTCGAACGTGGGACACCATGCCCGTGCCATATTAGCTAGGCACCACTCTGCCGTCGATTGTATCCCAACGGAGGGAGTATCGATTTGCGCAAAGTTCCTACATACATAGCCGCTCAAGATATAATCTTACGACCTTCCGTCGAAATCGGTGATACGTCGCAACCTATAGCTAACTTGGCAGAGCATAAAATAACTATCTAAGGTTGGGGTCTCCCTCTTTTCAATCAACCTTTCATACCGAATGATGGGAGTGTTTGTGAAAACATCTCTTGGTCGACTCAGCATTAGCGCCCTACCAATTTCTCTGTGGACAATGCCACCTTAAATCGTTTTTTAGTCTTCATGATTTACTCCCCCTTATATCTGGCCGTAGTCCCTCTTTTCCATTTTTCTTGTCTGGTTTTAAGTCAAATTTAGACTACTAAAACAACAGCAAGATTTTATGGAAGGGAGGTAGTGCAAAACAGAAAGTCCGATCGAAATGCGTGCCAATTTGTCGTCGCGGCGGCCGGACTAAAATGGATCTGCATGTCCATACCGTTCGTCGGAGTATCCTGCGAACGGTCGTGTGTTTAGTCAACATTAATGTGAGGTTCATGTGATACTCTTGCTTGAAAGATACTACTACTGCTACCTCGTAGACTGAATGAAGTATGTGGACTGTTCAGCTCTCTGCACATGTCAAATGTCGTTACTCATACCTTTCGTCAGAGCATCCTGCGACGCGCGCCGGTGCCGAAATTTCGCCGTGTGTTTAGTCAAGATCAACGTGAGGTTCATGCGGTACCCTATCTGGCTTCGAAGATACCAAGCAGACTGCGGCTAGATTGTCATTTTGATGTCGCAATCTTCACCAAACCTGCCCTTCCGGACCACAGCAGCAGTACGTAACAATGGTGTCATCGCCATGCGTTGCTCGTGTCCAAGGAAACGGAGGAATCTCGGCTTCCCACAAGTCACGCATCGATGTTCACACCTGAATTGGTCGACGTTTCTTCTTCTAGACTAGAAAAAGATTACAGAACAACGCAAGCTTCGTTCAAGTCCATACTTCTGTTCAGTATACTCCTGATGATTGCAGTTATATCAGCATGTCTATTCTGAATTTTTGCACTTCTATTCAAAGGATGGGCTGGAATTGCTACTGACTTTGGTGTGATGTGTGTGGCACAGGTGCTCTGATGAGACGAACCCGAGGAAGCAGCCATACAAGATGTCGAACCAGAAGCTCCAGGACCTCGGACTCGAGTTCAGGCCGGTGAGCCAGTCCCTGTACGAGACGGTGAAGAGCCTCCAGGAGAAGGGCCACCTTCCGGTGCTCAGCGAGCAGGCAGAGGCGGACAAGGAAACCCTAGCTGCCGAGCTGCAGGCAGGGGTTACCATCCGAGCATGAGGAACAAGAAATCAACCATGTCCATACTGCTACTGTCATGTAAACCAGCTGTTGAATGCCTAAAATCTAAGTTCTTGTAATACTGTGTTGTTTCATGTGGACTAGATTGATCGAATAAACATCTCTACACAAGGTTGCTAATTTGAAGTAGGGCTGTGTGCCGTCTGAAACGAAATTTAGAGGTTCTGAGTGCTATACCACACGGCCAGAGTTTGGCTTAGGCATCACAACCTTCTCATACGATCACTCTAGTTCACATGCTGATGCAGGAGCAACTTTTATCAGCAGTCTGCAATCCTTACTTGATCATTACATTACAGTAAATAAAATAGCAATACATGACTGTATCAACACAACTCACAAGATACAATGACACTTCATTGACAACAGGATCACAAATAATTGGCACTTCAAGTAACAAGGTCAAACAGAGGGAAATGCCGCAGCAAGTGACACTTCACAAGGAGGCCTGAACTATGAAACAAAAGAGTTGGTAAAAAATAATTAAGAGTTGGTGATAAGGCAATGCAACTAGAGTGCAGCAAAAGTTACAGAACTCCACCCTCAACTTCTTCAAATTGAGAAATGAGCTCAGTGAGAACAAGGAATCTTCAATACTCGATTGGAATCAACCATTGTAGTACTATATATAGTGGTGGCCCTCTTGATCATCAAAAAAGGGGCCATTATATCGGCATACGAGTTGCCAACCTCTTACAGAGGAATAGAACAGTTATTTAGATAAGACGTGAATGGGAACAAAAGTATGAAAGCATCATCTCTATGAAAGCATGTATTCACAAATATTTTGTTTTTGTTTTACTTACCTATTGAAAATCCTTTAGGTTTGTCCTCATTTGCTTGTCTTCTAACTAGGTGTTCAGTTTGTGGAACCAGATGACAAATTGACAATATACTACCTTCCTTACTTGGGTTTGGGAAATGAAATGAGTAGGATATAAAATAAGGATTTTTTTAAGGAGCATGCCATGATGGATGAGGTGATCTCTCTAACAAGAGCCCCTAAACATAGCAGGAGAACTGCCATTCCCCCGCCCATTGGGGGTGTACACGACATGATAAATGAAAATTAACAGAAAACACAAAATCTCCAAACAGCCCAGGAATAAACAAAGAATCTCCTATCAAATTCAATGAAGCTAGCGTAGAACTTCGATGGGTATTGAACTTTGATGGGTATTGAACCTGCCCTTCTGGACCACCGCAATGGTACGCAGTGATGTTGTCATCACTAAAGCATTGTTCGTGTCCAAGGAAACAGAGGAATCTCAGCTTCCCATAAGTCACGCATCATGTTCACACCTGAATTGGTCAACGTTTCTTCTTCTAGAAAAAAACCACAGATCAAGTCTACACTTCGGTTTTGTACAGTTGATGATTGCAGTGATATATACATGTCTATATCCTTATTTTTTTGTTCTTATTTTCAAAGGATGGGAATGTTACTAACTTCGTGTGATGTGTGTGGCACAGGTGCTCTGACGAGGCAAAACCGAGTAAGTAGCCATATAAGATGTCGAACAAGAAGCTACATGACCTCGGACTCGAGTTCAGGCCGGTGAGCCAGTCCCTGTACGAGACGGTTAAGAGGCCACCTGCCGGTGCTCATTGAGCAGGCGAAGGCTGACAATGAAACCCTAGCTGCAGAGCTGCAGGTAGGGGTTACCATCCAAGCATGAGTAACAAGAAATCAAGCACGTCCATACTGTTACTGTCCTCTAAACCAGCTAGTGTTTGTTGAGTGTCTAGGTTCTTGTAATACCATGCTGTTTCATATGAACTAGAGTGATCGAATAAACATCTCTACAAAAGGTTGCTAATTTTAAGAAGTGGGTTGTGTGCCGTCTGCAACCAAACTTAAAGGTTCAGAGTACCATACCATACGGCCAGAGTCTGGCTTAGGTATCACAACTTGTTCAGACCACACAAAAAAGTAGATAGTATTTTTTGAACAGCCTGAAACAAAGAGAGCACTGTGTTCTACATATGCTGATGCAGGAGCAACTTTATCAGCAGTCTGCAATCCTTACTTGATCATTACAGTAAATAAAATAGCAATACATGACTGTATCATCACAACTCACAAGAACCAATGACACTTCCTAGACAACAGGATGACAAATAATTGGTACTAAAAGTAACAAGGTCAAACAGAGGGTAATGACGCAGCAAATGACACTTCACAAACAAGCCTGAACTATGAAACAAAAGAGTTGGTAAAAAGAACGAAGAGTTGGTGACAAGGCAATGCAAGTAGAGTGCAACAGAAGTTACAGAACTCCACCCTGAACTTCTTCAAAGTTACGTAATGAGGTCAGTGAGAACAATGAATCTTGAATATTTGATTGGAATCAGCAATGATAGTACTGAAGATAGTAGTGGCCCCTCTTTATCATCAAGAAAGGGACCATTAAATCTAACACAACCTAACCCAATGCAACGTTGCAAGTTGACAACATATAGTCATCAAATCTGGCCCAGTAAAGACAGAACAGAACACATCAAGTAAAATATGCAAGGAACACACATACGAGATGCCAAACTCTTACAGACAAACAGAACAGTTATTTAGGTAAGACATGAATGGGACAAAAGTATGAAAGCATCATCTCTATGAAAGCATGTATTCACATATAATATTGTTTTTTGGTTTTACTTACCTATTGAAAATACTTTAGGTTTGTCCTCATTTGCTTGTCTTCTAAGTTCTAACTAGGTGTTCAATTTGTGGAACCAGGTGACAAATTGACAATGCAATACTACCTTCCTTGCTTGGGTTTGGGGAATGAAATCAGTTGAAAATAAAATAAGGATTTTAAAGGAGCATGTCATGATGGATGAGGTGATCTCTCTAGCCAAAAAGCCCCTAAATATAGCAGGAGCACTGCCATCCCCAGCCATTGTGGTGTACAAGACATGGTAAATGAAAATTAACAGAAGACACAAAAATCTCCAAACAAACCAGGAATAAACAAAGGATCTCATATCAAAATTAATGAAGCTAATATAGAACTTCAATGGGTATTTAAGTGCCCCATCACTCCATTTATACTTCTCAAATTATGTTTAGAGAACCCAAGGAGCCCAGTGTACTCTTCTGATGCATCGCGTAGCTAGGTCGATACATGTGAAGTCGAAGTCGAGAACTTCATTTTAGCATTGTGAAATCTACATGTAATAGGAAATGAGCTAACAATACACAAATGCTTTCTAACAGCTTATAAGTAACATGCTCGTTTCTGATGCTAGAGCATTCTTACACAAGTATAAATGGAACAGACAAGGCAATGATAACAACACTTCATAAAGATGCTAAAACTGTAGTATAAGGAATCTGAAATGAGAACAATTAGAATCAAGTGTGCCACTAAAAATAGTGGTGTCGTGCCCCGTCATTATGAGGATAAATCAAAAAAAAAAACTTCTCAGACCTAACCCAGCACAAAAAATGGTAAAAAACCATTTCGTCATCAAGTCTGGCCCAGTGTAAGACAGAAGCAACCATAAGATATCAAGCTAGAAAGAAGCATAGGAAATGCCAATCATGTGCAGTTAATTACAGTCTTAGACACGATTTAAAATGGCCCAAAACTGAGAATAAATTCAAATAAGTTTGTTTTTTATGGAAGAAGCTTTAATTTAGAAAAGAGTTGTTTTTCATAAGAACTTATGGGGGGGTCGCAACTCAAGCTCAATCCCCTCGAAACAAAACTATTTCAGGCCATAAAAGCCTTTAATCATTTACTCAATAAATTTGATTATATTTACATTGAAAAGAACTCTCGATCAAAGCTAATTATTGCAGCTCAGTCTTTTGTTGTTTCACTGAAGTATTTTGTCCCCATTTTGATAACTTTTAAATACACCAGAACTCCAGTCACCCCCAATTTTCCAGGTGTCTTACATGCTAAATGATAACGAAACTACCTTAAAGAAATTACAATGGGTCAACAAATAGTACACTCATTATTAAAACTTAACAAGAAAAACACTTCAGGTTCATCACGTCATGCAGAAATCCAAAAATTCATAACATTCTAGTTTTTACATATTATGCTTTATGTTCCACACATAACATCTACTCCCTCCGGTCGGATTTAATCGACGCGGAGGGAGACCTGCCCGATGCATGTCATTAGTGGTGGGTGGCGTCAATTAATTAAGTCCAGAGGTAGTAGTTATTTGCCATCCTGTAGGGCAACTGGCGTCCAAAATAATGCCATCCGCATTTCTTAGTCATTACACCCAACTACATGTACTCTTGTGCAAATTAACATATATAAGGTCTTATCTATCCCATACCAAAAGTAGATATGCATAAATATGTTGAATGAAAATAAAGAAAAGCTATAATTTAATTCTATAAAATCTGCACAGAGGACTAACTAGAGGAATGTCCAATGAAGCCTAAAATGAACAGAAGATCATAGGAGCCGCAAACATGCTCACATGATCTCCTAACAAGGTCAATGAGGGCTAAGATAGATCTTTCATGGGCTTAGTGATTTACTTTAAATAGGAAAAATCTGTTCAAAGAATCTGACAAAAAACACAAATAACCAGAGCATTCTGCTGTGATGCATCGAAAACTAATTAGAAATAGCCATACAAGGTCATCATAAGGGTTAGTTAATGAGGTTCATTTCAATAATGCTGAAAACATGGATGAAGCAACAGTACACTTCATACACTAAAAAGAGGAGGCCAATGGTAACTGAGCACATTGTATACAAACTGATGATATTACAGGAAATAATATCGCATTTGTGTTATTTGGAGAAAAAAAAATCAGAAACTGGAGCTTGTACTTAGGAAGTGGGAACTTAACAAATGTGGAGGTCCAAAAACCGAGAGCCACAAGTATCCGTTACGGTTACTATTTTGCATGGATGATGAGCCAGCAGAGGCCATTTTATTATTCTAGTGAAAATTACATATCCACTTTATCAAGAGCAAGGTTCAAGAAAGCGCTAGGCAGTCAATTAGGGCAAAAACATAGAGAGAGAGAGGATAAAGCATATTAAAATTTACACAATATGTACCATCCCAAAGTGGTATTAGTTGATTCAAACATAGAGAGATGGTACCAAGCATATTAGGGTTTACAGAAAAATAGATCTACCACCCCAAAGTGTGGTATTGATTGGAAAATAAGAAAGTTTGTCCATCACACATTTGGTGGTACTTTTCAGCTTTATATGGTCATTATGATGGTACCAAGCAATACACCAAATTGCACTTGGTAATGTAACTAAAAAAACCCTTCCCGCACGATATTATTTCACTTCACATATCAACTTTCATCCATTGAAATATAGGTCATGAAAGTACAGAATGTCACAAGGATTATGGATAGTAGTATAGTACTGCAAGAAAGGTCTTCCGTAAGGATAGCGACGGCACTACAACAAAGGATCCGGATTGCTATAAAGTCACAGACAAGTTCATTTCCACCCATTCACAGCTCCTTGAACATACTAGGCTACGCAAGATATATAAGCATCCATCTGAACAAACGACACTGACTTTGAAACGATTACCAGGTCCGCCAGATTCCAAATAAACGACCCAATTCAGAACAGAATCACTGGCAGAGCTACCTACTGCTTGAAGGTGTAGGGCTGGGGCAGCGACATGGGGCCCCGCTGGTCGTCATCTGCGTCGAGCAGCCTCTGCACCCGCTTCTTGGCGCAGTGCTGCCGGTCGAAGTGCCTCACCTGGAGAAGGAATCGAAACCAAGCGTTAGGCGAATCAAGCAAAGAGGGATCAATCGACATCGACGGGGGCTGGCTGCGAGGTGGGTGGGTGGGGGATTGATTTACCCAGGAGGGGCGGCAGGTGTTGACGTACTGGGCGCGGGACTTCTTGCAGTCGGCGGGGTAGAGGAGCCCGACGGTGGCGATCTCGGTGGGCTTCTTGTCCGCGTGGTTCTCCAAGCAGGCGTAGAAGGCGTCTCGGGCCTTGGGAGGATCGAAGCGCTTGCGTCAGCAGGTGAGAGGAAGGAGCGTATGCGGGGATAGGGTTCGGGGGTACCTTGTAGCAGGACTCGCGGCCCTTGGAGAGGACGTCGGCCATGACGGTTCCGTCGTGGTGGTGGTCGGAGTCGGAGCCGGAGCCGGAGACGGGGGCGGTGGGCATCGGCGGTGGTGAGGGAGGGGTTGGGGATTTTGATTCGCGAGGTTCCCTTGGGGCAGGGGAAAGGCAGCGGGTGGGCCGGCACGTCGTTCTGGGCCAGCATGGGACGTGGGAACAAGGCCTGGTCAGCTTGAGCTTGGGCTTGGGTGCGAGATCAGAAACTCCCACAGAAGGGTCCACCCAATAAAGTTGCTGAACTCTCAAAAAAAAAAAAAAACACCTCCGACAGAGGTAAGTACTTGGTCAATAGGTACTTGAGGTCAATTCCACATGTCAAGGAAATCCAGTTCTTTCAACCCATTTAGAGTTCCGTCCTCTTCGCCGGCGTTGCCGCCGATCTGTTTCGTCTCTGGTGGCGTTGGGGCCTTGAGGCGTGGCGAATAACGGTCCTCACCAGCGGGAGAGTTTTAATTCTTTGTTTAAATTATTTTAGTGTATTTTTTGAGATGTTGAGACGTCGGCTAAATCTCGAAGTCAGAATAAGGTTCTCCCCGCCTTATCCTCGGTTCAGTGGTGCTTCGAGTGCCAGCGGAGGGGGCATGGAGTTATGCGTCTCGCATATCCTCTGGGACCCAGTCAGGTTTCGTTGGTGTGGTTTCAGGTCTATCTCTTTCGACCTACGGGCCTCATCATTGGTGATGGTTGCTTATCTGGGGTGATGGTCATTTGGGGCCTTAGCATGACGATTTGCCGTTTGTATACTACAACAAACTCTACTACGACAAGTGTTTTCCAACTACGGTGATGGAGGGGCAAGGACGATGGATCGCCTTCGACTCGTGCCAGTGTGTAGGTCGCTAGGTGGTCTATGGACCTATTTGTAATAGTTATTACTTTTTGGGTTCTTTCTAAAGCTATGTATGATTATCAATAGATGGGTGCATTTTTTGCATTTTTTAAACTTCACCAAGAATTAGTCACTGGTAGAGAAAAGCCTTGAAGTGGCGTGGATATGATACGCGCACTACTAGAAAACAGCTAATCAGTGGCACACCACTTTTGGTTACCAGTGGCGCACTGCTATCACGCCACTGGTACCAGTGGCGCACCACTAGTGCGCCATTGTTATGGCACATAGTAGTGGCGCACCACGACGTGCGCTACATGTACAAGCAAGAGGTGCGCCACTAGGGTCCTAAAACGTCCACTAGTGAGTCAGATACAAGTGCGCCATAGTGAGCAATTTCGTGCGCCATAGCTAGCCATTGTTGGAAACAAGTAAGAACGGTCAGTGCACCATTTGAAGTGGTCACATGCGCCACAGCTAACAATCGTACAGAGACAAAAAATGGTGCAGGCCATGGTGCTTTGGTAATAACATTTACAGAGCAGTTCAAACAAAATTACAACGCAACATTACATAAAACACCATAACAGTAAAAATAGAAAAGCAATCGAGTCCCTCGGAGGACTGAGTTGCCGCCGGAGGGCCTCGTCGCCGTCGGAGGCCCGACATTTCCGCGTGATGCAGGAGGGAAGAGCCCTGCCCGACGGCCCAAGGATGCAGTGTGTTGCTGACGTCCATACTGCCGCGGCGGGCACATACAACACAGTAGTGTTGGTGGAGGACACCGACGAGTTGACGGAGAGGAGTGATGTTGTGCAAAGTATGCAGTTGGGAAACCCCAAGAGGAATGTATGATGAGCGCAGCAGCAAGTTTTTCCTTAGTAAGAAACCAAGGTTTAATCGACCAGTAGAAAAAAGAAATCAGTTTTGAAGGTGACTGACTTTGGTAGGGCGCACTACGGGTGTCAGCAACAACGTGGAACATGCACACAACACAACAAAAATACTTTAATCCAACTTACAGTGAGGTTGTCAATCTCACTGGTTTTTGCTGAAAACAAAGTATTAGACGTATAGCTTGGAAAGAGATGTTCGTTTACAGTGAAGTAAAGAGAACAGTGCTTTGCAGTAGATGGTTTTATCAGTGTAAAAGAAAGAACCGGGATCCACAGTTCACTAGAGGTGTCTCTTCATAAAGATAAATAACATGTTGGGTAAATAAATTACAGCTGGGCAATTGACAGAATAAAGACCATACATGACAAGATGATTACTATGAGATTCAATTGGGCATTACAACAACATTCATAGATTGTAATCCAACTGCATCTATGACTAATAATCCACCCTCAGGATATCATCCGAATAAATTTAGGTATGCAAGCAACAGATTATTGCATTAAGTAAAGTGTGTAAAGTAAACAATAGAATTATCCTTGGATAAAGCATTATTGTTTTCTCCCTAGTAGCAACAGCACATCTACAACCTTAGGAGTTACTGCCACTCTCCCAGATTACTAGAAGCATGATCCCACTACCGAGCATAAATACTCCCTCTTGGAGTCACAAGCACATACTTGGCCAGAGCATCTACTAGCAATGGAGAGCATGCAAGATCACAAATAACATATAAACAGGTCTATAATCAACTCAATCATAGTATTCAATATTTATCAGATCCCAGCAAACACAACATGTAGCATTACATAAAGATGATCTTGATCATGATAGGCAGCTGATGAGCGCATATTGCACACCGTTGGGGAACCCCAAGAGAAAGGTATGATGAGCACAGTAGCAAGTTTTCCCTCAGTAAAAAATCAAGATTTAATCGGCCAGCAGGAGAAAGGCGTGACTTCTGAAGGTGTTGCTAGCTAACTTGTGGCAGGGCGCACTACCGGTGTCAGCAACAACGTGGAACCTGCACACAACACAACCAAAATATTTTTCCCCAACTTACAGTGAGGCTGTCTGTGGGGCCCCGGACTTACCAGTCTAGAACTCCTGTTATGCATACAATTACAGTAACCGAACTGATACCAGATTACATCATCCATTACAGTACCGAAATAACATTAATACGGAAGTCTTACATCATAGGCCATCAAGGCCGAAGTTCAACAAACAGCAGCGGAATTTATTTGACTCCAAACAGCGGTGGAACCCACGTCAGGCCTTTACCCTACAGGCGGCTGACTGGGAGAGCGACCTAGTTCGCGTCTTCGGCGTCGTACTCCTCTTCTTCGTAGTACTCCTCTTTAAAGTCTGGCCAAGTAAATAGCCAGGACAACAATGCCAATGAGTACGTTTGAATGTACTCGCAAACCACCTTAGAGAGAAGTAAAGGATATGCAATATGGCAGTAGCAAGGAACAGGCACTAAACTAGGGCGACAAGGAGCGAGAGGTGGTTCCTCTCGAGAGTTTGACATTTCTATGTTTTTGTTGAAAAACTTTTTGTAAACAATTTTACTTTGCCGACTAATAGGTAAGGAAGACCCATTTTCTTTTTCCGGCCATCGGAGTGACCAAAACAATTTCACCTTTCCACCGTACCTCTCAGGTACATCTCCACCAGTCCCACTGGTATTTTTCCGTACCTCCCAGGTACATTTCCAAAAACTTTTTGGAAAACATATTTGTAAAACAAACTTCCCTTTAATGCCACGTACCGCCATTCCCCTGTCCATAACCGCAGACACGGCTATTCGAATAGATTTACACTCTGCAGAGGTTGTACACTTTCCCCACAAGATCCGATAAATCCGCCGGGATCATCCATGGTTCGCCAAGCGTCAAAACGCGAGGCTCGGATAACCGATCGTAGTTTTTCGCTTGCTCGCCTTAGCCTAAGACATGCCGAATGAGTTGTACCTCCCAACACCAGAGTCCGGGATGCCGTTTACCCAGGAGTTGCAAAGTCCCCGACACCCGACCCTCCGGAATGCCGCGACCAACTGCGGGGCATTATTCAATGGGAGCTCATAGGTTGTACCCCGCGTACCTGAAAAGGCAAATGGGTTGCGTCCCTTCTCATGGGAAGAACCCCGGTCGAAGCGTCCATGGTCGGACTGCCACTACATTTGCAGGACTCAAACTAAGGCGAGACAAACTACTACACTACGCCCCGTCCCACTAAAGGGTAATGTGGTTGTACTGGCTAGGTCCGGTTTCGTACTATGGTCACCAAGGTTTTTAGAAAAACAACTTTTCATCTCCATTTGCATCCAGCAATATATTTCATAAACCTTCTTGTGTTTCACAAAAACCACACTTGGGCAGGGCAACCCCATTCCAAGGTTTTCCAGAAAACCTTTTTGCTTAAAAACTATTTTCACAAATATTTTTCAAGGGCTACCAACCTATAGTCCAATTTCCTTTTGAAAAGAGGCGACGAGTGCGATGAGGTGGTAAGCACCATATCACTAATGGAGGTGTGATCAGTAGGTACCAATGAGGGCTGCACCCTAAGGGTGGATTAATAAAACTCCGGGTGGCGTTAACCACCGACATAATAAATATAAGATATGCACTTTATAAAACCTGCAATAATGCAAGAGCAAGATATATAGGATCAGAGATGCATCAAGAGGTGTCTTGCCTTGATCAGCAAAGTGCCCCTGGTCTTCCTCTTCAATCCCTCCGAAGTCTCCTCCTCCTTCGTTTCCGGCGATGTTCGAATCTAGCGTCGCAAAAAAAAAACAACAAGACATATCCAATCAACAAACCACACCAGAATAACTCACACAAAAATTTGGGAAAATTACAGTATGTAAAAGGGTTACTAATGCAAGCTACTGAAAGTGGTTTCATCCATTTATGATTTTTAAAACAAAAGATATGATTTTTGCAATTCCAGAATTGACTTAGGAACCATTTAAATGGTCTAAATCTTTCTGTAAGTCATAAAAATTCATGCAGCATACCTACTAAAAGCTAATAACATGTAGAACACACATGCACAAGAATCACTTTCAAATAAACTTTTAATTAATTTACACAATTTAAATGGGACAGAAACCAGAGTATACAAACAACAAGCCACACCAGTATCAGAGCATTACCAACCAACACCAAACATACCCCTGGATAGGTGAGACCAAATGTGAACTAACCTCACTGGTTTGACAATTTTATGATTTGTAAAAGATTTTATAAAAATCATATACTGAAAAGATATACTATTTTAGTAATTAAATTCTTGAAATTAAAATATAACTCTTAAAAATATTTCCTTTGGTACAAAATTACCCTATAGGTATATCTACCAGTAGCACTTGGGTTTGATTCAAAAACATTTTTAATTTTCAAACTAAAAATCATATACTTGCTCTCTGGACAGATCTTATTTTCTAAAACTACTCCAATCCAGGAAGCTCCTGCATGCTACACTAGTGTCAAAATGAAGCTACTAAAATACACTTCACAACAAAATTAACCTCATGCAAAAAGGTTTCATAAATATCACACACTAATTAAATTACACAATCAGATAATTTTTAGGTTTTCATTTAACAACTCATTTTTACAGCACTAAATCACATGCATGCAATTGTATATGGTTAAGAAAACATCTGTGAGCATGTAGGAACTTGAATCAACTCATTTGGTCACTGGATGAATTTGTAGTGATTTAAATACTAAGCAGAGATTTTCTGGCAGGTTAATAGGAAGAAAAAGAAGGAAAAGGAAAAGGGCCGGCGCTGCTGGGCTTGGCCAGATTCGGCCCAGCAGCGCTAAGGCTGCGCGGGAAGGCCATCCCGCTTGAATGCGGGGACGTGGCGGGCCACGTTGGCCTGCAGGCCCCGGCCAGGCATGCATGCACGAGGAGGCTTCTCCTTCCTCGCGACACAGAACGCCGGCGGAACCCTGGCAATCTTCCGGCGGGTCGTGCGCTCACCTCGGGTCGCAGAAAACGGCGGGGTCGGGTGCGTTGGAAACGGCGGAGGCTGCTCTCCCGACTGCAGGTGGTGGCGACGAAAACAGTACTGGTCGAAGCGGCGGTCGATGGCGACGGCGGAAAACGGCTACTCGGCGGGACGGTGTCTACAGGTGTTCCTGGATGGAAATAGAGACGCATCAGCAAGAGGGGAGTAAGAGGCGTCCAGGGAGCTAAGGTAGAAAGAAAACGGGGGAGTCCCGCGACCTTCACCGGAGCCAAACCGGCGTCGAGCTCGCGCGCGAAGAACAGGGAGAGAAGGAGCTCCTCTCCACTGGGGAGATGAGCTGGTGGTGGGAGGGGGTTCTGGTGGCGAGAGGGTTCGGATGGAGGAGCGTTGCTGCGTTTTATATCGGCCGCGTGGTGTACGGTGCACTCGGTCCGGCGAGGAAGAAAAGAGGAGGCGGCGGCTGCTTACTGGACGAACGGGGCGGCGTGGCTACGTGTCTGAGCCCTGGAGATGGTGCTTGGAGTGGAGCTGGCGTCGGCGTGCAGCTCAGCGGCCAGGAGAGGGTGCGGTCACGTCGGCCCGTGAGGTGTTCGACGATTTACTGGCAGCGTGCGGCGCCAGGAGAAGGTGAGCAGCGGCAGCCCACTCGTGGCTGAGCTGGGGCTCTCCACTTTGCCCATATGCACGCGTCTACAGGCACCAGGGAGGACCGTGGGGTTGCCCAGGTGGACGTGCTCCGTGGTGACGCGCTGGACGGCCATTGGGGGTCCGTGGCGTGGTCCGTGGCGAGGGAGGCTCCCAGTTCGTGCCAAGGAGAAAGAGAGGGTTGCAGGGAGACGTCTGGAGCTTCCGGCCCCGTGTGCATGAGCAGCAGTGAGAAGAGAGGGGTGTGCTGACTCTATGCGGGTTGCCAAGGGAGGGAGGTGACGGGTGAGTGCATAGGTGGATAGGGGAGGGGACAGGAGAGAGTGTAGGGTGTGCAGCTTCAGGCTTGGCTGCATCTAAATGGAGGTATGCACTATTGGCAGCTTGTGCACTCCAAGCCCCGGCCACTTCTATCTCTTTATTTCCTTCTCATTCACTCGATGGGGTTAGTGTACATGCATGTGTCCAAGTGTGTGTGTGGAGAGTGAGTGGAGAGAGAGAGAGAGAATGGTCGGCTGAAAAGGAAAAAGGGAAGAAAAAAATTAGGAAGGGCAAAAATCAACTAGCCCATGGTCTATGTGACCATTTCCCAATTTTGTGTCCCCTTTCACCATTTTAGCATGACTATCTTATTTTGATTTTTGGAGAAACAAGGATAGTAATGAATTGAGATTAATATCATTTGTCTAAATAAATTTTTAAAACCAAATTTGGTTAAGTAGAGAGAAGGAAAGAATTAAAACAAAACAAGGTAAAAAGTGATCTATTAGGATCCCCTTATGTAATAGGGGAAATTCAAAACCTAGGGTTTTAATAAGAAGGGTATTTAATTTCACACAAGTCAAGTAAGGAAATAGTGACATAGTTTGTGTCATGAATAAATTTTAATTGAAAATAGAAATAAAAAGGGATCACATGAAGAAAAGGATTTAGGGTTTTAGAGATTCACACACAATTATAATTTATACAAGTGACAAACACACACATCCAACAAGCAAATGCAAGATCAACTATATGCATGCAATTTTTTTTTAAAGATAGAAAAAGTTTTTGTTGGCCCAAAAATTTGCATTCCAAAATTTTAAACAAATGCACAAAAGTTGGGTTGTTACAAACCTTCCCCCCTTAAAATGAATCTCGTCCTCGAGATTCGGTGGCTAAGAACTGAAGAGTGCGGGAAAATCCTTCCGAAGTTGATCTTCTCGTTCCCAAGTGGCTTCCTCCTCGGAGTGATTAGTCCACTGGACTTTACAGAATTTAATCTTTCTTCTTCGGGTGAGACGAACAGCTTCTTCCAGAATCCGAAGGGGTACTTCTCGATAGGTCAAGTCAGTGTTGAGGTCAAGGGTGCGAAAATCGATGTTCTTGAATACTTCAGGCTTGTCGGGCACTTGGAGGCATCGTCGAAGTAGAGAGATATGAAACACATCGTGGAAATCCGCTAATTCAGCAGGCAGTTCCAGTTGGTAAGATACTTCACCTCGACGAGCGAGAACCTTGAAAGGCCCAATATATCTGGGGGCAAGCTTCCCTTTGACGTGAAATCTCTGCATTCCCTTGAGTGGAGTGACGCGAAGATAAGCATGATCTCCAACCTTGAAGGTCAATCCACGTTGCTTGGAATCAGCATAACTCTTCTGGCGGGATTGAGCGGCCTTGAGGCGATCGCGGATCAGTTGAACTTGTTCTTCAGCTTCGCGAAGATGGTCAGGTCCAAAAACTTGACTATCTCCAGTCTCGGACCAGTTGAGAGGGGTTCGGCAACGGCGACCATATAAGGCTTCAAAGGGGGCCATCTGAAGACTAGCTTGGTAGCTATTGTTGTAAGAGAATTCCGCGAAGGGTAGGCAATCTTCCCACTTTGCTCCATAGGCGAGGACGCAAGCACGAAGCATATCTTCAAGAATCTGGTTTACTCTTTCTGTTTGGCCACCGGTCTGCGGGTGATAAGCGGTGCTGAAGGTTAGCTTCGTTCCGAGGGCTTCATGCAGGCTCTTCCAGAATTTCGAGGTGAATTGGGTACCTCGATCTGACACTATCCTCTTGGGGACTCCGTGGAGACTAACAATACGGGATATATAAAGGTCAGCCAGCCGGGTTCCGGGAAAAGTGGTCTTGACTGGAATGAAATGGGCGACCTTGGTGAGTCGATCGACAATAACCCAGATGGAGTCGTGACCACGCTGAGATTTAGGCAATCCTGTAATGAAATCCATTCCGACTTCTTCCCATTTCCATTCAGGAACTTTGAGGGGTTGGAGTAATCCAGCTGGTCGTTGATGCTCAGCCTTCACTCTCTGGCACACGTCGCAACGAGCAATGAAAAACGCTATCTCGCGCTTCATACCGTGCCACCAAAATTGTTTCTTCAGGTCTTGATACATTTTGGTTCCTCCAGGGTGGATTGAGTAGGGGGTGTCGTGAGCTTCCTTCATGATGAGTTGCTTCAAGTCTTCGATATTGGGTACACAGAGGCGTCCCTTGTACCACAAAACTCCTTCAGCATCAATCGCGAAACCAGGGACTTCTTCCCTATCCATCCTACGCTTGATTCCCTCGATACTCTCATGACCCACTTGAGCTTCTTTGATTTGATCGAACAAGGTAGGCTTCAACTCGAGATTTGCCAGAAAACCATGGCTAACGAGCTCGAGGCCGAACTCTTCAAGTTCTTCATACAGCTTGGGTTGAGCAATTTTGATCAGGGCGTTCAATGAACATGGCTCTCGACTAAGGGCATCAGCTACGACATTGGCCTTACCGGGATGATAATGAATACCGAGATTGTAGTCCTTGATAAGCTCCATCCATCTGCTCTGCCTCATATTCAGCTCCCGCTGAGTGAAGATGTACTTCAGACTCTTGTGATCGGTGTAGATTTCACAGCGATTTCCCACTAGATAGTGGCGCCAAGTCTTCAGGGCGTGAACTACAGCAGCAAGCTCTAAGTCGTGCGTGGGGTAGTTCATCTCGTGCGGTCGAAGTTGCCTTGACAGATAGGCTATCACCTTTCCTTCTTGCATCAGCACACTTCCCAAACCAAGTTTTGATGCATCGCAGTATACATCAAAATCCTTGGTGATATCAGGCATGGTCAAAACGGGGGCTGTGACTAATCTCTTCTTGAGTTCCTGAAAACTAGCCTCACATTTATCGGTCCACTCGAACTTCTTATCCTTCTTTAACAGCTGCGTTAAGGGTCTCGCAATGCTGGAGAATCCCTCAACGAACTTGCGGTAATAACCCGCCAATCCTAGAAAGGCGCGAACTTCGGTCTGATTGGTAGGGGCTTTCTTCTCCATGATGGACTGAATTTTGGACGGGTCGACTGACACTCCTCCGGCAGAAATGACATGACCAAGGAATCCTACTTCTTTCAGCCAAAATTCACATTTACTAAACTTGGCGTAAAGCTGATGTTCGCGGAGAGTTCCCAAAACAATCCGCAGATGTTCAGCATGCTCTTCTTCATTCTTGGAGTAGATCAGAATATCGTCAATGAAAACCACGACGAACTTGTCGAGGTACTTCATGAACACCTTGTTCATGAGATTCATGAAATAGGCAGGGGCATTGGTCAGTCCGAAGGACATCACGGTATATTCAAAAAGTCCATACCGTGTGGTGAAGGCAGGTTTGGGAATGTCTGACTCTCGAACCTTGAGTTGATGATAACCCGTTCGGAGATCAATCTTGGAGAAAACTCGGGCGCCATTCATCTGGTCGAATAAATCTTCAATCTTCGGGAGGGGGTATTTGTTTTTGATGGTGACATCATTCAGTTTTCGGTAATCCACGCACAGGCGGATAGTACCGTCCCGCTTATCCACAAAGATAACGGGAGATCCCCAGGGTGATGCGCTCGGGCGAATCAATCCTTTCCTCAACATGTCATCCAACTGCTTCTTCAACTCAACTAATTCCTGCGGGTTCATTCGGTAAGGTCGCTGAGCGATGGGGGCAGTTCCGGGAACTAGCTCGATGATAAACTCGATATCCCGATCAGGGGGCATACCGGGTAGCTCATCGGGAAAGACATCAGGGTACTCACAAACTATGGGTACTTTATGCAGGGCTGGGCTAGAGACACTCTTCTTGCATAAGGCCTTAGATGAGGGCATGGTCGCCACGTGCTCAACTACTTCCCCGTCCTCAGCAGTCATGGTTATAGCTCGGCGAGCACAGTCTATATGCCCCTTGTACTTCACCATCCAATCCATCCCTAAAATAACTTCCAACCCTTGCTCACCCAACACTATCAGATTTGCGTGGAAACGTTTTCCCTGAATATCTATGGGAACCTCTTTGCAGGAACTCTGGGTTCTGCTAGTGGATCCAGGGATTTGTACGAGCATAGGTCGTTTCAAGGGGGTGGGGGTTAAGCCTCCCTTTTTCACAAAGGGCTTGGTAACGAAAGAATGCGAGGCTCCAGAGTCGAACAAAACAGTCGAGGGGACTGAGTTGACAGGGAACGTACCCAGAACAATGTCCGGAGCTTCCTGAGCTTCTTCTGCGTTGACATGGTTGAGGTGTCCCCTAGCTGGTCCAGCAGACTTCTTCTGGTTCGGGTTCCTTCCGGCGGCAGTACGGGCTTGACCCTGATTTGGCTTGGGCGCATTGGGGCGCTGAGCAGTGTTCATCTTGTTGGGACACTCCTTGGAGAAATGACCCGGCTGTCCGCAAGTGTAGCATCCGTTGGTGACGGGGCGGACAATGTTGTTCGGGCGGTTGTAGTTGGGATTGTAGTTGTTTCCTCCAGAACGCTGAGGGTTGAAGTTGCGGTTGGGGTTGTTGGGGCGAGGTGCAGGGGGTGGTGTCCTCTGCTGCTGGGGCGCCGGCCTTGGTGGAGGAAAGCTGCGGGGTAGCTGATTGCTGGAGCTGCCTTGCTGCATCATCGCCTTGCGCTTGCGGTTCTCAAACGCACTCTTGCGCTTGCTCTCCACCATGATAGAGGCATCAACCAGGGACTCAAGGTCAGGGTACGGAACAGCGACCAAAATACTCTGCATCTCATCATGCAGACCATTCAGGAAACGATCCTTCTTCTTTTCTTCAGTGTCGGTGTCTTCTGGAGCATACCTGGACTGAGTGGTGAACTTGTCCATATATTCCACCACAGTCATGCTTCCTTGCTTCAGATTCATGAATTTGTCCTTCATGAGTTTAATCAGTCCTGATGGAATATGGGTCTTGCGGAACTTGGTCTTGAATTCTTCCCAATTGATGACGTGTCCCTCAGCTTGAATAGCCTTGACGTTTTCCCACCAAGCGCGGGCAGGTCCAGAAAGATAATGAGTGGCGAACAAAACCTTCTCATTGTCGCCGACTCTGGCAACTTCCAGGTTGTTCTCAATAGTGCGAAGCCAGTCATCGGTGTCGAGGGGTTCAGTGCACTTGGAGAAGACAGGTGGATTGGTGCTCTGGAAATCCTTCAGCTTGGAGCGGGGGTCTGCATTGCCATCCCCGCCATTATTGTTGTTGGCGTTTCCGGTAGCAATTTGAGCGAGGTGCTGAAGGGTAGCAAGGTTAGCTTGGCGCTCTGCACGGGCTGCCTCACGGTCTTCCATCATAAGGCGCAGAAGTTGTGCCATGGTTGGGTCCGGAGGTGGAGGGGGGTTTTGGTCGGACCCGCTGGCGTTTCCACTACGGGTTTCAACCATCCTGGAGAGATGTGGATCAGATATTAATGGGGAAACAAGAGATGGGCAGCCACTTAAAAGGGGAGGGCTTGTTAAAGATGCAACTTTGAAAACGGAAACTTGAAAATGCAAAGTAGACAAACGATAGCATAACATAGTAGGGTGCCGAAGGCACAACATAGTCATACAACATCACAACATAAGTCTCATACATCACAACCAAAATGGATGGTTTAATAGAACCATCATCATAAGTCTACTCGCATCGCACGGGGGCCTATATCATCGCCCTACGATAAGGTGGTGCAAGTCTGGGGGTAGTACTCTAGAAGTCGTCAAGGTCCACGACAGGACCCTCAGGTGCTGGTGGGGCGTCCTCCTCAACAAAGGCTGGCTCCTCGGGGTCCTCCTCAGACATCAGTGGCTCGGGCTCCTCATCTTCATCGTTGATGAAGGCCTCATCCTCAGTATCAGGCTCCATATCGAAGTCCTTCTCCTCGTAGTCGTCGTCGTCGCTGAGAAGGGCCTCGTTCTCCTTGCGGAGATCCTCACCGTCGTCCTCAAGCTCCTCAATAGTGGCCTCCATCTGAGCAGTCAGAGCCTCCAGCGAAGCCACCTTCGCCTTCAGGCGTGAAGCCTTCCGGCGTGCAGCAAGTCTCTTCTTGCGCTCACTGGCCAAGTCGGCCTGTGCAGCAGCAAGCTGGGCGCGAAGTGTCACGATCTCATCCTCCTGCAGATCGCACCTCTCTCGGGCGCGGTCCTGCTGAGTCTGAGTGTGGTGCAGCAGGTACTCCAAGTGGTGCAGCTGGTGAGCGGTGTCGGGGTGCGGGGCGCCAGCCAAGGGCTGACCCGCACCGTCGCGCAGACCAAGGTACTGGTAACCAGTGTCGGCGACAGCCTCAGGGTGAAGGAGAGCAAGGCGGGCAAGTGCCTCCTGGAAGACTCGGATCATCCCGTCGAGCCACGTGCGCTCCATCACGTCGATGGTGAACTCCTCAGAAACGGGGGCAACCTCGCGCCCCCTGACGACGCAGGTGACCAGCCAGGCCATCTCCGAGTCCTCCGGCCTCTCGGTACGGACGCCCTTCACCTCGGGCGCCGGACGCCCACACCGAAAAGCCAGGTCGGCCAGGGCCCGCTCGAAGAAGTAGAGGGGCGGTCTCACCCCGACCTGGTGAAAGTGCGAGTACTCGATCGGCATCTACACAAATTTTAAGGTAGATTAAGTTAGTGATCACAGTGTGCAAAATTTTAGGCATAGTAAAACTTTAATGCAAGTAAAGTTTTTGAAAATAGAAGGAGATCAGGGACTTAAGCATTTTCAGCATTTAGTCAACCTCTTTGTTTTAAGAAAATAGTTTTTCTTTTCATCTAACGCCCATGCTAACTAAGGTCTCCTACAGTCAGGATGGCTCTGATACCAGCTCTGTGGGGCCCCGGACTTACCAGTCCAGAACTCCTGTTATGCATACAATTTCACGATCCCAAGATCATTCCATCGTGAATACATAACCGAACTGATACCAGATTACATCATCCATTACAGTACCGAAATAACATTAATACGGAAGTCTTACATCATAGGCCATCAAGGCCGAAGTTCAACAAACAGCAGCGGAATTTATTTGACTCCAAACAGCGGTGGAACCCACGTCAGGCCTTTACCCTACAGGCGGCTGACTGGGAGAGCGACCTAGTTCGCGTCTTCGGCGTCGTACTCCTCTTCTTCGTAGTACTCCTCTTCAAAGTCTGGCCAAGTAAATAGCCAGGACAACAATGCCAATGAGTACGTTTGAATGTACTCGCAAACCACCTTAGAGAGAAGTAAAGGATATGCAATATGGCAGTAGCAAGGAACAGGCACTAAACTAGGGTGACAAGGAGCGAGAGGTGGTTCCTCTCGAGAGTTTGACATTTCTATGTTTTTGTTGAAAAACTTTTTGTAAACAATTTTACTTTGCCGACTAATAGGTAAGGAAGACCCATTTTCTTTTTCCGGCCATCGGAGTGACCAAAACAATTTCACCTTTCCACCGTACCTCTCAGGTACATCTCCACTAGTCCCACTGGTATTTTTCCGTACCTCCCAGGTACATTTCCAAAAACTTTTTGGAAAACATATTTGTAAAACAAACTTCCCTTTAATGCCACGTACCGCCATTCCCCTGTCCATAACCGCGGACACGGCTATTCGAATAGATTTACACTCTGCAGAGGTTGTACACTTTCCCCACAAGATCCGATAAATCCGCCGGGATCATCCCTGGTTCGCCAAGCGTCAAAACGCGAGGCTCGGATAACCGATCGTAGTTTTTCGCTTGCTCGCCTTAGCCTAAGACATGCCGAATGAGTTGTACCTCCCAACACCAGAGTCCGGGATGCCGTTTACCCAGGAGTTGCAAAGTCCCCGACACCCGACCCTCCGGAATGCCGCGACCAACTGCGGGGCATTATTCAATGGGAGCTCATAGGTTGTACCCCGCGTACCTGAAAAGGCAAATGGGTTGCGTCCCTTCTCATGGGAAGAACCCCGGTCGAAGCGTCCATGGTCGGACTGCCACTACATTTGCAGGACTCAAACTAAGGCGAGACAAACTACTACACTACGCCCCGTCCCACTAAAGGGTAATGTGGTTGTACTGGCTAGGTCCGGTTTCGTACTATGGTCACCAAGGTTTTTAGAAAAACAACTTTTCATCTCCATTTGCATCCAGCAATATATTTCATAAACCTTCTTGTGTTTCACAAAAACCACACTTGGGCAGGGCAACCCCAATCCAAGGTTTTCCAGAAAACCTTTTTGCTTAAAAACTATTTTCACAAATATTTTTCAAGGGCTCCCAACCTATAGTCCAATTTCCTTTTGAAAAGAGGCGACGAGTGCGATGAGGTGGTAAGCACCATATCACTAATGGAGGTGTGATCAGTAGGTACCAATGAGGGCTGCACCCTAAGGGTGGATTAATAAAACTCCGGGTGGCGTTAACCACCGACATAATAAATATAAGATATGCACTTTATAAAACCTGCAATAATGCAAGAGCAAGATATATAGGATCAGAGATGCATCAAGAGGTGGCTTGCCTTGATCAGCAAAGTGCCCCTGGTCTTCCTCTTCAATCCCTCCGAAGTCTCCTCCTCCTTCGTTTCCGGCGATGTTCGAATCTAGCGTCGCAAAAAAAAGAAAACAACAAGACATATCCAATCAACAAACCACACCAGAATAACTCACACAAAAATTTGGGAAAATTACAGTATGTAAAAGGGTTACTAATGCAAGCTACTGAAAGTGGTTTCATCCATTTATGATTTTTAAAACAAAAGATATGATTTTTGCAATTCCAGAATTGACTTAGGAACCATTTAAATGGTCTAAATCTTTCTGTAAGTCATAAAAATTCATGCAGCATACCTACTGAAAGCTAATAACATGTAGAACACACATGCACAAGAATCACTTTCAAATAAACTTTTAATTAATTTAGACAATTTAAATGGGACAGAAACCAGAGTATACAAACAACAAGCCACACCAGTATCAGAGCATTACCAACCAACACCAAACATACCCCTGGATAGGTGAGACCAAATGTGAACTAACCTCACTGGTTTGACAATTTTATGATTTGTAAAAGATTTTATAAAAATCATATACTGAAAAGATATACTGTTTTAGTAATTAAATTCTTGAAATTAAAATATAACTCTTAAAAATATTTCCTTTGGTACAAAATTACCCTATAGGTATATCTACCAGTAGCACTTGGGTTTGATTCAAAAACATTTTTAATTTTCAAACTAAAAATCATATACTGGCTCTCTGGACAGATCTTATTTTCTAAAACTACTCCAATCCAGGAAGCTCCTGCATGCTACACTAGTGTCAAAATGAAGCTACTAAAATACACTTCACAACAAAATTAACCTCATGCAAAAAGGTTTCATAAATATCACACACTAATTAAATTACACAATCAGATACTTTTTAGTTTTTCATTTAACAACTCATTTTTACAGCACTAAATCACATGCATGCAATTGTATATGGTTAAGAAAATATCTGTGAGCATGTAGGAACTTGAATCAACTCATTTGGTCACTGGATGAATTTGTAGTGATTTAAATACTAAGCAGAGATTTTCTGGCAGGTTAATAGGAAGAAAAAGAAGGAAAAGGAAAAGGGCCGGCGCTGCTGGGCTTGGCCAGATTCGGCCCAGCAGCGCTAAGGCTGCGCAGGAAGGCCATCCCGCTTGAATGCGGGGACGTGGCGGGCCACGTTGGCCTGCGGGCCCCGGCCAGGCATGCATGCACGAGGAGGCTTCTCCTTCCTCGCGACGCAGAACGCCGGCGGAACCCTGGCAATCTTCCGGCGGGTCGTGCGCTCACCTCGGGTCGCAGAAAACGGCAGGGTCGGGTGCGTTGGAAACGGCGGAGGCTGCTCTCCCGACTGCAGGTGGTGGCGACGAAAACAGTACTGGTCGAAGCGGCGGTCGATGGCGACGGCGGAAAACGGCTACTCGGCGGGACGGTGTCTACAGGTGTTCCTGGATGGAAAATAGAGACGCATCAGCAAGAGGGGAGTAAGAGGCGTCCAGGGAGCTAAGGTAGAAAGAAAACGGGGGAGTCCCGCGACGGCGACCTTCACCGGAGCCAAACCGGCGTCGAGCTCGCGCGCGAAGAACAGGGAGAGAAGGAGCTCCTCTCCACTGGGGAGATGAGCTGGTGGTGGGAGGGGGTTCTGGTGGCGAGAGGGTTCGGATGGAGGAGCGTTGCTGCGTTTTATATCGGCCGCGCGGTGTACAGTGCACTCGGTCCGGCGAGGAAGAAAAGAGGAGGCGGCGGCTGCTTACTGGACGAACGGGACGGCGTGGCTACGTGTCTGAGCCCTGGAGATGGTGCTTGGAGTGGAGCTGGCGTCGGCGTGCAGCTCAGCGGCCAGGAGAGGGTGCGGTCACGTCGGCCCGTGAGGTGTTCGACGATTTACTGGCAGCGTGCGGCGCTAGGAGAAGGTGAGCAGCGGCAGCCCACTCGTGGCTGAGCTGGGGCTCTCCACTTTGCCCATATGCACGCGTCTACAGGCACCAGGGAGGACCGTGGGGTTGCCCAGGTGGACGTGCTCCGTGGTGACGCGCTGGACGGCCATTGGGGGTCCGTGGCGTGGTCCGTGGCGAGGGAGGCTCCCAGTTCGTGCCAAGGAGAAAGAGAGGGTTGCAGGGAGACGTCTGGAGCTTCCGGCCCCGTGTGCATGAGCAGCAGTGAGAAGAGAGGGGTGTGCTGACTCTATGCGGGTTGCCAAGGGAGGGAGGTGACGGGTGAGTGCATAGGTGGATAGGGGAGGGGACAGGAGAGAGTGTAGGGTGTGCAGCTTCAGGCTTGGCTGCATCTAAATGGAGGTATGCACTATTGGCAGCTTGTGCACTCCAAGCCCCGGCCACTTCTATCTCTTTATTTCCTTCTCATTCACTCGATGGGGTTAGTGTACATGCATGTGTCCAAGTGTGTGTGTGGAGAGTGAGTGGAGAGAGAGAGAGAGAATGGTCGGCTGAAAAGGAAAAAGGGAAGAAAAAAATTAGGAAGGGCAAAAATCAACTAGCCCATGGTCTATGTGACCATTTCCCAATTTTGTGTCCCCTTTCACCATTTTAGCATGACTATCTTATTTTGATTTTTGGAGAAACAAGGATAGTAATGAATTGAGATTAATATCATTTGTCTAAATATATTTTTAAAACCAAATTTGGTTAAGTAGAGAGAAGGAAAGAATTAAAACAAAACAAGGTAAAAAGTGATCTATTAGGATCCCCTTATGTAATAGGGGAAATTCAAAACCTAGGGTTTTAATAAGAAGGGTATTTAATTTCACACAAGTCAAGTAAGGAAATAGTGACATAGTTTGTGTCATGAATAAATTTTAATTAAAAATAGAAATAAAAAGGGATCACATGAAGAAAAGGATTTAGGGTTTTAGAGATTCACACACAATTATAATTTATACAAGTGACAAACACACACATCCAACAAGCAAATGCAAGATCAACTATATGCATGCAATTTTTTTTTAAAAGATAGAAAAAGTTTTTGTTGGCCCAAAAATTTGCATTCCAAAATTTTAAACAAATGCACAAAAGTTGGGTTGTTACATTGTCAATCTCACGGGTTTTGCTGAAAACAAAGGATTAAATGTATAGTGTGGAAAGATATGTTTGTTTGCAGTGGAATTAAAGAGAACAGTGCTTGAAGTAAGTAAACAAAACATGATGATTTTATCAGTGTAAAGGAAAGGACCGGGTGCCACAGTTCACTAGAGGTGTCTCTCCATAAAGATAAATAACATGTTGGATGAACAAATTACAGCTGGGCAATTGACAGAATAAAGACCATACATGACAAGATGATTACTATGAGATTCGTTTGGGCATTACAACATAATACATAGACCGTAATCCAACTGTGTCTATGACTAATATTCCACCTTCCGGTTATCGTTCGAACCCCTTCTAATATTAAGTTGCAAGCAACAGATTATCGCATTTAGCAATGTGTGTGAAGTAAACAATAGAATTATCCTTAGACAAAACATTGTTGTTTCCTCCCTAGTAGCAACAACACATTTACAATCTTAGAAGTGATGTCTGTGCACGCTTCTATTCTTGTAGACAGTGTTGGGCCTCCAAGAGCAGAGGTTTGTAGAATAGCAGCAAGTTTTCCCTTAAGTGAATCACCCAAGGTTTATCGAACTCAGGGAGGTAGAGGTCAAAGATATCCCTCTCAAGCAACCCTGCAATTAAGATACAAGAAGTCTCTTGTGTCCCCAACACACCTAATACACTTGTCAGATGTATAGGTGCACTAGTTCGGCGAAGAGATAGTGAAATACAAGTAATATGGATGATTATAAGTAGTAATTGCAATCTGAAATAAAGATGGCAGCAAGCGAACATGTAACAGAACTTGTTGGAAACGGTGTTTCAATGCTTAGAAACAAGGCCTAGGGATCATACTTTCACTAGTGGACACTCTCAACAATGATCACATAACTGAATAAATAAATGCTACTCTTAAACACTCTCTTGTTGGATAACAAACACCATTCATTGTGTAGAGCTACAAAGCACACCTCAAGCCGAAGTAAACAAGCTCCACAACTTCATAAAGGAATCACACACGATGCGCACACTGTCACCATCACACCGTGGAGAGTGAATCCGGAGTTCATATTAAAGTAACCTCTAGAGTGCATAATAGACCGTTGCAATTTAGACCGAGTACTAACATAGCATACACACTATCAACAATAGCTATGAAAGGGGGAATAGATCACATAAATACTATCATAGTAATAGTTAACTTCATAATCTACAAGAGATTACAATCATAACCTACGTCAAGTACTATATGATGCACACACTATCAACTTTACATCATGGAGGAGGAATAGACTACTTTAATAACATCACTAGAGTAGCACATAGATTAATAGTGATACAAAGCTCATGATCACATAAAGATCACACCATGGGAGAGAGAGATGAACCACATAGCTACCGGTAGAGCCCTCAGCCTCGGGGGAGAACTACTCCCTCCTCATCATGGGAGACAACAATGGCGATGAAGATGGCGGTGGTGTTGATGGAGATGACTACGGGGGCAATTCCCCGTCCAGGCGGCGTGCCGGAACAGAGACTTCTGTCCCCCGAAACTTGTCTTCACGATGGCGGCGGCTACGGAACTTTTCGTGGAATATCGTCGATCATCGTAGGGTTTTCGCGATGGACAGAATATATAGGCGAAAGGGCGGAGTCAGAGGAGCCAGGGGGTGGCCTCCCCACCTGGTGGCGCGGCCAGGGAGGGGCCCATGCCCAGGTATGGTGTGGGGCCCCCTTGGCCTCCCTCCGGCCCTTCTCTAGCTCTCCGGGTCTGTGTCGGCAAAATATTGACTTCCGTCTTCGTGGGGTCCAATTCCGAGAATATTTCATGTGTAGAATTTCTGAAACCAAAAACAGCAGAAAACAGGAACTGGCACTTCGGCATCTTGTTAATAGGTTAGTTCCGGAAAATGCATAAAAACGATATAAAGTGTATATAAAACATGTGAGTATTGTCATAAAACTAGCATGGAACATAAGAAATTATAGATACGTTTGAGACGTATGAAGCATCCCCAAGCTTAGTTCCTACTCGCCCTCGAGTAGGTAAACGATAACAAGGATAATTTTTGAAGTGACATGCTACTATCATAATCTTTATCAATACTATTGTAAAGCATATGAAATGAATGAAGTGATTCAAAGCAATGGTAAAGATAATGACTAAACAACTGAATCATATAGCAAAGACTTTTCATGAATAGTACTTTCAAGACAAGTATCAACAAGTCTTGCATAAGAGTCAACTCATAAAGCAATAGATTCTTAATAGAAGGTTTTGAAACAACACAAAGGAAGATTTAAGTTTCAGCAATTGCTTTCAACTTTCAACATGTATATCTCATGGATAATTGTCAACACAAAGTAATATGATTGCAAATAAGCAAGTATGTAAGAATCAATGCACACAGTTGACACAAGTGTTTGCTTCTAAGATAGAAAGAAGTAGGTAAACTGACTCAACATAAAGTAAAAGAAAGGCCCTGCGCAGAGGAAAGCAGGGATTACTCATGTGCTAGAGCTTTTTATTTTGAAAAAATGGAATTTTTTTTGTCAACGGTAGTAATAATTCATATGTGTTATGCATAAAACTCCCTATAAGTTGCAAGCCTCATGCATCGAATACTAATAGTGTCCGCTCCTTGTCCTAATTAGCTCGGATTTCCAAGGATTATCATTGCATTACATATGTTTCAACCAAGTTTCACAAAGGGGTACCTCTATGCCACCTGTACAAAGGTCCAAGGAGATAGATCGCATTTGATCTCTCAATTTTGATAGATCTCAACTTGAGGACATCCATACCGGGACAACATAGAAAACAGATAATGGACTCCTCTTTTATGCTTTAAGCATTCAACAACAGATAATATTCTCATAAGAGATTTGAGGATTAATGTCCAAGCTGAAACTTCCACCATGATACATGGCTTTGGTTAGCGGCCCAATGTTCTTCTCTAACAATATGCATACTCAAACCATTCAACTCATGGCAAATCTCCCTTACTTCAGACAAGACGAATGCTTGTGACGGTAAAGCACACGTCCGTTGGGAACCCCAAGAGGAAGGTATGATGTGTACAGCAGCGAGTTTTCCCTCAGTAAGAAACCAAGGTTATCGACTCCAGTAGGAGTCAAGAAGCACGTGAAGGTCGTTGGTGACGGAGTGTAGTGCGGCGCAACACCAGGGATTCCGGCGCCAACGTGGAACCTGCACAACACAATCAAAGTACTTTGCCCCAACTTAACAGTGAGGTTGTCAATCTCACCGGCTTGTTGTAACAAAGGATTAGATGTATAGTGTGGAAGATGATGTTTGCGAAGAACAGTAAGAACAAGTATTGCAGTAGATTGTATTCGATGTAAAAGAATGGACCGGGATCCACAGTTCACTAGTGGTGTCTCTCCGATAAGAAATAGCATTTTGGGTGAACAAATTACAGTTGGGCAATTGACAAATAAAGAGGGCATGACAATGCACATACATATCATGATGAGTAGTGTGAAATTCAATTGGGCATTACGACAAAGTACATAGACCGCTATCCAGCATGCATCTATGCCTAAAAAGTCCACCTTCGGGTTAGCGTCCGCACCCCTTCCAGTATTAAGTTGCAAACAACAGACAATTGCATTAAGTATGGTGCGTAATGTAATCAACAGAAATATCCTTAGACAAAGCATTGATGTTTTATCCCTAGTGGCAACAACACATCCACAACCTTAGAACTTTCTGTCACTGTCCCAGATTTAATGGAGGCATGAAGCCACTATCGAGCATAAATACTCCCTCTTGGAGTTACAAGTATCAACTTGGCCAGAGCCTCTACTAGCAACGGAGAGCATGCAAGATCTTAAACAACACATATATGATAGATTGATAATCAACATAACATAGTATTCCATATTCATCGGATCCCAACAAACGCAACATGTAGCATTACAAATAGATGATCTTGATCATGTTAGGCAGCTCACAAGATCCAACAATGATAGCACATGAGGAGAAGACGACCATCTAGCTACTGCTATGGACCCATAGTCCAGGGGTGAACTACTCACACATCAATCCGGAGGCGATCATGGCGATGAAGAGTCCTCCGGGAGATGATTCCCCTCTCCGGCAGGGTGCCGGAGGCGATCTCCTGAATCCCCCGAGATGGGATTGGCGGCGGCGGCGTCTCTGGAAGGTTTTCCGTATCGTGGCTCTCGGTACTAGGGGTTTCGCGACGAAGGCTTCTTATAGGCGAAAGGGTAGGTTTAGGGGCGTCACGAGGGGTCCACACGCCAGGGTGGCGCGGGCCCCTCCTTGGTCGCGCCGCCTTAGTGTGGCGCCACCTCTTGGCCCCACTTCGTATCTCCTCCGGTCTTCTGGAAGCTTCGTGGAAAAATAAGACCCTGGGCGTTGATTTCGTCCAATTCCGAGAATATTTCCTTTGTAGGATTTCTGAAACCAAAAACAGCAGAAAATAGCAACTGGCTCTTCGGCATCTTGTCAATAGGTTAGTGCCGGAAAATGCATAAATATGACATAAAGTGTGTATAAAACATGTGAGTATCATCAATAAAGTAGCATGGAACATAAGAAATTATAAATATGTTTGAGACGTATCAAGCATCTCCAAGCTTAGTTCCTACTCGTCCTCGAGTAGGTAAATGATAACAAAGATAATTTCTGAAGTGACATGCTATCATAATCTTGATCAATACTATTTGTATGCATATGTAATGAATGAAGTGATTCGAAGCAATGGTAAAGACAATGATTAAACAACTGAATCATATAGCAAAGACTTTTCATGAATAGTACTTTCAAGACAAGCATCAATAAGTCTTGCATAAGAGTTAACTCATAAAGCAATAGATTCTTAGTAGAAAGTTTTGAAGCAACACAAAGGAAGATATAAGTTTCAGCGGTTGCTTTCAACTTTAACATGTTTATCTCATGGATAATTGTCAACACAAAGTAATATAATGAATGCAAATAAGCAAGTATGTAAGAATCAATGCACAGTTCACACAAGTGTTTGCTTCTAAGATGGAAGGAAATGGGTAAACTGACTCAACATAAAAGTAAAAGATTGGCCCTTCGCAAAGGAAAGCATGGATTGCTATATTTGTGCTAGAGCTTTTATTTTGAAAACAAGAAACAATTTTGTCAACGGTAGTAATAAAGCATATGTGTTATGTATAAGATATCTTATAAGTTGCAAGCCTCATGCATAGTATACCAATAGTGCCCGCACCTTGTCCTAATTAGCTTGGATTTACATGGATTATCATTGCATAACATATGTTTTAACCAAGTATCACAAAGGGGTACCTCTATGCCGCATGTACAAAGGTCTAAGGAGAGAGCTCGCATTGGATTTCTCGCTTTTGATTATTCTCAACTTAGACATCCATACCGGGACAACATAGACAACAGATAATGGACTCCTCTTTAATGCATAAGCATTCAACAACAGATAATATTCTCATAAGAGATTAGGATTGTTGTCCAAACTGAAACTTCCACCATGGATCATGGCTTTAGTTAGCGGCCCAATGTTATTCTCTAACAATATGCATACTCAAACCATTCAACTCATGATAAATCACCCTTACTTCAGACAAGACGAACATGCATAAAAACTCACATGATATTCAACAAAGGTGAAATAGTTGATGGCGTCCCCAGGAACATGGTTATCGCTCAATAAGCAACTTATTAAGAAATAAGATACATAAGTACATATTCAATACCTGTTATCACCAGAATTTGACCGAGTCAGAGGTGGGCCACGATTGAGATTGACTTGAAGATATACATGGAAGGAAGAACAAGAATTGGCCTTATACACGAAGTTGGGCTGAATTGCCCATGTATCTGTAATATAGTAGATCGCATCTTAGATTGAAAGTTAGAGTTTTACTCGTGCACGGTTAGGTGCACGTCCGAATTAGAAAGTCCCCTGGACTATAAATATGTATCTAGGGTTTATGGAATAAACAACAACTCACGTTCAACCCAAAACAAACCAATCTCGGCGCATCGCCAACTCCTTCATCTCGAGGGTTTCAATCAGGTAAGCGACATGCTGCCTAGATCGCATCTTGCGATCTAGGCAGCACAAGCTCCGCGTTGTTCATGCGTTGCTCGTACTGAAGCGTCTTTGATGGCGAGCAACGTAGTTATCATAGATGTGTTAGGGTTAGCATAGCTCTTCGTATAACATGCTTACGTAGTGCAGCCCTTGCATGTCTAGCCGCCCTCACGCTTATCTCAGGTGTGGGGGCGGCACCCTGCTTGTTCATCATCTAGTAGATCTGATCCGTTACGATTGCTCCTTGTTCTGCAAGGATTAGTTTAATATCTGCAATAGTTAGGCCTTACAAAGGGGGGGAGGATCCAGCGGCACGTAGGGTGGCGTTCGCAAGTCCTAAACAGGATGTTCCGAGGATCAACGTCATGTTGGTTTTTAGGCCTTGTTTAGGATCGGCTTATGAGCACCGTGCGTGGCCGCGAGGCCCAACCTGGAGTAGGATGATCCGATTATGCGGTGAAAACCCTAAATCGTCGTAGATCTCATTAGCTATATTTTGATCAAGCAGGATCACCAAGTATTCGTGCACCCCGTACGAATCATGGGTGGATCGGCTCTTTGAGCCGATTCACAGGATAACCTGAGAGCCGATCGAGGCTCGTATTTAATGTTTACGTGTATGCCATGCAGGAACTAAGCGAGGCATCCCCATCACCTTCCTGACCAGGTATAGGTCAGGTGGCACGCCCTGCACTTCGCATCGCCGCGTGTGACCAGAAGAGCATTGCGGGCCGTCGCTCGGAGGGGTCTCAGCCAGCCGCAGCTCTAGGCTCTTCCCGGCTCTACACTGTGTTGACAGGCCGCTGCCCGCCGGTGGGTTTTGGCAGTCAACACATTCTGGCACGCCCGGTGGGACAATCGTCTACATCAACCACATCGCCATCTACATCTGAGATGGCGGCGGATGGCACGCCAGTCACCTACGAGGAGCTGCCTGACGAGCTCAAGAAGAGATACGACGAGATCAAGGTCACCCTCGAAGCCGACCTCATCGGCTCTTTTCATAGAACCCGTTCACATGGCATCATATGGAAGTGATTCTCACCTCCATGTGCACTCGATGGGATAGATCTCTCTGCACCGTCGGAGGAACGCACCCGGGGGCCTACGGCAGGAGATCAACTACTTGGTGGCTCACTCACTACACCGCCACTCGAAAACTTGGTCAACGTGTTGGAGCGTCTCGCTCTGCGCGTGATCCAGGAGATCATGAGCCACCGCACTCGCCGTCGGGACCAGCTCTCGGGACGCATCAAGGAGAGTTGCCGCTCCAGTCCCGTCCACCGCTGCCATATGCGTTGGCAGCACCAGCGGAAGTGCCGGCTACACCGGCATTCGTCGTCTACAAGATTGGTGGTGACCCTAGTGACTACCAGTTCTTGGCTGAGGCGCCCAAGGAGATCCCTCAAGGATACGCGTGCACGTATGTGCCAGATTGTGGCAACTGGGCACTCTCAAACCAGGCCACAACATCGGGGACTCCGGCGAAGACAGAGGAACGTCGGCCGACGAGCTTGAGAAGCGCACGTGGCTAACTAAGTACGCCACCCCGACGAAACTCCGAGCCCGGCTCCTGCAGCTTGGCTCGAGCTGGAAAAGCAAACATGGCTGGCTATGTACGCCACCCCGGCGAATCTTCGTAGTGCAACTCCTGCAGCCAGCACAATGGATCAGATCAGTACCATGCGAGAGACCAGTTCGGCATGGTGCCGAAAAGAAGGGCAATCGGCTATTCCAAGCCGTACCCCGACGAGTACGAGATGATCCCGCTGCCACCTAAATATCAGCTCCCGACTTCTCCAAATTCGATGGATCGGATGGCTCCAGCTCCATCGAGCACGTCGGCCGATATTTGGCGCAACTAGGACCGGCTTCAGTGTCGGATCAGCTACGCGTGAGGCTCTTTTCACAGTCCCTCACGGGATCGGCTTTTGGATGGTATACCTCTTTGCCAGCAAACTCCATCCAGTCTTGGAAGCAATTGGAAGAACAATTCCATACGCAATACCATTCAGAAGCTTCCGAGTCTAGCATTGCCGATCTAGCACAACTACGTCAGAAGCGCGGAGAAACGGTGACAGAGTACACCCAGCGCTTCATGACTCTTAGGAACCGATGTTATTCGGTTCGTATAACTGAAAAGGAAGCGATCGAGTTGGCGTAGCTGGCCTTGCAACACAGCTCAAGGACATGGCCTCCCAAGCAGATTATCCCTCGGGGCGCATATGGTTCAGAAACTATCGGCATATGAACAGCGCCACCCGGACTCCGTACCAAGACAAGTTCAAGCGTGCGATAGTCCTGGTCGATGCAGAGGAAGACGAAGTTCCTGCGGGAGACCAAGAAGTAGAAGTGGCTGAGTGGACTCGGGGAGGAACCCCCGTGTCCTGCAAATGGGTAAAGCCACCAGGGCCGCCCAGGGGATTTGATTTTGACGTGACCAAGACTGAACAAATCTTCGACCTCCTGCTCAAGGAGAAACAGTTGACGATTCCTGAAGGTCTCAAGTTCCCCACGGCGCAAGAGCTAAACGGAAAGCCGTGCGCAAATTCCACAACTCGCTCTCCCATGCCACCAACGATCGCAGGTGTGGCGTCGGCACATCCAAGCGGCGATAGAGAAGGGGCGTTTAATTTTCAACCGATGCGCCATGAAGGTCGACACCCAACCCTTCCCGCCGTTAACATGGTGGAAGTCACCTACCCGAGGGTTGCCAGCCAGGTCCCACGTTCAGCATCAACATGGTAGGACTCCGGGAACCACTCTGGCAAAGATGGAGATGAGGGCAGCTGCTCTCATAGCAAGGATACAGAGGAGGCCGCTCCACGCGATCGGCTCCATCATGATGGCAAGCGCTACGTCACAGAGGGAGAAGTGAAGAATATAAGATATCAACGACCTCTCTCTGATCACCTCCTCAACAAATATGTGAGTCAGTATGACCAACGCCGACGGTCCAACTATGATGATGAAGGAGATCGTCTGGCTAGAGAAGCCAGAAGACATCGTCGGCGGGATCGCGATGAGGAGGAGCACGAGCGCCGTGCCACGGACACATCAAGGGAGCAAGATGACAACGCCAGACACTGGGACTGCCCTTTCTTCAGACACTGCTGGGATTCAGGAATGAGCCGATTGCCCACAATCGGCAATTGCCCAATGCAACCGGAAGAAGAAGGAGGCAGCCAACGTGTCCGTGTTCAAGCGCTTAGGGCCTCTCCCGCCCACGGAGCAAACGTCTTGAGTCACCTCGTTGGGCAGATCTTGAGGATTCCGAAGACGAGGGACTAGAAGAAGAAGAAGACAGGTACCACCGTCCAAGGTGGTGCCCTGACGGACTCAGCCGTTCACAAAAACGCAGGGTTCAGCGGTTGCGCGGCCTGGAGGAAGCCGAAAGGTTATACCTGCATACGCTAAGGAAGGCACGGCCTGATCTGGCTGCAAAGGTTCAGCGAGCCCTGGATGAAGAGGGTCGTCCACGGAAAATGGAGTGGCGCCCCAAACAAAGGAAAGCCGATGATGAAACATCGGCTGGCACAAACATGGTGCTCGTCTTGCCGACAGAGCTTAGCGCTCCACGATTATACGATGCACTCAAGGTGGACGACAGCAGGCGCATCAAGTCAGAGGTTGGGTTGGTTTTATCCAGTCTAACCGAGTAGCAAGATTAAACCAATGAGCAAACCGGGGGAGGCTGATCTTTGTGATCGGCCCCAAAAAATTTATGGAGGGACATTACAAAACCTTCATCGAACAAGCAATGTGGAGGCCGATTCCAGCAATCGGCCAAAGTTATCTTCTGCACATATTCTGTTTGTGGTCAGCAACGATCTACTGGGCAGCGGCCACGTCGGCAGATGAAAGTCAGCATGAATCTTTGCGAAGCCGATGTGCAAGTGCAGTGCCCTGACTAACCATGAAAGCCGATATCTGCAGTCATTTGGCAGATTCGGCTCGGGGGGCATATAGTCAGATGGACATATGCAGATAAACATGTGCAGACATGCGTGAAGTGGAATATTGGGGGCCGATTCATTCTAAAAAATCGGCCAAAAAAAAAAAAAACAAAAGGTTTAGCCGATGCAGATACGTGGCCATCGACTCAAGAGGAACAGCTGTTATGAGCAGAAAGGGTCAATGGAGCAGGAAGTGAGTCACGAAGAGAGATTCTAATGGAAGAGCTCCTCAGTTGAGTGGCTTGATGACTTCGGTTTTCTCTTCAAGAACCTCTGGTTTCTTTTTTACGAGTAATGTGCAGATCAGGTTAAGGATGGGATGCATCAGATCCACCATAGGGAAGGAGCCGATCTGACCTGCACGGCGCGAAAAGTAGACTGAAGAAGCTCGGGGGGCAGCTCACCCTGAAGGTTCTCTGCTCTGAAGAGCCGATTTTGCTGAAATCGGCTAGGTCCGCATCATGACTTGGGAACCGATAGCGACACATTTGGTTAGTCCACTAATATGCTCGCCTTGATAGAGGCTCGGGGGGCAACTGATGACGCAAAACTTCCGTTCTTAAGAAGCCGATTGAAATTTCATCGGGCTGAAAACCCAGTGGTATCGACTTCAGGAGCAAGTCATGTCGGCAGTGGTTCTGGGGCTCTCGTGAGAACGTCGTCTGCCTAGTTGTCCGCCAGAGCTCAAAGGGATGGGACATTGAGATGCCGGTGCGTTGTCATCGGCTTGTTGGGCATTGGCTAAGTAACGATCGGCGGGGTCAGCAGAAGAGGGAATCGGCTCAATTAAACTCCGAAGAAATCGGCGAAATCAAATTGGGGAAAAGTTCTTCATTGATAAACCAGATTTCTTACATAGAAGAGCTGATTGCTCTCAAAAGGGAGTACTAAGGGGATACATTGCCCCGTCTACTGTTGCTGATCCTATTCTAGAGGTCCTATTCTACGGGCCGTCACTGCCCTCGTCGTCACCGTCGTCAGCGCTGTCGGCGCTGCTCCCGGCGGGCTCGTCGTCGCTGCTGTAGCGGCCGCCGGCAGGACCTTCGTTGTCCTCGTCCTCCACGTCGTCGTCGTCGTCGTCGCTATCATAATCACTGAGATTCCCTGGCCAGGGGCAATGGCGCTTGGCCGGTGGCTCGTCGGAGGGGCTGTCGTCGTCATCCTCCTCCTCCTCTTCCTCCTCCTTCACCTCGGAGGAGGTAAAGTCATCCCAGGAGAAGCGATCGTCATCGCTCTCCTCCTCCGATTCCCCGTTGGCAAGGAAGCGGAGGTCGCTCTCCCCGTCCGTCGAGGACTGGTCGTCCTCGGACCAGATGGAGAAGTCATGGTCTGACTCCTCCCCGGCCTCAATGGCGCGGCGGATGTTGGCCGCATGGACCTCTTGTGGGCTCGGTGCTGGCATCGGCTCGGGAGAAGAGGACTCGAAGGAAAGTCCCGACGAGGCAGAGGAAGAAGAAGACATGGTGCGCAGAAGGGTTTTTTGGGGGTGCCGATGGCTGGAACAGAGGAAGGGGATAAAGATAACTAACCAGTCGGCACGGTTGAATAATGAGAAACCTGGTGGGAATTACTGCCATTACAGTTTCCGAAGGGGTAAGGTCAGAGCTGTCAAATTTTGCAGAGAAGCTGAGAGGACAGGGCATAATAATGACGGATGCTGCAAATGGCTCTGATCTGCCACGACATGACCCTTCGAAAGGAAAGCACAATGATTTTGGAAATGTTATTTCCAAAACCAGGGGGGCATGTGTTATCACCAGAATTTGACCGAGTCAGAGGTGGGCCACGATTGAGATTGACTTGAAGATATACATGGAAGGAAGAACAAGAATTGGCCTTATACACGAAGTTGGGCTGAATTGCCCATGTATCTGTAATATAGTAGATCGCATCTTAGATTGAAAGTTAGAGTTTTACTCATGCACGGTTAGGTGCACGTCCGAATTAGAAAGTCCCCTGGACTATAAATATGTATCTAGGGTTTATGGAATAAACAACAACTCACGTTCAACCCAAAACAAACCAATCTCGGCGCATCGCCAACTCCTTCATCTCGAGGGTTTCAATCAGGTAAGCGACATGCTGCCTAGATCGCATCTTGCGATCTAGGCAGCACAAGCTCCGCGTTGTTCATGCGTTGCTCGTACTGAAGCGTCTTTGATGGCGAGCAACGTAGTTATCATAGATGTGTTAGGGTTAGCATAGCTCTTCGTATAACATGCTTACGTAGTGCAGCCCTTGCATGTCTAGCCGCCCTCACGCTTATCTCAGGTGTGGGGGCGGCACCCTGCTTGTTCATCATCTAGTAGATCTGATCCGTTACGATTGCTCCTTGTTCTGCAAGGATTAGTTTAATATCTGCAATAGTTAGGCCTTACAAAGGGGGGGAGGATCCAGCGGCACGTAGGGTGGCGTTCGCAAGTCCTAAACAGGATGTTCCGAGGATCAACGTCATGTTGGTTTTTAGGCCTTGTTTAGGATCGGCTTATGAGCACCGTGCGTGGCCGCGAGGCCCAACCTGGAGTAGGATGATCCGATTATGCGGTGAAAACCCTAAATCGTCGTAGATCTCATTAGCTATATTTTGATCAAGCAGGATCACCAAGTATTCGTGCACCCCGTACGAATCATGGGTGGATCGGCTCTTTGAGCCGATTCACAGGATAACCTGAGAGCCGATCGAGGCTTGTATTTAATGTTTACGTGTATGCCATGCAGGAACTAAGCGAGGCATCCCCATCACCTTCCTGACCAGGTATAGGTCAGGTGGCACGCCCTTGCACTTCGCATCGCCGCGTGTGACCAGAAGAGCATTGCGGGCCGTCGCTCGGAGGGGTCTCAGCCAGCCGCAGCTCTAGGCTCTTCCCGGCTCTACACTGTGTTGACAGGCCGCTGCCCGCCGGTGGGTTTTGGCAGTCAACAATACCACAATAGTTTTTAAGCTATTTTTCCCATGAGCTATATATTGCAAAGACAAAGAATGGAATTTTAAAGGTAGCACTCAAGCAATTTACTTTGGAATGGCAGAGAAATACCATGTAGTAGGTAGGTATGGTGGACACAAATGGCATAGTTTTTGGCTCAAGGATTTCGATGCACGAGAAGTAATCCCTCTCAATACAAGGCTTATGCTAGCAAGGTTGTTTGAAGCAAACACAAGTATGAACCGGTACATCAAAGCTTACATTAGAACATATTGCAAGCATTATAAGACTCTACACTGTCTTCCTTGTTGTTCAAACCCTCACCAGAAAATATCTAGACTTTAGAGAGACCAATCATGCAAACCAAATTTCAACAAGCTGTACGGTATTTCTTCACTAATAGGTGCAAAGTACATGATGCAAGAGCTTAAACATGATCTATTTGAGCAAAACAATTGCCAAGTATCAAATTATTCAAGACATTATACCAATTACCACATGTAGCATTTTCTGTTTCCAACCATATAACAATTAACGAAGCAGTTTCAACCTTCGCCATGAACATTAAGAATAAAGCTAAGAACACATGTGTTCATATGCAACAGCGGAGCGTGTCTCTCTCCCACACAATGAATGCTAGGATACAATTTTATTCAAACAAAACAAAAATAAAAACATATAGACGCTCCAAGTAAAGCACATAAGATGTGACAGAATAAAAATATAGTTTCACTAGAGGTGACCTGATAATGTTGTCGATGAAGAAGGGGATGCCTTGGGCATCCCCAAGCTTAGATGCTTGAGTCTTATTGAAATATGCAGGGATGAACCATGGGGGCATCCCCAAGCTTAGAGCTTGTTGAATATATAAGCAAATATCCATATGAAATAATCCGTACAAGTAATTGATAAGTCATGACTACGAAAACAACAAACAAACTAATCGTGCAGACTAGTAAGATAGATGAACAGATCACATCTAAACAAGATAAACCGATCGCATCTACGATAGAAACTAGAAGAAGGAACTCTAACAGAAACTGAAAGAGAAACGACAAGATCACATACTTCGCAGCAGCGTCGTTGTCGCCCATGTTGAGGTTGTCGAAGAAGTCGCTGAGGTCCGGGAAGAAGTTGTCAGTGTGGAGGAACTCGTCGTCCGATGACGACGTCGTGATGCCAGTAGTCGCGCCTGAGCGCTCCCCAAAAACCTGATTGCCCCTCACCCGTACAGGTTCACGAGAGGCAGGGTTCCGGAGGCCTACTGTCCCGGCTGTCGGTGCACGCCGACGGACGGGATGAGGAAGACGAAGGCGGCGGCGCAATGAACTGGAAACAGGTAGTCGCATGTGCGTCTCATTCAGACTAGGGTTGGCGTCCGCGCTTATATAGTGCGGTTCGGGAAGGTCGTGGGACGCAGCCCACGTCCGAGTCGGCACAGCCACGATCCGGAACGGCTGAGTAACGCGTCCGTTAATGACTCGAAATTGATTACACAATTAATTTCCCAAACAGCAAAAAGATAAGCTCGGCTCAGCGAGATTCCCGCAACCCGCGGCGCGTCGTGACGTGTCGTGACGAGGCGAGGCGAGGCGAGGCGGGCGGCGGAGGAGGAGGAGTGCGCGAGGGCTCTCTCTCTTCTCACTCACTTACTAGGACTAGAACAGCCCACCTTATATACCACTCCAACTCTCTCCCAACTAGCAATGTGGGACTAAACTTTAGCTCCCACTAGTGCTGCCACTGATTATTGGAATGGGCTATGTGAGTTTCAGAATTTGATAATGGGCCATGGGCCAAAGGCCAAATGCCCAAAATTCCAGCAATCCCCCACAAACTTTCATTGGCACATCTCATCAGTAAGTTTCCAGAACATTGTTTCATATACCGGTATGTCGTGGAGACTGTTAAGTTGAACTTCCACTTAAAGCTTCATATTACACTAGATTGCAACTTGGATAGTGGACTATGCCTTGAACTACAAGTTTTCTGCGCACTAGCTTCATACAAAGCCTAGACCGATACTAGGCTGCCGTGAGGCTTCCTCGCGGTTTGGAGCTTATACGTCATACTCCAGGGCCTTTCATGAGTTTACTAGAGAGGACCCAACTCTCATAGATTGCGACGTTTAACAATCAGACTCATATAGGTGTGTTCTTCAAAAGATGTTCTGCAGGACAACATCTCTGCTAAAATAAGCCACTTAGAACACATTAAGATAATTATCAACCTGCCATGCAGATTAGGAGAGTATTGCATCTTACGGAGTGGTAAAATTGCTATAGGGATATATACTCTTCTCCCAACTGACCAACAGCTTGTCTCCCAGTTCTAATTCATGGGATCTCCGATCACATAGAGTGGGTTACCACCGTGGGCAGCTCATAGTGTGGGTCTCATACCCATCTCCCTCGATGCATTTTCTATCACATTTCGTGATAGTCCCTTTGTGAAGGGATCTGCCAGGTTTCTAGACGTATGGATATAATCCAACGCTATAACTCCGGAGTTTCTCATTTTCCTGACAGTTTTCAATCTCCTCTTCACATGCCTTGATGACTTCATATTATCCTTAGAACTGTTTACTTTGACGATCACAGTTTGATTATCACAGTTCATAGGAATAGCGGGTATTGGTTTCTCAACCACAGGTAAGTCCATCAAGAGCTCACGAAGCCACTCTGATTCAACAAATGTGTCTAATGCGGTGAGTTCTGCTTCCATAGTTGACCTCGTAATGATGGTCTGCTTGCAAGACTTCCAGGAAACAGCGCCACCTCCAAGTGTAAACAAATAACCACTTGTGGCCTTAGTCTCATCAGCATCAGATATCCAATTTGCATCACTATAACCCTCAAGTACCCTTGGATACCCAGTATAGTGAATGCCATAACTCGCAGTGCCTTTCAAATAGCGCAAAACTCTCTCAAGAGCATGCCAATGAACATCTCCAGGTCTAGACACAAAACGGCTGAGTTTACTTACAGCAAAGGAGATGTCAGGCCTCGTGGCGCTGGCTAAATACATAAGCGAGCCAATGATCTGCGAATATCGCAGTTGATCTCTAGCAATTCTTTTATTCTTACGAATTATCACACTAGGATCATAAGGCGTTGGAGAAGATTTGCAGTCGCTATACCCGAAGCGACTCAGGATCTTTTCCACATAGTGGGACTGAAGCAATGTAATCCCACCATCGTCATCCTTCAGCAGCTTGATGTTTAAGATCACATCAGCTACTCCCAAGTCCTTCATCTCAAAACAACGAGATAGGAACTCCTTGACCTCCTTAATCACAGTAAGGTTGGTCCCAAATATCAATATGTCATCAACATAGAGGCAAAGAATAACTCCCTCGCCCCCACCATGGCGATAGTATACACATTTGTCAGCTTCGTTTACAACAAAGCCTTCAGCGGTTAAAGTTCTCTCAAACTTCTCATGCCACTGCTTAGGTGCTTGCTTAAGCCCATACAAAGACTTCAGTAATTTACACACCTTTCCTTCTTGACCATCTACTACAAATCCATCAGGCTGCTCCATATAAATTTCCTCTTCAAGCTCTCCATTTAGGAAAGCAGTCTTAACATCCATTTGATGAACGAGAAGACCATGTGAGGCAGCCAAGGAAAGTAGTACTCGAATAGTGGTCAGTCGAGCTACAGGTGAGTATGTATCAAAGAAGTCTTCGCCTTCTTTCTGAGTATAACCCTTGGCCACAAGTCGTGCCTTGTACTTTTCAATAGTACCATCGGGCCTAAGCTTTTTCTTGAACACCCACTTGCATCCTACAGGTTTGCACCCATAAGGACGATTAGTAACCTCCCAAGTTCCATTGGCTAAGATGGAATCCATCTCGCTACGGACAGCTTCCTTCCAGTAGTCAGCATCCTGAGATGCATAGGCTTCTGAAATAGAAGTGGGAGTATCATCCACGAGGTACACAATGAAATCATGTCCAAAGGACTTTACAGTCCTCTGTCTCTTGCTCCTTCTGGGAGCTTCATTGTCATCCTCACAGGATTATCAAGGTGTTCTAAAGCCATGGTAGGTTCAGGAAATGATTCCTGAGTAGATGAACTGGGCATCTCCTGAATTGATGAGCTAGACGTTTCTTTCATAGGAAAGATGTCCTCAAAGAAAGTCGCATCATTCGACTCCATAATTGTACCAACATGCATGTCGGATACCTCAGATTTTACTATCAAAAATCTGTAGCCAATGCTATGAAATGCATATCCCAGAAGAACACAATCCACGGTTTTTGGTCCAAGCTTGCGCTTCTTGGGTATTGGCACATTTACTTTCGCCATACATCCCCAAGTTCGTAGGTAAGAGAGTTTCAACCTTTTCCTTTCCCAATCCTCAAACGGGGTAATGGTTTTGTTCTTTGTGGGGACACGGTTTAGGACATGACATGCAGTCAATATCGCCTCCCCCCACCATGCCTTGGATAGACCCGATGTATCTAACATGGCATTAACCAAATCAGTTAGAGTACGGTTCTTTCTTTCGGCCACCCCATTTGACTGAGGTGAGTAGGGAGGCGTCCTCTCATGGATAATACCATGTTCCGCACAAAAAGAATCAAACTCGTTGGAAAAATACTCTCCACCACGATCAGACCTTAGCCGCTTGATCTTTCGATCAAGTTGGTTTTCTGCTTCAGCTTTAAAGATTTTGAAGTAATTGAGAGCTTCATCTTTGGATTTCAGGAGGTACACATAAAATATCGAGTAGAGTCATCAATTAAAGTCATGAAGTATCTTTTTCCTCCTTTTGTCAATTCGCCATTCATTTCACAAAGATCCAAATGTATAAGCTCCAGCGGTGCCAAGTCTCTTGCCTCCGCAGTCTTGTGAGACTTACGTGGTTGTTTTGCTTGCACACATACTTGGCACTTGGATTTCTTGACAATAGCAAATTTCGGAATTATATTCATATTCGCTAGCCGCGTCATGCACCCAAAATTAATATGACAAAGTCGTGAATGCCAAATATCGGACTCACTATCATTGCAAACATGATTAATAATTTGAGTACATATGTCTGACAGAGATAAGCGGAACAAGCCTCCGCAGACATAACCCTTTCCAACAAATTGTCCACACTTGGAAATTACAACTTTATTGGACTCAAAGACCAACTTAAAACCATCTCGACATAAAAGCGATCCGCTAATGAGATTCTTATTAATGGAGGGAACGTGCTGCACATTCTTCAGCTGGATGGTCTTTCCCGAAGTAAACTTCAGATCCACCGTACCAACACCACGAACAGAAGCACGTGAGCCGTTTCCCATCAGCACGGAGGAAGTCCTTGCAACCTGATAAGAAGAAAACATAGACACATCAGAACATACATGTGTATTGGCTCCGGTGTCTATCCACCAATCAGGAGAATTACATACTGAAAGGACAGTAGGAGAAATACCGTACCCAATGTCCTTCATCTCAGTATCAACGCCAATAACAACATTTGCGGACTTGCCGCTATTCCCACGCCGATCATGGCGTTCTGGGCAATCAGGAGCCCAATGTCCAGGAGCGCCACAAACATGGCAGTTCCCTTTCTTCTTATAAGGAGTCTTCCTCTTGAAGTTGGTTGAGTTTGAGGCTTTGTTCTTCTCGTCAAACTTGCCTTTTCCATTGTTCTTATTCTTAGACTTGTGGGATTGGAAGTTTTTCTTCTGTACCACATTGGCACTAGAACCTCCCTCAAAACTACGAGCGCGTGTGTCCTTTGCTCTCGCCTTCTCTTCCACATGAAGCGAGCCAATGAGATCCGAAATGGAAAACTCTTGTCTCTTATGTTTCAGAGAAGTAGCAAAGTTCCTCCATGAAGGAGGAAGCTTGGCAATAATGCCACCGGCCACAAATTTGTCCGGTAAGGTACACTTAAACTGCTTGAGTTCTTTGGCAAGGGACTGAATCTCATGAGCCTGCTCAACCACGGAGCGCTCATCAGTCATCCTGTAGTCATAGTATTGCTCCATGACATACAATTCAGTGCCAGCGTCCGAGACCCCAAACTTGGCCTCGAGCGCATCCCACGCATCTTTGCCATGGTCGAAAGCCATGTACGGGTCAACAATGTTGTCCCCAAGAATGCTGAACAAGGCCGCCTTAAACATGGCGTCGACCTTCTCAAACTTTTCCTGTTCCTCTGCAGAGAGAGGCCCCTCAGGTCTTGCATCTGTGGCGCTAAAACAGCCTAGGTTTGTAAACCATAGAACTGCCTTTGTGCGCCACCTCTTGTAATGCATACCATCAAAGAGGGGAGGTCGAGTAGCGGCAGCAACGCTGCTTGAATTGATTTGCCTATATTCAGGTTTTTGGATTGTTGAATATATAAGCAAATATCCATATGAAATAATCCGTACAAGTAATTGATAAGTCATGACTACGAAAACAACAAACAAACTAATCGTGCAGACTAGTAAGATAGATGAACAGATCACATCTAAACAAGATAAACCGATCGCATCTACGATAGAAACTAGAAGAAGGAACTCTAACAGAAACTAAAAGAGAAACGACAAGATCACATACTTCGCAGCAGCGTCGTTGTCGCCCATGTTGAGGTTGTCGAAGAAGTCGCTGAGGTCCGGGAAGAAGTTGTCGGTGTGGAGGAACTCGTCGTCCGATGACGACGTCGTGATGCCAGTAGTCGCGCCTGAGCGCTCCCCAAAAACCTGATTGCCCCTCACCCATACAGGTTCACGAGAGGCAGGGTTCCGGAGGCCTACTGTCCCGGCTGTCGGTGCACGCCGACGGACGGGATGAGGAAGACGAAGGCGGCGGCGCAATGAACTGGAAACAGGTAGTCGCATGTGCGTCTCATTCAGACTAGGGTTGGCGTCCGCGCTTATATAGTGCGGTTCGGGAAGGTCGTGGGACGCAGCCCACGTCCGAGTCGGCACAGCCACGATCCAGAAAAACCGGAAGGCAAAACGGCTGAGTAACGCGTCCGTTAATGACTCGAAATTGATTACACAATTAATTTCCCAAACAGCAAAAAGATAAGCTCGGCTCGGCGAGATTCCCGCGGCGCGTCGCGTCGGGACGTGTCGTGACGAGGCGAGGCGAGGCGAGGCGGGCGGCGGAGGAGGAGGAGTGCGCGAGGGCTCTCTCTCTTCTCACTCACTTACTAGGACTAGAACAGCCCACCTTATATACCACTCCAACTCTCTCCCAACTAGCAATGTGGGACTAAACTTTAGCTCCCACTAGTGCTGCCACTGATTATTGGAATGGGCCATGTGAGTTTCAGAATTTGATAATGGGCCATGGGCCAAAGGCCAAATGCCCAAAATTCCAGCAGAGCTTTCACTCTCATTGATCATATTGTATCATCCTCCTCTCTTGATCCTTGAAAACTTCCTCCACACCAAACTCAAAACAAACTCATTAGAGGGTTAGTGCATAATCAAAAATTCACATGTTCAGAGGTGACATAATCATTCTTAACACTTGTGGAAATTGCACAAAGCTACTGAAAGTTAATGGAACAAACAAATCCATCAAACATAGCAAAACAGGCAATGCGAAATAAAAGGCAGAATCTGTCAAAACAGAACAGTCCGTAAAGACGAATTTTTCTGGGGCACTAAACTTGCTCAGATGAAAATTCTCAAATTGAATGAAAGTTGCGTACATATATGAGGATCACTCACGTAAATTGGCAGATTTTTCTGAGTTACCTACAGAGAATACTACTATATTCGTGACAGCAAGAAATCTGTTTCTGCGCAGTAATCCAAATCTAGTATGAACCTTGCTATCAAAGACTTTACTTGGCACAACAATGCAATAAAATAAAGATAAGGAGAGGTTGCTACAGTAGTAACAACTTCCAAGACTCAAATATAAAATAAAAGTGCAGAAGTAAAATCATGGGTTGTCTCCCATAAGCGCTTTTCTTTAACGCCTTTCAGCTAGGCGCAGAAAGTGTGTATCAAGTAACATCAAGATATGATGCATCAACGGAGGGGTTCGGAGTTTTCTCAACTATGCATTGTATCTTATATATGTAAGTTTCAGAGGCTCCTTTTTCATTACTCTTAGGCTTGCTATTCTCATCAAACAAATTTTCAGGAACAAGCCAAGCATAGTTATTTTCTAGAGCTTCATGCATCCCTATGAGCTTAATAGGTATCGGTACTTTAATCTCCCCACCATCATTAACATTATTGGTGTACCTTATTCTATCCATGTCCATCTTTTCAAGTGTTCTTTTAAAATCAGTGAACAAACCAAGCCTCTTATGCTTAATAAAAACTTTTCTAGCTTCTTTAGCTATATCTTCAAATTCTCTAACAAGGACTTTTAAAATAAAATCTCTCTTTTCTCCCATCTCCATATCAGAAAGTGTAAGAAACATATGTTGTATTATGGGATTGAGATTAACAAATCTAGTTTCCAACATGTGTACTAAACAGGCAGAAGCACTTTCATAAGTAGGAGCAACTTTTAATAATGGTATATCTTCAAAATCTTCATCCATACTAATATGGGTGAAAAATTCTTCTATATTATCTCTTCCAATGATAGACCCTTGTCCTACCGGTACATCTTTAAGAGTGAACTTAGGAGGAAACATGATGAAATAAGTAAAGTAAATGCAAGTAACTAATTTTTTTGTGTTTTTAATATAGGGAACACAAACAAGATAATAAATAAAGTAAAGCAAGTAACTATTTTTTTTTGTATTTTTGATATAATGAGCAAACAAAGCAGTAAATAAAATAAGTAAAGCAAGACAAAAACAAAGTAAAGAGATTGGAAGTGGGAGACTCCCCTTGCAGCGTGTCTTGATCTCCCCGACAACGGCGCCAGAAAAAACGTTGCTTGTGACGGTAAAGCACACGTCCGTTGGGAACCCCAAGAGGAAGGTATGATGCGTACAGCAGCGAGTTTTCCCTCAGTAAGAAACCAAGGTTATTGAATCCAGTAGGAGTCAAGAAGCACGTGAAGGTCATTGGTGACGGAGTGTAGTGCGGCGCAACACCAGGGATTCCGGTGCCAACGTGAAACCTGCACAACACAATCAAAGTACTTTGCCCCAACTTAACAGTGAGGTTGTCAATCTCACCGGCTTGCTGTAACAAAAGATTAGATGTATAGTGTGGAAGATGATGTTTGCGAAGAACAGTAAGAACAAGTATTGCAGTAGATTGTATTCGATGTAAAAGAATGGACCGGGGTCCACAGTTCACTAGTGGTGTCTCTCCGATAAAAAATATCATGTTGGGTGAACAAATTACAGTTGGGCAATTGACAAATAAAGAGGGCATGACAATGCACATACATATCATGATGAGTAGTGTGAAATTCAATTGGGCATTATGACAAAGTACATAGACCGCTATCCAGCATGCATCTATGCCTAAAAAGTCCACCTTCGGGTTAGCGTCCGCACCCCTTCCAGTATTAAGTTGCAAACAACAGACAATTGCATTAAGTATGGTGCGTAATGTAATCAACACAAATATCCTTAGACAAAGCATTGATGTTTTATCCCTAGTGGCAAAAGCACATCCACAACCTTAGAACTTTCTGTCACTGTCCCAGATTTAATGAAGGCATGAAGCCACTATCGAGCATAAATACTCCCTCTTGGAGTTACAAGTATCAACTTGGCCAGAGCCTCTACTAGCAACAGAGAGCATGCAAGATCTTAAACAACACATATATGATAGATTGATAATCAACATAACATAGTATTCCATATTCATCGGATCCCAACAAACGCAACATGTAGCATTACAAATAGATGATCTTGATCATGTTAGGCAGCTCACAAGATCCAACAATGATAGCACATGAGGAGAAGACGACCATCTAGCTACTGCTATGGACCCATAGTCCAGGGGTGAACTACTCGCACATCAATCCGGAGGCGATCATGGCGATGAAGAGTCCTCCGAAAGATGATTCCCCTCTCCGGCAGGGTGCCGGAGGCGATCTCCTGAATCCCCCGAGATGGGATTGGCGGCGGTGGCGTCTCTGGAAGGTTTTCCGTATCGTGGCTCTCGGTACTGGGGGTTTCGCATCGAAGGCTTCTTATAGGCGAAAGGGTAGGTTTAGGGGCGTCACGAGGGGCCCACACGCCAGGGCGGCGCGGGCCCCTCCTTGGCCGCGCCGCCTTAGTGTGGCGCCACCTCGTGGCCCCACTTCGTATCTCCTCCGGTCTTCTGGAAGCTTCGTGGAAAAATAAGACCCTGGGCGTTGATTTCGTCCAATTCCGAGAATATTTCCTTTGTAGGATTTCTGAAACCAAAAACAACAGAAAACAGCAACTGGCTCTTCGGCATCTTGTCAATAGGTTAGTGCCGGAAAATGCATAAATATGACATAAAGTGTGTATAAAACATGTGAGAATCATCACTAAAGTAGCATGGAACATAAGAAATTATAGATACGTTTGAGACGTATCAACGAACATGCATAGCAACTCACATGATATTCAACAAAGGTGTGACAGGTTGATGGCGTCCCCAGAAAACATGGTTACCGCTCAACAAGCAACTTATAAGAAATAAGATACATAAGCGACATATTCTTTACTACAATAGTTTTTAGGCTACTTTCCCATGAGCTATGTATTGCAAAGACAAGGAATGAAATTTTTAAAGGTAGCACGCAAGCAATTTACTTTGGAATGGCAGAAAAATACCACATAGTAGGTAGTTATGGTGGACACAAATGGCATAAGTTTTGGCTCAAGGTTTTGGATGCACGAGAAGCATTCCCTCTCAGTACAAGGCTTTGGCTAGCAAGGTTGTTTGAAGCAAACACAAGTATGAACCGGTACAGCAAAACTTATATAAGAACATATTGCAAGCATTATAAGACTCTACACTGTCTTCCTTGTTGTTCAAACACTTTTACCAGAAAATATCTAGACTTTAGAGAGACCAATCATGCAAATCAAATTTTAACAAGCTCTACAGTAATTCTCCACTAATAGGTTCAAACTACATGATGCAAGAGCTTAAACATGATCTATTTGAGAGCTCAAAACAATTGCCAAGTATCAAATTATTCGAGACCATATACTAATTACCACATGAAGCATTTTCTGTTTCCAACCAAATAGCAATGAATGAAGCGGCTTTTAACCTTCGCCATGAAAGCAGAGCGTGTCTCTCTCCCACACAAGGATTGCTAGGATTCATACTTATTCAGAGAATGAAAATAACAAAACGAAAATAAAAGCACACAGACACTCCAAGTAAAGCACATAAGATGTGACGGAATAAAAATATAGTTTCACTAGAGGTGACCTGATAAGTTATTGATGAAGAAGGGGATGCCTTGGGCATCCCCAAGCTTAGATGCTTGAGTCTTCTTGAAATATGAAGGGATGAACCACGGGGGCATCCCCAAGCTTAGACTTTTCACTCTTCTTGATCACATTATATCATCCTTCTCTCTTGACCCTTGAAAACTTCTGCCACACCAAACTCAAAGTAATCTCATTAGAGGGTTAGTGCATAATAAAAAATTCACATGTTCAGCAAGTACACAATCATTCCCAACACTTCTGGATATTACCCAAGGTTACTGAAATTTAATGGAGCAAAGAAACCCACTCAAACCCAGTAAAAGAGGCAATGTGAAATAAAAGGCAGAATCTGTCAAAACAGAACAGTCCGTAAAGACGAATTTTTTCGAGGCACTTAACATGCTCAGATGAAGAAGCTCAAATTGAATGAAAGTTGCGTACATATCTGAGGATTACTCATGAATTTTTGCAGATTTTTTAGCTTCTACAGAGAGATCAACTCAATTTCGTGACAGCTAAAAATCTGTTTCTGCGCAGAAATCCAAATCTAGTATCAACTCTCTATCAAAGACTTTACTTGGCACAACAATGCAATAAAATAAAGATAATGAGAGGTTGCTACAGTAATAACAACTTCTAAGACACAGCAAAACAGTAGCAAAATAAAAACATGGGTTATCTCCCAAGAAGTGCTTTCTTTATGGCCATTAAGATGGGCTCGGTAATTTTAATGATGCTCTCTCAAGAAATAAGAGTTGAAGCAAAAGAGACCATCAAAAGCAAATAAGAAACACTTTTAAGTCTAACCCACTTCCTATGAAAAGGAATCTTGTAAATAAACAAGTCATGTACGCATAATGCAACAAGCATAGAAAGACAATACAAGCGCAACTTCAAGATTCTCAACATAAAGAGGGGAAACTTAATATTATTAAGATGCATATAACCATGTTTCCCTCTCTCATAATAACTTTTAGTAGCATCATTGATGAAATCCACAATATACCCATCACTTAAAACATTCTTATCCTGGTTCATATGCATAAAAGTATCATTAATTTTGGCATAAGAAAAACTCTTCTCATTAATAGTAATTGGAGCAGGATCATTATCAAGAATTTGAACATGGTAAACAAGTTGCATACTAAGGGAATGGTTTTTGGCAATCCCATCATAACTATAACAAGTTTCATAAGGATAATTATAACCCGTGTCATAGCATTCTTTATAATAATTGTCAAAGATTGGAGGCATAGTGTCATCATAAGAAATAGAATAGTTATCTTCCACAGTATGTTCATCTGTAACCATACCATCATTGTTACTAGAAGGAGATGTATCAAACATATAATCATCAGTAGCAAAAGGATTTTCAAACACCTCATCCCCAAGCTTAGAGCTTTCTATATCATTATGGGAAGAAGCATGGATAGTACTAATACTATGGCAATTATTAGCATCATCATTTTCAGAATTAGTTTCCCAGAGATTTTCAATATCAAAAGTAGTGTGCTCTTCTAAATCATGATCACTAATGTAGGTAAAGGGCATAGGAAGATCATTGTACTCAGATTCATTATCATAATAATCATTAGGAGCAACATACTTACGGTTACCTATCGTTATCTCATACACACGGGGATATGTCGTTACCTCTTTCTTTTTATTCCCCCTCTTCTTCTTCTTCTTCTTCTTCTTCTTCGTTTCCTTCTTCTTCTTCTTCTTCTTCTTCTTTTCCTTCTCCTCGTTCCCTTCTTTAGGAGGAAGAGGCTTGAAGGGAGGCTTCTCCACATAACCTGATTTATTTCCAGAAACAATAGAATAAACTTGTGAGGATTCCTCCTTTTCATTAATAAGTTCAAAACACATAGCGGTCCTATCATATTTTGGCAAAGTGTCATCTTCTAAAATATTTTGTATGTAAGTATTTGTATGGCAATTATCAATGCAATAAGAAAGACACCCATGCAGGACATTATTAATATCAAGAGCACTCATATCCACCAAAGAAGTTTTTCTCAATAACTCTTCACACTCCAAAAATAATGTAAGTTCATCATGCTGATTAGGAGTGATTTCATCATCACAATACAAATTTGCAGCACTTATGAGGTTCGAATTATCATTGGAGGAGCATTGAAAATTAAAATGACCCACTCTATGGCAAAGTTCACAAATAAAAGGATAGAGGGCACAAACTTTTTCACCAAGATCATCTAGAGCCCTAGACCACTTTCTAGTTTTTTCATTCCTGTGATGGATACAATATTCTTCTTCAATTTTATTATTTTCACAAGGTCTATGAACTCCACAAAAATTAACATGCTTATAGGAAATAGCATTTTCAGAAGTTTGAGCATGTTCATTGCAATCATTAATAACAGTTTCATCCTTCATGTTGATGTCTTTAAAAGGTTCATGATACATGTACCAATTTTCTTTAGGAACATTAATATGAGAAGCAAAGGCTCTATAGCAATCGACCATAATTTGAGGATCAAGACCATATTTAGCACTAAGCTCTTGAAAATCAGCGGTTTGAGCGAAAGACTTAATGCATTCATATTCATAGTTTATACCTGATTCTTTACCTTTGTCGTTCTCCCAATCTTCAGTATTCTCCTGAATCCGATCAAGAAGGTCCCATTTAAACTCTTCTTTGTTGCGCGTGAATGATCCAGAACAAGTAGTATCCAGCAAGGTTTTATCTTGAAAAGAAAGTCTTGCATAGTAATTATCAATGATGATATTACCAGGAAGCTCATGAATGGAGCATTTGAGCATTAAAGACTTCAATATTCCCCATTCTTGGGCAATACTCTCTCCATAATGAGGCCAGAAATTATATATGCGGTTTCGGTCTTTGTGAATTTCACTTGGAGGATAGAATTTAGAATAAAATAGAGGCATAATATCCATCCAATCAAGAGAATGCCTATTCTTCAGCAATTTATACCAATGCGCCGCTTTACCAAACAACGACATAGAGAATAGTTTCTTCCTAACTTCATCCATAGAAATACCTGCACACTTGAATAACCCGCATAATTCATGTAAAACAGTAAATGATGTCTAGGATGGACAGTTCCATCCCCTTCATAGCGGTTATCCACAACACGTTCAATAATTTTCATAGGTATTTTATATGGAATACTTTCAACAGGTGGATTTGGAATATCACAAGCATCATTCGAATTACCACATATTGGAGACAAAGCATTATCAAGGCAAAATACTTCTTCCAAAGCTGAGGAGCAAAAAGAACTTTTAGATAAACTAGCTTCCCCAAGCTTGGGTTTTTCCATAGCATTAAAAATAATGGTGTCCAAAGAATTTATACTAATAACATTACTACCACTATTATGCAGACAAACTTCCATAGGTGTTTTAATTTTCTCTTCAAAAGTATCATGTCCTAATTCAATATAAATTTCATAAAGATCTCTAATTTTTTTGTTGTTTTCCATTAAGCCTAACTAGTGAAAAATAAAAACAAGAAACAAAAAGATGCAATTGCAGGATCTAAAGGAAATAGCTTCGAGCACTCACACACCGGCAACAGTGCTAGGAAATAGTTTAGTAGTCGGAGGATGTGAATACCTTTTACCTTACCTCCCCGGCAACGGCGCCAAAAAATAGCTTGATGTCTACGCACGCTTCTATTCCTGTAGACAGTGTTGGGCCTCCAAGAGCAGAGGTTTGTAGAACAGCAACAAGTTTTCCCTTAAATGAATCACCCAAGGTTTATCGAACTCAGGGAGGTAGAGGTCAAAGATATCCCTCTCAAGCAACCCTGCAATTAAGATACAAGAAGTCTCTTGTGTCCCCAACACACCTAATACACTTGTCAGATGTATAGGTGCACTAGTTTGGCAAAGAGATAGTGAAATACAAGTAATATGGATGATTATAAGTAATAATTGCAATCTGAAATAAAGATGGCAGCAAGCGAACATGTAACAGAACTTGTTGGAAACGGTGTTTCAATGCTTAGAAACAAGGCCTAGGGATCATACTTTCACTAGTGGACCTCTCAACAATAATCACATAACTGAATAAATAAATGCTACTCTTAAACACTCTCTTGTTGGATAACAAACACCATTCATTGTGTAGGGCTACAAAGCACACCTCAAGCCGGAGTAAACAAGCTCCACAACTTCATAAAGAAATCACACACGATGCGCACACTGTCACCATCATACCGTGGAGAGTGAATCCGGAGTTCATATTAAAGTAACCTCTAGAGTGCATAATAGACCGTTGCAATTTAGACCGAGTACTAACATAGCATACACACTGTCAACAATAGCTATGAAAGGGGGAATAGATCACATCAATACTATCATAGTAATAGTTAACTTCATAATCTACAAGAGATTACAATCATAACCTACGCCAAGTACTACATGATGCACACACTGTCAACTTTACATCATGGAGGAGGAATATACTACTTTAATAACATCACTAGAGTAGCACATAGATTAATAGTGTAAGAGCAAAGTTTAAACCCCGAGTTTTGTGTGTTTGATGACAACACTTGAGTAATCTCACCGTGTGCCTTGAGTATCATTGTTAGATTTGAAAGTGCATGGTGACCTCGCTGGACACGTCAAGATCGGAAGACTGAAGCGTAGTTTATAGGCTTTCTGGTTTTGTGTGTGTATTGCGAGGTGACATGGCTGGAAAGAAAAAGGGGAGAAAACCAGTTTTAGCCAGGCCGGTACTACCGGTACCTGTAGCGGTAGTACCGCTGCCCCTATAGGTACCGCCCACGGTACCGCTCTGAGTTCTGCGCTAATATTGACCCAGAATACGGCTAGCTTGGTGTGTACTAGCTCCATAGGGTGTTGGGAGCCTCCTTGTGGTGTGGAGCTCGCCCCAATCTTGTGAAGGAATCACCGCCTCGACCGGTGTCTTAGTGGAGAAGGGGGAGCACCTTCTTGGAGCTCTCTCGAGGAAGAAGGTGAGGCCTTCCTTCGTGGTGTGGCCGTCTAGTCTCTTGTGTGAGACTAGCACCTCCCCAACGCAGACGTACTTCCTATTGTGGAAGGAACTGCGAGAAACAAACCTCGCCTCGTCTCCGCGCCCTCCGGTTGTCCCGCTCCTTACTCTTACTATCTTGTTGATTCCTTTGCTTGTTACACTTGTCCTAGGATCACCGCTATCGCTAAAGCTATCACCTTTACCTTCCGTTGCACTAAAAATTGAAAAAGACTAAAACTTGCCGTAGCGCCATTCACCCCCCCTCTTGTTCGCTACAATCCATTCAAGTGGTATCAGAGCGAGGTTTTCTTGCTCGAGCTTTACCGCCTAAGAAATGGCTGAACAAGAGACGGTTGTGAATGGGTCACCTTCCCTTGTGCCACCCGCTCCATCATCTCCCATCGATACCACAACGGCTACGTTGGATGACCTCAAGAAATTGGAGTCATCCATCGTTAACCAAATGAAGGCGATGATAATGGAGTTGGTTGCTCAAAAACCGAACCCTATCGTTGATCCTAAAGCAAGTGCCGAGGATCCCCCACCAAAAGCTAACCCATTTCCTCTTGTTGACTTTGTCGCGCAAACGACAAAGGATCCACAAAAGGAAGGGCTTGGGGAGACCGGCACTTCAACAAAGCGGAAGGATGAGACACCGGTTGCGGAACGTCTAGGGGGTTATCATGAGGTGCCACCACCAAGTGATTACACCATAAACGTTCCAATACCTATGCCACATATCTTGTCGCATGGTTCACCACCGTTACTTGAGTCAAACAACTTTGAAAATTGGCAATTCTCAATGCGTTCTCATGTGCGCAGCGCATCTACCGAGCTTTGGCGTATCATCGAGGAGGGCTACTCACCACGAGACCCAAAGAGCTTGACAAGAAGAGAAGTGGTGGATGACCAACTCAACGCCACCGTCATCAACATGATTCACATGGCCATCACGCCCAAGGACCGCGCTCATATCCGCTCGCTCAAGACCGCCAAGGAAGCATGGGATAAACTTGAGAAGCTCTTCCTCGGAAATGCAAGCATCCAAAGCTCTCGTTTTGATGAAGTGAACAACATGGCCGACAACGTCGTCATGAATGAAGGAGAGTCCCCCGAAGAAATGTATCGGCGCCTCATCGCTCTTGCCGTACAAATGCAAGATCTTGGAGCAATGTTTGTGGATGACCATTGGATCAAGCGCAAGTTCTACAACGCTCTCCTCCCTTATGAGGAAGTGAAGTTGACGGCCATCTGCCAAAACGCCTCCTTCCATGCTATGACATCCGATGAAATTCTTAGCGAAGTCATCGCTTTGGACATCTCCAAGAAGAATGCGGAGGATCTTGTTGCTCGCGCCCACAACTCCCGCAAGCCCAACCTTGCGTTGAAGATGAAGGTACATGAGGCTAGTGAAAGTGATGAGTATCCCGTTGAGTGGGGACCGGATGATCTCAAGATCAATTATCATGAGCACATGGCTGTCGCTGATACGTCTCCAACGTATCTATAATTTCTTATGTTCCATGCTTGTTTTATGACAATATCTACATGTTTTGTTCACACTTTATGTCATATTTTATGCGTTTTCCGGAACTAACCTATTGACGAGATGCCGAAGTGCCAGTTCCTGTTTTCTGCTGTTTTTGGTTTCAGAAATCCTAGTAAGGAAATATTCTCGGAATTGGACGAAATCAACGCCCAGCATCTTATAATTCCACAAAACTTCCAGAACACCCGAGAGGGACCAGAGGAGGGCCACAGGGGGCCCACACGTGTGGGCGGCGCGGCCAAGGAGCCAGGCGCGCCCCCTACTGTGTGGTGGCCCCGTCAGCCTTCCGACTCCGCCTCTTCGCCTATAAGAAGCCCCCTGACCTAAATCTTCGATACGAAAAAGCCACGGTACGAGAAACCTTCCAGAGCCGCCGCCATCGCGAAGCCAAGATCTGGGGGACAGAAGTCTCTATTCCGGCACGCCGCCGGGACGGGGAAGTGCCCCCGGAAGGCATTTCCATCGACACCACCGCCATCTTCATCACCGCTGCTGTCTCCCATGAGGAGGGAGTAGTTCTCCATCGAGGCTAAGGGCTGTACCGGTAGCTATGTGGTTAATCTCTCTCTCCCATGTACTTCAATACAATGATCTCATGAGCTGCCTTACATGATTGAGATCCATATGATGAGCTTTGTAATCTAGATGTCGTTATGCTATTCAAGTGGATTTTACTTATGTGATCTCCGGAGACTCCTTGTCCCACGTGTGTAAAGGTGATAGTGTGTGCACCGTGTGGGTCTCTTAGGCTATATTTCACAGAATACTTATTCACTGAGTTATGATTTGAGTTGGATGTTATCTTGCTAGAGAGTAATTCAGAATAGCATAGTGAAGTGCTTATTTATATTCCTTTATGATTGCAATGAGCTTTGTATCACTATTAATCTATGTGCTACTCTAGTGATGTTATTAAAGTACTCTATTCCTCCTTCATGATGTAATGGTGACAGTGTGTGCATCATGTAGTACTTGGCGTAGTTTATGATTGTGATCTCTTGTAGATTATGAAGTTAACTATTACTATGATGGTATTGATGTGATCTATTCCTCCTTTCATAGCTTGATGGTGACACTGTGCATGCTATGTTAGTACTTGGTATAATTGCGTTGGTCTATCATGCACTCTAAGGTTATTTAAATATGAACATCGAATGTTGTGGAGCTTGTTAACTCCGGCATTGAGGTGCTCTTGTAGCCCTACACAATTAATGGTGTTCATCATCCAACAAGAGAGTGTAGAGTGGTTTTATTATGTGATCAATGTTGAGAGTGTCCACTAGTGAAAGTATGATCCCTAGGCCTTGTTTCCAAATACTGCAATCATCGTTTATTTACTGTTCTACTGCATCTGTACTTCCTGCAATATTACCACCATCAACTGCACGCCAGCAAGTATTTTCTGGCGCTGTTACTACTGCTCATATACATTCATACCACTTGCATTTCACTATATCTTTGCCGAACTAGTGCACCTATACATCTGACAAGTGTATTAAGTGTGTTGGGGACACAAGAGACTTCTTGCATTGTGATCGCAGGGTTGCTTGAGAGGGATATCTTTGACCTCTTCCTCCCTGAGTTCGATAAACCTTGGGTGATCCACTTAAGGGAAAACTTGCTGCTGTTCTACAAACCTCTGCTCTTGGAGGCCCAACACTGTCTACAGGAAAAGAAGTGTGAGTAGACATCAGTCGCCGCCAAGAAATTTTGGGATGGAAACAAGTCCCGAAGCACAAGACCAAGAAGATCACGTGATTCTCCAAGAAGTTTCTCCAAGAGCCCAATGGAGGGGCAAAGGGGAAGAACATGCTACAATTGCGGCGACAAGAATCATTTTGTCGCGGATTGTATGTTTGAGAGAAGAGAAGATAATGGTGGAAGGCTTATCCGCAAGGAAAAGTTCAAGTCACTCTCCAAAGGATTCTCCAAGTTCTCCCCCAAGCCCAATGACGACAAGGTCTCCTACACCAAGAAGCCTAGAGCCTTCATCATTCGAGAAGAGTACTCCTCCGATGAGGATGAAGAACATGAGGACAAGAGCTCCAACAAGGAAGGAAAGGGAGTGGCCGCCATCGCCATTACCACTCCCTCTATCTCCCTCTTCGACTCTCCTAATGAGAACCTCGTCACCAACAATGCTCGTTGCCTTATGGCAAAGGTATCCACGGAGGTAAAATCCCCTTCCAAACCCTCATCTTCGACTAATGCCTTATATATTGATGATGCCACTAGTCTCACCATTAAACGTGAGATTGTGGGTTTGGATTCTTTTCTCACTAACATGAAAGGGGATACAAAGACTCATGTTGGGGCTCTCTTAGCCCAACTTGGTGCGGTACAAGATCTTATAGAGGAGAAGGAGAGGTTGGAAAGGGAACCGGCAAATGAGATTGCCTTTCTCAAAGAAGAGCTTGAAGATGAACAAAATCTGCGCATGTCTCTTGAAGCTAGTGTCATCGTCCTTGAAGACTCCAACAAAGCTATTGTCTCTCAACTCACCAAGGATCGAGACCATACTCTTGGTTTTATGGGTGAGCTCAAAAAGAAGATGCTCTCTCTCGAGGAAGCTAACAAAGAGAAAGATGACGAAGACCCCAACTCTTGCCATGACGAGCTTGTTGATCAAGTTGCCTCCTTGAGGAAGCACAATGCCCTCCTCTTGGAAGTCAATGCTCTTCAAGAAGAAGCCTTGGATGAATATTACCGCTTGTGCAAGGAGAAGACCTCATGTTGCAACCATGAAGAAGAAATTGCCACTCTTGAGACCACCAAGGCCAAGCTATTGAGTTTGAGTAGCATGCAAGAAGAGCCTTTGGTGGAATGTCTCTGCATGAGCAAGGAGAAGGCCACTTGTTGTGATCATGAGGAAGAAATAGCCGCCTTGAAGAGAAGGGAAGCCAAGCTCATGGAGGTCAATTCCATGCAAGAGGAAGCATTGAAGGAGTATTTTCCTTTGAGCAAGGACCGTGCGTGTTGCACTCATGAAAGTGACATTGTCAAGATGGAGAGTGACAAGCGTATACTCATGAAGATGAACGCTCTCCAAGAAAAAGCTTTGATGGAACACTTCCGGGTGAACAAGGCAAAGGAAGTCCAAGTGTTTGATATTTGCCACCCTCACCCGGAGCATGAAGATGAAGTCAATCGTTTGAAGGCCAAAGTTGATAGACTCCAAGTTCAAGCCAAGTACTTGGAAGGAGTCATTGAAGCTAAAGATGGAGCCAAAGAGGGCTCTTGCAATGTAGGATGAGTGGCTACCAATCCAAAGAGGAAGAGGAATAAGAGGACCAAGAAGAAGAAGAACAACAAGGAGAACATGGAGATCAACCATGAGGAGAGCGATGCAAGCTCAAGAAGGGATGGAGTACCCAACTCCGCCTCGAAGGGTTTCGCCGGCTCTAACAACCCTTCTCATGTTCTTTTTGTTGATTACTATGGACATATTCGTGCTCGCTTTATTGGTCCTCAAAAGGACAATGTTGATTGGAGTATTTGGGTTCCCAAACCCCTTGTTACTAACATGCTAGGACACATTGAAAAATGGGTACCTAAATCCAAGACTTGATTCCTTGTAGGACTATGCTTCCGGTGGCGCTAAGTGGGTGGTTTATAGTGGAGCCACAAGTCATATGACCGGAAGCAAGAATATTGTTGTTGACCTCGAGCCTTCTCACTCTACCGTATCATATGGCGACAACACGTGCTCTAAGGTATTGGGTCTTGGCAAGGTGGTGGTAACACCCAACATCTCACTTGTGAATGTCCTCCTTGTCGAGACCCTTGGTTACAATTTACTCTCCGTTCATCAAATTGCTCGTATGAGTCTATGTACTTTCTTTGATGAACATATGGTGGTCCTCTTGTGGAGCAAGACACTCAATGTAGCTTTTGTTGGATATGTAGAGAATGGATTGTATGTTGTTGATTTCTCCGGAAAGACAACATCTTTCGCTCTTTGCCTATTCGCCAAAGGTGACAAGGGTTGGTTATGGCATCGCCGACTAGCCCATGTCAACATGAGGACTAAAAGAAGATGTCTCTTTTTGCAAAGATCGTGTTTGCAGGACTTGCGTACAAGGAAAAAAAATGCATGGAGCTCCTCACAAGGCCAAGACTATCATCTCTACCACAAGATGCTTGGAGCTCCTACATGTTGATCTCTTCGGTCCACCGTCTCATGAAAGTCTTGGAGGAAAGAAGTATTGCCTCGTCATTGTTGATGACTATTCACGCTATTGTTGGGTATTCTTCTTCAAGTACAAGAGTGAGACTCAACGGACCATGATGAAGTTTGCCAATCAAGTTAAACGCAAGTACGACAACAAGATCCTCGCAATAAGGAGTGACGATGGAACGGAGTTCAAGAACTACACCTTGGATGACTTCCTTGGCAAACAAGGAATCCAACACCAATACTCCACGCCATATACTCCCCAACAAAATGGGGTCGCTGAAAGGAAGAATCGAACCTTGATCGAAGCCGCTTGAACCATGATGATGGAATACAAGTCTAACTACAATTTTTGGGCGGAAGCTATCTCTACCGCATGCCACGCTACTAATCGTCTCTACTTGCGCAAAGGTCTTGAGAAGACACCATATGAGATCCTCACCGGCAACAAGCCAAATGTGTCATATTTCAAGGTCTTCGGATGCAAATTCTATGTGCTTGTCAAAGACACACGCCTATCTAAGTTTGATTCAAGAGCTCAAGAAGGAATTTTCGTTGGCTATGCTACAGATTCTCACGCCTATAGAGTCTTCAACAAGTCAAGTGGGCAAGTTGTAGAATCTTGTGATGTGACATTCGATGAAGATGATAGATCTTTGGAGGAGCGAAGTGCTTCTTGTGAGAAAGGAGATGTAATTCCCCCGGATACCATAGGAAGGATGGGTGTTGGCATTCGCCGACCTCAAGAGCTACTTCTATGAGTACCGGGGAAGGACCAAGTTCCACCCAAGTGGAGCCATCTACACCACAAGGCCAAGCTTCTTCCGTTGATCTTACAAGTGCAAGTCAACCTCTACAACAACCTCAAGTTCAACCTCAACAACTAAAACAACAATCAAGTCCAAGTTCTCCTCAACAAGCTCAAGAACAACATTCACCGCAAGCTCATCTACCACAACAACCAACATCAAGTGACCAAGGCCAAGCTTCAAGTTCTTCTCCGAGTGGTTCGGGGATAATCTTTATGGACAATACTATTCCTAGTACCCCCGAGCCATCCGGCTCTCATGATGATGATGCCTCTTTCAACAACAATGGAGGTCAAGGCGAGGACCTAAACCGTGATGAAGGCCAAGAGGACTCACAAGAATCTTCTCCTTTAGCCGACACTCGCCGTGAAGATCCTACTACAAGACACTTGCGTCTCAAGTCTCATTCCTTGCGCAATATCATTGGTGATCTAGAGAGCAAAGTAACCACCCGGAGGCAACTAGCAAACTTTTGTGAGCACTATGCCTTTGTCTCTATGGCGGAACCACTCAAAGTTAATGAAGCTCTTGAAGATCCCGATTGGTTGAATTCAATGCAAGAGGAACTCAACAACTTCAAGAGGAATGATGTGTGGACACTCATGAAGCGACCCGATCATTGCCGCAATGTTATCGGCACCAAATGGGTTTTCAAGAACAAGCAAGATGAAAGTGGCATGGTCATCCGCAACAAAGCAAGATTGGTGGCACAAGGCTATTCTCAAGTCGAAGGCGTGGACTTTGGTGAAACCTTTGCACCTGTTGCAAGGCTTGAGTCCATCCGTATCCTTTTGGCCTTTGCCTCTCATCATGGCTTCAAGTTGCAACAAATGGATGTTAAGAGTGCTTTTCTTAATGGTCCTTTACATGAGGAGGTATACGTGAAGCAACCCCCGGGGTTCGAGGACCCTCACTTCCCGGACCATGTCTTCAAGCTCAAAAAAGCCCTATATGGACTCAAACAAGCTCCTAGAGCTTGGTATGAGCATCTAAAGGAGTTGCTTGAAGACCGTGGTTTCGAAGTAGGGAAAATTGATCCCACTCTTTTTACTAAGAAAGTCAATGGGGAGCTTTTCGTATGCCAACTCTATTTAGATGACATCATATTTCGCTCGACTAAAACAAAATTCAATGATGAGTTTGCTATGTTGATGACAAATAGGTTTGAGATGTCAATGATGGGTGAACTCAAGTACTTTCTTGTGTTCGAGATCAAGCAAATGCGACAAGGCACCTTCATAAATCAAGCAAAGTACCTCCAAGACATGCTCAAGCACTTTGATATGAAGGACGCCAAAGGCATTGGAACTCTGATGCATCTCAAGTGTCAACTATCCCTTGACGAGACCGGCAAGGCGGTGGATCCCAAGCTCTACCGTTCGATGATAGGTTCGCTTCTTTACCTTTGTGCCTCTCGCCCGGATATAATGTTAAGCGTTGGTATGTGTGCACGGTTTCAAGCGAGCCCGAAGGAAAGCCACATTGTGGCGGTCAAAAGGATCTTTCGATATTTAGTTGATACCCCACACTTCGGACTATGTTACCCAAGGGACACGGACTTTGCTTTGGTTGGTTTCACCGACTCCGATTGGGCGGGCGACAAGGTTGATAGGAAGTCTACATCCGGAGCTTGTCACTTTCTTGGAAGATCTTTGGTGTGTTGGTCCTCGAAGAAGCAAAATTGTGTCTCCGTCTCCACCGCGGAAGCCGAGTATATTGCCGCGGCTAGTAGTTGTGCTCAAATCTTGTGGATGAGGCAAACCTTGCGGGATTATGGACTCGGGTATAGCAAGGTTACTCTTTTGTGTGACAATGAGAGCGCAATCAAGATCGCCTACAATCCGGTTCTTCATGGCAAGACGAAGCACATTGAGATACGGAACCACTTCATCCGGGATCACATTGCTCGCGGAGATATTGTACTATCCTACATTGGTACCAAGGAGCTATTGGCGGACATCTTCACGAAGCCCTTGGATGAGAAGCGTTTCATTGAGTTGAGGCATGAGCTAAATATCATTGATCCATCGTACTTTGCTTGACCGTCATGCGCACATACCACTCCTAACCTTTATATCTAGATGAAAGGCACGCATGAACATAGGGGGAGTGCGGTTTAAATCTATTGAGCTATCCCTCCCCCCATAATGCATAAAGAAATCCAAAACATATGCTATTCGTCAATTGAGTGACTTATGAGCTTCATGTTGAGTTGTAGTCCGTGAGTCCTAGATACATCTACGCGACCTCACACTACTACACTCTTACACGGTGGCTTCGGCCACCAACCTCCTCTTTGAGGAGTTTTTTTTCGGTTCTTTGTGTTTCTTTGTGACCTTCTTTTTGTCCTTCTTCTTTATTATCTTTTTCTTCATGTTTTTGGAGAACCTCATTCAAGCTTGTTTTCCCTTTTGGTTTTTGCAAGCTTGGTTGTATGTTCTTTTTCTCCATCCTTCTAGTTTCTTTACCCTCCTTTTTGGTGTTCCGATGCCAAAGGGGGAGAAGTTCCTATGTGGATGGGGACCTTTGTTGTTCATAGCCTTTTGGTTCTAGTTGCTTATCTTTTCTTGTGGCTACATCAACAACTCTATGGAGGCATCTTACGGTGAGTTTGGGTATTTTCAAGGCTATGGTATGATAACTTCACCCAAATCTCCTTGCATGATCTTATGTTGCCTCCATATTGTGCATATGCTATTTGAACATGTCAATTATCCATGTTGCATATGCGCTTGGTTTGTAAAAACTAGGGGGAGTGATGCCTCTAGAACATGTGTATTTGTATTCAATACATATTCATAATATGCACATGTTTAGGGGGATCTCCGTCGAGCTTTTGCAAATCTAAGTATCTCATCATAATCTCATCATAATATCACCTGTTATTGTAAAGTCTTGTGTTGTCATCAAACACCAAAAAGGGGGAGATTGTAAGAGCAAAGTTTAAACCCCGAGTTTTGTGTGTTTGATGACAACACTTGAGTAATCTCACCGTGTGCCTTGAGTATCATTGTTAGATTTGCAAGTGCACGGTGACCTCACTGGACACGTCAAGATCGGAAGACTGAAGCGTAGTTTATAGGCTTTCTGGTTTTGTGTGTGTATCGCGAGGTGACATGGCTGGAAAGAAAAAGGGGAGAAAACCAGTTTTAGCCAGGCCGGTACTACCGGTACCTGTAGCGGTAGTACCGCTACCCCTATAGGTACCGCCCACGGTACCGCTCTGAGTTCTGCGCTGATATTGACCCAGAATACGAGTTGCGGTACCTCTGCAGTACCTGAAGCGGTAGTACCGCTCACGAGCGGTAGTACCGCCCACGGTACCGCCCAGGTACCGTAACTAGTTACGGCAGTACCGCTCTGGTACCGCTCCGGTACCACTTCGAGTCCAGTAAGGTTTGGACCCTGTTGCGGTACCTCGAGCGGTACCGCGAGCGGTCGTACCGCTCTACGTCCACGTGGACCAGATCTGGGGAATTCGAACTCAGAGCGGTAGTACCGCTTCCCAAGAGCGGTAGCACCGCTTAGGCGAAAACTGGACATAACGGTTGGATTAGGAGGAGCCTATTTAAGGGCCCCTTCTTCCCCAACTCGTTTTTATCTCTCCTCTCTCTCTCCTCCATTGTTGCTGAGCTTAATCCTTGAGGATCTCCCCAACCATCCAACCAATCTTGCCCAAACTTTGAGGAGTGGTGGAGGAGACCCCGATCTATAGTTCTACCAAGAGAGATTTCACCAATACTAGCTATTCCTTAGTGGATCTTGGTGGTAGGGTTCCTATGGTGGGACATTGGAGAAAGTGCAGCTATGGAGGCTAGCTTGGTGTGTACTAGCTCCATAGGGTGTTGGGAGCCTCCTTGTGGTGTGGAGCTCGCCCCAATCTTGTGAAGGAATCACCGCCTCGACCGGTGTCTTAGTGGAGAAGGGGGAGCACCTTCGTGGAGCTCTCTCGAGGAAGAAGGTGATGCCTTCCTTCGTGGTGTGGCCATCTAGTCTCTTGTGTGAGACTAGCACCTCCTCAACGCAGACGTGCTTCCTATTGTGGAAGGAACTGCGGGAAACAAACCTCGCCTCGTCTCCGCGCCCTCCGGTTGTCCCGCTCCTTACTCTTACTATCTTGTTGATTCCTTTGCTTGTTGCACTTGTCCTAGGATCATTGTAGGATCACCGCTATTGCTAAAGCTATCACCTTTACCTTCCGTTGCACAAAAAATTGAAAAAGACTAAAACTTGCCGTAGCGCCATTCACCCCCCCTCTTGTTCGCTACGATCCATTCAAATAGTGATACAAAGCTCATGATCACATAAAGATCACACCATGGGAGAGAGAGATGAACCACATAGCTACCGGTAGAGCCCTCAGCCTCGGGGGAGAACTACTCCCTCCTCATCATGGGAGACAGCAATGGCGATGAAGATGGCGGTGGTGTCGATGGAGATGACTCTGGGGGCAATTCCCCGTCCCGGCGGCGTGCTGGAACAGAGACTTCTGTCCCCCGAAACTTGTCTTCGCGATGGCGGCGGCTACGGAACTCTTCGTGGAATATCGTCGATTGTCGTAGGGTTTTCGCGACGGACAGAATATATAGGCGAAAGGGTGGAGTCGGAGGAGCCAGGGGGTGGCCTCCCCACCTGGTGGCGCGACCAGGGAGGGGCCTGCGCCCAGGTATGGTGTGGGGCCCCCTTGGCCTCCCTCCGACCCTTCTCTGGCTCTCCGGGTCCGTCTCGGCAAAGTATTGACTTCCGTCTTCGTGGGGTCCAATTCCGAGAATATTTCCTGTGTAGAATTTCTGAAACCAAAAACAGCAGAAAACAGGAACTGGCACTTCAACATCTTGTTAATAGGTTAGTTCCAGAAAATGCATAAAAACGATATAAAGTGTATATAAAACATGTTAGTATTGTCATAAAACTAGCATGTAACATAAGAAATTGTAGATACGTTTGAGACGTATCAAGAAGTTATTGTCACTCTTCCAGAAAACAAGAGGCATGAACCCACTGTCGAGCATAAATACTCCCTCTTGGAGTTACAAGCATTTACTTGGCCAGAGTATCTACTAGCAACAGAGAGCATGCAAGATCAGAAATAACATATGACAAGTATATAATCGATCTCAAAATAGTATTCAATATTCATCGGATCCTAGCAAACACAACATGTAGCATTACATAAAGATGATCTTGATCATGATAGACAGGTCACAAGATCTAAACATGAGGCACAAATTGGAGAAGACAACCATCTAGCTACTGCTATGGACCCGTAGTCCTGGGATGAACAACTCATGCATCACTTCGGAGGCGGGCATGGCGATGCAGAGGCCTCCGGTGATGATATCCCTCTCCGGCAAGGTGTCGGGAAGAGCTTCAGAACCCTCCCGAGCTAGGGTCGGCGATGGCGGCCGCGGCGGAAATTTTCGTGGATGGAAGCTCGGGTATTAGTTTTCCCGAGATCGTGAATAAATAGGCGGAAGGGCGAGGTCAGTGGACGCCTAGGGGGGTCCACACCACCCCTTGGCATGGCTAGGGCTTGGGCCGCGCCAAGGGATGGTGTGGCCGCCCTGTGTCGCCCCTTCATCTCTCCTCTGGACTCCATCTTCGTTACGGTAAGATATGAAATTCGGATTTTGTTTCGTCTAATTCCGAGAATATTTCCTGTACAACTTTTCTAAAATACAAAACAATAGAAAACAGGGAACTGGCACTGTGGCATCTTGTCAATAGGTTAGTGCCGGAAAATGTATAAAAGTGCAATGAAGTGTAAGCAAAACATATATAAATTGGTGTAAAATAAGCATGGAGCATCAAAAATTATGGATACGTTTGCAACGTATCAGCATCCCCGAGCTTAACTCTTGCTCGTCCTCGAGTAGGTAAGTGATAACAAAAATAAATTTTGAGGTGACATGCAGTCAACACAATCTTAATCAAGTTATTGTAAAAGCATTGTGAGCTGGGATCAAAGTACTCTAAACATAGGCATGATAGATATAATTCTAACAATAGAACTTAGCAACTATGTTATAACATGAGAAGTAACTCAAACAAAGGATCATGAATAATTATGCACTGAAAGCAACTATTTGTTTTTAGCATAGATAAAACATAGCAAAGTGGTACTCAGCTTATCCTTTATGAGGTAGCAAAACATAAATGCCAGGAACCTTTAAAGTTCAAAGGGTGACTAGATACAAGTAATTTAAGAACAAGCAATAACATAATCACGAATTAATCAATAATAAATTTGGGACTATGCACATTATACTTAGAATGACAACTATGCTCTCTTAATTGGTACATAAAGCAAGAATATGAAGACTCAACATAAAAGTAAAAGAAAGGCCCTGCGCAGAGGGAAGCAAGATTACTCATGTGCTAGAGCTTTTTATTTTGAATGCAATAGAAGTGTTCAAAATATATAATTTGAGAGGTATGCATGTCTATGTCAATGAATGGCATCAAATGATCTATCATCCTTTCATATAGTGACCTCAAGAGCGGCTCCCATGCAGTTCTCCAATGCACACCATTATTTAGGATCTCTCCAGTACATAATGTGCGAAGCATTATTTGTTTATTTTATATTTTGTTTGGGATGGGCACCCAGTTGCCTTGCTCTTGCAATATTAAGGACCAAAAAATTATTGATGATAGTCACGAAATGAAGTCATGAAAATACAATAAACCATTCAATACTTCCTCATGAGCTAAAACAAAACACAAAACGGGTAATAATGTTTGAAGGTTTAAAGGTAGCACACAAGCAATTCACTTTGGAGTGGCGGTGAAATACCACATATTGGTATGTATGGTGGACACAATTGGCACTTTGATTTTTGGTGGTTGGGTGCACAAGTAGAGCTCATACTCAGTACAGGCAAAGGCTAGCAAAAGACTGGGAGCGACCAACTAAGAGAGCAATAATGGCCATAATCATGTATAGCGACAAAACATTATTAATCAAAACATAAAGTTGTATTACAAGTCAAAAACTAAATGATCATAGAGGCATTAGTTGACTGGTTTGTAGTCATAACATGATGTAAACATGCGCCAAGTCAACCCAATAAAGCATCAAAGGAGAATACCATAATATTACGCTTTGTATGATGGAAACAAAACATGATTCTTTCAATGGTGCATTATGCACTCTCAGCTATTTGAGAAAAGTCACGCTACAACAATAACTACTAAGAATATGATAAGAATAACATCCAACATGACATGCCAAAGTCTATGCCATAGTCTAGACAAGCTTCTTTTTACATCACTATAAGCATGAAACATTTTACTCGTATCCAACACCAATCAATTTATTTGAAACAACTCTCATAGCAAATACAATAAAGACCAGAGAGCTAATAATACATAAATAAAGAAAACTAACAAGCTCTGAACAAAATATGAGTGAAAGAACAAGAGCTAAACACAATACTAGCAAATTAGAACACTCGCAGAACAATAAGAGCGAACGCTAGAGCGTTCTATGCAATTAAAATGGAGTGTGTCATTCTCCAAAACAAATATGCTGGGATCCAACCATATGCTACAAAAAACAAAGCAAAAAAACTAAAAACAAAAATAAAGATGCTCCAAGAACAACACATAGCATATGAAGCAACAAAAATATAGTGTCTAGAAAGATGACCTGATGCTTTGTTGATTAAGAGGGGATGCCTTGGGCATCCCCAAGCTTTGACGCTTGTACCTCTTGGATATTTCTTGGAGTGATATGGGCATCCCCAAGCTTGAGATTTTGTCCATTTTTCATCTCATTACATCATTCTTCTCTCCCTACACTTGAAAACTTCCTTCATACAAAACTTCACACAATTCTTATTAGCAGCATTAGTGCAATCAAAATAACAAATCCACTTGGGTTCAGTGAGATTAAGAGGCAAATGCAAATAGTGGCAAAAATCTGTCAAACAGAACAACAGGTAAAGATCGAGTTTTTCGAAAATCTTCGGTTGCTCATATCGAAAAGTGTTAAACTAACGAAAGTTAGATAATAACCTGGGGCATATGCTCAAACATTGGCAGCTCAAAATTACATTCTGGCTGGCAATACGAATTTTTATGGTGACAACACAGAATCTGTTTCAGGATAGCAACTTCCCCAAATCTTACTTTCTTCCTATTAGAGGCTATTCTTGGCACAAAAACGAAATAAAAATGTTAAGGAGAGGTTATTACAGAGATAATAACTTCCAAGACTCATCAAAAGAAAAATTACAGAAATAAAACATGGGTTATCTCCCAAGAGTGCTTTTTTAACGCCTTTCAGCTAGGCGCAGAAAAAGAGCTCGTATCAAGTATTTTCAAGTGAAGAAGCATCATTATCATAAATGGCGGGAGCCTTACGTCTACCCATCTTACCTTTACGCTTTTTCTTAAGTAAAGAGTGAGAAGTACCTAGTGGGGAGGTGAAAAAGTCATGATGCCTTTCCCCACATCTATCTTTGCTCCCAGGAGTTTTAGCAGAGATCGTCCAAGTGTGATTTCTCTCTTTCCTACACATTGTGACGCCCCGGAACCGGTACCATGAGGATTCCAGCGATCCCGCCGAAATCCGCACAATATCGATTCTGAGACGCCCTCCGACATGACGTGCGCGATGAATCACACACGTGATGCCAGAGGAATTAACACGAGCGGTAACATTACAGCGGGATTACAATAGAGCCCACAAGATACATATATTATAACAACGACTCCAACGAGTCAAGATATAAATATACAATACAAAGATCCAAATCATACAGAAGATCAAATACGTCCGAGTACGGACAAGATACAAATTGGACTAAGAGTCCTGAAGATAACCAGTGGCGTCCATAACCCTGCCCAGGCCAAGCCGGAAGGGTAACCTTGCTAACGTCGTCATCTTGTACCTGTCAAAGTCGGGCCATCGGTTGCCGACAAGAGGGAGGAAAGCAAAAGAGAAAGGGGGAAATGCGAGAGTAAGTACCAAGGAACGAACTCCGGCACGTACTTAGCGAGACTGGAAAATGGCTATGCTCGCCGGGCGAGTATATATATATATATCGCCGGGGGCTATATGGTAGGTTTAGCGGCAGCATAACTATAACCAATAGAGACACGCTACAACATCCGTCTAATCAGATAAGATAAGAGAGCGCACAAGGTAACAGATAAAATACTACACAAACATAACCCAGCCGATTACACATATCCCCTCCAACAATTGCGAAGAGGCAATGTAAAAGGCACTCAACGGTGGACAAGTTTTATTAGGTATCGGTTGTAGTAATGCTATATTACTACGCAAGTTATTAGCAAATTATTAGCATCAACTTAAAGGTGTAAGTTGTTCTATGATCAAGCTATACAATTCCAAGTCGTCCATAACCGCGGACACGGCTTATCGATAAGATGTACACCCTGCAGGGGTTGCCCAAATGTAACCATACGCATGCTCGAACCCACTTACTACAGGTGGAGTCTCACATCAAGACCGTTCCCAATGCAAGAGAAAGTTTAATGGGAGCCACCCAACTAAGCTACCCGTGACGAAGTTCGGCCGTACTCCGATACGGACCCAGAGGTTGCGATGGCGTCCAAGGCGGGCACTAACGACCGGCCAAGGATAAGTCGGCACGCAATATGAGTATAGTACAGAATATAAACACCCGAAGGCAATAGGAAGTAAATCGTGCATATCGTGCATATGAGCAAATAAAACCAAGGTTGTGGCTCCCAATAAACAGACTCGAGGAAAGGTAGTGGGTGATGGGGGTCCCACTCCCCCACGTACGGGTAGAGCGCTCAATCTCGGAACAGATAACAAGAACTCGGGTCCTAGGGGACATTAGCAAGTCAAAGTTCCGATGCTTTCGCAAAGGGGCTCACAGATGCCTCTGCTTACAATTTTAGTTGTTAACAATAAAGTAAAGCATGTGTATCTCCAACAACTGATATAGCATGTGATAACCTCCCAACAACCCAACATATCCCGATAACAGATCGAGATAAACAACAGATCCTAAACACGCCCACGACTCGCAAGGCTCAAACATCAAGCAACGGCTATGGTTGATGAATGATACATATAGGATTATTATGGTAAACAAGTGGAATAGGACACGTGACTCGATAAAGAAGCGCAATATAAGGATAGCAGTGCGAGGGAGAGAGTAAAATAGGTGAAGGGAGAGGGCTCGCCTGTGAAAAGCTGCAGAAGAACTTGTCGTATCTCACAGCAACACTTCGCGATCCTATCCGTGAAGAAGCAAATGCTGGACAAACAACGTATGCAAGTCTTACTACTACGGATAAAGAAGATCCAGCATGATCAAGATGATATGCATGGTATGGCAAACATGATGCAATGCAACTTATCCATATTAATAGGAGTCGGAACCCCGAACAAGCAAATTAGGTTTGGAGTTGCATTTCTACCGACAATATTAAATATTGATAGCATGGAACACATGGCATGGGTGAGCTACTTCAATATTAATCGGAGCGAGAAACCGTAGCCGGTAATTCCCAAGTACTCCACGTTTAATTATTAGGTGTGATGCAAACTATAACGGAACAACATGATGCTAGGTGCAAACAAGTATATGGCATTTTGTTGAAAAGATATAGCATGATTTTTTTTAGAAGACAGCCGGAACTGAACACACAGACAAATCTGGACCCGGAACTGAGACAGAGGAACAGGACCTTTTGCCTTCCCTGGATTTTGATCGATGGATATATTGAATGAAGGCACAGGACGGAACCACTTCAGCTAAGCTCCAGAAATGGATTTGGATTGGCTGCAATACGTTTTGAGTAAAATAAAGGAATCAATCAGCTAGCCAAACTAGCAAGCAGTCAAGCAGGCAGCTGGATGGATGAATAGAAGCGTGCCTGAGCTAGCTAGAGGGAAAAGAGCACTCACATGCATGCGCGGAGTTGTATGCTGCACTGATCGATCATAGCATGAACAGCGAGAAGCAAAAAAAACAGAGCGACCACTTGTAGGAATACTGTCGAACAGGCTCCGTGCAAGATACAGACGAAGTTGATCGGGTGGAGTTGGGGCGTGCGGCAGGGCGGCTCGGCTGATGCTGGCGCGGAGGACTGAAGCGATAGGCGCTCGCTTGCGCTGCTGCATGCACGCGCGGACGGGAGCGGGAGTGGTGTGGCGCGGTGAGCTGCTGCTGGTGTAGGCCAAGAGGACCTGGGAGCTAGCGGAGTAGGTTGGTGGCGCAGGAGTAGTAGTGCATGGTAAGGAGACAAGCAAAAACAAACCAAGGCCAGGGGAGAGCTAAATGGAGCGATGGCGGCGCAGATGCGGGAAACACAGGAGTTCGCCGGCAGAAACTTGGAAGAAGGTGGGGAATTTCTCAGAGTGTATTTGGGGGTTAGGGTTTCTGGCTGGCTTTGATCTAGTGGGGATTAAGAGATGGAGTAGCAGGTGGCCGTGAGGGAATCAGAGGAAAATGCTCACGGCGTCATTGCTTCTCACAGAGCCTGAAGAAGATAAACAGGAAGCTGTCCACCAGATAAAGAAAGTGAAGAAAAAGAAAGGAAAGGATAGGCAACATTTTTCAAAATTTGTAAAATTAATTTGAAAGCTTTTCACAAGTAAGTTTGGTTTGGGGTTTTTTTTTTGTGTAAAACAAAGGAATTAAGGCAGGTTTTATTAAACCATACAAGAAATAAATAAAATAGGAGTATAAAATAATCTTTATCTGTCAAATCATGTATATGATGTATGCATGATGTATGATGATGCATAAAAACAAGAAGAACAAGCAAATCTAATAGGGGGTATTACCCTGGGCCGTTACAATCGACACCACTAACAAGGGATCGCGCCCCGAGATCCCACGTCAAGGTACGGGGGAGAGAGGTGAACTATCGCGTGTTCAGGCAACGCTGTCGATCTTCTCGACACCACTAACAAGAAGTCTTGCTCCATCTTGATCGGCGACACCACCAACAAGAAGTCGTTGTTCCGACGACGAGGATGACTCCAAAGAAACAAAGGAAGGAGTAACAGTCACACGGATCCACCAATTCAGGTAACAAGGCAAATAGTAAGAGTAGTCGGTATGGGGGCCAATCCATCCCGCACCCGAACTATTAACCCTGAACATAAATAGGAGAATCGTGTAACCAACTCTCGGATCTCAGATTGACGATATCGACAAGCATTGTCAGCAAGGATTCGATTGGGTCAAAGCACAAGGAATAGAAGAGGGATCACAAAATAAGGATGATATCAATCGGAGAAGACAAGGTTGCCGTCGGTGATGTTCTTATGCCGGAAGGTCTTCAGAGATCGGTCCTATTAAGAAAAGGCAGAGATCGTCCAACCCACGTCAGAACCTAAGACTCAGAAAACTCAGGTAAGAGAGAAGACTCAAAACGCGCAAGGGTAAGAGGAGAAAGAATATAGATAAGGAGAAAAATCAGAGCTAATCAGAACTATCCAACGAATTTTAGAAAATAGTTTTGACACTAGACACAACAACGTCTGTTGGCAAGGTTACCTAAAGGCTGGACTAGTGGGGTACCGTCAACCTGAGCTCTGATACCAACTTGTGACGCCCCGGAACCGGTACCATGAGGATTCCAGCGATCCCGCCGAAATCCGCACGATATCGATTCTGAGACGCCCTCCGACACGACGTGCGCGATGAATCACACACGTGATGCCAGAGGAATTAACACGAGCGGTAACATTACAGCGGGATTACAATAGAGCCCACAAGATACATATATTATAACAACGACTCCAACGAGTCAAGATACAAATATATAATACAAAGATCCAAATCATACAGAAGATCAAATACGTCCGAGTACGGACAAGATACAAATTGGACTAAGAGTCCTGAAGATAACCAGTGGCGTCCATAACCCTGCCCAGGCCAAGCCAGAAGGGTAACCTTGCTAACGTCGTCATCTTGTACCTGTCAAAGTCGGGCCATCGGTTGCCGACAAGAGGGAGGAAAGCAAAAGAGAAAGGGGGAAAGGCGAGAGTAAGTACCAAGGAACGAACTCCGGCACGTACTTAGCGAAACTGGAAAATGGCTATGCTCGCCGGGCGAGTATATATATATATATATATATATATATATATATATATATATATATATATATATATATATATATATATATATATATCGCCGGGGGCTATATGGTAGGTTTAGCGACAGCATAACTATAACCAATGGAGACACGCTACAACATCCGTCTAATCAGATAAGATAAGAGAGCGCACAAGGTAACAGATAAAATACTACACAAACATAACCCAGCCGATTACACATATCCCCTCCAACAATTGCGAAGAGGCAATGTAAAAGGCACTCAACGGTGGACAAGTTTTATTAGGTATCGGTTGTAGTAATGCTATATTACTACGCAAGTTATTAGCAAATTATTAGCATCAACTTAAAGGTGTAAGTTGTTCTATGATCAAGCTATACAATTCCAAGTCGTCCATAACCGCGGACACGGCTTATCGATAAGATGTACACCCTGCAGGGGTTGCCCAAATGTAACCATACGCATGCTCGAACCCACTTACTACAGGTGGAGTCTCACATCAAGACCGTTCCCAATGCAAGAGAAAGTTTAATGGGAGCCACCCAACTAAGCTACCCGTGACGAAGTTCAGCCGTACTCCGATACGGACCCAGAGGTTGCGATGGCGTCCAAGGCGGGCACTAACGACTGGCCAAGGATAAGTCGGCACGCAATATGAGTACAGTACAGAATATAAACACCCGAAGGCAACATGAAGTAAATCGTGCATATCATGCATATGAGCAAATAAAACCAAGGTTGTGGCTCCCAATAAACAGACTCGAGGAAAGATAGTGGGTGACGGGGGTCCCACACCCCCACGTACGGGTAGAGCGCTCAATCTCGGAACAGATAACAAGAACTCGGGTCCTAGGGGACATTAGCAAGTCAAAGTTCCGATGCTTTCGCAAAGGGGCTCACAGATGCCTCTGCTTACAATTTTAGTTGTTAACAATAAAGTAAAGCATGTGTATCTCCAACAACTGATATAGCATGTGATAACCTCCCAACAACCCAACATATCCCGATAACAGATCGAGATAAACAACAGATCCTAAACACGCCTACGACTCGGAAGGCTCAAACATCAAGCAACGGCTATGGTTGAGGAATGATACATATAGGATTATTATGGTAAACAAGTGGAATAGGACACGTGACTCGATAAAGAAGCGCAATATAAGGATAGCAGTGCGAGGGAGAGAGTAAAATAGGTGAAGGGAGAGGGCTCGCCTGTGAAAAGCTGCAGAAGAACTTGTCGTATCTCACAGCAACACTTCGCGATCCTATCCGTGAAGAAGCAAATGCTGGACAAACAACGTATGCAAGTCTTACTACTACGGATAAAGAAGATCCAGCATGATCAAGATGATATGCATGGTATGGCAAACATGATGCGATGCAACTTATCCATATTAATCGGAGTCGGAACCCCGAACAAGCAAATTAGGTTTGGAGTTGCATTTCTACCGACAATATTAAATATTGATAGCATGGAACACATGGCATGGCTGAGCTACTTCAATATTAATCGGAGCGAGAAACCGTAGCCGGTAATTCCCAAGTACTCCACGTTTAATTATTAGATGTGATGCAAACTATAACGGAACAACATGATGCTAGGTGCAAACAAGTATATGGCATTTTGTTGAAAAGATATAGCATGAATTTTTTTAGAAGACAGCCGGAACTGAACACACAGACAAATCTGGACCCGGAACTGAGACAGAGGAACAGGACCTTTTGCCTTCCCTGGATTTTGATCGATGGATATATTGAATGAAGGCACAGGACGTAACCACTTCAGCTAAGCTCCAGAAATTGATTTGGATTGGCTGCAATACGTTTTGAGTAAAATAAAGGAATCAATCAGCTAGCCAAACTAGCAAGCAGTCAAGCAGGCAGCTGGATGGATGAATAGAAGCGTGCCTGAGCTAGCTAGAGTGAAAAGAGCACTCACATGCATGCGCGGAGTTGTATGCTGCACTGATCGATCATAGCATGAACAGCGAGAAGCAAAAAAAACAGAGCGACCACTTGTAGGAATACTGTCGAACAGGCTCCGTGCAAGATACAGACGAAGTTGATCGGGTGGAGTTGGGGCGTGCGGTAGGGCGGCTCGGCTGATGCTGGCGCGGAGGACTGAAGCGATAGGCGCTCGCTTGCGCTGCTGCATGCACGTGCGGACGGGAGCCGGAGTGGTGTGGCGCGGTGAGCTGCTGCTGGTGTAGGCCAAGAGGACCTGGGAGCTAGCGGAGTAGGTTGGTGGCGCAAGAGTAGTAGTGCACGGTAAGGAGACAAGCAAAAACAAACCAAGGCCAGGGGAGAGCTAAATGGAGCGATGGCGGCGCAGATGCGGGAAACACAGGAGTTCGCCGGCAGAAACTTGGAAGAAGGTGGGGAATTTCTCAGAGTATATTTGGGGGTTAGGGTTTCTGGCTGGCTTTGATCTAGTGGGGATTAAGAGATGGAGTAGCAGGTGGCCGTGAGGGAATCAGAGGAAAATGCTCACGGCGTCATTGCTTCTCACAGAGCCTGAAGAAGATAAACAGGAAGTTGTCCACCAGATAAAGAAAGTGAAGAAAAAGAAAGGAAAGGATAGGCAACATTTTTCAAAATTTGTAAAATTAATTTGAAAGCTTTTCACAAGTAAGTTTGGTTTGGGTTTTTTTTTTGTGTAAAACAAAGGAATTAAGGCAGGTTTTATTAAACCATACAAGAAATAAATAAAATAGGAGTATAAAATAATCTTTATCTGTCAAATCATGTATATGATGTATGCATGATGTATGATGATGCATAAAAACAAGAAGAACAAGCAAATCTAATAGGGGGTATTACCCTGGGCCGTTACACACATTCAATGACAAGATAATCAGTAGATACCATCCTTCCTATGATTCTTGTATACACTCCTTCAGCAACTCCAATGGGTAATATAACGACATTATTGGTGAGAGATATTTCTTCTCCACCCACAGAAAGTTCCCAAAGATTTAAAGACTCATAAATATCTTTAGGCATAAGACAAAACTCAGACATAATATCGCAACGAGCATAAAAAATTTCACCATTTATACCAACTTTTACTGAAGAGAGCCAACTTGAGGGTTCAGAATTTATTGAAACATGATCATAATTTTCTCGAAGCAAACTATAACATTCTTTTAAGCAAGTTGTAGTTGTGTCGAGAGTATTTAATCTAACATAAATGCTCACAAGGGATGAATCAAAATTACTAGGTGAGTTATATGTTGCAATCAACTTTTTTATGGCATTAAAAGCTTGATCTCCATCACAATGAAGGAAATCTCCTCCTACTACAGTGTCCAAAGCATATCTATAACAAAGAACAAGACCAAAGTAAAAGCTACTAAGAAGCGGTCGTAGAGTCATTTTAGGTTCAGTTTTATCATAAGAATAATTAATTCTAGACCAAGCTTCTTTAAAACTCTCCTCACTCCCTTGTGTGAAAGTGAAAATCATTTCCTCAGGTGACATAATAACAGGACTAGATATAGAAGCAACTTAAAATAAGAAATAATTTTTTTGTGTTTTTGATATAATGAAGCAAATAAGACAAAGTAAAATAAACTAAGCAAAACTATAACAAAGTAAAGAGATTGGAGATGAGAGACTCCCCTTGCAGAAATCCTCTTTCTCCCCGGTAGCGGCGCCAGAAAAAGAGTTTGATGAGCGCAGATTGCACACTGGTGACCCACAAGTATAGGGGATCGCAACAGTCTTCAATGGAAGTAAAACCCATATTTATTGATTCAGCACAAGGGGAGGTAAAGAATACTTATAAGCCTTAACAATGGAGTTGTCAATCCAGCTGCACCTGGAAAAGCACTAGTAACATGGGTGATGTGGAAGCAATAGCAATATGAGAGCAATGGCAATAGTAACACATCAGCAATGGCAATAACACAAAGGAGATGGCACCGGAAAATATTCCAGTGCGTAGTTGACTTTAGAGCAATGGTGATGACAGAAGGATCGGGGTTCCCAGCTATCTACACTAGTGGTAACTCTCCAAATAACATGTGTTGGGTGAAAAAAATTACAGTTGGGCAATTGATAATTGTGCGGGTATGACAATGCATGCTATGATAAGATAAAGGTTACTATAATATTTAAGTGGGCATTACAACATAATACATAGACCATAATCCAACTGCATCTATGACTAATAATCCACCTCCAGTTATCATCTGAACCCCTTCCAGTATTAAGTTGCAAGCAACAGAATATCACATTAAGCAATGTGTGTAAAGTAAACAATAGAATCATCCTTACACAAAACATTGTTGTTTTCTCCGTAGTAGCAACAGCACATCTACAATCTTAGAAGTTATTGTCACTCTTCCAGAAAACTAGAGGGATCAACCCACAATCGAGCATAAATACTCCCTCTTGGAGATGCACGCAACTACTTGTTCAAGGTAACTAGAAGTACCGAAGAGCATGCAAGATCTTAAATAACAGTAGTATGATAATATGATGAACAATCTGATCACAATTCCACAATTTATCGGATCCCAACAAACACAAGACCTATTACATCATATGGATCTGAATCATGTAAGGCAGCTCATGAGATCATTGTATTGAAGTACATGGGAGACAGAGTACCAACTAGCTACAGCCGAGAACCTGTAGTCATAGTGGGGAACTACTCACGAACCATCATGGAGTCGAAGTGGAGGCGGTGGAGTCGATGGAGATGGCTCCGAGGGTCAATCCCCGTCTCGGAAGGGTGCCGGAACAGGAACTTCTGACCCACAAAACTCGTCTGGACGATGACGGCGGCGATGGAACTTTTCGTAGACGGAGGCTGGTTATTTCAGGGTTTTCTCGTCGAAGGGAATTTATAGGCGGAAGGGCGAGATCGGTGGGCCCTAGTTGGCCCCAGACCACTCCTAGGCGTGGGCCAGGGCCAGGCCGCGCCTAGGCATGGTCTGGATGGCCCCTGCCCCCTCCGTCTCTCGTCTGGACTCCGTCTTTGTTTCGGTAAAATAGCAACTTCGGCTTTTATTTCGTCCAATTCCGAGAATATTTCGTGTACAACTTTTCTAAAATACAAAACAACAGAAAATAGGTGGCATCTTGTCAATAGGTTAGTTCCGGAAAATGCATAAAAGTGCCCCGAAGTGTAAACAAAACATATTAGAATTGGTGTAAAACAAGCATGGAGAATCAAAAATTATAGATACGTTTGCGATGTATCAAACATACCCAAGCTTAACTCCTGCTCATCCCCGAGTAGGTAACTGGTAACAAATATAATTTTTGAGGTGACATTAAGCCAACACAATCTTGATCGAGTTATCGTAAAAGCATTGTGAGCTGGGATCAAGGTACTTTAAACATAGGCATGATAGATATAATTCAATAGAACTTAGCAACTATGTTATAACATGAGAAGTAACTCAAACAAAATATCATGAATACTAATGCACTGAAAGAAATTGTTTGTTTATGTGCATAGCAAAAACATAGCAAAGTGGTATTTAGCGTGTCCTTTATGAAGTAGCAAAACATAAATTCCAGGACACCTTTAAAGTTTAAGGGGTGAGTAGATACAAATAATTTGAGAACAAGCAATAGTCATAATCATGAATCGATCAATAATAGATTTTGGGACTATGTACATTATACTCAGAATGATAACTATGCTCTCTTAGTGGTGCATATAACAAGAAGATGAAGACTCAACATAAAAGTAGAAGAAAGGCCCTGCGCAGAGGGAAGCAATATTACTCATGTGCTACAGCTTTTTATTTTGAATGCAATAGGAGTGTTGAAAATATATAATTTGAGAGGTATGCATGTCTTTTTCAACAAATGGCATCAAATAATCTATCATTCTTTCATATAGTGACCTCAAGATCGGCTCCCATGTAGTTCTCCATTGCACACCATTATTTAGGATCTCTCCAGTACATAATGTGCGGAGCATTATTTCTTTATTTATTTATTTTATATTCTATTTGGGATGGGCACCCGGTTGCCTTGCTCTTTTTCCTATATTAAGGACTTGTCACATTATGCATGCTAGTCAAGGTGTGAAGTCATGAAAAGGCAATAAACCATTCAATACTTCCTCATGAGCTAAAACAAAACAAAACATGTAATAATTTTGAAGGTTTAAAGGTAGCACACAAGCAATTTACTTTTGAGTGGCGGTGAAATACCACATATAGTAGGTATGGTGGACACAATTGGCAAACTTTGGTTTTCGGTAGTTGGATGTACGAGTAGAGCTCATACTCAGTACAGGTGAAGGTTAGCAAAAGACTGGGAGCGACCAACTAAGAGAGCAATAATGGCCATAATCATGCATAGCGACAAAACATTACTAATCAAAGAATAAAGTGATATTACAAGTAAAAAACTAAATGATCATAGAGGCTTTAGGTGACTGGTATGTAGTCATAACATGGTGTAAGCATGTACCAAGTCGACCCAATAACAACATTAAAGGAGAATACCATAATACTATGCTTTTGTACGTATGATGGAAACAACACATGATTCTTTCAATGGCGCATTAAGCACTCTCAGGTATTTGAGACAAGTCATGCTAAAAAAATAATTACTAAGCATATGATCCGAATAACATCCAACATGACATGCCAAAGTCTATGTCACAGTCTAAACAAGCTCCCTTTTGCATCACTATAGGCATGAAACATTTTACTCGTCTCCAACACCAATCAACTTATTTGAAATAGCTCTCAGAGATGAAAATTAATATGGACCAGAGACCTAATCATACACAAATAAAGCATACTAACGATCTCTGAACAAAATTTGAGTGAAAGAACAAGAGCTAAACGCAGTACTAGAAAACTAGAACACTCGCAGAACAATAAGAGCAAAAACTAGAGCGTTCTATGCAATTAAAACGGAGCGTGTCTCTCTACAAAACAAATATATTGGGGTCCAACCATATGCTACAGAAAACAAAAGAAAATAAAACTAAAAACACAAAAAAAGATGCTCCAAGAACAACACATAACATATGAAGCAATAAAAATATAGCATCTTGAAAGATGACATGATATTTTGTTGATGAAGAAGGGGATGCCTTGGCATCCCCAAGCTTTGATGCTTGTACCTATTGGATATTTCTTGGGGTGATATGGGCATACCGAAGTTTGAGTTTTTGTCCATTCTTCATCTCATTACATGTTGGGGGGATAACCCCCGGTATGCCAAAGGCATGCCAAACCGGAGGGTTTGAGCCATCAAGATACCGGTTTAATGTTCTTACCGGAAGCCTAGTAGGAATCCGGGAGAGCAAGGCTAAGCCGGTATCCCCAAAGGGGTATGCCGGAACCCGGTAAAGAAGATACCGGAAAGGAGAGCCTGTCGGCAGGTCTGGTCAAAGATTCTCTTCAGAGCAAGAAGACAAGGATGAGCCAAGCAAAGTAACTTTATTCAGAGCCCTGGCGCCAAAGAGAGAGGTGACGTCCAAAGAAGCCGGAGGACATCAGCAGCCCTGATAAAAGAAGGCCCCGGTGTCATCTATGATTAAAGTAGCTTTGTACAAGAGGCTCAGAAAGTAGTTTGTCCAGTCAAAGATGCCGTTAGGGTTTCTTGCAGTGTAAGCCACCCTCTCCCCTATATAAGGAGAGGGGGCAGCCCTTCTCAAAAAGAGAGCAAGTATGTACGCGCGTGTGTAGGAAGGCAGAGCCTGTAGCTTGTGCATCAATGAAAATGGTGATCTAGAGGGAGTTCTTCCTTGTGTCTTTCTTCTTCAACCTCTGGCCTTGGCCAAGTTCTTGAGGAAACCATCCGGAATCTCTTCCCACCTGATCGCAAACCCTCCCCCGAATCCTCTTGCGTCCATTCGGCCCCAATCTAAGCCATCCTATGGCATCTGCTCGTTCACCACGACGACAGTTGGCGCCCACCGTGGGGCATGAAGTGGCGCTTGATGGAGTTCACATTCGGGCGGGCGTTCTCGAGATCTCCGGCGAACGTACGGTGTCCGCGTTGGTGCAGAGCATCTACGCCATGGACTTCATCAACGACAACGCGGGCTGCTTCGCCAACGGCGGCGTCTTCCCCAAGAACGGCCGCATCATCGAGTTCGGCAGCCATCGCGTCTACTTCGGCACCGTCCCCGTGCGCCAGCGCCTCTCGCCGGTGCTGGTGGCACCGGACCCGCCAAGATGGCTCTGTGCTGGCCGCGCCGCCGGCAGCGTCGAGGTAATGATGACCGGTGTGGCTGGTGCAGGAAAGGAGGTTGCGGCTGAAGGTGCCGGTCGCGCGGTTTCGACCCGTGCGGCTAAGCCACCGCTGGAGCGCGGCGCAGGCGCAGCGGGAGCATCATCCGCGCCACCGGAAACACCGCTCCAGGCGGCGATGAACGTCCTCGCCACCCCCATCGCGCAGAACATCGACCCAGCAGCGGCTCAGGCGGAGCTGGAGGCGCAGCGCCAGAAGATGCTGGAGAGCGGCAAGGACATCGTCAGGGCGCAGCGCGAGCTGAACCTAACCGTACGTGAGTATAACGCTGCCCATGGCTTTGCTTCTGTTAGCGCACATGCTGCTAGGATGCCGGAAAACCGGCTAAAAGCTCGCAACCTAGATCAAGATTTGCGCAAAGAGATTCTTACCGGCAAGAGCGCCTCTGCATCTGTTAGCATCGTGGAAAAGCCTAAGTATAGCAGCCCGGATAAAACTATAAGAGCTGCTAAGGCCGCTGTAGAGCTGTGCGAGTCGCTTTCCGGAGAGGCTTTGGTAAAGCAGCAAGAGCGTGTTAGAGAGCTGCTGGAAACCATTGAGCAGCAAAATGCTGAGCAGCTGGCTAAGCTGAACAAGGCAGCGGCCTCAAAATCCGCGCGTTCAACAAAGAATGCCGGTAGCAAATCCCATGGGCAGGCTTCGTCCCCCCATCCGGATAAAAGGAGAGAAAAAGAAGTGAATGCGCAGCAGATGACTGTGTACGATCCGGTTCTTGCCGGAAAGCAACAAGCCGGGCAACACGATGCCGGTAGAAAAAGCCGAGGGGCAGAGCGAGGCTACGCTAGAGGCTATGCCGGAAACAATCATGCCGGTAGATATGAGACCGGGCAAAACTATCGAGCTGCAAGGGCAGCGTACGAGGAGGAGGAAATAGATCCCCCAAGGTATCGGCAGGCAAGGGCCGCGGTACCGGAATGTCACGATGAAGCCGATTCAACGAGACCGGCAGCATACCGGAACCCATCGGGAGAACGCCTGGGAGAGAGATACTTACCGGAACGGGATGCGAGGCACCGTCTGGATAGAGTATACTTGTCAGAAATGATCGAGGAGGAAGGTCCTCCAGGTCCAAAGTGTTTTGGCCCAAGGATCATGAAAGAAAAACCACCAGTTCGCAACTTTATGTTGCCCCGTGACACAAAGACGTATGACGGCACCACGAAGCCGGAAGATTGGCTCGCGGATTACGTGACCGCGGTATACGTTGCAGGTGGTGGAGGAACCGTAGCAGGAGGAGGAAACCGGCGTTGGGCCGTGAGGATCATACCATCGTTTTTGGTTGGACCGGCAAGAATCTGGCTAAACAACTTGCCGGCAGGAAGCATAAATGGCTGGCTGGATTTTGAGGAGGCCTTTGTGAGCAATTTCAGCAGCACCTATCAGAGGCCAAACAGGCCGCAGCAACTTGCTCTGTCAGGCGTCTGGCCTTGAATTAAAAAGCAGACCGGGATTATCTAGCCCGGTGGAACACCACAAGGAACTCCTGTGAGGGGGTGATCGAGGCACAAGCCATTGCTTGGTTTAGCAGTGGATGCAGAAGAGGTTCACCGTTGTGGCAAAAGTTGCAGCGCAACATGCCGACAACGTTGGCAGAGATGATACGTGTGGCGGATAGCTATGCGTTGGGAGACCCAACGCAACCGGCAAAGGCAACCGAGCCGGAACAGCCGCGCCACGAACAACACCGGGACAACCGGAATAACAAAAGAAGGGAAGATTTTCCGGATCGAAGGTACGGTCCGCAGCAAGTTGTCTTTGCACGGGGAAAACTTTGAGGCCAGCGACAGCCAGAGGCAAAAACCGGATCGCAGCCATGGGCGGGTCCTAAGAAACAATGGGTGGAAAAGAAACCCTGGGTCCGGAAGAAGAACTGCAAGAACCCGCGAAATACACCATGGAAGCTGCCATGGATCAACCTTGCCGGTGGCACACGCCGAATCCGGCACATCCGTCAAACCATCTGACGAAGGATTGTACCTGGACCAAGTACTTGATGCAAAAAGGAACAGTGAAAGATGCGCGGCCACCGCAAGACATGCCGCGGCAGCAACAACAGCTACCGCCACCACCACCACTTACCGGGGCAAACGCCTTACCGATTGCAGCCTAAACCGTAGCGTATCGACAAGTTAACCAGGTGGAGCAAAGTGATAACCAGCCACCTCCACCGGCACCTTTAGGCCGGAATGTTTACGAAGATCCGCATCTGTGCTGTGTTGTCTTTGTCACTGGGCCAACAGACCGGCAAAGTGTACACCGGCGCTCCATGGAGGTCAATGCTGTGATGCCGGCAGTTCCCAAGTACATGATGTGGTCCAATCAGGAAATTACCTGGTCATCCAAGGATCACCCAAAGATCATGCCGAATCCGGGTGGATACGCTCTTGTTGTGGACCCGATCATGAAAGGGCCGCAAACTCGAGTGAAGTTCAGCAAGGTGCTGATAGACAATGGCAGTAGCATCAACATCATGTACAAGCACACCATGCAAACGCTGGGCATAACAGAAAACATGCTTCAGCCAACGCGCACAACGTTCCATGGGATCGTCCCTGGCTTGTCCCGTGCCCCGATAGGAAAAGTTCGGGTGGACGTGGCATTTGGAGGACGTGACAATTGCCGGGTGGAAAATCTGGAGTTTGAGGTGGTGGATCCTGGACAAGTCCCTATCATGCATTGTGAGGGAGACCGGCGTTGGCTGCTTTCATGGCCACCACTCATACGGCTTACCTCAAGATGAAGATGCCGGCACCTCGTGGGCCATTGACTGTGGTGGGAAACTATAAGATCTCACCGAAATCGCATCTGCGGATCAAACCTAGCAGAATCGCTGGTGATCGCGGAGGAAAAGAAAAGAATGCAGACAGTGTTGCGCTGGCTCAATCCTCACAAATGAGTTTGGCGGCAATGAGTGAAAACATGGGCACACCGGCATTCAAGCCAACCAATGAAACAAAGAACATTGTGCTGGATCCGGCTTACCCGCAGCGCACCGTTCGTATCGGCGCCGGCCTTGATCTAGCATAGGAAAGCGCGCTCGTCTGCTTCCTCCGTGAGAATCGGAATATCTTTGCCTGGTCAACTGATGATTTGGTAGGTGTTCCGAGGGAGCTGGCTGAGCACTCTCTAAACGTCCGGAAAGATGCCAAGCCGGTGCGGCAACCACTGCGTCGGTTCGCTGAAGACAGAAGAAAGATCATAGGAGAAGAAGTAACCAAGCTGCTTGTTGCCGGATTCATTGTGGAGGTCACGCACACGAGTGGCTGGCCAATCCGGTAATGGTTGAAAAGAAGAAAGATGAGAACCTGGAGGCAAAAGCTCCGAAGGTGTGGCGCATGTGCATCGACTACACCAACCTGAACAAGGCTTGCCCAAGAGATCCTTTTCCTTTGCCACGAATCGATCAAGTGATTGATTCAACTGGGTGTGAGTTGTTGTCCTTCCTGGATGCTTATTCCGGTTTCCACCAAATTCCCTTAAATAAGGAAGATCAAATAAAAACTGCGTTCATTACCCCGCACGGGGCTTATTGCTATGTCACTATGCCTTTTGGGTTGCGCAACGCTGGTGCGACGTACCAGCGCTGTATGCAAAAATGCTTGTTTGATCAAATTGGAAAAAATGTGCAAGTCTATGTGGATGACATCGTGATAAAAACTAAGGTAAAAAACACTTTAATCGATGACATCCGGCAAACATTCGATAACCTAAGGCGGTTCCGGATGAAACTCAATCCGGCAAAATGTACCTTTGGTGTCCCCGCCGGCAAGCTGCTCGGTTTCCTGGTTTCAAGCCGGGGCATAGAGGTTAATCCGGTAAAGATCCGGGCGATAGAAAGAATGGCTATCCCTCGAGAGTTAAAAGATGTGCAAAAGTTTACCGGAAGCTTGGCATCGCTGAGCCGGTTTGTAAGCAGGTTGGGAGAAAAAGCTCTGCCACTCTATGCTCTCATGAAGAAATCTGACACGTTCGTCTGGACCCCTCAGGCAGACGCAGCGTTTAAGGAGCTAAAAACGATGCTAGCCACAGCACCCGTACTGGCTTCACCTCTAGAAAGGGAGCCTATGCTGTTATACATAGCAGCAACAAACCGGGTTGTAAGTGTAGTGGTTGTGGTTGAAAGAGAAGAGGAAGAAAAACCGTCCGTAGGCCGGTATACTACTTGAGCGAGGTGCTCTCCCTCTCAAAACAAAACTACCCTCACTTCCAGAAAATGACTTATGGCGTGTACATGGCCGCCTCAAAACTCAAGCACTACTTTGAGGAACACCCCATGAAGGTGGTGAGTGAAGCACCAATTTCCGACATCATGTGCCACAAAGATGCCACGCCGGATTGCAAAATGGGCGATCCGTGATATCACCGTACGTGCCGGTATATGAAAGAAGAGATGCCATAAAATCACGAGGCTTTGGCTGATTTCCTTGTTGATTGGGCGGAGATGCAATACAAACCGCCAGATCAGAGGATAGAATACTGGAAGATGCACTTTGATGGATCTAAGCTCAAGGAAGGTCTAGGTGCCGGTGTGGTGCTTACTTCACCAAAAGGAGACCACCTCCGGTATGTTTTGCAAGTACATTTCAGGGCATCGAACAATGTCGCTGAATATGAAGCTTTGATCCATGGGCTTAAGGTCGCAAAAGAAATCGGTGCACACCGGATCATTTGCTATGGCGATTCAGACCTTGTGGTACAGCAGTGCTCAGGAGATTGGGATGCAAAAGACGCCAACATGGCCTTGTACCGGTTTCACGTGCAAAAGATTGCCGGATTCTTCGAAGGATGTGAGTTTCACCATGTGCCGCGAGCAGAAAATGAAGCCGCGGATGCTTTGTCCAAGTTGGGCTCATCTAGGCAAGAAATTCCTCCCGGAATAGCTTTGGCTCACCTAAGAATGCCATCGATCGAGCCGAGCCCGGAATCAGAATCAATTTTTGTACCAGAGTCACACGTAGTACCCATGGATATCGATGAAGGGAACCCGGGGACTGCTCCGGTAGGCTCGGGACTAACATGTACCCATACCGGAAGAAACGATGCTGGTAGATAGCATGGAGATAGATGCACCGGTGTTTTTGGTTCGAGAAATACCATCATGGGTTAAACCTATTAAGGAATTCCTGATCAGCGGCACCTTGCCGGCTGACGAAAATGAATCAAGGAGGATACAAAGAAGGTCCAAAGCTTACACATTCATCAATGGTGAGGTGTACAAGAGAAGCGTTACCGGTGTCCTTCAAAGATGTGTGGAACCGGAGGAAGGAAAAGAAATGCTTGAGGAAATTCACCAAGGAGAATGTGGGCATCATGCTTCATCAAGGGCTTTGGTAGCAAAAGTATTCCGGCATGGGTTCTATTGGCCCACTGCTTTGGAGGACGCTGAGGATTTGGTAAGAAAATGCAACGGCTGCCAGAGGTACGCCAAGCAAAACCATACCCCAGCATCCGGTTTAAAGACAATACCGCTAACATGGCCATTCGCTGTTTGGTGCCTTGACATGGTTGGACCATTCAAAACTGCAAGAAGCAGCATGACTCACATCTTGGTCATGGTGGATAAGTTCACCAAGTGGCTGGAAGTAAAACCTATCGCAAAGTGTGATGGGCATACAGCTGTGAAATTCTTGAAAGATGTCATTTTGCGGTATGGATACCCGCACAGCATCATCACTGATAACGGAACCAACTTTGCTCAAGGTGAGTTCAAAAGGTTCTGTGAAGAAAAGAACATCCGGTTGGATTTGTGCTCAGTGGCACATCCACAGGGCAATGGCCAAGTAGAAAGAATGAATGCCTTGGTGCTTTCCGGTATCAAGCCTAGACTCATTGATGCGGTGGAAAAGTCACCGGGATGTTGGCTCGATGAGCTACCATCAGTACTGTGGAGTATAAGAACAACTCCAAACCGGTCTACCGGATACACTCCCTTCTTCATGGTTTATGGAGCAGAAGCGGTGATACCAACCGATATCATCCATGATTCACCAAGGGTACAGCTCTATACTGAGCAAGAGGTCAAAGAGGCCAGAGAAAACGATGTGGACTTGCTAGAAGAAGCAAGAGAGCTGGCTTTGGCAAGAACAGCCATTTACCAGCAAAACCTAAGACGCTATCATAACCGGAAGGTTAACCCAAGAGTTTTTCGGAAGGAGATCTTGTACTTCGCACTGGTGCAGCGCAGAAGGCCGGCATAAGCTTTTGCCACCGTGGAAGGTCCCTTCATTGTAAGCAAGGTGCTTCACAATGATGCATACTACTTGATAGATGCACAGAATGGAAGAAAGGAAAGGCGGACAGAGTCCGGCGAGGAGAGCAAGCGTCCATGGAACGTAGCTCATGCGTCCTTTCTACTCTTGAAGTGGTGGTGTAAGAAGTTCCTTTTTGTACCTTATATGCTATGAATAAAAGATGCCGGAACCTTGAGTGAATCTCGGGGACTACCCCAACATTAGTTGCATGTAACTTGTCTATTTTTTCAGTTTACCGGTTGCTTATTGAATGTTTTTTCTTTCCGGTTTAGTAGTGTGCTAAATCCTACCGGAGTCTTCGACTCTGCTGCTGTCCGCAAACCGGCTTCATGGCAAGCAAGATAAACCGGTAGGGGATAAGCACATGAACTGCGAAAAGGGAGAGCAGGAAAGAACAATCTGAAAAATTTAATTAACCCCGGTTAAACCGGTTTTTTGCAAAATTTCAAAGTTATTTCTAAGTTCAAGAAGATGCTTGTTTGGTGAAAGAACCTTGTGCTCATACGCCAAAGAACGCCCAGAGAAGGCAGGCAGAGCCAAGGCAAAAGAACCAAGTATGCATCAAATTGGATGCGGAAGCAATTGAGAAATCTTTGCAGTGCAGGATAAAAGCGGAACCAAAAGCAAAATATGTTAAGGCAAACTCATAAGTACTTAGCTACCGGTATAACTTACCGGCAGGAAATGTTGTAGCACAACCACAGGCAAACTTAAGTTTTACATCATAAGCCCCGGTATTCCGGGGCAGAATTTAACAGATATTGTCTTAAAGCAACAGGACCAACAGATATAATGAGCAAACACTTCAAAGGAGATCATCATGCAGCAGGGGCTTCCGGAGGAGCATCGCCGGCACCAGCATCGCCCAGGACCTCTTCTTCGGCTTCATCCTCCTCCTCGTCGAGATAATCCGTGACGCCAGGAGGGGGAGGGATGAAGGTGCGCATGTCGGCATACTCCGCGATGCGGTACGCGCGATCCTGCCGCTTGGCGGAGAGGATCGGGTCCAGATCCGTTCGCGCCTTCGCGCACGCCGGTAAGGGCGTCCAGATTGAGCTCCGGTACCAAGAGCAGGCGACGCGGAGGGCGGAGTCCGCTCCAAAAGGGGCAGCAGAGCACTGCCACTCGCGGATCCTCCTGCCGGCACCTTTCAGGCGGTCGTTGATGAGGGAGAAGGTGTCCGGCACCTCCTCGCCAGGCCATAAAGTCCTGTATAGCTGGGTAGCTACATCAGGGATGTCCGAAAGATTGCGGTCTATGCAGCGCATATGGGACACCCGCGCGTTAAGCGCGACCAGATGGTCCTTGGGCGTCCATGGCACGGTAAGATCCGCTTGGCCTTTGTCCTTGCGCTGCGCGTCGACCTTCTTGACGGCATACCTCTGCGAGTCCGGAAAGAGGCCTGTGCAAAGAAAGAAAAAGCTTAAGGAAAAGAGTCCGGAAGAAAAAGAGTCCGGAAGAAAAGAGACCGGAAGGAGAAGAGTCCGGAAGAAAAAGAGACCGGAAGGAAAAGAGTCCGGAATGAAAGATAACGGAAAGAGAATGGGGTAGAAAGAAAAAAGGCTCGTATGCAGTAGTCAAAATGTAAAAGAAAACAACTTACGGAGGGCAAGTGTATCGGTCTGCAGGATCAGCTGATCGCACTCTTTACGCTCTTCCTCCAGCCGCGCGGCCTTCTCCTCGGCGCCCTTCCGGGCCTTGGCCATCTCCTCCAGCTCTGCCCGCAACACCACAGTGGCATTGGAAGCATCCTCCAGAGCCTCGTCCAACTTGGCCGCTGCGCTCACTTCAGCGGCTTTGAGGGCCTTGGCGTGATCGAGCCCCAGCTGAATCAGCTGAGACTTGAGATCCTGGTAGCTGGTCTTGAGGGCGTTCAGCTCATCCTGGTGCTGCCGGTTGAGCTCGTCCTTTTCCCCTGTAACCGGAAAAAATGAGTGTTAGCAAGGTTACACTAGTAAAACTGAAAAGAAACCAAGTTCAAAGGAGAAAGGAAAAAATAGTACGTTGGGCCGTGGCGAGCTGCTCCTTGAGAGCATCGATGGAAGCTTCCGGGATCACTGTTGAACAGAAATTGTAAATATCACAAGGAAAAGAGGTTTCCGGTAGCAAAGATGCCGGTGAAACGAAAAACTTACCTTGGCACTTGTCATGTGCCTCAGCGAGCTCCCGGTGCTCCCATAAAAGCTCCTCGAAGAGGGCCTTCCGAGTGTCAGCGGTGACCTGTTCAAGAAAAAGAAGAAATAAGGTAAAATTTTGCGCTAAGAACAAAGTTCTTAACCCGGAACTCGGGGACTGGCAGTGCCGGTTTTGCGTTTCTAAGTTAAGTTTTGCGCTAAGAACAAAGTTCTTAACCCGAAACTCGGGGACTGGCAGTGCCGGTTTTGCGCATTTCTAAGGTAAATTATGTGTTAAGAAGAAGATGTTTAACCCGAAACTCGGGGACTGGCAGTGCTTAGGTTTTGCGCTAAAAACTTAAGTTAAGTTTTGCGCTAAGAGCTGCGCTCTCACCACAAAACTCGGGGACTGGGAAGATAGACAAGAGAGAAACCGGCATGAAACTAAGGAAAAGATAAAGCAGAACCGGAAACGAAGAAACCGGCAAAGGTTGAAAGTTAATAGAACATACCGTCAGATTGTTCGTGGAATCGTACCACGCGCTGTCAAGCTCTTTTACGGCAGCCCGGAGCCGCATGAAGTGCTCCTCAGAACACCGATCCCCGACAGGATCAGGTGCCGGCAGCCGATCCTTGCCCATGCCGCGGGTCGCCGGAGTGATGTCCGCGGCGTTCCACTTTTGGGCATACGGCAGGAGGTGCCCCAGGTCCCGGCCTTGGCGCTGAAACTCCGTAATGCGGCCGAGGAGGCCGGTGGCCTTCATGCTGGCGCTTTTGGCAGCCTTGGAGACGTGCAGCACCAAGGGCTGCTGGCCGCCCGAAGGGGCGCTGGAGGCCGTCGCCTTCCCCTTGATGAGCTTGGAGGGCTTGGGCGGCGGCGCGGTAGAAGAGGCCCCGGAAGTCTTAGCCGGCGGCGCGCCAGGAGCGGCCTTGGAGGGCTGGGCGCGAGGAGCCTCAGGCGGAGGCATGAGGATGGTGCGTGGAGAAGGGGGAGCGCTAGGAGCGTCACCCGTCTTGGAGCCTTCCGGCGCGGAAGATTCCGGCGCGGAAGTTGTCTTTTCGAGGACGGGAGGAGCAAAGGCTCCGCCCGCCCGGCAGCTTCTTCTTCTCCGGCGCCGGTGTTGCTTGGCGCCGGTGTCTTGGTGTTCGGGAGGAAGGAAAGATCCTCCTCCGTGCGGTGATCTCGACAGGTGAAGGGGCCGCACGCCCGACTTGTTGTGCCCCCCGAAAGGGAGGCAGAGGTGTTGCCGGCACCAGATGGTGCCGGGCTTGAACGAGGAGGAGGGGTTGAGGTCCTTGCGGATCCCTCAGAGCCCGATGGCCTTGGGCCAAGTTTGAGAGCGGGGCTGAGGAAAAAAGAAAAGACAAGTGGTTGAGAAAAAGCAACCGGAAGAGGAACTTAGCAAAAAAGGAGGCAAGCCGGAAAAGGAAATTACCCGGAAGCGGTTGGCATCGCTTTGCGCCCGTAGCGGCGCACGCCCACTTCTTTCTCCCCCAAGGGCTCCGTCCGGAAGCGCTTGGAGGGAGGAGCATGGCTGGAGCCGGCAGTAGATGCCGGCTGCTTGTTCTTCTGGCCCTGGGCCATGAGTTTGTCCACAAACTCAGTGCCGGCCTCGGCGCGCAGGGGCGGCACGCGCTCGTGGATCTGTGAGTTGGATATGGCTAAGAAGCAATTCGCAAGAAAGCGATAATGGCAAAGTATAAGAAGCCGGAAAAGAAAATACCTCGAGCACAACCAGCTCCTCTGGATTTCCGGTGGGCTCCGGCGGGTCCCGGCCAAGGCGCGCAGCCGGAGTCTTCCCCATCTTCAGATCCTTCCAAAAGATGTAGGGATCCGGGTCGAAGGAGTCAAAGGCACGCTTCCGGAGAGGTCCTCGCGGCTCTGCCTGGATAGAGGGGAAGCGGTCCCTGGCCTGAAACAAGGTAAAAAAGATGGTTAGCAAAAGCAGAAACTTACCGGCAAAGACAACCCCAAATTGCGCAATCTCTTACTTCTTGGGTCGGACGGTTAGAGAAACTGAGGGGAAGGAGGCCCCATTCCCACGCAAAAGGCATAGCAGTTTGACAAATCTGCTTGGCCTTGAGAACAACGTCTTTCTTGCTGAGAGCGCGGCCTGTGATCTTGGTAGGATCGCCTGGGCCATACATCTCGCTCATCCTATGTGCGCGGCGCTTCAGAGGAAGCACCCGGCGCGATATGAAAGTCCGGATGATATCGTCAGAACAGATGTTGGTCTCCTTCTTCAGAGAGGCCAAGAAACGCACTACCCGGTTGGTTTCGGCGTGTTCCGTCCTTGGGTTGTAGCTCCAGTTGGTTCTACTGGGGGGCCCCTCTTGGTATGGAGGAAGGTTGATGCGATCGGCGCGGCCGGTGTTCTTCACGTAGAAGAAAGTTCCTTGCCAGGTGCGGCAAGACTCGAGGCCGGTAAACTTAAGAAAAGTGCTCCCTTGGCGGGAGCCGACGATGCAGGAGCCGCACTGCACGGGCGGCTTGGGCTTAGGAATCTCCTTGCCCTGGACGGAGTTGATCCGCAAGTTGAAGAAGCGGGCAAACGTCTCACAAGTGGGACGAATGCCGATGTAAGCCTCCATGAAGGTGGCATAACAAGAGAGATAGAAAATGGCGTTGCCAGGAAGGTGGTGAGGTTGGAGTTCGTAGAAATCTAGGAACTCCCGGAAAAAAGTAGAGGCAGGAAGGCCGAAGCCACGCTCAAAGTGAGCAAGAAAAACAACAAACTCGTCGTCTTCCGGATCCGGTTCGATCTCGTCATCCGGAATCCGACAGGAAACTCCTTCCGGAATCCTTCGAGACCGGCACAGCCAATCAATCTCGAACTCAGTAACGTTGGAGCCCATCCAGGCTCCGCGAGTGGGTGGGGAAGGCTCCTCGCCGGAAGATTGGCTGGAGCTGCTAGAGGCTTGGCCAGAGCTGCTGGCCTCTTGGCTACCGGAAGCTTGGCTAAAGCTACCGGATTCTAGGTTGCCGCCGGACTCTTGGGGGTTACCGGATTCCTGCTGGCTGCCGGAATCGGTTTCCATTGGATCTGAGGCCGTAGATTCACCGGGAGAAGGTCTACGGCGCTTAAGAGAAAGGGAAGAAGAAGATGCGGAGGAGGATTCCTCGTCGGACATCGCGAGGGTAGGTGGAGAAACAGAAATCCCAGACTCGAACCCCGCGTGAAGATCTACGAGTAAGAGGAAAACCAAAGAAAAAGGAGCAAATGAGAACACCAAAGGCTCAAGATCTGGAAAGCAAGCGAACGGCGAGTAAAGAGAAATTAATACCAACCTTGAGCGGCGCGGTCGCTGGGGAGAGAGTTTGCTGGCGAAGAAGCGGGTCTACAGCCGCCGGCGGGCACCGTCGACGGCGAGGCGGAGAAGCTCGCGAAGAAGCACAAATGCGGCAGACGCGAAGAAGTTGCTGCCGAAGATCTCCGCACAGCGAAGTCCGGCGGCGGCACGGCGTGAGTTCGCCGGGCACCGAAGCTCGAACGGGCGACGGCGGACGGAGAGCGGCGGAGGCGCAAAGGCGTGGAGCTCTGTGCGCGAAGGAGAAGAATGCGAAGAAGATGAAGAGGAACGGGCAGTTGCGTTTATATAAGAGAGAGAAAGTGGGCGTGGAACCGCTGGGCCGCGGCGGTTCGCCTCGCGGCCCACGGCGGTTCGCATCATGGGCCGCCACGTGTCAAGGAGATACACGCAAAAACAGGAGGCCACACGGAGATACCCAAAGGATCCAGAGCGGCTAGTGGGATCCGCTGCGGTGCATTTAATGCGTGCGCGGGAGTCGAAACGATGTGACAGCGGACACTGGCGCGTCAGTTACAGTGCGCATGTCACTGGCAGGCGCGGGACCCGATATATTCTCGACTTCGCCGAGGAGGGAGTAAAGACACAAGGTGCCGGAGAAAAGAGGTGCCGGAACAAGCCTTGCGAAGAGAAGAAAAGGAACAAGGGTAAAGGTGCCGGAACTTAGCTCAAAAGATGAGTGGCTAAACCGGTATCTTAAAAAGATGAAAACCTGGCATGGTCTGTAGGAAAGAATCCTCCAGACTATACCAGCTTCGGGGACTAATGTTGGGGGGATAACCCCCGGTATGCCAAAGGCATGCCAAACCGGAGGGTTTGAGCCATCAAGATACCGGTTTAATGTTCTTACCGGAAGCCTAGTAGGAATCCGGGAGAGCAAGGCTAAGCCGGTATCCCCAAAGGGGTATGCCGGAACCCGGTAAAGAAGATACCGGAAAGGAGAGCCTGTCGGCAGGTCTGGTCAAAGATTCTCTTCAGAGCAAGAAGACAAGGATGAGCCAAGCAAAGTAACTTTATTCAGAGCCCTGGCGCCAAAGAGAGAGGTGACGTCCAAAGAAGCCGGAGGACATCAGCAGCCCTGATAAAAGAAGGCCCCGGTGTCATCTATGATTAAAGTAGCTTTGTACAGTAGCTCTGTAAAGTAGTTTGTCCAGTCAAAGATGCCGTTAGGGTTTCTTGCAGTGTAAGCCACCCTCTCCCCTATATAAGGAGAGGGGGCAGCCCTTCTCAAAAAGAGAGCAAGTATGTACGCGCGTGTGTAGGAAGGCAGAGCCTGTAGCTTGTGCATCAATGAAAATGGTGATCTAGAGGGAGTTCTTCCTTGTGTCTTTCTTCTTCAACCTCTGGCCTTGGCCAAGTTCTTGAGGAAACCATCCGGAATCTCTTCCCACCTGATCGCAAACCCTCCCCCGAATCCTCTTGCGTCCATTCGGCCCCAATCTAAGCCATCCTATGGCATCTGCTCGTTCACCACGACGACATTACATCATTCTTCTCTCCCTACACTTGAAAACTTCCTTCATATAAGACTTCACACAATTCTCATTAGCAGCATTAGTGCAATTAAAATAACAAATCCACTTGGTTCAATTCTAACATAAATCAAACATCCATTAAAACATTTAGCTACTTTAGAAATTTATTTGAAAATCTCCTTCTCTCAAAGAAAAAAACTAAAAAAATTAGAAAGAGATCAAGCGGCAAATGCAAATGGTAATAAAAATCTGTCAAAGCATAACAACAGGTTTTTTTTTCCGAAATGGGGTGCCCCTGCCTCTGCATCAATTGATGCATAACAGCAGGTAAAGATTGATTTTTCTGAAAATCTGATGTTGCTCATATATAAAAGTCGTAAACTAACGAAAGTTAGATAATAACCTGGGTCATATGCACAATAATTGACAACTCAAAATTCCGCTCTGGCTATTTATACGAATTTTTATGGTGACAACACATAATCTGTTTTCAAGGCAGGAACTCCCCCAAATCTTACTTTCTTCCTATTAGAGGATATTCTTGGCGCAAAAACGAAATAAAAAATGATAAGGAGAGGTTATTACAGAGGTGACAACTTTCAATACTCAACATAAAATAAAAATTATAGAAATAAAATAATGTGTTGTCTCCCATAAGCGCTTTTCTTTAATGCCTTTTAACTAGGCTCAGTAATTTGGGAAGATGCTCACATAAGAAATATGCATTGAAGTGGTGCCCTGGGCATTGGAAATTGGGGAAGATGCTCACATAATAAATATACAAAGGATCTTCTTCAGAGAAGGCATTGGAATGTCACTTCTGATTATAATTGTGTGTTGTGCCTCGGGCACTGTCATGAGGATAGGGATCATTTGTTCTTTAATTGCACTTTTAGCAGCAGAGTTTGGATTCATCTGCAAATCCAGTGGGGTACTTCAGGTAATATGGTTCAAACAGCTGAAGTAGCAAGGAGGAGATTCCGGAATGTTTTGTTCACAGAGGTGGTGGCTTTGGCATGTTGGTATATTTGGAAGATTAGGAATGATAAGCTCTTTGAAAATGTGCAGCCCAGGTTTGCATGTTGGCGTAGGAATTTTGTGGAAGATCTATCTTTGCATGCTCACATGTTCAAGGCAGACAGAAAGGATCAGATTCTAAAGTGGACCTCAAACCTTCACTAGTTGTACCTCTTCTTGTTCCTTTTTGTACCTCTTGGGTTAGTGTATAGTTTTTTAGTTTTATTTTTCTATAGCTCATAGCTCTTTTTAGTTTGTTTTAGTTTTGTACTTTCTAGCTTGGCTAGTTTTTTAATAAAAGGGAGGCTGTGGGGCTTTTGCCCTACAGTAAATATTCAAAAAAATGCATTGAAGTAAAAGAGAGCATCAAGAAGCGAATTCCAAACAAATTTAATTCTAACCCACTTCCTATGCATAGGAATGTTGTACACAAATAAATTCACAAAGAACAAAGTGACAAGCATAAGAAGATAAAACAAGAGTAACCATATTAATAGGTGTTTTAGTACCATGAAAACTTCTACAACCATATTTTTCTCTCTCATAATAATTTTCAGTAGCATCATGAATAAACTCAACAGTATAACTATCACATAAAGCATGCTTTTCATGATCTACAAACACATAATTTATATCAAGCTCAAAAAAAGTGAGATTAAAACATTCAAACCCACTTTTAACAATTTTATAACAGGATGATTGATCATTCTCAAGAGGTATGGGGCTCCAAGATAAAGTCAGGACCCCTCCAATCTCATTTTAAATAGTAGTACAATTAATATTATCAACCAATATAGGACCATCATCTAGAGCTTTATCATAAACATTTTCTAAGCAAAACTCTTTAGTAGCATGCATTTTGAAGTTAGGCACAAATACATGATTATCATAAGATTTAACAAAATAGCATGGATTATCATAGTGAATGGATCGTAGCGAACAAGAGGGGGGGGGGGTGAATGGCGCTACGGCAAGTTTTAGTCTTTTTCAATTTTTATGCAACGGAAGGTAAAGGTGAGAACTTTAGCAATAGGGGTGATCCTACAATGAATACCGGACAAGTGCAACAAGTAAAGGAATCAAAAAGATAACGATAGTAAGGAGCGAGACAACCGGGGGGCGCGAGGCGAGTCGAGGTTTGTTTCCCGCAGTTCCTTCCACAATAGGAAGTACGTCTGCGTTGAGGAGGTGCTAGTCTCACACAAGAGACTAGACAGCCACACCACGAAGGAAGGCCTCACCTTCTTCCCCGAGAGAGCTCCACGGAGGTGCTCTCCCTCTTCCACTAAGGCACCGGTCGAGGCGGTGATTCCTTCACAAGTTTGGGGCGAGCTCCACACACAAGGATGCTCCCAACACCCTATGGATCTAGTACATCACCAAGCTAGACTCCATAGCTGCACATCTCCAATGCTCCACCATAGGAACCCATCTCCAATGCTCCACCATAGGAACTCTTCCAATGCTCCACCAAAGGAACCCTTCCAATGCTCCACCAAAGGAACCCTTCCAATGCTCCACAAAAGGAACTCTTCTCCAATGCTCCACTAAAGGAACCCTACCACCAAGATCCACTAAGGAATAGCTAGTATTGGTGAAATCTTTCTTGGTAGAACTATAGATCGGGGTCTCCTCCACCAATCCTCAAAGTTTGGGCAAGATTGGTTGGATGGGGAAGGAGATCCTCAAGGATTAAGCTCAGCAACAATGGATGAGAGAGAGGGGGAAGAGATAAAATCGTGTTGGGGAAGAAGGGGCCCTTAAATAGGCTCCTCCAAATCCAACCGTTATGTCCAGATTTGGCCTAAGCGGTACTACCGCTTCATGGAAGCGGTACTACCGCTCTGAGTTCGAAATCCCTCCAGATCTGGTCAAAGGACGCAGAGCGGTACTACCGCACGAGGTACCGCTTGAGGTACCGCAATAGGGTCCAGACCTTACTGGATCCAAAGCGGTACCAGAGCGGTACTGCCGTAACGCGTTACAATACTTCAAACGGTACCGTGAGCGGTACTACCGCTCGTGAGCGGCACTACCGCTCCAGGTACTGCAGGAGTACCGCAACTCGTATTCTGGGTCAGTTTCGGCGCAGACTCAGAGCGGTACCGTGGCCGGTACCTATAGGGGTAGCGGTACTACCGCTACAGGTACCGGTAGTACCGGCCTGGCTAAATCTGGTTTTCTTCCTTTTTTCTCTCCAACCATGTCACCTCGCTAAACGCACACAAAACCAGAAAACCTATCAACTACGCTTCAGTCTTCCGATCTTGACGCGTCCGGCGAGGTCACCGTGCTCTTGCAAATCTAACAATGATACTCAAGGCACACTGTGAGATTACTCAAGTGTTGTCATCAAACACACAAAACTTGGGGTGTGAATTTTGCTCTTACAATCTCCCCCTTTTTGGTGTTTGATGACAACACAAGAGTTGACAATAACATATGATATTATGATGAGATACTTTAGATTTGCAAAAACTCGACGGAGCTCCCCCTACACATGTGCATATCATGAATATGTATTTGAATACAAATACACATGTTATAGAGACATCACCCCCCTAGTTTTTACAAACCAAGCACATATGCAACATAGATAAATGACATGTTCAAGTAGCATATGCACAATATGGAGGCAACATAAGATCATGCACGTAGATTTGGGTGAAGTTATCATACCATAGCCTTGAGAATACCCAAACTCACAATAAGATGCCTCCATAGTGTTGTTGATGTAGCCATAAGACAAGATAAGCAACTAGAACCCAACGGCTACAAACAACAAAAGGTCCCCATCCACCTAGGAACTTCTCCCCCTTTGGCATCGGAACACCAAAAAGGAGGGTAACGAAACTAGAAGGATGGAGAAAAAGAACATACAGCCAAGCTTGCAAAAATCATGAGCAAACAAGCTTGAAAGAGGTTCTCCAAAAACAAGAAGAAGAAAGCAAAGAAGAAAGACAAAACAAGGTCACCAAGAACCGAAAAACCCTCAAAGAGGGGGTGTTGGTGGCCGAAGCCACCGTGTAAGAGTATAGTAGTGTGAGGTCGCGTAGATGTATCTAGGACTCACGGACTACAACTCAACATGAAGCTCATAAGTCACTTAGTTGACAAATATCAAATGTTTTGGATTTCTTTATGCATTATGGGGGGAGGGATAGCTCATTGGATTTAAACCGCACTCCCCCTATGTCCATGCGTGCCTTTCATCTAGATATAAAGGTTAGGAGTGGTATGTGTGCACGACGGTCAAGCAAAGTTTGATGGATCAATGATATTTAGCTCATGCCTCAACTCAATGAAATGCTTCTCATCCAAGGGCTTTATGAAGATGTACGCCAATTGCTCCTTAGTGCCAATATAGGATAGTACAATATCTCCGCGAACAATGTGATCCCGAATGAAGTGGTTCCGTATCTCAATGTGCTTCGTCTTGCCATGAAGAACCGGATTGTAGGCGATCTTGATTGCGCTCTCATTGTCACACAAAAGAGGCACCTTGCTATACTCGAGTCCATAATCCCGCAAGGTTTGCCTCATCCATAAGATTTGAGCACAACTACTCGCCGCGGCAATGTACTCGGCTTCCGCGGTGGAGATGGAGACACAATTTTGCTTCTTCGAGGACCAACACACCAAAGATCTTCCAAGAAAGTGACATGCTCCGGAGGTAGACTTCCTATCAATCTTGTCGCCCGCCCAATCGGAGTCGGTGAAACCAACCAAAGCAAAGTCCGTGTCCCTTGGGTACCATAGTCCGAAGTGTGGGGTATCAACTAAATATCGAAAGATCCTTTTGACCGCCACAAGGTGGCTTTCCTTCGGACTTGCTTGAAACCGTGCACACATACCAACGCTTAACATTATATCCGGGCGAGAGGCACAAATGTAAAGAAGCGAACCTATCATCAAACGGTAGAGCTTGGTATCCACCGCCTTGCCGGCCTCGTCAAGAGTTAGTTGACACTTGAGTTGCATCGGAGTTCCAATCCCCTTGGCATCCTTCATATCAAAGCGCTTGAGCATGTCTTGGAGGTACTTCGCTTGATTGATGAAGGTGCCTTGTCGCATTTGCTTGATCTCGAACCCAAGAAAGTACTTGAGTTCACCCATCATTGACATCTCAAACCTATTTGTCATCAACATAGCAAACTCATCATTGAATTTTGTGTTAGTAGAGCCAAATATGATGTCATCTACATAGAGTTGGCATACGAAAAGCTCCCCATTGACCTTCTTAGTAAAAAGAGTGGGATCGATTTTCCCCACTTCGAAACCACGGTCTTCAAGCAACTCCTTGAGATGCTCATACCAAGCTCTAGGAGCTTGTTTGAGACCATATAGGGCCTTTTTGAGCTTGAAGACATGGTCCGGGAAATGGGGGTCCTTGAACCCCGGGGGTTGCTTCACATATACTTCCTCATGTAGAGGACCATTAAGAAAAGCACTCTTAACATCCATTTGTTGCAACTTAAAGCCATGATGTGAGGCAAAGGCCAAAAGGATACGGATGGACTCAAGCCTTGCAATGGGTGCAAAGGTTTCACCAAAGTCCACGCCTTCGACTTGAGAATAGCCTTGTGCCACCAATCTTGCTTTGTTGCGGATGACCGTGCCACTTTCATCTTGCTTGTTCTTGAAGATCCACTTGGTGCCGATAACATTGCGGCAATGATCGGGTCGCTTCATGAGAGTCCATACATCATTCCTCTTGAAGTTGTTGAGTTCCTCTTGCATTGCATTCAACCAATCGGGATCTTTGAGAGCATCATCAACTTTGAGTGGTTCCTCCCTAGAGACAAAGGCGTGGTGCGCACAAAAGTTTGCTAGTTGTCTCCGGGTGGTAACATTTCTCTTTAGATCACCAATGATATTTTGCAAGGAATGAGACTTAAGGCGCAAGTGTCTTGTAGTAGGGTCTTCACGGCTAGTGTCGGCTAAAGGAGATGATTCTTGTGAGTCCTCTTGGCCTTCATCACGGTTTAGGTCCTCACCTTGACCTCCATTGTCGTTGAAAGGGGCATCATTGTCATGAGATCCGGACGGCTCGGGGGTATTGGGAATATTATTGTCCATGAAGATTATCCCCGAACCACTCGGAGAAGAACTTGAAGCTTGACCTTGGTCACTTGATGTTGGGTGTTGAGGTAGACGAGCTTGCGGTGAGTGTTGTTCTTGAGCTTGTTGAGGTGAACTTGGACTTGATTGTTGTTGTAGAGGTTGACTTGCATTTGTAAGATCCACGGAAGAAGCTTGGCCTTGTGGTGTAGATGGCTCCACTTGGGTGGAACTTGGTACTTCCCCGGCACTCATAGAAGGTAGCTCTTGAGGTCGTCGAATGCCAACACCCATCCTTCCTATGGTATCCGGGGGAATTGCATCTCCTTTCTCACAATAAGCACTTCGCTCCTACAAAGATCTATCATCTTCATCGAATGTCACATCACAAGATTCTACAACACGTCCACTTGACTTGTTGAAGACTCTATAGGTGTGAGAATCCGTAGCATAGCCAACAAAAATTCCTTCTTGAGCTCTTGAATCAAACTTGGATAGGCGCGTGTCTTTGACAAGTATGTATTATTTGCATCCGAAGACCTTGAAGTATGACACATTTGGCTTGTTGCCGGTGAGGATCTCATATGGTGTCTTCTCAAGACCTTTGCGAAAGTAGAGGCGATTAGTAGCATGGCATGCGGTAGAGATAGCTTCTGCCCAAAAATTGTAGTTGGACTTGTATTCCATCATTATGGTTCGAGCGGCTTCGATCAAGGTTTGATTCTTCCTTTCGGCGACCCCATTTTGTTGGGGAGTATATGGCGTGGAGTATTGGTGTTGGATTCCTTCTTCGCCGAGGAAGTCATCCAATGTGTAGTTCTTGAACTCCGTTCCATTGTCGCTCCTTATTGCTAGGATCTTGTTGTCGTACTTGCGTTGAACTTGGTTGGCAAACTTCATCATGGTCCGTTGAGTCTCACTCTTGTACTTGAAAAAGAATACCCAACAATAGCGTGAATAGTCATCAACGATGACGAGGCAATACTTCTTTCCTCAAAGACTTTCATGAGATGGTGGACCAAAGAGATCAACATGTAGGAGCTCCAAGCAAATTGTAGTCTTGGCCTTGTGAGGAGCTCCATGCATTTTTCCTTGTACGCAAGCCCTACAAACACGATCCTTGCAAAAAGAGACATCTTCTTTTAGTCCGATAATGTGGCCACCCTTGTGGAGACTTTGCAAAGTCCTCATGTTGACATGGGCTAGTCGGCGATGCCATAACCAACCCTTGTCACCTTTGGCGAATAGGCAAAGAGCGGAAGACGTTGTCTTTCCGGAGAAATCGACAATATACAAACCGTTCTCTACATATCCAACAAAAGCTACATTGAGTGTCTTGCTCCACAAGAGGACCACCATATGTTCATCAAAGAAAGTGCATAAACCCATACGAGCAATTTGATGAACGGAGAGTAAGTTGTAACCAAGGGTCTCGACAAGGAGGACATTCACAAGTGAGATGTCGGGTGTTACCACCACCTTGCCAAGACCCAATACCTTAGAGCACGTGTTGTCACCATATGAAACGGTAGAGAGAGAAGGCACGAGGTCGACAACAATATCCTTGCTTCCGGTCATATGACTTGTGGCTCCACTATCAACCACCCATTTAGCACCACCGGAAGCATAGTCCTACAAGGAATCAAGTCTTGGATTTAGGTACCCATTTTTCAATGTGTCCTAGCATGTTAGTAACAAGGGGTTTGGGAACCCAAATAGTCCAATCAACATTGTCCTTTTGAGGACCAATAAAGCAAGCACGAATATGTCCATAGTAATCAACAAAAAGAACATGAGAAGGGTTGTTAGAGCCGGCGAAACCCGTCGAGGTGAAGTTGGGTACTCCATCCCTTCTTGAGCTAGCATTGCTCTCTTCAAGGTTGGTCTCCATGTTCTCCTTGTTCTTCTTCTTCTTGGTCCTCCTCTTCCTCTTTCTCTTTGGCTTGGTAGCCACTCCTCCTTCATTGCGCGAGCCCTCTTTGGCTCCATCTTTAGCTTCAATGATTCCTTCCAAGTACTTGGCTTGAACTTGGAGTCTATCAACCTTGGCCTTCCAGCGATTGACTTCATCTTCATGCTCCGGGTGTGGATGACAAATATCAAACACTTGGACCTCCTTTGCCTTGTTCACCCGGAAGTGTTCCATCAAAGCTTCTTCTTGGAGAGCGTTCATCTTCATGAGCAAGCGCATGTCATTCTCCATCTTGGCAATGTTGCTTTCATGAGTGCAACATGCACGGTCCTTGCTCAAAGGAAAGTACTCCTTCAATGTTTCCTCTTGCATGGAATTGACTTCCATGAACTTGGCTTCCCTTCTCTTCAAGGCGGCTATTTCCTCCTCATGATCACAACATGTGTCCTTCTCCTTGGTCATGCGGAGACACTCCACCAAAGACTCTTCTTGCTTGCTACTCAAACTCAATAGCTTGGCCATGGTGATCTCAAGAGCGGCAATTTCTTCTTCATGGTTGCAACATGAGGTCTTCTCTTTGAACAAGCGGTAGTATTCATCCAAGGCTTCTTCTTGAAGAGCATTGACTTCCAAGAGAAGAGCATTGTGCCTCCTCAAGGAAGTAACTTGATCCACAAGCTCATCATGGCAAGAATTGGGGTCTTCATCATCTTTCCCTTTGTTGGCTTCCTCGAGCGAGAGCATCTTCTTTTTGAGGTCACCCACCAACTCAAGAGCATGGTCTCGATCCTTGGTGAGTCGTGAAACAATAGCTTCATTCTTGTCTTCAAGGACGATGACACTAGCTTCAAGAGACATGCAAAGATTCCGTTCATCATCAAGCTCCTCCTTGAGATTGGCAAGCTCAAATGCCGCTTCCCTTTCCAACTTCTCCCTCTTCTCAATAAGATCTTGTGCCGCACCAAGTTGGGCTAAGAGAGCCCCAACATGAATCTTGGTATCCCCCTTCATGTTAGTGAGAAAAGAATCCAAAGAATCCAAACCCATAATCTCATGTTTAATGGTGAGACTAGTAGCATCATCAATATATAAGGCATTAGTCGAAGATGATGGTTTGGAAGGGGATTTTACCTCTATGGATACCTTTGCCATAAGGCAACAAGCATTGTTGGTGACGAGGTTCTCATTAGGAGAGTCGAAGAGGGAGATAGAGGGAGTGGAAATGGCGATGGCGGCCACTCCCTCTCCTTCCTTGTTGGAGCGCTTGTCCTCATGCTCTCCATCTTCATCGGAGGAGTACTCTTCTCGAATGATGAAGGCTCTAGGCTTCTTGTTGGAGGAGACCTTGTCGTCATCGGACCTTGGGGAGAACTTGGAGAATCCTTTGGAGAGTGACTTGTGCTTATCCTTTAGGATAAGCCTTCCACCATGATCTTCTCTTCTCTCAAACATACAATCCATGATGAAGTGATTCTTGTCTCCGCAATTGTAGCATGTTCTTCCCTTTGTCCCCTCCCTTGGGCTCTTGGAGAATCTTCTTGGAGAATCACGTGATCTTCTTGGTCTTGTGCTTTGGGACATGTTTCCATCCCAAAATTTCTTGGCGGCGAGAGCCATGTGCTCATGATAGTTGATCTTGAGATCATCCGAACCCCACTCAACGGGATCCTCATCGCTTTCACTAGCTTCATGCACCTTCATCTTCGATGCAAGGTTGGGCTTGCAGGAGTTGTGGGCGCGAGCAACAAGATCCTCCGCATTCTTCTTGGAAATTTCCAAAGCGATGACTTCGCTAAGGACTTCATCGGATGTCATAGCACGGAAGGAGGCGTTTTGGCGGATGGCGGTCTGATACGTCTCCGACGTATCGATAATTTCTTATGTTCCATGCCACATTATTGATGATATCTACATGTTTTATGCATACTTTATGTCATATTTATGCGTTTTCCGGCACTAACCTATTAACGAGATGCCGAAGAGCCAGTTGCTGTTTTCTGCTGTTTTTGGTTTCAGAAATCCTAGTAAGGAAATATTCTCGGAATTGGACGAAATCAATGCCCAGGGGCCTATTTTGCCACGAAGCTTCCAGAAGACCGAAGAGAAGACGAAGTGGGGCCACGAGGCGGCGCCATAGTAGGGCGGCGCGGCCCAGGAGCTGGCCGCGCGGCCCTAGCGTGTGGGCCCCTCGTGACTCTCCCGACTCTGCCCTTCCGCCTACAAATAGTCTTCGTCACGAAACCCCCAGTACCGAGAGCCACGATACGGAAAACCTTCCAGAGACGCCGCCGCCGCCAATCCCATCTCGGGGGATTCAGGAGATCACCTCCGGCACCCTGCCGGAGAGGGGATTCATCTCCCGGAGGACTCTACGCCGCCATGGTCGCCTCCGGAGTGATGAGTGAGTAGTTCACCCCTAGAATATGGGTCCATAGCAGTAGCTAGATGGTTGTCTTCTCCTCATTATGCCTCATTGTCGGATCTTGTGAGCTGCCTAACATGATCAAGATCATCTATCTGTAATGCTATATGTTGTGTTTGTTGGGATCCGATGGATAGAGAATACTATGTTATGTTGATTATCAATCTATGTGTTGTTTATGATCTTGCATGCTCTCCGTTACTAGTAGATGCTTTGGCCAAGTTGATGCAAACTCCAAGAGGGAGTATTTATGCTCAATAGTGGGTTCATGTCTCCGTGAATCTGGGGGAGTGACAGAAACCCCTAAGGTTATGGATGTGCTGTTGCCACTAGGGATAAAACATTGATGCTATGTCCGAGGATGTAGTTATTGATTACATTACGCACCATACTTAATGCAATTGTCTGTTGTTTGCAACTTAATACTGGAAGGGGTTCGGATGATAACCTGAAGGTGGACTTTTTAGGCATAGATGCATGCTGGATAGCGGTCTAGGTACTTTGTCGTAATGCCCAATTAAATCTCACAATACGCATCATATCATGTATGTGCATTGTCATGCCCTCTCTATTTGTCAATTGCCCAACTGTAATTTGTTCACCCAACATGCTATTTATCTTATGGGAGAGACACCTCTAGTGAACTGTGGACCCCGGTCCATTCTTTTACATCGATACAATCTACTGCAATACTTGTTCTACTGTTCTCTGCAAACAATCATCATCCACACTATACATCTAATCCTTTGTTACAGCAAGCCGGTGAGATTGACAACCTCACTGTTTCGTTGGGGCAAAGTACTTTGGTTGTGTTGTGCAGGTTCCACGTTGGCGCCGGAATCCCGGGTGTTGCGCCGCACTACATCTCGCCGCATCAACCTTCAACGTGCTTCTTGGCTCCTACTGGTTCGATAAACCTTGGTTTTTTACTGAGGGAAAACTTGCCGCTGTACGCATCACACCTTCCTCTTGGGGTTCCCAACGGACGCGTGCTGTACGCGTATCAAGCTCTTTTTCTGGCGCCGTTGCCGGGGAGATCAAGACACGCTGCAAGGGGAGTCTCCACATCCCAATCTCTTTACTTTGTTTTTGTCTTGCTTTATTTACTACTTTGTTTGCTGCACTAAATCAAAATACAAAAAAATTAGTTGCTAGTTTTACTTTATTTGCTATCTTGTTTGCAATCTCCATATTAAAAGCACAAAAAATTAGTTACTTGCATTCGCTTTACTTATTTCATCATGTTTCCTCCTAAGTTTATTCTTAAAGATGTACCGGTAGGCCGAGGGTCTATCCTCGGGAAAAATAATATAGAAGATTTTTTCACTTATATTAGTACGGTTGAAGATTTTGAAGATAGACACCTGGTAGAACTTGCTCCAACTTATGAAATTGCTGCTGCTTCCTTAGTACACATGTTAGAAGCTAGATTTGTTAACCTCAACCACGTAATGCAGCATATGTTCCTTGCACTAAGTGATATGGAAGAAGGAGAGAAGAAAGATTTTGTCCTAGAAATTCTTCTTAAAGAATTTGGTGATGTAGCAAGAGAAGCTAGAAAGGTCTTTACTAAATATAATATGCTTGGCTCCTATACAAACTTTGCTAGCACCCTTGAAAAGATGGAAAAAGATAGACAAAAGTACACTAATAAAGTTAATTATGAAGGGATATTAAAACATCAATACCTTGCAAGCTCTTGGGAATGTGCGAGGCACTAGAAAAGAATTTTAATTGGATTGTTCCTGAAGATTTGTTTGATGAGAGTAGCAAGCCTAAGGGTAATGAAAAGGGAGCCTCTGAAACTTACATAGATAAGATACAATTCATAGTTGAGAAAACTCCACACCCCGCTGTAGATGCTCCATCTTTCGATAACACTTGATACACACTTTCTGCGCCTAGCTGAAAGCGTTAAAGAAAAGCGCTTATGGGAGACAACCTATGTTTTTACTACAGTACCTTTATTTTATATTTGAGTCTTGGAAGTTGTTACTACTGTAGCAACCTCTCCTTATCTTAGTTTTGTGCATTGTTGTGCCAAGTAAAGTCGTTGATAGTAAGGTTCATACTAGATTTGGATTACTGCGCAGAAACAGATTTCTTCGCTGTCACGAATCTGGGACAAATTCTCTGTAGGTAACTCAGAAAATTATGCCAATTTATGTGAGAGATCCTCAGATATTTACGCAACTTTCATTCAATTTGAGCATTTTCATTTGAGCAAGCCTGGTGCCTCAATAAAATTCGTCTTTACGAACTGTTCTGTTTTGACAGATTCTGCCTTTTATTTCGCATTGCCTGTTTTGCTATGCTTGATGAATTTTTCGATTCCATTGACTTTCAGTAGCTTTGTGCAATGTACAGACGTGTTAAGAATGATTATGTCACCTCTGAAGATATAAATTTTAATTGTGCACTAACCCTCTAATGAGTTGTTTTGAGTTTGGTGTGGAGGAAGTTTTCAAGGATCAAGAGAGGGAGATGATACAATATGATCGAGAGTGAAAGCTCTAAGCTTGGGGATGCCCCGGTGGTTCACCCCTGCATATATCAAGAAGACTCAAGCGTCTAAGCTTGGGGATGCCCAAGGCATCCCCTTCTTCATCGACAACATTATCAGGTTCCTCTAGTGAAACTATATTTTTATTCCATCACATCTTATGTGCTTTGCTTGGAGCGTCGGTTTGTTTTTGTTTTTGTTTTGTTTGAATAAAATGGATCCTAGCATTCATTGTGTGGGAGAGAGACACGCTCTGCTGTTGCATATGGACAAGTATGTCCTTAGGCTTTACTCATAGTATTCATGGCGAAAGTTTCTTCTTCGTTAAATTGTTATATGGTTGGAATTGGAAAATGATACATGTAGTAATTGCTATAATGTCTTGGATAATGTGATACTTGGCAATTGTTGTGTTCATGTTTAAGCTCTTGCATCATATACTTTGCACCTATTAATGAAGAAATACATAGAGCTTGCTAAAATTTGGTTTGCATAATTGGTCTCTCTAAGGTCTAGATAATTTCTAGTATTGAGTTTGAACAACAAGTAAGACGGTGTAGAGTCTTATGATGTTTACAATATGTCTTTTATGTGAGTTTTGCTGCACCGCTTCATCCTTGTGTTTGTTTCAAATAAACCTTGCTAGCCTAAACCTTGTATCGAGAGGGAATACTTCTCATGCATCCAAAATCCTTGAGCCAACCACTATGCCATTTGTGTCCACCATACCTACCTACTACATGGTATTTCTCCGCCATTCCAAAGTAAATTGCTTGAGTGCTAACTTTAAAATTTCCATCCTCTACCTTTACAATATATAGCTCATGGGACAAATAGCCTAAAAACTATTGTGGTATTGAATATGTACTTATGCACTTTATCTCTTATTAAGTTGCTTGTTGTGCGATAACCATGTTCCTGGGGACGCCATCAACTACTCTTTGTTGAATATCATGTGAGTTGCTATGCATGTTCGTCTTGTCTGAAGTAAGGGAGATCTACCACTAAAATGGTTAGAGCATTGCATAATGTTAGAGAAGAACATTGGGCCGCTAACTAAAGCCATGATCCATGGTGGAAGTTTCAGTTTTGGACAAAAATCCTCAATCTCATATGAGAAAATTAATTGTTGCTACATGCTTATGCATATAAGAGGAGTCCATTATCTGTTGTCTATGTTCTCCCGATATGGATGTCTAAGTTGAGAATAATCAATAGCGAGAAATCCGATGCGAGCTTTCTCCTTAGACCTTTGTACAGACGGCATAGAGGTACCCCTTTGTGACACTTGGTTAAAACATGTGCAATGCGATGATAATCCAGGTAATCCGAGCTAATTAGGACAAGGTGCGGGCACTATTAGTATACTATGCATGAGGCTTGCAACTTGTAAGATATAATTTACATAACACATATGCTTTATTACTACCGTTGACAAAATTGTTTCTTGTTTTCAAAACCAAAGCTCTAGCACAAATATAGCAATCGATGCTTTCCTCTTTGAAGGACCATTCTTTTACTTTTATTGTTGAGTTAGTTCACCTATTTCTCTCCATCTCAAGAAGCAAACACTTGCGTGAACTGTGCATTGATTCCTACATACTTGCATATTGCACTTGTTATATTACTTTACATTGACAAATATCCATGAGATATACATGTTATAAGTTGAAAGCAACCGCTGAAACTTAATCTTCCTTTGTGTTGCTTCAATACCTCTACTATGAATTATTGCTTTATGAGTTAACTCTTATGCAAGACTTATTGATGCTTGTCTTGAAGTACTATTCATGAAAAGTCTTTGCTATATGATTCATTTGTTTACTCATGTCATTTACATTGTTTTGATCGCTGCATTCATTACATATGCTTACAATAGTATGATCAAGGTTATGATGGCATGTCACTCCAGAAATTATCTTTGTTATCGTTTACCTGCTCGGGACGAGCAGAAACTAAGCTTGGGGATGCTGATACGTCTCCGACGTATCGATAATTTCTTATGTTCCATGCCACATTATTGATGATATCTACATGTTTTATGCATACTTTATGTCATATTTATGCGTTTTCCGGCACTAACCTATTAACGAGATGCCGAAGAGCCAGTTGCTGTTTTCTGCTGTTTTTGGTTTCAGAAATCCTAGTAAGGAAATATTCTCGGAATTGGACGAAATCAACGCCCAGGGGCCTATTTTTCCACGAAGCTTCCAGAAGACCGAAGAGAAGACGAAGTGGGGCCACGAGGCGAGCGCCACGATGGGGGCGGCGCGGCCCAGGAGCTGGCCGCGCGGCCCTAGCGTGTGGGCCCCTCGTGACTCTCCCGACTCTGCCCTTCCGCCTACAAATAGTCTTCGTCGCGAAACCCCCAGTACCGAGAGCCACGATACGGAAAACCTTCCAGAGATGCCGCCGCTGCCAATCCCATCTCGGGGGATTCAGGAGATCGCCTCCGGCACCCTGCCGGAGAGGGGATTCATCTCCCGGAGGACTCTACGCCGCCATGGTCGCCTCCGGAGTGATGAGTGAGTAGTTCACCCCTGGACTATGGGTCCATAGCAGTAGCTAGATGGTTGTCTTCTCCTCATTATGCCTCATTGTAGGATCTTGTGAGCTGCCTAACATGATCAAGATCATCTATCTATAATGCTATATGTTGTGTTTGTTGGGATCCGATGGATAGAGAATACTATGTTATGTTGATTATCAATCTATGTGTTGTTTATGATCTTGCATGCTCTCCGTTACTAGTAGATGCTTGGTCAAGTTGATGCTTGTAACTCCAAGAGGGAGTATTTATGCTCGATAGTGGGTTCATGTCTCCTTGAATCTGGGGGAGTGACAGAAACCCCTAAGGTTATGGATGTGCTGTTGCCACTAGGGATAAAACATTGATGCTATGTCCGAGGATGTAGTTATTAATTACATTACGCACCATACTTAATGCAATTGTCTGTTGTTTTCAACTTAATACTGGAAGGGGTTCGGATGATAACCTGAAGGTGGACTTTTTAGGCATAGATGCATGCTGGATAGCGGTCTATGTACTTTGTCGTAATGCCCAATTAAATCTCACAATACTCATCATATCATGTATGTGCATTGTCATGCCCTCTCTATTTGTCAATTGCCCAACTGTAATTTGTTCACCCAACATGCTATTTATCTTATGGGAGAGACACCTCTAGTGAACTGTGGACCCCGGTCCATTCTTTTACATCGATACAATCTCTTGCCAATACTTGTTCTACTGTTCTCTGCAAACAATCATCATCCACACTATACATCTAATCCTTTGTTACAGCAAGCCGGTGAGATTGACAACCTCACTGTTTCGTTGGGGCAAAGTACTTTGGTTGTGTTGTGCAGGTTCCACGTTGGCGCCGGAATCCCTGGTGTTGCGCCGCACTACATCTCGCCGCCATCAACCTTCAACGTGCTTCTTGGCTCCTACTGGTTCGATAAACCTTGGTTTCTTACTGAGGGAAAACTTGCCGATGTATGCATCACACCTTCCTCTTGGGGTTCCCAACAGACGCGTGCTGTACGCGTATCACGGTCTTGAGCGAGCGGATGTGAGCGCGGTCCTTGGGCGTGATGGCCATGTGAATCATGTTGATGGCGGTGGCGTTGAGTTGGTCATCCACCACATCTCTTCTTGTCAATTTCTTTGGATCTCGTGGTGAATAGCCCTCCTCAATGATACGCCAAAGCTCGGTAGAAGCGCTGCGCACATGAGAACGCATTAAGAATTGCCAATTCTCAAAGTTGTTTGACTCAAGAGACGGTGGTGAACCATGCGACAAGATATGCGGCATAGGTATTGGAACGTTTATGGTGTAATCATTTGGTGGTGGCACCGCATGATAACCCCCTAGACGTTCCGCAACCGGTGTGTCATCATCCTTCCCTTTTGTTGAAGTGCCGGTATCCCCAAGCCCTTCATTTTGTGAATCTTTTGTCGCTTCCGCGATAAAATCAACAAGAGGAAGGGGGTTAGCTTTTGGTGGCGGATCTTCGGCACTTGCTTTTGGTGGAGGGTTTGGTTTTTGTACAACCAACTCCATCATCATCGCCTTCATTTGGGCAACGATGGATGACTCCAATTTCTTGAGGTCATCCAACGTAGCCGTCGTGGAATCGATGGGCGATGATGGAGCGGGTGGTACAAGGGAAGGTGACCCATTCTTATCCGCCTCTTGTTCGGCCATTTCTTAGGCGGTAAAGCCCGAGCAAGAAAACCTTGCTCTGATACCACTTGAATGGATCGTAGCAAACAAGAGGGGGGTGAATGGCGCTACGGCAAGTTTTAGTCTTTTTCAATTTTTATGCAACGGAAGGTAAAGGTGAGAACTTTAGCAATAGGGGTGATCCTACAATGAATATCGGACAAGTGCAACAAGTAAAGGAATCAACAAGATAACGAGAGTAAGGAGCGAGACAACCGGGGGCGCGAGGCGAGTCGAGGTTTGTTTCCCGCAGTTCCTTCCACAATAGGAAGTACGTCTGCGTTGAGGAGGTGCTAGTCTCACACAAGAGACTAGACGGCCACACCACGAAGGAAGGCCTCACCTTCTTCCTCGAGAGAGCTCCACAGAGGTGCTCTCCCTCTTCCACTAAGGCACCGGTCGAGGCGGTGATTCCTTCACAAGGTTGGGGCGAGCTCCACACACAAGGATGCTCCCAAGACCCTATGGATCTAGTACATCACCAAGCTAGACTCCATAGTTGCACATCTCCAATGCTCCACCATAGGAACCCATCTCCAATGCTCCACCATAGGAACTCTTCCAATGCTCCACCAAAGGAACTCTTCCAATGCTCCACCAAAGGAACCCTTCCAATGCTCCACAAAAGGAACTCTTCTCCAATGCTCCACTAAAGGAACCCTACCACCAAGATCCACTAAGGAATAGCTAGTATTGGTGAAATCTTTCTTGGTAGAACTATAGATCGGGGTCTCCTCCACCAATCCTCAAAGTTTGGGCAAGATTGGTTGGATGGGGAAGGAGATCCTCAAGGATTAAGCTCAGCAACAATGGAGGAGAGAGAGGGGGAAGAGATAAAATCGTGTTGGGGAAGAAGGGGCCCTTAAATAGGCTCCTCCAAATCGAACCGTTATGTCCAGATTTGGCCTAAGCGGTACTACCGCTTCATGGAAGCGGTACTACCGCTCTGAGTTCGAAATCCCTCCAGATCTGGTCAAAGGACGCAGAGCGGTACTACCGCACGAGGTACCGCTTGAGGTACCGCAATAGGGTCCAGACCTTACTGGATCCAAAGCGGTACCATAGCGGTACCAGAGCGGTACTGCCGTAACACGTTACGGTACTTCAAACGGTACCGTGAGCGGTACTACCGCTCGTGAGCGGTACTACCGCTCCAGGTACTCCAGGAGTACCGCAACTCGTATTCTGGGTCAGTTTCGGCGCAGACTCAGAGAGGTACCGTGGCCGGTACCTATAGGGGTAGCGGTACTACCGCTACAGGTACCGGTAGTACCGGCCTGGCTAAATCTGGTTTTCTTCCTTTTTTCTCTCCAACCATGTCACCTCGCTAAACGCACACAAAACCAGAAAACCTATCAACTACGCTTCAGTCTTCCGATCTTGACGCGTCCGGCGAGGTCACCGTGCTCTTGCAAATCTAACAATGATACTCAAGGCACACGGTGAGATTACTCAAGTGTTGTCATCAAACACACAAAACTTGGGGTGTGAATTTTGCTCTTACCCATAGATAACATGAGCATAATTATTATCACAAGTTTTACTCATAGTAGATATTTCAAGAGAATCCACAGAAACATACCATTCACCCTCCTTTGGTACGCATGGGGGGCAATCAAATAATGTAAGAGATAAAGAGTTACTCTTACTAGAAGGTACGCTTGGGTAGCTAATCCATTCTTCCTTGTTTTGTCCATCACTCTCCTCCTCGTCTTCATCTAATGAGTTTTCAGGTTCAGCCATTTCTACTTCCACAAGTTCCTGCAAATTGTGGATACATTTTTGTGCATGACTAAGTCTCTCTTTATAATCAATGATATAACAATTATTGCTGAAATTTTCTATGCAATAATCAAGGATAGAAGAGACCAAATCTTGAAGGTCTTTACAAGCAACACATGTTTCATAATTTTTAGACATGAAAGATTCTATTTCAGAAGCTCCCATAAATAAGACAAATTGTTCTACTTCTTCAAATCCAAGATGCATATAGTTATTCCAATGATAGTTCATAATTAAAACTTCTTTACTAAAGCCGCATTGGAATTTAAGATGTTTAGTATCATGTTCAGAGCAACAATTTATATCATGGCGTTTAAGCAAACTTTTAGCAATTTGATCCAACCTTTTTAATGCGCCTCTCATGACTTTACCATTATATGGTTCTCTATACTTTATAAAATGTTCCATAGAGGGTCTAGCATGTTCTTCCATAACAACAGTTTTTTAGATTTTCGGTTTTGAAATTTTATGGATTTTTGGGTATATAAGAAAAATAAAACAAGACAAAAATAAACTAGACAAAAGTAAACTAAACAAAACACAACTAAATAGAAATAAACTAAGCACAAATAAACGAGACAAGACAAAATAAAATAAAAACAGAGAGATAGGTAAAGTGTACTCCCCACGTGAACTTATGAGTAGAGCTATGCCTCCCCGGCAACGGCGCCAGAAAATAGTCGATGGCCCACAAGTATAGGGGATCGCAACAGTCTTCGAGGGAAGTAAAATCCAAATTTATTGATTTGACACAAGGGGAGGTAAAGAATACTTATAAGCCTTAACATCGGAGTTACCAATTCAACTTAACCTGGAAAAGCACTAGTAATAAGGGTGATGTGAAAGCAACATCAATATGAGAGAAATGCCAACAGTAACACATCAATAATGGCAGTAACACAGAGGAGATGACACCGGAAAATATTCCATTGCGTAGTTGACTGTAGAGAAATGATGATGCCAGAAGGACCGGGGTTCCCAGCTATCTACACTAGTGGCAACTCTCCAAATAACATGTGTTGGGTGAACAAATTACAGTCGGGCAATTGATAATTGTGCGGGCATGACAATGCATGCTATGATAATACAAAGGTTATTGTAGTATTTAATTGGGCATTACAGCATAATACATAGACCGTAATCCAACTGCACCTTCAGGTTATCATCTGAACCCCTTCCAGTATTAAGTTGCAAGCAAAACACTATCGCATTAAGCAATGGGTGTAAAGTAAACAATACAATCATCCTTAGACAAAACATTGTTGTTTTGTCCCTAGTAGCAACAACACATCTACAATCTTAGAAGTTATTATCACTCTTCCAGAATAGTAGAGACATGAACCCACTATCGAGCATAAATACTCCATCTTGGAGATACATGCAACTACTTGATCAAGGTAACTACAAGTACCGAAGAGCATGCAAGATCTTAAATAACAGTAGTAAGATAATATGATGAACAATCTGATCACAATTCCACAATTTATCGGATCCCAACAAACAAAACACCGATTACATCATATGGATCTCAATCATGTAAAGCAGCTCATGAGATCATTTTAATGAAGTACATGGGAGAGAGAGTACCAACTAGTTACAACCATGAACCCGTAGTCCTAGGGGGAACTACTCACGAACCATCATGGAGTCGAAGTGGAGGCGGTGGAGTCGATGGAGATAGCTCCAAGGGTCAATCCCCGTCACGGCATGGTGCCGGAACAGGAACTTCTGACCCCCGAAACTCGTCTGGATGATGACGGCGGCGACGGAACTTTTCGTGGATGGAGGCTTGTTTTTCAGTGTTTTTTCATCGAAGGGAATTTATAGGCGGAAGGGTGAGGTTGGTGGGCGCCAGGTGGCCCCAGACCACCCCTACGCGCGGGCTAGGGCGAGGCCGCGCCTAGGCATGGTCTGGCCGTCCCCTTCCCCCCTCCGTCTCTCCTCTAGACTTAGTCTTCGTTTCGATAAAATAGAAACTTCGGCTTTTGTTTCGTCCAATTCCGAGAATATTTCATGTACAACTTTTCTGAAATACAAAACAGTAGAAAACATGAAACTGACACTGTGGCATCTTGTCAATAGGTTAGTTCCGGAAAATGCATAAAAGTGCCCCGAAGTGTAAACAAAACATATTGGAATTGGTGTAAAACAAGCATGGAGCATAAAAAATTATAGATACGTTTGCGATGTATCACACACCGTTGGGGAACCCCAAGAGGAAGGTATGATGAGCACAGTAGCAAGTTTTCCCTCAGTAAGAAACCAAGGTTTAATCGACCAGTAGGAGAAAGGCATGACTTCTAAAGGTGTTGCTAGATGACTTGTGGCAGGGCGCATTACCGACGTCAGCAACAACATGGAACCTACACACAACACAACCAAAATACTTTGCCCCAACTTACAGTGAGGTTGTCAATCTAACCGATTTTGCTGAAAACAAAGAATTAAATGTATAGTGTAGAAAGATATGTTTGTTTGCAGTGGAACAAAAGAGAACATTGCTTGCAGTAAGTAAACATAACATGATGATTTTATCAGTGTAAAATAAAGGACCGGGGTCCACAGTTCACTAGAGGTGTCTCTCCATAAAGATAAATAACATGATGGGTGAACAAATTACAGTTGGGCAATTGACAGAATAAAGACCATACATGACAAGATGGTTACTATGAGATTCATTCGGGCATTACAACATAATACATAGACCGTAATCCAACCGCATCTATGACTAATAATCCACCTTCGGTTATCGTCCGAACTCCTTCCAGTTTTAAGTTGCAAGAAGCAGATTATCGCATTAAGCAATGTGTGTAAAGTAAACAATAGAATTATTCTTAGACAAAACATTGTTGTTTTCTCCCTAGTAGCAACAGCACATCTACAATCTTAGAAGTTATTGTCACTCTTCCAGAAAACTAGAGGCATGAACCCACTATCGAGCATAAATACTCCCTCTTGGAGTTACACGCATTTACTTAGCCAGAGTATCTACTAGCAACAACGAGCATGAAAGATCACAAATAACATATGACAAGTATATAATCGATCTCAACATAGTATTCAATATTCATCGGATCCTAGCAAACACAACATGTAGAATTACATAAAGATGATCTTTATCATGATAGGCAGCTCACAAGATCTAAACATGAGGCAAAAATTGGAGAAGACAACCACCTAGCTACTGCTATGGACCCATAGTCCAGGGATGAACAACCAAATCATCACTTCGGAGGCGGGCATGGCGATGCAGAGGCCTTCGATGATGATCTCCCTCTTCGGCAGGGTGCCGAAAGAGCTTCAGAACCCTCCCGAACAAGGGTCAAAGATGGCGGCCACGACGGAACTTTTCGTGGATGGAGGCTCGGGTATTTAGATTTTTTCCGAGATCGTGAATAAATAGGCTAAGGGCGAGGTCAGTGGATGCCTGGGGGGCCCACACCACCTCTTGGCGCGTCCAGGGCTTGGGCCGCACCAAGGGCGTGTGTGGCCGCCCTGTGGCGCCCCTTCGTCTCTCTTCTGGACTCCGTCTTCGTGACATCAAAATATGAACTTCGGCTTTTGTTTCGTCCAATTCCGATAATATTTTATGTACAACTTTCCATCATACAAAACCATAATATTGTGGTAATTCTCCTTTAATGTTGTTATTGGGTCGACTTGGCACATGCTTACACCATGTTATGACTAAAAACCAGTCACCTAAAGCCTCTATGATCATTTAGTTTTTGACTTATAATATCACTTTATTCTTTGATTAATAATGTTTTGGCTATGCATGATTATGGCCATTACTGCTCTCTTAGTTGGTCGTTCCCAGTCTTTTGCTAGCCTTGACATGTACTGAGTATGAGCTCTACTCGTGCATCCAACTCTCAACAACCAAAGTTTTCCAATTGTGTCCACCATACCTACCTATATGTGGTATTTCACTGCCACTCCAAAGTGAATTGCTTCTATGCTACCTTTAAACCTTCAAAATTATTACTTGTTTTGTGTTTTGTTTTAGCTCATGAGGAAGTATTGAATGGTTTATTATCTTTTCATGACTTCACACCTTGACTAAGCATGAATAATGGGATAAAGTCCTTAATATTGCAAAAAGAGCAAGGCAACCGGGTGCCCATCCCAAATAAAATATAAAATAAACAAATAATGCTCCGCACATTATGTACTCGAGAGATCCTAAATAATGATGTGAATTGGAGAACTACATGGGAGCCGCTCTTGAGGCCACTATATGAAAGTATTATAGATCACTTGATGCCATTCGTTGACATAGACATGCATACATCTCAAAATAAATTTTTTCAATTCCTCTATTGCATTTAAAATAAAAAGCTCTAGCACATGAGTAATCTTGCTTCCCTCTGCGTAGGGCCTTTATTTTACTTTTATGTTGAGTCTTTATTTTCATACTTTATGCACCACTAAGAGAGCATAGTTGTCATTCTTAGTATAATGTGCATAGTCCCAAAATTTATTATTGATTGATTGATTCATGATTATGACTATTGCTTGTTCTTAAATTATTTGTATCTAGTCACCCTCTAAACTTTAAATGGGTCCTGGCATTTATGTTTTGCTACTTCATCAAGGACAAGCTGAATAACACTTTGCTATGTTTTCGCTATGGCCAAAAACAAACAGTTGCTTTTGGTGCATTATTATTCATGATCTTTTGTTTGAGTTACTTCTCATGTTATAACATAGTTGCTAAGTTATATTGAATTATATCTATCATGCCTATGTTTAGAGTACCTCGATCCCATCTCACAATGCTTTTACAATAACTTGATCAAGATTGTGTTGGCTACATGTCACCTCAAAAAATATTTTTTTGTTATCACTTACCTACTTGAGGACGAGCAAGAGTTAAGCTTGGGGATGCTGATACGTTGCAAACGTATCTATAATTTTTGATGCTCCATGCTTGTTTTAGACCAATTTATATATGTTTTGCTTACACTTCGTTGCACTTTTGTACATTTTCCGGCACTAACCTGTTGACAAGATGCCATAGTGACAGTTCCTGTTTTTTGTTGTTTTTGTATTTCAGAAAAGTTGTACATGAAATGTTCTCGGAATTGGATGAAAGAAATGCCGAAGTTAATATTTTACCGTAACGAAGACGAAGTCTAGAGGAGAGACGGGGGGAGCCACAGGGCGGCCACACCACCCCATGGTGCGGCTAAGGGTGGGCCCGCGCCATGGCATGGTGTGGGCCAGCCAGGCGGCCATCGACCTCGCCCTTCCGCCTATAAATTCCCTTCGACAAAAAAACCCTAAAACGTCTAGCCTCCATCTATGAAAAGTGCCACCGCCGCCGCCATCGTCCCAGACAAGTTTTGGGGGTTAGAAGTTCCTATTCTGGCACCCTGCCGGGACGGGAATTGACCCCCGGAGCCATCTCCATCGACTCCACCGCCTCCACTTCGACTCCATGATGGTTCGTGAGTAGTTCCCCCTTGGACTACGGGTTCTCGTCTGTAGCTAGTTGGTACTCTCTCTCCCATGTACTTCAATACAACGATCTCATGAGCTGCCTTACATAATTGAGATCCATATGATGTAATTGGTGTTGTGTTTGCTGGGATCCGATAAATTGTGGAATTGTGATAAGATTGTTCATCATATTATCATACTATTGTTATTTAAGATCTTGCATGCTCTCCAGTACTTGTAGTTACCCTGATCAAGTAGTTGCATGTATCTCCAAGAGGGATTATTTCTGCTCAATAGTGGGTTCGTGCCTCTAGTTTTCTTGAAGAGTGACAATAACTTCTAAGATGGTAGATGTGATGTTTCTACTAGGGAAAAACAATGTTTTGTCTAAGAATAATTCTATTGTTTACTTTACACAAATTTCTTAAGTAGATAGTCTGTTGCTTGTAACTTAATAATAGAAGGGGTTCGGATGATAACCTGAAGCAGGTGGATTATTAGTCATAGACACAGTTGGATTACAGTCTATGTATTATGTTGTAATTCCCAATTAAATACTAGAGTAACCTTTATCTTATCATAGCATGCATTGTCATGCCCTCACTATTATCAATTGCCCAGTTATAATTTGTTCACCCAACACATACTATTTATTTGGAGAGTTACCACTAGTGTAGATAGCTGGGAACCCCGATCCTTCTGTCATCATCATTGCTCTAAAGTCAACTACGTACTGGAATATTTTCCGGTGCCATCCCCTCTGTGTTATTGCTACTGCTATTGTGTTAAAACTGCCATTGCTCTCATATTACTGTTGCTTTCAAATCACCCCTGTTACTAGTGCTTTTCCAGGTGCAGTTGAATTGACAACTCCGCTGTTAAGGCTTATAAGTATTCTTTACCTCCCTTGTATCGAATCAATAAATTTGGGTTTTACTTCCCTCAAAGATTGCTGCGATCCCCTATACTTGTGGGTCACCTGCAAGCAACAGATTATTGCATTAAGTAAAGTGTGTAAAGTAAGCAATAGAATTATCCTTGGATAAAACATTGTTGTTTTCTCCCTAGTAGCAACAACACATCTACCACCTTAGGAGTTACTGTCACTCTCCCAGATTACTAGAGGCACAAACCCACTATCGAAGCATAAATCCTCCCTCTTGGAGTCGTAAGCGCATACTTGGCCAGAGCATCTACTAGCAACGGAGAGCATGCAAGATCAAAAATAACATATAAACATGTCTATAATCAACTCAATCATAGTATTCAATATTCATCGGATCCCCACAAACACAACATGTAGCATTACATAAAGATGATCTTGATCATGATAGGTAGCTCACAAGATCTAAACATGAAGCATATGTAGGAGAAGACAACCATCTAGCTACTGCTATGTCCCCGTAGTCCAAAGATGAACTACTCACGCATCACTTCGTAGGCGGGCATGGTGATGAAGAGGCCTCCGGCGATGATCTGCCACTCTGGCAGGGTGCCGGGAAGAGCTTCAGAATCGTCCCGAACTAGGGTCGATGATGGCGGTGGCTACGAAACTTTTCGTGGATGGAGTCTTGGGTCTTTAGGTTTTTCCCGAGGATGTGAATTTATTGGCGAAAGGGCGATGTCGGTGCTTGCTCGAGGGTCCCACACCAGCCCTAGACGTGGCCAGGGGCCCATGCCTAGGCATGGTGTGCCTGCCTCCTGGCTCTTCTCCGTATCCCCTTCGGACTCCGTCTTCGTGACATCAAAATAGGAACTTCGGCTTTTGTTTCGTCCAATTCCGATAATATTTCCAAAACAACTTTTTTGAAATACAAAAACAACAGAAAATAGGAACTGGCACTATGGAATTTTGTTAATAGGTTAGTTCCAGAAAATGCATAAAAATGCCACAAAGTGTAAACAAAACATATAGAAATTGGTGTAAAATAAGCATGGAGCATCAAAATTATAGATACATTTGCAACATATCAAGGAGCCCCGAGCGAAGGAAGTGGCGATGTCGAGGTCGCTCTAGAGGCGCGGGCGTCCGTCAGGGAGGGTCAGATCCTCGCAGCGCATGGAGAGCGTGTGGAGGGAGCCGAGCACTAGAAGCAACGATGCCACCAGATCGGCAAAGAGCAGGGGGCCAGCGGCGAAGGCGAGCACGGAGACGATTGAGGAGCGTTGGTGTCCTTAATATCCCCGCGTGCGCGTGGCCGATGTGCGCCGCTGCTGCCGCCTCCTCGTGCGTGTGGCTGTTGTGTGCCGACGCTGCCGCCTCCGTGTGTGAGGAAGGGACCAGGGCATTAGGGTGGGGACGAGGAGAGAGAAACTAGATCTTACAGAAGAGAGGAGAGAGTGGAGTTGTGAGGGACGGTGGAGCAGCAGGATGGTGCTCCCGGGGTGGTAGTGCCTAGGCGAGAAGGCCGAGGAGCTATGAAGGAGCGGCGAGGAGGGCAGGGAGGAGGCGGCGAATGGGTTCTGATGCCGCAGCAGGTGATGTGACTTGGTCAGCGAGTTCGCTACCACCCACCGCCCCCAAAATTAGTGCTTCCGAGAAGGAACTGATAGGGACGGTGGGTTCGGCCGCTGCTTCGGGATAGGGACGGTGGGTGCGGTGGGTGGGGAAGATAGGGATGGACTGTTGGGGCATGTGGTGGGGCATGTGTGTGGTGGGGCGCGTGGGAGGTTTGTGGGACGCACGTGGGAGGTGTTCGTTTGATGGGCAGTAGCGCACCAAATATTAGTGCGTTATTGATGGACTTACCAGTGTAGCACCGTATCTAGGTGTGCCACTGCTAAGTTTGGGGAGGGGTGGGATCTGGCAGACCTTTAGTGGTGGCGCACCAGAAAAGCAGTGCGCCCCTCCTATTTTTCTATGATGGGTTTGTAGCATAGAAAACAAAAAATATACCACAAGAAAGAACAAAAACTAAGATCCAATCTACTAGAAAAGAGCAACAAGATACACTAGTGTCTTACCCTCGAAGACCGAAAGCGTTGATGAGATCAGATCTCGTGGATGATGTAGTCGTTCACTTGCCGATCTCAAGATCACGGTGAAGATCCTCCTGGTGAGGAAAGCAAGCAGCACCCCATACTCATGTGCATGTACGATGTTGATGAAGACGTCCTCTCAATGTTCCAACGGGCAACAAAAGTAGTAGACCCTCCAAGAATCCCAACATCATGACGGCGTGGTGGTGATGGAGAAGATATCTTGCAGGGCTTCACCTAAGCCACGCAGGAGATAGAGGGAGGAGGAGATGTGGCGGCTACGATTGAAGGAGAGGGGTAGTCGGCGCCCTTTCCCCTCCCCTCTTGTTATAAAGGGAGGGGTCGACTAGGGTTTGCCTTGGCCACACCACCTCCTAGGGCTAGCGCATGGGGGGAAGACCTGGCCCCTGCCCCCTGGCTAGCTGGGACTTGGGGGCTGGTGCGCCTAGCCCATTAGGGCTGGGCTGCACCCCCTCGGCTCATGTGTCCCCTCCTGGGTTAGTGGGCTCACTGGTGGCCCTTCCGGAACCTTCTAGAAACCCATCGGTCAAACACCAGAAAATTCCCAAACTTTTCCGAAACCCAGAAAGTGACTTGCCTTATATGAATCTTATTCCTCGAACTCTTCTGAACCTACTCAGACTCTTGATATTCCATCCTCTATGACCTAGTCACGTGATTGCAAGTTTATTAGATGCGATCTCACCGAGAGGTCCCCGAGTATATCTCTCCACCATTTGGATGGACAAATCTTACTCTTGATCCATGAGCCTCAACTCTCACTTTCAAAATACCCAATGACACTTTTATAATCACGCTGTTATAGTGTGACATTTGTTGTCATCAAAGCATTCCTCCGGTTTCACTAGTAGGAAAGGCTCACCAGTGGCGCAGTGTTTTGGAATTATGTGGCGCACAGAGGACGCGCCACAGAATCCACGCCACAAAATGTGAATTCTATGGCACACAGACCCATGCGCCACAGAAAGTGACATTTCTCTAGCGCACTAGGCAGGCATGCACCACAGACACCCAGCGATGGTGCGCCACATATTTTTTAAATTTTAAAACGGCAACTAGATCTAGATCTAGAGCCCCGAATTTTTTATTTAAATTTTTCGAAGGTCGCCGGAGGTGGGTGGGGTGGGGTGGGGTGGGTGGGGGAGGAGGAGGAGGTTGGCCGGCCAGAGATGGTGGGTGGGTGGAGGAGGAGGAGGTCACCGGAGGGGGAGGTCGCCGACTGTGGAGGAGGAGGTCGACGGGTGGTGGAGGAGGCCGGAGGTGGAGGAGAGGAGGGAGGAGAAGGGGAAGTGGAGGAGCAGAGGAGGAGAAAAGAGAGAGGGAGAAGGACGCCGCCGGATTTCAAATTCCATCCTAAAAATTCTGTGGCACATGTGCATTTAGTGCACCACCGATTTTTTTTTTACTTTTTTTGCAGGAAAATATCTTGGCTTTGCGTAACTTTTTTTACTCTTTTCTAATTTTTCGATTCTGTAAATTTCATAACGACCAAAGTCTGTTGAATTCGTTTTTAGAACTTTCTCCTGGTCATTTTGATATATTGTGCATATTTTTCCGACTTCGTATGCAACCAGAAAAGCCATTTGAAGATTTCATGATCTTTTTTTGCAAAATACATCGAAATTCATGTTTTCCAAATTTCCCTACAAGTATACCACTTAAATAAGTATAGTTCAAAGGATTTTTTTAAAGTTTTTCTATTTTTCTGTGTTTTTTAACACTAAAAAGGCAATCCGGGGTGCATGGATGGTTGAAAAAAATTATGTGGCGCATGTAGCTCCATGCGCCACAGAAATGCTTCTTTCTGTGGCGCATTTGGCCACGTGCGCCACAAAAGGCGACATTTCTATGACACATCTAGCTCCATGCGCCACATAAATACTCAGAATTGGTCAACCCAATAATTGGTTGCGGGCCCCACCAGATTTCTGTGGCACATGGAGAGTTGGTGCGCCACATAAATGCCATTATTTAGTGGCACACGTGCCTGGGTGCACCACGAATATTTTTTTAGTGTCGCATGATTATTTGGTGCACCACAAAAAGGCATTCCACCTATAGCTAGTTTCCTACTAGTGTTTTAGTGATTGACATGATCTCATGGTCTAAGGATTATGTTACTATGTATATGTGAGCTACATAATGAAGTTAATGACTCGATATTATTGCTATGCTTTCTTTGGGCATGCTCCATCATATCATTCTCAAAATAACATGATCCCGTTATTAACAACATCGTATATTCATGATCACTAAACCTTGATCGATCATTATTTAATCAACGAGCTAGTTAAATGAGAGGCTTACTAGAGACTCTTGTTTGTTTATAAACATATATGTATTAGTGTTTCTAGATAATACAATTTTAGCATGATAAATAAACCATTATCATAAATAGAGAGATATAACAATAACAACTTTATTACCGCCTCTCGGGCATATCTCCAACAGTGTGACGGTCCTAGCGGTGATGAGCATGGCTTGCCCTTCACATCGCTTTTCTAAAGATTAGGCGACCGTGCTCATCGACGGGGTATGGAACATGGTTCATCAAATCTGTCTAAGAAGAATCTCCAACACATAGTCCAGCCATGCCATCATGAGGAATGGGAAGCTTTGAAACCACCTTCTTAGTTAATTTCAGGGATGCTAAAAGAGTAATAATGAAGTCGGACGAGACAAATAAAGTTGCAATGTATGAAGATAGAAAATGATAGAATAAGTAACATAAAATAACAAAACATGTTGTGTTTGTTAAGATTTTGCTTTTGTAAATTGGGTCATAATTGGTACCCGACGAAGGAATTGGGGGCTAGCAAGATCTCTAATTGGTACCCGACTTAATGTTCGATGTTGTTTCAAGTAGATATGAAATATTGAATGGAGACTAAATATTGTTTGGAGTCTTGGATAGGATCCAGGACATCACGAGGAGTTCCGGAATGGTCCGGAGAATAAGATTCATATATGGAAAGTCATATTCCAAGTTTGGGGATAGTCCGATGAATTTATGGAAGGTTCTAGAAGGTTCTAGAGCCGTCCGGAATATTTCCCTATAGCAGGAGGGACTCCACCAACCTAGGCGACCCAAAAAGGAGGAAGGTGGAGTCCATGGTGGCCTCCACCTCCTTGGCCGGCCAACCCACAAGGAACGGGAGGAAAGTCCCACCCCAAGTCCACCTTGACTAGGTTTTGACTTTTACATTTATGGTAGGTTTTGAATAATACTCCTAGAGGGACTATGATTGGAAGCTAGGGTTTTCCACCTATATAATGAGGAGGAGAGGGGGCTGTCCGGCCACACCAAGGCTGCCCTGGCCGCACCCCTCTCTCCCCAAACCCTAGAGCGCCACCCTCCTTCACCTCTCTCACGCATGGTGACGGCGAAGCCCTACAGGAGATCTCCACCACCACCGTGACCACGCCGTCGTGCTGTCGGGATTCCGAGGAGGATATATTACTTTTGCTGCCTACTGGAACAGGGAGAAGGATGTCTTCATCAACACCATACGTGTGACCGAGTGCAGAGGTACTGCCCGATTGCGGCACCGTCGGGATCTTCTACTCGCTCCTGAGAGTGGCAAGTGATCGACTACATCATCCACAATTTCCATCTCGTTAAACGCTTAGTGATCTTCGAGGGTACGTTGATCCCATCTTGTTGCTTCCTTTTAATAGATTAGATCTTTGCTTGTTGTTCATTCTTGCGGTAGGATTTTTTTTGTTTTCTATGCTACGAACTCCTAAAGTGGTATCAGAGCCGTGTCTATCCATAGACCTTTTGCACGAGTATAACACAATGGTTTTGTGGGCGTTGATGATTTTGTTGACATTTTCTTATCGTGTACTTTGCATCTTGCGGGAGGGTGGGATGAAGCGGCCCGGGCTAACCTTACATGTTCGAGTACATGATACTTGCTCCACGCTTGACATGCTGTCAACACCCGGATTTTTAAGTCCAGATGCCTATTATATCATACATCGCAATCCCAGGAAGATTGTTTTTGTGAGACATAATAGTAAGTAGCATAGAGTCATCATTTATTACAACACATACTTGTCTTACAACCATAGATCACATGATCATTACACAAATATATTGTTCAACAACACAAAATAGTAGCGGAAGCGAAGTAGTAGTGGACTATCTATTCCACAGGCAACGCTTGACGTTAGAAGACGATCCTAGTTATCGTAGACGTCCTGTTGTCCGTCATCCTGATACTGTTGCTCCTCTTCAAACTCTGGCATTTGAATAGCCAGGGACAAAGCCATGAGTACTTTAAAGTACTCGCAAACTAATACTAAAATAATTACTTATTAAGTGTAGTAAGGGGTGCTAAGCTCTAGGTTTATTTGCATAAAGCCAAGTTTTAGTTCAACAAACATTTAGTAAAGACTCATCCTTTGCTAGAGTAACTCAAGTGGGAACATTAGTGTCATTCCCACAAATCATTTGTGATTCAAGTCAAATCACATGTCAATTCATCATTCCTTTTTAAGATCAAATTCTGATAACGGAATAGTATGGCCTTTCCAATCGTCCGTAACCGTGGACACGGCTATTCGAATAGGTTTAACACTCTGCAGAGGTTGTACTCTTGTGCCACAACTTTTGATTACATCCGTCGAGGATAACCCCGAATCATCGTAACTCAGTACGCGGATCATCAACCTTAACGTTTCACTTATATACACTAGTATAGGCTCCTCTCCCCATGAGCTTGGCCTCCCGGTGAAAACCAACTGTTAACCCGGGAACTGCACAGGGCGTGGGTCGTACATTCACATCATTTCACATTCAACGGAGGCAGCCTCAGCGTAACCCCTATGATGCTTGTTTAGAGGGAACCCATACTAAGATACACAAGTTTCTGGTTAAGCCCTACCCATAATCAGGTATTGTGGGGGTACTTGTATAATTGGAAGGGTATCGCATTCAAACCCAATCATCAGTTTTCATTTAAATTCACCTAGTCAACCATGTCACCTTCAACTTCACTCTCTTTCAAAGTCATTTCACTTCACATGTTCCCATCTACAGTAGTCAAATTTTATTTGATTAGCAATAGCAACTATTTCATAAGGGGTGCTATCTAGCTTTGATTTGCTCTAAGTTAACCTTAAATCTTGTTCTACTCTAGACCAAGTGAATCATAAATCAAAAAGTACTTTGAAATAAATAAGCAAAATAATTGCAAGGTAAAAACATGGGATAGGTAAGACATAAAATAAAGTGTGATGGTGCCTTGCTCTTGTAGAGCTATGCACTTGGTGGTTGGCAAGAGTTTTAGCTTGCCTTGAGCAGGGTAGTTGTCAAAGTTCTCCTCCTCCTCCTGGGAGTAGGCTTCCTCCTCTTGATACTCCTCGTTACTAGCGTCTATATACGAATACGAGGTATACAATCACCAAACCAATCTTACATGCTAGGCTAAAACACACAAAAGGGTTCTCACAACTAATTCTAGCATGGCATGGTGAATTACTTGGTTTGTTCTTATTTAAGGGAAAAATAATTTCCTCTCATTATACTCATTACTTTGATTTGCTATTTAGATCTTTAGAGAAAATAATTTCCTCTCATTAAATCTTTTTAAGATTTAATATCCTCAAATAATAATTAGGTATGAAATATAAGTTGACCAAGGTCAACATTCCATATCTATTATATGGGAGTACAATTTAAATGAGGTGCTACACCTCATACCATTTTAGAATAACATGTAAATGATTTAAAATCTCTAAGTAATAGCAATCAGAGGTTCATTAGCCTAAGGTCATTACCTCTTATTGTATTACTTAGGATCAAGATTTAAATGAGGGAGTAGCTCTCATACTATTTATAGAATTTGAATTTCAAGATTTAAATGCACTAGAAATGGCTCCATAGCCATTATTTTGATCTAGTCCATGATCATACAAACAACTTAGCTATCTTTCTACATAATCAATTAGAGGACATCAATTGTGATTTATAAGAGTTGGAATCAACTCAAAATCAATTATGGTTGAATTTTAAATAAAGTTTCAATTTGTAAAAGTCCATGTCTTGTCATTTTTAGCATTTTAATAGTAATACGAAATTGGAGGTGGGACCAGTGGCATTAGTTAGATAAATTCAATGGCTTTCCAGAGATATAAAGTTTGCTGAATTTGGTGTTGTAGATTTCAAACTATTAAAATTTTAAGTAGGCAGCAGTATTTGAAATGAGCTGAAACTAATTAAACGAAATTTGAAAACTTGGGCCGCGCGGGAAAAGCCTACGGGCCCAAACGAAGTTAAACAGCACAGCACGGCCCAGCAGCGCATCGGTGCGAGTGGGCCGCCCTGACGAGGTGGGGGCCACCTGTCAGTGGCTCTTAGACGAGCGAAACAGTACGAGCTATAGGATCCGTCGTATTAGAGTGGGATCGGGCGGTCGAGGATCGTCGTCGTCTCCGACGAGATCCCGACGATCCGGCGGTGTGCCTAGGGGGTCGGCGAGCGTACCAGGCCTCCAGCGGTCGATGGCGAGGTACGAGGCGACGTTGGCGAAGGTGAGGAAGCTCCTGGTACAGGTGGCGGAGCTTGGGGAGGCTCCAGTCGATGGCGATGTTCTGCGGGCTCCGGCGGCGGTGATCTTGCAATTCCGGCGACCTCGGCTATAATTGGACTAGCTACCAGTGTGAGAAGAACCAGTGAATGGAGGAGAATGAGATTATGTGAAGGATGTGTGCTCGGGGCTCCTCTATTTATAGGTTGGAGGTGGTGCCGCGGGTGCTGAGAAGAGCCGATCATGGCGCGGCGTCTCCGGCGCTCGAAGGGGCAAGTGAAGGACAGCGCTCGAGTGGCGACGGTATGGCGATGCTGCTCAGGCCTCTGGCGCAGAGAAAAGAGGATGGGATCGATCGGGCGCGTGTATTGAGTGCTGCGGTACCCACGGTGCTTTTCCGACAAGGACGACGACGACAAGGCGGCTGCAGGCTCTCGAGCGTGTCTACGCGGTAGAGGAGGTGGAGACGATGCTTGATACGTCTCCGACGTATCGATAATTTCTTATGTTCCATGCCACATTATTGATGATATCTACATGTTTTATGCATACTTTATGTCATATTTATGCATTTTCCCGCACTAACCTATTAACGAGATGCCGAAGAGCCAGTTGTTGTTTTCTGTTGTTTTTGGTTTTAGAAATCCTAGTAAGGAAATATTCTTGGAATTGGACGAAATCAACGCCCAGGGGCCTATTTTGCCACGAAGCTTCCAGAAGACCGAGGGAGAGACGAAGTGGGGCCACGGGGCGCCGCCACACTAGGGCGGCGCGGCCCAGGGGGGGCCCGCGCGGCCCTAGCGTGTGGGGCCCCCGTCAGCCCTCCGAATCCGCCCTTCCGCCTACTTAAGGTCTTCGTCGCGAAACCCCCAGTACCGAGAGGCACGATACGGAAAACCTTCCAGAGACGCCGCCGCCGCCAATCCCATCTCGGGGGATTCAGGAGATCACCTCCGGCACCCTGCCGGAGAGGGGAATCATCTCCCGGAGGACTCTTCACCGCCATGGTCGCCTCCGGAGTGATGAGTGAGTAGTTCACCCCTGGACTATGGGTCCATAGCAGTAGCTAGATGGTCATCTTCTCCTAATTATGCTTCATTGTCGGATCTTGTGAGCTGCCTAACATGATCAAGATCATCTATCTGTAATGCTATATGTCGTGTTTGTTGGGATCCGATGGATAGAGAATACTATGTTATGTTGATTATCAATCTATTATCTATGTGTTGTTTATGATCTTGCATGCTCTCCGTTATTAGTAGAGGCTCTGGCCAAGTTTTTACTCTTAACTCCAAGAGGGAGTATTTATGCTCGATAGTGGGTTCATGCCTCCATTAAATCTGGGACAGTGACAGAAAGTTCTAAGGTTGTGGATGTGTTGTTGCCACTAGGGATAAAACATCGATGCTATGTCCGAGGATGTAGTTATTGATTACATTACGCACCATACTTAATGCAATTGTCTGTTGTTTTCAACTTAATACTGGAAGGGGTTCGGATGATAACCTGAAGGTGGACTTTTTAGGCATAGATGGATGCTGGATAGCGGTCTATGTACTTTGTCGTAATGCCCAATTAAATCTCACAATATTCATCATATCATGTATGTGCATTGTCATGCCCTCTCTATTTGTCAATTGCCCAACTGTAATTTGTTCACCCAACATGCTTATTCTTATGGGAGAGACACCTCTAGTGAACTGTGGACCCCGGTCCATTCTTAACATCGAATACAATCTACTGCAATACTTGTTCTACTGTTTTCTGCAAACAATCATCATCCACACTATACATCTAATCCTTTGTTACAGCAAGCCGGTGAGATTGACAACCTCACTGTTTCGTTGGGGCAAAGTACTTTGTTTGTGTTGTGCAGGTTCCACGTTGGCGCCGGAATCCCTGGTGTTGCGCCGCACTACATCTCGCCGCCATCAACCTTCAACGTGCTTCTTGGCTCCTACTGGTTCGATAAACCTTGGTTTCTTACTGAGGGAAAACTTGCCGCTGTACGCATCACACCTTCCTCTTGGGGTTCCCAACGGTCGCGTGCTGTACGCGTATCAAGACTGTTTTCTGGCGCCGTTGCCGGGGAGATCAAGACACGCTGCAAGGGGAGTCTCCATCTCCAATCTCTTTAACTTGTTTTTGTCTTGCTTTATTTTATTTAGTACTCTATTTGCTGCATTAAATCAAAATACAAAAAAATTAGTTGCTAGTTTTACTTTACTTACTATCTTGTTTGCATTCTCCATATTAAAAACACAAAAAAATTAGTTACTTGCATTTACTTTATCTAGTTTGCTTTATTTACTGTTGCTAAAATGGGTACTCCTGAAAATACTAAGTTGTATGACTTCACAACAACAAATAATAATGATTTCTTATGTATACCTATTGCTCCACCTGCTACTATAGCGGAATTCTTTGAAATTAAACCTGCTTTACTGAATCTTGTTATGCGAGAGCAATTTTCTGGTGTTAGTTCTGATGATGCTGCTGCCCATCTCAATAACTTTGTTGAATTATGTGAAATGCAAAAGTATAAGGATGTAGATGGTGACATTATAAAATTAAAATTGTTCCCTTTCTCATTAAGAGGAAGAGCTAAAGATTGGTTGCTATCTCTGCCTAAGAATAGTATTGATTCATGGACAAAATGCAAGGATGCTTTTATTGGTAGATATTATCCCCCTGCTAAAATTATATCTTTGAGGAGTAGCATAATGAATTTTAAACAATTGGATAATGAGCATGTTGCACAAGCATGGGAAAGAATGAAATCTTTGGTTAAAAATTGCCCAACCCATGGACTGACTACTTGGATGATCATCCAAACCTTTTATGCAGGACTGAATTTTTCTTCGCGGAACCTATTGGATTCAGCTGCTGGAGGTACCTTTATGTCCATCACTCTTGGCAAAGCAACAAAGCTTCTTGATAATATGATGATTAATTACTCTGAATGGCACACGGAAAGAGCTCCACAAGGTAAGAAGGTAAATTCTGTCGAAGAAACCTCTTCCTTGAGTGATAAGATTGATGCTATTATGTCTATGCTTGTGAATGATAGGACTAATGTTGATCCTAATAATGTTCCGTTAGCTTCATTGGTTGCTCAAAAATAATATGTTGATGTGAATTTCATTAAAAATAACAATTATAATAATTCTAGGCCATATCCTGCTAATGGTAACTCTTATGGTAGATATGCTTCACCTAACGAGGAAAAGATGTTAGAAATTGAAAAATCCACCAAGAACTTTATTCAATCACAATATGAGCAAAATAAATTGTTTACTAGAACTATGAATGAGCAATCTACCTTGTTGAAGAATATAGGAAATCAACTTGAAAATCTGAATATGGAGATCTCTGGGTTACAAACTAAACTTGCAAATGCTGAAAACCGAATCTCATACATGTCTGCGTCACAGTCTTCTTTAATTAATAAAATGGCTGCTAAACCTGAGGATATAGATAATAAAATTGTTACTACAGCAAATGCCATCCAAGTTAGAATTAATGAGAATATAAGATTGATGGCCGAATTGCGTGCTAGGTGGGAAAGAGAAGAAAATGCTAAAGAAGATAATATAGCTAAAGTTTGGACTATTACCACCACTACTAATGCTAATGCTCCACATGTTGCTGCACCTCCTACTATTAATGGTAAAAGAATTGGTGTTGGCAATGTTTCCACTTCTAATGCAAAGCGTGAAAAACTGCCTGAAACTGCTAAAACTGCTGAAACTGCCTGAGATAAAACTGCTGAAATTTTTTCAAACATTGGGGATAATGATCCCATTGCTTTAGATTATAATGGTTTGGATTTTGATGATTGCCACATCTCTGAAGTTATAAATTTCTTACAAAAACTTGCTAAGAGTCCTAATACTAGTGCTATAAATTTGGCTTTCACGAAAGATATTACAAATGCTCTCATAAAAGCTAGAGAAGAGAAACTAGAACGCGAAACTTCTATTCCTAGGAAGTTAGAGGATGGTTGGGAGCCCATCATTAAGATGAAGGTCAATGACTTTGATTGTAATGCTTTATGTGATCTTGGTGCAAGTATTTCCGTTATGCCTAGAAAGATCTATAATATGCTTGACTTGCCACCATTGAAAAATTGTTATTTGGATGTTAATCTTGCTGATAATTCTACAAAGAAACCTTTGGGGAGAGTTGATAATGTTCGCATTACCGTTAACAATAACCTTGTCCCCGTTGATTTTGTTGTCTTGGATATTGAATGCAATGCATCTTGCCCATTATATTGGGAAGACCTTTTCTTCGAACTGTTGGTGCTATCATTGATATGAAGGAAGGTAATATTAAATATCAATTTCCTCTCAAGAAAGGCATGGAACACTTCCCTAGAAAGAGAATGAAGTTACCTTTTGATTCTATCATTATAAAAAATTATGATGTTGATGCTTCGTCTCTTGATAATACTTGATACACACTTTCTGCGCCTAGTTGAAAGGCGTTAAAGAAAAGCGCTTATGGGAGACAACCCATGTTTTTACTAAAGTACTTTTATTTTATATTTGAGTCTTGGAAGTTGTTACTACTGTAGCAACCTCTCCTTATCTTAGTTTTGTGCATTGTTGTACCAAGTAAAGTCGTTGATAGTAAGGTTCATACTGGGATTTGGATTACTGCGCAGAAACAGATTTCTTTGCTGTCACGAATCTGGGTCTAATTCTCTGTAGGTAACTCAGAAAACTATGCCAATTTACGTGAGTGATCCTGAGATATGTGCTCAACTTTCATTAAATTTGAGCATTTTCATTTGAGCAAGTCTAGTGCCTCAATAAAATTCTTCTTTACGAACTGTTCTGTTTTGACAGATTCTGCCTTTTATTTCGCATTGCCTGTTTTGCTATGCTTGATGGATTTTTCGATTCCATTGACTTTCAGTAGCTTTGTGCAATGTCCAGAAGTGTTAAGAATGATTATGTCACCTCTGAACATATAAATTTTAATTGTGCATTAACCCTCTAATGAGTTGTTTTGAGTTTGGTGTGGAGGAAGTTTTCAAGGATCAAGAGAGGGAGATGATACAATATGATCAAGGAGAGTGAAAGCTCTAAGCTTGGGGATGCCCCGGTGGTTCACACCTGCATATTTCAAGAAGACTCAAGCGTCTAAGCTTGGGGATGCCCAAGGCATCCCCTTCTTTATCGACAACATTATCAGGTTCCTCTAGTGAAACTATATTTTTATTCCATCACATCTCATGTACTTTGCTTGGAGCGTCGGTTTGTTTTTGTTTTTGTTTTGTTTGAATAAAATGGATCCTAGCATTCATTGTGTGGGAGAGAGACACGCTCCTCTGTTGCATATGGACAAATATGTCCTTAGGCTTTACTCATAATATTCATGGCGAAGGTTGAATCTTCTTCGTTAAATTGTTATATGGTTGGAAACGGGAAATGCTACATGTGGTAATTGGTAGAATGTCTTGAATAATGTGATACTTGGCAATTGTTGTGCTCATGTTTAAGCTCTTGCATCATATACTTTGCACCTACTAATGAAGAAATACATAGAGCTTGCTAAAATTTGGTTTGCATAATTGGTCTCTCTAAGGTCTAGATAATTTCTAGTAAAGAGTTTGAACAAAAAGGAAGACGGTGTAGAGTCTTATAATGTTTACAATATGTCTTTTATGTGAGTTTTGCTGCACCGGTTCATCCTTGTGTTTGTTTCAAATAGCCTTGCTAGCCTAAGCCTTGTATCGAGAGGGAATACTTCTCATGCATCCAAAACACTTGAGCCAACCACTATGCCATTTGTGTCCACCATACCTACCTACTACATGGTATTTCTCCGCCATTCCAAAGTAAATTGCTTGAGTGCTACCTTTAAAATTTCTATCCTCTACCTTTGCAATATATAGCTCATGGGACAAATAGCCTAAAAACTATTGTGGTATTGAATATGTACTTATGCACTTTATCTCTTATTAAGTTGCTTGTTGTGCGATAACCATGTTCCTGTGGACGCCATCAACTACTCTTTGTTGAATATCATGTGAGTTGCTATGCATGTCCGTCTTGTCTGAAGTAAGGGAGATTTACCGCTAGAATGGTTAGAGCATGCATAATGTTAGAGAAGAACATTGGGCCGCTAACTAAAGCCATGATCCATGGTGGAAGTTTCAGTTTTGGACAAATATCCTCAATCTCATATGAGAAAATTAATAATTGTTGAATGCTTAAGCATTAAAGAGGAGTCCATTATCTGTTGTCTATGTTGTCCCGGTATGGATGTCTAAGTTGAGAATAATCAAAAGCGAGAAATCCAATGCGAGCTTTCTCCTTAGACTTTTGTACAGGCGGCATAGAGGTACCCCTTTGTGACACTTGGTTAAAACATATGTATTGCGATGATAATCCAGGTAATCCGAGCTAATTAGGACAAGGTGCGGGCACTATTAGTATACTATGCATGAGGCTTGCAACTTGTAGGATATAATTTACATGATGCATATGCTTTATTACTACCGTTGACAAAATTGTTTCTTGTTTTCAAAACCAAAGATCTAGCACAAATATAGCAATCGATGCTTCCCTCTGCGAAGGGCCTTTCTTTTACTTTTATGTTGAGTCAGTTCACCTATCTCTCTCCACCTCAAGAAGCAAACACTTGTGTGAACTGTGCATTGATTCCTACATACTTGCATATTGCACTTGTTATATTACTTTACATTGACAATTATCCATGAGATATACATGTTACAAGTTGAAAGCAACCGCTGAAACTTAATCTTCCTTTGTGTTGTTTCAATACCTTTACTATGAATTATTGCCTTATGAGTTAACTCTTATGCAAGACTTATTGATGATTGTCTTGAAGTACTATTCATGAAAAGTCTTTGCTTTATGATTCATTTGTTTGCTCATGTCATTTACCATTGTTTTGATCGCTGCATTCATTACATATGCTTACAATAGTATGATCAAGGTTATGATGGCATGTCACTCCAGAAATTATCTTTGTTATCGTTTACCTGCTCGGGACGAGCAGAAACTAAGCTTGGGGATGCTGATACGTCTCCGACGTATCGATAATTTCTTATGTTCCATGCCACATTATTGATGATATCTACATGTTTTATGCATACTTTATGTCATATTTATGCATTTTCCGGCACTAACCTATTAAAGAGATGCCGAAGAGCCAGTTGCTGTTTTCTGCTGTTTTTGGTTTCAGAAATCCTAGTAAGGAAATATTCTTGGAATTGGACGAAATCAACGCCCAGGGGCCTATTTTACCACGAAGCTTCCAGAAGTCCGAGGGAGAGACGAAGTGGGGCCACAGGGCGCCGCCACACTATGGCGGCGCGGCCCAGGGGGGCCCGCGCGGCCCTAGCGTGTGGGGCCCCCGTCAGCCCTCCGACTCCGCCCTTCCGCCTACTTAAGGTCTTCGTCGCGAAACCCCTAGTACCGAGAGCCACGATACGGAAAACCTTCCAGAGACGCCGCCGCCGCCAATCCCATCTCGGGGGATTCAGGAGATCACCTCCGGCACCCTGCCGGAGAGGGGAATCATCTCCCGGAGGACTCTTCACCGCCATCGTCGCCTCCGGAGTGATGAGTGAGTAGTTCACCCCTGGACTATGGGTCCATAGCAGTAGCTAGATGGTCGTCTTCTCCTAATTATGCTTCATTGTCGGATCTTGTGAGCTGCCTAACATGATCAAGATCATCTATCTGTAATGTTATATATGTTGTGTTTGTTGGGATCCGATGGATAGAGAATACTATGTTATGTTGATTATCAATCTATTATCTATGTGTTGTTTATGATCTTGCATGCTCTCCGTTATTAGTAGAGGCTCTGGCCAAGTTTTTACTCTTAACTCCAAGATGGAGTATTTATGCTCGATAGTGGGTTCATGCCTCCATTAAATCTGGGACAGTGACAGAAAGTTCTAAGGTTGTGGATGTGATGTTGCCACTAGGGATAAAACATCGATGCTATGTCCAAGGATGTAGTTATTGATTACATTACGCACCATACTTAATGCAATTGTCTGTTGTTTTCAACTTAATACTGGAAGGGGTTCGGATGATAACCTGAAGGTGGACTTTTTAGGCATAGATGCATGCTGGATAGCGGTCTATGTACTTTGTCGTAATGCCCAATTAAATCTAACAATATTCATCATATCATGTATGTGCATTGTCATGCCCTCTCTATTTGTCAATTGCCCAACTGTAATTTGTTCACCCAACATGCTTATTCTTATGGGAGAGACACCTCTAGTGAACTGTGGACCCGGTCCATTCTTAACATCGAATACAATCTACTGCAATACTTGTTCTACTGTTTTCTGCAAACAATCATCATCCACACTATACATCTAATCCTTTGTTACAACAAGCCGGTGAGATTGACAACCTCACTGTTTCGTTGGGGCAAAGTACTTTGGTTGTGTTGTGCAGGTTCCACGTTGGCGCCGGAATCCCTGGTGTTGCGCCGCACTACATCTCGCCGCCATCAACCTTCAACGTGCTTCTTGGCTCCTACTGGTTCGATAAACCTTGGTTTCTTACTGAGGGAAAACTTGCCGCTGTACGCATCACACCTTCCTCTTGGGGTTTCCAACGGTCGCGTGCTGTACGCGTATCAATGCTCGACGCAGGCGTAGGGTTGCAGGGGAGAACGGAGGCGACTGGACGCATGATGCTCTGGCGCGTCCAGAGCGCGCTCACCGCTTGGCCTGGCATGCCCTGGCATGGTGCTGGGCGCACGTCGCCTGGCCAATGCCGTGCTTGCGCGAGCCAGGGCCGTGCACCGTGGTGATCATGGAGGTCAGGGGAGCGTACTGGACAAGGTGATCGAGAGAGGGGAGGGCCAGAGAGATTGTTGGCTGTTGTGTGTGTGGCATGGACACGACATGGCTTTGTTTAGCATTTCTCCATGCTTTAATCGGCCGGGCAAGGACATGGCTCGATGCAGGAGATGCAGTAGGTGCTCATCATCACAAGATAAAGATGGTTTAGGCTAAAACCCAGTGTGTAATTGGGTGCAACACAAATCTGGAAGTATGCCCACCAGGTGTTCGGTAGAATGGCCGCAAGAACATTTTATACAAATTTTGAAATTATTTTTGGTGCAACTCATTTATATAATTAATGTGATAGAATGGTGGTGGGGGTGTTCATTTTGGTGTTGATTTGCAAGTTTTCAAAAATGTGGTCATCTTCACTTTGTTTCAAAGTCACTACTTGTCAAATCTATTCTGGTCAACCTGGTCAAAGTCAGCACTGGTGGTCAACAGAACAGTTGTTCACTTTTACAAGGTCTTGGATGACATGACAAGTGTTGACCAAGTTTAGTTTAAGAAAAGTCCAAACCAGGGGGTAAAGTGAGTAACATTTTATAAAACTCAATTTCGACCATTATCATATGCAAGTGGTTTTTGCATTTTTCTTTGATTTGATTCTGGTTTCTTTGATGCATTTGTGTTTGTAATTGATATCAAAGTGTTTTACAACCAAGGGAGCAAGCAATGGTGGCCTTGTTTGGAGTTTGGCATAATTGGCCAAAGTTGTATGTGAGTGAGAATTGAATTATTTCCTATTTCTTTTATTCTTCTCAATTTAGGGTTGGGTGATCTTGGGTTAGGGTTTAAGCACTCTTGATCAACAATAAACACTCATCATGGCAATAGCACAAAAGAAATGCACACTATGCATGGAACTATATGTAACACTACATGCATAGAAAAAAGTTTTTGTTTGTTGTGAAAATTGGGTAATTGAAATTCTCTCTCTTTATTTTATTTGGTTGAAACTTGGGATGTTACAAACCCTTCCCCCTTACAAAATATCTCGTCCCGAGATCTTAAAGAAAACTAGGTACTAAAGAGATCTGGGTACTCAGTCTTCATGAAATCTTCTCTCTCCCAAGTGGCTTCTTCTTCGGTATGGTTACTCCATTGGATCTTCAGAAACTTGATACTCCTGGTGCAGGTGGTTCTGAAAGCTTCTTCCAAGATGCGAATGGGTACTTCGCGGTATGTAAAATCTGAGTTGATATCCACCGCTCAATGATCGATGTTCTTGAAAACCTCGGTCTTCTCTGGTACTTCCAAGCACTTCCGGAGTAACGAGATATGAAACACATTGTGCACCGCTGACATTTCTTCCGGTAACTCCAATTGATAGGATACTTCTCCTCGGCGGCTCAGGACTTTGAAGGGTCCAACATATCGGGGTGCAAGCTTTCCTCTAAGCTGGAATCTCTGCATTCCTTTAAGGGGGGACACTTTGAGATACACGAAATCTCCGATCTCGAAGGTCATCTCTCGGTGTCTCTTGTCGGCGCAACTCTTCTGTCTTGATTGGGCGGTCTTGAGGTACTCGCGGATCTTGTGAACCTTCTCTTCAGCTTCTCGGAGAATATCTGGTCCAAAGACTTGACTCTCTCCGACTTCCGACCAATTCAGAGGGGTACGACACTTCCTTCCGTACAGTGCTTCAAAGGGGGCCATCTGCAAGCTGGCTTGATAGCTGTTGTTGTACGAGAATTCTGCATACGGCAAGCAGTCTTCCCACTTGGATCCATACTCTAGCACACATGCTCTCAACATATCTTCCAGTATCTGATTTACTCGTTCAGTCTGTCCATCCGTCTGCGGGTGATATGATGTGCTGAAATTCAGCCGAGTTCCGAGTCCTTCATGTACTTTCTGCCAGAATCTGGAGGTGAATTGGGATCCTCTATCGGATACTATTGACTTCGGGGTTCCGTGCAAGCTGACTATCCTTGAGAAATATAACTCTGCGAGTCTCGGTCCTTGATAGGTGGTCTTGACGGGGATGAAGTGGGCGACTTTGGTCAACCTGTCGACCACTACCCAAATAGAATCATTTCCTTTACTAGATTTGGGCAGTCCGGTGATGAAGTCCATTCCTACGGAATCCCACTTCCATTCGGGAATCTGTAGGGGTTGCAACAATCCTGCGGGTCTTTGATGTTCTGCCTTGACTCTTTGACAGATGTCACATTTGGCGATGTAGCTTCCAATTTATCTCTTCATTCCATGCCACCAAAATTGTTCTTTCAAATCTTGGTACATCTTGGTTCCTCCGGGATGAATGGAGTAAATGGTGTCATGGGCTTCTTTCAGAATAACTTGCTTCAACTCTGAATCTGACGGCACACAAAGGCGTCCTTTGTACCATAGCACTCCTTCTTCATCTGCGGTGAATCCTGGTGCCTTTCGTGCAGCTATCTGGCTTTTGATCCCGTCAATGCTAGCATTTCCCTTCTGGGCTTCCTTGATCTGACTAATCAGGGTGGGTTGGAGTTCAATGCTGGCGAGGAATCCTTCGCTAACAAGTTCCAGTCTAAACTGTTCAAACTCTTGAAACAGGCTGGGTTGCTCGATTGCGATCATGGAGTTTAACTGACACATCAGTCTACTCAGAGCATCCGCTACCACATTGGCCTTGCCGGGGTGATAGTGAATTTCCATGTCGTAATCCTTGATTAGCTCTATCCATCTGCACTGCCTCAGATTCAGCTCCTTCTGGGTGAAGATATACTTCAGGCTCTTGTGATCCGAATAGATCTCGCATCGATTACCCATGAGGTAATGACGCCATACTTTCAGGGCTAAAACCACGGTTGCTAGCTCTAAGTCATGGGTAGGATAGTTCTGCTCATGTTGCTTCAGTTGTCTTGATAGGTAAGATATCACTTTGCCTTCTTGCATCAGCACACATCCAAGACCAATCTTGGAGGCGTCACAGTACACGTCGAATGGCTTGGTGATGTACGGCATAACCAGTATTGGGGCTGATGTCAATCTGCTCTTGAGCTGTTGGAAACTCTCTTCACACTTGTCAGTCCAGTCAAACTTCTTGTCCTTCTTCAACAATTGAGTCATTGGTCTTGCTATGCTCGAGAATCCTTCAACGAACCGGCGGTAATATCCCACCAATCCGAGAAATGCACGGACTTCAGTTTGAGTGGTTGGGGCCTTCCATTCTTCAACAGTCTTTATTTTTGAGGGGTCAACGGCAATTCCTCCTGCAGACAAGATATGTCCCAGGAATCCTACTTCCTTCAACCAGAACTCACACTTGCTGAACTTGGCGTACAACTGATGCTCCCGAAGGGTATCTAGGACCACCTCCAAATGTTGCTCATGTTCTTCTTCGGATTTGGAGTAGATAAGGATGTCGTCGATGAAGACAACGACAAACTTATCCAGGAAGTTCATAAAGATCTTATTCATGAGATTCATGAAGTAAGCGGGGGCATTGGTCAATCCAAATGACATGACATTGTACTCATACAATCCATATCTGGTGGTAAAGGCAATTTTGGGGATATCGGTGGCACGAATCTTCAGTTGGTGGTAACCAGTCCTCAGATCAATCTTGGAGAACACTTTGGCACCGGTCAGCTGGTCAAACAGATATTCTATCTTGGACAACGGATAGTTGTTCTTGATGGTGACATCGTTAAGCTTACGGTGATCCGTACATAAACGAGTGGCCCCATCCTTCTTGTCCACAAACAAAACTGGTGATCTCCAAGGCGACGCACTTGGTCGAATCAGACCTTTGAATAGCATATCATCCAGTTGCTTCTTCAGTTCCACTAACTTTGCCGGGTTCATGCTATAGGCTCTCTGGGCTATAGGTCCGGTTCCAGGGATTAACTCAATGATAAACTCGATATCCCGATCTGGGGGCATACCGGGTAGATCATCAGGAAACACATCGGGGTATCGACAAACGACCCTGATCTGATCCAAGGTGGGTTTGGCTAAACTCTGGTTGCAGGTAAACTTTCTGGGCAGTCTTTCAGATAAGTGCTCTACTAATATTCCAGTGCTACTAGTCATGGTGATGGCCTTCTTGGCACAATCAATCAGTCCATGATGTTTCGACATCCAGTCCATACCCAGTACTACTTCCAAACCTTTTGTTCCCAGAACAATCAAATTTGCATAAAATTCTATTTCATCAATTCTAATAGGCACATCTTTGCGAATTTTTCTAGCTTTAGTTGTTGAACCAGGTATTTGAACTATCATGACATGCTTCAAACTGATGGGTTGAATCTTACTAGTGCATGCAAAATCTCCAGTAACAAACGAATGCGATGCTCCAGAATCAAACAGCACTCTTGCAGGTATTGAGTTAACAGAGAACATACCCAGCACGACATCTGGGGCTTCTTGTGCTTCTTCCGCACTCATGTGATAGAGGCGGCCGCTGCGGTTGTTCGGGTTGTTGGGGGTGAACTTCTTGCCGTTGGCGACACGGTGTTGCTGCTGAGCAGGGCCAGAGGTGTTGGCGGCAGTCTTGGCGAGTCTCTTGGGGCACTCGTTAGAGTAGTGCCCCACCACTCCGCACTCGTAACAAGTGATGGTGGACTTTTCCTTGGGGTGATGGGAACAGCGTTGCTCCCAGTCCTTGGAGCGGTGTTGGAGTTGTTGTTGTGGTGGTTGGGGGCTCGGGGTGGAGCGCGGTTGAAGTTATTGTTGTTGTTGCTGTTGTAGTGGCCTCCTGGCCTGGGGTTTCCTCCACTCCGGTTCTGATAACCCGGGCGTGAATTCTGCATTTGGGGCTTGTTGTTTCTTGGGGCGAACCCTCCACTTGAGCTGGGGCAATACTTGTGGGTATTGCTGGGCCCACTCTGATTCATCATGCGGCGCTTGCGGTTCTCATTGGCTTGGTTAATTTTCCCCTCCATCTGGATGGCGGAGTCAACAAGGGCTTCCAGGTCAGCAAAAGGGATGTTGATCAACACAGTCTGCATCTCATCATGCAATCCATTCAGAAATCTCCCCTTCCTCTTCTCGGTGGTGTCTGTCTCATCCGGGGCGTACCTTGATAGAGTGAGGAATCTGTCGCGGTATTCTACCACGGTCAGGCGGCCTTGCTTGAGTTCCCTGAACTCGTCCCTCATCTTCTTAATCAGACACGGGGGCACATGATACTTGCTAAACTTGAGCTTGAAATCTGCCCAAGTCATCATTTGCCCCGTATTCAATGCGCGGGCACTCGTCCACCAGGCACGTGCAGGTCCTGCCAGATAGTGAGTGGCAAACATCACCTTCTCGTTGTCCTCAACTCCGGCAACCTCAAGATTGTTCTCCATGGTTTGGAGCCAATCATCAGCATCAAGGGGTTCCTCCGTCTTGCTAAACACCGGTGGGTTGGTGTTCTGGAAGTTCTTCAGCTTTGACACCGGGTGGTTGTGGTTTCCATGGCCTTGATTGCCCTGAGCAATCTGTTGAAGTGCAGCGATATTGGCTTACCTTTCAGCTTTTTTAGCCTCTCTATCAGCCATCATCTGTTGCAACATCTGCATCAGCGCCTCCTGAGTCATGTTGCGAGTTGGGGGTGCCATCTGAACAGGGATATAGATCATGAGACGAGAGGGAAATTTCTATGGCTTATTTTGGATAAAAATTTCATAGAGTTTAAAACTTGAGTTCTTGATATGATGAACTTAAACACGCAAACATAGTCATTAAGGTAGCAAATATTACTAACCAACAAACCGGAGGGTTTGAAGAACCCTTTCAACAATCTACGATACATGGGACCGATACAAAGGAACCGATACAAATCACGGGACGCAAGTGCTCAGACGGGACTACTCTCCATCGACGTTGATCGGGAAGGCGTGGCCATCCTCGTAAGGGTGGAAGACCAGGTCGTCGTCTTCCTCCTCCTCGTAGTCGTCGTCGTTGCTCACGTAGGAGTAGCCGTCCCCCTGGATGTCTTCCCCCTCACCTTCTCCCTCCAAGTCTCGGAGTTGCTCAGCTTGGGTCTCAATGGTCGCCTTCAGTGAGGCAATCTTGGCCTTGAGGCGGTTGATGGTGTAGTCCTTCTTCAGGTTGAGGCGGCGGAGAGTCCGGCGCTCCTTGGCGATGACCTTGATGGTCTCCGCCTGTTGAGCCAGCTGGATGTGGGTGTGGTTTGCGTACTCGCGGGAGTTGTCCAACTCAATGCGGGTCTCACTCAACATGAAGTCGAGGTGATCCACATGGTTCCTCAGCTGGGGGTGCGACGGCAGGTTCATGGGCACCCCAAGAGAGTTGTGCCTTGCATAGTGAGCAAAGCACTCCCCCTCGAGGTCCATGGCATTCTGCCCGCACAGACGTGCGAGCCCCTCCTGTAGTCCACGGGCGAGCCCGTCTACCCAGTTGTTCTCCCTGAAGGAGAACTGGATCCTCTGAGTCATGGGAAGCGTGAACCTTCCGCGGAGGTCAACCATGATGACCCATTGGAGCTGACCTCCGGGCTGGTCATTGACTTGACCCCCGAAGATCTCTGGAGGTGGGCGTCCAAGAAACTCCGACAGGGCGAAGAGATCCCTCTCGAAGATCATGTCGCCACCATTCCCGAGCTGGTAGAACTCCGTCTGAATGAAAGGCTTGATACATCTCCAACGTATCGATAATTTCTTATGTTCCATGCTACTTTATTGATGATACCTACATGTTTTATACATACTTTATGTCATATTTATGCATTTTCCGGCACTAACCTATTAATGAGATGCCGAAGAGCCAGTTGCTGTTTTCTGCTATTTTTGGTTTCAGAAATCCTAGTAAGGAAATATTCTCAGAATTGGATGAAATCAACGCCCAGGATCTTATTTTTCCATGAAGCTTCCAGAACACCGGGGAAGATACGAAGTGGGGCGACGAGGCGACGCCACACTAGGGCGGCGCGGCCCAGGAGGAGCCCGCGTGGCCCTAGCGTGTGGGTCCCTCGTGGCGCCCCCTAACATACCCTTCCGCCTACTTAAGCCTTCGTCGATAATAGTTCCAGTACCGAGAGCCACGATACGGAAAACCTTCCAGAGACGCCGCCGCCGCCAATCCCATCTCGGGGGATTCAGGAGATCGCCTCCGGCACCCTGCCGGAGAGAGGAATCATCTCCCGGAGGACTCTACACCGCCATGGTCGCCTCCGGAGTGATGTGTGAGTAGTTCACCCCTGGACTATGGGTCCATAGCAGTAGCTAGATGGTCGTCTTCTCCTAATTGTGCTGTCATTGTTGGATCTTGTGAGCTGCCTAACATGATCAAGATCATCTATCTGTAATGCTACATGTTGCGTTTGTTGGGATCCGATGAATAGTGAATGCTATGTTATGTTGATTATCAATCTATCATCTATGTGTTGTTTATGATCTTGCATGCTCTCCGTTGCTAGTAGAGGCTCTGGCCAAGTTTTTGCTTGTAACTCCAACAGGGAGTATTTATGCTCGATAGTGGGTTCATGCCTCCATTAAATCTGGGACAGTGACAGAAAGTTCTAAGGTTGTGGATGTGCTGTTGCCACTAGGGATAAAACATCAATGCTATGTCTAAGGATATATTTGTTGATTACATTACGCACCATACTTAATGCAATTGTCTGTTGTTTGCAACTTAATACTGGAGGGGTTCGGATGATAACCTGAAGGTGGACTTTTTAGGCATAGATGCATGCTGGATAGCGGTCTATGTACTTTGTCGTAATGCCCAATTAAATCTCACACTACTCATCATAACATGTATGTGCATGGTCATGCCCTCTTTATTTGTCAATTGCCCAACTGTAATTTGTTCACCCAACATGCTTATTCTTATGGGAGAGACACCTCTAGTGAACTGTGGACCCCGGTCCATTCATTTACATCGAATACAATCTACTGCAATACTCGTTCTACTGTTCTCTGCAAACATCATCATCCACACTATACATCTAATCCTTTGTTACAGCAAGCCGGTGAGATTGACAACCTCACTGTTACGTTGGGACAAAGTATCTTGGTTGTGTTGTGCAGGTTCCACGTTGGCGCCGGAATCCCTGGTGTTGGGCCGCATTACACTCCGCCGCCATCAACCTTCAACGTGCTTCTTGGCTCCTACTGGTTCGATAAACCTTGGTTTCTTACTGAGGGAAAACTTGCCGCTGTACGCATCACACCTTCCTCTTGGGGTTCCCAACGGGCACGTCGACTGCGTGCCAGCATCAAGGCTCCACCGGGATGATAGGCTCCATCTGTAGAGGGATTAGATGAGTAAGTTAGTGAAGTGCAAGTGTTCAAAATTTTAATTAACTCATAAGAAAGAGCATGAATTTAAGGTTTTTGCAAAAGATTCTTCAAAGATAAGGGGGTGAATATGTTTTCGTAACTAGTCAATTTATTGAATTTGAAGCTAAGTTTTTCGAACGTCTATTCTAGCTGGGGTCTCCTAAGGTCAAACAATGGCTCTGATACCAACTTGTCAACACCCTGATTTTTAAGTCCAGATGCCTATTATATCATACATCGCAATCCCAGAAAGATTGTTTTTGCGAGACATAATAGTAAGTAGCATAGAGTCATCATTTATTACAACACATACTTGTCCTACAACCATAGATCACATGATCCAATATTACACAAATATATTGTTCAACAACACAAAATAGTAGCGTAAGCGAAGTAGTAGTGGACTATCTATTCCACAGGCAACGCTTGACGTTAGAAGACGATCCTAGTTATCGTAGACGTCCTGTTGTCCGTCATCCTGACACTGTTGCACCTCTTCAAAGTCTGGCATTTGAATAGCCAGGGACAAAGCCATGAGTACTTTAAAGTACTCGCTAACTAATACTAAAGTAATTACTTATTAAGTGTAGTAAGGGGTGCTAAGCTCTAGGTTTATTTGCATAAAGCCAAGTTTTAGTTCAACAAACATTTAGTAAAGACTCATCCTTTGCTAGACTAACTCAAGTGGGAACATTAGTGTCATTCCCACAAATCATTTGTGATTCAAGTCAAATCACATGTCAATTCATCATTCCTTTTTAAGATCAAATTCTGATAACGGAATAGTATGGCCTTTCCAATCGTCCGTAACCGTGGACACGGCTATTCGAATAGGTTTAACAGTCTGTAGAGGTTGTACTCTTGTGCCACAACTTTTGATTACATCCGTTGAGGATAACCCCGAATCATCGTAACTCAGTACGCAGATCATCAACCTTAACCTTTCACTTATATACACTAGTATAGGCTCCTCTCCCCATGAGCTTGGCCTCCCGGTGAAAACCAACTGTTAACCCGGGAACTGCACAGGGCGTGGGTCGTACATTCACCTCATATTCACATCATTTCACATTCAACGGAGGCAGCCTCGGCGTAACCCCTATGATGCTTGTTTAGAGGGAACCCATACTAAGATACACAAGTTTCTGGTTAAGCCCTACCCATAATCAGGTATTGTGGGGGTACTTGTATAATTGGAAGGGTATCGCATTCAAACCCAATCATCAGTTTTCATTTAAATTCACCAAGTCAACCATGTCACCTTCAACTTCACTCTCTTTCAAAGTCATTTCACTTCACATGTTCCCATCTAGAGTAGTCAAATTTTATTTGATTAGCACTAGCAACTATTTCATGAGGGGTGCTATCTAGCTTTGATTTGCTCTAAGTTAACCTTAAATCTTGTTCTACTCTAGACCAAGTGAATCATAAATCAAAAATTACTTTGAAATAAATAAGCAAAATAATTGCAAGGTAAAAACATGGGATAGGTAAGACATAAAATAAAGTGTGATGGTGCCTTGCTCTTGTAGAGCTATGCACTTGGTGGTTGGCAAGAGTTTTTGCGATGGGAATCCCATTCCTACGGGATAGGTAAGACATAAAATAAAGTGTGATGGTGCCTTGCTCTTGTAGAGCTCTTGTAAAGTCCATTCCTACGGAATCCCACTTCCATTCGGGAATCTGTAGGGGTTGCAACAATCCTGCGGGTCTTTGATGTTCTGCCTTGACTCTTTGACAGATGTCACATTTGGCGATGTAGCTTCCAATTTATCTCTTCATTCCATGCCACCAAAATTGTTCTTTCAAATCTTGGTACATCTTGGTTCCTCCGGGTTGAATGGAGTAAATGGTGTCATGGGCTTCTTTCAGAATAACTTGCTTCAACTCTGAATCTGACGGCACACAAAGGCGTCCTTTGTACCATAGCACTCCTTCTTCATCTGCGGTGAATCCTGGTGCCTTTCGTGCAGCTATCTGGCTTTTGATCCTGTCAATGCTAGCATTTCCCTTCTGGGCTTCCTTGAACTGACTAATCAGGGTGGGTTGGAGTTCAATGCTGGCGAGGAATCCTTCGCTAACAAGTTCCAGTCTAAACTGTTCAAACTCTTGAAACAGGCTGGGTTGCTCGATTGTGATCATGGAGTTTAACTGACACATCAGTCTACTCAGAGCATCCGCTACCACATTGGCCTTGCCGGGGTGATAGTGAATTTCCATGTCGTAATCCTTGATTAGCTCTATCCATCTGCACTGCCTCAGATTCAGCTCCTTCTGGGTGAAGATATACTTCAGGCTCTTGTGATCCGAATAGATCTCGCATCGATTACCCATGAGGTAATGACGCCATACTTTCAGGGCTAAAACCACGGTTGCTAGCTCTAAGTCATGGGTAGGATAGTTCTGCTCATGTTGCTTCAGTTGTCTTGATAGGTAAGATATCACTTTGCCTTCTTGCATCAGCACACATCCAAGACCAATCTTGGAGGCGTCACAGTACACGTCGAATGGCTTGGTGATGTACGGCATAACCAGTATTGGGGCTGATGTCAATCTGCTCTTGAGCTGTTGGAAACTCTCTTCACACTTGTCAGTCCAGTCAAACTTCTTATCCTTCTTCAACAATTGAGTCATTGGTCTTGCTATGCTCGAGAATCCTTCAACGAACCGGCGGTAATATCCCGCCAATCCGAGAAATGCACGGACTTCAGTTTGAGTGGTTGGGGCCTTCCATTCTTCAACAGTCTTTATTTTTGAGGGGTCAACGGCAATTCCTCCTGCAGACAAGATATGTCCCAGGAATCCTACTTCCTTCAACCAGAACTCACACTTGCTGAACTTGGCGTACAACTGATGCTCCCGAAGGGTATCTAGGACCACCTCCAAATGTTGCTCATGTTCTTCTTTGGATTTGGAGTAGATAAGGATGTCGTCGATGAAGACAACGACAAACTTATCCAGGAAGTTCATAAAGATCTTATTCATGAGATTCATGAAGTAAGCGGGGGCATTGGTCAATCCAAATGACATGACATTGTACTCATACAATCCATATCTGGTGGTAAAGGCAATTTTGGGGATATCGGTGGCACGAATCTTCAGTTGGTGGTAACCAGTCCTCAGATCAATCTTGGAGAACACTTTGGCACCGGTCAGCTGGTCAAACAGATATTCTATCTTGGACAACGGATAGTTGTTCTTGATGGTGACATCGTTAAGCTTACGGTGATCCGTACATAAACGAGTGGCCCCATCCTTCTTGTCCACAAACAAAACTGGTGATCTCCAAGGCGACGCACTTGGTCGAATCAGACCTTTGAATAGCATATCATCCAGTTGCTTCTTCAGTTCCACTAACTTTGCCGGGTTCATGCTATAGGCTCTCTGGGCTATAGGTCCGGTTCCAGGGATTAACTCAATGATAAACTCGATATCCCGATCTGGGGGCATACCGGGTAGATCATCAGGAAACACATCGGGGTATCGACAAACGACCCTGATCTGATCCAAGGTGGGTTTGGCTAAACTCTGGTTGCAGGTAAACTTTCTGGGCAGTCTTTCAGATAAGTGCTCTACTAATATTCCAGTGCTACTAGTCATGGTGATGGCCTTCTTGGCACAATCAATCAGTCCATGATGTTTCGACATCCAGTCCATACCCAGTACTACTTCCAAACCTTTTGTTCCCAGAACAATCAAATTTGCATAAAATTCTATTTCATCAATTCTGATAGGCACATCTTTGCGAATTTTTCTAGCTTTAGTTGTTGAACCAGGTATTTGAACTATCATGACATGCTTCAAACTGATGGGTTGAATCTTACTAGTGCATGCAAAATCTTCAGTAACAAACGAATGCGATGCTCCAGAATCAAACAGCACTCTTGCAGGTATTGAGTTAACAGAGAACATACCCAGCACGACATCTGGGGCTTCCTGAGCTTCTTCCGCACTCATGTGAAAGAGGCGGCCGCTGCGGTTGTTCAGGTTTTTGGGGGTGAACTTCTTGCCGTTGGCGACACGGCGTTGCTGCTGAGCAGGGCCAGAGGTGTTGGCGGCAGTCTTGGCGAGTCTCTTGGGGCACTCGTTGGAGTAGTGCCCCACCACTCCGCACTCGTAACAAGTGATGGTGGACTTTTCCTTGGGGTGATGGGAACAGCGTTGCTCCCAGTCCTTGGAGCGGTGTTGGAGTTGTTGTTGTGGTGGTTGGGGGCTCGGGGTGGAGCGCGGTTGAAGTTATTGTTGTTGTTGCTGTTGTAGTGGCCTCCTGGCCTGGGGTTTCCTCCACTCCGGTTCTGATAACCCGGGCGTGAATTCTGCATTTGGGGCTTGTTGTTTCTTGGGGCGAACCCTCCACTTGAGCTGGGGCGATACTTGTGGGTATTGCTGGGCCCACTCTGATTCATCATGCGGCGCTTGCGGTTCTCATTGGCTTGGTTAATTTTCCCCTCCATCTGGATGGCGGAGTCAACAAGGGCTTCCAGGTCAGCAAAAGGGATGTTGATCAACACAGTCTGCATCTCATCATGCAATCCATTCAGAAATCTCCCCTTCCTCTTCTCGGTGGTGTCTGTCTCATCCGGGGCGTACCTTGATAGAGTGAGGAATCTGTCGCGGTATTCTACCACGGTCAGGCGGCCTTGCTTGAGTTCCCTGAACTCGTCCCTCATCTTCTTAATCAGACACGGGGGCACATGATACTTGCTAAACTTGAGCTTGAAATCTGCCCAAGTCATCATTTGCCCCGTATTCAATGCGCGGGCACTCGTCCACCAGGCACGTGCAGGTCCTGCCAGATAGTGAGTGGCAAACATCACCTTCTCGTTGTCCTCAACTCCGGCAACCTCAAGATTGTTCTCCATGGTTTGGAGCCAATCATCAGCATCAAGGGGTTCCTCCGTCTTGCTAAACACCGGTGGGTTGGTGTTCTGGAAGTTCTTCAGCTTTGACACCGGGTGGTTGTGGTTTCCATGGCCTTGATTGCCCTGAGCAATCTGTTGAAGTGCAGCGATATTGGCTTACCTTTCAGCTCTTTTAGCCTCTCTATCAGCCATCATCTGTTGCAACATCTGCATCAACGCCTCCTGAGTCATGTTGCGAGTTGGGGGTGCCATCTGAACAGGGATATAGATCATGAGACGAGAGGGAAATTTCTATGGCTTATTTTGGATAAAAATTTCATAGAGTTTAAAACTTGAGTTCTTGATATGATGAACTTAAACACGCAAACATAGTCAGTAAGGTAGCAAATATTACTAACCAACAAACCGGAGGGTTTGAAGAACCCTTTCAACAATCTACGATACATGGGACCGATACAAAGGAACCGATACAAATCACGGGACGCAAGTGCTCAGACGGGACTACTCTCCATCAACGTTGATCGGGAAGGCGTGGCCATCCTCGTAAGGGTGGAAGACCAGGTCGTCGTCTTCCTCCTCCTCGTAGTCATCGTCGTTGCTCACGTAGGAGTAGCCGTCCCCCTGGATGTCTTCCCCCTCACCTTCTCCCTCCAAGTCTCGGAGTTGCTCAGCTTGGGTCTCAATGGTCGCCTTCAGTGAGGCAATCTTGGCCTTGAGGCGGTTGATGGTGTAGTCCTTCTTCAGGTTGAGGCGGCGGAGAGTCCGGCGCTCCTTGGCGATGACCTTGATGGTCTCCGCCTGTTGAGCCAGCTGGATGTGGGTGTGGTTGGCGTACTCGCGGGAGTTGTCCAACTCAATGCGGGTCTCACTCAACATGAAGTCGAGGTGATCCACATGGTTCCTCAGCTGGGGGTGCGACGGCAGGTTCATGGGCACCCCAAGAGAGTTGTGCCTTGCATAGTGAGCAAAGCACTCCCCCTCGAGGTCCATGGCATTCTGCCCGCACAGACGTGCGAGCCCCTCCTGTAGTCCACGGGCGAGCCCGTCTGCCCAGTTGTTCTCCCTGAAGGAGAACTGGATCCTCTGAGTCATGGGAAGCGTGAACCTTCCGCGGAGGTCAACCATGATGACCCATTGGAGCTGACCTCCGGGCTGGTCATTGACTTGACCCCCGAAGATCTCTGGAGGTGGGCGTCCAAGAAACTCCGACAGGGCGAAGAGATCCCTCTCGAAGATCATGTCGCCACCATTCCCGAGCTGGTAGAACTCCGTCTGAATGAAAGGCTTGATACATCTCCAACGTATCGATAATTTCTTATGTTCCATGCTACTTTATTGATGATACCTACATGTTTTATACATACTTTATGTCATATTTATGCATTTTCCGGCACTAACCTATTAATGAGATGCCGAAGAGCCAGTTGCTGTTTTCTGCTGTTTTTGGTTTCAGAAATCCTAGTAAGGAAATATTCTCAGAATTGGATGAAATCAACGCCCAGGATCTTATTTTTCCATGAAGCTTCCAGAACACCGGGGAAGATACGAAGTGGGGCGACGAGGCGACGCCACACTAGGGCGGCGCGGCCCAGGAGGAGCCCGCGCGGCCCTAGCGTGTGGGTCCCTCGTGGCGCCCCCTAACATACCCTTCCGCCTACTTAAGCCTTCGTCGATAATAGTTCCAGTACCGAGAGCCACGATACGGAAAACCTTCCAGAGACGCCGCCGCCGCCAATCCCATCTCGGGGGATTCAGGAGATCGCCTCCGGCACCCTGCCGGAGAGAGGAATCATCTCCCGGAGGACTCTACACCGCCATGGTCGCCTCCGGAGTGATGTGTGAGTAGTTCACCCCTGGACTATGGGTCCATAGCAGTAGCTAGATGGTCGTCTTCTCCTAATTGTGCTATCATTGTTGGATCTTGTGAGCTGCCTAACATGATCAAGATCATCTATCTGTAATGCTACATGTTGCGTTTGTTGGGATCCGATGAATAGTGAATGCTATGTTATGTTGATTATCAATCTATCATCTATGTGTTGTTTATGATCTTGCATGCTCTCCGTTGCTAGTAGAGGCTCTGGCCAAGTTTTTGCTTGTAACTCCAAGAGGGAGTATTTATGCTCGATAGTGGGTTCATGCCTCCATTAAATCTGGGACAGTGACAGAAGTTCTAAGGTTGTGGATGTGCTGTTGCCACTAGGGATAAAACATCAATGCTATGTCTAAGGATATATTTGTTGATTACATTACGCACCATACTTAATGCAATTGTCTGTTGTTTGCAACTTAATACTGGAGGGGGTTCGGATGATAACCTGAAGGTGGACTTTTTAGGCATAGATGCATGCTGGATAGCGGTCTATGTACTTTGTCGTAATGCCCAATTAAATCTCACACTACTCATCATAACATGTATGTGCATGGTCATGCCCTCTTTATTTGTCAATTGCCCAACTGTAATTTGTTCACCCAACATGCTTATTCTTATGGGAGAGACACCTCTAGTGAACTGTGGACCCCGGTCCATTCTTTTACATCGAATACAATCTACTGCAATACTCGTTCTACTGTTCTCTGCAAACATCATCATCCACACTATACATCTAATCCTTTGTTACAGCAAGCCGGTGAGATTGACAACCTCACTGTTACGTTGGGACAAAGTATCTTGGTTGTGTTGTGCAGGTTCCACGTTGGCGCCGGAATCCCTGGTGTTGGGCCGCATTACACTCCGCCGCCATCAACCTTCAACGTGCTTCTTGGCTCCTACTGGTTCGATAAACCTTGGTTTCTTACTGAGGGAAAACTTGCCGCTGTACGCATCATACCTTCCTCTTGGGGTTCCCAACGGGCACGTCGACTGCGTGCCAGCATCAAGGCTCCACCGGGATGATAGGCTCCATCTGTAGAGGGATTAGATGAGTAAGTTAGTGAAGTGCAAGTGTTCAAAATTTTAATTAACTCATAAGAAAGAGCATGAATTTAAGGTTTTTGCAAAAGATTCTTCAAAGATAAGGGGGTGAATATGTTTTCGTAACTAGTCAATTTATTGAATTTGAAGCTAAGTTTTTCGAACGTCCATTCTAGCTGGGGTCTCCTAAGGTCAAACAATGGCTCTGATACCAACTTGTCAACACCCTGATTTTTAAGTCCAGATACCTATTATATCATACATCGCAATCCCAGAAAGATTGTTTTTGCGAGACATAATAGTAAGTAGCATAGAGTCATCATTTATTACAACACATACTTGTCCTACAACCATAGATCACATGATCCAGTATTACACAAATATATTGTTCAACAACACAAAATAGTAGCGTAAGCAAAGTAGTAGTGGACTATCTATTCCACAGGCAACGCTTGACGTTAGAAGACGATCCTAGTTATCGTAGACGTCCTGTTGTCCGTCATCCTGACACTGTTGCACCTCTTCAAAGTCTGGCATTTGAATAGCCAGGGACAAAGCCATGAGTACTTTAAAGTACTCGCAAACTAATACTAAAGTAATTACTTATTAAGTGTAGTAAGGGGTGCTAAGCTCTAGGTTTATTTGCATAAAGCCAAGTTTTAGTTCAACAAACATTTAGTAAAGACTCATCCTTTGCTAGACTAACTCAAGTGGGAACATTAGTGTCATTCCCACAAATCATTTGTGATTCAAGTCAAATCACATGTCAATTCATCATTCCTTTTTAAGATCAAATTCTGATAACGGAATAGTATGGCCTTTCCAATCGTCCGTAACCGTGGACACGGCTATTCGAATAGGTTTAACAGTCTGTAGAGGTTGTACTCTTGTGCCACAACTTTTGATTACATCCGTCGAGGATAACCCCGAATCATCGTAACTCAGTACGCGGATCATCAACCTTAACCTTTCACTTATATACACTAGTATAGGCTCCTCTCCCCATGAGCTTGGCCTCCCGGTGAAAACCAACTGTTAACCCGGGAACTGCACAGGGCGTGGGTCGTACATTCACCTCATATTCACATCATTTCACATTCAACGGAGGCAGCCTCGGCGTAACCCCTATGATGCTTGTTTAGAGGGAAACCATACTAAGATACACAAGTTTCTGGTTAAGCCCTACCCATAATCAGGTATTGTGGGGGTACTTGTATAATTGGAAGGGTATCGCATTCAAACCCAATCATCAGTTTTCATTTAAATTCACCAAGTCAACCATGTCACCTTCAACTTCACTCTCTTTCAAAGTCATTTCACTTCACATGTTCCCATCTAGAGTAGTCAAATTTTATTTGATTAGCACTAGCAACTATTTCATGAGGGGTGCTATCTAGCTTTGATTTGCTCTAAGTTAACCTTAAATCTTGTTCTACTCTAGACCAAGTGAATCATAAATCAAAAATTACTTTGAAATAAATAAGCAAAATAATTGCAAGGTAAAAACATGGGATAGGTAAGACATAAAATAAAGTGTGATGGTGCCTTGCTCTTGTAGAGCTATGCACTTGGTGGTTGGCAAGAGTTTTTGCTTGCCTTGAGCAGTGTAGTTGTCAAAGTTCTCCTCCTCCTCCTGGGAGTAGGCTTCCTCCTCTTGATACTCCTCGTTATTAGCGTCTATATACGAATACGAGGTATACAATCACCAAACCAATCTTACATGCTAGGCTAAAACACACAAAAGGGTTCTCACAACTAATTCTAGCATGGCATGGTGAATTACTTGGTTTGTTCTTATTTAAGAGAAAAATAATTTCCTCTCATTATACTCATTACTTTGATTTGCTATTTAGATCTTTAGAGAAAATAATTTCCTCTCATTAAATATTTTTAAGATTTAATCTCCTCAAATAATAATCAGGTATGAAATATAAGTTGACCAAGGTCAACATTCCATATCTATTATATGGGAGTATAATTTAAATGAGGTGCTACACCTCATACCATTTTAGAATAACATGTAAATGATTTAAAATCTCTAAGTAATAGCAATCAGAGGTTCATTAGCCTAAGGTCATTACCTCTTATTGTATTACTTAGGATCAAGATTTAAATGAGGGAGTAGCTCTCATACTATTTATAGAATTTGAATTTCAAGATTTAAATGCACTAGAAATGGCTCCATAGCCATTATTTTGATCTAGTCCATGATCATACAAACAACTTAGCTATCTTTCAGCATAATCAATTAGAGGACATCAATTGTAATTTATGAGAGTTGGAATCAACTCAAAATCAATTATGGTTGAATTTTAAATAAAGTTTCAATTTGTAAAAGTCCCTGTCTTGTCATTTTTAGCATTTTAATTCTAATACGAAATTGGAGGTGGGACCAGTGGCATTAGTTAGATAAATTCATTGGCTTTCCAGAGATATAAAGTTTGCCGAATTTGGAGTTGTAGATTTCAAACTATTCAAATTTTAAGTAGGCAGCAGTATTTGAAATGAGCTGAAACTAATTAAACAAAATTTGAAAACTTGGGCCGCGCGGGAAAAGCCTACGGGCCCAAACGAAGTTAAATAGCATAGCACGGCCCAGCAGCGCATCGGTGCGAGTGGGCCGCCCTGACGAGGTGGGGGCCACCTGTCAGTGGCTCTTAGACGAGCGAAACGGTACGAGCTATAGGATCCGTCGGATTAGAATGGGATCGGGCAGTCGAGGATCGTCGTCGTCTCCGACGAGATCCCGACGATCTGGCGGCGTGCCTAGGGGGTCGGCGAGCGTACCAGGCCTCCGGCGGTCGGTGGTGAGGTACGAGGCGACATTGGCGAAGGTGAGGAAGCTCCTGGCACAGGTGGCGGAGCTTGGGGAGGCTCCAGTCGATGGCGATGTTCTGCGGGCTCCGGCGGCGGTGATCTTGCAATTCCGGCGACCACGACTATAATTGGACTAGCTACCAGTGTGAGAAGAACCAGTGAATGGAGGAGAATGAGATTGTGTGAAGGATGTGTGCTCGGGGCTCCTCTATTTATAGGTTGGAGGTGGTGCCGCGGGTGCTGAGAAGAGCCGATCATGGCGCGGCATCTCCGGCACTCGAAGGGGCAAGCGAAGGACAGCGCTCGAGTGGTGACGGTATGGCGATGCTGCTCAGGCCTCTGGCGCAGAGAAAAGAGGATGGGATCGATCGGGCGCGTGTATTGAGTGCTGCGGTACCCGCGGTGCTTTTCCGACGAGGACGACGGCGACAAGGCGGCTGCAGGCTCTCGAGCGTGTCTATGCGGTAGAGGAGGTGGAGACGATGCTCGACGCAGGCGTAGGGTTGCAGGGGAGAACGGAGGCGACTGGAGGCATGATGCTCTGGCGCGTCCAGAGCGCGCTCACCGCGTGGCCTGGCATGCCCTGGCATGGTGCTGGGCGCGCGTCGCCTGGCCAATGTCGTGCTTGCGCGAGCCAGGGCCGTGCACCGTGGTGATCATGGAGGTCAGGGGAGCGTACTGGACAAGGTGATCGAGAGAGGGGAGGGCCAGAAAGATTGTTGGCTGTTGTGTGTGGCATGGACACGGCATGGCTTTGTTTAGCATTTCTCCACGCTTTAATCGGCCGGGCAAGGACATGGCTCGATGCAGGAGATGCAGTAGATGCTCATCATCACAAGATAAAGATGGTTTAGGCTAAAACCCAGTGTGTAATTGGGTGCAACACAAATCTGGAAGTATGCCCACCAGGTGTTCGGTAGAATGGCCGCAAGAACATTTTATACAAATTTTGAAATTCTTTTTGGTGCAACTCATTTATATAATTAATGTGATAGAATGGTAGTGGGGGTGTTCATTTTGGTGTTGATTTGCAAGTTTTCAAAAATGTGGTCATCTTCACTTTGTTTCAAAGTCACTACTTGTCAAATCTATTCTGGTCAACCTGGTCAAAGTCAGCACTGGTGGTCAACAGAAAAGTTGTCCACTTTGACAAGTTCTTGGATGACATGACAAGTGTTGACCAAGTTTAGTTTAAGGAAAGTCCAAACCAGGGGGGTAAAGTGAGTAGCATTTTATAAAACTCAATTTCGACCATTATCATATGCAAATGGTTTTTGCATTTTTCTTTGATTTGATTCTGGTTTCTTTGATGCATTTGTGTTTGTAATTGATATCAAAGTGTTTTACAACCAAGGGAGCAAGAAATGGTGGCCTTGTTTGGAGTTTGGCATAATTGGCCAAAGTTGTATGTGAGTGAGAATCGAATTATTTCCTATTTCTTTTATTCTTCTCAATTTAGGGTTGGGTGATCTTGGGTTAGGGTTTAAGCACTCTTGATCAACAATAAACACTCATCATGGCAATTGCACAAAAGAAATGCACACTATGCATGGAACTATATGTAACACTATATGCATAGAAAAAAAATTGTTTGTTGTGAAAATTGGGTAATTGAAATTCTCTCTCTTTATTTTATTTGGTTGAAACTTGGGATGTTACACATGCAACTTGTATTGCATATGTGGCTTTGCGCATGTCTATATGTCTCATCATAGTTAAGATCCAATTTAAAATCTGCACTTGACAACACTTGTATCAACGTTGTGGTTCTTGTTCGTAGGTAGATCAGATCTTACTCGAAAGCCCCAAGCCACGTAAAATATGCAAAAAAATAGAGGCGTCTAACTTGTTTTTACAGGGGCATGTGATGTGATTTTACCATGATGTAATTGTGATTATATTTGATGTATGAGATGATCCTTATTGTATTATGGCAACCAGTAGAAGCCTAATGGTTGTCTTTAAATTCTGCTAAGACATATGTGTATATTCATCATGTAATAGATTTACTCCAAGTAGTTGTTATAGTTGCTATTTGTGATGGAAAACCATGAAGCGGAGCCATGTACCTTGGCACAATCCTGGTGATGATGGAGATCATGCTCGTGTGTTTTGGAGATGGAGATCAAAGTCACAAAAACAAAAGGCCATATCATATCACATTATCCATGCATGTGATGTTTATCCTTTTATGCATCGTATTTTGCTTAGATCGCGATGGTAGCATTATCATATGATCCCTCACATTAATATAAAGATAATAAAGTTTTCTCCCCTCGTATGCACCGTTGCAAAAGGTCATCGTTTCGAAGCATCTCATGATGGTCAGATGTGATAAACTCTACGTCCACATACAACAGGTGTAAGCCATGTTGCACACGCGGAAATACTTGGGTTTGCTTGACGAGCCTAGCATGTACGTACATGGCCTCAGAACACAGGAAACCGAAAGGTTGAACACGAGTCATATAAATGATATGATCAACATGTTGATGTTCACCATTGAAGCTACATCATCTCACGTGATCATCGGACTTGGTGTAGTGAATTTGGCTCGTGTTCCCTAAACAACTATGAGGGATGTTGAATTAAGTGCGAGTTCATTAGTAATTTTATTAAAACTAGAACTAATTATCCTGAACATAGTCTAAATTGTATTTGAATTAAATTTTGTAGAATTGGCATCCGTCTTCTACTTTGCACTAGGCTTGTAAATTGAGATAGAAACACTGTTAAATCTGACAAGTAACTTTACGGACTGGTACCGTATTATTAAAGAATCCAGGAATGATTAAGTCCTATTGCAATTTTTTGGTAACCCGCAAATCTAAAGAGCACTGGTTTCAATTAGTATCTAAAATTATCTTGTCTCCGTGAAACTTGAAGTTCAAATCCATTTGAAAAGTAAGGAGTTGATAAGTTTGTTTTTAGAAATAAGCAAGGTGTGAAATATATGTGATATCTAAGACCTTATTACAAGATGATAGAATATAATTTAGTGATACTACATAAACTCATAATTTTTATGGGAATGCACAAAGGTTGGAGACGCTAGGCAGCCCGATCCTCCAACTAGTTGGGTACTAATGTTATTCACATATCCACATATGAACCATAGTGGCTTCATCATGAAGTTGTCATGATTTGATGGATAAAATTATGAGTGAAATTGTTCATCACATTAAAAGGTTACTAATAGTGCAATATACAACACTTGTCATGTGATGATCAACTTCAAAGTACGAAACTCAAGGGTGTTGGTATTTGACCAACAAGCCTAGAAGTTATTGATGTTGGGTGTTTTCTGAAATATGAGGAAAACCGAAAGAGAAACTATAAAAGATTTTGGCAAAAAGAAAGAAAAGACTAGAAAGTCTAGCTCAGGTGTATATAGATGATATACATTTTAAGAATGTATTATTTGATTGGTCACACAATGGAATTCTTGGGTATTTGTACCATATTGGTTGGTATGAGGTGTCATAAAATACAACACAATAGAAGAATACAATGGCCTAAGTGACCGACAAGGAATATGGTAACAATGCGCGTCTGGAACAAACTAAAGTGTTATTGTGTTTTTCGTTGGCATTCTACCTAGCCCTTGAGATTTATTATAAATAACTTAATAATTGTTATTTTTCTCTGGTAAAATGAAAGAAATGAGTTGTCCAAATTATGACCATATATAGTCCATGTACGATGGATAAGTTATTATGAATCTTAATGGAAAACACATGCATAACACTGACGCTAAAATGCCATAAGGCAAATGATCAGAATTCCACTTATTTGTGGAACCGCCATTTAGGTCATGTTAGAAAGGAACGCATGAAGAAACTCCATGCAAATGGATTTTTGGAGTCATTCGATTTTTAATCATTTGGCACTTGCAAATCTTTTCTAAAGAGAATGACTGAAATACCGTTCATAGGCCAAGAGTTGAACGGGCAACTAGCTTAGTGGAAACATACATGATGATGTATATGGTTTATTGGGCATAGTTGTATGCGGAAGATTCTTCTACTTCATAAAAACATCCAAAAATGAATTGAGTATATATATATGGATATATTTATTTGATGAGGAAGAAGTCTGAAACATTTGAATAGATTCAAATAAATTTCAGCAAGAAGTGGAAATCATCGTAATAGAAAAATCAAATATCTATGATTGGATCATGGTGGAAATAATTGAATTACAAGTTTTAGAGAACATCTAAAAGAGTTGCGAAATTGTTCAACAACTCACGTTTCTCGGAGCACCATAGTTATGATGGAGTATTCGAGAGATGTATCCAAACCTTGTTGGATTAATGGTGAGATAAACTAAAATAAAATGATGCCATTATATTTTTGTGGATTATGCTTTATAGACTACCGCTTTTATACTAAATAGAGCGTCACCATAATCCGTTGAAATAACACCACACGAGTTATGGCATGGGTATAAACCCTAATAGTCCTTTTTTAAATTTTGGTACGCGTAACATAAGTAAATGAGTTTACAACCAAAATCGGATGAATGTCTTTGTTGGTTATCCCAGAGAATAAATTGGGAATTCTTTCCACTATGAAGTTAAAGACAAAAGTGTTTGTCGATGTTTCTTGCTTATTTCCAAGAAATTTTTTCTCGCGAAATATTTGAGTGGGAGTACAATGTAACTCGATAAGGTTGATGAACCTGAGAATGATGAGCAGAGTAGCGTAGCGTCGGAAATGGTTCCGGAAGCAGCCACGACACTCATGGCTCCCATGTCTACAAAGTGGTATAGCCACGGAGATCAAAGTACCTATTGAACCTTGTATGTATGGTTTACTTTGTGATCAAATAAATGATTTGTGGACAAAGGATTTATTTTTAACAATGATAAACCAACTACATACAAAGAAGCTATGATGGGCCTCGACTCCGTTAAAATGGCTAAGTTCCATGAAATCCAAGATAGTATCTATAATCAAGCTTGTAGCTTGGTAAACTTTCTGAAGGAATAAATACTTTTTGAAAGTAAATGGATCTATAAAATTAATGTACATGAATGTAATATCCTTGAAGAAGATCGACTCGTCGAAAGTTTGTTTACGACAAAGTTCAAAGATTTTTGCTAGTCCGTAGAATACTAGATAGGATACAAACTTCACTGGATGAAGTGAGTATGATGAAATAATCAAAGAGTTTGGATTTCATCGGAAACGATAAAGATGCTTGCATTTGCAAGAAATTAAGAGGGAGCCCTGAGACATATTTGTAATACTTTATGTGGATGACATATCGTTGATTAGAAATGATGTAATTTTGTACTTTATGTGATTAAAATGTTTCATTGAAAACTAATTTCATTGAAAGGATATCGACTAGGAACATATTTAGCGTCAAGATTTATGAAGATAGATCGAAGCGCATAATAAGTTTAAGTCAAAGTACATAGAATAAATATTGAACTAGTTCAATATGAAAACGTCAAGAATGTGTTCTTTTCCATGTGGAGGTTTAGAAAAACTTGAGTGATTTTAGATCACGATTAATAGGTACACAATCAGATGTCCTATGCTCTAAAGTGTTATGACCATATACCAGAATGATTCATATGATGATCATTGGACAACAGTAAGAATATCCCTGAGTGCTTTGGAAGAGCCGATGATATATATAGTTTTGTATAGGGTAATGACAAACAAATTGTTGTAAGGTGTTGCACCGATATTAGTTTGGTCACATATAAAAATGAATTTCAATCTCAGTTAGGCTAAAGTGTTCATTAAAAGGTAGCACAATGGGCTAGAAGATGTCTATGCTAGATTTAGATACGTTCTAAATATTGTGACGGATTCTACAAATGAAGGTAGAGTATTCATTTATTTGACAATAACCGAGGGTCTTTGAGTCAAGGAGTTCTTTTATAACTTGGTGTAATTTCGGTAGTGTCAGAACTATGAAGCTATATTGTGTGTGACAATATTGGTAACATATTTTAGACTGCGGAATTAAGGTTCCACCAGAAGACCAAACATATACGATTAATGCCAACTCATTTGAAAAATGAGTGATGCATGGAGACACAAATGAATTGCAAAAATACATACTTTCTGAGCGTGTCAGATTCATTGACTGAAACTTCTCCCATGAGCAAACATGATAAGCACCAGAAGGCCACGGTGTTAGATCATTACAAATGTAAACTAGATTATTGAATCTAGTGCAAGTGGGAGACTGTTGCAGATATGCCCAAGAGGCAACAATAAAGTGGTTATTATTATATCTTAGTGTTCATGATAAATGTTTACATCCCATGCTATAATTGTGTTAACTAGAAACATTAATACTTGTGTGTTTTGTAAACATAAAAGAGTCCCTAGTAAGACTCTTGTTAAACTAGCTTGTTGATTAATAGATGATCATAGTTTCGTGATCATGAACATTGGATGTTATTAATACCAAGATCATGTCATTAAGAGAATGATGTGATGGACACAGACCCATAGTAAGCATAGCATATGATCAAGTCATTAAGTTCGTTTCGCTGCAAGCTTTAACATACATAGTAACCTAATCCTTCGACCATGAGATCATGTTAATCACCTGCACCGGGTGGATGCTTTGATGACATCAAATACTACTTCATAAATGGGTGGTTATAAAGGTGGCATTAATTATTCGGAAAGTATGGGTTGAAGCGCATGGATCAAGAGTGGGATTTGTCCATCCGAATGACAGATAGATATACTCTAGGCCCTCTCGGTGAAATGTCATCCAATTAGCTTGCAAGCATGTGACTGCATCAGAAGGGATGTCATATCACGGTACGAGTAAATAATACTTATTGGTAACTAAGTTGAACTAGGTATAGAGATACCGATGATCAAACTTCAGATAAGTTAAGTATCGCGCGGAAAAGGGAATCGGTATCGTATGTTAATGATTCTTTCGATCACAAAGTCATCGTTGAATATGTGGGAGCCATTATGGATCTCCAGGTCCCGCTATTGGTTATTGATCGGAGAGGTGTCTCGATCATGTCTACATAAGTTCACGAACCGTAGGGTGACACACTAAATGTTCGATGTTGTTTTAAGTAGATATGGAAATGGAGATCGAATATTGTTCGGAGTCTCGGATGGGATCCATGACATTACGAGGAGTTCCGGAATGGTCCGTAGAATAATATTCATATATGGGAAGTCATATTCCAAGTTTGGGGATAGTCCGGTGAATTTATGGAAGGTTCTGGAAGCAGGTTCTAGAATCGTCCGAAATATTTCACTATGGTAGGTGCTCCACCAGCCTAGCCGACCCAAAAAGGTGGAAGGTGGTGTCCACCTCCTTGGCCGGCCAACCCACAAGGAAGGGGGGGAAGTTCCATCCCATGTCCATCTTGACTAGGTTTTGACTTTTACATTTATGGTAGGTTTTCAATAAGACTCCTAGAGGGAGTATGATTGGAAGCTAGGGTTTTCCACCTATATAAAGAGGAGGAGAGGGGGCTGTCCGGCCACACCAAGGCTGCCTTGGCCGCACCCCCTCTCTCCCCAAACCCTAGCGCCCCAACCTCCTCCACCTCTCTCCTGCACGACGACGACGAAGCCCTGCAGGAGATCTCCACCACCACCGTCACCACGCCGTCGTGCTTCCGGTATTCCGAGGAGGATCTACTACTTGCATGTCTCCTAAAATCAACATCAATAATCATCAAAAACAAAAATACACTTGCATGTGACCACATAATCATATCGTAAGCTAGCTTAAACTACATTGCACCTATCAATTAAACATAGAACATAGATAAAGCTAGAATAATTTCTACCAACAAATATAATAACAAGGTTTCTACTAGCAAGATTTCTACTTACCTGCCCCAGAAAAGCGGCGACCTCGATGGGGCGGCTCCGAGGACGAAGGCGACCTTGACGGGGAGGTTGCGGCGTGGCAACGAGCGGAGAGGCGCGGGGACATGCGGGGGTGGCTGCTTCGAGGCAGCAGATCCAAGGGGCATGGCAGCGCAGGAACAACAGATCGAGAGGGGGGCGTGGAGGCGGCGCGTGGGGCAACGGGCATTGTGGCCGAGGGTACCGGCGCGTGGGGAATGGGAAAGGAAGGGAAGAGTGAGGATACGATGTAGCTGGCCGGACCATTTTTTCCTTTTGCCGCAGGTGCTACGCGGCGGTGGGCCAGGGTCAACGTGGGCCTGCTCGTGGTGTGGCCCATTTCACCACGCCACTAGAGGTCCGTGTGGACGATGCGCGATAGGTGAGCCAGGGTCGGTGTGGTCCTGCTCGTGGCATGGCCCATTTCGCCATGACACTAGTTTCTATTTTTTGTTTAGAGTTATTTTCTTTAATAATAAGATCGCAAAATAATTAGTGCAGTGGTATTAAATAAACACCACCGTAAAAATACATTAGTGGTGTGGTAATAAAAATACGCCATGGGTAAAAAAATTAGTGACATGTTTACAAAATGACACACCACTACGGTTTTGCTACCGAATTGACCGGTGGTGGCCCACATTCTTATGGCGTGGCACTTATTTTGCCAAGCCAATGATAGGTCCATACTGGTGGCGCGTCAATATGTCCCAGGCCACATATATGACATGTGACGTGTTTTTAGTTTGCCACGCCAAGGATCACATGACCCATCCAAGCTATTCTCTACTCATGAGTCTAAGCATATGATGATTATTTGATGCAAAATTGGTATCACTATACAGTGTTTTTAATACGAATCTAATGGTACCGATTCTATATAATATAATCGAGATATCCTGTATTAAATTTTTTGTCAAGGGAAAAAAATTGGAAACCTGAGCGTATTATTCACTGAAATAGAGGGAGCATGCGCAAGGCCGTTAACTCAAAAGTTTAATCTGGTATGGATGTGCTTCGGGTTCAACACTCTTGTCAACGTGTGGTTCCCTATGCCAAAACATGAACTAAAAGTACTACATGGAAAGATGTGAGCCTAGCTCACTTGGTTAGGGAAGTAGATGTACAACCCAGTCACCCAGATTCAAGTCTCCAGGATGCAGATTTGAGTTCTTATAATTTTTTAAAAATTCACTATAGAGGTTTCCTCTACACTATTCCTTTCAAAAAAAAAAGTACTACATGGATGAAATCATTTTCACCAAAAAGCCTAAACTGAGTAGCGCAATGCAGTTATGCACTAACACTCTCCCAAACCTAAACATGGACGGAAACTGGATTGCTGTAATTTTTATTTAAATTGTGTCAGGCACGGCTTAAATTCAAGACCTCTTAGTTTGATACCATGTATAATTGCATGCACCTAACCAGTTCAAAACTTAAGCTAATGAGGAAAAGAGAGGCAATGCACTCAAACATAATCATCGCTCTCCCTCTCCATTCGTATCTCCCATGTGATCGAGAAAATTCTTTAATTAGATTGTGATCACAAGACAAAGTATTGTAAGTATTCTGAATACAATACTACATCAATAGCATTTGGTCCAAGTTTTCCCGGACATAGAAGATAAATCTACTTCATCTATAGGGGCCCAAATCACCACCTAAGCCTAAGTGTCTAAGAAATCATCTTTTTCTAAGCCATATATCGATATTGATATTTAACTTTACAAACTTTCTTAATATCTGTGATGCACTTATTTTTAATTTCTGCCATGCTTGATATGACTTATGATCTATTTTCTATATGTCTCACACAATCATTGTAACTTGTGTTATCTTGTTGATCAATTTGTTTATGTCTATACATGTGGATGTAAAATCCCCCTAGCATTGCAAACCCAGCAACTAGCATCCTGGTAAGCAACTACATGCAGACGCTTATTAAGCGTCGTTCAATAACGACAATTACCACTGACTAATGCTTAGTAGGTGTCAATGATTTGCCACTAACCGGAGCACACCCGCGAGTGGTGAAAAAAAAGGCACGTCTAATAAAAAACCTATAATCGATGCAAAACTGATCAAAGATGGGGTGTAAACCCCAGTCAATAATGTGGTGTTTGGTAGTGGGTGAAGAATGGGATCAAGGAGGTGTGAGGTGTTTTGGCCAAGCGGAAAATTGATAATTCGATGCCAAGGCTGCAAAATAATGAATAATGAAAAGCACGATGACCCGAGTGTTATGTACAAGCACAGTAAACAAGCTACTGGAATTTTGGGTATTTGGCTTTTGGCCCATGGCCCATTATCAAATTCTGAAACTCACATGGTCCATTCCAAATAATCAGTGGCAGCACTAGTAGGGGCAAAAGTTTAGTCCCACATTGCTAGTTGGGAGGGAGTTAGAGTGGTATATAAGGTGGGTTGTTCTAGTCCTAGTAAGTGAGTGAGAAGAGAGAGAGCCCTCACGCACTCCTCCTCCGCCGCCCGCCACGCCACGCCACGCCATGGGTTGCGGGAATCTCACCGAGTCGAGCTTATCTTTTTGCTGTTTGGGAAATTAATTGTGTAATCAATTTTGAGTCATTAACGGTTAACAGACGCGTTACTCAGCCGTTTTGCTTTCAGGTTTTTCTGGATCGTGGCTGTGCTGACTCAGACGTAGGCCTCCGGAATCCTGCCTCTCGTGAACCTGTACGGGTGAGGGGCAATCAGGTTTTTGGGGAGCGCTCCGGCACGACTACTGGCATCACGACGCCATCATCAGACGACGAGTTCCTCCACACCGACAACTTCTTCCTGGACCTCAGCGACTGACATAGGCATCCCAAATGGGCCTGCCGAAGATGGTACCCGGGGTTTACTGGAAGCCCAATACCCGAAGAATAAGAAGATTCGGGAGCCCAAGATTTACTAAGGAAAGATAGAGTTGTAATAGGAAGTGTTGTTTGTGATCTGGCGGGATGAGTTAGAAACCGTCCCGGACTATGTAAACTTGTATAGCACGAATCCCTCGGCTCCACCTCATATATAAGGGGGAGTCGAGGGACAAAGGATCAATCGAATCATTGTCTGCAAACCCTAGTTTTCATAGTCGTCGAGTACTTTTCGGCTGAAACCTTCGAGATCTACTTGCCCTCTACTTCTAACTAAACCCTAGCCTATAATCCATAGGCATTGACAAGTCAATACCTTGTCAATTGGCGCCGTCTGTGGGAATTAGAGGCGTAAGGAGCTGATCTCGATGGCACGCTCAAGATCTTCGACATCGTCAACCGCAAGCAACACAATGGATCGAGGTAAACAGATCGCTACTGGTCTTGTCGATTTTGTTCCTCACCCACCCTCCCGTTTGGATGCATATGCGTATCTGGCGGAGCCCATGGAGATGACGTTCGGAAGGTTCCACTTTCGCGTCGAGAAGGAAGGATCGTATCGTGTCGAGATTCCGATTTCGTCGGAATCATCAGTGGCCGATTCCGATTTTTCAAGCTATACATCGTCAAACGAATCAGGAGAAGAAGAAACCTCGGCGACACGCTACGTCAGCATCAGAGCAAGAGAGAAACTCGCCAAGATCTTCAACGACATGTCGTTTGAGTCATCTGCGGATTCATATATAAGCGATGGTTCAAGCAATGTCGACAGTTACGACTTCATCGACAAATCTTTGACAGTGGGCAAGGTCTTCATCAATCTCAACGACGATGTCACCAAACCCAACATAGATCTGAGTACAAAGTATCATCAGATTTACGCCATTGAAAATCAAGAAGAGACATCTGAGGCTTTCGACAGTTTGGGAAATCCATACGTCGATCCCTCCAATCTGCGACAAGGCTTGGGCAACAAATACGTCGGGCCAGAGCCGCGAGATAGAGTTCAACTTTCACAAGCAGCGTGGGACAGAGCTGCGAGAGCTATGAACGGCACAGAACCAATGGCTACCACAGCCACACCAGAAGAATTGCAAGCATATCAATATAGGCTCGCACGAGCTGCCAGGGAATTGGAAAAACAGACAGCTGAGTTGAACAGGAGAAAGGAGGCAGCTTCTGCATCCAGCAGGAGAAGGGCAGATCTAAGTCGACAATCTAGAACTACGGGTGATAGCCATCGGGAGGCGCGGAACAGAGCAAGGTCAAGACTGCAACACATACCCGAAGCGGAAAGAGAGCACTTGGTTCAAAACCTCGACATGTCCTTTATGTCGATAGATACAAGAGGAAACATCATCCCTAAGACACCAGAGGCTGGGTATATGGCGACACATGCATTTATCCTTGCATCTAAACCACCTCCGGGTGACCCAAGGGAAACACTGTACAATATGGCGGTAGCAGGAGTTGGAGCTATGGGGACAGCGTTTATATCAACGCCTCCCGAAGGAGTGGCAAGGCAAAATAGTCCGCGACCCGCAGCAGCAACAGCGGCAGCACCTGAAGGGCCAAGTGGAGCAAGAGACACAGCAGCACAAGCAAGAGTCGACGTAGCGCGGCAAAGCAGAAGGGATCATCGGCAATCCCCGAACTTAACGACGAAGATATGTGCGGCTTACCATGCTTCACGAGGAGAGTCCGAAAAACGCGAGTCCCCTCAGGATTCAAGTTACCCGATAATTTCAAGAAATTCGACGGCCTTCAAGATCCAGAGGATTGGCTAGTCGACTATCTGGAGACGGTGAAGGCGACAGAGGAACTAGGGCAACAGCCATGCAAAGCATCCAGGTGCACCCGAGTGGTGCCGCACGATCATGGATAAAGAAACTCGCTTCCAGGATCCATCGACACTGGGAAAGTTTCGAGGACGTGTTCGTCAAGAACTTCAGATCCACGTGCAAAAACCCGCATCGTTAGAGGAGTTGAGAGCGTGTCGACAAAAGCCGATGAGCCAATGAGAAAGTACATCCAGAGGTGGAATATCATCAAAAACTCGGCAGAAAACATATCCGACGAGAGAGCAATAGATGCGTTTGTCGCAGAGTCGCGTGGAGACTTTGTCGAGGATTTGGGAAGGACCAATCCAAGGACAAGTATCCGCGTTAATGGAGATAGCAAATAAATGGGCAGATGGAGAAGACGCTGTCCACAACAAACGACACAGGTCGCCGTAGGAGGACCGTGGTCGAAACTATCAACCGAGGCGAAGATTTCCTCGGACGTACCAGAACTACGACGCCCCAGGACAAATTTCGGCAGGTTTTCGGACAAATACAGGAGGCAACAGAGATGATTACCAGAGAAGCAGTGAACAGCGAGGTGATAATAGGGATGATTCACGCAACAGGCAAAATAGTGGGCCGAGGTTTCCAAGACCTTTCGTGTCCCCCGAGGAAATGCTGAACGGACCGTGCCAGATGCACTTCTTCCTCGACAAAGAACGGGAAAAGACAATAGGGCACTGCAGAAAGACTGTCGAAATTTTCAGGCAATGTTCAGATACGCAGAAAATGCTCACGCTCGAGCAGCACAGAGAAACCCTCGGGAGCCTAGGAGCGAGGTTCATCTCCCGCCACCTCCCGCGATTACAGAGGACAATCGACACCAGCTAAGAATAGCGGCACCTGCACCACCACCCTATGTTGATCCTAATTCCAACGGAGCAGTGTTGATGATTCAAGGGAAGGCCGTCCAATAGAGCTCAAAAAGTAATCTCACGACAGGTGTTTATGGCAGAGAAAATGCCTCCACCAACAGTTGAGTACCTTAATTGGTCAGGACAAGATATCGGCTTCACAATAGCAGATCATCCGCAGCAAGTTCCTCGACCAGGGCAGTCAGCACTTATTCTGCCAAAGAAGCTATCGCAGGATTTGATGTCTCTCGAGTGTTCATAGACGGCGGCAGCAGCTTGAACCTCATGTATGCAGATACATTGAGGAAGATGAACATATCCTTAGCAAACTTGAAACCAACAGACACAAGGTTCCACGGCATTACACCAGAGAAACCAAGTTATCCATTGGGAAAAATCAATCTCGATGTTCAATTTGGGACCCGAGAAAATTATAGAATCGAGAAGCTCGAATTTGAAGTCGTGGATTTTCCATCACAATACCACGCTCTGTTGGGACGACCAAAGCATATGCTAGATTTATGGCAGTACCACACTATACATACCTGTTGTGGAGGTTGCCCGGACCAAGAGGACCAATCACAGTCAAGGGAAGCTTTGCCTTAGCCGATAAGTGCGACAAGGATTTTCACAAAGTTGGCGTAAACTTTCGGGATGCAAGCCGAGTACTTGGCGTCAAAAAGCATGACTGATTACGACGCATCGCCAGACGCTGGAAGACCAAATAAAGAATCAACTTTCAACACAGAGAAAAATTCTAAGGAGGTGCAGATTCACCCGACAGATCCAAAAAAGACGACATCTATCGCAAACGATATGGATATCGCATAGGAAAGCGCGCTCGTCAAGTTCCTCCGTGAGAACTGAAAATCTTTGCATGGTGTCCAGCTGACATGCCAGGAGTACCCGTGGAACTTGCCGAGCACCACCTAAATTTGGATCCAACAAATAAAACCAATCAGACAACCTTTGCGGCGTTTTTCGAACCAAACCGCAAAGCCATGCTTTCGTAAATAAATCGACTCGAAGAAGCTGGTTTTATCAGAGAAATATCTACGAAGCCACATGGGTAGCTAACCCAGTGATGGTGCCGAAGAAAAACACGACAGTCCTTCGCATGTGCGTCGACTTTACGTGTCTCAATAAACATTGTCCTAAGGATCACTTTCCCCTCCCAAGGATCGATCAAATTATCGACTCCACGGCAGGTTGCGAACGTCTTTCCTTCTTGGATGCATACTCAAGTTATAACCAGATCAGATTAAAAGAAGATGATGAAGCCAAGACATCGAATATTACACCTTCCGCCGTGTTGTGCTACACAACAATGCCCTCTGGTCTAACAAAGGCGGGAGCAACATATCAGAGGATGATGCAGACGTGTTTAGCAACACAGATCGGGAAAAACGTGCAAGTATACATCGATGATGTCGTCATAACATCAAAAAAGGGGACAACATTGATCGAGGATCTCAAAGAAACTTTTGACAACCTCGACAAATTCTGCCTCAAACTGAACCCGACGAAGTGTTCTTTTGGCGTCCCAGCAGGAGAACTTCGGGGTTTCTAGTTTCGGCAAGAGGGATTGAAGCAAATCCCGACAAAATACAAGCCATAGTAACAATGAGAAAGCCAACAAAGTTGAAAGAAATACAGCAGCTAATCAAGGCGAGTCGCAGCTTTGAGCAGGTTCGTCGCTGTGTTAGGAGAAAAAGCGTTACCATTTTATGCGCTGATAAAACAAGGAGATAAATTCCAGTGGAACGAAGAGGCCGACGTAGCTTTCGAGGATCTGAAGCGAAATCTCGACACCACCAATCCTGGTGGCTCCAAAGGAAAAGGAACCTCTCTGCTGTATATTGCAGCCACGCCCCAAGTGGTTAGCACAAGATTAGTTGTCGAAAGAGAGGAAGAAGGGAAAATCCATGGAGTGCAGCCAAGATACTTCGTGAGCGAAGTCTTGTCACCTTCAAAACAAAGGTACCCTCGCACCAAAAGCTAGCATATGGAGTGTTCACGACAAAGACGAAATTGCGCCACTATTTTTCGGCACACCCGATCATAGTGGTCAATGAAGCTCCCTTGTCAAATATACCGAATAACCTGTGAGCTACGGGTCGTGTCTCCCTTTGGGGAATAGAACTTTCCCTCGGGACATCACGTATGAAAAAAGAAAAGCAATAAAGTCGCAAATACCGCCGTACTTCATCGCAGAATGGATGGAGTTGCAAAATACAGACCACCAGATTTATCGAGAACTTGGACCATGAACTTTGATGGGTCCAAGAGACTAGAAGGAGCTGGCGCAGAGTAGTACTCATATCACCCGAAGGCGACAAATTGAAGTACATCCTCCGGATGACGTTCCTTAACGCATCTAACAATGAAGCAGAATATGAGGCTCTCATACACGGGATGAAGATGGCGAAAGCTCATGGAGCAACTCGATTAAAAATCTTTGGCGACTCACGGTTGGTGGCTCAGCAAGTTATGAACCAATGTGATGCAATCAATGATAGCATGATGGCATACAAGGAGGTGTACAACGAGCTTGAAAAGTTATTCGATGGATGCGAAGTAAATCATATTAGCAGGTTGAGCAACGACTTAAGCCGACGTTCTTGCAAACATCGGGTCACAAAGGCCTTCCAATCCCGCCAGGTGTATTCTGGGAAGAGATAACAGAGAGATCCACTAAGCCAACAAAGTCAAAAAAGAAGGAGAAGAAACCCTCGGAGGCTGCCAAGGAAAAGCAAGAGGACGAAGAAGAGGATCAGGACTTGGTCATGGTGATACAGATACCGTGGATGCAGCCGTACATATCATACATCATGAGGAAAGAAATACCCGATGATCCAGCTTGAAGCAAGGCGAGTAATTCGACGCTCCAAAGCTTTTACGGTGGTCAAGGGAGAATTGTATAAGCGAAGTATTTCAGGCGTTTTGCAAAGGTGCGTTACACCCGAAGAAGGGAAGAATAATCCCGAAGGATGTACACGAAGGAATATGTGGCCACCACGCAAGTAGTCGAGCTATCGCAGCTAAGGTTTTTCGGGCAGGATTCTACCGGTTGACAGCAATCGAGGACGCCAAGGACATAGTAAGAACTTGCGACGCATGTCAAAGGTTCGCCGCAAAACCTCACTCTCCAGCAGCAGAGTTAGCACCAATACCATTGTCTTGGCCCTTTGCTCAATGGGGACTTGATATGGTGGGTAAGTTACACAAATCCTGGCCAGGAGGAAAGGAGTACATGCTAGTAGCTGTCGATAAGTTTACAAAGTGGATAGAAGCGAAGCCGATAAATTCACCGTGATGGAGCATCCGCAGTAAAATTCGTAAAAGGCCTCGTCTTCAGATTTGGAGTGCCCCACAAGATCGTCACGCATAACGGCAAGAACTTCACATCCCATGAATTCAAAGATTATTGCGAAGAGGTGGGTATTAAGCTGAACTTTGCGTCGCTTGCACATCCTCAAACCAATGGGCAAGTCGAGAAAGCCAATGGCATCATCTGCAATGGTATCAAGAAGCGCTTATTAGGACCACCGGAAAAAGCTCGACATACATGGCCGTAAGAACTACCAAGCGTGTTGTGGAGCATCCGAACAACACCAAACACAAGCAACGCAGAAACTCCGTTTTTCCTGGTTCATGGAGCAGAGGCAGTACTACCAATCGAGATAGAGCACAACTCTCCACGTGTCGCTGAATATGATGAAGAAACGTCGAGAAGAGTGCTAGAAGACGACGTCGACGCACTTGATGAAGCTCGAGATGAAGTATTATCTCTGTAACCAAATATCAACAGGATTTGAAGAATTACCACAGTCGACGTTTGCGGCCAAGATCTTTTCAGGTGGGAGACCTAGTTCTTCGGCTCACGCAAAAAAGTCATGAAAAACTCGAGTCACCATGGCTTGGCCCTTACATTGTCACGGAAGTAATTGGAGGAGGAGCATACAGAATAAAGGACAAGAAGACAGGGTGGAGGAGCCAAACCCGGAACGTGGCGCAACTTAGGCGTTTTACGCCTAGAGTCAAAATATAGTCTTTGTAAAGCTTCAATGTACTGAAACGCCCGCGAGTTTTCAGACGCACTCTTTTCCTTTTTCGGGCACCGAGTGGGGCCGGAGAAGGTTTTTAATGAGGCGGGCTCGCGGTGCTGCAATATAATAAAGATAGTGACAATATAACTTTTCTTCTTTATCGACATGACCAAAGTCTTCGCTCCGACGAATTTCAATATAGTTCATCAACAAAAGGAAAAACTTGCCTTGGTATTCAAATACCTCGTGAGTCAACAAAAATACAAAATAGTACTCAATAAAAAGCTTGGGGGCTCATATTCGCCTTAAATATATAAATGCCTTGGTTCAAAACCTCGCAAGTATACAAATATAGTAAAGAGTCACCGAAACACTCGGGGGCTAAACAAACAGAGAAATATAATGATTGCTTTACAATATAGTCGTGGATTACAAAGAAAAAATATCTACAAGAAGAAACTAACTAGTCTTGATTCAATATGTCATCAAGAGTAACCCTGTTTTCCTCAGGAGCAGCACCAAGAAAATCGGCATAATGGCCATCGGCAAAAAAGTCGGCATCCATCCGAAGTAGGTCCTCAATCATTTCTTCGGCTATAGGCGTAACCTTCGTGTTAATCCTGTCAACACCAACTCTCCGACGTTTTACTTTTTGGTGAACCTTCTCGACAACCTGGTTAAGGTCAAGCTTCGAGTGGCAGATTTGGAGCATGATAAGAGCAAATCTGGCGCCAGCTACTAGTTGAGCTTTGACAAAATCATGGATACTGCGAGCATCCTTGAACCTTTCCATCAATTCAGGAAGAGTTTTTGGTTGGACGTTCCGAGGAAACATGGAGTTGTAAACCATGGACAATGTCTTGGTACAGAAGTCGAGGAAATCACGAGTTTGAGAGGCGCGATCTTGAAATCTGACAATTTGGCGGGTCCTTTCCGGGGTAGCCCAAAACAAAGAACCATGGTCCAAGGAGAGATTAACAAGGAGGGTTGTCCTAGCATTCACCCTCTCTTCCTCGGCAGCAGCATCAGTAAAGGCACCTATCAAAACAAAAAAAAAAAAAAACGGAAACCTTCAAAGAAACAATAGTATGCAGATAAAGGATATCAGCAGATGAAACAGGCATACCCGACATATCTGCACTTGCTTCATTCATTAATTCGAGCATGAAATTTTCTCGAATAGTCGCCTTTTCAGCCTCGGAAGCAGCAATTTCCTTAGCAGCTACAGCCTCGCGAGCTTGTTGAAGAGCAATTTTTTCGGCTTCAGATGACTTACGAGATTGCTCCATCATCACAAGTGTTTGCTTCTTCGCATACTGAAGTTGTTGCCGAAGTTCATCCAGTTCTTGCGACAAGGTATCGTCGACAGGAGCGGTATCACCAAAAGCTTTCCTCGCGGGAAGAAGAAGGCGAAACATTGGAAGGAGCAGAAGATGGAGTATAGTTATCAAATATCAACTGAAAAATAAACAAGACAACATCAAATAACAAGCAAAGATAGAAGTCTTCATTAATCTCTTGGAATAATTACAAGGGCATTACAGTGGAGTTAAGAAAGTACGTGTCGCCAAATGACTACTTTGGCGACAGAAGCAAAAGAAACAGAAAGAAAAACAGAGGCATGCAACTAGACCTCCGGCCTCGAGGAGCTAGGAGTTGAAGCTGGCTTGATCCCCAGATACGCCAAGATCTTCTTCGTGTTGGGCTTGGCCGCCTTGATCAGCGACCTCCATCTTGGATCGCTCTATCTGATCGGTGTCGCCAACCTTCATCCAATCAAGCGTCTCGTTGGCTGTCGCAACCAGGGCAACAAAGATTTCGACAAGAACCTTCATATTCTCCCGACGCATCTTCAATCCCAGGTCTTCCGAAGCATTAAACATCTTGGCGAGGTTAAGGAAAGTTGCGGGTTCTTCTTTCTTCGAAGAAATAAGGGAACAACGCTGACAATCCTGCATTAGCATTTGCCACGCCTTCACGAATTTCGCGCCCGTGAAATTCCAGAAGAGAAAGTGCGTCAAGGAGAGGATCGTTGACAGGATTATCCAGATCAAAATCCTGGTTTGTTTGGGCTGCCACACGAGACAAGACATCAGTCAACAACCAAGAAACAGAAGTGCAAGAAAATAAAAGGGATTGATAATATTACTCGTAGTACGTCGACTTTGCGACTTCAAACGCTTGAGGATTCCTTCGTCACGAGAAGCTTGTGCAGCTTTGTGCTCATCCAAGGCAGCTGTCGCATCCTCAAGTTTCTTCTGCAGTTCCTCGACACCAGCAGCTTTCGCCTTAGCTTCATCAGCTTCGACCTTGGCTTTGCTAGCAGCGAGTTCGGCTTTCTTGCGAGCCGCCTCACTTTGCTCAAGTTTTTGAGCCAGTGCGTCGGCGCGTTCGTTAGCCTCTGCAAGTTTCTCTGTCGAGATATGGAAAAAAGAGAGAAGAAAGATCAAAAAATCGCGGCAAGTAACAGGAGTGACAAATTAAGGAAAAACGACAAGTATGAAAGTCGTTACCTTCGGCTCTATTAGCATATTCACGGTACCCAATAAATTGGGAACCGATGCGGAGAAGATCCTTGATCATAGGCTGTTCAACGTGAACACAGTAAGAGAAACATCGGCATAAAAAAAAAAAAAAAAAAGATGTGAAGAAACAAAATAAAGAAAATATAGATGTCGACAAACTTACATCATCTAGGAGCGGGGGCGACGAACTGCCCAACTGAGGGGCAGGATCAACAATCTTTTCAACCCGTGCCCTTTTTGGTGAAGGGGCACGGGGCTCAAGGAGTAGATGTATCAACATTTTGTTGAGGAGGCGACGATTCCTCCCCTTCAACTGGTTTTTCTGAAATAACTAAAGTATGTGACGTGCTCGTTCGAGCAGCCACATCTAAAGTTGGTGTTTCTTCATCATCACTGTGACAAAATAGCGGCAGCATAAAAGCAAGGCAAGATAAAATTCTTCAAATAAAAAAGGAAAAGAGCAAGGAACCTACGAGCTGATGATACTCTCGATGTATGGATCATAAGCTGCTTTTCGAGGTGCAGGAGCAGTTTCTTCGGGTTTCGAGGTCCCGGAATCTTCGGCATTGCTCCTTTTCCTTTTGCTCTTCGGAGAAACAGCAGGAGGAGGAGATTGCGCTGATGTTGTATCTTCAGAGGCAGCATCCTTCTCAGTAGATCCCGCAGATTTTCGAGAATCTGCGGGTTCATTCACAAAAGAGGGGGTCTCCTGGTTGACATCATCGACAACGGCTCTTTCTTCGACCTCTCCATCCTCAGGAAGAGGAGGAAGGGAAGCCATAGTAGGATGATTCTACAAGGAAATAGTGACAAAAGAGAATAAGTGAGATACCACTGCAATAAGATACGAGGAACAGTTCAGAACAAGATAGAACTTCGAGAAGAGAAAATACCTCGGGAAGAGGATTGGAAGCACTGTATGGTTCCACTCGACAGGAGGAGGGAATAGGATCCTTCTTGCCTAATCGAGAAATTCTTCGAACCAATTTTTCCAAGTCCTTTACAGAAAGATCACTGGAGATTCTGTTGGCGTCATTTTCACCAGAATACGTCCAAAGGGGATTTTTGCGAGCCTGAAGAGGCTGCACTCTAATCCTAAGGAAGTAGGCAGTAATTTGAACACCAGATAGCTCTTTGCCTCGAGTATTTTGAAGATGACGGATACGAGCCATGAGCGCCTCTCGTCGCTTTTTTCTCTTCTTCGAAGCTTCAGATCCCAGAACGGCGACGCTGAATCCTGGCACTTCCGTCAAAAGGAACTATGTTGTGCTCCACAGAATTGGCGCTTTCTTCGTGGATGTAGAGCCACTTTTTGCGCCATCCTTGGACAGAATCAGGAAACTTGACGTCGAAATAATCGACATCAGTCCGAACACAGATAACAACGCCACCTATGTTATAAGTGACGTTGTGGGAGCCATTACGGCGGAGGCAGAAAATGCGCTTCCACAGAGCCCAATTGGGAGGGATTCCGAGGAAGCATTCGCAAAGTGTGATAAAAATAGAAATGTGAAGGATGGAATTGGGAGTCAACTGGTGCGCTTGAATCCCATAAACGAAAAGAAGGCCGCGGAGGAAATCATGGATTGGGGTTGAAAGGCCGCGGATCAGGTGATCAACAAAACTAACCCGATACTCCATTGGAGGCTTGGGGTAGCTTTCTTCGCTAGGAAAGCCGGATGGCGTCCTCCTTCGTCATGAGGCCGAGCCTCTTCAGCGTGTTGATGTCTTGATTGGAGATTTTGGATCTCTCCCACTCAAGATCCTCGGCGGCCATCTTGGATTCCGGCGTGCTGTGGCGAGTCAGACGCGTGCGCGGTGGCATCAACGGCAGTGGGCAGAGCAATGTATGTGCGAACGGAAGATTGGAGAGAGTTGGGCGCAGGGGAAGTTTTGCGAAGAGGAACAGGTAAGCGGCGCAAGCAAGGGGATGAACGGAGGTTGAAGAAGGGTTTATATAAGAATCGGGTGAAGCAGTGTGCCGTTGGATGAAGAAATCGTGTGGTGAGAATGGATCTTCTAGACACAAGGGCAAAACAGTATTTTTATTGAGATAGGCGTTACCGTACGTGCGCCAGGAAAAGCGGAGGACGTGTGTCCCCCACTTGCACGACGTGTCAACATGGTCGAAGCAATGGACCCACAGGGCAGAGAACTCACGACTATTCGAGAAGGATGAAGTAAATTTGATTAAGGGAAGTATGTCGACAAGAAAATAAAAGAAAAGTGACGACGTAAAGAATTATTCAATACTTCGGAGCCTTTGATCAAATACAAGTTTTTGCCCAAATGCTCGGGGCTACTTCAGAAAAAGTAAATTTTCGAGTATGACAAATATAGAAATTATGGAGCCTACAACCAAGCACAAGTCCTTGGCTGTAGCCTCGGGAGTTACTCCCATCGGGAGCGCTGTTCGCGCACCCGAGAGATAAAAAAAAAAGAGAGAAGAAGAAAGAGATCATATTGGGAAGTAATGAAAATATAGCGACAAGGTGGACTAAAATGTTGAGCCTACAACCAAGCACAAGTTCTTGGTTGTAGCCTCGGGGGCTACTCCCATCGGGAACGCTCTTCGCGTGCCCGATGAAATTAACCAAAATAGAAAAACAAGAGAGTATAATTCGAGTTATAATTATCTCTACATATACTCCCATCGGAGAACAATATAAGTCATATATGACTCGATAAAATGTGCCATTCCAACAGCCGGAAAAGCACTCGACAATATATTCTCAGAACGCCGGTTGCGATCAATTTCTGAATGCCGCAAAATTTGCGAAGGTAAGACCCCAGATCCGTTCTGCTGGGCGTGGCATCGCTAAAGATCTGCGCTCACTGCTACTTTTATCCGTATCAACAGATACGAAGAAAAATCCTAACGGACGCGTTAGGTACCCGATAAATTTGACTGGGACTCGACAGAATGGTAAGACCTTAAGCGGCACCTGTCGACGTTTACACCAGTATCCCGAGATCATGTCCGGGGACGTGATTTTGAAGTAGGTTTTTGCGGATTGCCACTAGAGCAGTTAACTAGTACCTGATCCGTCAGATGAACTAGCCCCAATTACCAGTATCCCTGTACAATATAGAATTTTATGTGAAGAAATATCAAAGGTTAAAGCTTTCGAGTAAAAATAAACAATGGAGATTTTCCCTGACTCTACGATTCAAGCAAAATCTCGGGGGCTACTGACATAGGCATCCCAAATGGGCCTGCCGAAGATGGTACCCGGGGTTTACTGGAAGCCCAATACCCGAAGAATAAGAAGATTCGGGAGCCCAAGATTTACTAAGGAAAGATAGAGTTGTAATAGGAAGTGTTGTTTGTGATCTGGCGGGATGAGTTAGAAACCGTCCCGGACTATGTAAACTTGTATAGCACGAATCCCTCGGCTCCACCTCATATATAAGGGGGAGTCGAGGGACAAAGGATCAATCGAATCATTGTCTGCAAACCCTAGTTTTCATAGTCGTCGAGTACTTTTCGGCTGAAACCTTCGAGATCTACTTGCCCTCTACTTCTAACTAAACCCTAGCCTATAATCCATAGGCATTGACAAGTCAATACCTTGTCAGCGACTTCTTCGGCAACCTCAACATGGGCGACAACGACGCTGTTGCGAAGTATGTGATCTTGTCGTTTCTCTTTCAGTTTCTGTTAGAGTTTCTTCTTCTAGTTTTTATGGTAGATGCGATCGGTTTGTCTTGTTTAGATGTGATCTGTTCATCTACCTTACTAGTCTGCACGATTAGTTTATTTGTTATTTGCGTAGTCATGATTTATCAATTACCTGTATAGATTATTTCATATGGATATTTGCTTATATATTAAACAATCAAAAAACCTGATTATAGGCAAATCAATTCAAGCAGCGTTGCTGCCACTACTCGACCTCCCCTCTTTGATGGTATGCATTACAAGAGGTGGCGCAAAAAAGAAGTTCTATGGTTTACAAACCTAGGTTGTTTTAGCGCCACAGATGCTAGACCTGAGGGGCCTCTCTCTACAGAGGAGCAGGAAAAGTTTGAGAAGGTCGACGCCATGTTTAAGGCGGCCTTGTTCAGCATTCTTGGGGACAACATTGTTGACCAGTACATGGCTTTCGACCATGGTAAAGATGCGTGGGATGCGCTCGAGGCCAAATTTGGGGTCTCGGACGCTGGCACTGAATTGTATGTCATGAAGCAATACTATGACTACAGGATGACTGATGAGCACTCCGTGGTTGAGCAGGCTCATGAGATTCAGTCCCTTGCCAAAGAACTCGAGCAGTTTAAGTGTACCTTACCGGAAAAATGTGTGGCCGGTGGCATTATTGCCAAGCTTCCTCCCTCGTGGAGGAACTTTGCTACTTCTCTAAGACATAAGAGACAAGAGTTTTCCTTTCGGATCTCATTGGCTCGCTTCATGTGGAAGAGAAGGCGAGAGCAAAGGACACACGCGCTCGTAGTTTTGAGGGAGGTTCTAGTACCAATGTGGTACAGAAGAAGAACTTCCAATCTCACAAGTCTAAGAATAAGAACAATGGAAAAGGCAAGTTTGATGTGAAGAACAAAGCCTCCAAATCAACCAACTTCAAGAGGAAGACTCCTTATAAGAAGAAAGGGAACTGCCATGTTTGTGGCGCTCCTGGACATTGGGCTCCTGATTGCCCATATAGCCATGATCGGCGTGAGAACAACGACAAGTCCGCAAATGTTGTTATTGGCATTGATACTGAGATGAAGGACGTTGGGTACGGTATTTCTCCTACTGTCCTTTCAGTATGTAATTCTCCTGATTGGTGGATAGACACCGGCGCCAATACACATGTATGTTCTGATGTCTCTATGTTTTCTTCTTATCAGGTCACAAGGACTTCCTCCGTGCTGATGGGAAACAGCTCACGTGCTTCTGTTCGTGGTGTTGGTACCGTGGATCTGAAGTTTACTTCGGGAAAGACCATCCAGCTGAAAAATGTGCAGCACGTTCCCTCCATTAATAAGAATCTCTTTAGCGGATCGCTTTTATGTCGAGATGGTTTTAAGTTGGTTTTTGAGTCCAATAAAGTTGTAATTTCCAAGTGTGGACAATTTGTTGGAAAGGGTTATGTGTGCGGAGGCTTGTTCTGCTTATCTTTGTCAGACTTATGTACTCAGATTATTAATCATGTTTGCAATGATAGTGAGTCCGATATTTGGCATTCACGACTTTGTCATATTAATTTTGGGTGCATGACGCGGCTAGCGAATATGAATATAATTCCGAAATTTGCTAGTGTCAAGAAATTCAAGTGCCAAGTATGCGTGCAAGCTAAGCAACCACGTAAGTCTCACAAGACTGCAGAGGCAAGAGACTTGGCACCGCTGGAGCTTATACATTCAGATCTTTGTGAAATGAATGGTGAATTGACAAAAGGAGGGAAAATATACTTCATGACTTTAATTGATGACTCTACTCAATATTGTTATGTGTACCTCCTGAAATCTAAAGATGAAGCTCTTAATCACTTCAAAATCTTTAAAGCTGAAGCAGAAAACCAACTTGATCGAAAGATCAAGCGGCTAAGGTCTGATCGTGGTGGAGAGTATTTTTCCAACGAGTTTGATTCTTTTTGTGCGGAACACGTTATTATCCATGAGAGTACACCTCCCTACTCACCTCAGTCAAATGGGGTGGCCGAAAGAAAGAACCTTACTCTAACTGATTTGGTTAACGCCATGTTTGATACATCGGATCTATCCAAGGCATGGTGGGGGAGGCGATATTGACTGCATGTCATGTCCTAAACCGTGTCCTCACAAAGAACAAAACCATTACCCCTTTTGAGGAATGGGAAAGGAAATTGTTGAAACTCTCTTACCTACGAACTTGGGGCTGTTTGGCGAAAGTAAATGTGCCGATACCCAAGAAGCGCAAGCTTGGACCAAAAACCGTGGATTGTGTTCTTCTGGGATATGCATTTCATAGCATTGGCTACAGATTTTTGATAGTAAAATCTGAGGTATCCGACATGCATGTTGGTACAATTATGGAGTCGAATGATGCGACTTTCTTTGAGGACATCTTTCCTATGAAAGAAACGTCTAGCTCATCAATTCAGGAGATGCCCAGTTCATCTACTCAGGAATTATTTCCTGAACCTACCATGGCTATAGAACACTTTGATAATCCTGTGGAGGATGACAATGAAGCTCCCAAAAGGAGCAAGAGACAGAGGACTGCAAAGTCCTTTGGTCATGATTTCATTGTGTACCTCGTGGATGATACTCTCACTTCTATTTCAGAAGCCTATGCATCCCAGGATGCTGACTACTGGAAGGAAGCTGTCCGCAGCGAGATGGATTCCATCTTAGCTAATGGAACTTGGGAGGTTACTGATCGTCCTTACGGGTACAACCCTGTAGGATGCAAGTAGGTGGTCAAGAAAAAGCTTAGGCCCGATGGTACTATTGAAAAGTACAAGGCACGACTTGTGGCCAAGGGTTATACTCAGAAAGAAGGCGAAGACTTCTTTGATACATACTCACATGTAGCTCGACTGACCATTATTCGAGTGCTACTTTCCTTGGCTGCCTCCCATGGTCTTCTCGTTCATCAAATGATGTTAAGACTGCTTTCCTAAATGGAGAGCTTGAAGAGGAAATTTATATGGAGCAGCCTGATGGATTTGTAGTAGATGGTCAAGAAGGAAAGGTGTGTAAATTACTGAAGTCTTTGTATGGGCTTAAACAAGCGCCTAAGAAGTGGCATGAGAAGTTTGAAAGAACTTTGACCGCTGAAGGCTTTGTTGTAAACGAAGCTGACAAGTGTGTATACTATCGCCATGGTGGGGGCGAGGGAGTTATTCTTTGTCTCTATGTCGATGACATATTGATATTTGGGACCACCCTTACTGTGATTAAGGAGGTCAAGGAGTTCCTATCTCATTGTTTTGAGATGAAGGACTTGGGAGTAGCTGATGTGATCTTAAACATCAAGCTGCTGAAGGATGACGATGGTGGGATTACATTGCTTCAGTCCCACTATGTGGAAAAGATCCTGAGTCGCTTTGGGTATAGCGACTGCAAATCTTCTCAAACGCCTTATGATCCTAGTGTGATAATTCGTAAGAATAAAAGAATTGCTAGAGATCAATTGCGATATTCGCAAATTACTGGCTCACTTATGTATTTAGCCAGCGCCACGAGGCCTGGCATCTCCTTTGCTCTAAGTAAACTCAGCCGTTTTGTGTCTAGACCTGGAGATGTTAATTGGCATGCTCTTGAGAGAGTTTTGTGCTATTTGAAAGGCACTTCGAGTTATGGCATTCACTATACTGGGTATCCAAGGGTACTTGAGGGTTATAGTGATGCAAATTGGATATCTGATGCTGATGAGATTAAAGCCACAAGTGGTTATTTGTTTACACTTGGAGGTGGCGCTGTTTCCTGGAAGTCTTGCAAGCAGACCATCATTACGAGGTCAACTATGGAAGCAGAACTCACAACATTAGACACAGCCACTGTTGAAGCAGAGTGGCTTCGTGAGCTCTTGATGGACTTACCTGTGGTTGAGAAACCAATACCCGCTATTCCTATGAACTGTGATAATCAAACTGTGATCGTCAAAGTAAACAGTTCTAAGGATAATATGAAGTCATCAAGGCACGTGAAGAGGAGACTGAAAACTGTCAGAAAAATGAGAAACTCCGGAGTTATAGTGTTGGATTATATCCATACGTCTAGAAACCTGGCAGACCCCTTCACAAAGGGGTTATCACGAAATGTGATAGAAAATGCATCGAGGGAGATGGGTATGAGACTGAAGGAGATATGCCCTAGAGGCAATAATAAAGTGGTTATTATTTATATCTTTATGTTTATGATAAATGTTTATATATCATGCTATAATTGTATTAACCGAAACATTAGTACATGTGTGATATGTAGACAACAAGAAGTCCCTAGTATGCCTCTTAAACTAGCTTGTTGATTAATGGATGATTAGTTTCATAATCATGAACACTGGATGTTATTAATAACAAGGTTATATCATTATATGAATGATGTAATGGACACACCCAATTAAGCGTAGCATAAGATCTCGTCATTAAGTTATTTGCTATAAGCTTTCGATACATAGTTACCTAGTCCTTATGACCATGAGATCATATAAATCACTTATACCGGAAAGGTACTTTGATCACACCAAACGCCACTGCGTAAATGGGTGGTTATAAAGGTGGGATTAAGTATCCGGAAAGTATGAGTTGAGGCATATGGATCAACAGTGGGATTTGTCCATCCCGATGACGGATAGATATACTCTGGGCCCTCTCGGTGGAATGTCGTCTAATGTCTTGCAAGCATATGAATGAGTTCATAAGAGACCACATACCACGGTACGAGTAAAGAGTACTTGTCCGGAAACGAGGTTGAACAAGGTATAGAGTGATACCGAAGATCAAACCTCGGACAAGTAAAATATCGCGAGACAAAGGGAATTGGTATAGTATGTGAATGGTTCATTCGATCACTAAAGTCATCGTTGAATATGTGGGAGTCATTATGGATCTCCAGATCCCGCTATTGGTTATTGGTCAGAGTGAGTACTCAACCATGTCCGCATAGTTCACGAACCGTAGGGTGACACACTTAAAGTTGGATGTTGAAATGGTAGTACTTGAATATGGAATGGAGTTCGAATATTTGTTCGGAGTCCCGAATGAGATCCCGGACATCACAAGGAGTTCCGGAATGGTCCGGAGAATAAGATTCATATATGGGAAGTCATTTTATGTGAATTAAAATGATCCGGAAGGTTCTACGGAAGGTTCTAGAAGGTTCTAGAAAAGTCCGGAAGAAATAAGGATGGAAGGTGGAGTCCCAAAGGGACTCCACCCACCTTGGCCGGCCAATCTAAGGGAGGAGGAGTCCCAAGTGGACTCCCCACCATGGTGGCCGGCCACCCCACCAAGGAAAGGGGGGAGTCCCACTCCCCCTAGGTTTGGACACTTGGAAGGTTTTGGTTGGGGTCTTATTCGGACTCTTTGACCTAAGCCTTGGGGCTTCCACCTATATAAAGAGGGGGAGAGAGGGGCTGGCCGGCCACTCAAGCCACCACCATGGCCGCACCCCTCAAGGGTGCCCTAGCCGGCGCCCCTCTCCCCAAACCCTAGCGGTCTCTCTCTCCTCCACCATATCCCGCACGCTTAAGCGAAGCTCCGCCGGATTTCTCCACCACCACCGACACCACGCCGTCGTGCTGTCGGATTCAAGAGGAGCTACTACTTCCGCTGCCCGCTGGAACGGGGATGTGGACGTCGTCTTCATCAACAACCGAACGTGTGACCGAGTACGGAGGTGCTGCCCGTTCGTGGCGCCGGAAGCGATCGTGATCAAGATCTTCTACGCGCTTTTGCAAGCGGCAAGTGAACGTCTACCGCAGCAACAAGAGCCTCATCTTGTAGGCTTTGGAATCTCTTCAAGGGTGAGACTCGATATCCCTCGTTGCTACCGTCTTCTAGATTGCATCTTGGCTTGGATTGCGTGTTCGCGGTAGGAAAATTTTTGTTTTCTATGCAACGTTATCCTACAGTGGTATCAGAGCCGTGTCTATGCATAGATGGTTGCACGAGTAGAACACAATGGTTTTGTGGGCGTTGATGCTCTTGTTATCTTTAGTTTGAGTACTTTGCATCTTTGTGGCATAGTGGGATGAAGCGGCTCGGACTAACTTTACATGACCGCGTTCATGAGACTTGTTCCTCGTTCGACATGCAACTTGTATTGCATAAGAGGCTTTGCGGGTGTCTGTCTCTCCTACTATAGTGAAGATTCAATTTACTCTTCTATTGACAACATTAGTATCACCGTTGTGGTTCATGTTCGTAGGTAGATTAGATCTCTCTCGAAAACCCTAAACCACGTAAAATATGCAAACCAAATTAGAGACGTCTAACTTGTTTTTGCAGGGTTTGGTGATGTGATATGGCCATAATGTGATGATGAATATGTATGAGATGATCATTATTGTATTGTGGCAACCGGCAGGAGCCTTATGGTTGTCTTTAATTTTCATGTTGAGTAGTATTTCAAAGTAGTTGTAATAGTTGCTACATGAGGTGAACAACCATGAAGCCGGCGCCATGAACCTTGACGCTACGCCGACGATGATGGAGATCATGCCCGTTGATGATGGAGATCATGTCCGTGCTTTAGAGATGAAGATCGAAGGCGCGAAGACAAAAGGGCCATATCATATCACATATGAACTGCATGTGATGTTAATCCTTTTATGCATCTTATTTTGCTTAGAACGCGACGGTAGCATTATAAGATGATCCCTCACATTAATATCAAGATAATAAAGTGTTCTCCCCTCGTATGCACCGTTGTAACAGTTCGTCATTGCTTCACAGCATCTCGTGATGATCGGATGTGATAGATTCAACGATTCACATACAACGGGTGTAAGCCATGTTGCACACGCGGAATACTTGGGTTTGCTTGACGAGCCTAGCATGTACAGACATGGCCTCGGGACAACGGAAACCGAAAGGTTGAACACGAGTCATATGGATGATATGATCAACATGTTGATGTTCACCATTGAAGCTACATCATCTCACGTGATGATCGGTTTTTGGTGTAGTGAATTTGGATCGTGTACCACTTAACAACTATGAGGGATGTTGTATTAAGTGGGAGTTCATTAGTAATTAGATTAAAACATGAACTAATTATCATAAACATAGTCTGAGTAGTATTTTGAATTATTTTTGTAGTATTGGCATCCGTTTTCTACCATGCGCTAGTCTTGTAATTGAGATAGAAATACTGTTAAAATCTGACAAGAAACTTTACGGATTGGTACCGTATTGTTAAAAAATCAAGAATTGATTAAGTCCTATTGCAAACTTTTAGTAAACCTCACATTGTTGATTCAAAGAGCTATGGTTTCAATTAGTACCTAAAGTTATCTTGTCTCCGTGAAACTTGAAGTTCAAATCTGTTTGAAAAGTAAGGAGCTGAAAATTTAGTTTTCAGAAATAATCAAGGTATGAGATATATGTGATATCTAAGACCTTATTGCAAGATGATAGAATAAAGTTTGGTGAGACTACATAAACTCATAAGTTTTATGGGAATGTACGAAGGTTGAAGACGCAAGGCGTCACAATCCTCCAACTATTGGGGCACTAACGATATTCGCATATCCATGTTGTGACCATCCTTAAATATGCACCGTTACTAAGACTCGTCGTTTCGAAGCATCACGTGATGATCGGGTGTGATAGATTCTACGTGTGCATAAAACGGGTGCAAGCTAGATTTGCACATGCAAATACCAAGGTTAAAACTTTACGAGCCTAGCATGTACAGACATGGTCTCGGAAAGTCGTCATGATATGATGGATAAAATTATGAGTGAAATTGTTCATCATATTACAAAGTTACTAATAATGAAATCTGGAACACTTGTCATATGATGATCAACTTCAAAGTAAGAACCTCAAGGTTATTGGTATTTGACCAACAAACCTAGAAGTTAATGATGTTGAAGTGTTTTTCTGAATAATGAGGAAAGCTAAAAGAGAAACTACAAAAGATATTTTGCCAAAAAGAAAAGAGAAGACTAGAAAGTCTAGCTCATGTGTATATAAATGATATACATGTTATGGTTGTATTCCTAGTTAACTCACACTATGAAATTCTTGGGTATTAGTACTATATTGGTTGGTATGAAGTGTCATACAAAACAACGCAATACAAGAATACAATGGCCTAAGTGACTGACAAGGAATATGATAGGAATGCACGTCAGGAACAAAAATAAAGTGTTATTATGTTCGTCATTGGCATTCTATCTAGCCCTTAGAATTTATAATAAAGAGCTTAATAAATTGTTATTTTGCTCTGGTCAAATAAAAACAATGAGTTGTTTAAATTATGACATTACTCCATGTACGATGGATAAGTTATTATAAATCTTAATGGTGAAACACACATACATAACACTGACGCTAAAATGCCATAAGGCAAATGATTTGAATTCCACTTATTTGTGGAACCGCCATTTAGGTCATGTTAGAAAGGAACGCATGAAGGAACTCCATGCAAATGGATTTTCGGAGTCATTTGATTTTTGAATCATTTGGCGCTTGCAAATCTTTTCTAAAGAGAATGATTAAAATACCGTTCATAGGCCAAAAGTTGAACGGGCAACTAACTTAGTGAAAAATACATGATGATGTATGTGGTTCACTGGGCATAGTTGTGTGCGGGAGATTCTTCTACTTCATGAAAACTTTCAAACAATGAATTGAGTATATATGTGGATATATTCAATAAGGAAAAGTTTGAAACATTTTGAATGGATTCAAATAAATTTCAGCATGAAGTGGAAATCATCGTAATAGAAAAGTCAAGTATCTATGATTGGATCATGGTGGAAATATTTGAATTACGAGTTTTAGCGAACATCTAAGAGAGTTATGAAATTGTTCTACAACTCACGTTTCTTGGAGTATCATAGTGATGATGAAGTATCCAAGAGATGTATCCAAACCTTGTTGGATTAATGATGAGATAAAATATTATGACGCCATTATATTTTTGTGGATTATGCTTTAGTGACTACCGCTTTTACACTTAATAGAGCATCATCATGATCCGTTGAAATGACACCATACGAGTTATGGTATGGGTATGAATCCTAATAGTCTTTTCTTAAAATTTTGGTATGCATAGCATAAGTAAATAAGTTTACAACCAAAATCGGATGAATGTCTTTGTTGGTTATCCCAGAGAATTGATTGGGAATTCTTCCCACTATGTAGACAAAGACAAAAGTGTTTGTCAATGTTTCTTATTTCCAAGAAATTGTTTCTAGTGAAGTTTTTGAGTGGGAGGACAATATAATTTGATAAGGTTTATGAACCTGAGCATAATGATCAAGTAGCGCAGCATCGGAATTTGTTTCGGAAGCGGCCACGACGATCATGGCTCCCATGACTACAAAGTGTTTTAGCCATGGAAATCGAAGTACATATTGAACCTTGTAGGTATGGTTTACTTTGTGATCAAATAAATGATTTGTGGACAAAGGATTGATTATGAACAATGATAAACCAACTACAAACAAAGAAGCTATGATGGGCCCTGACTCTAATTAAAATGGCTATACGCCATGAAATCCAAGATAGATGAATACTTTATGAAAGTAAATGGATCTATGAAATTGATAGACTTGGATGAAATATCCTTGAAGAAAGCTTGACTTGTCGAAAAATTGTTTACGACAAAGTTCAAAGAGTTGAATACGATAAGATTAGATCTTCCGTAGCAATGCTTATAGTCTATGTGGATTATTCTAGTAATCACTACATATTTCTTTTATGAGATATGCTAGTAGGATGGCAAAATACACTACTTAACAGAAGTATGTATACAAGATACAACCAAGAGTTTTGCTGGTCCGTGGAATACTAGATAGCTATACAAGCTTCAATTGGATGAAGTAAGTATCACGGAGTTGGAATCTTCACCAGATGAAATAGTCAAAGAGTTTTTGATTTCATCAGAGATGATGAAGAGGCTTGCTTTTGCAAGAAATTAAGTGGGAGCGCTAAGACACATTTATAATACTTTATGTAGGTGACATATAGTTGGTTATAAATGATGTAATTATATACTTGATTAAAAGGTTTCATTGAGAATTAACTTCAATGAAAGGATATGGACTGAAACAAATTTAGTGTCAAGATCTATGAAGATAGATTGAAACACATAAATAAGTTTAAGTCAAAGTACATATGATGGATATTGAAGTAGTTCAATATAGAAATATTAAGAAAATGTTCTTGTCATGTGAAGGTTTAACAAGACTTGAGTGTATCTGACACTCAATGAGTAAAAACACATGAGTGATTATAGATCACGAATAATATGTACACAATCAGATATCATGTGCTATAAAGTGTTATGAGCATATACCAGAATGATTCATATGATGATCATTGGACGACAGTAAGAATATCCTTGAGTACTTTAGAAGAACTAAGGATATATATATATATTTTTATATGAAGAAATGACAAACAAATCGCCGTAAGGTGTTTCACCGATATTGGTTTTGTCACATATAAAATATAATCTCAAATTAGACGAAGTGTTGTTTAAAAGGTAGCACAATGAGCTAGAAGTTGTCTATGCTAGATTTAGAAGAGTTCTAAATATTGTGACGGATTCTACAAAAGAAGGCAGAGTATGTCATTGTTTTGACAATGACAAAGGATGTTAAGTCAAGAGGTTCTTTGAGAACTTGGTGTAGTTCCGACAGAGTCGTAACTTTGAAGCTATATTGTGTGTGACAATATAAGTGACATATTTCAGACAATGGAATTAAGGTTCCACCAAGATCAAACATATATAATGCCAACTCATTTGGAAATGAGTGATGCGTTGAGACGCAAATGAATTACAAAATACATACGTTTCTGAGCGTGTCAGATCCGATGACTAAAAACCTCTCCCGTGAGCAATACATGATAAAGCACCAGAAGGCCAAGGTGTTATATCTTTACAAATGTAAACTAGATTATTGACTCTAGTGCAAGTGGGAGATCAAGGAGATATGCCCTAGAGGCAATAATAAAGTGGTTATTATTTATATCTTTATGTTTATGATAAATGTTTATATATCATGCTATAATTGTATTAACCGAAACATTAGTACATGTGTGATATGTAGACAACAAGAAGTCCCTAGTATGCCTCTTAAACTAGCTTGTTGATTAATGGATGATTAGTTTCATAATCATGAACATTGGATGTTATTAATAACAAGGTTATATCATTATATGAATGATGTAATGGACACACCCAATTAAGCGTAGCATAAGATCTCGTCACTAAGTTATTTGCTATAAGCTTTCGATACATAGTTACCTAGTCCTTATGACCATGAGATCATATAAATCACTTATACCGGAAAGGTACTTTGATCACACCAAACGCCACTGCGTAAATGGGTGGTTATAAAGGTGGGATTAAGTATCCGGAAAGTATGAGTTGAGGCATATGGATCAACAGTGGGATTTGTCCATCCCGATGACGGATAGATATACTCTGGGCCCTCTCGGTGGAATGTCGTCTAATGTCTTGCAAGCATATGAATGAGTTCATAAGAGACCACATACCACGGTACGAGTAAAGAGTACTTGTCAGGAAACGAGGTTGAACAAGGTATAGAGTGATACCGAAGATCAAACCTCGGACAAGTAAAATATCACGAGACAAAGGGAATTGGTATAGTATGTGAATGGTTCATTCGATCACTAAAGTCATCGTTGAATATGTGGGAGTCATTATGGATCTCCAGATCCCGCTATTGGTTATTGGTCAGAGTGAGTACTCAACCATGTCCGCATAGTTCACGAACCGTAGGGTGACACACTTAAAGTTGGATGTTGAAATGGTAGTACTTGAATATGGAATGGAGTTCGAATATTTGTTCGGAGTCCCAGATGAGATCCCGGACATCACGAGGAGTTCCGGAATGGTCCGGAGAATAAGATTCATATATGGGAAGTCATTTTATGTGAATTAAAATGATCCGGAAGGTTCTACGGAAGGTTCTAGAAGGTTCTAGAAAAGTCCGGAAGAAATAAGGATGGAAGGTGGAGTCCCAAAGGGACTCCACCCACCTTGGCCGGCCAATCTAAGGGAGGAGGAGTCCCAAGTGGACTCCCCACCATGGTGGCCGGCCACCCCACCAAGGAAAGGGGGGAGTCCCACTCCCCCTAGGTTTGGACACTTGGAAGGTTTTGGTTGGGGTCTTATTCGGACTCTTTGACCTAAGCCTTGGGGCTTCCACCTATATAAAGAGGGGGAGAGAGGGGCTGGCCGGCCACTCAAGCCACCACCATGGCCGCACCCCTCAAGGGTGCCCTAGCCGGCGCCCCTCTCCCCAAACCCTAGCGGTCTCTCTCTCCTCCACCATATCCCGCACGCTTAAGCGAAGCTCCGCCGGATTTCTCCACCACCACCGACACCACGCCGTCGTGCTGTCGGATTCAAGAGGAGCTACTACTTCCGCTGCCCGCTGGAACGGGGAGGTGGACGTCGTCTTCATCAACAACCGAACGTGTGACCGAGTACGGAGGTGCTGCCCGTTCGTGGCGCCGGAAGCGATCGTGATCAAGATCTTCTACGCGCTTTTGCAAGCGGCAAGTGAACGTCTACCGCAGCAACAAGAGCCTCATCTTGTAGGCTTTGGAATCTCTTCAAGGGTGAGACTCGATACCCCCTCGTTGCTACCGTCTTCTAGATTGCATCTTGGCTTGGATTGCGTGTTCGCGGTAGGAAAATTTTTGTTTTCTATGCAACGTTATCCTACAGAGACCCACACTATGAGCTGCACACGGTGGTAACCCACTCTATGTGATCGGAGATCCCGTAAATTAGAGCTATGAGACAAGCTGTTGGTCAGTTGGGAGGAGAGTATATATCCCTCTAGCAATTTTACCACTCCATAAGATGCAATACTCTCCTAATCTGCATGGCAGGTTGATAATTATCTTAATGTGTTCTAAGTGGCTTATTTTAGCAGAGATGCTGTCCTGCAGAACATCTTTTGAAGATCACACCTATATGAGTCTGATTGTTAAACGTCGCGATCTATGAGAGTTTGGTGCTCTCTAGTAAACTCATGAAAGGCCCTGGAGTATGACATATAAGATCCAAACCGCGAGGAAGTCTCGCGGCAGCCTAGTATCGGTCTAGGCTGTGTATGAAGCTAGTGCGCAGAAAACTTGTAGTTCAAGACATAGTCCACTATCCAAGTTGCAATCTAGTGTAATATGAAGCTTTAAGTGGAAGTTCAACTTAACAGTCTCCACGACATACCGGTCTATAAAAAAATGTTCTAGAAACTTATTGATGAGATGTGCCAATGAGAGTTTGTGGGGGATTGCTGGAATTTTGGGCATTTGGCCTTTGGCCCATGGCCCATTATCAAATTCTGAAACTCACATGACCCATTCCAAATAATCAGTGGCAGCACAAGTGGGGGCTAAAATTTAGTCCCACATTGTTAGTTGGGAGGGAGTTGGAGTGGTATATAAGGTGGGCTGTTCTAGTCCTAGTAAGTGAGTGAGAAGAGAGAGAGCCCTCGCGCACTCCTCCTCCTCCGCCACCCGCCTCGCCACGCCACGCCTTGCCTCGCCTCGTCACGACGCGCCGCGGGTTGCGGTAATCTCGCCGAGCCGAGCTTATCTTTTTGTTGTTTGGGAAATTAATTGTGTAATCTAGTCATTAACGGACGCGTTACTCAGCCGTTTTGCCTTCCGGTTTTTCTGGATCGTGGCTGTGCCGACTCGGACGTGGGCTGCGCCCCACGACCTTCCCGAACCGCACTACATAAGACCCTGTGCAACCCTAGCCGCAAAAACCAGACGCATATGCGACTACCTGTTTCCAGTTCATTGCACCGCCGCCTTCGTCTTCCTCATCCCGTTCGTCGGCGTGCACCGACTGCCGGGACAGTAGGCCTCCGGAATCCTGCCTCTCGTGAACCTGTACGGGTGAGGGGCAATTAGGTTTTTGGGGAGCGCTCCGACGCGACTACTGGCATCACGACGCCGTCATCGGACGACGAGTTCCTCCACACCGACAACTTCTTCCCGGACCTCAGCGACTTCTTCGGCAACCTCAACATGGGCGACAACGACGCTGCTGCGAATTATGTGATCTTGTCGTTTCTCTTTCAGTTTCTGTTAGAGTTTCTTCTTCTAGTTTTTATGGTAGATGCGATCGGTTTGTCTTGTTTAGATGTGATCTGTTCATCTACCTTACTAGTCTGCACGATTAGTTTATTTGTTATTTACGTAGTCATGATTTATCAATTACCAGTACGGATTATTTCATATGGATATTTGCTTATATATTCAACACAAGCAAGTGATCAATACACATGAAAGGGTAGACACCACGAAAACTATTTATATATATGCAGTTACTGCAGTATACTTCATATAGAATACTATTTTATTTTCTTTTGCTTCTGGTCCTCTGTCCGGCCGGTAGGTTCACCATAAAAAGGGAACTCCGATCCGATGTTCATCCCTAAACATGAACTGCACAGATCTAAACATGTGGTGTAGCCATTATACAAAGGACATATAGAGATAGATGGAGTACCCATTAACATCTTTTAAAAGAAGGATAGTAGCAGCCATAGGATCCCTTGAAGGTCGATGACGAGAGGACCATTTTCTGTTCAATTATGTCATGTCTATATTGCATTCACAGTTTCACACCATCCCTATATAGATCAAAACATGCAGAGGTGAACTCCCTTTAAATAAACATTGATCAGAGGACAAAAGAAATTTGAGGCAGTAAAAACTAGAACTAGGAAGTAAGAAGTGAAATAGTTTTATATCCTGCAGTGCTATACATTTATATGTCGATATGAGAATATCTTTTTGTACCTAATTAATTATCAGGAAAAGGGGTCTACTGGTAAGTAATTACAAAAAAAACGAAAAGTCATATTGGAACATGGGCACCAGTGCTCTCACCGTATTAAAAAATTCGAAAATTATATTTATATGTTTAAAATAATTATGTAACAAAATTCTAAAAGTACCTAATGATGTACCCCACTAACCTACAAAATCTCAATTTCAAATGTTTTGTTTTTTGACCTATACAAAAATGACAAAATCTGTTTTCTTTTTGTAGATTTGAATCATTACACTCAGATCTATGCATTTGTTATTTTTGTGCAGCCTAAATTATACATTATTTTCAGTTAAAAATTTACACGATTATGGGATACAATACCGGCTACATCATAATTTATTTTCAGATTTTTTTGAAGCTTAGAAATATGATTTTTAATTTATTTTTTGAAGTGAGATCACTGGTGCTCATGTGCACCAAATCTCTGTCCCAAAAAAAATGCATTCAATGTTGCTGGTAAGCTACTACGAAAACAATGATAAGCATGATCAATATTACCAATCAAAAGATGCATTGTTCTTTACTTCATAAGCTACAGACTTACAATGTTCATCAGAGGATAGCTTACACAAATTACGTACAGACCACAATGTATGTTCATCATCAGGGGTATACACACATGCACGTTCATATCTAGGGACCAACAAAAGGTGGAACCTGCATCAAGTTCATGCCTTCAGATGTTCAGAATTTTATCTCCACATGTCCAAACGGTGGCAACACGTGCCCACGAACATGTTCACAGAAGTTGTTTGCCGGCTCAGATTGGGCATATGGATAACTGTTAACTGAGGAGGCTCTAGGCATGCATCCACATGGCGCTTCACTGCAGCACATTGGTAGCCTGCACGTTGCTCTGATCAAGAAACAATCGAGAAAATGGATGTGGATCGCTATCATTAATTAGGAAAAGATAGGAGACCACTTGATTCCACGGACTGTGGAACACTGTACACTCAGGTCCAAGGCCATGCCACACGGCTAGAGAATGTTCAAAATGGCATATTTAGATTATCTTGGAAGATGAGTGAGCGACCTGATCGAACAACATGAGATCGATCAATGTCTAGCTAGCAACATTAGTGGCTACAACACGGAACATTATGCGAAATATGGCATGATTAAGGAGCAGTTCAATATGTGAAACAATATATATAAGTACATACCCTAATGTCCAAATATAAAGACTAGAGGATGGCGATTGTTTAGTGGAGCTTATATCGTGGTTGTTTTCACTATTTGTTGTAACGAAGTTCACACTTGTACGTTTTAGTGTTGACAAACATGTGCAATTAGTTAGCATGAGGTTGATAATTCATAAAATTACCAACTGGACCAAACATACAGTTGGTCCCTGGTAATTATTAACAGTATAAATTCAGAATCAGGGGACCATAAATTTACCTTTTTGCGAACTTTAGTTATTGTTAATCTAGTATAAATTCAGAATCAGGGGACCATATAAATTTAAATTTGGTTCGGGATTTTAATAAATAAATTTGTAGTACGTACTATATCTGTACATGGAATAGGGTGAGATCACTAATGAAGAGTTTGCGCATATTTTAGACAAGTAGGGCAAGATTTTATGGCAAATAATGCCTATCTATAAAACGATTTCCAAATATAAGCATAGACACATGCAGGTGGATCACACCTCCAAAATAAGATCATGTGCAACCAAAAAGCTTAATAAAACATTTACAACACATATTTGACTTCCAGATGACTCTAGTATGGTTTTCCATTTAGCTGTACCTTTGCTTTTAGGTATCGTTTATTATAGCTAAAAACATGATTCTCAATGATTTATACAAAGTATGTCACATATACTACTACCAGTTCCAACTTATATTCACCATAACATAGCTAAAAAGGAATAATGTTTTAATTTGTTAGGCAGTATTTTCATTTGATCTACACCATGAAATAAAGATGGTGAAAGCACACACTACCAAGAAAAAAAAACTCGGAACTGGCATCTGCTGTGCAATTCTGACGCTGATCATTTGTTTTCTAGGTCGCAAGAATTCCCCCGGACTGCAAAATTAGCAGTAGAACTGTTAGCAAAGACAGGATCGAACTTGGAAAAGAAACAAACTTGCAGGGAAAGAGAACAGCATAGGATCTACAAGTACACGATACGTACAGCAGTTACCAGATCTGGAAAGGCAATCGCACTGATGCTCCTTTCCTCTTCAGGGCAGGCAGATCTTCTTCCTCGAAACAGCGACACTGCCATGGCTGTCCCCCGTCCTAACTCAACACATGAGATCATAGTACCAAGAATTAACACGAAGCGAACTGCACACAAGAAACTGAATCGAAGGAAGAAAAGACCACAGATCTCGGGAGAAAGGAGATAGGCGAGAATAGATCCGGTTCTATCTGGAGAGAAATTGACAGATACAGTAAGTAGATCAATCTCGGGAGAAAGGAGAGAGTAAAGAGAGGAGTTTATACGGTTCCATGCATACTTGCAGTCAAACAGTGCAAAGACTTTGTTCTGCTACGAGAGAGAGAGAGGGAGAGAGCATCCATGGAAAGACGCGAGATGGATCGGCGGCCGTAGTATTAATCAATTCGTCACGCGCGCAGGTCTCTGCTTGCCCCGAGGCCCTTAACCCTTGGAAAACTGAGACAAGACCTGCAAAGGGAAAGGGCAACGAGCATGCGTGCAGGTGCAGGAGTAGCTAGCCGGCCGGATGGATGTACCTTACTCCAAAATAGGGGTCGAATCCTCCTCTCCTCGATCCGTGCGCCCATGGAAGACGGGCACGTAGGGCGCCCCCTGACAGGACGAGTACAAGATAAGGACGAGGTCCCGCCCTTATCTCGCCACCGCGCGAGAGGTTTATCTCATCGATCGCCGGAACCACAAAGTTACTGTATAAGGGTGCTAGCTGCAAGAGAGAGACTGAGAGAGGGGTAGATAATGGCGAGTGCGTGTGGCAGCAGGGAGGCTGGGAGAGAGAGATAGGTGACAGAGAGAGAAGTGAGCACGCAGCAGCAGCTGCACCATTCATATACGCCGTCGCGCGCCATCGCCGCCGCGATGGAATAGGTGCAGTCTCCCCGCTGTGTGCTCACTCTCTTCTGTCACCTGGCCGTGCCTCCGGCCACCACCACCGCAAAACAAACCATTAGCTACATACATATATACACATAAACAGCAGCGAAAACTGCAAGAAAACCGCCGGGGAGATCTGCCGGAGAGGAGGAAGAAGAAGGGGGTGGCCTCCAGATCTATATGTTCTGGAGATCTGCTCGTTGGTGGAATGCTATGGCCGGGTGCGTACCGCGTTATATAGACGGGGGAAGGGTATGGCCCTCCTTCCTTTGCCCATCAGTTTCTGCTTTTCTCAATCCTACCACACATTAGGCTGGCTGCGCTAGGGTTTTTTTTTTGGCTGCTGCGGTTTCTTCAGGATAGCTATCGTGTTATCATGCTGTCAAACTTTTGACGGACTGGGGAATGAGATTCTTCACAATGAAAATATTTTTCGCATGAATCCGTCAAAAGACACCCGCGTGCAGATTGGTTGATGTCATTAGGTCCACTTTTTAATGCACCGACGACCGTGGGTCTATCATATAGATAGGTTGCGCCGATCATGAGAGAGGCGGCTAGATATTGTATTTTATAGTGTGGTCCAATCAGTGATCAACAACAATAGTATGCTTTTTAATTTTTCGATGTTCTTCTTCGATTGATGATAAGATGTGTTTTGGAATAAGAAAGAGTCTCAAAGCCTCGAAGATTTGCTTTTTTCTTTTTTCTTTTAGACTTATTTTGTAATCGCTGGAGACAGATCTCTACCATGTAATATTTGCTACTTTAAATATATATGGTATTAATTGTGTAAAAAATTATCTTGTTTTGTACAAGTATTATCTCAAGATAAAGACGACATACACAATCTTATGAGTTTTGAAACGATGAGGAATAGGATTGGTAGCAAGAAAACCTTACATGGATATTTTCTTGTCATACTCATATGTGAGGAAGGATTTTTTTTCCCGGTGCAAATTGGTTAATATTCTAGCCTCCTAGCTTGATCCATGTTTCCATTAGTGGATTGTTTTGGGTAGACCGAATGGGTATATTACAAGAATTTTGAAAGAATCAGCTATATTGCTACTTTTATAGAGGCCTCATTAGCGATTAACACGTCAACTATATGTCCTTATATATTAATTTTTATTTGGGGTGTTTGTTTGAGAGTAGTTTATCACATGTACCACGCGGTAATTTTTATTTGGGGTGTTGGTTTTAGTTATTAATTAATAATGCAATTTCAGATGTATGTATTATATGAGTATGTATAGCCATATTTATTAAGGATTATTACCCCTAGATAAAATATGAGATATCATCAAGCATCTTTGATGGAATGGGGAATACAATTTGTAGCAAGCAATTTTTTAACAAATACTTGATCGACATTCTTATCAACTAACAAACACTTGTGAGCAGATTGGATGATATCACTTAGTACATGTTTCAATGGCTGCTCGTGTATCTTGACAACAGATATCATGTTTTGATGTTTTCATCTTTAATGGACCGGGGAATGAGATCACATGCAAGAGAAATATTTTCACATTAATCCATGCAGAACCCACATGCTTCCAGATAGGAATATCTTGTACAAAAATTATCTTAAGATAAATACGAAATATCACCTTATACGAGTTTTAAGGGAACATGAAATAGGATTCTCAGCAAGAAAAAAAATAGTACATGGATACATTCTCATCAGACTTATATGTGAGGTAAGAAATATTTGTTTACAGATTGATTTATATCACTGGGTCCATGTTTCAGTCATTGGACAACCATGGTTCTACTGAAGAGATACATCACAATTCACAACAATAAGATTAGATATTACTATACTTTAATTAGATATGTGTCATCAAATTTATAGAAAAAAAACACAGATATCCAAATAATCAAATAAATATGCTGATAAAACATAATTCATGATGGATCCATTGATGTTGATGTCGAATTATAGATGTTGATATTTTTTTCTGTAAAATTAACCGAATTTAACAAATATTTTCTTTCGTAAGACTGGCTTTGCACGATTTGACTTATGAAAAATACTTACATATGCATTAGATTTTAGTAAATATAGACTAAGAAGGTAATCGTACAACCATATAGTCGAGGATTAGAGCATATCCACCGACGGCATGCATCGGAAACGATGCGGGGAGGTTGGTCATCAGCGTTAAGGGCCTCCCGCGCGGAAACCAAAATGGCGAGGGCGGCGACTGGCCGCGCGTCGTCCACCTATCTTACCCACGCGCCTTCAATGCGCGTCCGCCGCCTCCCTTAAAACCCCACCGGAGCGCACTTCTCTCTTTTCCCTGCCGCCCAACCCTAGCCGCCCCCGTCCTCAATTTCCGCGCGAACAACCACCCACGCACCCCGCCGACGCGATGGCGCACAACGACCAGGCCGGCGGCAGCAGCGGCGGCATGCTCCGCTCGACGCAGCTGACGTTCGACGAGGCAGACGTGTTGTACTGGCGGTGCCATCCCTATGCCAGTACAGTACAAGTTGCCGCACGGCTGGCACGTCTCCAACGGCGGCTTCGCCGTGCGGCCACCGCCACCGCCATCGCCAGGACCACAGACGCGGGCCCTCGCCAGGGAACGGCGGGCCGAGATGACGCCGGAGGAGAGGAGCCTGCCGGAGAACGCCGTCGAAAGCCCGTCCTGGGCATGACGCTTCAAACACGAGCGCACCGTCGAGCTCGCGCGGACGGACAACCCCTCGGGCGGCCGCTTCAACAATGTTGGCCGCCTTGCCGGGTGGTACGGCCACTCTGTCGATGACACGCTCCGCCAATACGGCTTCCGTCCACGCGTCCGCGGGCAACAGGAACCACTATACTTCCCGCAGGCGGCGAACATGGCGCCGCCGCCTACCCGGCAGAGGGCGCCGGAACGGACCGCGGCGTTCGAACCTCGCGCACCGGATCGTCTTCCATTGCGCACACGCGCTCGGCCGCACCTCCTTCCGGAGGCGTCGTCATCCGTGACGACGCGAGGCGCGCGTCCTCTGCTCCGGCTCGTCGGACGACGGGGTCGGGCCGCCGCTCCCGCGTCAAGGAGGAGGATGCCTCGCCACTACTTCCGCCGGCGAAGAAGCAATGGTGGGAGCAGGAGGCCAAGGCGCAGGCGGCCCTCCGTGGCGGCGGCGATGAGGAGGAGTTCCCCGCCCTAAACTTCATCCTCGGCCGCTCCGTCGACGAAGACTATCGTCACATCGCGATCGATCCGCGGCAGGCGGCGGGGTGGTTCGCCAGGGACCACGGCGCCAACTACGTCAGCCTTGCCGGACCATCCGATCTACCGACGCCAAAGGAGGAGAAGGCCGACGAGGAGGAGGCCCACAACGTCGACAGCTGGTCCTTCAGGTCATCCAGCGGTGATGACCTGGACTTCAGCGCCTTCGACTCTCAGCGCCTCTAGTTTTTTTTAGTTTGTTAGTTTGAAATCGCGTTAAATTTGTACAAATTTCGTTCGAACTTCGTATGAATATCATTTTGCAAATTTGAAATTAAATTTCAAAATCTATCGGAGCTGGCGTATTGGGGACGCCAGTGTGGGAGCAGCGTCCCCAAATAGAGGATGCTATACCGGCGTCCCCAAACGGAGGTACCGACGCGCTACCGACGCTTATTTGGGGGCTGTTGGTGGAGATGCTCTTACAGACAGGTGAAACTTCAGAGCATCTGGTACAAACAACCCACTGATTCATGCTGGTGAAAAAATATCCAGTGTGGACTGATAGCCTATGACGGTTGGAAAAAAAGTTGACAATTGATGTCACACTATGTTTCCAAAAGTAAGCATCGCATCGGCCATTACATCCGTTGTTGTGCCACGTGTCAAGCTGAAGCCAAATCATGGTTGATTAATTGAATCAAGTGCATGTGTATCCTCCTTGCGCGCCGCTATAATATAAAACCACACGACAAAGCGGGCATGCTCAGGCCGTATCATTGCCAAGCCCAAACAAAAAGATAGAGAAAATAGAAAAGGAGGGCAACACCGGTAGATTAACGAAAACAAAGACGGCCCGCAATCAGTGGGCCCTACGGAGAAGTTCCAACATGTTCCTAGTACGCCGCGTACCAAGCTAGACCTTCAACAAGGAAGCGATGACAACGCCGCTACTGACCGGACTAGTCCTAGGGTTTCCCCCGGTAAGTGGAGAGGATTGGGTAAGGGTACACCTGATGCCCTTCAAGAAGGAAGAGAGGTACATGCGGGTGTAACTGCGTCGGTGTCAGACGAGTCGAGAGGGATTTCTCTGGACCCCTAAAACCAATACCCTAGATGTTCTAGAATGCTCGACCTAACCTGCCTCCAACCAGCACGCGCCACCACGATCTTGAAGCTATCCTTGTCGTCTCACTGTGGTAACGTTGCGAGGCATAGAGGAAAAAAAGGGGACAACAACCGCGCGGGAGGGACAACCATCACCGCTTGTGCGGTAGCCGACCGGACGTGACAACCGAAACACACCGAGCCCCTTTTGGCCCAGCCATGCCCAAACTGTCCCGTAAAGTTTCCATCGTCACGCAACAACAAGCCGAAATACATCGCCACCACCACCGACACACCGCATCCACCTCCGGGAGCTTTGTCCGTGCCTATGACAGCCCACCCAGACCAAAATGGGGCCCAAAGGGCACAAATCTGGGTCGGGAGGGCGTTGTCAGCTGTGCGCCGACGGCCAACTAGCCGCCCTTAGGCCACCACGTCGCCCCGCCGCACCGGATCTGTATCAAGCCGAGGAGCACCGCCGCGGGTCATTGTGTGCCGCGCCACTGTACCACGCGCGCGGGGAAAGTCCAGCTGCTGTTGCCGGCACCGCACAGGCAATGCCTGGCGGCCCGTGGTGGCAGTGGCGGAGAGGGGGAGTAGACAAGGTGGAGACGACCTGGGTCAGCTAGGGTTGCCCCCGCTTGCCCGCACGGGGGTGAGGTAGGAGCGATGCGCGTCAGGAGGAGGAGAGGAGGGGCGCGGACTCCGGTGGGCAGGGGTCTGGTGGCGGGTGCGCGGTGTACGTAGAGAATAGAGCGCAACACGATATAAGATCGGCCAGTGTCAAATCAACTCTACTAGATCCTAGAAAATGTCCTAAAACCGGAAAATAACTAGTTTTAATCTACAAAACATGATCCAAATAGATCTCTCAAAACGGTTCGATACTCCAGAAAAATCCAGCCCTTTCCTCCATCACATGAAAACGGTTATTCTGCTTATAGTAGGGGTAATATATGTGGTAATATCACACATCTCAAGGCATTTTGGTGACATCACATGACAATAAAAGAAAAAAAAGTGAGGTGGTAATTTGGTGACATGACATGACATGACAATAAAAGAAAAAAAAAGTGAGGTGGTAACTAGCTATGTTACCATAACAACACACATCCCAAAGCAATAAGAGTCTACAACATAATTAATTAACACATTGCATGAAACCACATCTAAGTTATTACCCACTATGGAGATAGTAACTTAAACTAGTAACATGACATATGTTACTAGGCTACGGCGAGCTTCTTCCACAAATGTGAACTGGGGGTGCCACCAAAGAACCAGTGCAGCGCGGCACTCCCCGATATTGCCACGGGTCGGGGAGTATGAAGAAACAAGAAAGATCCCTGTAAAAAAACAAGAAAGATGGAGCTGAGACAACGAATCGCCGGTGACTATTTGTTGGAGGTTCTAACCTGCCGGAGGGAATCTATTTTTGGCAAGTAACGATTTTATTGATAGGGTGATTAAGGCTAAAGGTCAAAGGGAGAGGTCAACATGCGGTATAATTAACAGGAAAATAATTGCACATCAAATCCCTAATTTTTCGGTTTGCGGTGGAAAGTTTTTGGGGTCACCTAACCTCACGGGTATCAAATCACTACTTCCCCCAGTTTTCCTTTCCTACCGCAAAGCAAGAAAGGAAAGTTGAAGCCAAACATAGATATTCCTTGCATTCCCTCAGTCAATTACGCATCCCATTAATTCCACGCCTCATTAATTTTGCAAGCTAAACCGTGATTGATACATTGAGTTGCCAGAAAGTAGATACGACGCAATGAAAAGTAGATCGGACGAAGCGGAGACTCTGAGATTAGATTAAACGGTCTGGATGCTTCCAATCTCCTTCACCAAACGCGTTGTATGACTTACGACCAACTGGAATATAATAGTAAAGAGATACAAAAATATGTGATGGTCATAATTACTGTCAGTCAGTTTATTACCTGCAATTTCAGATTTCATATTCATATTTGAAGAGGGAAAATTAAGAGACTTGAAGTTGTGTTTTATTTGCAATTCCTCCAGTGGTTTATTTCATATGAAAAATAACTGGTGATTAGAATTTGTAACTGATGTTTTCATGAAGATAAAACTCCTATATTATGATACATATACAAAATGCATAGCACATCTGCCTCTAATGTTGTGATACAGACAAGTTTTTTTAGCAAATCCTCACAGCAATTTATTGATTATACCAGAAAATGTTGAAGGAGAGATAGTTACCGGTGGCTGTGACGACGACATGGATCGAATCGAGGTCGAAATCGTTGGGGCAGGGCAAGGAAGTTGGGGAGGATGCAGGGACCGGGCCTTCCTTGATGCGTATGCAGGAGGCCGGCGCCGTCCTTTGGGTTCAGTGGGGAAGGTCGCTGCGGAGGGAGGAAGAGGTCCACGGTCCGCCGCCGGGCCGGAGCGGAGAGCTCGTTGGCGCTGGATGCAGGGGCGGGCGCCGTCCACACTGGAGGACAGCCGGCGACGCAAGGCGAGCACAGGAGGGGTGCATGGGGGAGGAGGGGCGGCCGCGCTCCTTCCCTGCCGGAGCTGACGGCGGCGGGTCACCGGCTCTGGAGCGGCGGCGGCTCCAGTGCGGGAACCCTAGCTCGGGGACGGTGTGGAAGGGGACGAGTGCAGCCGTGCGGGAGAGGAGAAGGATGCGTCTGGGTGTACCAATTCACGGGAGAAGCTCGGGAAACTGCTCGGGACGAGTTTCTCGCTACGTGAAGAAATTGGGCTTCACGGTGGGAGGAAGCTGGGTAGAAGCTGGGCTGATATTTTGGGCTTCAGCGGTTTGGGACCTAGAAACTGGGGTAGAAGCCCAAAAGAAGTCAGCCTAAGTTACTCTCCACTAAGTTAGCCGGAGTGAAACTTCAGCACCAACTGCTTTTGTCAGCAGCGGTGGCGTGACTCCCGAGCTCGATTTCACGTCGAGGAGACTTGATTCGACATCAATCGATTTGATTTCCCGCAACTATTTCCTGCAAGTTACACCCATATGCGCGCATCTTCTTCCTGTGCCGATTGGACAACATTTAATTTCTTATTTTAGATTGCCTTGCATAAGGATACATATTCATCCATGCCAAAACTAAAAATAATGCGTATTCTTTCCCAATGTTCCAACACACACGGCACCATAATGTGACTGCATACCAAATTACCAATTTCAATTGATAAATCGTAGCACTTGTAGGATTGATACTGACAATGTGAGCAACCATGTTTTCGATACCACTTCGGCTTTACTCTACCATCTTATCTTAAATCTTCAGGTTGAACCACTGTGTTCAGCCGCGTAGGAATTTACGCCGACGGCCAAAACTACAAACAGATCGGCCCATTATTTAGTTGGCAACTCGGCTTATAGTTTTCTCAGGCTGGATCACCTTAGGCTTTGGGGATTATTTAACCTCTTGGTAACTCTTCGGCCCGGAACTATCTAGGGCCACAGCGTAACGAGGCGCCCCGCGCCACTGAAGGGACATGGCATGGGCTGTAGCACATCATTGTATGTTTTTCCTTTCTTTTTATATTTTTCCTTTTCTTTTCTTTTCAGTTTCCATTTTTTACTTTTCAGTTTCTTATTTCTTATTTTTTTTATGTTCTGAAGACTTGAAAATATTCGCCCTTTGAAGAAATTGATGATGTGTTCCAAAAAAGTTATTCACCGTTAGAAAATGTTCACGATGTTAAATTTTTTGTTCACGTGGTTCAAAAAACATTCATGGGGTTAAAAAAGATAAGGTATCGAAAATACATTCATGGTCTAAAAAAAGGTTCCCAATTTGGAAAAAATGTCCATGAGGTTTCAAATAATACTCACGGGTTCAATGGTATTACACCTTTACACAATTGAACTAGAATGTTGTAAATATATCAAAACTTGATAAAACAAACTTTAAGATTTATTTGAAAAATTTATATTTTTATTAGGCACATTTGGGGTGGACCATAAAGCCACCTCTTGAGCACATTGAGAGTTTTTTATTGCTCAACAACAACTTCACAAAGAGGAGGCCGGTGAGACTGAGCCTATGGCCCAGCTTACAATCAATATACGCAGATGTTGTACATAGTGTATTGTTGATTATAAAAAGAATATTATGAATTTTTTGCCGTCGTTGTTTTGGATTATTCGATGAGATGCATTATGTATAGTGATAAATAAAGATGGATTGATTGCACAAAGATGGTGGAAGATTACATCTTTCTTGCTCATGTAAGTTAATTTGATTCACAAAGTCTATTTCATCTAGCCAATTTTTTCTATCATTTGGATAAATACCTTTTTTACATTTAGTGGCTACTTTGGGAAACTGACTATAAAGGCGCAAGACAACGAAGCGACCGTAAACTAAGACTTACTACCGAACATACATGTCAGTCCATGTATTTCCACATAATGAATTGTGTCTTATGTGCACATATATATTCTTTTTTTACTTAGCACTTTCTCAATAATATTATAAATTGATACTACAACAACGACATTTCATGATAATTTTAGACCATCACAAATTTTAACTTTATACTGAATGTTATGGATAAAAACCGAATAACCATTTTGATAGATCAGAAAACAAGATGGTTTGTGTTAATCTCTAACATGTAAGTTGTACTTATGTAACTCAATTTCATGATCTTTTTTGCACGAGAACTAAAATAACGCAGCCTTAAAATCCGCTATAGTGAAGCTATATGGCGCTATAGCGTATGATTCTGCATGCATATAATTTGGCAAAACATTACTCGGAATGCTACGGTGTGCTATTGCTCCCTCAGTTCACCTTTACTCTGCGTTTTGGCTCAAACTGAGATGCCAAGAAAAGCTTAGAAAGGGTTAAACTACTAAGTGAATGGACTGAAATGCCGCTTAAGACATCCATGGCGCACACGCAGCTAGAAATCAATGCATGCCCTTGCCACAAAATCAGCGCATGCATTGGCCTACTCCCTCCGTCCGCTTGCGTGTATTTCTAGTTGTAAGTTTGACCATAATAATACAAGATATATATGACAAAAATATACCATTAGAAAGATTAGATGTTTTACTTTTTAATGATAGAATTTTCATGTTGTACAATTAATGTTACGTTGGTCGAATTGATAGCCTAGGGATACAAACAAGCTCTATGAACTGAGACGGAGATAGTATGTCGCCTCGGCCGTCCGCTAATTAATTCCAGCCCAACGCATGAGGGACTTGCTGCGGGCGGGCAGGATTAAAGACGAGCCGGACTGATCGGGGGTAGGGGGATAGGATATCAACTACATAACACATGGTAAATCAGAAGAACAAAACTTAAAAAAAGTAGAACACAAGGTAAAGGTAAACAGAAGAAGTAGAAATGAGGAGAACTAAACGAAATATGCTAAACATGCAATACATAGATTTTCAAAACATAAGTTTCACATGAGTCCACTTTTTGAAACTTAATGAAAATACTTTTTTTTGTACCTTAGAGAATATGTGAGAAATATTATGCACATGGTTCGCGTGGAAAAGAACCGATGGAAGTTTTCTTAAAAAAATTTAAGCTCATTAGCGACAACCTTGAAAATTTATATACAAAATCAACGTGCACGTTTTAGAACATAAATTTTATTTTTAACATTTTATAATTTTCGTGCAAATTGATTATGCAATATTACATGGGTAAATTTTAATTCAATGCCTACATGTGCATTTTTCTACATTTTTTATAGCCTAGAAATAAAATTTTCACTAACATACAAAAAACTTGCATGGATCTACAGTCCGATGAGCACTTTTCGCAGAGCTCAACTATGTAAAACAGAGATTCCCTTGAAATACTCGTGCCAATAAACTAAAATCACGACACTTATTATGGATTAGAGGGATTGGGGTATGTTAAAATTATAGGGGAATGCCGATTGGGGTAGGCTCACAACGTGGAGTCGCCCTGCTAAGTGCTAACAAGGGAGACATGGTAGAGAGGGCCCGTGACAAGTGGGTCTGGCAGCACGGCGATTGGCATGCAAAATTTGTAGAAGGCCCAATCGGCCTGGTAGGCTAGAGCTGGATCACGTTCTGATCCGACTCACACACATGTAACATAGATGGAGGGTGGTATCCTCGTAGGCAAACCCTAGATGGTACGCAACCCTAGTTCACCGCTTAACGCCACACGCTTGAACTCTAGCGCCTCAGAGCCGCGTGCCATCCCCGACTCCGAGCACCCAATTATAATCGCTATATCAATGCAAAGCAGCAGGAAGTATGCCTTTTACTCTCTGAAGGGGTTGAACCTAGGTAACACGTGTCTTTGCACAATCTCGATCCGTAGATGGCTACGTCGAGACGCCACCCCTGCTCAGCACCTCTAAAGTTCTACCCCTGGACATGCCCACAACATAAACGGATCTTCATCCACTAGTCAAAACAAATATAGGGTGCGTTTGGTTTAAGCCCAAGCTAGCCCTACCAAATTTTTGGCATGACCAAACCAAGGGCATGACCAAAATTTTGGTAAGGTCTTGTTGTTTCGATTGTAGCCATTGCTCTTACAAAATTTGAGTAGAATAGTGCCTCTGTGTGGTTTGCACCAAGTAGTCTTGGCATGTGGTGACAAATTAAATTACCCAGTTCTTAATTTTATTCCAACCCAATCAATATAAACGTTAATAAAGTGTTTTTAAAGAATGCAGTCAAGAAAAAAATCATGAGCATGGATAATACGAAGCGAGTATTGCAGTTCGAAGTAGCTTAGCTGCTCACTACGAGCCAAAGAAATAGTACGTGGACCATCTAAAGATAAAAAAATATCCCGTTTCGGAGGTGGCGTTTTGGCTCATAGGAGCAAATGCTCTCATTATACAAAATAATTAAAAAACAATTTTAAAAATGTCAAAAAGTTCTGACATAATTTTTTTGGTGTACATCGTGACATTCTTTGTTAGTGCACAAGTTTTCATGGAGAAACATTATTTTATGTGGTGTGTATAAAAAAGACGAAAAAATGTCCTGTACGTAGTCGTGTTATAGCATCAAAATTTGTCTTTTTTACAGGAGCCACAATTTTTTTTAGTTTCTTTTGAAAGCTTGTGCACGAAAATAAAATGTGTAGATGTACATGAAAAAATTTACTTTAGAATTTTTTGACACTTCGAAATGTGGATTCACATAGTGGGAGCAAATACTTCTATGAGCCAAAGTGAATATCCCGTTTCCCAATAGTTTGTTTATGGGATGCTTCCTCATGGATTAGTATTAACTAGCAGAAGCTGGCTTAAAAAAAAAACAATTGAAAGCTGGATCGCTGTTGCATGTTCGATTGTACTCTAGCAACCAGAAATGTACTAATTACATGGGACCCACCAAGAGAAGCGGACGGAGGGGCAGCCAATATTTTGTAGGAGGATTTCCACGCCCTCGGCTCGCCCTCGCGCCGACAAAAATTACACCGGCGGGCCGGGGCACACTTTTTTTTGCGAAAAGGAGTAGATAATATTAAACCACGATTCTTACAGAAAGACCCAGCAAGAAAAGCAAAATTACAAAGAAGTCCATCTGGATCTCGTCTTCGTCAACGACGAGCAAGCCGTGCCGATGGCGCGCCGCTGCTGCACCTCCCTTTGACCTTGGAACGGAGGTGGCCCTCTGCAGACGGGAAGTCGTCGAACCTCGAACTCCGAAGAGCCTCCACCTTGCACCGTCAACTCCGACGTCGTGGTCAACATCACCAACACCTTGAAGAACTTCAACACCCGGATCCGCCGTCTCACGGACTCCGGCGAGGGACGGCCGTGCTCCACCACTCCAGCGAGCCGCGAGCACGACGAGGCCGGCAGATCCGCGGCAGAACTCCACCGGAGCGCCACCAACGGAGAAGAGGACCGCCGCCCGCAAAAGCCACTCCGGCCGCGCCGCCACCTTCTCAACGCCGCCGGCTAGCACCCAACCTAAACCTACACTATATACACGCCAAGATCCGTCGATTCCCCGTCCTCCCGCCGCCGGAGCGGCCGCCGGAGGGCGAGGAATCGAGCAGATCGACGGCGGCGAGGTGGAAAGGTCGGGGGGGTTCAGAAAATCTCCTTTCTCTACTGTAGACGGGGAAAGGTGAGGACCAAGGTTTCTCTAAGCATGGGCCGGGGCACACTTTGGCAAGCCAATTCGTGGGTAGTAATCCAAACGGTGGCCAAATTATGTGGGCTTGGCAATTATTTGGTATGGTACACATTGGTTATAAACCAAAGAGGTAATTGCACCGCAAATACAATAACTTGCACTCTATGTGCATTTTCATACAAAAACTTCCAAAGTGTGTTCAGGTGGTACAAGAACTTGTCCTAGATGTGCACAGTTGGTACAAGTGCTGTCTAGAGCTGCCATGCGTCCCTGGTCCACCGTCGAAGCGTTTTTGCAGAAAAGTCCTTATAGAAAGCGAGACTTTGCGCGCGACCAGAAGCTTTCCCCTCTCGTCTCCACTCGTCTCTTTCCCCTCTCATCTCCTCTCTGCGGCGGCGACCAGAAGCAAACCCTAGCTACGGCGAATGATGCATGGCGGACCAAGGGGAGGGGAGCATGGACAGCACGGGCCGAACGCCGCCGCCAGGGTTTTCCCGTTGCGGAGGGAAGCGGTGGAGGGGTAGGCCCGTGGCCCCAGCACCTGCTCCTGCTCCTGCCCGTCGCGGAGGGCTGCGACATGCGGTGGCGGAGGAAGGCCGTGGCAGTACTGCGGCGACAGAGGAGAGGGTTGCGGAGGAGAGGCAATGGAGGTACGACAAGCTGTACCAGAAGTACATGCTGCTGTACTGCTGCCTAGCATCGGATGAGGAGAGGGCGGCCATGGCAGAGCCCAATGGCTGGCGGCCGCCAATTCCAAGCAATGTCAGCTTAATTGGAGGAGCAGATTCGCGTCATGGAGGCTCAGGTGGACAGCCTGCGGCAGCCTCCCCCGCCACCACCCCCAGCAAACTGAACGAGGAAGACACACTACAAGAAAAGTTGCCATGGCCGACGAAGTTGACGTCGCGCCGTGGTTGCTGGTGTACCATGGCCGACGATTTTGGGTCTATCCGTTGTGCATGTCAAAACGTTTTTTTTCTTGTTTTTGAGGCCACCTAGCCCGACGAAACCGGCCAAAACGTTGCGTATGGTGGCCCGGGACGTGGTGCATCTCGAATTCTCGGGTTAGCCGGCCGAGTCAACGCAAATCCGCACCGCCGAGGGATGTAGGGCCCAGATGGCAGCCTCTCTGGCATTGTTTTTTTCTCGATCGCGCCATCTCGTTCAACGCTCTCCGATCGAGCCGTTTATGATGCAGGATCATGGGTCCCGCATGTCATCCTCTATGAACCAAAATTCTTCCTATTCTTGGATTTTTTTGACACCCTGATTTCTGGCTACTTCCTTTTTCTTTTGATCCCTTGCCGCCTTGGAAACGTTGAGACCGCTGCTGCTAATTGGGAACCGCATGTCATCCTCTATGAGCAATCAACTTTCTTTTCTTGGAGTTTTTTTTGGCACCTCAAATTTGGTCACTTGCCTTTTTCTTTCGATCCCCTGCCGCCTCTCAAACGGTGATACCGCTGCTGCTAAATGGGACCCGCATGTCATCCTCTATGTACTATAAAACTTTCTTTTCTTGGATTTTTTTGGCACCTCATATTTGGTCACTTACCTTTTTCTTTCGATCCCCTGCCGCCTCTCAAACAGTGAGACCGCTGCTGCTAAATGGGACCCGCATATCATCCTCTATGTACTATAAAACTTTCTTTTCTAGGATTTTTTTGGAACCTCATATTTGGTCACTTGCCTTTTTCTTTCGATCCCGTGCAGCCTCTCAAACGGTGATACCGCTGCTGCTAAATGGGACCCGCATGTCATCCTCTATGTACAATCAAGTTTCTTTTCTTGAATTATTTTTGGCTCCTGATATTTGGTCACTTGCATTTTTCTTTCGATCTCATACCACGTTGAGGAACCTGCAGGCTCATGGGACCCGCATATCATCCTCTATGTATTATAAAACTTTCTTTTCTTGGATTTTTTTGGCACCTCATATTTGGTCACTTGCCTTTTTCTTTCGATCCCCTGCCGCTTCTCAAACGGTGATACCGCTGCTGCTAAATGGGACCCGCATGTCATCCTCTATGTACACTCAAGTTTCTTTTCTTGAATTATTTTTGGCTCCTGATATTTGGTCACTTGCATTTTTCTTTCGATATCATGCCACGTTTGAAACGTTGAGGAACCTGCTGGCTCATGGGACCCGCATGTCATCCTCTATGTGCTATAAAATTTTATTTTCTTGGGTTTTTTTTCACCCTCTGATTTTTGGCTATTTCCTTTTCCTTTTGATCCCCTGCCGCCTTGGAAACGTTGAGTAAGCTGCTGACTCATGGGACCCGCATGTCATCCTCTATGTACAATCAACTTTCTTTTTCTTTTGATCTCAAGCCGCATTTGAAACGTTGAGACCGCTGCTGCTAATTGGGACCCGCATGTCATCCTCTATGTGCAATAAAGTTTTTTTTCTTGGATTATCTTTGGCTCCTGATATTTTGTCACTTGCCTTTTTCTTTCGATCTCATGCCGCCTTTGAAATGTTGAGTAAGCTGCTGGCTCATGGGTCCCGCATGTCATCCTCTATGAACAATAAAAGTTTCCTTTCTTGGAGTTATTTTTGACCCCTAATTTCTGACTATTTGCCTTTTTCTTTTGATCTCCTGCCCCCTTTGAAACGATGAGGACGCTGTTGGCAGGTCGGTCCCACATGTCATCCTCTGTGAACAATAAAAGTTTCCTTTGATGGATTTATTTTGAACCCCTAATTAATTTTGGATATTTCCTTTTTTTCCCTTTGATCCCCTGCCGCCTTGGAATCGTTGAGGATGCTGCTGCCTCATGGGTCCCGCATGTCATCCTCTCATAACGGTAAATGTTTTTTTCTTGGATTTTGTTTACCAAATGATTTTTGGCTAATTTTTCTTTCGATCTCCTGCCGTCTTTAAAACGTTGAGGACGCTGCTGGCTCACGGGTCCCACATGTCAGCCTCTATGAACAATAAACGCTGAGGATGCTGCTGCCTCATGGGTCTCGCATGTCATCCTCTTAGAACGAAAATGTTTCTTTTCTTGGATTTTGTACCAACATATTTTTGGTTTATTTTTTCTTTCCATCCCCTGCCGCCTTTAAAACGTTGACGACGCTGCTGGCTCATGGGTCCCCGATGTCAGCCTCCCCGTACAAGAAACATATAATATCTTGATTATTTTGCAGACAATAAACAGTGTATTGCGCTCTGAGCTATTTCAAACGGAAAATTAAATCTTTATTTTTACATAAACAAACTTATATGTTGAATCTCCTTGTTTTTTTGTCTTTGCGAAGCATAGGACTTTCCTGTTTTTTTTTTAGAAAATTCGGAACTTTCCTGTTTTGGAGTGGGCTGAAATTGTACGAGTCAAAAGGCCAAGCAGGATAGTTCGAAGGCCAGAATGTCCGATGCAGCCCAATTGAAATCTTTCTTGTTGGATTTTTTTCACCCCCTGATTTCTGGCTACTTCATTTTTCTTTTGGTTCTGTGCCGCCTTGGAAACGTTGAGACCGCTGCTGCAAAATGGGACCCGCATGTCATCCTCTACGTACAATAAAATTTCTTTTCTTGGAATTTTGTTGGCTCCTGATATTTGGTCACTTGCCTTTTTCTTTCGATCCCGTGCAGCCTCTCAAACGGTGATACCGCTGCTGCTAAATGGGACCCGCATGTCATCCTCTATGTACAATCAAGTTTCTTTTCTTGAATTATTTTTGGCTCCTGATATTTGGTCACTTGCCTTTTTCTTTCGATCTCATGCCACGTTTGAAACGTTGAGGAACCTGCAGGATCATGGGACCCGCATGTCATCCTCTATGTACTATAAAAATTTCTTTTCTTGAATTATTTTTGGCTCCTCATATTTGGTCACTTGCCTTTTTCTTTCGATCTCATGCCACGTTTGAAACGTTGAGGAACCTGCTGGCTCATGGGACCCGCATGTCATCCTCTATGTACTATAAAAGTTCATTTTTTTTGTTTTTTTCACCCTCTGATTTTTGGCTATTTCCTTTTTCTTTTGATCCCCTGCCGCCTTGGAAACGTTGAGTAAGCTGCTAGCTCATGGGACCCGCATGTCATCCTCTATGTCCATCAACTTTATTTTCTTGGATTTTTTTGACCCCCTAATTTCTGGCTACTTTCTTTTTCTTTTGATCTCAAGCCGCATTTGAAACGTTGGGACCGCTGCTGCAAAATGGGACCCGCATGTCATCCTCTATGTAAATAAAGTTTCTTTTCTTGGATTATCTTTGGCTCCTGATATTTTGTCACTTGCCTTTTTCTTTCGATCTCATGCCGCCTTTGAAACTTTAAGTAAGCTGCTGGCTCATGGGTCCCGCATGTCATCCTCTACGAACAATAAAAGTTTCCTTTCTTGGAGTTATTTTTTACCCCTAATTTCTGGCTACTTGCCTTTTTCTTTTGATCTCATGCCCCCTTTGAAACGATGAGAACGCTGTTGGCAGGTCGGTCCCACATGTCATCCTCTATGAACAATAAAACTTTCCTTTGATGGATTTATTTTGAACCCCTAATTAATTTCTGGATATTTCCTTTTTTTCTTTTGATCCCCTGCAGCCTTGGAATCGTTGAGGATGCTGCTGCCTCATGGGTCCCGCATGTCATCCTCTCAGAACGGTAAATGTTTATTTTCTTGGATTTTGAATAGCAAATGATTTTTGGCTTATTTTTTCTTTCGATCTCCTGCCGCCTTTAAAACGTTGAGGACGCTGCTGGCTCACAGGTCCGACATGTCAGCCTCTAACATTAAACGCTGAGGATGCTGCTGCCTCATGGGTCCCGCATGTTATCCTCTCAGAACGAAGATGTTTCTTTTCTTGGATTTTGTACCAACAAATTTTTGGTTTATTTTTTCTTTCCATCCCTGCCGCCTTTAAAATGTTGACGACGCTGCTGTCGCATGGGTCCCCAATGTCAGCCTCCCCGTATTAAGAAACATGTAATATCTTGATTATTTTGCAGACAATAAACAGTGTATTTTGCTCTGAGCTATTGCAAAGGGATAAATTAAATCTTTATTTTTACATAAACAAACTTATATGTTGAATCTCCTTGTTTTTTTTTTGTTTTTGCGAGGCATAGGACTTTCCTGTTTTGGAATGGGCTGAAATTGTACGAATCAAAAGGCGTCCAGCGGGATAGTTTGAAGGCCCAGATGGCCAGAAACAGCCCAATTGAAATATTCCTTTTCTTGGATTTTTTGACACCCTTATTTCTGGCTACTTCCTTTTTCTTTTGGTCATGTGCCGCCTTGGAAACATTGAGACCGCGGCTGCAAAATGGGACCAGCATGTCATTCCTCTATGTACAATAGAAGTTTCTTTTCTTGGATTATTTTTGGCTCCTGATATTTGGCACTTGTCTTTTTCTTTCGATCTAATGCCGACTTTGAAACCTTCAGACCGGTGCTGCAAAATGGGACCCGCATGTCATTCTCTATGCACAATAAAGTTTCTTTCCTTAGATTATTTTTGGCTCCTGATATTTGGTCACTTTCCTTTTCCTTTCGATCTCATGCCGCCTTAGAAACGTTGAGCAAGCTGCTGGCTCATGGGTCCCGCATGTCATACTCTATGAACAATAAAAGTGTCCTAAATTGGATTTATTTTTTACCCCTAATTTCTGGCTATTTGCCGTTTTCTTTTGATCCCCTGCCCCCTTTGAAACGATGAGGACGCTACTGGCAGGTCGGTCCCACATCCTCTATGAACAATAAAAGTTTCCTATGATGGATTTATTTTTGACCCCTTTTGATCCCCTGCCGCCTTGGAATCGTTGAGGATGCTGCTGCCTCATGGATCCCGCATGTCAGCCTCTCAGAACGGTAAATGTTTCTTTTCTTGGATTTTTTTTACCAACTGATTTTTGGCCTTTGTCTTTCGATCTCCTGCCGCCTTTAACACGTTGGGGACGCTGCCGGCTCAGGGGTCCCACATGTCAGCCTCTATGAACAATAAACCTTTACTTTGTTTGATTTATTATTGACCCATAATTTCTTGGTATTTGCCTTTTTCTTTCGATCTCATGCCGCCTCTGAAACGTTGAGACGCTGCTGGCTCTTGGGTCCCTGTCAGCCTCTATGAACAGTAAAAGTTTCCTTTGTTTGATTTATTTTTGACCCTAATTACTGGCTATTTGCCTTTTTTTATCCCCTGCCGTCTTTGAAACTAAGAGGACGCTGCTGGCCCATGGGTCCCACATCTCAGCCTCTCTGAACGATAAACCTTTCCTTTCTTTTTTTCGATCCAGTGCCGCCTTGAAAACGGTGAGACCGCTCCTGCAAAACGGGACCCATATGTCATCCTCTATGTACAATAAAAGTTTCTTTCCTTGGATTATTTTTGGCACCTGATATATGGTCACTTGCCTTTTTTTCCGATCCCCTGCCGCCTTTGAAACGTTGAGGATGCTGCTGGCTCGTGGGTCCCACATGTCAGCCTCTATGAACAATAAACATTTCATTTCTTGGATTTATTTTTGACCGCTGATTTCTGGCAACTTTGCTTTTTCTTTCGATCCCCTGCCGCCTTTGTTAAAGTTGAGGACGCTGCTGCAAAATGCGTCCCACATGTCAGCTTCTCTGTACGATAATTGTTTCCTTTCTTGGATTTTTTTTCCACGGCTGGTCGATGGGTCCACGATGTCAGCCTCTATGTACAAGAAATATGTGATTTCTCGATATGTTTTAACCCAAGATATGTAGGATACTTGCTTTTTCTTGATCCCTTCTGTTTGTCTTTACCTTCAAATGTTGAGGGACGCTACTGGCAAATGGGTCCTGCTCTAGCATTCTCAACTGAAGGAAAAACTGAAATATTGCCTATTCATTTGTTTTTCGTACTCCATGCACCTAATCCATACTAACTGTTGATCCAGGTTTTAGTTCAACTTAATTAGTTCAAATTTGATCTACGAGGAAGTATGTAATATATTTTGGGTTCACAACACTACACTTGTTAACAACAATCTGATGAAGAGGTTTGTCATTTTTTTAAACTACAAATACACTCAAAGATCTTGCAAACTGATAGAATAAATCTTGGAACTTTAAATAATTTATGAAAATTTTGAAATCGACTATATGAATATATCAAAATATAGATCCCATGTAGATGCGCATACTGGCTATGCGCATTTAAAAAGAATCATAATCCTAATTGATACGAAATAAAAATAACTTTATATGTAGAATCTCGGTTTCTTGAGGGCCAATCATAGGATCTCCGTGTTTAAATCAGGAAGGGCCCCAATGGCATGAGTCGGAGGCCCATTAAATGTTTTTGGATTGTTATCAGCGAAGTAAGTAGGCTGACATCAATCACCATGTACATGGCCGGCGGCAGCCCAAAAGTACAAACAATTGGCCCATGCAGGGAAGGTAGTACTTTTTTTTATTGGGAAGGTTGTCTGGGCTAACCCCCAAAAAAAAAGTGGTGCTACATGGGGTAGCACTTGAACCCGGAATGAGACCATGAACAGTAAATATGCTACATGCTACAGTACTTAGTTCTTAGCTATCTATTTTCGATCCAACGTCCAAATCTACAAGTCAACCAACTGTTCATCTGTGCTTGCTGATGTCAAGGCACTGGATCCTGGACGCTTGAACCCATGATCGTTACTGAGGGTTGCCTATTTGCACATAATATGTTTTGTCACGGCACTTCACTAGTTTGTGCAAAACATATCCAACAGCATGATTCGAAAAACATCACGTTTTTTTCTTTACGGAAACAACAGAACATCTCATGTTCATCACAATCCAGCCAACATAAGCACATAATAATTAATAGTACAACTAGAGAGCTGTACATATAAATAAGTTTTGTCAAGCTTCATGCACTAGCCAACACAACCAAAAGTCAGAACTGATGGAAAGGGCTAGGCAATCCACTTATACATCTCAACACCCCTCCTCACGTGTGACCGGAAGAAGGGAAGAGGTCAACACAAGGAGACTCTCAAGAGGCATATACGTGGATTCCGAAGAGGGCAACGGAGGGCAGCACCAATTTTTAGGATAAATTACGAAAGCCAGGTCTCGAACTCGAGACCCTGGGCTCTGATACCATGCCAAGCTTCATACACAAGCCAACACAACCAAAAGTCCGAACTAATGGAAAGGGCTAGGCAATCCACTAATCCAGTAATGGTACCATCATGTTCACCACAATGCATCATTATACTATTATAGACCAGCTCTCTCTACGTAACATTTGTAAGACAACTTAATACAGCTGTGATTCATTTTGTTGCCCCAATGATGGGTGATAACCCGAACACCATATAACCTTCTCACAGCAATTGTAACCAAATATGAGCACCTGCAATGATTTGGTGTCAATCTTCTTGAAGGTCAGGAGGTATCCTACCTTCAAGTCATGTGCTTTGACAAACTCTGGCCATCCCGCGTCCATTAAAACATTGCCATCTTGTTGCTTCAGGTCCACAATCCAGGTGCATGCAGTGGACATCTTCAGGTTGATGGAGTCTGGACACCCACCGTAAAACCAGGGTGGAACACGACTGGGGATGGTAATCACCTCTAACTCCGATGTACATAGTACCTTGCGTAAGCTGTCACGGTATTCTCCTCATCGATGCGCCTAAACACCTTGCACACCGGGCTGGCTCTACAGATGTCTCCTTCCATGATAAGCTCTCTCCAAGCTTGAGCTTCTTGTTTGAACACTGCAAAAAGAGGCCTCAATTAGATAATGCCTCTAGCTTCTGACCGTAATTCCAAGCAAATGCATAATCAAAGGCACCTAGCAAAGTCAGCAGATCATTGTTCTTATCGAACACACAGTCTGAACAATAAGCTTCTGAATCTAGCTAGGATGATATGTACAACCTTGTATCATCAAATTATTCAGCATAGTGTATCATTGTATCGCAGAAGCCAAATCGATATAAATAGTAGCTATGAGAATAGAAATCAAGCTAGCATGAGCCATGCATGCTTGCTGGCTAGGTCTAGCATCAGAGTAATGCATCCGCAGCTCATCATCCGCCAAGACAGATCGACCAAGCAAACAAAAAATCAGCGTCGGCCTAAAGAGTCCATAAGCCGTACATGCATGCTCGGTGTCCTCATATGTGATTATCGGCCGTGGATTGACCAATATCATATTTGAACGATTATTATTGCACACATTAGATCCAGTCCCAACCTAGCTAGCATGCGTGCATGTGTAGCCCGAGTCCTTACCTCAGGATTAATATATACACTGGATGAGAGAAATAGTCTATATCAAACAATGCTAAGCAACCGGCAATACAGCTTAGATATAATAAAGATGTGACCGGCAACGCTAGTGATTCGTGGGAAACATACCACCATTGCAGCCATGGACCGAGAGAATCAGGGATGCCGCGCCGCCTTAGTGGAGTTTTTAGGTGCGACGTCGCCGCATCTCGTAGAGGACGGAGTCCAAGCCGCGTAGTCCGAGCGGTGGTGGACGCCGGTGGTGTAGGGAGAGGACTCGTGGGAGATGGACGGCGAGGATCCGGGGAGATCTGAACATGAGGGGGCTATGAGAAACCGAGAATGATACATCAGCAAGGGAATAAATGCGCGTGTCCCCCGGTCAAAAAATGCGCGTTTCTTGGAGGAACGAAGCTGTGCACGCAGGAATCCACACAGAAAACTTCACCCGGCGGGTCACCGGGCTTTATCGCATCTGGTGGGGCCCGGACCTACATACCAGTGAGACAGGTCGTGCGGGTTATGATCCGATCAGTGTGCACACGTAAATTGCATTCAGTAGCTAAGGGCCTCAAAGCTACGTTGTACTATACGGTATATCCATTTATTTTGGTAAAATGAAAACGATACTCCATCCGATCCTCATTACTTGATGATAAAATGGATATCTCTACAACTAACAAAAGATCTCAAAAAAAAATGGAATCGGAGGGAGCATTAAGAGGTGTCAAAAAACTGCAAACAAACATGGATGTAAGCAGTTGAGTATTAAACCAAAGGCGTAAAATACCTTTATATCTCGACCATGTAACAATGAATATGAGAAGTTTTGGGGGTTTGACCATCTGCACTTGTGTTCGCTACAATCGTTCGCTACAATCAGATCAAAAAAATTGGTCACTTTTACACTTTCTAAAATAAAATGTTGAGCTCCATGTAGCTAGGTATAATACAAATCATCAGATCGCACATTGAAACTACCGCAGCATATCACAGTAAATTAAAGTAAAATAAAACATGTCTAACATATACTATATTAGCTAATTAACAAAGTCTCATCACATTGTATCTGATCCCCAGTTCAGCTTAATACAAAAACCAAGTTCAGCATGAACATCAGCAGGGCACTACCCCAGGTCCAAAAGCAGCATCTAGTTAATTCAATAAAATATTGAGGTGTTTCGATCCCCTCTTCCTAAAAGCACCGGCAGATCATGCATGCAACTAAGGGTGATCAGCACAAAATATTACCCTCTGGGTGGAGGTGTTACAGTCGTAGATCAACACATTCATCAAGGAAGTGTCTTTCACCTCGAAGACGAGAATGTCATCGAGCTGCAGTTCATGCGCCTCTGCAAACCCGGACCAACCATCCTTCAAGACCAGTTCACCCTGGTACTCATCGATGTGCACATACCAGGCGCAGCCTACGCTGGTCTTGAGCTTGATAGGCCTGGGAAGAATCCCTTTCAGACATTGCTTGAATTCTCTGGGGATGGCCAACATATACATGTCATCGTTGCCGTCCAGTTGCACATAGAAGCGCGAGGGCTGAGGAGGGTCCGCCGAGTGACCAACCCGTTTAGGGCGGCCTTTCCCTCGCCTTTTTAATATACAACGTTGAATTGCTGCATCACGCCTGCCCGTCACCTTTGGCTTTTTGGCTAGTGAATTTCTTTGAATTCTGAACTCGAGGGGGTGCAGAGGACATGTACAATCGACATTCCTAAGACGTAGTTGCTCATTGACGTTGGAGCGAGTTTGCTTCTGCATCTAGTTAAGCACGGTATATATCAATCAACAGCATATAAATCAGAACGTAACATACATGGAGAAAATGCATCTAGCTATCTCTTTAATTAGTTTGCACAAAATCTAGCAGCAGCAAGACAATTTGATTTTACATGTACTGAGCAAGCTTTCAGACTTTCTGAAACAGGTAACATGGAGCATATATTTGTATGTTCAGACTGCGAAACCCTGCTCTGTGATGGATACTATTACTTAACATCTTTTTTCCAGAACTAGTACTTAACATCTACTGTTTCCCATCATTAAAAAAACATTTGCAGAAGAATACTACTACGGTTTCCCATCATTAAAGAAAAAAGAACTTGTTAAAACCCCAACTATCATTGACTACTTACACCTGCATCCTAGTGAGTTCAGGACAACTTACAGCCACTTTTGGTGGTGCCGCCACCGGAGAAGACCGTGCCGCGGGGGTTGGGGTCAGCGCAACCGGAGTAGCTGGTGCCGCCGCCAGGGAAATCAGTGCTGAGCCAGATGGTGCTTCCAGCGGAGAAGAAAGTACCGCAAGAGATGGAACCGATGCTGCCAAAGGGTAAGAAACGGATGTACCCGTAGATCCTTCTCTAGTCACGATCTGGATAGAAGAGACTGGACGTCCATCAAGCTGCTGGAGGATGCGGTGGATCAAATCGGCTGAGTTCAGGAAATATCGGCGATGTTCATCTGTGTCGGCGGCCGTTACCGCCAGGCAGCTGCCGGTGGAGGGAGGAGGCGAGCCGTTCATGGCAGTCATTAGTGTAAAAGAGGTGAAGTAGGTGGGAGAGATAGAGGGTTCGGGACTGAAGTAATTGTAGTCTGCTCTCTCTTTTTTACAAGCATGCGTCCTCAGGCAGATTTTTTTTAGATGCGTACTCAGGCTGCTTTGTCAAACCAGGGCCTCAATGAAGCCCAGTTAACTATTTCTCCGCTAAAAGCGCGCTATAGCATATCTAGAGGGTCCACGCTTAGTAATTTTGCTCGCTGAGGTGCTATTTGCGAAACAACATGCTATATCGCCCTAAAACTTCATAGTGTTAGCGCGCTATTTTTTTCAGGCAAGTTGCTTTCACTTTTTCGTGGTGATGAACTACAATCTGTTGGTTCCACTTCTAAGTGAGAAGATAATATCGCTAATGCTAATATGTTTTAATAAATAATTTATACTATGTTATTGCCTTGTGAAATGTTGATGTTAGCCTTCTAAAATACTTGATATCTATTTCTATATGTGGTTATGTATGTATGATTCAGTCACTTTTGGACTATATATATCTATTCGCTCTAGTAAAATTATTTATTTTTAGGCTATATTTAGTATTATTTTGAAAACGCTATTTAAAATATACCACACTATTACCACGATATAGCGTTCATATCGTTTGAAGGAGGCTGCCGCTAATTCATTTAGCACGCTATTTTAAAACTTAAGACGCGTTTGGCGGCCTGCATCCAGGCTGGTGGGGAAATACCGTACCCAAGTGCTTAAAAGATTGCACCTTTTAGCAGGAAAACATTAGGGCACGTCCAACACAGGCGCTACTGCAAGGGCGCTAGGAATTATTTCCTCGTCGTTTGGCGGTTGGAGTGGTGAATCCCTGCGGTAGGCCTACTGTCGACGCAAAAGAAAGCAGGGCGTGAAACTCTTTTCACCTGTCCTAGCTAAAGCACCGGAACCAACAGGAAGTCAGTCTGCCATCAGCAATTAGCGCTGCAAGGAGAGTACCTGGAGGATTTTACAATCTTTTGACATTCATTTGTTCTCTATTAGCGCCATATAGTATATAGCATTGTAATGCCCTTATACTCCTCTCAACATTAAAAAAAGGTGTGCATATACTAATAACAGTTGCTGAAATGAAACTAAAAATAAACAGACATGCACGGTTTACGAAGGATGGAAATACAGAGTTCATCACCATCCGTTTTAAATTATAAGATTAGATTACTTCAATGTGGGCTACATACACACTAAAATGAGTAAACATACACACTGAAATGGGTCTAGGTATATAAGATTCAGAAAAAAAGGAAGAGCATCTTAAGATACAGAACAGATTACTGAATTGTTCAAACATATCGTACAAAAGATTATTTTCTCCAGAAAGATTCATGGCTCAGTTTAGGGTTGCATCAACATGCGGATATTTTTCAGACTAGGCTTAAACCACATTGTCGCCTGTCGGGGAAATCCCCAACCATCTTCTGGAAGGGTGATAACTCCCATGAGCTCATTTTCCCCTTGCTGCAGGTTACAACGACTAATACAACTAAATGCAGGTTCCCGAAATGCATAGTACGCGATGTACACACAATTTGACCTCATGAATGGAGTCAATGTTCCATCAGGAGCATTGCCATCATTTATCTTCAGGTTCATTGGATAATTCAGTCCAATGAACAGAGAGTGTGTGCAAAGGCTATCAACTCGACTCCAATTGGGTCCAATCAGGGATAGATCTTTCTCAAAAATATGTATGACAGGGGCAGGATACTCTCGCAGGATAAGGCCATTACCATGATGCAGAACTTCTGCAGGCTCAAGGTGATCATTGCTACGTATATACCGATCTTCATGGATGATCATCAAGCGCTTGCCATCGGCTGATCGAGCTAAAAACCATCTGCCAGACGGTTCCTTCATCGGTGATGGGATCACGAATGGCAGGGCAAGGTGGGCATCTGCATTGTAAACGGAGACAAAAAAAATAGTGTTTGAATGGCTCAGGAAGACAAAAATACCAGTAGCTGCAACTTCACATTTGTAGGATCAAATGGAGGATGCAGTCATTATACTTGTATAAAAACTCAAAGAAATAAAATTGTTCCCATTTGAGATGTATGTTAATTACACTCATATTCATTGATGGTAGATACATGTCTCAACCTTATCTGATCCATGATAGTAATGCTTTGAGTACATCGAATATTCAAATAAATTGAAAGTTTGCATGCATCAATTGATGAAGAGGCCAGGGCTAAGCTCCTTATTCATATTCTGATAAGAGCATGCAGTAACTAATTCAGGAATGCATTCATATACTGCAATAATCTGGTTTGGGTTGACAGATTAGTGCACTGCATATACTACTGTAATTCGTTTGTAGCAATGGTTCAGTCAGGTTAGGATAATTAAATGGTGCACAGTCATTTGAAAGGTGAAAAAAAATCTTATTGACCAATTAGTTAATTCAGTTACAATATATCATGAATGGGCTTGATATTAAAATTTATTGCGAAGTATATCATATGGATTGAAGAATTACAGGCCTGTGATTGATCCCTGCAATATGTGGTGCCGGTCCACCCATCCACCGCAACAATGAAGCCGTTGTGCTCGATGGCGTCACTGTAATCTACACCCCAACTAGCAAGAGAGAATAACCTCCACTACTGGCTACCATTAGCCAGGTAAGCGAGTCCAGAATTGAATAGAGCGATGAGCTTGTAATCTGAGTAATGTCCAGCTTTTGTGGGCACTTCGCAAATTACAATCTTCAACAAAAACATGGCACGCCCATACATCATGTACCTTTCAGGAGGCAAGTCGGGGAAGCCAATCCATTCCTCCCGAAAAATGTTGCAAGTTTCCGACGATGGTAGGGAGATTTCTTGGTGCGTGTAGATGTTCGTGAGGAACCAGTTCCCACCACTGTCCACGCCGGCGATCCAGTCGCCGTTCATGCCAACCCAGAATCTATTTTCCATGAACGGCAGGATGGCTGTGCGCCGAGGATGGTCGAGGGGCACAACGTGGTACACCGTGTGGTGCGCACTACTATCATCATAGTGCCAATGGGCAGAATCGGGCATCAGCAAGCAGGGTCCATCCCAATGGTGTAGATTCATGTTGTCGGCGACATGGCGGCACAGCGTTTTGGAGCATGCGGCCAGCCGGACGTCGACTGTAACGTCCATACTCTGGGCATGCAATGAGATTGAACAGCTCGGCGGGGAGCTTCCCCCAGTCGCCATACAGCTGGTCGTCGTTCGATGCCGCCATGGAGACGAGAAGGATTTAAGAGGGCGGAAGCAAGTATGTGTGATTGGAGTTTTGTAGGAGAGTCGAGCGGGAAGGAGGAGTGTTATGTTCTGCGGAGGGGTGAGGAGAGAAAGCTATGCAAATGGGAGATCTAGAGGATGAAAAATTTGCTAGCAGCGCTTGGCAGTGGAGAACGATGATGGAAGTGGAGAGCCAAGGATGGAAACGATGGAGGTGAAGAGTAGGAGTGGATATGACTTTTTTATTCTTCAGCAGAAATTTGCATCGAGGCGCCGAGTAAAACTTTGGCTAGGATAGCACGCCACTACGTCCTGGTGCGATTCTTTGTCCCGTCAAATCAGTTTGACCACAGAAATGGTTTCTTTATTAGTACAGTATAACTTAATTTTTTCGAACAATATATACTACTCCATTTAATATACTCACTCCGATTCATATTACTTGTCAAATGATATGGATGAATCTTGAACTAAAATGTGTCTAGATATATCCATATTATAGTCAACTAATATGAATCGGAGTTTGTTTGGTTCAAAGGATTTCTAAAGGTATCTTGTACGGAGTAGGATTTTTACACATAGGGATTTTTCCTATAGAGCTTGCTTGATTCAAAGGATTGAGAACCCTCCAAAATACCTATGGATTGCTTTCTCTACAATCCTATCTCTTGGTAATATTGCTATGTGTCTATAACAACTATGAAATGAACTCAATCTCAATAGAAATTTCCTTTGTCTTTCCTAATCAAACAACTAGTTATTTTATGTCTTCGTTTACAAATTAAGATAATTTTTAGGTTATAGGTAATCATCGAGCTTATGTGATCATCTTTTATGATCAAACTTACTTGATCAGCCGCGGAGGCGCAAAGGAGCAGTGGTGTGCATTAATACGGCCGCATGGGGAAGGCACAGCTAGCGACGATGAGACGTATCGCCAGCATTGGCCTAGGGAACCGTCGCCACCATTAATAAAAGCTATCCCTTTGGGCACCATGTCTCCCACTACTCGTGTCACGCGCGCATGTGGGTTACAGATGGATGGGCTGGGGAAGCCGGACATAAAACATGACAACCAGGGGGAAAATGAATAAAAATAATACAAAGTCGAAAATATTATTAGATAGAAAGTTTGACTAAGTTTTTACCAAATGCATTAATATGCAAGATACAAAATCAATATTATTAGATAGAAAATAAATTATATTTTTATATGGTGTCTACAAAATATTATATGTGCTGATAGGTTTGGTCGAACTTTACTTGGTTTGACTTTTCAAGAAAAATATACTAAGCTTTAAGCATTGGAACGGAGGTATTTTTCGAAGCACCTACATGTCTTTAGAAGACAAAAGAAAACATGGAGTAAGGTTGTTTTTTGTGCAAAAGTTTACGTCAAAATCTGGTTATTTGTGTAAAAAGAATCTCAAATTGTGTTATGTGCAAAAACTGCACCAACAAATGGTGGTATGTGCAATTTCCTCCGTCACACAAAAGGCAAGCCATTGATTCATACTTAATTGTGAATAATTACAAAAGTAGTAGGCAACTAATAAGCGCACATGATTAAACTGCTATGCGAGATCTTCAGCCACCAGAAGTCGTTCCCGCGCCTCTCTAGCATTGAAAATCACGCGTTCTGCGACTTCCATCAAAGAGACAAGCTGAGCTTTGATCCGTTCTCCCAGATGAATGGCCTCGTCACAACTCCTACGAGCGCAGGCCGTGATCTCATCCACTTCTAGGAAAGACACTGCCTGCCTGTACCAAAATATCTTGATCCCTAACTCTCTGTTCTCCTCCCGCATGCTGGCAAGATCCAACTTCATCCTCCGACAGGATAAGCAAGGGGAGTGATCCTGCCAAAGGTAACAACAAACATATCGAGCGTTACCGGCAAACGAAATGCACAAATTAGCTGATTAACGAATGTGGTCACTAACATGTAGGACAGACTTAAGTGGTGTCTACATGTCAGTGACTCGAAGTACCAAAAACCATCAACCCAAAGTCAGCTAATATTAACCTCCGTCTTCAGCTCCTTCATCCTCTTGAACGGCGGGGAAGCTGACAACTTATCTTCTTCTACGACCTCTTGCTGGAACCTGACGTCGAAGGATGAGAGATCCTGCGAACGGATGTGCTGCGCCTGCGCGTGCGATTCCCTGTGGCGCTTCTGGCGTAACTCGGAGTTCTCGGCGCCGAGATGCGGAAGTTCCGCTCCCGGGGCCTTGTTGACCCTAAGCCGAGATAGCTCATGTGTAAGCCGACGAAAGATGTTCAAAATGTTATAGATCAGGCATATCATTACCAGTGCAAACGAGGTAAGTGAATCTCCGGGATCTCGCCCAACGACCGCGGTTGGTCCAATGCCACCACATCTTCTCCAAGATTGACTAACTCCTTTACATCATCTTCTCCGAGCTTGACCATCTCCTTTACATCATCTTCTGCTCCGAGCTTGACCATCTCCTTTACATCATCTTCTCCTGCGAGCTTGATCATCTGCCTCACATCATCTTCTCCGGCGATATCGAACCTCTCCTGCGGAAGATAACAGATATAAGTCCGAGTATTACCAGCAAAACGAAGGTAATTAAAAGAGGCGTAGTAACCCTTGTGTCCTGGCTCATCAACGGCGGGGACGCTGAGCCCGCATCGTCTCCTCCGAGATCTCCCTTCGCAGGCAGGATTGTTAGAGACAGTGTACTTCTGGTAGTAGTATTTATGCGTGGGGCGCCAGGGGGTCGAGAAGCTAGGACTGCATCTTCTCCTCCGAGCTCTTCCTTGGTAGACATGACAAATGAAACGAGGTGTGGGGGGCGTAAAGGTATAAAATGGCGGACGGCCGCCCCGCCTCGGCCCTCCAAGGCTTATTTTTTTGCCTTACTAAACTAAAAACCATATTTTGCGTCTCACACGTCTGCCCTAAGAGGGCTGCAGGGTCCCATGCATGCAGGTCCCACACTTTAGTGAGCACAAGTCATGTGCGGTAGGTAGGCAAACTTCCAACAATCTTATTTGTCAAGTGAAGACAAATCGTCAAGACTCTCTCTCTCTATCTCCCCCCTTTTGTCATTGAAAAAAAAGAATATTAGACGGGGGCCTAGCCTGCACTGCAGGGGGGCGATTTTGACAAAGTAACCCTTTTGGCGAAGAAAAACACAGAATGAGCCACACAAAAAGGTTAGTCCAGTGAAATAGATTGCTCAGAGGGTCAGTCCGTGCTTTTCTTTGCCAAAAGGGTTATTTCTGTCAAAATCGCCGCACTGCAGGTTTGCAGCACTGAAAAACCTTGCGTGCCAGTCAACATCACTTCCCGGAAAGGTTGAAGCATTTCGAGGCCGTGACTGCTCTCCCTTCCTCTTCTCCTTCCGTGTGATCCCTCTTCCACCTTTTATCCTTTGCAACATATGCAAAAAATTGTCCGTGACTTGTGCTCACTGAAGTGTGGGACCTCACGCATGGGAACCACACGTAAGTGACAGACCTGTTGGTGTAATAATTTGGGTGATCATTATACTATATTAGAACTCCGTACAAAGTTTCGTATGGATTCAAGGGTAGTAAAGCCAAGTTAGTAACTCACTTTTTCCGCGCGTGAAGGGAGGGGGTGGGCAGTATGCTACCCTGAATTTGTGTGACCCCCAAAAACTAGCAAATACGAGAGAGGCATCGAAAGAAACACACTCGTCCCCTACCCCCCCTCCCCACTAAATTTGAAATCAAGCCAAACAAAAAAGGCAATCGAAAAGCATGGATTGTTCATCTTTTTCTATATAGTTAGGGTTAGGGTTTAGGGTTTATAGAGATGCACATATTTTCATTTTACATTTGTGATGTAGCATAATACATAGGTAAGATACCAAGCATGACCTTTGTTAGAATAACCATTAACGTGTTCTCTCACCTTTAGATTCAAATGGGCATAAACATTCAGAAAAAATCAAAAAACAATGAAAAACCAAAAGCACACATAGTCTTCTTATGTCATATAGTAGGAATTGAAGTTAATAAACAAGGTCTAGACATATTCAAACCAGACAAATCATGTATCTACACCTAACCCTAAACTTTGTCTTATGAAGTCAAGCATGAAGAGAAATGGTTTTGGGTTTCAAACATGGAAATTTCAAAAACCTCCCAACAAAAGCTTCATTTTAGAGTGACTAAGAAGGATACACGCTTACCTTTTCATTTTCATGTTTTAAACTTGTTTAAATCTAGGTCAAACCTAGGATTTGACCAAGATTCAAATGGGCATAAACATTCAGAAAAACAAAAAATGAAAAACCAATGCACATATAGTCTTCTTATGTCATATAGCTAGTAAGCATTCAAGTTGATAAACAAGCATGTCTAGACAAATTCAAACCCGACAAATCATGTATATACCCCCTAACCCTAAACTATTTCTTATAAAGTCAACCATGAAGAGAAGTGGTTTTGGGTTTCAAACATTATATTGAGATTCAAGAACCCCCCAAAAGCTTCATTTTAGAATGACTAAGAAGGATCCAGGCTTACCTTTTCATTATATGTTTTAAACTTGTTTAAATCTTGGTCAAACCTAGGATTTTACCAAGATTCAAATGGGCATAAACATTAATTCAGAAAAAACAAAAAACAATGAAAAACCAACGCACATATAGTACTACAAGAAAAGTTGCCATGGCCGACGAAGTTGAAGTCGCGCCGTGGTTGCTAGTGTACCATGGCCGACGATTTTGGGTCTGTCCGTTGTGCATGTCAAAACGTTTTTTTTTCTCGTTTTTGAGGCCACCTAGCCCGACGAAACCGGCCAAAACGTTGCGTATGGTGGCCCGGGACGTGGTGCATCTCGAATTCTCGGGTTCACCGACCGAGTCAACGCAAATCCGCACCGCCGAGGGATGTCGGGCCCAGATGGCAGCCTCTCTGGCATTGTTTTTTTTCTCGATGGCGCCATCTCGTTCAACGCTCTCCGATCGAGCCGTTTACGATGCAGGATCATGGGTCCCGCATGTCATCCTCTTTGAACCAAAATTCTTTCTATTCTTGGATTTTTTTGACACCCTGATTTCTGGCTACTTCCTTTTTCTTTTGATCCTTTGCCGCCTTGGAAACGTTGAGACCGCTGCTGCTAATTGGGACCCGCATGTCATCCTCTATGAGCAATCAACTTTCTTTTCTTGGAGTTTTTTTTGGCACCTCAAATTTGGTTACTTGCCTTTTTCTTTCGATCCCCTGCCGCCTCTCAAACGGTGATACCGCTGCTGCAAAATGGGACCCGCATGTCATCCTCTATGTACTATAAAACTTTCTTTTCTTGGATTTTTTTGGCACCTCATATTTGGTCACTTACCTTTTTCTTTCGATCCCCTGCCGCCTCTCAAACGGTGAGACCGCTGCTGCTAAATGGGACCCGCATGTCATCCTCTATGTACTATAAAACTTTATTTTCTTGGATTTTTTTTGGAACCTCATATTTGGTCACTTGCCTTTTTCTTTTGATCCTGTGCAGCCTCTCAAACGGTGATACCGCTGCTGCTAAATGGGGCCCGCATGTCATCCTCTATGTACAATCAAGTTTCTTTTCTTGAATTATTTTTGGCTCCTGATATTTGGTCACTTGCATTTTTCTTTCGATCTCATGCCACGTTGAGGACCCTGCAGGCTCATGGGACCCGTATGTCATCCTCTATGTACTATAAAACCTTCTTTTCTTGGATTTATTTTTGACCGCTGATTTCTGGCAACTTTTCTTTTTCTTTCGATCCCCTGCCGCTTCTCAAACGGTGATACCGCTGCTGCTAATTGGGACCCGCATGTCATCCTCTATGTACAATCAAGTTTCTTTTCATGAATTATTTTTGGCTCCTGGTATTTGGTCACTTTCCTTTTTCTTTCGATCTCATGCCACGTTGAGGAACCTGCTGGCTCATGGGACCCGCATGTCATCCTCTATGTGCTATAAAAGTTTATTTTCTTGGGTTTTTTTTCACCCTCTGATTTTTGGCTATTTCCTTTTCCTTTTGATCCCCTGCCGCCTTGGAAACGTTGAGTAAGCTGCTGACTCATGGGACCTGCATGTCATCCTCTATGTACAATCAACTTTCTTTTTCTTTTGATCTCAAGCCGCATTTGAAACGTTGAGACCGCTGCTGCTAATTGGGACCCGCATGTCATCCTCTATGTACAATAAAGTTTTTTTTCTTGGATTATCTTTGGCTCCTGATATTTTGTCACTTGCCTTTTTCTTTCGATCTCATGCCGCCTTTGAAACGTTGAGTAAGCTGCTGGCTCATGGGTCCCGCATGTCATCCTCTACGAACAATAAAAGTTTCCTTTCTTGGAGTTATTTTTGACCCCTAATTTCTGGCTATTTGCCTTTTTCTTTTGATCTCCTGCCCCCTTTGAAACGATGAGGACGCTGTTGGCAGGTCGGTCTCACAAGTCATCCTCTGTGAACAATAAAAGTTTCCTTTGATGGATTTATTTTGAACCCCTAATTAATTTCGGGATATTTCCTTTTTTTTCCTTTGATCCCCTGCCGCCTTGGAATCGTTGAGGATGCTGCTGCCTCATGGGTCCCGCATGTCATCCTCTCAGAACGGTAAGTGTTTTTTTTCTTGGATTTTGTTTACCAAATGATTTTTGGCTAATTTTTCTTTCGATCTCCTGCCGCCTTTAAAACGTTGAGGACGCTGCTGGCTCACGGGACCCACATGTCAGCCTCTATGAACAATAAACGCTGAGGATGCTGCTGCCTCATGGGTCCCGCATGTCATCCTCTTAGAACGAAAATGTTTCTTTTCTTGGATTTTGTACCAACATATTTTTGGTTTATTTTTTCTTTCCATCCCCTGCCGCCTTTAAAATGTTGACGACGCTGCTGGCTCATGGGTCCCCGATGTCAGCCTCCCCGTACAAGAAACATATGATATCTTGATTATTTTGCAGACAATAAACAGTGTATTGCGCTCTGAGCTATTTCAAACGGAAAATTAAATCTTTATTTTTACATAAACAAACTTATATGTTGAATCTCCATGTTTTTTTGTCTTTGCGAAGCATAGGACTTTCATGTTTTTTTTAGAAAATTCGGAACTTTCCTGTTTTGGAGTGGGCTGAAATTGTACGAGTGATGTCTACGGGAGCTTCTATTCTTGTAGACAGTGTTGGGCCTCCAAGAGCAGAGGTTTGTAGAACATCAGCAAGTTTCCCTTAAGTGGATCACCCAAGGTTTATCAATCTCAGGGAGGAAGAGGTCAAAGATATCCCTCTCAAGCAACCCTGCAACCACAAAGCAAGAAGTCTCTTGTGTCCCCAACACACCTAATAGGTGCACTAGTTCGGCGAAGAGATAGTGAAATACAGGTGGTATGAATAAGTATGAGCAGTAGCAACAGCGCCAGAAAAGTGCTTTGTTGTCCAGGACTGGCGTGTGGTTGATGGTGGTAATATTGCGATAAAGAGATGCAAGAGAACAGTAAACAAGCAGCGATAGCAGTATTTAGGAACAAGGCCTAGGGATTATACTTTCACTAGTGGACACTCTCAACATTGATCACATAAATAAATAGATAGATGCTAGACTCTACACCCTCTTGTTGGATGATGAACACCACTAATTGTGTAGGATTACACGAACCCTCAATGCCGGAGTTAACAAGCTCCACAATATTTGATATTCATGTTTAAATAACCTTAGAGTGCAAGATAGATCAACATAACCAAATAGATCACATCAATACCATCATAGTAATAGTTAACTTCATAATCTACTAGAGATCACAATCATAAACTACGCCAAGTACTACATGATGCACACACTGCCACCTTTACACCATGCAGGAGGAATAGAGTACTTTAATAACATCACTAGAGTAGCACATAGATGAATAGTGATACAAAGCTCATATGAATCTCAATCATGTAAGGCAGCTCATGAGATCATTGTATTGAAGTACATAGGAGAGAGATTTAACCACATAGCTACCGGTACAGCCCCGAGCCTCGATGGAGAACTACTCCCTCCTCATGGGAGACAGCAGCATTGATGAAGATGGCGGTGGTGTCGATGGAGAAGCCTTCCGGGGGCACTTACCCGTCCCGGCGGCATGCCGGAACAGAGAGTCCTGTCCCCCAGATCTTGGCTTCGCGATGGCGGCGGCTCTGGATGGTTTCTCGTATCGTGGCTTTTCCGTGTCGAGGTTTTAGGTCGAGGACCTTTTTATAGGCGAAGAGGCGGAGTCGGAGGGGCGACGAGGCGGTGTCACCACAGGGGGGTGCGGGCCACCCCTGGGCCGCGCCGGCCTATCATCTGGGGGGCCTGTGTCCCCTCTCTGGCGGCTCTCGGGTGTTCTGGATGCTTCCGGGGATTCTAAGATGCTGGGCGTTGATTTCGTCCGATTCCGAGAATATTTCCTTACTAGGATTTCTGAAACCAAAAACAGCAGAAAACAGCAACTGGCCCTTCGGCATCTCGTCAATAGGTTAGTTCCAGAAAACGCATAAATATGACATAAAGTATGCATAAAACATGTAGATATCATCAATAATGTGGCATGGAACATAAGAAATTATCGATACGTCGGAGACGTATCAACGAGTCAAAAGGCCAAGCAGGATAGTTCGAAGGCCCAGATGTCCAGATGCAGCCCAATTGAAATCTTTCTTCTTGGATTTTTTTCACCCCTGATTTCTGGCTACTTCATTTTTCTTTTGGTTCTGTGCCGCCTTGGAAACGTTGAGACCGCTGCTGCAAAATGGGACCCGCATGTCATCCTCTACGTACAATAAAATTTCTTTTCTTGGATTTTTTTTGGCTCCTGATATTTGGTCACTTTCCTTTTTCTTTCGATCCCGTGCAGCCTCTCAAACGGTGATACCGCTGCTGCTAAATGGGACCTGTATGTCATCCTCTATGTACAATCAAGTTTCTTTTTCTTGAATTATTTTTGGCTCCTGATATTTGGTCACTTGCCTTTTTCTTTCGATCTCATGCCACGTTTGAAACGTTGAGGAACCTGCAGGATCATGGGACCCGCATGTCATCCTCTATGTACTATAAAACTTTCTTTTCTTGAATTATTTTTGGCTCCTCATATTTGGTCACTTGCCTTTTTCTTTCGATCTCATGCCACGTTTGAAACGTTGAGGAACCTGCTGGCTCATGGGACCCGCATGTCATCCTCTATGTACTATAAAAGTTCATTTTCTTTGTTTTTTTCACCCTCTGATTTTTGGCTATTTCCTTTTTCTTTTGATCCCCTGCCGCCTTGGAAACGTTGAGTAAGCTGCTAGCTAATGGGACCCGCATGTCATCCTCTATGTCCATCAACTTTATTTTCTTGGATTTTTTTGACCCCCTAATTTCTGGCTACTTTCTTTTTCTTTTGATCTCAAGCCGCATTTGAAACGTTGGGACCGCTCTTTGCCAAAATGGGACCCGCATGTCATCCTCTATGTAAATAAAGTTTCTTTTTCTTGGATTATCTTTGGCTCCTGATATTTTGTCACTTGCCTTTTTCTTTCGATCTCATGCCACCTTTGAAACTTTAAGTAAGCTGCTGGCTCATGGGTCCCGCATGTCATCCTCTACGAACAATAAAAGTTTCCTTTCTTGGAGTTATTTTTTACCCCTAATTTCTGGCTACTTGCCTTTTTCTTTTGATCTCATGCCCCCTTTGAAACGATGAGAACGCTGTTGGTAGGTCGGTCCCACATGTCATCCTCTATGAACAATAAAACTTTCCTTTGATGGATTTATTTTAAACCCCTAATTAATTTCTGGATATTTCCTTTTTTTTCTTTTGATCCCCTGCAGCCTTGGAATCGTTGAGGATGCTGCTGCCTCATGGGTCCCGCATGTCATCCTCTCAGAACGGTAAATGTTTATTTTCTTGGATTTTGAATAGCAAATGATTTTTGGCTTATTTTTTCTTTCGATCTCCTGCCGCCTTTAAAACGTTGAGGACGCTGCTGGCTCACAGGTCCGACATGTCAGCCTCTAACATTAAACGCTGAGGATGCTGCTGCCTCATGGGTCCCGCATGTTATCCTCTCAGAACGAAAATGTTTCTTTTCTTGGATTTTGTACCAACAGATTTTTGGTTTATTTTTTCTTTCCATCCCTGCCGCCTTTAAAACGTTGACGACGCTGCTGGCGCATGGGTCCCCGATGTCAGCCTCCCCGTATTAAGAAACATGTGATATCTTGATTATTTTGCAGACAATAAACAGTGTATTTTGCTCTGAGCTATTGCAAAGGGATAAATTAAATCTTTATTTTTACATAAACAAACTTATATGTTGAATCTCCTTGTTTTTTTTTGTTTTTGCGAGGCATAGGACTTTCCTGTTTTGGAATGGGCTGAAATTGTACGAATCAAAAGGCGTCCAGCGGGATAGTTTGAAGGCCCAGATGGCCAGAAACAGCCCAATTGAAATATTCCTTTTCTTGGATTTTTTGACACCCTTATTTCTGGCTACTTCCTTTTTCTTTTGGTCATGTGCCGCCTCGGAAACATTGACACCGCGGCTGCAAAATGGGACCCGCATGTCATCCTCTATGTACAATAGAAGTTTCTTTTCTTGGATTATTTTTGGCTCCTGATATTTGGCACTTGTCTTTTTCTTTCGATCTAATGCCGACTTTGAAACCTTCAGACCGGTGCTGCAAAATGGGACCCGCATGTCATTCTCTATGCACAATAAAGTTTCTTTCCTTAGATTATTTTTGGCTCCTGATATTTGGTCACTTTCCTTTTCATTTCGATCTCATGCCGCCTTAGAAACGTTGAGGAAGCTGCTGGCTCATGGGTCCCGCATGTCATACTCTATGAACAATAAAAGTGTCCTAAATTGGATTTATTTTTTACCCCTAATTTCTGGCTATTTGCCGTTTTCTTTTGATCCCCTGCCCCCTTTGAAACGATGAGGACGCTACTGGCAGGTCGGTCCCACATCCTCTATGAACAATAAAAGTTTCCTATGATGGATTTATTTTTGACCCCTTTTGATCCCCTGCCGCCTTGGAATCGTTGAGGATGCTGCTGCCTCATGGGTCCCGCATGTCAGCCTCTCAGAACGGTAAATGTTTCTTTTCTTGGATTTTTTTACCAACTGATTTTTGGCCTTTGTCTTTCGATCTCCTGCCGCCTTTAACACGTTGGGGATGCTGCCGGCTCAGGGGTCCCACATGTCAGCCTCTATGAACAATAAACCTTTACTTTGTTTGATTTATTATTGACCCATAATTTCTTGGTATTTGCCTTTTTCTTTCGATCTCATGCCGCCTCTGAAACGTTGAGACGCTGCTGGCTCTTGGGTCCCTGTCAGCCTCTATGAACAGTAAAAGTTTCCTTTGTTTGATTTATTTTTGACCCTAATTACTGGCTATTTGCCTTTTTTTTATCCCCTGCCGTCTTTGAAACTAAGAGGACGCTGCTGACCCATGCGTCCCACATCTCAGCCTCTCTGAACGATAAACCTTTCCTTTCTTTTTTTTTCGATCCAGTGCCGCCTTGGAAACGGTGAGACCGCTCCTGCAAAACGGGACCCATATGTCATCCTCTATGTACAATAAAAGTTTCTTTCCTTGGATTATTTTTGGCACCTGATATATGGTCACTTGCCTTTTTTTTCGATCCCCTGCCGCCTTTGAAACGTTGAGGACGCTGCTGGCTCGTGGGTCCCACATGTCAGCCTCTATGAACAATAAACATTTCATTTCTTGGATTTATTTTTGACCGCTGATTTCTGGCAACTTTGCTTTTTCTTTCGATCCCCTGCCGCCTTTGTTAAAGTTGAGGACGCTGCTGCAAAATTCGTCCCACATGTCAGCTTCTCTGTACGATAATTGCTTCCTTTCTTGGATTTTTTTTCCACGGCTGGTTGATGGGTCCACGATGTCAGCCTCTATGTACAAGAAATATGTGATTTCTCGATATGTTTTAACCCGAGATATGTAGGATACTTGCTTTTTTTCGATCCCTTCTGTTTGTCTTTACCTTCAAATGTTGAGGGACGCTACTGGCAAATGGGTCCTGCTCTAGCATTCTCAACTGAAGGAAAAACTGAAATATTGCCTATTCATTTGTTTTTCGTACTCCATGCACCTAATCCATACTAACTGTTGATCCAGGTTTTAATTCAACTTAATTAGTTCAAATTTGATCTACGAGGAAGTATGTAATATATTTTGGGTTCACAACACTACACTTGTTAACAACAATCTGATGAAGAGGTTTGTCATTTTTTAAAACTACAAATACACTCAAAGATCTTGCAAACTGATAGAATAAATCTTGGAACTTTAAATAATTTATGAAAATTTTGAAATCGACTATATGAATATATCAAAATATAGATCCCATGTAGATGCGCATACTGGCTATGCGCATTTAAAAAGAAGCATAATCATAATTGATACGAAATAAAAATAACTTTATATGTAGAATCTCGGTTTCTTGAGGGCCAATCATAGGATCTCCGTGTTTAATTTAGAAAGGGCCCCAATGGCATGAGTCGGAGGCCCATTAAATGTTTTTTGATTGTTATCAGCGAAGTAAGCAGGCTGACAGCAATCACCATGTACATGGCCAGCGGCAGCCCAAAAGTACAAACAATTGGCCCATGCAGGGAAGGTAGTACTTTTTTTTTATTGGGAAGGTTGTCTGGGCTAACCCCCAAAAAAAAAAGTGGTGCTACATGGGGTAGCACTTGAACCCGGAATGAGACCATGAACAGTACATATGCTACATGCTACAGTACTTAGTTCTTAGCTATCTATTTTCGATCCAACGTCCAAATCTACAAGTCAACCAACTTTTCATCTGTGCTTGCTGATGTCAAGGCACTGGATCCTGGACGGTTGAACCCATGATCGTTACTGAGGGTTGCCTATTTGCACATAATATGTTTTGTCAGCGGGCACTTCACTAGTTTGTGCAAAACATATCCAGCGCAGGATTCGAAAAAACATCACGTTTTTTTCTTTACGGAAACAACAGAACATCTCATGTTCATCACAATCCAGCCAACATAAGCACATAATAATTAATAGTACAACTAGAGAGCTGTACATATAAATAAGGTTTGTCAAGCTTCATGCACTAGCCAACGCACACTACAAGAAAAGTTCTAATAGGCAACGTCTCAAAATCGTCCGCTAAGGGGTGTTTTTCGTCGCCTATGGGCCTAACCCGACGATATGGGTTCTGTTGTCGAAACTGCGTCAGACAAAGTCCTACCACATATTTTTCGGTCCGTCGCGCTTGGGTGCCCTTCCGCCACGGAAAATCGGACCGTTGCAGAAGTGTTTCCGGGAGCCCGTTGACTGCTGACGTCATGCAAACTGCCACGTGGCAGACGCCGTTAACTGGCAGTTAACAGCGTTAACCGCTGAAACCCCGTGGTAGATGGTAGGCCCACACGAGGCCTGCCACGTCTTAAGCGGGCCGGCCCATTAAGTTTGCGGGCCGGGCCAGCTGACTTAGTTTGACCGGTCAACTATATAGCTGGGCTGGTCCATTAGTTACGTGGGCCGGGCCTAACCTCTAAGGTTGACTGGTCAAAACATTAATTGGCCGGCCCACTAAGCATGTGGGCCGGGCCGAATGCACTCGTTTGACCGGTCAACAGGCAAAAAGGCCGGCCCACAAAACATGTGGGACCCACTTTCATGTTATCGGGCCGGCCCATTTACAAAGTGGGGTCCACCTTAAAGCAAGTGGGCCGGCCCAAGAAGTTATTGGGCCGGCCCAATTAGCAGGTGGGTCCCACTTTCCTGCTAATCGGGCCGGCCCATTTAGTGCGTGGGGTCCACATTAGATCAATTGGGCCGGCCCACCAAGCCAGTGGGCCGGGCCAAAAGCACAGGTGGATCCCACTTTCCTGTTAATGGGCCAGCCCATTTAGTATGTGGGGTCCACCATATAGCAAGTGGGCCGGCCCAACAATATAGTGGACCGGGCAAAAAACACAGGTGGGTCCCACTTCCCAGTTAAAGGGCTGGCCCATTTAGTATGTGGGGTCCACCATATAGCAAGTGGGCCGGCCCAACAAGATAGTGGGCCGGGCCAAAAGCACAGGTGGGTCCCACTTTCCTGTTAAAGGGCCGGCCCATTTAATATGTGGGGTCCACCATATAGCAAGTGGGCCGGCCCAACACGCTAGTGGGCCGGGCCAAAAACGCAGGTGGTCCCACTTTCCTCTTAAAGGGCCGGCCCATTTAGTATGTGGGGTCCATCATGTAGCAAGTGGGCCGGCCGGGCCAAAAGCACAGGTGGGTCCCACTTTCCTGTTAACGGGCCGGCCCAGTAAGTAAGTGAGCCGGCCCAAAATGAAAGTGGGTCCCACACTACTGTTAATGGGCCGGCCCAATCTGTTATAGGGCCCTGGTTGTTTGACTAGTCAACTTGCATTAAATTTCATGAGCCTAAAATCTGATATCAATGATACACACAATTACATACACAAATAAAATAACTAGGAAAATTACAAGGCAATTAATGTGCCCAAATAAAAAAATTACATAGAATCATTGAGGACTTCTATTAGCATCATCAATAACATGTTGACATTTGGCAATCGCCTTGATTGAATCTTGTGTACTCTTGGTCAACATATCAGCTACAGACCTTAAAGCAGCAATACCATGTCTTTTATAAAGTACAGCCTTGAGATGTTCACTGTTTGATGAAAAGAATGGTCTAGGTTGACGGCTATGAGAGGATGCATCAGAACAAAGATCAGAACTTTTTGTGGGCCTCTCTTCTAATGAAGATTGCTTCATCAGAACTGCATTCTGATAATAATGCAAAAAGATTAAACGATGAACTATGCAAACATGTATTAAGCATTGTCGATATGAGATAGTCACAAGTACTAAGCGCAGACTTACATTATATCGTTGCATAGGCTCACGCCGGAACCTTTTTGCGCTCTATCTTCTACTAAGGACTTCTTCATTACAACTGCATTCTAGTAATATTGCAAACATAGTTACAACAGTGAACTATTCAAACATTTATTATGCAATGTAGATATAAGATAATAACAAGTTGCATAAATAAGACAATGTATGGAACTTGTACTAAGCAGACGTACATCATAATGTTGCACAGTGGTCGCTTTGGCGACTATCTTCTAATGATGACTGCTTCACTAAAAGCGCATTCTGGTAATATTGCAAAAATAGTTACAACAATTAACTATTCAAACATGTATTACGCAATGTAGAGATCGATAACAAAGCATGTAGCGTAACATACCGGCTCGCCGCAGTCCTTCTCTTGCGTGCACTAGTCGTGGTCAACATGCCTGTCATTTTAGGTTCAGCCATCAAGTGAAATGCTAATCCTCCTGCTCCATTGTCCTTAATCTGTGTTTAGATATCACATTTAAGACCAAGTCAGCTGGTTTCAAATAACAAAAAACTTGAGCTGCCAAATGAATAAGCCAATATTTACCAGATATCAGATTAAAACCAACTAGATGTTGCCTTGCATGAGATACGAATTTCAGACATTCAGATTTAGAGTAGGGTAATGCCAAGGTTTTCCACATAAAGTAAACTGGCATTAAGAATGACCAAATGTCAGGTTCAAATCACCTTCGCAGTTGCTCCAAGACAAGCATATCAAATAGGCAGAAACATAGTAAAGCATGGATGACATTGCTATGGCAGGTTTCCAAGTGTTTATCTCTTGCATAAGGAACAATGCATATAGGTTATAGATAATAACGGAAGTAAACTGCCAAAGTTACCAACCAAGAACTCAGATTCCAACCTTCCCTAGCGTCCCCGCTGTTAATGTTGGATATTCTAATAAGTGGTTCGCATGATCAATCCCTAGGAAAAATAACATTGACAAGTTAGTCTACGATAATACAAAGACCAGACATGCACACAGCAATAACTATACAAGCTGTGTGACAGGAGCATTCATGGAAACAAATAGCTATAAGCTAAAGACGAGGTATAAGAGCAAGCAGATTGGAAATGCACATAGCATGATTATAAAAGCAGTAAAAGAATAGCAGACACGAGAAAACAGCTAGCGGCTAGCGGTGAGCTAATGACGTGGTATAAGAACAACCAGATTGGAAATGCCCATAGCATGACTATAAAAGGAATAGCATGCAGTACAAAAACAGTTGGCAGCAAATGAATGGGTCCCCTATAAATATGTGGATGCACACAGGTGTCAGTAGAATGAACAGGATGGTAGCGACCGGATAATGCTTTGGTACTGTACAATATTTAAACGAACTTCATGCGAAGTAACACATCAAGAAATTTAATGGCATATGAGATCTGCAAATAACTACACAAAACATGGCTAAAGAAACACCGCGATCTAACGGGCCAGCGTACTAACCAAGCTGCGGCGGGGTGGACGGGGGCGACAACTTGCATTCCAGCGGCGGCGAACGCGGGAGACGATGAGTCGACTCTGTTTCAGTAGAAGCGGGCGTTAGTGAAGCAGATCTGGTTGGCTGGCAAGGGATTCAGTGAAGTTGATACAGCCGCTGCGCCGAGGTAGTCGGTGGAATAGATCGGCTTCTGTGGAGGGGGGGCCGCGGTGAAGTAGACACGGTTCCGTTGGAGAGGATCCGGTGCATCGACAGGAAAGGCGTTGATTGCTACGTTGTGGATGAGGTCGGCGGTGAAGCAGATCCGTCGGTGGCGAGGTCGGCGGTGAAGCAGATCCGTCGGTGGCGAGGGCGGCGGGGGAGCGGATCAGGTGGGTGGACAGCCAACACGATCAAGGCTAGGCTGTGGAGGAGTATGCCGGCGGCGAAGCAGATCTAGTACTGTAGAGAGTCAGAGCTTTGGCGTGTGAGAGTATTTTTGAGCTAATGGGGCGAATGGTTGGTGGGTGGGTGTGGGCCTGTGGGGAGGGTTCGGGATCTAGGCAAGATATTTCATTGTTACCGAATGAGCCCTCCATGGTCGGTGGGTTGTAGCTCCGGACCAGGGTTAAAAGGGTAAAACTGGTCACGGGATTTTCGAATGGATGCGGCGGGATGATTTGGCGCGCGGCCGAAATTTTTAGTTTCAAGCTACGAGCAGAGCGACAAAAATAATGTTCTTCCCCAGGGAGCTCTCATTTCTTCCTCTTCTCTTTCTCTCTCGAGTCTCTCCCACTCCCCTGGCTCCTCTCCCCCTTCTCTCCGGCAGCCTCGCCGGCCGGAGACGAGGCCGACTTCTCTCTGTATATCGTACACCCTCCGAACTAAATTAATTGATTCAACTTTCCTTAGACGTGTATGTATCTCGAGTAAAAACATGTGTGGATACATCCATATTTAGATAAGCAAAGTTGAGTCAGTTAATTTGGATCCGAGGGAGTTCATGTTGTTGTAAGCTTAGATCCAGTGTTTCCCATGAGCAGAATGGCGTAATGGAGTCGGGGATCTCATCATCGGCTTCAGATCTGGCCTACGGTGAATCTGGCGGATCTTGCCGGCCAAACCCCGATCTGGTGCCATCAAGGTGATGGCGCTAACGGTGAGGCTTGCTTTGGTCAGTGCTTTAGATCTGGTCAATGGGGAAGTCAAGCTGCTAACGTTCACAAGCTCGGGGCATACGACGGCGTCATACGTCTTGCCCGTGAACATCTTGGCCTTTCAGCGGCCCTTCTCAGAGCCAATGTGCCGTTGCTGAGGCCCTTCTTCTCCTTCGTCCTGGCGACTACCGGCGACACCGTCCCAAGTGGTGCGTCCCCGGCGACGGAGTTGCTGGAAAGGATGCGGAGCAGAGATCTGATGTGCGGTCCAGAAGGACTCGATTGATTTTCTGCTATATGTTTTGGGATCCTTTTTGTAAAGTTGCAGGTCCTATTAGTTATTGTCTAGTTCTCTTGGACCTCTATGTAATTTTTTGGAATAGTTTCCATTTGCACCGATAAACTTGAATTTTGACAAGTTCACGGGAAAAAAAATTCCTTTGCACATATGGCCTATCATGTATGAACATTCTTGAGTTTTAAACTATATGTAATGGCCAGCACTTGCGCAAGGGGCTCGTCTAGTGCGCACTAGTTTCCATTAGCACCGATAAATTTGAATCTTGACAAGTTCTTGGAAGAAAAAATTGATTCACATATAGCCTATCATGTATGAACATTATTTGGATTCAAACTATACATAGATGGCCAACACGTGTAAGAGGGGGTCCTCTAATGTGCACTAGTTTCCATTAGCACTGATAAATTTGAATCTTTACAAGCTCTCGAAAAAAAATTGCTTCACACCATATGCCCTATCATGTATGAACATTATTGGGATTCATATTATATATAGATGGCCAACACTTGTGCAAGGGGTCCTCTAATTCTTGGGGATTTCAATCTATCTATCTCTCTTGATCTATCGTTGGTGGCCAGAACAACACACATATGCACGCACTTTATGCGCAAAGGCGCGGGTGCCTCTAATAATTCATGTGTGTGCGTATATTTGAACATATTCTTGGGGATTTCAATCTCTATCTCTCGATCTATATATCGTTGGTGGACAAGAAACACACTTATATATACGCATGCACTTTATGCGCAAAGGCGCGGGTGCCTCTAATAATGTGTGTGTGCACTCGATCGATGATCCCTAAACCTTAAACCCTAATCCCTAATTATACCCTAAACATACACCCTAAACACCCTAAACACTAAACCCTAGACCCTAAAACCTAAACCCTAATTAAACACTACATATATATAGGCCAACGACACTTAATTGCGCATCAAGGAGGCGACTAAATAATTAGCGCTGATAAATTAATTAACTTGAATCTTGACAAAACACATTTGATTAAGTTGCCTCATAATATATATACAATTAGTGTGCATGCGCGCATGGCATACCATGGACATATCATTCGTGCATATATATATCTCAATATATATCTGAACATATTCTTGGGGATATATATATATATATATTTCAATCTCTCTCTCGATCTATATATATCGTTGGTAGCCAAGAAACACACTTATTATATATACGCATGCACTTTACGCGCAAAGGCGCGGGTGCCTCTAATATAATGTGTCTGTGCACTAGCTCGATCGATGATCCCTAAACCTTAAACCCTAAAACCCTAATCCATGATCCCTAATTATACCTTAAACGTACACCCTAAACACCCTAAACACTAAACCCTAAACCCTAGACCCTAAACCCTAAACCCCAAACCCCAAACCCTAAACCCTAAACCCTAAACCCTAATTAATTAACCTTAACCCTAACCCTACCCCTAAAAACCTAGCTAGCTAATCCTAAATCCTAAACCCTAATTAAACCCTACATATATATAGGCCAACGATACTAAATTACGTATCAAGCAGGCGACCAACTAATTAGCGCTGCTAAATTAATTAACTTGAATCTTGACAAGTTCTCTCGAATGAAAATACATTTGATTAAGTTGCCTCATAATATATATACAATTAGTGTGCATGCGCGCATGGGCATACCTTGCACATATCATTTGTGCATATATTTCAATATATATCTGAACATATTCTTGGGGATAAATATATATATTTCAATCTTTCTCTCTCGATCTATATATATATCGTTGGTGGCCAAAAAACACACTTATATATACGCATGCACTTTATGCGGAAAGGTGTGGGTGCCTCTAATAATGTGTGTGTGCACTCGATCGATGATCCCTAAACCTTAAACCCTAAAACCCTAATCCCTAATTATACCCTAAACGTACACCCTAAACACCCTAAACACTAAACCCTAGACCCTAAACCCTAAACACTATACCCTAAACCCAAAACCCTAACCCTAGACCCTAAACCCTAATTAAACACTGAACCCCAAACCCTAAACCCTAAACCCTAGACCCTAAACCCTAATTAATTAACCTTAACCCTAACCCTAACACTAAAACCCTAGCTAGCTAATCCTAAACCCTAAACCCTAATTAAACCCTACATATATATATAGGCCAACGACACTAAATTGCGCATCAAGCAGGCGACCAACTAATTAGCGCTAATAAATTAATTAACTTTGTTGAATCTTGACAAGTTCTCTCGAATGAAAACACATTTGATTAAGTTGCCTCGTAATATATATACAATTAGTGTGCATGTGCGCATGGCATACCTTGCACATATCATTCGTGCATATATTTCAATATATATCTGAACGTATTCTTGGGGATAAATATATATATTTCAATCTTTCTCTCTCGATCTATATATATATATCGTTGGTGGCCAAAAAACACACTTATATATACGCATGCACTTTATGCGCAAAGGCGCGGGTGCCTCTGATAATGTGTGTGTGCACTCGATCGATGATCCCTAAACCTTAAACCCTAAAACACTAAAACCCTAATCCATAATTATACCCTAAACATACACCCTAAACACCCTAAACACTAAACCCTAGACCCTAAAACCTAAACCCTAATTAAACACTACATATATATAGGCCAACGACACTTAATTGCGCATCAAGCAGGCGACCAAATAATTAGCGCTGATAAATTAATTAACTTGAATCTTGACAAGTTCTCTCGAATGAAAACACATTTGATTAAGTTGCCTCATAATATATATACAATTAGTGTGCATGCGCGCATGGCATACCATGAACATATCATTCATGCATATATATATCTCAATATATATCTGAAAATATTATTGGGGATATATATATATATATTTCAATCTCTCTCTCGATCTATATATATCGTTGGTGGCCAAGAAACACACTTATTATATATATACGCATGCACTTTATGCGCAAAGGCGCGGGTGCCTCTAATAATGTGTCTGTGCACTAGCTCGATCGATGATCCCTAAACCTTAAACCCTAAAACCCTAATCCATGATCCCTAATTATACCTTAAACGTACACCCTAAACACACTAAACACTAAACCCTAAACCCTAGACCCTAAACCCTAAACCCCAAACCCCAAACCCCAAACCCTAAACCCTAAACCCTAATTAATTAACCTTAACCCTAACCCTACCCCTAAAACCCTAGCTAGCTAATCCTAATCCCTAATTATACCCTAAACGTACACCCTAAACACCCTAAACACTAAACCCTAAACCCTAGACCCTAAACCCTAGACCCTAAACCCTAAACACTACACCCTAAACCCTAAACCCTAACCCTAGACCCTAAACCCTAATTAAACACTAAACCCCAAACCCCAAACCCTAAACCCTAAACCCTAGACCCTAGACCCTAATTAATTAACCTTAACCCTAACACTAACCCTAAAACCCTAGCTAGCTAATCCTAAACCCTAAACCCTAATTAAATCCTACATATATATATAGGCCAACGACACTAAATTGCGCATCAAGCAGGCGACCAACTAATTAGCGCTAATAAATTAATTAACTTTGTTGAATCTTGACAAGTTCTCTCGAATGAAAACACATTTGATTAAGTTGCCTCGTAATATATATACAATTAGTGTGCATGCGCGCATGGCATACCTTGCACATATCATTTGTGCATATATTTCAATATATATCTGAACATATTCTTGCGGATAAATATATATATTTCAATCTTTCTCTCTCGATCTATATATATATCGTTGGTGGCCAAAAAACACACTTATATATACGCATGCACTTTATGCGCAAAGGCGCGGGTGCCTCTAATAATGTGTGTGTGCACTCGATCGATGATCCCTAAACCTTAAACCCTAAAACCCTAATCCCTAATTATACCCTAAACGTACACCCTAAACACCCTAAACACTAAACCCTAAACCCTAGACCCTAAACACTACACCCTAAACCCTAAACCCTAACCCTAGACCCTAAACCCTAATTAAACACTAAACCCCAAACCCTAAACCCTAGACCCTAAACCCTAATTAATTAACCTTAACCCTAACCCTAACCCTAAAACCCTAGCTAGCTAATCCTAAACCCTAAACCCTAATTAAACCCTACATATATATATAGGCCAACGACACTGAATTGCGCATCAAGCAGGCGACCAACTAATTAGCGCTAATAAATTAATTAACTTTGTTGAATCTTGACAAGTTCTCTCGAATGAAAACACATTTGATTAAGTTGCCTCGTAATATATATACAATTAGTGTGCATGCGCGCATGGCATACCTTGCACATATCATTCGTGCATATATTTCAATATATATCTGAACATATTCTTGGGGATAAATATATATATTTCAATCTTTCTCTCTCGATCTATATATATATCGTTGGTGGCCAAAAAACACACTTATATATACGCGTGCACTTTATGCGCAAAGGCGCGGGTGCCTCTAATAATGTGTGTGTGCACTCGATCGATGATCCCTAAACCTTAAACCCTAAAACCCCAATCCGTAATTATACCCTAAACGTACACCCTAAACACCCTAAACACTAAACCCTAAACCCTAGACCCTAAACCCTAAACACTACACCCTAAACCCTAAACCCTAACCCTAGACCCTAAACCCTAATTAAACACTAAACCCCAAACCCTAAACCCTAAAGCCTAGACCCTAAATCCTAATTAATTAACCTTAACCCTAGACCCTAAACCCTAAACACTACACCCTAAACCCTAAACCCTAACCCTATACCCTAAACCCTAATGAAATACTAAACCCCAAACCCCAAACCCCAAACCCTAAACCCTAAACCCTAATTAATTAACCTTAACCCTAACCCTAACCCTAAAACCCTAGCTAGCTAATCCTAAACCCTAAACCCTAATTAAACCCTACATATATATAGGCCAACGACACTAAATTGCGCATCAAGCAGGCGACCAACTAATTAGCGCTAATAAATTAATTAACTTTGTTGAATCTTGACAAGTTCTCTTGAATGAAAACACATTTGATTAAGTTGCCTCGTAATATATATACAATTAGTGTGCATGCGCGCATGGCATACCATGGACATATCATTCGTGCATATATATATATCTCAATATATATCTGAACATATTCTTGGGGATATATATTTCAATCTCTCTCTCGATCTATATATATCGTTGGTGGCCAAGAAACACACTTATTATATATATACGCATGCACTTTATGCGCAAAGGCGCGGGTGCCTCTAATATAATGTGTCTGTGCACTAGCTCGATCGATGATCCCTAAACCTTAAACCCTAAAACCCTAATCCATGATCCCTAATTATACCTTAAACGTACACCCTAAACACCCTAAACACTAAACCCTAAACCCTAGACCCTAAACCCTAAACCCCAAACCCCAAACCCTAAACCCTAAACCCTAAACCCTAAACCCTAAACCCTAAACCCTAATTAATTAACCTTAACCCTAACCCTACCCCTAAAAACCTAGCTAGCTAATCCTAAATCCTAAACCCTAATTAAACCCTACATATATATAGGCCAACGACACTAAATTGCGCATCAAGCAGGCGACCAACTAATTAGCGCTGCTAAATTAATTAACTTGAATCTTGACAAGTTCTCTCGAATGAAAACACATTTGATTAAGTTGCCTCATAATATATATACAATTAGTGTGCATGCGCGCATGGGCATACCTTGCACATATCATTTGTGCATATATTTCAATATATATCTGAACATATTCTTGGGGATACATATATATATTTCAATCTTTCTCTCTCGATCTATATATATATCGTTGGTGGCCAAAAAACACACTTATATATACGCATGCACTTTATGCGCAAAGGCGCGGGTGCCTCTAATAATGTGTGTGTGCACTCGATCGATGATCCCTAAACCTTAAACCCTAAAACCCTAATCCTTAATTATACCCTAAACGTACACCCTAAACACCATAAACACTAAACCCTAAACCCTAGACCCTAAACCCTAAACACTACACCCTAAACCCTAAACCCTAACCCTAGACCCTAAACCCTAATTAAACACTAAACCCCAAACCCTAAACCCTAGACCCTAAACCCTAATTAATTAACCTTAACCCTAACCCTAACCCTAAAACCCTAGCTAGCTAATCCTAAACCCTAAACCCTAATTAAACCCTACATATATATATAGGCCAACGACACTAAATTGCGCATCAAGCAGGCGACCAACTAATTAGCGCTAATAAATTAATTAACTTTGTTGAATCTTGACAAGTTCTCTCGAATGAAAACACATTTGATTAAGTTGCCTCGTAATATATATACAATTAGTGTGCATGCGCGCATGGCATACCTTGCACATATCATTCGTGCATATATTTCAATATATATATCTGAACATATTCTTGGGGATAAATATATATATTTCAATCTTTCTCTCTCGATCTATATATATATCGTTGGTGGCCAAAAAACACACTTATATATACGCATGCACTTTATGCGCAAAGGCGCGGGTGCCTCTAATAATGTGTGTGTGCACTCGATCGATGATCCCTAAACCTTAAACCCTAAAACCCTAATCCCTAATTATACCCTAAACGTACACCCTAAACACCCTAAACACTAAACCCTAAACCCTAGACCCTAAACCCTAAACACTACACCCTAAACCCTAAACCCTAACCCTAGACCCTAAACCCTAATTAAACACTAAACCCCAGACCCTAAACCCTAAACCCTAAACCCTAGACCCTAAATCCTAATTAATTAACCTTAACCCTAGACCCTAAACCCTAAACACTACACCCTAAACCCTAAACCCTAACCCTATACCCTAAACCCTAATGAAACACTAAACCCCAAACCCCAAACCCTAAACCCTAAACCCTAATTAATTAATTAACCTTAACCCTAACCCTAACCCTAAAACCCTAGCTAGCTAATCCTAAACCCTAAACCCTAATTAAACCCTACATATATATAGGCCAACGACACTAAATTGCGCATCAAGCAGGCGACCAACTAATTAGCGCTAATAAATTAATTAACTTTGTTGAATCTTGACAAGTTCTCTTGAATGAAAACACATTTGATTAAGTTGCCTCGTAATATATATACAATTAGTGTGCATGCGCGCATGGCATACCATGGACATATCATTCGTGCATATATATATATCTCAATATATATCTGAACATATTCTTGGGGATATATATATTTCAATCTCTCTCTCGATCTATATATATCGTTGGTGGCCAAGAAACACACTTATTATATATATACGCATGCACTTTATGCGCAAAGGCGCGGGTGCCTCTAATATAATGTGTCTGTGCACTAGCTCGATCGATGATCCCTAAACCTTAAACCCTAAAACCCTAATCCACGATCCCTAATTATACCTTAAACGTACTCCCTAAACACCCTAAACACTAAACCCTAAACCCTAGACCCTAAACCCTAAACCCCAAACCCCAAACCCTAAACCCTAAACCCTAAACTCTAAACCCTAAACCCTAATTAATTAACCTTAACCCTAACCCTACCCCTAAAAACCTAGCTAGCTAATCCTAAATCCTAAACCCTAATTAAACCCTACATATATATAGGCCAACGACACTAAATTGCGCATCAAGCAGGCGACCAACTAATTAGCGCTGCTAAATTAATTAACTTGAATCTTGACAAGTTCTCTCGAATGAAAACACATTTGATTAAGTTGCCTCATAATATATATACAATTAGTGTGCATGCGCGCATGGGCATACCTTGCACATATCATTTGTGCATATATTTCAATATATATCTGAACATATTCTTGGGGATACATATATATATTTCAATCTTTCTCTCTCGATCTATATATATATCGTTGGTGGCCAAAAAACACACTTATATATACGCATGCACTTTATACGCAAAGGCGCGGGTGCCTCTAATAATGTGTGTGTGCACTCGATCGATGATCCCTAAACCTTAAACCCTAAAACCCTAATCCCTAATTATACCCTAAACGTACACCCTAAACACCATAAACACTAAACCCTAAACCCTAGACCCTAAACCCTAAACACTACACCCTAAACCCTAACCCTAGACCCTAAACCCTAATTAAACACTAAACCCCAAACCCTAGACCCTAAACCCTAATTAATTAACCTTAACCCTAACCCTAACCCTAAAACCCTAGCTAGCTAATCCTAAACCCTAAATCCTAATTAAACCCTACATATATATAGGCCAACGACACTAAATTGCGCATCAAGCAGGCGACCAACTAATTAGCGCTAATAAATTAATTAACTTTGTTGAATCTTGACAAGTTCTCTCGAATGAAAACACATTTGATTAAGTTGCCTCGTAATATATATACAATTAGTGTGCATGTGCGCATGGCATACCTTGCACATATCATTCGTGCATATATTTCAATATATATCTGAACATATTCTTGGGGATAAATATATATATTTCAATCTTTCTCTCTCGATCTATATATATATATATATATATCGTTGGTGGCCAAAAAACACACTTATATATACGCATGCACTTTATGCGCAAAGGCGCTGGTGCCTCTAATAATGTGTGTGTGCACTCGATCGATGATCCCTAAACCTTAAACCCTAAAACCCTAAAACCCTAATCCATAATTATACCCTAAACATACACCCTAAACACCCTAAACACTAAACCCTAGACCCTAAAACCTAAACCCTAATTAAACACTACATATATATAGGCCAACGACACTTAATTGCGCATCAAGCAGGCGACCAAATAATTAGCGCTGATAAATTAATTAACTTGAATCTTGACAAGTTCTCTCGAATGAAAACACATTTGAATAAGTTGCCTCATAATATATATACAATTAGTGTGCATGCGCGCATGGCATACCATGGACATATCATTCATGCATATATATATCTCAATATATATCTGAAAATATTCTTGGGGATATATATATATATTTCAATCTCTCTCTCGATCTATATATATCGTTGGTGGCCAAGAAACACACTTATTATATATATACGCATGCACTTTATGCGCAAAGGCGCAGGTGCCTCTAATAATGTGTCTGTGCACTAGCTCGATCGATGATCCCTAAACCTTAAACCCTAAAACCCTAATCCATGATCCCCCCCTATACCTTAAACGTACACCCTAAACACCCTAAACACTAAACCCTAGACCCTAAACCCTAAACCCCAAACCCCAAACCCCAAACCCTAAACCCTAAACCCTAATTAATGAACCTTTACCCTAACCCTACCCCTAAAACTCTAGCTAGCTAATCCTAATCCCTAATTATACCCTAAACGTACACCCTAAACACCATAAACACTAAACCCTAAACCCTAGACCCTAAACCCTAGACCCTAAACCCTAAACACTACACCCTAAACCCTAAATCCTAACCCTAGAACCTAAACCCTAATTAAACACTAAACCCCAAACCCCAAACCCTAAACCCTAGACTCTAAACCCTAATTAATTAACCTTAACCCTAACCCTAACCCTAAAACCCTAGCTAGCTAATCCTAAACCCTAAACCCTAATTAAACCCTACATATATATATAGGCCAACGACACTAAATTGCGCATCAAGCAGGCGACCAACTAATTAGCACTAATAAATTAATTAACTTTGTTGAATCTTGACAAGTTCTCTCGAATGAAAACACATTTGATTAAGTTGCCTCGTAATATATATACAATTAGTGTGCATGCGCGCATGGCATACCTTGCACATATCATTTGTGCATATATTTCAATATATATCTGAACATATTCTTGGGGATAAATATATATATTTCAATCTTTCTCTCTCGATCTATATATATATCGTTGGTGGCCAAAAAACACACTTATATGTACGCATGCACTTTATGCGCAAAGGCGCGGGTGCCTCTAATAATGTGTGTGTGCACTCGATCGATGATCCCTAAACCTTAAACCCTAAAACCCTAATCCCTAATTATACCCTAAACGTACACCCTAAACACCCTAAACACTAAACCCTAAACCCTAGACCCTAAACACTACACCCTAAACCCTAACCCTAGACCCTAAACCCTAATTAAACACTAAACCCCAAACCCTAAACCCTAGACCCTAAACCCTAATTAATTAACCTTAACCCTAACCCTAACCCTAAAACCCTAGCTAGCTAATCCTAAACCCTAAACCCTAATTAAACCCTACATATGTATATAGGCCAACGACACTAAATTGCGCATCAAGCAGGCGACCAACTAATTGGCGCTAATAAATTAATTAACTTTGTTGAATCTTGACAAGTTCTCTCGAATGAAAACACATTTTATTAAGTTGCCTCGTAATATATATACAATTAGTGTGCATGCGCGCATGGCATACCTTGCACATATCATTCGTGCATATATTTCAATATATATATCTGAACATATTCTTGGGGATAAATATATATATTTCAATCTTTCTCTCTCGATCTATATATATATCGTTGGTGGCCAAAAAACACACTTATATATACGCATGCACTTTATGCGCAAAGGCGCGGGTGCCTCTAATAATGTGTGTGTGCACTCGATCGATGATCCCTAAACCTTAAACCCTAAAACCCTAATCCCTAATTATACCCTAAACGTACACCCTAAACACCCTAAACACTAAACCCTAAACCCTAGACCCTAAACCCTAAACACTACACCCTAAACCCTAAACCCTAACCCTAGACCCTAAACCCTAATTAAACACTAAACCCCAAACCCTAAACCCTAAAGCCTAGACCCTAAATCCTAATTAATTAACCTTAACCCTAGACCCTAAACCCTAAACACTACACCCTAAACCCTAAACCCTAACCCTATACCCTAAACCCTAATGAAACACTAAACCCCAAACCCCAAACCCTAAACCCTAAACCCTAATTAATTAATTAACCTTAACCCTAACCCTAACCCTAAAACCCTAGCTAGCTAATCCTAAACCCTAAACCCTAATTAAACCCTACATATATATAGGCCAACGACACTAAATTGCGCATCAAGCAGGCGACCAACTAATTAGCGCTAATAAATTAATTAACTTTGTTGAATCTTGGCAAGTTCTCTTGAATGAAAACACATTTGATTAAGTTGCCTCGTAATATATATACAATTAGTGTGCATGCGCGCATGGCATACCATGGACATATCATTCGTGCATATATATATATCTCAATATATATCTGAACATATTCTTGGGGATATATATTTCAATCTCTCTCTCGATCTATATATATCGTTGGTGGCCAAGAAACACACTTATTATATATATACGCATGCACTTTATGCGCAAAGGCGCGGGTGCCTCTAATATAATGTGTCTGTGCACTAGCTCGATCGATGATCCCTAAACCTTAAACCCTAAAACCCTAATCCATGATCCCTAATTATACCTTAAACGTACACCCTAAACACCCTAAACACTAAACCCTAAACCCTAGACCCTAAACCCTAAACCCCAAACCCCAAACCCTAAACCCTAAACCCTAAACCCTAAACCCTAAACCCTAAACCCTAATTAATTAACCTTAACCCTAACCCTACCCCTAAAAACCTAGCTAGCTAATCCTAAATCCTAAACCCTAATTAAACCCTACATATATATAGGCCAACGACACTAAATTGCGCATCAAGCAGGCGACCAACTAATTAGCGCTGCTAAATTAATTAACTTGAATCTTGACAAGTTCTCTCGAATGAAAACACATTTGATTAAGTTGCCTCATAATATATATACAATTAGTGTGCATGCGCGCATGGGCATACCTTGCACATATCATTTGTGCATATATTTCAATATATATCTGAACATATTCTTGGGGATACATATATATATTTCAATCTTTCTCTCTCGATCTATATATATATCGTTGGTGGCCAAAAAACACACTTATATATACGCATGCACTTTATGCGCAAAGGCGCGGGTGCCTCTAATAATGTGTGTGTGCACTCGATCGATGATCCCTAAACCTTAAACCCTAAAACCCTAATCCTTAATTATACCCCAAACGTACACCCTAAACACCATAAACACTAAACCCTAAACCCTAGACCCTAAACCCTAAACACTACACCCTAAACCCTAAACCCTAGACCCTAAACCCTAATTAAACACTAAACCCCAAACCCTAAACCCTAGACCCTAAACCCTAATTAATTAACCTTAACCCTAACCCTAACCCTAAAACCCTAGCTAGCTAATCCTAAACCCTAAACCCTAATTAAACCCTACATATATATATAGGCCAACGACACTAAATTGCGCATCAAGCAGGCGACCAACTAATTAGCGCTAATAAATTAATTAACTTTGTTGAATCTTGACAAGTTCTCTCGAATGAAAACACATTTGATTAAGTTGCCTCGTAATATATATACAATTAGTGTGCATGCGCGCATGGCATACCTTGCACATATCATTCGTGCATATATTTCAATATATATATCTGAACATATTCTTGGGGATAAATATATATATTTCAATCTTTCTCTCTCGATCTATATATATATCGTTGGTGGCCAAAAAACACACTTATATATACGCATGCACTTTATGCGCAAAGGCGCGGGTGCCTCTAATAATGTGTGTGTGCACTCGATCGATGATCCCTAAACCTTAAACCCTAAAACCCTAATCCCTAATTATATCCTAAACGTACACCCTAAACACCCTAAACACTAAACCCTAAAGCCTAGACCCTAAACCCTAAACACTACACCCTAAACCCTAAACCCTAACCCTAGACCCTAAACCCTTATTAAACACTAAACCCCAAACCCTAAACCCTAAAGCCTAGACCCTAAATCCTAATTAATTAACCTTAACCCTAGACCCTAAACCCTAAACACTACACCCTAAACCCTAAACCCTAATCCTATACCCTAAACCCTAATGAAACACTAAACCCCAAACCCCAAACCCCAAACCCTAAACCCTAAACCCTAATTAATTAATTAACCTTAACCCTAACCCTACCCCTAAAACCCTAGCTAGCTAATCCTAATCCCTAATTATACCCTAAACGTACACCCTAAACACCCTAAACACTTAACCCTAAACCCTAGACCCTAAACCCTAGACCCTAAACCCTAAACACTACACCCTAATCCCTAAACCCTAACCCTAGACCCTAAACCCTAATTAAACACTAAACCCCAAACCCCAAACCCTAAACCCTAAACCCTAGACCCTACACCCTAATTAATTAACCTTAACCCTAACCCTAACCCTAAAACCCTAGCTAGCTAATCCTAAACCCTAAACCCTAATTAAACCCTACATATATATATAGGCCAACGACACTAAATTGCGCATCAAGCAGGCGACCAACTAATTAGCGCTAATAAATTAATTAACTTTGTTGAATCTTGACAAGTTCTCTCGAATGAAAACACATTTGATTAAGTTGCCTCGTAATATATATACAATTAGTGTGCATGCGCGCATGGCATACCTTGCACATATCATTTGTGCATATATTTCAATATATATCTGAACATATTCTTGGGGATAAATATATATATTTCAATCTTTCTCTCTCGATCTATATATATATCGTTGGTGGCCAAAAAACACACTTATATATACGCATGCACTTTATGCGCAAAGGCGCGGGTGCCTCTAATAATGTGTGTGTGCACTCGATCGATGATCCCTAAACCTTAAACCCTAAAACCCTAATCCCTAATTATATCCTAAACGTACACCCTAAACACCCTAAACACTAAACCCTAAAGCCTAGACCCTAAACCCTAAACACTACACCCTAAACCCTAAACCCTAACCCTAGACCCTAAACCCTTATTAAACACTAAACCCCAAACCCTAAACCCTAAAGCCTAGACCCTAAATCCTAATTAATTAACCTTAACCCTAGACCCTAAACCCTAAACACTACACCCTAAACCCTAAACCCTAACCCTATACCCTAAACCCTAATGAAACACTAAACCCCAAACCCCAAACCCCAAACCCTAAACCCTAAACCCTAATTAATTAATTAACCTTAACCCTAACCCTAACCCTAAAACCCTAGCTAGCTAATCCTAAACCCTAAACCCTAATTAAACCCTACATATATATAGGCCAACGACACTAAATTGCGCATCAAGCAGGCGACCAACTAATTAGCGCTAATAAATTAATTAACTTTGTTGAATCTTGACAAGTTCTCTTGAATGAAAACACATTTGATTAAGTTGCCTCGTAATATATATACAATTAGTGTGCATGCGCGCATGGCATACCATGGACATATCATTCGTGCATATATATATATATCTCAATATATATCTGAACATATTCTTGGGGATATATATATTTCAATCTCTCTCTCGATCTATATATATCGTTGGTGGCCAAGAAACACACTTATTATATATATACGCATGCACTTTATGCGCAAAGGCGCGGGTGCCTCTAATATAATGTGTCTGTGCACTAGCTCGATCGATGATCCCTAAACCTTAAACCCTAAAACCCTAATCCACGATCCCTAATTATACCTTAAACGTACACCCTAAACACCCTAAACACTAAACCCTAAACCCTAGACCCTAAACCCTAAACCCCAAACCCCAAACCCTAAACGCTAAACCCTAAACTCTAAACCCTAAACCCTAATTAATTAACCTTAACCCTAACCCTACCCCTAAAAACCTAGCTAGCTAATCCTAAATCCTAAACCCTAATTAAACCCTACATATATATAGGCCAACGACACTAAATTGCGCATCAAGCAGGCGACCAACTAATTAGCGCTGCTAAATTAATTAACTTGAATCTTGACAAGTTCTCTCGAATGAAAACACATTTGATTAAGTTGCCTCATAATATATATACAATTAGTGTGCATGCGCGCATGGGCATACCTTGCACATATCATTTGTGCATATATTTCAATATATATCTGAACATATTCTTGGGGATACATATATATATTTCAATCTTTCTCTCTCGATCTATATATATATCGTTGGTGGCCAAAAAACACACTTATATATACGCATGCACTTTATACGCAAAGGCGCGGGTGCCTCTAATAATGTGTGTGTGCACTCGATCGATGATCCCTAAACCTTAAACCCTAAAACCCTAATCCCTAATTATACCCTAAACGTACACCCTAAACACCCTAAACACTAAACCCTAAACCCTAGACCCTAAACCCTAAACACTACACCCTAAACCCTAAACCCTAACCCTAGACCCTAAACCCTAATTAAACACTAAACCCCAAACCCTAGACCCTAAACCCTAATTAATTAACCTTAACCCTAACCCTAACCCTAAAACCCTAGCTAGCTAATCCTAAACCCTAAATCCTAATTAAACCCTACATATATATAGGCCAACGACACTAAATTGCGCATCAAGCAGGCGACCAACTAATTAGCGCTAATAAATTAATTAACTTTGTTGAATCTTGACAAGTTCTCTCGAATGAAAACACATTTGATTAAGTTGCCTCGTAATATATATACAATTAGTGTGCATGTGCGCATGGCATACCTTGCACATATCATTCGTGCATATATTTCAATATATATCTGAACATATTCTTGGGGATAAATATATATATTTCAATCTTTCTCTCTCGATCTATATATATATATATATATATCGTTGGTGGCCAAAAAACACACTTATATATACGCATGCACTTTATGCGCAAAGGCGCTGGTGCCTCTAATAATGTGTGTGTGCACTCGATCGATGATCCCTAAACCTTAAACCCTAAAACCCTAATCCATAATTATACCCTAAACATACACCCTAAACACCCTAAACACTAAACCCTAGACCCTAAAACCTAAACCCTAATTAAACACTACATATATATAGGCCAACGACACTTAATTGCGCATCAAGCAGGCGACCAAATAATTAGCGCTGATAAATTAATTAACTTGAATCTTGACAAGTTCTCTCGAATGAAAACACATTTGAATAAGTTGCCTCATAATATATATACAATTAGTGTGCATGCGCGCATGGCATACCATGGACATATCATTCATGCATATATATATCTCAATATATATCTGAAAATATTCTTGGGGATATATATATATATTTCAATCTCTCTCTCGATCTATATATATCGTTGGTGGCCAAGAAACACACTTATTATATATATACGCATGCACTTTATGCGCAAAGGCGCAGGTGCCTCTAATAATGTGTCTGTGCACTAGCTCGATCGATGATCCCTAAACCTTAAACCCTAAAACCCTAATCCATGATCCCTAATTATACCTTAAACGTACACCCTAAACACCCTAAACACTAAACCCTAGACCCTAAACCCTAAACCCCAAACCCCAAACCCCAAACCCCAAACCCTAAACCCTAAACCCTAATTAATTAACCTTTACCCTAACCCTACCCCTAAAACTCTAGCTAGCTAATCCTAATCCCTAATTATACCCTAAACGTACACCCTAAACACCATAAACACTAAACCCTAAACCCTAGACCCTAAACCCTAGACCCTAAACCCTAAACACTACACCCTAAACCCTAAATCCTAACCCTAGAACCTAAACCCTAATTAAACACTAAACCCCAAACCCTAAACCCTAGACCCTAAACCCTAATTAATTAACCTTAACCCTAACCCTAACCCTAAAACCCTAGCTAGCTAATCCTAAACCCTAAACCCTAATTAAACCCTACATATATATATAGGCCAACGACACTAAATTGCGCATCAAGCAGGCGACCAACTAATTAGCACTAATAAATTAATTAACTTTGTTGAATCTTGACAAGTTCTCTCGAATGAAAACACATTTGATTAAGTTGCCTCGTAATATATATACAATTAGTGTGCATGCGCGCATGGCATACCTTGCACATATCATTTGTGCATATATTTCAATATATATCTGAACATATTCTTGGGGATAAATATATATATTTCAATCTTTCTCTCTCGATCTATATATATATCGTTGGTGGCCAAAAAACACACTTATATGTACGCATGCACTTTATGCGCAAAGGCGCGGGTGCCTCTAATAATGTGTGTGTGCACTCGATCGATGATCCCTAAACCTTAAACCCTAAAACCCTAATCCCTAATTATACCCTAAACGTACACCCTAAACACCCTAAACACTAAACCCTAAACCCTAGACCCTAAACACTACACCCTAAACCCTAAACCCTAACCCTAGACCCTAAACCCTAATTAAACACTAAACCCCAAACCCTAAACCCTAGACCCTAAACCCTAATTAATTAACCTTAACCCTAACCCTAACCCTAAAACCCTAGCTAGCTAATCCTAAACCCTAAACCCTAATTAAACCCTACATATATATATAGGCCAACGACACTAAATTGCGCATCAAGCAGGCGACCAACTAATTAGCGCTAATAAATTAATTAACTTTGTTGAATCTTGACAAGTTCTCTCGAATGAAAACACATTTGATTAAGTTGCCTCGTAATATATATACAATTAGTGTGCATGCGCGCATGGCATACCTTGCACATATCATTCGTGCATATATTTCAATATATATATCTGAACATATTCTTGGGGATAAATATATATATTTCAATCTTTCTCTCTCGATCTATATATATATCGTTGGTGGCCAAAAAACACACTTATATATACGCATGCACTTTATGCGCAAAGGCGCGGGTGCCTCTAATAATGTGTGTGTGCACTCGATCGATGATCCCTAAACCTTAAACCCTAAAACCCTAATCCCTAATTATACCCTAAACGTACACCCTAAACACCCTAAACACTAAACCCTAAACCCTAGACCCTAAACCCTAAACACTACACCCTAAACCCTAACCCTAGACCCTAAACCCTAATTAAACACTAAACCCCAAACCCTAAACCCTAAAGCCTAGACCCTAAATCCTAATTAATTAACCTTAACCCTAGACCCTAAACCCTAAACACTACACCCTAAACCCTAAACCCTAACCCTATACCCTAAACCCTAATGAAACACTAAACCCCAAACCCCAAACCCCAAACCCTAAACCCTAAACCCTAATTAATTAATTAACCTTAACCCTAACCCTAACCCTAAAACCCTAGCTAGCTAATCCTAAACCCTAAACCCTAATTAAACCCTACATATATATAGGCCAACGACACTAAATTGCGCATCAAGCAGGCGACCAACTAATTAGCGCTAATAAATTAATTAACTTTGTTGAATCTTGACAAGTTCTCTTGAATGAAAACACATTTGATTAAGTTGCCTCGTAATATATATACAATTAGTGTGCATGCGCGCATGGCATACCATGGACATATCATTCGTGCATATATATATATCTCAATATATATCTGAACATATTCTTGGGGATATATATATTTCAATCTCTCTCTCGATCTATATATATCGTTGGTGGCCAAGAAACACACTTATTATATATATACGCATGCACTTTATGCGCAAAGGCGCGGGTGCCTCTAATATAATGTGTCTGTGCACTAGCTCGATCGATGATCCCTAAACCTTAAACCCTAAAACCCTAATCCACGATCCCTAATTATACCTTAAACGTACACCCTAAACACCCTAAACACTAAACCCTAAACCCTAGACCCTAAACCCTAAACCCCAAACCCCAAACCCTAAACCCTAAACCCTAAACTCTAAACCCTAAACCCTAATTAATTAACCTTAACCCTAACCCTACCCCTAAAAACTTAGCTAGCTAATCCTAAATCCTAAACCCTAATTAAACCCTACATATATATAGGCCAACGACACTAAATTGCGCATCAAGCAGGCGACCAACTAATTAGCGCTGCTAAATTAATTAACTTGAATCTTGACAAGTTCTCTCGAATGAAAACACATTTGATTAAGTTGCCTCATAATATATATACAATTAGTGTGCATGCGCGCATGGGCATACCTTGCACATATCATTTGTGCATATATTTCAATATATATCTGAACATATTCTTGGGGATACATATATATATTTCAATCTTTCTCTCTCGATCTATATATATATCGTTGGTGGCCAAAAAACACACTTATATATACGCATGCACTTTATGCGCAAAGGCGCGGGTGCCTCTAATAATGTGTGTGTGCACTCGATCGATGATCCCTAAACCTTAAACCCTAAAACCCTAATCCTTAATTATACCCTAAACGTACACCCTAAACACCATAAACACTAAACCCTAAACCCTAGACCCTAAACCCTAAACACTACACCCTAAACCCTAAACCCTAACCCTAGACCCTAAACCCTAATTAAACACTAAACCCCAAACCCTAGACCCTAAACCCTAATTAATTAACCTTAACCCTAACCCTAACCCTAAAACCCTAGCTAGCTAATCCTAAACCCTAAATCCTAATTAAACCCTACATATATATAGGCCAACGACACTAAATTGCGCATCAAGCAGGCGACCAACTAATTAGCGCTAATAAATTAATTAACTTTGTTGAATCTTGACAAGTTCTCTCGAATGAAAACACATTTGATTAAGTTGCCTCGTAATATATATACAATTAGTGTGCATGTGCGCATGGCATACCTTGCACATATCATTCGTGCATATATTTCAATATATATCTGAACATATTCTTGGGGATAAATATATATATTTCAATCTTTCTCTCTCGATCTATATATATATATATATCGTTGGTGGCCAAAAAACACACTTATATATACGCATGCACTTTATGCGCAAAGGCGCTGGTGCCTCTAATAATGTGTGTGTGCACTCGATCGATGATCCCTAAACCTTAAACCCTAAAACCCTAAAACCCTAATCCATAATTATACCCTAAACATACACCCTAAACACCCTAAACACTAAACCCTAGACCCTAAAACCTAAACCCTAATTAAACACTACATATATATAGGCCAACGACACTTAATTGCGCATCAAGCAGGCGACCAAATAATTAGCGCTGATAAATTAATTAACTTGAATCTTGACAAGTTCTCTCGAATGAAAACACATTTGAATAAGTTGCCTCATAATATATATACAATTAGTGTGCATGCGCGCATGGCATACCATGGACATATCATTCATGCATATATATATCTCAATATATATCTGAAAATATTCTTGGGGATATATATATATATTTCAATCTCTCTCTCGATCTATATATATCGTTGGTGGCCAAGAAACACACTTATTATATATATACGCATGCACTTTATGCGCAAAGGCGCAGGTGCCTCTAATAATGTGTCTGTGCACTAGCTCGATCGATGATCCCTAAACCTTAAACCCTAAAACCCTAATCCATGATCCCTAATTATACCTTAAACGTACACCCTAAACACCCTAAACACTAAACCCTAGACCCTAAACCCTAAACCCCAAACCCCAAACCCCAAACCCTAAACCCTAAACCCTAATTAATTAACCTTTACCCTAACCCTACCCCTAAAACTCTAGCTAGCTAATCCTAATCCCTAATTATACCCTAAACGTACACCCTAAACACCATAAACACTAAACCCTAAACCCTAGACCCTAAACCCTAGACCCTAAACCCTAAACACTACACCCTAAACCCTAAATCCTAACCCTAGAACCTAAACCCTAATTAAACACTAAACCCCAAACCCCAAACCCTAAACCCTAGACCCTAAACCCTAATTAATTAACCTTAACCCTAACCCTAACCCTAAAACCCTAGCTAGCTAATCCTAAACCCTAAACCCTAATTAAACCCTACATATATATATAGGCCAACGACACTAAATTGCGCATCAAGCAGGCGACCAACTAATTAGCACTAATAAATTAATTAACTTTGTTGAATCTTGACAAGTTCTCTCGAATGAAAACACATTTGATTAAGTTGCCTCGTAATATATATACAATTAGTGTGCATGCGCGCATGGCATACCTTGCACATATCATTTGTGCATATATTTCAATATATATCTGAACATATTCTTGGGGATAAATATATATATTTCAATCTTTCTCTCTCGATCTATATATATATCGTTGGTGGCCAAAAAACACACTTATATGTACGCATGCACTTTATGCGCAAAGGCGCGGGTGCCTCTAATAATGTGTGTGTGCACTCGATCGATGATCCCTAAACCTTAAACCCTAAAACCCTAATCCCTAATTATACCCTAAACGTACACCCTAAACACCCTAAACACTAAACCCTAAACCCTAGACCCTAAACACTACACCCTAAACCCTAAACCCTAACCCTAGACCCTAAACCCTAATTAAACACTAAACCCCAAACCCTAAACCCTAGACCCTAAACCCTAATTAATTAACCTTAACCCTAACCCTAACCCTAAAACCCTAGCTAGCTAATCCTAAACCCTAAACCCTAATTAAACCCTACATATATATATAGGCCAACGACACTAAATTGCGCATCAAGCAGGCGACCAACTAATTAACGCTAATAAATTAATTAACTTTGTTGAATCTTGACAAGTTCTCTCGAATGAAAACACATTTGATTAAGTTGCCTCGTAATATATATACAATTAGTGCGCATGCGCGCATGGCATACCTTGCACATATCATTCGTGCATATATTTCAATATATATCTGAACATATTCTTGGGGATAAATATATATATTTCAATCTTTCTCTCTCGATCTATATATATATCGTTGGTGGCCAAAAAACACACTTATATATACGCATGCACTTTATGCGCAAAGGCGCGGGTGCCTCTAATAATGTGTGTGTGCACTCGATCGATGATCCCTAAACCTTAAACCCTAAAACCCTAATCCCTAATTATACCCTAAACGTACACCCTAAACACCCTAAACACTAAACCCTAAACCCTAGACCCTAAACCCTAAACACTACACCCTAAACACTAAACCCTAACCCTAGACCCTAAACCCTAATTAAACACTAAACCCCAAACCCTAAACCCTAAAGCCTAGACCCTAAATCCTAATTAATTAACCTTAACCCTAGACCCTAAACCCTAAACACTACACCCTAAACCCTAAACCCTAACCCTATACCCTAAACCCTAATGAAACACTAAACCCTAAACCCCAAACCCCAAACCCTAAACCCTAAACCCTAATTAATTAACCTTAACCCTAACCCTAACCCTAAAACCCTAGCTAGCTAATCCTAAACCCTAAACCCTAATTAAACCCTACATATATATAGGCCAACGACACTAAATTGCGCATCAAGCAGGCGACCAACTAATTAGCGCTAATAAATTAATTAACTTTGTTGAATCTTGACAAGTTCTCTTGAATGAAAACACATTTGATTAAGTTGCCTCGTAATATATATACAATTAGTGTGCATGCGCGCATGGCATACCATGGACATATCATTCGTGCATATATATATATATCTCAATATATATCTGAACATATTCTTGGGGATATATATATTTCAATCTCTCTCTCGATCTATATATATCGTTGGTGGCCAAGAAACACACTTATTATATATATACGCATGCACTTTATGCGCAAAGGCGCGGGTGCCTCTAATATAATGTGTCTGTGCACTAGCTCGATCGATGATCCCTAAACCTTAAACCCTAAAACCCTAATCCATGATCCCTAATTATACCTTAAACGTACACCCTAAACACCCTAAACACTAAACCCTAAACCCTAGACCCTAAACCCTAAACCCCAAACCCCAAACCCTAAACCCTAAACCCTAAACCCTAAACCCTAATTAATTAACCTTAACCCTAACCCTACCCCTAAAAACCTAGCTAGCTAATCCTAAATCCTAAACCCTAATTAAACCCTACATATATATAGGCCAACGACACTAAATTGCGCATCAAGCAGGCGACCAACTAATTAGCGCTGCTAAATTAATTAACTTGAATCTTGACAAGTTCTCTCGAATGAAAACACATTTGATTAAATTGCCTCATAATATATATACAATTAGTGTGCATGCGCGCGTGGGCATACCTTGCACATATCATTTGTGCATATATTTCAATATATATCTGAACATATTCTTGGGGATACATATATATATTTCAATCTTTCTCTCTCGATCTATATATATATCGTTGGTGGCCAAAAAACACACTTATATATACGCATGCACTTTATGCGCAAAGGCGCGGGTGCCTCTAATAATGTGTGTGTGCACTCGATCGATGATCCCTAAACCTTAAACCCTAAAACCCTAATCCCTAATTATACCCTAAACGTACACCCTAAACACCCTAAACACTAAACCCTAAACCCTAGACCCTAAACCCTAAACACTACACCCTAAACCCTAAACCCTAACCCTAGACCCTAAACCCTAATTAAACACTAAACCCCAAACCCTAGACCCTAAACCCTAATTAATTAACCTTAACCCTAACCCTAACCCTAAAACCCTAGCTAGCTAATCCTAAACCATAAATCCTAATTAAACACTACATATATATAGGCCAACGACACTAAATTGCGCATCAAGCAGGCGACCAACTAATTAGCGCTAATAAATTAATTAACTTTGTTGAATCTTGACAAGTTCTCTCGAATGAAAACACATTTGATTAAGTTGCCTCGTAATATATATACAATTAGTGTGCATGTGCGCATGGCATACCTTGCGCATATCATTCATGCATATATTTCAATATATATCTGAACATATTCTTGGGGATAAATATATATATTTCAATCTTTCTCTCTCGATCTATATATATATATATCGTTGGTGGCCAAAAAACACACTTATATATACGCATGCACTTTATGCGCAAAGGCGCGGGTGCCTCTAATAATGTGTGTGTGCACTCGATCGATGATCCCTAAACCTTAAACCCTAAAACCCTAAAACCCTAATCCATAATTATACCCTAAACATACACCCTAAACACCCTAAACACTAAACCCTAGACCCTAAAACCTAAACCCTAATTAAACACTACATATATATAGGCCAATGACACTTAATTGCGCATCAAGCAGGCGACCAAATAATTAGCGCTGATAAATTAATTAACTTGAATCTTGACAAGTTCTCTCGAATGAAAACACATTTGATTAAGTTGCCTCATAATATATATACAATTAGTGTGCATGCGCGCATGGCATACCATGGACATATCATTCATGCATATATATATCTCAATATATATCTGAACATATTCTTGGGGATATATATATATTTCAATCTCTCTCTCGATCTATATATATCGTTGGTGGCCAAGAAACACACTTATTATATATATACGCATGCACTTTATGCGCAAAGGCGCGGGTGCCTCTAATAATGTGTCTGTGCACTAGCTCGATCGATGATCCCTAATTATACCTTAAACGTACACCCTAAACACCCTAAACACTAAACCCTAAACCCTAGACCCTAAACCCTACACCCTAAACCCTAAACCCTAACCCTAGACCCTAAACCCTAATTAAACACTAAACCCCAAACCCCAAACCCTAAACCCTAAACCCTACACCCTACACCCTAATTAATTAACCTTAACCCTAACCCTAACCCTAAAACCCTAGCTAGCTAATCCTAAACCCTAAACCCTAATTAAACCCTACATATATATATAGGCCAACGACACTAAATTGCGCATCAAGCAGGCGACCAACTAATTAGCGCTAATTAATTAATTAACTTTGTTGAATCTTGACAAGTTCTCTCGAATGAAAACACATTTGATTAAGTTGCCTCGTAATATATATACAATTAGTGTGCATGCGCGCATGGCATACCTTGCACATATCATTTATGCATATATTTCAATATATATCTGAACATATTCTTGGGGATAAATATATATATTTCCATCTTTCTCTCTCGATCTATATATATATCGTTGGTGGCCAAAAAACACACTTATATATACGCATGCACTTTATGCGCAAAGGCGCGGGTGCCTCTAATAATGTGTGTGTGCACTCGATCGATGATCCCTAAACCTTAAACCCTAAAACCCTAATCCCTAATTATACCCTAAACGTACACCCTAAACACCCTAAACACTAAACCCTAAACCCTAGACCCTAAACCCTAAACACTACACCCTAAACCCTAAACCCTAACCCTAGACCCTAAACCCTAATTAAACACTAAACCCCAAACCCTAAACCCTAAACCCTTGACCCTAAATCCTAATTAATTAACCTTAACCCTAGACCCTAAACCCTAAACACTACACCCTAAACCCTAAACCCTAACCCTATACCCTAAACCCTAATGAAACACTAAACCCCAAACCCCAAACCCCAAACCCTAAACCCTAAACCCTAAACCCTAATTAATTAACCTTAACCCTAACCCTAACCCTAAAACCCTAGCTAGCTAATCCTAAACCCTAAACCCTAATTAAACCCTACATATATATAGGCCAACGACACTAAATTGCGCATCAAGCAGGCGAAAAACTAATTAGCGCTAATAAATTAATTAACTTTGTTGAATCTTGACAAGTTCTCTTGAATGAAAACACATATGATTAAGTTGCCTCGTAATATATATACAATTAGTGTGCATGCGCGCATGGCATACCATGGACATATCATTCGTGCATATATATATCTCAATATATATTTGAACATATTCTTGGGGATATATATATATATATATTTCAATCTCTCTCTCGATCTATATATATCGTTGGTGGCCAAGAAACACACTTATTATATATATACGCATGCACTTTATGCGCAAAGGCGCGGGTGCCTCTAATATAATGTGTCTGTGCACTAGCTCGATCGATGATCCCTAAACCTTAAACCCTAAAACCCTAATCCATGATCCCTAATTATACCTTAAACGTACACCCTAAACACCCTAAACACTAAACCCTAAACCCTAGACCCTAAACCCTAAACCCCAAACCCTAAACCCTAAACCCTAAACCCTAAACCCTAATTAATTAACCTTAACCCTAACCCTACCCCTAAAAACCTAGCTAGCTGATCCTAAATCCTAAACCCTAATTAAACCCTACATATATATAGGCCAACGACACTAAATTGCGCATCAAGCAGGCGACCAACTCATTAGCGCTGCTAAATTAATTAACTTGAATCTTGACAAGTTCTCTCGAATGAAAACACATTTGATTAAGTTGCCTCATAATATATATACAATTAGTGTGCATGCGCGCATGGGCATACCTTGCACATATCATTTGTGCATATATTTCAATATATATCTGAACATATTCTTGGGGATACATATATATATTTCAATCTTCCTCTCTCGATCTATATATATATCGTTGGTGGCCAAAAAACACACTTATATATACGCATGCACTTTATGCGCAAAGGCGCGGGTGCCTCTAATAATGTGTGTGTGCACTCGATCGATGATCCCTAAACCTTAAACCCTAAAACCCTAATCCCTAATTATACCCTAAACGTACACCCTAAACACCCTAAACACTAAACCCTAAACCCTAGACCCTAAACCCTAAACACTACACCCTAAACCCTAAACCCTAGACCCTAAACCCTAATTAAACACTAAACCCCAAACCCTAGACCCTAAACCCTAATTAATTAACCTTAACCCTAACCCTAATTATACCCTAAACGTACACCCTAAACACCCTAAACACTAAACCCTAAACCCTAGACCCTAAACCCTAAACACTACACCCTAAACCCTAAACCCTAACCCTAGACCCTAAACCCTAATTAAACACTAAACCCCAAACCCTAGACCCTAAACCCTAATTAATTAACCTTAACCCTAACCCTAACCCTAAAACCCTAGCTAGCTAATCCTAAACCCTAAATCCTAATTAAACCCTACATATATATAGGCCAACGACACTAAATTGCGTATCAAGTAGGCGACCAACTAATTAGCGCTAATAAATTAATTAACTTTGTTGAATCTTGACAAGTTCTCTCGAATGAAAACACATTTGATTAAGTTGCCTCGTAATATATATACAATTAGTGTGCATGTGCGCATGGCATACCTTGCACATATCATTCGTGCATATATTTCAATATATATCTGAACATATTCTTGGGGATAAATATATATATTTCAATCTTTCTCGCTCGATCTATATATATATATATATATCATTGGTGGCCAAAAAACGCACTTATATATACGCATGCACTTTATGCGCAAAGGCGCGGGTGCCTCTAATAATGTGTGTGTGCACTCGATCGATGATCCCTAAACCTTAAACCCTAAAACCCTAAAACCCTAATCCATAATTATACCCTAAACATACACCCTAAACACCCTAAACACTAAACCCTAGACCCTAAAACCTAAACCCTAATTAAACACTACATATATATAGGCCAATGACACTTAATTGCGCATCAAGCAGGCGACCAAATAATTAGCGCTGATAAATTAATTAACTTGAATCTTGACAAGTTCTCTCGAATGAAAACACATTTGATTAAGTTGCCTCATAATATATATACAATTAGTGTGCATGCGCGCATGGCATACCATGGACATATCATTCATGCATATATATATCTCAATATATATCTGAACATATTCTTGGGGATATATATATATTTCAATCTCTCTCTCGATCTATATATATCGTTGGTGGCCAAGAAACACACTTATTATATATATACGCATGCACTTTATGCGCAAAGGCGCGGGTGCCTCTAATAATGTGTCTGTGCACTAGCTCGATCGATGATCCCTAAACCTTAAACCCTAAAATCCTAATCCATGATCCCTAATTATACCTTAAACGTACACCCTAAACACCCTAAACACTAAACCCTAAACCCTAGACCCTAAACCCTAAACCCCAAACCCCAAACCCCAAACCCTAAACCCTAAACCCAAAACCCTAATTAATTAACCTTAACCCTAACCCTACCCCTAAAACCCTAGCTAGCTAATCCTAATCCCTAATTATACCCTAAACGTACACCCTAAACACCCTAAACACTTAACCCTAAACCCTAGACCCTAAACCCTAGACCCTAAACCCTAAACACTACACCCTAATCCCTAAACCCTAACCCTAGACCCTAAACCCTAATTAAACACTAAACCCCAAACCCCAAACCCTAAACCCTAAACCCTAGACCCTACACCCTAATTAATTAACCTTAACCCTAACCCTAACCCTAAAACCCTAGCTAGCTAATCCTAAACCCTAAACCCTAATTAAACCCTACATATATATATAGGCCAACGACACTAAATTGCGCATCAAGCAGGCGACCAACTAATTAGCGCTAATAAATTAATTAACTTTGTTGAATCTTGACAAGTTCTCTCGAATGAAAACACATTTGATTAAGTTGCCTCGTAATATATATACAATTAGTGTGCATGCGCGCATGGCATACCTTGCACATATCATTTGTGCATATATTTCAATATATATCTGAACATATTCTTGGGGATAAATATATATATTTCAATCTTTCTCTCTCGATCTATATATATATCGTTGGTGGCCAAAAAACACACTTATATATACGCATGCACTTTATGCGCAAAGGCGCGGGTGCCTCTAATAATGTGTGTGTGCACTCGATCGATGATCCCTAAACCTTAAACCCTAAAACCCTAATCCGTAATTATACCCTAAACGTACAGCCTAAACACCCTAAACACTAAACCCTAAACCCTAGACCCTAAACCCTAAACACTACACCCTAAACCCTAAACCCTAACCCTAGACCCTAAACCCTAATTAAACACTAAACCCCAAACCCTAAACCCTAAACCCTAGACCTTAAACCCTAATTAATTAACCTTAACCCTAACCCTAATCCTAAAACCCTAGCTAGCTAATCCTAAACCCTAAACCCTAATTAAACCCTACATATATATAGGCCAACGACACTAAATTGCGCATCAAGTAGGCGACCAACTAATTAGCGCTAATAAATTAATTAACTTTGTTGAATCTTGACAAGTTCTCTCGAATGAAAACACATTTGATTAAGTTGCCTCGTAATATATATACAATTAGTGTGCATGTGCGCATGGCATACCTTGCACATATCATTCGTGCATATATTTCAATATATATCTGAACATATTCTTGGGGATAAATATATATTTCAATCTTTCTCGCTCGATCTATATATATATATATATATATATATATATATATATATATCATTGGTGGCCAAAAAACACACTTATATATACGCATGCACTTTATGCGCAAAGGCGCGGGTGCCTCTAATAATGTGTGTGTGCACTCGATCGATGATCCCTAAACCTTAAACCCTAAAACCCTAATCCATAATTATACCCTAAACATACACCCTAAACACCCTAAACACTAAACCCTAGACCCTAAAACCTAAACCCTAATTAAACACTACATATATATAGGTCAATGACACTTAATTGCGCATCAAGCAGGCGACCAAATAATTAGCGCTGATAAATTAATTAACTTGAATCTTGACAAGTTCTCTCGAATGAAAACACATTTGATTAAGTTGCCTCATAATATATATACAATTAGTGTGCATGCGCGCATGGCATACCATGGACATATCATTCATGCATATATATATCTCAATATATATCTGAACATATTCTTGGGGAGATATATATATATTTCAATCTCTCTCTCGATCTATATATATCGTTGGTGGCCAAGAAACACACTTATTATATATATACGCATGCACTTTATGCGCAAAGGCGTGGGTGCCTCTAATAATGTGTCTGTGCACTAGCTCGATCGATGATCCCTAAACCTTAAACCCTAAAATCCTAATCCATGATCCCTAATTATACCTTAAACGTACACCCTAAACACCCTAAACACTAAACCCTAGACCCTAAACCCTAAACCCCAAACCCCAAACCCCAAACCCCAAACCCTAAACCCTAAACCCAAAACCCTAATTAATTAACCTTAACCCTAACCCTACCCCTAAAACCCTGGCTAGCTAATCCTAATCCCTAATTATACCCTAAACGTACACCGTAAACACCATAAACACTTAACCCTAAACCCTAGACCCTAAACCCTAGACCCTAAACCCTAAACACTACACCCTAAACCCTAAACCCTAACCCTAGACCCTAAACCCTAATTAAACACTAAACCCCAAACCCCAAACCCTAAACCCTAAACCCTAGACCCTACACCCTAATTAATTAACCTTAACCCTAACCCTAACCCTAAAACCCTAGCTAGCTAATCCTAAACCCTAAACCCTAATTAAACCCTACATATATATAGGCCAACGACACTAAATTGCGCATCAAGCAGGCGACCAACTAATTAGCGCTAATAAATTAATTAACTTTGTTGAATCTTGACAAGTTCTCTCGAATGAAAACACATTTGATTAAGTTGCCTCGTAATATATATACAATTAGTGTGCATGCGCGCATGGCATACCTTGCACATATCATTTGTGCATATATTTCAATATATATCTGAACATATTCTTGGGGATAAATATATATATTTCAATCTTTCTCTCTCGATCTATATATATATCGTTGGTGGCCAAAAAACACACTTATATATACGCATGCACTTTATGCGCAAAGGCGCGGGTGCCTCTAATAATGTGTGTGTGCACTCGAGCGATGATCCCTAAACCTTAAACCCTAAAACCCTAATCCGTAATTATACCCTAAACGTACAGCCTAAACACCCTAAACACTAAACCCTAAACCCTAGACCCTAAACCCTAAACACTACACCCTAAACCCTAAACCCTAACCCTAGACCCTAAACCCTAATTAAACACTAAACCCCAAACCCTAAACCCTAAACCCTAGACCTTAAACCCTAATTAATTAACCTTAACCCTAACCCTAATCCTAAAACGCTAGCTAGCTAATCCTAAACCCTAAACCCTAATTAAACCCTACATATATATATATATATAGGCCAACGACACTAAATTGCTCATCAAGCAGGCGACCAACTAATTAGCGCTAATAAATTAATTAACTTTGTTGAATCTTGACAAGTTCTCTCGAATGAAAACACATTTGATTAAGTTGCCTCGTAATATATATACAATTAGTGTGCATGCGCGCATGGCATACCTTGCACATATCATTCGTGCATATATTTCAATATATATCTGAACATATTCTTGGGGATAAATATATATATTTCAATCTTTCTCTCTCGATCTATATATATATCGTTGGTGGCCAAAAAACACACTTATATATACGCATGCACTTTATGTGCAAAGGCGCGGGTGCCTCTAATAATGTGCGTGTGCACTCGATCGATGATCCCTAAACCTTAAACCCTAAAACCCTAATCCCTAATTATACCCTAAACGTACACCCTAAACACCCTAAACACTAAACCCTAAACCCTAGACCCTAAACCCTAAACACTACACCCTAAACCCTAACCCTAGACCCTAAACCCTAATTAAACACTAAACCCCAGACCCTAAACCCTAAACCCTAAACCCTAGACCCTAAATCCTAATTAATTAACCTTAACCCTAGACCCTAAACCCTAAACACTACACCCTAAACCCTAAACCCTAACCCTATACCCTAAACCCTAATGAAACACTAAACCCCAAACCCGAAACCCCAAACCCTAAACCCTAAACCCTAAACCCTAAACCCTAATTAATTAACCTTAACCCTAACCCTAACCCTAAAACCCTAGCTAGCTAATCCTAAACCCTAAAACCTAATTAAACCCTACATATATATAGGCCAACGACACTAAATTGCGCATCAAGCAGGCGACCAACTAATTAGCGCTAATAAATTAATTAACTTTGTTGAATCTTGACAAGTTCTCTTGAATGAAAACACATTTCATTAAGTTGCCTCGTAATATATACAATTAGTGTGCATGCGCGCATGGCATACCTTGCACATATCATTCGTGCATATATTTCAATATATATCTGAACATATTCTTGGGGATAAATATATATATATATTTCAATCTTTCTCTCTCGATATATATATATATATATCGTCGGTGGCCAAAAAACACACTTATATATACGCATGCACTTTATGCGCAAAGGCGCGGGTGCCTCTAATAATGTGTGTGTGCGCTCGATCGATGATCCCTAAACCTTAAACCCTAAAACCCTAAAACCCTGATCCCTAATTATACCCTAAACATACACCCTAAACACCCTAAACACTAAACCCTAGACCCTAAAACCTAAACCCTAATTAAACACTACATATATATAGGCCAACGACACTTAATTGCGCATCAAGCAGGCGACCAAATAATTAGCGCTGATAAATTAATTAACTTTGTTGAATCTTGACAAGTTCTCTCGAATGAAAACACATTTGATTAAGTTGCCTCGTAATATATATACAATTAGTGTGCATGCGCGCATGGCATACCTTGCACATATCATTTGTGCATATATTTCAATATATATCTGAACATATTCTTGGGGATAAATATATATATTTCAATCTTTCTCTCTCGATCTATATATATATCGTTGGTGGCCAAAAAACACACTTATATATACGCATGCACTTTATGCGCAAAGGCGCGGGTGCCTCTAATAATGTGTGTGTGCACTCGAGCGATGATCCCTAAACCTTAAACCCTAAAACCCTAATCCGTAATTATACCCTAAACGTACAGCCTAAACACCCTAAACACTAAACCCTAAACCCTAGACCCTAAACCCTAAACACTACACCCTAAACCCTAAACCCTAACCCTAGACCCTAAACCCTAATTAAACACTAAACCCCAAACCCTAAACCCTAAACCCTAGACCTTAAACCCTAATTAATTAACCTTAACCCTAACCCTAATCCTAAAACGCTAGCTAGCTAATCCTAAACCCTAAACCCTAATTAAACCCTACATATATATATATATAGGCCAACGACACTAAATTGCTCATCAAGCAGGCGACCAACTAATTAGCGCTAATAAATTAATTAACTTTGTTGAATCTTGACAAGTTCTCTCGAATGAAAACACATTTGATTAAGTTGCCTCGTAATATATATACAATTAGTGTGCATGCGCGCATGGCATACCTTGCACATATCATTCGTGCATATATTTCAATATATATCTGAACATATTCTTGGGGATAAATATATATATTTCAATCTTTCTCTCTCGATCTATATATATATCGTTGGTGGCCAAAAAACACACTTATATATACGCATGCACTTTATGTGCAAAGGCGCGGGTGCCTCTAATAATGTGCGTGTGCACTCGATCGATGATCCCTAAACCTTAAACCCTAAAACCCTAATCCCTAATTATACCCTAAACGTACACCCTAAACACCCTAAACACTAAACCCTAAACCCTAGACCCTAAACCCTAAACACTACACCCTAAACCCTAACCCTAGACCCTAAACCCTAATTAAACACTAAACCCCAGACCCTAAACCCTAAACCCTAAACCCTAGACCCTAAATCCTAATTAATTAACCTTAACCCTAGACCCTAAACCCTAAACACTACACCCTAAACCCTAAACCCTAACCCTATACCCTAAACCCTAATGAAACACTAAACCCCAAACCCGAAACCCCAAACCCTAAACCCTAAACCCTAAACCCTAATTAATTAACCTTAACCCTAACCCTAACCCTAAAACCCTAGCTAGCTAATCCTAAACCCTAAACCCTAATTAAACCCTACATATATATAGGCCAACGACACTAAATTGCGCATCAAGCAGGCGACCAACTAATTAGCGCTAATAAATTAATTAACTTTGTTGAATCTTGACAAGTTCTCTTGAATGAAAACACATTTCATTAAGTTGCCTCGTAATATATACAATTAGTGTGCATGCGCGCATGGCATACCTTGCACATATCATTCGTGCATATATTTCAATATATATCTGAACATATTCTTGGGGATAAATATATATATATATTTCAATCTTTCTCTCTCGATATATATATATATATATATCGTCGGTGGCCAAAAAACACACTTATATATACGCATGCACTTTATGCGCAAAGGCGCGGGTGCCTCTAATAATGTGTGTGTGCGCTCGATCGATGATCCCTAAACCTTAAACCCTAAAACCCTAAAACCCTGATCCCTAATTATACCCTAAACATACACCCTAAACACCCTAAACACTAAACCCTAGACCCTAAAACCTAAACCCTAATTAAACACTACATATATATAGGCCAACGACACTTAATTGCGCATCAAGCAGGCGACCAAATAATTAGCGCTGATAAATTAATTAACTTGAATCTTGACAAGTTCTCTCGAATGAAAACACATTTGATTAAGTTGCCTCATAATATATATACAATTAGTGTGCATGCGCGCATGGCATACCATAGACATATCATTCATGCATATATATATCTCAATATATATCTGAACATATTCTTGGGGACATATATATATTTCAATCTCTCTCTCGATCTATATATATCATTGGTGGCCAAGAAACACACTTATTATATATATACACATGCACTTTATGCGCAAAGGCGCGGGTGCCTCTAATAATGTGTCTGTGCACTAGCTCGATCGATGATCCCTAAACCTTAAACCCTAAAACCCTAATCCATGATCCCTAATTATACCTTAAACGTACACCCTAAACACCCTAAACACTAAACCCTAAACCATAGACCCTAAACCCTAAACCCCAAACCCCAAACCCCAAACCCTAAACCCTAAACCCTAAACCCTAAACCCTAATTAATTAACCTTAACCCTAACCCTACCCCTAAAACCCTAGCTAGCTAATCCTAAATCCTAAACCCTAATTAAACCCTACATATATATATATAGGCCAACGACACTAAATTGCGCATCAAGCAGGCGACCAACTAATTAGCGCTGCTAAATTAATTAACTTGAATCTTGACAAGTTCTCTCGAATGAAAACACATTTGATTAAGTTGCCTCATAATATATATACAATTAGTGTGCATGCGCGCATGGCATACCTTGCACATATCATTTGTGCATATATTTCAATATATATCTGAACATATTCTTGGGGATAAATATATATATTTCAATCTTTCTCTCTCGATCTATATATATATCGTTGGTGGCCAAAAAACACACTTATATATACGCATGCACTTTATGCGCAAAGGCGCGGGTGCCTCTAATAATGTGTGTGTGCACTCGATCGATGATCCCTAAACCTTAAACCCTAAAACCCTAATCACTAATTATACCCAAAACGTACACCCTAAACGCTAAACCCTAAACCCTAAACCCTAAACACTACACCCTAAACCCTAAACCATAACCCTATACCCTAAACCCTAATGAAACACTAAACCCCAAACCCTAAACCCTAAACCCTAGACCCTAAACCCTAATTGATTAATTAACCTTAACCCTAACCCTAACCCTAAAACCCTAGCTAGCTAATCCTAAACCCTAAACCCTAATTAAACCCTACATATATATAGGCCAACGACACTTAATTGCGCATCAAGCAAGCGACCAACTAATTAGCGCTGATAAATTAATTAACTTGAATCTTGATAAGCTCTCTCGAATGAAAACACATTTGATTAAGTTGCCTCATAATATATATATAATTAGTGTGCATGAGCGCATGGCATACCTTGCACATATCATTCGTGCATATATTTCAATATATATCTGAACATATTCTTGGGGATAAATATATATAGTTCAATCTCTTTCTCTCTCGATCTATATATATATATCATTGGTGGCCAAAAAACACACTTATATATACGCATGCACTTTATGCGCAAAGGCGCGGGTGCCTCTCTAATAATATGTGTGTGCACTCGATCGATGATCCCTAAATCTTAAACCCTAAAACCCTAATCCCTAATCCCTAATTATACCCTAAACATACACCCCCTAAACACCCTAAACACTAAACCCTAAACCCTAAAGCCCTAAACCCTAAACACTAAACCCTAAACCCTAAACCCTAACCCTAACCCTAACCCCTAGCTAACCCTAAACCCTAAACCCTACATATATAGGCCAACGACACTTAATTGCGCATCAAGCAGGCGACCAACTAATTAGCGCTGATAAATTAATTAACTTGATTCATGCATATATTTCAATATATTTTTGAACATATTCTTCGGGATATATATATATATATTTAAATCTCTCTGTTATCTCGATCTATATATCGTTGGTGGCCAAGAAACACACTTATATATACGCATGCACTTTATGCGCAAAGGCGCGGGTGAATCTAATAATGTGTGTGTGCACTCGATCGTTGATCCCTAAACCTTAAACCCTAAAACCCTAATCCCTAATCCCTAATTATATCCTAAACGTACACCCTAAACACCCTAAACACTAGACCCTAAACCCTAGACCATAAACCCTAAATGTACACCCTAAACACCCTAAACACTAAACCCTAAACCCTAGACCCTAAACCCTAGACCGTAAACCCTAACCCTAAAACCCTAGCTAGCTAACCCTAAACCCTAAACCCTAATTAAACCCTACACATATATATATAGGCCAACGACACTTAATTGCTCATAAAGTAGGTGACCAATTAACTAATTAGCACTGATAAATTAATTAACTTGATTTTTGACAAGTTCTCGATATCCAATGAAAACACATTTGATTAAGTTGTCTCATAATATATATAATTAGTGTGCATGTGCGCATGGCATACCTTGCATATCATTCGTGCATATATTTCAATACATGTTTGAAGATATTCTTGGGGATATATATATTTCAATCTCTCTCTTGATCTATATATCGTTGGTGGCCAAGAAACACACTTATATACATACACATGTACTTTAATTTATTTGCCTCACAATATATATAATAAATATGCATGCATGGCCTAACCATGTATGCTTATATATGTGTTTAATTTGGAGATTTCAATCGCTCTCTCGCCGCTCTCTCGTTGGTGGCCAACAACACACACATGCACTTTGTGCACAAAGGCATGTGCCTCTAATAATGTGTGCTTGTGATCGATCGGTCTAGTTTTGATTAATCATAGCACACAAATATAGAAGTTGTATTTGAATCCACACAACCCTAATCTAAAACACATAGCCCCTAACATGGCCTAATTAACTGACCCCTTCTCTCTAGCTAATTAGTGGAAATTGCACAAAATCAAAAGGGGTCCCTCACTAATTATACATATATATCTAGATTGTGATAAACTTTTGCCCCATATTTGGTGGATGGGTGCATCTTGGCATGTAAAACAATTAATGTTTGCAAATGGCGTTGTCAAAATTTATGTACAAATGATTTCTTTCCATCCAAAGTGCATAAAATGGCAGTTTGAATGAAGAAGGTACAAATAAAACAGCTCAACATGCCTCCACACCCCGATTTTCACAGGAAGTAGAGCATATTTAAAGGATAATTCCAGAGTTTTACTATTTTTCAAGCAACTTTGCTAATTTCCACCCACTCACATGACTTTATGTCGATTTAACGAAAATAGGGCGAATTTAAACTACATGGGCGGGATAGTTTGAATTGTGCGCGCGGCAAAGGGAACCGCCTATTCCTCAACCTTGTGCACGGCAAATTACACACGCAACTCCATTAAACACCACCTACCGGGCGGCCGGCCGCCGCATGACCCCCACCCACCGCTACACAACTTATCCCCGTCCGTGCGAAGAGCTTCCCCTCCCCGTCCCGTCCGTGCGAAGAAGAAGCTTCCCCTCCCCGTCGTTCTTCTCGAGATGCACCGGCGGTCAAGTTGATCCACGGTAGGGTTGCTATCTCTAGCTCAATCATGCATCGGGCAAAACGGCCTAACGATTTATATTTTCTTGATGCTGCTAAAAAAATCGTCAGTATGCTCGAACTAATTGGCACTTTATAGTTTTCCGCTCGATTTGTCCTCGATCAATTTGTTCATTTGCGTGGGCATATAGAGTCAGTTCTGCACTCGATCCGTTAATTTGCTGAAATGCCATGGCAGAGATTTGTACACGATCTGTTTGCTAAAATGTCGATGGGCATTTTTTGTTTTGTACTCGACATGATTGCTGAAATGCATAATCATGTACTAGTATAGTTTTGTACTCGATGGATATACATTTCCTACTTCGCCTTAAATTAATCACCAACCATTGTATCTCATAATTCAACAGATGGACAGAACTTGGATACTGCATGGACACTTATGTTCCCCTTCATATATAAATGGTGTTCAACCCTTTATGGGGTTTATTAGAGCTCATGAAGGTCACGACCTGGACGTGTATTGCCCGCGCTGCACATGTATGAATGGTGAGAAGAGGCCTCACCATGTAGTGGAAGATCATTTACACATTTTTGGGATGGACCGCACATATGTTAGGTGGGTTTATCATGGTGAACCACATAATGATCCTTCAGCGGGAGAAGCAGATCTTGCTCACACTGTATGTGTGCTGGCATATGTAGTTAATTATTTATATTGATGCTGCCGCTGTTTCGATCAATAGTTTGCATTGCTGTGCAAGTTCTGTACTCAAATTTAACTTGTTGTAGATGGATGGACGGGAAGGAGAGAAAAAGCGCTTGCTTCAGGAACCGGGTTTCAGCTCTGGGACATGTGCTGTGCCAGATGAGAAGGTAAATATGTAAAACGGCATTTGTTCAGGTTGCATCCCTTAGATGTTTGTCTAATCTGTTGATGTACTAATTGCAGAAGCATAGAGTTGAAGAGGTCTCTCAGTTTGATGGGAGATTTGAAGATGAATCTCAGTTTGATGCACCTGTGGATGTTACTGATGACGGGCCTTTCATAGACGAAGGTCCTGCACCTGAGATTATCCAGCCTACAGAAGGAGGCCGTGGACCGAGTACACAGCTTTGCGTTGAAGTGGATGCACGCCCAGAGATCATCAGTTGCGTCCGGGTAGTCTCAAGACCACCCAGCCCTGATGCACCTGTGGATGGTACTGATGACGAGCCTTTCATAGACGAAGGTCTTGCACCTGAGATTATCCAGCCTACAGAAGGAGGCCGTGGACCGAGTACACAGGTTTGCGTTAAAGCGGATGCACGCCCGGAGATCATCAGGGGCGTCCCGGTAGTCTCAGGACCACCTAGCCCTGATGCAAAATGTTGAGCTACTTTATGATTCGTACTTTTATGTTCTGGTGCTGTAGTATGTACTATCTTTGTTATGATTTGTACGCCTTTGGCGCTAGAACTATAATTAAGTACTCAGTGGATGATCACGTTGCAAAATTTGACACCCACACAATCAGTTCATCGTATGAGTAGTAGCACAATTACTTCTAGAGCCAGTCCTGCCAGCGCATTAATTGGTAGCATGAAACACTTTCAGGCACTCCCCTCTGATTCATATTAATTTACTCAATTTTGTCTAGATATGGATGTATCTAGATGCATTTGTTAACTAGACTAACAAACTTGAGTCAGTTAATATGAATCGGTGTAAACCGCCCAAGTCCTCCAGCAGCTAGTTTATTGACTCTAGACTCCAAGCCTCTCGCGGCAAGCCATCGACGAAGCTTTGACCAGATCTTGGCCCGCTTTTTTTTGGCGAATAGCAAAGCTTTGACCAGTTCCTCTCGGGATACAGCACGCCGGTGAGCTTGCACGGTTGCCATGAGCACTTTCCAGCGGAATTTCCTCTGCAGCGCCCTCAAGCCGCCGCTGCGAGACAGCATGCAGTGCCTCGAGGTGGACGGAACGGACGAACTAGGGATCTCAGGGCGGGGGGTCCGCCTCGTCCGGGAACGATCTCCAGCGGGTTAACGAGGACATGCATGGCGGCCAGGGGATTTGGTTTTTTTGTTGTTGTTGTTTGAGCTTGGGATTTGGGGTTTTTTCGGATAGGGGAGGAGGAACCGAGGAAGAGGAAGGAACAACCCGCGTGCTTGGCGCGTGGCAGTGTGCTTGAATTTCGATTTTTTGTGAAATGTTTCATTTCCCCGCTACAATTCGGGGGTTTTCTTGACGCACCAATGCGTCCCTCCGTGCAGGTTCAAGTGAATTTGGGGTGCCACACTATGGGCCCCAGTTTCAGTGAGACATGTAATGACTAGTCACAGCAGTAAGTTCACTGTGTAATAAAATATGTTACCCCTCCCCTTTATGTAGCCCCCTTTGTCTCTCCCGACCGAGTGCCGACAGCCGACGGATGCAAGCCGCTAGCTCGATCGCCTCCTTTCGCCTCCACCGTCCAGGCATCCAGCTTGGAGGGGCAAGCTGCATCTAGACCAACCGGATTAGGTAGTACTAGTAATGCTCTTTCCTTTCTCGAGATCGGTTCTTTTTTCCTCACCTCGATATCTTGCGCATCTACTATTTCCTATTCTGGGTGAAGGGGTGTCTTTCTGGTCACCCTCGCGCTGGGAGTGATTGATGGGGGTTGGGGGCGGGGGCTACCTTTGCTTGGATTGGGGTGTTCTTCCTTTATTTGTCGACATTTGCAACCTTTGTAGTTTCTGCAGATCCTCAATGTATCTTTTGTCAGCTTGTATAGGAAAGGAAATACCTCGGTGGTGGTGGTGGGGGCAATGGAGCGTAAGGCCACCACGCATGTGGGCAGTTGGCTGAGCCTGAGCTGCGTCCCCAGCCCCGCAAAGACGGTACTCCGTTTGCTTATCCACTCTGTCTGTCTGCATCCTCAATCTGTTCCTGTTCTGGAAGATGCTTAAAGTAGCACATGTCTTCAGCTGTTTGTGCATAAAGCCTCTGTGACACCATGCTCTATATTCTCTGTATCAGGTTGGTACCTCCAGGTTCCGTGCTGAGGCTATGGGGAACGAGAATAGCGCCCCACCTGCTGCAGGAGCATGGCCCGATCTGCAGCACAAGAAGCGAAATGCCACTGCCGAGCTGGGCGGGGACCGCCGAGGGGTAATTTTTTTAACCAACTTACCATGATGTAGTCTGAATCTGATACTCCCTCAGATCCAAATTAATTGACTCAACTATCTGTAGATACGGATGTATCTAGATGTGTTTTTAGCTCTAGATACTACTACCTCCATCCCAAAGCTTAGGGATTATATTATTTTTAGAAAGTCAAACTATATCATGTTTGACTAAGCTTTTACCAAAAATCATTAACATGCAAAATACAAAATTAATATCATTAAATAGGTTGTGAAATATATTTTCCTACGGTATCTACACAATATTATATTTGTTGATAGAATGTTCTAAAATTTTGGTCAAACTTTACTTGTTTTGATTTCTCAAAAATAAATAAGCCTTAAGCTTTGGGATGGAGGTATCTAGACAAAGCTGAGTCAACTGGAGTAGTTTTTTTTGTCTGTCCATAGCTAGTGTTCATGGTGCAAAAGGCTAAGAGCATCCACTATATGCATCAGTCTATCTCATACAGTAATTCAATATCACTGCTGAGGTCTGCCTTTTGTTTTGCTATTCATATGCAGACTGAAACTTTAGGGCCTTTACTCAAAAGGAAGATCAAAACTGCGGTTGATGAGGCTGCCAGTATGTTGATGCCGCCCCCATCTTCTAAATGCCTCTACAAGCACAAGGCCACGCGCCCGCTGGGTGGTGATCTTTTAATGAATATGGTATATTTTCTTAATCCACAAAACATGCCTTGATATTTGTCTGTTTATTGTCGGTTTTTTCTAATGCTTGCCAAAAGTTTACAACAACAACAACAACCAAGCCTTTTAGTCCCAAACAAGTTGGGGTAGGCTATAGTTGAAGCCCATAAGATCTCGAAGCCAAAAGTTTAGAAACACCAAATTCGTTTGCTTACAATCATCATACAATAATGTTCATCTACTCTCCAGTTCCCCTAACCCAACAAAAAATGATGTTAATTACGATTTTTAGATTAAAAGAGCACCATTAGGTGCTGTTAATTACGATTTTGAGATTAAATGTCATTTGCAATTGCTAATTACAATTTTGAGGCAAATGATTAGTTTAACCTTGATCTGTTCCGCTCTCCAATTTTCCCGACCGAAAAAAATGTAACCATTCCATTCCTCTGAAATGGAACCATTCCATTCCATTCCACGCTGTTTCAGAACCGAACACACCCTTGCATTGTTGTGAACTGTTGTCCATACACAGCCATACCCTTCCACTTACATCCAGCACTATATGCATCAGTCTGTCTCAGAGTCATTCAATATCACTGCTGAGATCTGGTCCCATTCTTATGCAGGCTGAAACTGTTGTGCCTTTACTCAAGTGGATGCAAAATGAGGCTGATGAGGCTGCTGTGAGGACGATGGTGCCGGCACCATCATCCGAAAACCTCTACAAGCACGAGGCCATGGGCCAGCTGGGTGGTGACCTTTTAATGAATCTGGTATATTTTCTTAATCCACATACATGATTTTATTATTATCTGTTTAATTACTGTTGGCTTTGCCTAATGCTTACCAAAAGTTCAGAAACACTGCGTTTGCTTACAATCATCATACACTAATTTTTCACTTTTCAGTCTGTCTCATCCAGTATATAAACTGTTGAGTTCCGTTGGCTTCTTTTGTAATCATTTGCATTGTTGTCAACTGTTGTCTATGCACAACCCTATTCTTCCACTTACATCCCGCACTTTTTGCATCAGTCCATCTCATAGATTTATTAAATATCAATGATGAGTTCTGTTGCTATTCATATGCAGGATGAAGCTTCTGTGCCTCTACTCAAATGGATAAAAAATGATCCTGATGAGGCTGCTGTGAAGATGATGGTGCCGCCATCATCTTCTGAAAACCTCCTCAAGCACAAGGCCACGGGCCAGCTGGGTGGTATCCTTTTTAAGCAGGTATATTTTCTTAATCCTCATACATGATTTGATTTGTCTGTTTATTGCCGGCTTTGTCTAATTATGCTTACCAATAGTTCAGAAACACACACAACCCTATTCTTCCACTTACATCCAGCACTATATGCATCAGTGTCTCATAGATTCATTTTATATATCACTGCTGATGTCTGTTGCTCATCAATTTTCATATGCAGATTGAAACTGCTAAGCCTTCATTGGTCAAAAGGATTGCAACTGCCGATGAGGCATCTGTAGAGGCTGCCACCACGATCCTGCCAGCCCCACCTTCTGGATGCTTATATAAGCTCAAGTCCAAGGACCAGCCGGGCCGTAACCATCCAAGGGTTCGGGTATATTTTCTTAAGCCACATATACATGCCATGATTTATTTCTGATATTATCACCAGCTCTGTCTACTGCTTCTTGGAATTCGGAAATGCCAAATTAGCATGCTTATATTCATCATACACTAAATTTTGACTGTTCAGTTTGTAACATAGTGTTATGCACTCGCTTGTCAACATTTGCATTGCTCTGAACTATGCACTTTACACAACCTAATTCTTCCACTTACATTCAGCGCTACGCACCAGTAGTACCTCCCATGTTTCCTTCACCATCCCGATGCCGAGCTTGCGGGAATATGGCGGGCCCATGTACATACCCCGCATATAACACCTCCTATGGCTCTATCTACCTTTCTAATAACTCCTTCACAGAGTTACAGGTATGTATTCTCAGTGGTTTAGCATGAATTGGCATATAGTAAAGTCTTGTTTTTAGTCTTCCTGCTTCTTACATTAGTATCAATTTTCACCTGCAGACTGTACCTTGTGAACTTCGTCCAATGATTAACCAGATGTGTCCGCATGAAGGGTCTTTCACTATGCATGGCAATGGCAAATTGATGAACACCTACACGGTCTATGAGGTGTATGTCTACAAGACGCAGGCCATCACATATTTGTATGGACATGATTGGAGAAAGTTTGCTTTTGACTACGGTCTGAAGAAGGGCGACGAGCTGAGGATCAGAAACTCAAATGGGCAGATATACGTAGCGCTTACAGAGTTGGAGACACTTCCAAATATATAATATGTAACTTTTTTGTACTCATATCCTTTGATTACTGCATTCCGAGCAGTTGTTCTAAACCATTCCCTCTGTTCTAGCTTGCTGGGTTTAACATGATCAAAGGTGCAGATCCCCTGATGGAACAGAGCGAGATGTCACAAAGGGCACCCACCCCAGCACCGGCACCGGCTTCCCACTCTCCCCGCATCAGCACCGGTTCTGTACCAGCACCGTTTATTGCATCTACCCAAGCGGGCCCCTACATCAGCATTGGTTCCCGTAGAGGCCCCATATACTACACCTGCCCCGGCAGCTCCTGCATCAAGATCTTGGTTCCTCTAGCTGCACCGTTTACGCACCTGCCCAACAGTCTCCTGCATCAGCACCGGTTCCTCTAGAGGCACCGTTTATTGCACCTGCCCGCAGTCTCCTGCATCGGCACCAGCTCGTGTACCAGCCTGTGCTCCCGCACCTGCCCCAGCCAGATCACCGAGGTCTCAGCTCATTGCTGTGGCCACCCGTGTGGTGACCAGGACGCATCTGAAGGCTATGTTCGTGAGTATATGACAGCATAACTGCTCTTATCTTGATGTCTTCTCTGCTCAAAGTCTCACATGGTTCAGTCTTCAGTGCATTGGTGCCATTGACTAATTTTTGTTGGTATCTCTTGCTTTCAATCAGAAATTGCCTAAAAGTATCGCCAAGGATCTCAATGCTGGCCGAAGGGGCAAGATTTCCCTCGTCATGGAGAGTGAAGGTCTCACCGTGGAGGGACGGTACTCCGTCAGTCCCACAGATGGCCGCTTGTTTGTTACTTCCAGGTGGAAAAAGTACATTGACGGTGCCAAACTTCGCATTGGATCAAAGTTGAAGGTCAAGATCTTTCGATGCCACTGTGACATGCTGGTCATCAAGTTTGCGGTTGTCTAGTTCTATTGTCCCATGAGCCCTTAGCAAATGCATTTGTAGTTATACTTATATAAGGTTATCTTATCTGAACTGCTAATTAATTGTATGAGTGGTAAAACTCTGGCAAGCTTTTGCTCTTAGCAAGTATGTATGTATGATCAGCTATTATGATAACTAATGTTTGTGTTCATCTTAATTTGCATTTCCATTTTAGAAAAAAACTTAATTTCTATTTTGGCTGACCTGTTAGAGAACTATCAGATTGGATCCATAACATGATTCAAATAGATTCATTACACCAAGCCACATGTCTTGACCTTGCTATACACTAGTTCCATTAATCAGTGCAAGAAGGCTTACCTGAGCTGCCTGAACCACGGCAGATTCGAATCCACCTTAGCTATCTAGCTAGAAATACAACCTTTGCAGAAAGAGGATTTGCAGTACGGGGAGGCTGACATTGGGGACCCATGAGCCAGCAGCGTCGTCAACGTTTTAAAGGTGGCAGGAGATCAAAACAAAAAAAAAAAGCCAAAAATCAGTTGGTAAACAAAATCCAAGAAATGAAACTTTTACCTTTCTGAGAGGATGACATGCGGGACCCATGAGGCAGCAGCATCCTCAACTATTCCAAGGCGGCAGGGGATCAAAATAAAAATAGGAAATAGCCAGAAATTAATTAGGGTAAAAAATAAATCTATCAAAGGAAACCTTTATTGTTCATAGAGGATGACATGTGGGACCGACCTGCCAGCTGCGTCGTCATGGTTTCAAAGGGGGCAGGGGATCAAAAGAAAAAGGCAAATAACCAGAAATTAGGGGTAAAAAATAAATCCAACAAAGGAAACTTTTATTGTTCATAGAGGATGACATGCGGGACCCATGAGCCAGCAGCTTCCTCAACGTTTCAAAGTCGGCATGAGATTGAAAGAAAAAGGCAAGTGACCAAATATCAGGAGCCAAAAATAATCCAAGAAAAGAAATTTTATTGTACATAGAGGATGACATGCGGGTCCCATTTTGCAGCAGCGGTCTCAACATTTCCAAGGCGGCACAGGACCAAAAGAAAAATGAAGTAGCCAGAAATCAGGGGTGAAAAAAATCCAAGAAAAGAAAGATTTCAATTGGGCTGCATCTGGACATCTGGGCCTTCGAACTATCCTGCTGGGCCTTTTGACTCGTACAATTTCAGCCCACTCCAAAACAGGAAAGTTCGGATTTTTCTAAAAAAAACAGGAAAGTCCTATGCTTCGCAAAAACACAAAACAAGGAGATTCAACATATAAGTTTGTTTATGTAAAAATTAAAGATTTAATTTATCCGTTTGCAATAGCTCAGAGCGAAATACAATGTTTATTGTCTACAAAATAATCAAGATATCACATGTTTCTTGTACGGGGAGGCTGACATCGGGGACCCATGAGCCAGCAGCGTCGTCAACGTTTTAAAGGCGGCAGGGGATGGAAAGAAAAAATAAACCAAAAATCTGTTGGTAAAAAATACAAGAAAAGAAACATTTTCATTCTGAGAGGATGACATGCGGGACCCATGAGGCAGCAACATCCTCAGCGTTTATTGTTCATAGAGGTTGACATGTGGGACCCGTGAGCCAGCAGCGCCCTGAACGTTTTAAAGGCTGCAGGAGATCGAAAGAAAAAATAAGCCAAAAATCGTTTGGTCAACAAAATCCAAGAAAAGAAACATTTACCGTTCTGAGAGGATGACATGCGGGACCCATGAGGCAGCAGCATCCTCAACGATTCCAAGGCGGCAGGGGATCAAAGGAAAAAAGGAAATATCCCGAAATTAATTAGGGGTTCAAAATAAATCCATCAAAGGAAACTTTTATTGTTCACAGAGGATGACATGTGGGACCGACCTGCCAACAGCGTCCTCATCGTTTCAAAGGGGGCAGGAGATCAAAAGAAAAAGGCAAATAGCCAGAAATTAGGGGTCAAAAATAACTCCAAGAAAGGAAACTTTTATTGTTCGTAGAGGATGACATGCGGGACCCATGAGCCAGCAGCTTACTCAACATTTCAAAGACGGCATGAGATCGAAAGAAAAAGGCAAGTGACAAAATATCAGGAGCCAAAGATAATCCAAGAAAAAAAACTTTATTGTACATAGAGGATGACATGCGGGTCCCAATTAGCAGCAGCGGTCTCAACGTTTCAAATGCGGCTTGAGATCAAAAGAAAAAGAAAGTTGATTGTACATAGAGGATGACATGCGGGTCCCATGAGTCAGCAGCTTACTCAACGTTTCCAAGGCGGCAGGGGATCAAAAGGAAAAGGAAATAGCCAAAAATCAGAGGGTGAAAAAAACCCAAGAAAATAAACTTTTATAGCACATAGAGGATGACATGCGGGTCCCATGAGCCAGCAGGTTCCTCAACGTTTCAAACGTGGCATGAGATCGAAAGAAAAATGCAAGTGACCAAATATCAGGAGCCAAAAATAATTCAAGAAAAGAAACTTGAGTGTACATAGAGGATGACATGCGGGAACCATTTAGCAGCAGCGGTATCACCGTTTGAGAAGCGGCAGGGGATCGAAAGAAAAAGGCAAGTGACCAAATATGAGGTGCCAAAAAAATCCAAGAAAAGAAAGTTTTATAGTACATAGAGGATGACATGCGGGTCCCATGAGCCTGTAGGGTCCTCAACGTGGCATGAGATCGAAAGAAAAATGCAAGTGACCAAATATCAGGAGCCAAAAATAATTCAAGAAAAGAAACTTGATTGTACATAGAGGATGACATGCGGGCCCCATTTAGCAGCAGCGGTATCACCGTTTGAGAGGCTGCACGGGATCGAAAGAAAAAGGCAAGTGACCAAATATGAGGTTCCAAAAAAAAATCCAAGAAAAGAAAGTTTTATAGTACATAGAGGATGACATGCGGGTCCCATTTAGCAGCAGCGGTATCACCGTTTGAGAGGCGGCAGGGGATCGAAAGAAAAAGGCAAGTGACCAAATATGAGGTGCCAAAAAAAATCCAAGAAAAGAAAGTTTTATAGTACATAGAGGATGACATGCGGGTCCCATTTAGCAGCAGCGGTATCACCGTTTGAGAGGCGGCAGGGGATCGAAAGAAAAAGGTAAGTGACCAAATATGAGGTGCCAAAAAAAATCCAAGAAAAGAAAGTTTTATAGTACATAGAGGATGACATGCTGGTCCCATTTAGCAGCAGCGGTATCACCGTTTAAGAGGCGGCAGGGGATCGAAAGAAAAAGGCAAGTGACCAAATTTGAGGTGCCAAAAAAAATCCAAGAAAAGAAAGTTGATTGCTCATAGAGGATGACATGCGGGTCCCAATTAGCAGCAGTGGTGTCAACGTTTCCAAGGCGGCAAGGGATCAAAAGAAAAAGGAGTAGCCAGAAATCAGGGTGTCAAAAAAAATCCAAGAATAGAAAGAATTTTGGTTCATAGAGGATGACATGCGGGACTCATGATCCTGCATCGTAAACGGCTCGATCGGAGAGCGTTGAACGAGATGGCGCGATCGAGAAAAAAAAACAATGCCAGAGAGGCTGCCATCTGGGCCCTACATCCCTCGGCGGTGCGGATTTGCGTTGACTCGGCTGGCGAACCCGAGAGTTCGAGATGCACCACGTCCCGGGCCACCATACGCAACGTTTTGGCCGGTTTCGTCGGGCTAGGTGGCCTCAAAAACGAGAAAAAAAATGTTTTGACATGCACAACGGACAGACCCAAAATCGTCGGCCATGGTACACCAGCAACCACGGCGCGACTTCAACTTCGTCGGCCATGGCAACTTTTCTTGTAGTGGCAACCAAAAGTCAGAACTGATGGAAAGGGCTAGGCAATCCACTTATACATCTCAACACCCCTCCTCACGTGTGACCGGAAGAAGGGAAGAGGTCAACACAAGGAGACTCTCAAGAGGCATATACGTGGACTCCGAGGAGGGCAACGGAGGGCAGCACCAAGTTTTAGGATAAATTACGAAAGCCAGGTCTCGAACTCGAGACCCTGGGCTCTGATACCATGCCAAGCTTCATACACATGCCAACACAACCAAAAGTCCGAACTAATGGAAAGGGCTAGGCAATCCACTAATCCAGTAATGGTACCATCATGTTCACCACAATGCATCATTATACTATTATAGACCAGCTCTCTCTACAGAACATTTGTAAGACAACTTAATACAGCTGTGATTCATTTTGTTGCCCCAGTGATGGGTGATAACCTGAATACCATATAACCTTCTCACAGCAATTGTAACCAAATATGAGCACCTGCAATGATTTGGTGTCAATCTTCTTGAAGGTCAGGAGGTATCCTACCTTCAAGTCATGTGCTTTGACAAACTCTGGCCATCCTGCGTCCATTAAAACATTGCCATCTTGTTGCTTCAGGTCCACAATCCAGGTGCATGCAGTGGACATCTTCAGGTTGATGGACTCTGGACACCCACCGTAAAACCAGGGTAGAACACGACTGGGGATGGTAATCACCTCTAACTCTGATGTACATAGTACCTTGCGAAGGCCGTCACGGTATTCTCCTCATCGATGCGCCTAAACACCTTGCACACTGGGGCTGGCTCTACAGATGTCTCCTTCCATGATAAGCTCTCTCCAAGCTTGAGCTTCTTGTTTGAACACTGCAAACAAGAGGCCTCAATTAGGTAATGCCTCTAGCTTCTGTCCGTAATTCCAAGCAAATGCATAATCAAAGGCACCTAGCAAAGTCAGTGGATCATTGTTCTTATCGAACACACAGTCTGAACAATAAGCTTCTGAATCTAGCTAGGATGATATGTACAACCTTGTATCATCAAATTATTCAGCATAGTGTATCATTGTATCGCAGAAGTCAAATCGATATAAATAGTAGCTATGAGAATAGAAATCAAGCTAGCATGAGCCATGCATGCTTGCTGGCTAGGTCTAGCATCAGAGTAATGCATCTGCAGTTCATCATCCGCCAGTACAGATCGACCAAGCAAACAAAAAAAAATCAGCGTCGGCCTAAAGAGTCCATAAGCCAGACATGCATGCTCGGTGTCCTCATATGTGATTATCGGCCATGGATTGACCAATATCATATTTGAACGATTATTATTGCACACATTAGATCCAGTCCCAACCTAGCTAGCATGCGTGCATGTGTAGCCCGAGTCTTTACCAGAGGATTAATATATACACTGGATGAGAGAAATAGTCTATATCAAACAATGCTAAGCAACCGGCAATACAGCTTAGATATAATAAAGATGTGACCGGCAACGCTAGTGATTCGGGGGAAACATACCGCCATTGCAGCCATGGACCGAGAGAATCGGGGATGCCGCGCCGCCTTAGTGGAGTTTTTAGGTGCGACGTCGCCGCATCCGTAGAGGACGGAGTCCAAGCCGCGTAGTCCGAGCGGTGGTGGACGCCGGTGGTGTAGGGAGAGGACTTAGGGGAGATGGACGGCGAGGGATCTGGGGAGATCTGAACATGAGGGGGCTGTGAGAAACTGAGAATGATACATCAGCAAGGGAATAAATGCGCGTGTCCCCCCGGTCAAAAAAATGCGTGTTTCTTGGAGGAACGAAGCCAGGTACGCAGGAATCCACACAGAAAACTTCACCCGGTGGGTCACTGGGCTTTATCAGTATCTGGTGGGGCCCGGACCTACATACCAGTGAGACATGTCGTGTGGGTTATGATCCGATCAGTGTGCACACAGAAATTGCATTCAGAGCTAAGGGCCTCAGGCTACGTTGTACTATACAGTATATCCATTTATTTTGGTAAAATGAAAACGATACTCCATCTGATCCTCATTACTTGATGATAAAATTGATATCTCTACAAATAACAGTATCTAAATAAAAATGGATCGGAGGTAGCATTAAGAGGTGTCAAAAAAAACTGCAAACAAACATGGATGTAAGCAGTTGAGTATTAAACCAGTGCGTAAAATACCTTTATATCTCGACCATGTAACAATGAATATGAGAAGTTTTGGGGGTTTGACCATCTGCACTTGTGTTCGCTACAATCAGATCAAAAAAATTGGTCGCTTTTACACTTTCTAAAATAAAATGTTGAGCTCCATGTAGCTAGGTATAATACAAATCATCAGACCGCACATTGAAACTACCGCAGCATATCGCAGTAAATTAAAGTAAAATAAACCATGTATAACATATACTATATTAGCTAATTAACAAAGTCTCATCACATTGTATCTGATCCCCAGTTCAGCTTAATACAAAAACCAAGTTCAGCATGAACATCAGCAGGGCACTACCCCAGGTCCAAAAGCAGCATCTAGTTAATTCAATAAAATATTGAGGTGTTTCTGATCCCCTCTTCCTAAAAGCACTGCAGATCATGCATGCAACTAAGGGTGATCAGCACAAAATATTACCCTCTGGTTGGAGGTGTTACAGTCGTAGATCAACACATTCATCAAGGAAGTGTCTTTCACCTCGAAGACGAGAATGTCATCGAGCTGCAGTTCATGCGCCTCTGCAAACCCGAACCAACCATCCTTCAAGACCAGTTCACCCTGGTACTCATCGATGTGCACATACAAGGCGCAGCCTACGCTGGTCTTGAGCTTGATAGGCCTGGGAAGAATCCCTTTCAGTCATTGCTTGAATTCTCTGGGGATGACCAACATATACATGTCATCGTTGCCGTCCAGTTGCACATAGAAGCGCGAGGGCTGAGGAGGGTCCGCCGAGTGACCAACCCGTTTAGGGCGGCCTTTCCCTCGCCCTTTTAATATACAATGTTGAATTGCTGCATCACGCCTGCCCGTCACCTTTGGCTTTTGGGCTAGTGAATTTCTTTGAATTCTGAACTCGGGGGGTGAAGAGGACATGTACAATCGACAGTCCTAAGACATAGTTGCTCATTGACGTTGGAGCGAGTTTGCTTCTGCATCTAGTTAAGCACGGTATATATCAATCAACAACATATAAATCAGAACGTAACATACATGGAGAAAATGCATCTAGCTATCTCTTTAATTAGTTTGCACAAAATCTAGCAGCAGCAAGACAATTTGATTTTACATGTACTGAGCAAGCTTTCAGACTTTCTGAAACAGGTAACATGGAGCATATATTTGTATGTTCAGACTGCAAAACCCTGCTCTGTGATGGATACTATTACTTAACATCTTTTGCCAGAACTAGTACTTAACATCTACTGTTTCCCGTCATTAAAAAAACATTTGCAGAAGAATACTACTACGGTTTCCCATCATTAAAGAAAAAAGAACTTGTTAAAACCCCAACTATCATTGACTACTTACACCTGCATCCTAGTGAGTTCAGGACAACTTACAGCCACTTTTGGTGGTGCCGCCACCGGAGAAGACCGTGCCGCGGGGGTTGGGGTCGGCGCAACCGGAGAAGCTGGTGCCGCCGCCAGGGAAATCAGTGCCGAGCCAGATGGTGCTTCCAGCGGAGAAGAAAGTACCGCAAGAGATGGAACCGACGCTGCCAAAGGGTAAGAAACACATGTACCCGTAGATCCTTCTCTAGTCACGATCTGGATAGAAGAGACTGGACGTCCATCAAGCTGCTGGAGGATGCGGTGGATCAAATCGGCTGAGTTCAGGAAATATCGGCGATGTTCATCTGTGTCGGCGGCCGTTACCGCCAGGCAGCTGCCGGTGGAGGGAGGAGGCGAGCCGTTCATGGCAGTCATTAGTGTAAAAGAGGTGAAGTAGGTGGGAGAGATAGAGGGTTCGGGACTGAAGTAATTGTAGTCTGCTCTCTCTTTTTTACAAGCATGCGTCCTCAGGCAGATTTTTTTTAGATGCGTACTCAGGCTGCTTTGTCAAACCAGGGCCTCAATGAAGCCCAGTTAACTATTTCTCCGCTAAAAGCGCGCTATAGCATATCTAGAGGGTCCACGCTTAGTAATTTTGCTCGCTGAGGCGCTATTTGCGAAACAGCATGCTATATCGCCCTAAAACTTCATAGTGTTAGCGCGCTATTTTTTTCAGGCAAGTTGCTTTCACTTTTTCGTGGTGATGAACTACAATCTGTTGGTTCCACTTCTAAGTCAGAAGATAATATCGCTAATGCTAATATGTTTTAATAAATAATTTATACTATGTTGTTGCCTTGTGAAATGTTGATGTTAGCCTTCTAAAATACTTGAGATCTATTTCTATATGTGGTTATCTATGTATGATTCAGTCACTTTTGGACTATATATATCTATTCGCTCTAGTAAAATTATTTATTTTTAGGCTATATTTAGTATTATTTTGAAAATGCTATTTAAAATATACCACACTATTACCACGATATAGCGTTCATATCGTTTGAAGGAGGCTGCCGCTAATTCATTTAGCACGCTATTTTAAAACTTAAGACGCGTTTGGCAGCCTGCATCCAGGCTGGTGGGGAAATACGACCGTACCCAAGTGCTTAAAAGATTGCACCTTTTAGCAGGAAAACATTAGGGCACGTCCAACACAGGCGCTACTGCAAGGGCGCTAGGAATTATTTCCTCGTCGTTTGGCGGTTGGAGAGGTGAATTCCTGCGGTAGGCCTACTGTCGACGCAAAAGAAAGCAGGGCGTGAAACTCTTTTCACCTGTCCTAGCTAAAGCACCGGAACCAACAGAAGTCGATCGCCATCAGCAATTAGCGCTGCAAGGAGAGTACCTGGAGGATTTTACAATCTTTTGACATTCATTTGTTCTCTATTAGCGCCATATAGTATATAGCATTGTAATGCCCTTATACTCCTCTCAACATTAAAAAAAGGTGTGCATATACTAATAACAGTTGCTAAAATGAAACTAAAAATAAGCAGACATGCACGGTTTACGAAGGATGGAAATACAGAGTTCATCACCATCCGTTTTAAATTATAAGATTAGATTACTTCAATGTGGGCTACATACACACTAAAATGAGTAAACAGACACACTGAAATGGGTCCAGGTATATAAGATTCAGAAAAAAGGAAGAGCATCTTAAGATACGGAACAGATTACTGAATTGTTCAAACATATCGTACAAAAAAGATTATTTTCTCCAGAAAGATTCATGGCTCAGTTTAGGGTTGCATCAACATGCGGATATTATTCAGACTAGTCTTAAACCACATTGTCGCCTGTCGGGGAAATCCCCAACCATCTTGTGGAAGGGTGATAACTCCCATGAGCTCATTTTCCCCTTGCTGCAGGTTACAACGACAAATACAACTAAATGCTGGTTCTCGAAATGCATAGTACGCGATGTACACACAATTTGACCTCATGAACGGAGTCAATGTTCCATCAGGAGCATTGCCATCATTTACCTTCAGGTTCATTGGATAATTCAGTCCAATGAACAGAGAGTGTGTGCCAAGGCTGTCAACTCGACTCCAATTGGGTCCAATCAGGGATAGATCTTTCTCAAAAATATGTATGACAGGGGCAGGATACTCTCACAGGATAAGGCCATTACCATGATGCAGAACTTCTGCAGGCTCAAGGTGATCATTGCTACGTATATACTGATCATCATGGATGATCATCAAGCGCTTGCCATCGGCTGATCGAGCTAAAAACCATCTGCCAGACGGTTCCTTCATCGGTGATGGGATCACGAATGGCAGGGCAAGGTGGGCATCTGCATTGTAAACGGAGACAAAAAAAAATAGTGTTTGAATGGCTCAGGAAGACAAAAATACCAGTAGCTGCAACTTCACATTTGTAGGATCAAATGGAGGATGCAGTCATTATACTTGTATAAAAACTAAAAGAAATAAAATTGTTCCCATTTGAGATGTATGTTAATTACACTCATATTCATTGATGGTAGATACATGTCTCAACCTTATCTGATCCATGATTGTAATGCTTTGAGTACATCGAATATTCAAATAAATTGAAAGTTTGCATGCATCAATTGATGAAGAGGCCAGGGCTAAGCTCCTTATTCATATTCTGATAAGAGCATGCAGTAACTAATTCAGGAATGCATTCATATACTGCAATAATCTGGTTTGGGTTGACAGATTAGTGCACTGCATATACTACTGTAATTCGTTTGTAGCAATGGTTCAGTCAGGTTAGGATAATTAAATGGTGCACAGTCATTTGAAAGGTGAAAAAAAATCTTATTGACCAATTAGTTAATTCAGTTACAATATATCATGAATGGGCTTGATATTAAAATTTATTGCGAAGTATATCATATGGATTGAAGAATTACCGGCCTGTGATTGATCCCAGCAATATCTGGTGCCGGTCCACCCATCCACCGCAACAATGAAGCCGTTGTGCTCGATGGCGTCACTGTAATCTACACCCCAACTAGCACGAGAGAATAACCTCCACTCCTGGCTACCATTAGCCAGGTAAGCGAGTCCAGAATTGAATAGAGCGATGAGCTTGTAATCTGAGTAATGTCCAGCTTTTGTGGGCACTTCGCAAATTACAATCTTCAACAAAAACATGGCACGCCCATACGTCATGTACCTTTCAGGAGGCAAGTAGGGGAAGCCAATCCATTCCTCCCAAAAAATGTTGCAAGTTTCCGACGATGGTAGGGAGATTTCTTGGTGCGTGTAGATGTTCGCGAGGAACCAGTTCCCACCACTGTCCACGCCGGCGATCCAGTCGCTGTTCATGCCAACCCAGAATCTATTGTCCATGAACGGCAGGATGGCTGTGCGCCGAGGATGGTCGAGGGGCACAACGTGGTACACCGTGTGGTGCGCACTACTATCATCACAGTGCCAATGGGCAGAATCGGGCATCAGCAAGCAGGGTCCATCCCAATGGTGTAGATTCATGTTGTCGGCGACATGGCGGCACAGCGTTTTGGAGCATGCGGCCAGCCGGATGTCGACTGTAACGTCCAGACTCTGGGCAATGAGATTGAACAGCTCGGCGGGGAGCTTCCCCCAGTCGCCATACAGCTGGTCGTCGTTCGATGCCGCCATGGAGACGAGAAGGATTTAAGAGGGCGGAAGCAAGTATGTGTGATTGGAGTTTTGTAGGAGAGTCGAGCGGGAAGGAGGAGTGTTGCGGTTCTGCGGAGGGGTGAGGAGAGAAAGCTATGCAAATGGGAGATCTAGAGGATGAAAAAATTTGCTAGCAGCGCTTGGCGAGTGGAGAACGATGATGGAAGTGGAGAGCCAAGGATGGAAACGATGGAGGTGAAGAGTAGGAGTGGATATGACTTTTTTTATTCTTCAGCAGCTGCATCGAGGCGCCGAGTAAAACTTCGGCTAGGATAGCACGCCACTACGTCCTGGTGCGATTCTTTGTCCCGTCAAATCAGTTTGACCACAGAAATGGTTTCTTTATTAGTACAGTATAACTTAATATTTTCGAACAATATATACTACTCCATTTAATATACTCACTCCGATTCATATTACTTGTCAAATGATATGGATGAATCTTGAACTAAAATGTGTCTAGATATATCCATATTATAGTCAACTAATATGAATCGGAGTTTGTTTGGTTCAAAGGATTTCTAAAGGTATCTTGTACGGAGTAGGATTTTTACACATAGGGATTTTTCCTATAGAGCTTGCTTGATTCAAAGGATTGAGAACCCTCCAAAATACCTATGGATTGCTTTCTCTACAATCCTATCTCTTGGTAATATTGCTATGTGTCTATAACAACTATGAAATGAACTCAATCTCAATAGAAATTTCCTTTGTCTTTCCTAATCAAACAACTAGTTATTTTATGTCTTCGTTTACAAATTAAGATAATTTTTAGGTTATAGGTAATCATCTCTGCTTATGTGATCATCTTTTATGATCAAACTTACTTGATCAGCCGCGGAGGCGCAAAGGAGCAGTGGTGTGCATTAATACGGCCGCATGGGGAAGGCACAGCTAGCGACGATGAGACGTATCGCCAGCATTGGCCTAGGGAACCGTCGCCACCATTAATAAAAGCTATCCCTTTGGGCACCATGTCTCCCACTACTCGTGTCACGCGCGCATGTGGGTTACGGATGGATGGGCTGGGGAAGCCGGACAGAAAACATGACAACCAGGGGGAAAATGAATAAAAATAATACAAATTCGAAAATATTATTAGATAGAAAGTTTGACTAAGTTTTTACCAAATGCATTAATATGCAAGATACAAAATCAATATTATTAGATAGAAAATAAAATATATTTTCATATGGTGTCTACAAAATATTATATGTGCTGATAGGTTTGGTCGAACTTTACTTGGTTTGACTTTTCAAGAAAAATATACTAAGCTTTAAGCATTGGAACGGAGGTATTTTTCGAAGCACCTACATGTCTTTAGAAGACAAAAGAAAACATGGAGTAAGGTTGTTTTTTGTGCAAAAGTTTACGTCAAAATCTGGTTATTTGTGTAAAAAGAATCTCAAATTGTGTTATGTGCAAAAACTGCACCAACAAGTGGTGGTATGTGCAATTTCCTCCGTCACACAAAAGGCAAGCCATTGATTCATACTTAATTGTGAATAATTACAAAAGTAGTAGGCAACTAATAAGCGCACATGATTAAACTGCTATGCGAGATCTTCAGCCACCAGAAGTCGTTCCCGCGCCTCTCTAGCATTGAAAATCATGCGTTCTGCGACTTCCATCAAAGAGACAAGCTGAGCTTTGATCCGTTCTCCCAGATGAATGGCCTCGTCACAACTCCTACGAGCGCAGGCCGTGATCTCATCCACTTCTAGGAAAGACACCGCCTGCCTGTACCGAAATATCTTGATCCCTAACTCTCTGTTCTCCTCCCGCATGCTGGCAAGATCCAACTTCATCCTCCGACAGGATAAGCAAGGGGAGTGATCCTGCCAAAGGTAACAACAAACATATCGAGCGTTACCGGCAAACGAAATGCACAAATTAGCTGATTAACGAATGTGGTCACTAACATGTAGGACAGACTTAAGTGGTGTCTACATGTCAGTGACTCGAAGTACCAAAAACCAGCAACCCAAAGTCAGCTAATATTAACCTCCGTCTTCAGCTCCTTCATCCTCTTGAACGGCGGGGAAGCTGGCAACTTATCTTCTTCTACGACCTCTCGCTGGAACCTGACGTCGAAGGATGAGAGATCCTGCGAACGGATGTGCTGCGCCTGCGCGTGCAATTCCCCAGGGCGCTTCTGGCGTAACTCGGAGTTCTCGGCGCCGAGATGCGTAAGTTCCGCTCCCGGGGCCTTGTTGACCCTAAGCCGAGATAGCTCATGTGTAAGCCGACGAAAAATGTTCAAAATGTTATAGATCAGGCATATCATTACCAGTGCAAACGAGGTAAGTGAATCTCCGGGATCTCGCCCAACGACCGCGGTTGGTCCAATGCCACCACATCTTCTCCGAGATTGACTAACTCCTTTACATCATCTTCTCCGAGCTTGACCATCTCCTTTACATCATCTTCTGCTCCGAGCTTGACCATCTCCTTTACATCATCTTCTCCTGCGAGCTTGATCATCTGCCTCACATCATCTTCTCCGGCGATATCGACCCTCTCCTGTGGAAGATAACAGATATAAGTCCGAGTATTACCAGCAAAATGAAGGTAATTAAAAGAGGCATAGTAACCCTTGTGTCCTGGCTCATCAATGGCGGGGACGCTGAGCCCGCATCGTCTCCTCCGAGATCTCCCTTCGCAGGCAGGATTGTTAGAGACAGTGTACTTCTGGTAGTAGTATTTATGCGTGGGGCGCCAGGGGGTCGAGAAGCTAGGACTGCATCTTCTCCTCCGAGCTCTTCCTTGGTAGACATGACAAATGAAACGAGGTGTGGGGGGCGTAAAGGTATAAATTGGCGGACGGCCGCCCCGCCTCGGCCCTCCAAGGCTTATTTTTTTTGCCTTACTAAACTAAAAACCATATTTTGCGTCTCACACGTCTGCCCTAAGAGGGCTGCAGGGTCCCATGCATGCATGTCCCACACTTTAGTGAGCACAAGTCATGTGCGGTAGGTAGGCAAACTTCCAACAATCTTCTTTGTCAAGTGAAGACACGTCGTCAAGACTCTCTCTCTCTATCTCCCCCCTTTTGTCATTGAAAAAAAAAGAATATTAGACGGGGGCCTAGCCTGCACTGCAGGAGGGGCGATTTTGACAAAGTAACCCTTTTGGCGAAGAAAAACACAGAATGAGCCACACAAAAAGGTTAGTCCAGTGAAATAGATTGCTCAGAGGGTCAGTCCGTGCTTTTCTTTGCCAAAAGGGTTATTTTTGTCAAAATCGCCGCACTGCAGGTTTGCAGCACTGAAAAACCTTGCGTGCCAGTCAACATCACTTCCCGGAAAGGTTGAAGCATTTCGAGGCCGTGACTGCTCTCCCTTCCTCTTCTCCTTCCGTGTGATCCCTCTTCCACCTTTTATCCTTTGCAACATATGCAAAAAATTGTCCGTGACTTGTGCTCACTGAAGTGTGGGACCTCACGCATGGGAACCACACGTAAGTGACAGACCTGTTGGTGTAATAATTCGGGTGATCATTATACTGTATTAGAACTCCGTACAAAGTTTCGTATGGATTCAAGGGTAGGAAAGCCAAGTTAGTAACTCACTTTTTCCGCGCGTGAAGGGAGGGGGTGGGTAGTATGCTACCCTGAATTTGTGTGACCCCCAAAAACTAGCAAATATGAGAGAGGCATCGAAAGAAACACACTCGTCCCCTACCCCCCCTCCCCACTAAATTTGAAATCAAGCCAAACAAAAAAGGCAATCGAAAAGCATGGATTGTTCATCTTTTTCTATATAGTTAGGGTTAGGGTTTAGGGTCTATAGAGATGCACATATTTTCATTTTACATTTGTGATGTAGCATAATACATAGGTAAGATACCAAGCATGACCTTTGTTAGAATAACCATTAACGTGTTCTCTCACCTTTAGATTCAAATGGGCATAAACATTCAGAAAAAATCAAAAAACAATGAAAAACCAAAAGCACACATAGTCTTCTTATGTCATATAGTAGGAATTGAAGTTAATAAACAAGGTCTAGACATATTCAAACCAGGCAAATCATGTATCTACACCTAACCCTAAACTTTGTCTTATGAAGTCAAGCATGAAGAGAAATGGTTTTGGGTTTCAAACATGGAAATTTCAAAAACCTCCCAACAAAAGCTTCATTTTAGAGTGACTAAGAAGGATACACACTTACCTTTTCATTTTCATGTTTTAAACTTGTTTAAATCTAGGTCAAACCTAGGATTTGACCAAGATTCAAATGGGCATAAACATTCAGAAAAACAAAAAATGAAAAACCAATGCACATATAGTCTTCCTATGTCATATAGCTAGTAAGCATTCAAGTTGATAAACAAGCATGTCTAGACAAATTCAAACCCGACAAATCATGTATATACCCCCTAACCCTAAACTATTTCTTATGAAGTCAACCATGAAGAGAAGTGGTTTTGGGTTTCAAACATTATATTGAGATTCAAGAACCCCCCAAAAGCTTCATTTTAGAACGACTAAGAAGGATCCAGGCTTACCTTTTCATTATATGTTTTAAACTTGTTTAAATCTTGGTCAAACCTAGGATTTGACCAAGATTCAAATGGGCATAAACATTAATTCAGAAAAAACAAAAAAACAATGAAAAACCAACGCACATATAGTCTTCTTATGTCATATAGTAAGCATTCAAGTTGATAAACAAGCATGTCTAGACATATTCAAACCCGACAAATCATGTATCGATCTACCCCCTAACCCTAAACTCTGTCTTATGAAGTCAACCATATGAAGAGAAGTGGTTTTGGGTTTCAAACATTGAGATTTCAAGCACCCCCCAAAAGCTTCATTTTTGAATGACTAAGAAGGATCCATGATTACCTTTTCATTTTCATGTTTTAAACTTGTTTAAATCTAGGTCAATCCTAGGATTTGACCAAGATTCAAATGGGCATAAAAAAAATCAAAGCACATAGCCTTTTATGTCATATAATGAGCATTCAAGTTGATAAACATGGTCTAGACATATTAAAACAAGAAAAATCATGTATCTACCCTGGCCCTAACCCTAAACTCGATCTATCTTATGAAGTCAAACATGAAGAGAAGTGGTATTGGGTTTCAAACATGGAAATTTCAAAAACCTCCCAAAAACTTCATCTTAGAGTGACTAAGAAGGTTCCATGCTTACCTTTTCATTTTCATGTTTTAAATTAACTTGTTTAAATCTTGGTCAACATAGGGTTTAAGGTTTAGGGATCATCGATCGAGTGCACACACACATTATTAGAGGCACATGCGCATTTGCGCATAAAGTGCATGCGTATATATATAAGTGTGTTTCTTGGCCACCAACGATATATAGATCTAGAGAGAGATTGAAATATATTTAGGGTTTAGGGTTTAGCGTTTAGGGTCTAGGGTTAGGGTTTAGGGTTTAGTGTTTAGGGTTTAGGGCTTAGGGTGTAGTGTTTAGGGTTTAGGGTCTAGGGTTTAGGTTTTAGTGTTTAGGGTGTTTAGGGTGTACGTTTAGGGTATAATTAGGGATTAGGGATTAGGGTTTTAGGGTTTAAGGTTTAGGGATCATCGATCGAGTGCACACACACATTATTGGAGGCACCCGTGCCTTTGCGCATAAAGTGCATGCGTATATATATAAGTGTGTTTCTTGGGCACCAACGATATATAGATCGAGAGAGAGAGATTGAAATATATATATATATATCCCCAAGAATATGTTCAAATATATATTGAAATATATGCACAAATGATATGCAAGGTATGCCATGCGCGCATAGCATGAAGAGAAGTCGTATTGGTTTCAAACATTGAAATTTCAAGAACCTCCCAAAAGCTTCATTTTAGAGTGACTAAAAAAGATCCAGGCTTGCCTTTTCATTTTCATGTTTTTAAATTGTTTAAATCTTGGTCAAACCTAGCTAGTATTTGACCAAGATTCAAATGGGCATAAAATTAAAAAAACATAAAAATGAAAAACCAAAGCACATATATAGCCTTCTTATGTCATATAAAATAAGCATTCAACAAGTTGATAAACAAGGTCTAGACATATTCAAAATAGAAAAAGCATGTATCTACCACCCCTAACACTTAACTCTGTCTTATGAAGTCAAGCATGAAGAGAAGTGGTTTTGGGTTTCAAACATTATATTGAGATTTCAAGAACCCCCAAAAGCTTCATTTTAGAATGACTAAGAAGGATCCATGCTTGCCTTTTCATTTTCATGTGTTTTAAACTTGCTAAAATCTTGGTCAAACCTAGGACTTGACCAAGATTCAAATGGCATTAAACATTCAAAAAAAATCAAAAAATGAAAACAAAAGCACATAGCCTTCTTATGTCATATATATATATATATATATATATTAAGCATTCAAGTTGATCGATATGAACAAGGTCTAGACATATTCAAAACAGTAAAAGCATGTATCTACCCCCTAGCCCTTAACTATGTCTTATGAAGTCAAGCATGAAGAGAAGTGGTTTTGGGTTTCAAACATGGAAATTTCAAAAACTTCCCAAAAGCTTAATTTTAGAGTGAATAAGAAGGATCCAAGCTTACCTTTTCATTTTCAGGATTTATGCTTGTTTAAATCTTGGTCAAACATAGGATTTGACCAACACACATATAGTCTTATTATGTCATATAGTAAGCATTCAAGTTGATAAACAAGCATATGCATGTCTAGACATATTCAAATTAACCCGACAAATCATGTATGTACCCCTAACCCTAAACTCTGTCTTATGAAGTTAACCATGAAGAGAAGTGGTTTGGGTTTCAAACATTGAAATTTCTTGAACCCCCCAAAAGCTTCATTTTAGAATGACTAATAAGGATCCAGGCTTACCTTTTCATTTTATGTTTTAAATTTGTTTAAATCACTGTCAAACCTAGGATTTGACCAAGATTCAAACGGGCATAAAAAATCAAAAAAATCAAAAAAAACAAAGCACATAGCCTTTTTATGTTATATAATGAGCATTCAAGTTGATAAACATGGTCTAGACATATTAAAACAAGAAAAATCATGTATCTACCCTGGCCCTAACCCTAAACTCGATCCGTCTTATGAAGTCAAACATGAAGAGAAGTGGTTTTGGGTTTCAAACATGGAAATTTCAAAAACCTCCCAAAAACTTCATCTTAGAGTGACTAAGAAGGTTCCATGCTTACCTTTTCATTTTCATGTTTTAAATTAACTTGTTTAAATCTTGGTCAAACATAGGATTTGACCAATAAGATTCAAATGGGCATAAACATTCAGAAAAAAATTAAAAATAAGAAACCAACGCACATATATTCTTCTTATGTCATATAGTAAGCATTCAAGTTGATAAACAAGCATGTCTAGACATACTCAAACCTGACAAATCATGTATCGATCTACCCCCTAACCCTAAACTCTGTCTTATGAAGTCAACCATATGAAGAGAAGTGGTTTTGGGTTTCAAACATTGAGATTTCAAGAACCCCCAAAAGCTTGATTTTTGAATGACTAAGAAGGATCCATGCTTACCTTTTCATTTTCATGTTTTAAACTTGTTTAAATCTTGGCCAAACCTAGGATTTGACCAAGATTCAAATGGGCATAAAAAATAAAAAAAAAGCACATAGCCTTTTTATGTCATATAATGAGCATTCAAGTTGATAAACATGGTCTAGACATATTAAAACAAGAAAAATCATGTATCTACCCTGGCCCTAACCCTAAACTCGATCTGTCTTATGAAGTCAAACATGAAGAGAAGTGGTTTTGGGTTTCAAATATGGAAATTTCAAAAACCTCCCAAAAACTTCATCTTAGAGTGACTAAGAAGGTTCCATGCTTACCTTTTCATTTTCATGTTTTAAATTAACTTGTTTAAATCTTGGTCAAACATAGGATTTGACCAAGATTCAAATGGGCATAAACATTCATAAAAAATTAAAAATAAGAAATCAACGCACATATAGTCTTCTTATGTCATATAGTAAGCATTCAAGTTGATAAACAAGCATGTCTAGACATATTCAAACCCGACAAATCATGTATCTACCCCCTAACCCTAAACTAGATTGGTCATCTTAGAGTGACTAAAAAGGATCCAAGCTTACCTTTTCATTTTCATGTTTATGCTTGTTTAAATCTTGGTCAAACATAGGATTTGACCAAGATTCAAATGGGCATAAACATTCAGAAAAAAATAAAAAACCAACGCACATTAGTAGCCCAAAATCGAACCATTCAAGTGGATATTTTTGAACTTGATCTGTAGTAGTGGGCAAAACCCTAGATTAACCTATATTTAATCATAGATTCGTAGGTCGATTTTTCTACTTTTTTATTATTACTATGCAGCACATGTGTGTTTGCCCGTCGCGTGAAACTCGGAGGAATAGGGATCACTCGGAAGGAGAGAAGAAGGGAGTGCATTATGGTGTCTCCCCTTTTTCGGGTGATGATGTTGACTGTTGTGCAGGTTTTGTCAGTGAGCAGAAGGTGCGAGCGAGCGAGCGAGTCGAAGCGAGGCCGAGAATGAGAGAGATTTTTTTTTGTGAGAGGGACAACCGAAGGATCCTGAAGGACCCACAGACTTCCAATACGCATCCTGATGCGTCTTCTCTTGACAAAGATGGCTGGGAGTTTGCGTACCTACTGCACGTGACTTGTGCTCACTGAAGTGTGGGACCTCAAGCATGGGCACCACACGTAAGTGACAGACCTGTTGGTGTAAAAACTCAGTTGATTATTATAGTGCATTAGAACAAAGTTTCCTATGGATTCAAGGGTAGGAAATCCAAGTTAAAACTCATTTACATGACATTAATTTTTCCATGAAGCAAAGTTAACACATCTATCAATTGGTACATTTTGGAGTGACTAAGAAGGATCCATGCTTAATTATTCGTTTTCACGTGTTAAACTTGTTTAAATCTTGCTCAAACCTAGGATTTCACCAAGATTCAAATGGGCATGAAAATGAAAAAATGAAATACCAATGCACATAGTCTTCTTATGTCATACAGTAAGCATTCAAGATGATAAAAAAGGTCTAGACATATTCAAACCAGGCAAATCATGTATTGGTTTCAAACATTGAAATTTCAAGAACCTCCCAAAAGCTTCATTTTAGAATGACTAAAAAAGATCCAGGCTTGCCTTTTCCTTTTCATGTTTTAAAATTGTTTAAATCTTGGTCAAACCTAGCTAGCTAGTATTTGACCAAGATTCAAATGGGCATAAAATTCAAAAAAAAACCAGAAAAAAAATGAAAAACCAAAGCACATAGCCTTCTTATATAGTAAGTAATATGAATCTAAAAATGATTTTGGGGGATTTCTATGACCAAGTTATAACACACCTACATTTCAAATTTGAATTACTTTCAATAAATCAGCATATAGTCATTTAAATGTGTGAAACTGGCTAAAAACACTAAAAATCGTAAAGAGTTGGGAATTGACACTAAAATATGTCATAGTTTATCTTAAAAATGTAGAGGCGCCATTTTGACCCGTATCTTATGTACCCCATTCGTTAAATGATAAACTATCACGAATTACCTTTTATTTTAGGCATTACTTTTCATGGTAAAATGATAAACTATATCACGAAGTTCCATTTCCATCAAAATAGTCCGCGTTACTTTTTTGTTGAGATATAAACCCCCACAACGGCCATCTCCTCCTTAATTTATTGTGTAAAACGCCCACAACGGTCACCTCCTCCTTAATTTATTGTGTTAACCCCTACAGCGGTCATCTCTTCCTTATAAACAACCACAACGGCCATCCCTTGTGTCAATAGGTTCTGCCTCTATCTTCTTCGTTCACATACACTTGATCCCATTGCCATGGCTTCCACGTCTCGGACACCGACCAGAAGGGGAAGGGGAAGGGGCGGCCGGGGTGATGGATCATCATCATTGCCACCACCACTGTCAACACTGCCTTTGATCATAGAGGAGTTCTTCATCGTCGTCTATGAAGACCCTTTGGTCAAGAAGGTACGTACGCGTTCCCACATATATGATGCATGTGATTGATTATGGGCATGTTGTAAAAAACCTTTAATTTTAAACGATCGGCGCTCGATCTCTTTGCAGGCTCTCCCAAAAAAGTTTGCGGACTATCTTGACGGCCAGGAGCCAGCTAAGGTGTATCTGCGAGCAGCTGACTGCGGTCCTCGTCTCTGGACCGTGGAGGTCCTATTTGACGGACAAGGCCGGATGTACCTCGACAAGGGCTGGGAGAATTTCGCCATCGCGCACGGTGTGGATTTCGGCTGCTTCGTACACTTCAAATATGAAGGCGATGATGTGCTCACAGTGAAGGTGTTCGACGGAACAATGTGCAGGAAGTACTACTACTCGGACGACGAAGGTAATGATGATGAAAGCGACGACGACGTGAAGCCATGCATCCATCATCTTTAGATAAGGGAATTATAACCAAGAATATATATGTAGCCGCTACATATGCATCGATTTTAGAGGTGGATAACTGGAGAGAGAGAGAGAGAGAGTCTTGATGCGTCTTCTCTTGACAAAGAAGATGGGAGTTTGCCTACCTACCGCACATGAGTTGTGCTCACTGAAGTGTGGGACCTCACGCATGGGAACCACACGTAAGTGACAGACCTGTTGGTGTAATAACTCAGGTGATCATTATACTGTATTAGTACAAAGTTTCCTATGGATTCAAGGGTAGGAAAGCCAAGTTAACTCATTTACATGACATTATTTTTTCCATGAAGCCAAGTTAACTCATCTATCAATTGGTACATTCTGGTTATATTCGAAATTTTACTTGAAACTTGTTGGTCATGCCATTTTACTACTCGCCTAACACTTTTTCCGCGCGTGAAGGGAGGGGGTGGGCAGTATGCTACCCTGAATTTGTGTGACCCCCAAAAACTAGCAAATACGAGAGAGGCATCGAAAGAAACACACTCGTCCCCTACCTCCCCTCCCCACTAAATTTGAAATTGAAGCCAAACAAAAAAAGGCAATCGAAAAGCATGGATTGTTCATCTTTTTCTATATAGTTAGGGTTAGGGTTTAGGGTTTATAGAGATGTACATACTTTCATTTTACATTTGTGATGTACCATAATACATAGGTAAGATACCAAGCATGACCTTTGTTAGAATAACCATTAACGTGTTCTCTCACCTTTAGTTTCAAATGGGCATAAACATTCAGAAAAAATCAAAAAACAATGAAAAACCAAAAGCGCACATAGTCTTCTTATGTCATATAGTAGGAATTGAAGTTAATAAACAAGGTCTAAACATATTCAAACCAAACAAATCATGTATCTACACCTAACCCTAAACTTTGTCTTATGAAGTCAAGCATGGAGAGAAATGGTTTTGGGTTTCAAACATGGAAATTTCAAAAACCTCCCAACAAAAGCTTCATTTTAGAGTGACTAATAAGGATACACGCTTACCTTTTCATTTTCATGTTTTAAACTTGTTTAAATCTAGGCCAAACCTAGGATTTGACCAAGATTCAAATGGGCATAAACATTCAGAAAAACAAAAAATGAAAAACCAATGCACATATAGTCTTCTTATGTCATATAGCTAGTAAGCATTCAAGTTGATAAATAAGCATGTATAGACAAATTCAAACCTGACAAATCATGTATATACCCCCTAACCCTAAACTATTTCTTATGAAGTCAACCATGAAGAGAAGTGGTTTTGGGTTTCAAACATTATATTGAGATTCAAGAACCCCCCAAAAGCTTCATTTTAGAATGACTAAGAAGGATCCAGGCTTACCTTTTCATTTTATGTTTTAAACTTGTTTAAATCTTGGTCAAACCTAGGATTTGACCAAGATTCAAATGGGCATAAACATTAATTCTGAAAAAACAAAAAATTAAAAACCAACGCGCATATATATATTCTTCTTATGTTATATAGTAAGCATTCAAGTTGATAAACAAGCATGTCTAGACATATTCAAACCCGACAAATCATGTATCGATCTACTATACCCCCTAACCATAAACTCTATCTTATGAAGTCAACCATATGAAGAGAAGTGGTTTTTGGTTTCAAACATTGAGATTTCAAGAACCCCCCCCCCCCCAAAGCTTCATTTTCGAATGACTAAGAAGTATCCATGCTTACCTTTAAACTTGTTTAAATCTTGGTCAAACCTAGGATTTGACCAAGATTCAAATGGGCATAAAAAAAACAATGCACATAGCCTTTTTATGTCATATAATGAGCATTCAAGTTGATAAACATGGTCTAGACATATTAAAACAAGAAAAATCATGTATCTACCCTGGCCCTAACCCTAAACTCGATCTGTCTTATGAAGTCAAACATGAAGAGAAGTGGTTTTGGGTTTCAAACATGGAAATTTCAAAAACCTGCCAAAAACTTCATCTTAGAGTGACTTAGAAGGTTCCATGCTTACCTTTTCATTTTCATGTTTTAAATTAACTTGTTTAAATCTTGGTCAAACATAGGGTTTAAGGTTTAGGGATCATCGATCGAGTGCACACACACATTATTAGAGGCACCTGCGCCTTTGCGCATAAAGTGCATGCGTATATATATAAGTGTGTTTCTTGGCCACCAACGATATATAGATCTAGAGAGAGATTGAAATATATTTAGGGTTTAGGGTTTAGGGTTTAGGGTCTAGGGTTAGGGTTTAGGGTTTAGTGTTTAGGGTTTAGGGCTTAGGGTGTAGTGTTTAGGGTTCAGGGTCTAGGGTTTAGGTTTTAGTGTTTAGGGTGTTTAGGGTGTACGTTTAGGGTATAATTAGGGATTAGGGATTAGGGTTTAAGGTTTAGGGATCATCGATCGAGTGCACACACACATTATTGGAGGCACCCGCGCCTTTGCGCATAAAGTGCATGCGTATATATATAAGTGTGTTTCTTGGCCACCAACGATATATAGATCGAGAGAGAGAGATTGAAATATATATATATATCCCCAAGAATATGTTCAAATATATATTGAAATATATGCACGAATGATATGCAAGGTATTCCATGCGCGCATAGCATGAAGAGAAGTCGTATTGGTTTCAAACATTGAAATTTCAAGAACCTCCCAAAAGCTTCATTTTAGAGTGACTAAAAAAGATCCAGGCTTGCCTTTTCATTTTCATGTTTTTAAATTGTTTAAATCTTGGTCAAACCTAGCTAGTATTTGACCAAGATTCAAATGGGCATAAAATTAAAAAAACATAAAAATGAAAAACCAAAGCACATATATAGCCTTCTTATGTCATATAAAATAAGCATTAATTCAACAAGTTGATAAACAAGGTCTAGACATATTCAAAATAGAAAAAGCATGTATCTACCCGTAACCCTTAACTCTGTCTTATGAAGTCAAGCATGAAGAGAAGTGGTTTTGGGTTTCAAACATTATATTGAGATTTCAAGAACCCCCAAAAGCTTCATTTTAGAATGACTAAGAAGGATCCAGGCTTGCCTTTTCATTTTCATGTGTTTTAAACTTGCTAAAATCTTGGTCAAACCTAGGACTTGACCAAGATTCAAATGGCATTAAACATTCAGAAAAATAAAAAAAAACAAAGCACATAGCCTTTTTTTGTCATATATATATATATTAAGCATTCAAGTTGATCGATATGAACAAGGTCTAGACATATTCAAAACAGAAAAAGCATGTACCTACCCCCTAGCCCTTAACTATGTCTTATGAAGTCAAGCATGAAGAGAAGTGATTTTGGGTTTCAAACATGGAAATTTCAAAAACTTCCCAAAAGCTTAATTTTAGAGTGAATAAGAAGGATCCAAGCTTACCTTTTCATTTTTAGGATTTATGCTTGTTTAAATCTTGGTCAAACATAGGATTTGACCAACACACATATAGTCTTATTATGTCATATAGTAAGCATTCAAGTTGATAAACAAGCATGCATGTCTAGACATATTCAAATTAACCCGACAAATCATGTATGTACCCCTAACCCTAAACTCTGTCTTATGAAGTTAACCATGAAGAGAAGTGGTTTTGGGTTTCAAACATTGAGATTTCTAAGAACCCCCCAAAAGCTTCATTTTAAAATGACTAAGAAGGATCCAGGCTTACCTTTTCATTTTATGTTTTAAACTTGTTTAAATCTTGGTCAAACCTAGGATTTGACCAAGATTCAAATGGGCATACACATTAATTCAGAAAAAACAAAAAAAAATGAAAAATCAACGCACATATAGTCTTCTTATGTCATATAGTAAGCATTCAAGTTGATAAACAAGCATGTCTAGACATATTCAAACCCGACAAATCATGTATCGATCTACTATATATACCCCCTAACCCTAAACTCTGTCTTATGAAGTCAACCATATGAAGAGAAGTGGTTTTGGATTTCAAACATTGAGATTTCAAGAACCCGCCAAAAGCTTCATTTTTGAATGACTAAGAAGGATCCATGCTTACCTTTAAACTTGTTTAAATCTTGGTCAAACCTAGGATTTGACCAAGATTCAAATGGGCATAAAATTTCAAAAAAAATAATAAAAAAAAAAACCAAAGCACATAGCCTTTTTATGTCATATAATGAGCATTCAAGTTGATAAACATGGTCTACACATATTAAAACAAGAAAAATCATGTATCTACCCTCGCCCTAACCCTAAACTCGATCTGTCTTATGAAGTCAAACATGAAGAGAAGTGGTTTTGGGTTTCAAACATTGAAATTTCAAAAACCTCCCAAAAACTTCATCTTAGAGTGACTAAGAAGGTTCCATGCTTACCTTTTCATTTTCATGTTTTAAATTAACTTGTTTAAATCTTGGTCAAACATAGGATTTGACCAATAATATTCAAATGGGCATAAACATTCAGAAAAAAGTAAAAATAAGAAACCAACGCACATATATTCTTCTTATGTCATATAGTAAGCATTCAAGTTGATAAACAAGCATGTCTAGACATACTCAAACCTGACAAATCATGTATCGATCTACTCCCTAACCCTAAACTCTGTCTTATGAAGTCAACCATATGAAGAGAAGTGATTTTGGGTTTCAAACATTGAGATTTCAAGAACCCCCCAAAAGCTTCATTTTTGAGTGACTAAGAAGGATCCATGCTTACCTTTTCATTTTCATGTTTTAAACTTGTTTAAATCTTGGTCAAACCTAGGATTTGACCAAGATTCAAATGGGCATAAAAAATCAAAAAAATAAAAAAAAACAAAGCACATAGCCTTTTTATCTCATATAATGAGCATTCAAGTTGATAAACATGGTCTAGACATATTAAAACAAGAAAAATCATGTATCTACCCTGGCCCTAACCCTAAACTCGATCTGTCTTATGAAGTCAAACATGAAGAGAAGTGGTTTTGGGTTTCAAACATTGAAATTTCAAAAACCTCCCAAAAACTTCATCTTAGAGTGACTAAGAAGGTTCCATGCTTACCTTTTCATTTTCATGTTTTAAATTAACTTGTTTAAATCTTGGTCAAACATAGGATTTGACCAAGATTCAAATGGGCATAAACATTCAGAAAAAAATTAAAAAATAAGAAACCAACGCACATATAGTCTTCTTATGTCATATAGTAAGCATTCAAGTTGATAAACAAGCATGTCTAGACATATTCAAACCCGACAAATCATGTATCTACCCCCTAACCCTAAACTAGATTGGTCATCTTAGAGTGACTAAAAAGGATCCAAGCTTACCTTTTCATTTTCACGTTTATGCTTGTTTAAATCTTGGTCAAACATAGGATTTGACCAAGATTCAAATGGGCATAAACATTCAGAAAAAATTAAAAAACCAACGCACATTAGTAGCCCAAAATCGAACCATTCAAGTGGATATTTTTGAACTTGATCTGTAGTAGTGGGAAAAACCCTAGATTAACCTATATTTAATCATAGATTCGTAGGTCGATTTTTCTACTTTTTTATTATTACTATGCAGCACATGTGTGTTTGCCCGTCGCGTGAAACTCGGAGGAAGAGGGATCACTCGGAAGGAGAGAAGAAGGGAGTGCATTATGGTGTCTCCCCTTTTTCGGGTGATGATGTTGACTGTTGTGCAGGTTTTGTCAGTGAGCAGGAGGTGCGAGCGAGCGAGCGAGTCGAAGCGAGGCCGAGAATGAGAGAGATTTTTTTTGTGAGAGGGACAACCGAAGGATCCTGAAGGACCCACAGACTTCCAATACGCATCCTGATGCGTCTTCTCTTGACAAAGATGGCTGGGAGTTTGCGTACCTAATGCACGTGACTTGTGCTCACTGAAGTGTGGGACCTCACGCATGGGCACCACACGTAAGTGACAGACCTGTTGGTGTAAAAACTCAGTTGATTATTATAGTGCATTAGAACAAAGTTTCCTATGGATTCAAGGGTAGGAAATCCAAGTTAAAACTCATTTACATGACATTAATTTTTCCATGAAGCAAAGTTAACACATCTATCAATTGGTACATTTTGGAGTGACTAAGAAGGATCCATGCTTAATTATTCGTTTTCACGTGTTAAACTTGTTTAAATCTTGCTCAAACCTAGTATTTGACCAAGATTCAAATGGGCATGAAAATCAAAAAAATCAGAAAATGAAAAACCAAAGCACATAGCCTTCTTATGTCATAAAGCAAGAATTCAAGTTGATAAACAAGGTCTAGACATATCCAAACCTGACAAATCATGTATCTAACCCCTAACCCTAAACTCTGTCTTATGAAATCAACCATGAAGAGAAGTGGTTTTGGGTTTCAAACATTGAGATTTCAAGAACCCCCCAAAAGATTCATTTTAGAGTGACTAAGAAGGATTCATGGTTACATTTTCATTTTCATATTTTAAACTTGTTTAAATCTTTGTCAAACCTAGGATTTAACCAAGATTCAAATGGGCATAAAAATTCAGGAAAAAACCAAAAGAATGATAAACCAAAGCACATAGCATTCTTATGTCATATATATTGTAAGCATTAAAGTTGATAAACAAGGTCTAGACATATTCAAACCAGATAATCATGTATATATCTGCCCCTAACCTTAAACTCTGTCTTAATTATGAAGTCAATCATGAAGAGAAGTGGTTTTGGGTTTCAAACATGAAAATTTCAAAAACTTCCCAAAAGATGGTACATATTAGGGTGACTAAGAAGGATCCAGGCTTACCTTTTCGTTTTCATATTTTATACTTGTTTAAATCCTGGTCAAACCTAGGATTTGACCAAGATTCAAATGGGAATAAAATTCAAAAAAATAGAAGAATGAAAAACAAAAGCACATAGTCTTCTTATGTCATATAGTAAGCATTCAAGTTGGTAAACAAGGTTTAGACATGTGTTCAAACCAGACAAATCATGTATCTACCCCCTAACCATAAACTCGGTCGATCTTATGAAGTCTAGCATGAAGAGAAGTCGTATTGGTTTCAAACATTGAAATTTCAAAAACCTCCCAAAAGCTTCATTTTAGAGTGACTAAGAAGGATCCAGCCTTACCTTTTCATTTTCATGTTTTAAACTTGTTTAAATCTTGGTCAAACCTAGGATTTGACCAAGATTCAAATGTGCATCAAAATTCAAAAAAAAAAAATTAAAAACCAAAGCACATAGTCTTCTTATGTCATATAGTAAACATTCAAGTTCATAAACAAGATCTAGACATATTCAAACCAGACAAATCATGTACCCCCTAACCCTAAACTCTGTCTGAATTGTATATGAAGTCAAGCATGAAGCAGAGAAGTGTGGTTTTGGGTTTCAAACATGGAAATTTCAAAAACCTCCCAAAAGCTTCATTTTAATTAGACTGACTGGTTAATTAAGAAGGATCCATGATTAATTACCTTTTCATTGTCATGTTTAAACTTATTGAAATCTTGGTCAAACCTAGGATTTGACCAAGATTCAAATGGGCATAAAAATTTAGAAAAATCGAAAGAATGAAAAACCAAAGCACATAGCCTTCTCATGTCATATAGTAATTATTCAAATTGATAAACATGGTCTAGACATATTCAAACCAGAAAAATCATGTATTTACCCCTAACCCTAAACTCTGTCTTATGAAGTCAAGCATGAACATAAGTGGTTTTGGGTTTCAAACATGGTAATTTCAAGAACCTCCCAAAAGCTTCATTTTAGAGTTTCTAAAAGAAGGATCCAGACTTACCTTTTCATTTTCACATGTTAAACTTGTTTAAATCTTGCTCAAACCTAGGATTTACCAAGATTCAAATGGGCATAGAAATCAAAAAATGAAATACCAATGCACATAGTCCTCTTATGTCATATAGTAAGCATTCAAGTTGATAAACAAGGTCTAGACATATTCAAACCAGACAAATCATGTATCTACCCCCTATCGACCCTAAACTATGTCTTATGAAGTCAAGCATGAAGATAAGTGGTTTTGGGTTTCAAACATGGAAATTTCAAAAACCTTCCAAAAACTTCATTTAGGGTGACTAAGAAGGATACAGGCTTCCCTTTTCATTTTCATGTTCTATACTTGTTTAAATCTTGGTCAAACCTAGGATTTGACCAAGATTCAAATGTGCATCAAAATTCCAAAAAAAATCAGAAAAATGAAAAACCAAAGCACATAGTTTTCTTATGTCATATAGTAAGCATTCAAGTTGATAAACAAGGTCTAGACATATTCAAACCAGAAAAATCATGTATCTACCCCCTATCGACCCTAAACTTCGTCTTATGAAGTCAAGCATGAAGAGAAGTGGTTTTTGGTTTCAAACATGGAAATTTCAAAAACCTCCCAAAAGCTTCATTTTAGAGTGACTAAGAAGGATCCAGCCTTACCTTTTCATTTTCATGTTTTAAACTTGTTTAAATCTTGGTCAAACCTAGGATTTGACCAAGATTCAAATGTGCATCAAAATTCAAAAAAAAAAATTTAAAAACCAAAGCACATAGTCTTATCATGTCATATAGTAAACATTCAAGTTCATAAACAAGATCTAGACATATTCAAACCAGACAAATCATGTACCCCCTAACCCTAAACTCTGTCTTAATTGTATATGAAGTCAAGCATGAAGCAGAGAAGTGTGGTTTTGGGTTTCAAAGATGGAAATTTCAAAAACCTCCCAAAAGCTTCATTTTAATTAGACTGACTGGTTAATTAAGAAGGATCCATGATTAATTACCTTTTCATTGTCATGTTTAAACTTATTGAAATCTTGGTCAAACCTAGGATTTGACCAAGATTCAAATGGGCATAAAAATTTAGAAAAAATCGAAAGAATGAAAAACCAAAGCACATAGCCTTCTCATGTCATATAGTAATTATTCAAATCGATAAACATGGTCTAGACATATTCAAACCAGAAAAATCATGTATCTACCCCTAACCCTAAACTCTGTCTTATGAAGTCAAGCATGAACATAAGTGGTTTTGGGTTTCAAACATGGTAATTTCAAGAACCTCCCAAAAGCTTCATTTTAGAGTTTCTAAGAGAAGGATCCAGACTTACCTTTTCATTTTCACATGTTAAACTTGTTTAAATCTTGCTCAAACCTAGGATTTACCAAGATTCAAATGGGCATAGAAATCAAAAAATGAAATACCAATGCACATAGTCCTCTTATGTCATATAGTAAGCATTCAAGTTGATAAACAAGGTCTAGACATATTCAAACCAGACAAATCATGTATCTACCCCCTATCGACCCTAAACTCTGTCTTATGAAGTCAAGCATGAAGATAAGTGGTTTTGGGTTTCAAACATGGAAATTTCAAAAACCTTCCAAAAACTTCATTTAGGGTGACTAAGAAGGATACAGGCTTCCCTTTTCATTTTCATGTTCTATACTTGTTTAAATCTTGGTCAAACCAAGGATTTGACCAAGATTCAAATGTGCATCAAAATTCCAAAAAAATCAGAAAAATGAAAAACCAAAGCACATAGTTTTCTTATGTCATATAGTAAGCATTCAAGTTGATAAACAAGGTCTAGACATATTCAAACCAGACAAATCATGTATCTACCCCCTATCGACCCTAAACTTCGTCTTATGAAAACAAGCATGAAGAGAAGTGGTTTTTGGTTTCAAACATGGAAATTTCAAAAACCTCCCAAAAGCTTCATTTTAGAGTGACTAAGAAGGATCCAACCTTACCTTTTCATTTTCATGTTTTAAACTTGTTTAAATCTTGGTCAAACAGGATTTGACCAAGATTCAAATGTGCATCAAAATTCAAAAAAAAAAACCAAAGCACATAGTCTTCTTATGTCATATAGTAAACATTCAAGTTCATAAACAAGATCTAGACATATTCAAACCAGACAAATCATGTACCCCCTAACCCTAAACTCTGTCTTAATTGTATATGAAGTCAAGCATGAAGCAGAGAAGTGTGGTTTTGGGTTTCAAACATGGAAATTTCAAAAACTTCCCAAAAGCTTCATTTTAATTAGACTGACTGGTTAATTAAGAAGGATCCATGATTAATTACCTTTTCATTGTCATGTTTAAACTTATTGAAATCTTGGTCAAACCTAGGATTTGACCAAGATTCAAATGGGCATAAAAATTTAGAAAAAATCGAAAGAATGAAAAACCAAAGCACATAGCCTTCTCATGTCATATAGTAATTATTCAAATTGATAAATATGGTCTAGACATATTCAAACCAAAAAAATCATGTATCTACCCCTAACCCTAAACTCTGTCTTATGAAGTCAAGCATGAACATAAGTGGTTTTGGGTTTCAAACATGGTAATTTCAAGAACCTCCCAAAAGCTTCATTTTAGAGTTTCTAAGAGAAGGATCCAGACTTACCTTTTCATTTTCACATGTTAAACTTGTTTAAATCTTGCTCAAACCTAGGATTTACCAAGATTCAAATGGGCATAGAAATCAAAAAATGAAATACCAATGCACATAGTCCTCTTATGTCATATAGTAAGCATTCAAGTTGATAAACAAGGTCTAGACATATTCAAACCAGACAAATCATGTATCTACCCCCCTATCGACCCTAAACTATGTCTTATGAAGTCAAGCATGAAGATAAGTGGTTTTGGGTTTCAAACATGGAAATTTCAAAAACCTTCCAAAACTTCATTTAGGGTGACTAAGAAGGATACAGGCTTCCCTTCTCATTTTCATGTTCTATACTTGTTTAAATCTTGGTCAAACCTAGGATTTGACCAAGATTCAAATGTGCATCAAAATTCCAAAAAAAATCAGAAAAATGAAAACCAAAGCACATAGTTTTCTTATGTCATATAGTAAGCATTCAAGTTGATAAACAAGGTCTAGACATATTCAAACCAGACAAATCATGTATCTACCCCCTATCGATCCTAAACTTCGTCTTATGAAGTCAAGCATGAAGAGAAGTGGTTTTTGGTTTCAAACACGGAAATTTCAAAAACCTCCCAAAAGCTTCATTTTAGAGTGACTAAGAAGGATCCATGCTTACCTTTTCATTTTCATGTTTTAAACTTGTTTAAATCTTGCTCAAACCTAGGATTTGACCAATATTCAAATGGGCATAAAAAAAATTAAAACAAAGCACATAGTCTTCTCATGTCATATATATAGTAAGCATTCAAGTTCATAAACAAGGTCTAGACATATTCAAACCAGGCAAATCATGTACCCCCTAACCCTAAACTCTGTGTTAATTATATATGAAGTCAAGCATGAATTGAAGCAGAGAAGTGTGGTTTTGGGTTTCAAACATGGAAATTTCAAAAACCTCCCAAAAGCTTCATTTTAATTAGACTGACTGGTTAATTAAGAAGGATCCAGGATTAATTACCTTTTCATTGTCATGTTTTAAACTTGTTTAAATCTTGGTCGAATCTAGGACTTGACCAAGATTCAAATCTGCATAAAATAAAAAAATAGAAAAATGAAAACCCAAAGCGCACATAGTCTTCTTATGTCATATAGTAAGCATTCAAGTTGATAAACAAGGTTTAGACATATTCTAACCAGACAAATCATGTAACTACCCCCTAACCCTAAACTCGGTCTTATGAAGTCTAGCATGAAGAGAAGTCGTTTTGGGTTTCAAACGTTTAAAGCAAAAGCCCCATTTCAAATATTTCAAACTTATTCAAATTTGGTTCAAATTTGAAAGACATACAAGTTGTAGCACACATAGTGCATACATGTTCACACATACTGCACTAGATGCTAACCCTATAGTTTGAGGCCATTGGATGAGGTCGAAAAAATTCTTGGATTAGAAATGGGGTTGTTTGAACCCCGTAGTTGGATTTTTTTGAACCTTGATCTGTAGTACTGGGCAAAACCCTAGTTTAACCTATTTAATTATAGATTCGTAGGTCAATTTTTCTACTCACCTTTTTATTATTACTATGCAGCACATGTGTGTTTGCCCGTCTAGCTAGTGAAACTCGGAGGAAGAGGGATCACTCGGAAGGACAGAAGAAGGGAGAGCATTATGGTGTCTCCCCTTTTTCGGGTGACGATGTTGACTATTGTGCAGGGTTTGTAAGTGAGCAGGTAGGTGCGAGCGAGCGAGTCGAGCGAGGCCGAGAATGAGAGAGATTTGTCTTTTTTGTGAGAGGGACAACCGAAGGATCCAGAAGGACCCACACACTCCCAATACGCATCCTGAATCCTGATGCGTCTTCTCTTGACAAAGAAAATGGCTGGGAGTTTGCGTACCTACTGCACGTGACTTGTGCTCACTGAAGTGTGGGACCTCACGCATGGGCACCACACGTAAGTGACAGACCTGTTGGTGTAAAAACTCGGTTGATTATTATAGTGCATTAGAACAAAGTTTCCTATGGATTCAAGGGTAGGAAATCCAAGTTAACTCATTTACATGACATTAATTTTTCCATGAAGCAAAGTTAACACATCTATCAATTGGTACATTTTGGAGTGACTAAGAAGGATCCATGCTTAATTATTCGTTTTCACGTGTTAAACTTGTTTAAATCTTGCTCAAACCTAGGATTTCACCAAGATTCAAATGGGCATGAAAATGAAAAAATGAAATACCAATGCACATAGTCTTCTTATGTCATATAGTATGCATTCAAGATGATAAAAAAGGTCTAGACATATTCAAACCAGGCAAATCATGTATCTACTCCCTAACCCTAAACTTTGTCTTAATTATGAAGTAAGGCATGAAGAGAAGTGGTTTTGGGTTTCAAACATGGAAATTTCAAAAACCTCCCAAAAGCTTCATTTTTAGATCTTGGTCAAACCTAGCTAGTATTTGACCAAGATTCAAATGGGCATAAAATTCAAAAAAATCAGAAAATGAAAAACCAAAGCACATAGCCTTCTTATGTCATAAAGCAAGAATTCAAGTTGATAAACAAGGTCTAGACATATCCAAACCCGACAAATCATGTATCTAACCCCTAACCCTAAACTCTGTCTTATGAAGTCAACCATGAAGAGAAGTGGTTTTGGGTTTCAAACATTGAGATTTCAAGAACCCCCCAAAAGATTCATTTTAGAGTGACTAAGAAGGATTCATGGTTACCTTTTCATTTTCATATTTTAAACTTGTTTAAATCTTTGTCAAACCTAGGATTTAACCAAGATTCAAATGGGCATAAAAATTCAGGAAAAAACCAAAAGAATGATAAACCAAAGCACATAGCATTCTTATGTCATATATATAGTAAGCATTAAAGTTGATAAACAAGGTCTAGACATATTCAAACTAGATAATCATGTATATATCTGCCCCTAACCTTAAACTCTGTCTTAATTATGAAGTCAATCATGAAGAGAAGTGGTTTTGGGTTTCAAACATGAAAATTTCAAAAACTTCCCAAAAGATGGTACATATTAGGGTGACTAAGAAGGATCCAGGCTTACCTTTTCGTTTTCATATTTTATACTTGTTTAAATCCTGGTCAAACCTAGGATTTGACCAAGATTCAAATGGGCATAAAATTCAAAAAAATAGAAGAATGAAAAACAAAAGCACATAGTCTTCTTATGTCATATAGTAAGCATTCAAGTTGGTAAACAAGGTTTAGACATGTGTTCAAACCAGACAAATCATGTATCTACCCCCTAACCATAAACTCGGTCGATCTTATGAAGTCTAGCATGAAGAGAAGTCGTATTGGTTTCAAACATTGAAATTTCAAGAACCTCCCAAAAGCTTCATTTTAGAATGACTAAAAAAGATCCAGGCTTGCCTTTTCCTTTTCATGTTTTAAAATTGTTTAAATCTTGGTCAAACCTAGCTAGCTAGTATTTGACCAAGATTCAAATGGGCATAAAAATAAAAAAAAAACCAGAAAAAAATGAAAAACCAAAGCACATAGCCTTCTTATATAGTAAGTAATATGAATCTAAAAATGATTTTGGGGGATTTCTATGACCAAGTTATAACACACCTACATTTCAAATTTGAATTACTTCCAATAAATCAGCATATAGTCATTTAAATGTGTGAAACTGGCTAAAAACACTAAAAATCGTAAAGAGTTGGGAATTGGCACTAAAATATGTCATAGTTTATCTTAAAAATGTAGAGGCGCCATTTTGACCCGTATCTTATGTACCCCATTCGTTAAATGATAAACTATCACGAATTACCTTTTATTTTAGGCATTACTTTTCACGGTAAAATGATAAACTATATCACGAAGTTCCATTTCCGTCAAAATAGTCCGTGTTACTTTTTTGTTGAGATATAAACCCCCACAACGGCCATCTCCTCCTTAATTTATTGTGTAAAACCCCCACAACGGTCACCTCCTCCTTAATTTATTGTGTTAACCCCTACAGCGGTCATCTCTTCCTTATAAACAACCACAACGGCCATCCCTTGTGTCAATAGGTTCTGCCTCTCTCTTCTTCGTTCACATACACTTGATCCCATTGCCATGGCTTCCACGTCTCGGACGCCGACCAGAAGGGGAAGGGGAAGGGGAAGGGGCGGCCGGGGTGATGGATCATCATCATTGCCACCACCACCGTCAACACTGCCTTTGATCATAGAGGAGTTCTTCATCGTCGTCTATGAAGACCCTTTGGTCAAGAAAGTACGTACGCGTTCCCACATATATGATGCATGTGATTGATTATGGGCATGTTCTAAAAAACCTTTATTTTCAAACGATCGGCGCTCGATCTCTTTGCAGGCTCTCCCAAAAAAGTTTGCGGACTATCTTGACGGCCAGGAGCCAGCTAAGGTGTATCTGCGAGCAGCTGACTGCGGTCCTCGTCTCTGGACCGTGGAGGTCCTATTTGACGGACAAGGCCGGATGTACCTCGACAAGGGCTGGGAGAATTTCGCCATCGCGCACGGTGTGGATTTCGGCTGCTTCGTACACTTCAAATATGAAGGCGATGATGTGCTCACAGTGAAGGTGTTCGACGGAACAATGTGCAGGAAGTACTACTACTCGGACGACGAAGATAATGACGATGAAAGTGTTATCACCAGAATTTGACCGGATCAGAGGTGGGCCGCGATCAAGACTGGGCTTGAAGAAATATACATGAAGAAATACGTGAACCGGCCTTGTACACGAAGTTTGGGCTAGTTTGCCCTTGTATCTGTAAATATAGTAGGATACGTGTCGGTTAGATAGAATTTGGCTCGTGCACGGTTGGGATTATTCCCACGTTAGAAAGTCTACGGACTATAAATATGTATCTAGGGTTATCAAGAAAAACAACAATCACGTTCATCACAAACCAATCTAGGCGCATCGCCAACCCCTTGTTTCGAGGGTTTCTTCCGGGTAAGCATCATGCTGCCTAGATCGCATCTTGCGATCTAGGCAGTATACGTTTATTCGTTATCCATGCGTTGCTCGTGCTGAAGCCTTGTTGATGGCGAGCAACGTAGTTATCATAGATGTGTTAGGGTTAGCATTGCTTTACCGTGCTACATGTTTTCGTCTATGCAACCCTTAGACGTCTAGCCGTCCTTACACCTTTCTTAGGTGTAAGGGCGGCACCTTGCTTGATCATTGTTTAGTAGATCCGATCCGTTATGATCGCTCCTTGATTCATCAAGGATTAGATTAATATGTGCATAGTTAGGCCTTACAAACGGGTTGAATGATCCAGTAGCACGTAGGGTGTAGTTTGCTAACCCTAGACAAGATGTTCCGGGGATCAACTTAATGTTGGTTTTTAGGCCTTGTCTAGGGTCGGTTTATTATCACCGTGCGTGGCTGCCAGGCTCAATCACGAGTAGGATGTTCCGATTATGCGGTGAAAACCCTAGATCGTCGTAGGTCGTTTTAGCTTTGTTTTGATCAAGCAGGACCACCATGCAATCGTAAACCCCATACGAGTCATGGGTGGATCGGCTCCTTGAGCCGATTCACGGGACAACCTGAGAGCCGATCGAGGCTCGTATTTAATGTTTACGTGTATGCCATGCAGGAAACTAAGCGAAGCAAATCCATCACCTTCCTGATCAGGTATAGATCAGGTGGCACGCCCTTGCACCAGCATCGGGACGTGCGTACCAGGAGCTTTGCGGGCCGTCGCTCGGAGGGACCAGGGCCAGCCGCAGCCCTAGGTTGTTCCCGGCTCTTCGTGTTGCCAGCCGTTGCTCGCCGGTGGGTTTCGGACGCCAACACATTCTGGCACGCCCGGTGGGACAGTCTTCGACATCAACTGCATCGCCATCTACATCTGAGATGGCGGAAGGTACTCCAGTCACGTACGAGGATCTGCCCGAGGAGCTCAAGAAGAAGTATGACGACGTCAAAGCTATCCTCGAAGCCGACCTCATCGGCTCTTTCCACAGGACCCGCTCACACGGCATCAGGTGGAGAGGGTTCACACCTGAAGGCGCGCTCGATGGAGTGGACCTGTCCACCCCTTCAGAAGAACGCACCAGGTCCTTGCGTCAGGAGATCAATTTCATGGTAGCTCATTCGCTACACCGCCACTCTGAGAGCTTGGTGAACACTTTGGAGCGTGTCGCCCTTCGGGTGCTCCATGAAATCTTGAGGCATCAGTACTCTCCGTCAGGACCTGCTCTAGGGACTCACCAAGGAGAGCTACCACTCCAGAGCCGACCACCGCTGCCGTTCGCGCTGGCAGCACCAGAGGTGCCGAGTACACCGGCATTCGTTGTCTACAAGATCGGTGGCGATCCTAGCGATTACCAGTTCTTGTATGAGGCGCCTAAGGAAATCCCTCACGGATACACGTGCACATACGTGCCAGACGGCAGTAACTGGGCACTCACGAACCAGGCTACAACAGCAGGGACTTCCGGAACAGCAGGAGGAGCTTCTGGATCAGATCTTGAGAAGCAGACGTGGCTAGCTAAGTATGCCACTCCGACGAACCTCCAGAGCTCAGCTCCTGTAGCTAGCTCAGATCTTGAGAAGCAAGCGTGGCTAGCTAAGTATGCCACGCCAGCGAATCTTCAGAGCTCCACTCCTGCAGCTAGCACTGCGGATCAGATCAGCACGATCTTGAGAGACCAGTTCGGCATGGTGCCGAAAAGAAGGGCAATCGGCTATTACAAGCCGTACCCCAACGACTACGATTTGATCCCACTACCACCCAAATATCGGATCCCTGAATTCTCCAAGTTTAGTGGGTCAGATGGCTCTAGCTCTATCGAGCATGTAAGCCGATATTTGGCGCAGCTGGGCACGATCTCAGCTGCAGATGCACTACGCGTGAGGTACTTCGCACAGTCCCTCACAGGATTGGTCTTTGGGTGGTACACATCACTGCCACCAGATTCGATCCGGACTTGGAAGCAGTTGGAGGAACAATTCCACATGCAGTATCACTCAGAAGCTTCCGAGGCTGGCATTGCCGATCTAGCACAAGTACGTCAGAAGCGCGGAGAAACAGTGTCAGAATACATCCAGCGCTTCAGGGCCGTTAGGAACCGATGTTATTCGGCTCGTTTGACTGAAAAAGAAGCAGTCGAGTTGGCGGTGGTAGGTCTCGCATCACCGATCAAGGATATGGCTTCCCAAGCAGACTACCCTTCACTGGCGCATATGGTTCAGAAACTGTCATCTATTATATATTAAAAGTACATTACGGGTTAACCAGAGAAAAGAAAAATTACTAGAAATTACCACAAAAATCAGAAACATCTAGCCGTTAATTTACTAGCTCAGCAAACCACAACCAGTAGATTATAGAAATAACTTATTGACAACAGGGATAAAAGAATTATATATTAAAAGTACATTACGGGTTAACCAGAGAAAAGAAAAATTACTAGAAATTACCACAAAAATCAGAAACATCTAGCCGTTAATTTACTAGCTCAGCAAACCACAACCAGTAGATTATAGAAATAACTTATTGACAACAGGGATAAAAGAAATTACCCACCAATGCCATCACTTAAAGTTTTTCACGTACCCCTTCATCTTATATTGGATCGTCCTTTTTCCTTTTCTTCACCGCGGTCTTGGAAATCACATTGAGGCCTTGATGTATCCAGATGTACACATGCGTATGTAGTCATGCGATGCATACATCAATTCCAATTCTTTTTGTCCTGCCTTGTCCTGAGAGCTCCACCAGATCAATTTTGTGGCAAGGCCCAAAGCAATCATAGTTAGGGGTCTCCTTCCGCGCCCTACGTCCCAACCCTAGGCGATTGTGCCTGGTCAGCCGGCGTTCCGTCCATAGCGACAAGCAGCCGTCGTCGTCCACCACATCCAGTGCGTGTTTTCACCGTTGAGATCTGAACATGGAGCATGTACCCTGGTTAATGTTTGATTTATCATCCTGCATCTGCTCTGAATTCTTCCGCTGCCCTCATCCAGATTATGCTAATGTGGCTGAATCTGGCGAATGTCCGATAGCATTATCATGGCGAGCGTCCGCAAGGATCGTACTTACCAGTTTGGCGTACATACGCGAACACGTTTCAAAAACTGGAATACCTAAGGAGAAGAAGGCGCTGCTCTCATCCAGATTGTACTGGAGTAAATTATCATGGCGAGCGACGTGGTGTACGTGTTCTGAGGGTCAGCGAGGATCGCACTACGTACACGAACATGTTTTAAGCACTGCAATACCTGAGAAGAAGAAGGCTGATGGATACAGGCACACAAAGAATATCAGCGTTGACGTCCCGCTGAGGCATGCATGACCACGACGTGCGGTAAGATCAAACAGTGTACATGCGCATCTCAATCATCCACGGCAAGCTGGATTCATGATTAGTGTATTACACATCATTTTTATTTTTGACAATTCTAAGTTATAACACACGTGAGGTACTTTTTGCAGGGAGGAATAGTTCTGCAAACGTCTGCGGCTGATTCTCTTCTATAGTTGATTTTGTACTTTGTGTTCTGCCGCAAACATAAATATGTACGTATCATGCATGTATTTTCCTTGATCTTAAATAAATCAATTTTTTTGTTCCATATTTCTGAATCTTAATCGACTGTGTATATGAGGAGCCATGCCGACAAGATGCTAATCAGACGAGATGTTTTTTTTTTTTTTGCTGAACATGTTGCAATATTAGATTGAACCTGTAAAAGTCAGAAAAACTACTTAGTTAAACCGTTTCTCAGAAGAAAAACTGAATTAGAGTTGAACTCTATCAGGCGCACTCGGACTAGATAGCTTTGTCTATAAACTACCCAGGCGGTTTTACAAAATAATTGGAAATAAATCAAATAAAAAAACCAAGTTTCAATGCTCTCTGAGCTCTTTTTTTAATTAAATTATTAAGTATTGACTGATTTAAACCTTAATATGTAGGTACTTACTTCGTATTTGATATCACAAATAAATGATCACTCATTAGCTAGCGGTTTATGACTTTTAATTCCATCTACTCTAACCGTGAATATAAATGATCAATAGAATGATCCATTGTCCAGTTGATCTACTGACGTACAGGCCGTCTACAATTTAATTGTGCACGCATAATTTTTTTCTCTAATCTATATATTTTTTCTTTAATCCTAACCTTGATTTTTTTTCATATTTCTTAATTCCAATCAACAGTATACTAATAAACAAAAGAGTCGTAGAAAGATGGTATTACATAGAAGAGATAAAAAAGGTTATTCCCAGATACATTGCCTTATCGGACATGACAAGTGAGAAAGTATGTAGACATAATAATATAACGTACATCAATATAGTCAATTCTCTTTAGCAATACAAAACACTGAATCACGATTAGTTAGAGCAAGTCCCTACCAGACAGACATGGTGGGATCGAAGTATAATCGATAGATGTTGACATGGTATTCTCATGAAGTGCTAAATAATGTCAGATACATAAGACAGATGTCAAATGTGGTGATCTTTTTTAAGGTTCTAAAAGATTCCTGCTGATCCTTTCCTCAGTACGAGCACTTCAATCCAATTTGTGTACTCATTTTTATGTATACACCATTGCGTCCAGTTCGGACTTGCAATTCACTTGGCATCGGCAGATCTTCAAAAATGGTAGAGATTGTTTCAGAAACCATGTGATTTCTTGAACCGCTTTGATGCGAAACTTATGTGATAGATAAAGGTGCTATTTGTCATTAAAAAAGATTGCAATTGCACCTTCCAGTCTTTAATTACATCATTGAGTGGACTTATTTTTCGGAAAGCCTGTGAAAAGGCACTTTCCTATTGGCCACAAATATTATACTTCTGCTAAGAAATCGGGTTATTTAGTGAGTCCTTTATCATCTTGAAACTAAAATATTTTATTTTTTCTCTTACTTATTTGCAGATTGTTTAGATGTTTAAGTATGATTTTTTCTTTTTATGATCTCCTCAGGCCAACTATTCTTTGCAAGATACTTCAATACGGCTTATAGATAATACGACATGTTATTGTTCTTTTTCTTTAACCTAATACATGATTTTTGTTTCTCTAGGACCACAGTTTTTCTTTGCCATGGTATATCAATATAGTGAAGCTTATTTAGATAAGAAATTTTGTCAAGCTGAGTGGATGTCGGTGAATATTAAAGCTTCCTTATGCGTGTGAAACTTTCACATGATTCCAATTCTGTGGATAACTTAATGGAGCTTGATGAACAGAAGGAGAGAATACCTTATAGAGACTCAAAAAAAAGAGAATACCTTATAGCCAATTAGATAGTTGCCAGGATAAAGGAACTATATACTGCTCCATGTGTATACACCTTTCACATATTCCATGAAATTTCCAACCAAGATGGCAACAACAGGTCAGCGTAACCTTTGGTCTTTTACCAGATCAGCCTACTCCACTTTGCATCCAGAGCTATCTGCAGTTCACATTGTAAAAAATAATGTGGCTCCTTCATCGTTAAGTTTGGTAACTCACATAGCATGTAGGTACCCTGATTGTTTAGTGTCAACACCCGGATTTTTAAGTCCGAATGCCTATTATGTCATACATCGCAATCCCAGGAATATTGTTGTTGCGAGGCATAATAGTTAAGTATCACAGTCATCATTCATTACAACCCATAAGTCTTACAAATTGGAATCACATGATCCATATTACACGAATAGTTGATCTATTGATCAACGAACAAACACAAGTTCATAGTTCAACATAGCGGAAGCGTAAGATACAAGGACTCTCTAGTCCACAGGCCAACGCTTGACGTCGGAAGGCGCTTAGTTGTCGTAGGCGTCCTGCTGGTCATCTCCTTGTTCATCTTCATACTCTGGCCATTTGAATAGCCAGGGACAACGCCGTGAGTACGTTGAGTACTCGCAAACTAATTCAAGAAAAAGTGCTAGACATTCTAGTAGGGTTTGCTAAGCTCTAGTTTATTTGCATAAAGCTAGTTTTGGTTCACAAAGTTTTGAGAAAAACTTATTCAAGTGCTAACTAACCCAAGGGGGAACATTAGTGTCATTCCCACCATTCAAGTGGTGATTTCAATTCAATTCACCACAAGTCAATTCACCATCACCTTTCAACATCATTTTCAAAGATATGACATCGGAAACTGTATGGCCTTTCCAACCGTCCGTAACCGTGGACGCGGCTATTCGAATAGGTTTACACTCTGCAGAGGTTGCACACTTGTGCCACAACATTTGATTTCATCCGTCGGGATTTCCCGAATAATCGTAACACGACGCGGATCATCAACCATAACCTTTCACTTACGAATCCTAGTATGAGCACCTCTCCCCATGAGCTTGGCCTCCCGGTGAAGACCAACCTGTCAGCCTGGGAACTGCACAGGCTTGGGCCGGACATTCACCTCCTTTCGCATCATATCGTATCGTTTCTTTTGTGGTAGAGGCAGCTTTCGGCATAACCCCGATGACGCTTGTTTAGAGGGAACCCATACTAAGACGCATAAACTTCCAGTTAAGCCCTACCCATAATCAGGTATTGTGGGGGTACTTGAGAATTGGAAAGGTATCGCATTCAAACCCACATCATGTTTTATCAAAAATCACCATCTTCTCTTGGTCATATTCACCTTCAAAACTCATTCAATTGAATGCATCTTCATTCCAAGGTTTAAAAATCCTTTCAAAATCACAAAGTTCCCATCTAGAGTAGTTAAGGTTAGTTCATTAGCACTAGCTCTAATTCATGAGAGGTGCTACCTTGCTTTGCTTGGAAAGGCTAACTCCCTACTCTAAAAACCACTTGTATTTTGACCAAAGTTAACTATAAAAGGAAAATCATTTGGAAAACAAGTAAAAACTTGGGATGGGTTCACATAAGAAAAGGTAAGACATGGTGCCTTGCCCCAAGGGGCTTTGCACTTGGCAAGAATAAAAGCTTGCATAGTAATTTAGCTTGCCTTGGTAGTTCTCAAACTGTTCCTCTTCCTCCTCCTGGTAGCAACCTTCTTCTTCGGCGTACTCTCCGGTGCTACCGTCTAAATTTGAATACGAGTATAATTACTCACTAATTCAATGGCTATTCCACACATCACAAATAAACACACAAACTACTCTATGCACACACATAAATAAACTAGGGTGCATGGGTTGTGGGATTTAAATAGGATTTGTATTCTATATGTAAATGATAGTTTCCATAGGGTTCTTGAGAAGTAATTTCCTCTCATTGAAATCTTCTTAAGATTTAATTTCTCCAACAATCATGGATGAACTCATCTTGACCTAGATCAAATGTTCATCATCATCATCATTTGGGAGAATGATTTAAATGAGGTGGAACACCTCATGCCATTTAAATAACACTATATTTGATTTAAATCTCAAGAAATTCATATAAGAGAGTTTGGAACCAGGGGTCCAAACATCCCATGAATTCATGTGAGACAAGTTTAAATGAAGTGTAAGACTTCACACAATTTAACTTTAATAGTTTTGGATAATATCAACTAGTTAAACTAGTCAAAATATCCATTCATTAAACCATGGCATGATCATGCAAAGTGACCACACCATTTTATTGCATAAACAATTAGTGTAAGTCAAAAGTGAGCTATTAGAGTTGGAATTAACTTAATATCTATTTTGGTTGATTTTTAAGAATTATTTGAATAGGGAAAAGTCCCTGGCTTGTTATTTTTGTCACATTAATTCTACCAAGAATTTGACCCTGAGGCCAGTGGCATTGGATAGAGAATTTCAGTGGCTTTCCAACAATATCAAATTCACTAAATTTGGTTTAGCCAATTGGAAACTATTTAATTTCAAAGTTTGGGCAGTATTGAAAATGTTTGGAAAATGTTTAAAACGAATTTGAATTAAACAGGCCGGCGGGAAAAGCTAACGGGCCGAAATGGTTTAAACAGGCCCAAGGCCAGCCCACCACGCGTCTGTGCCCGCGTGGGCTGCCTGACAGGGGGTCCCGCATGTCAGCGGCGTTTAAACGCCGAAGCGGTACGGGGCGACGTGGAGCGTAGGATTAGAGAGTAGATCGACGGCTCAGAGCCATCGTCTTCTCCGGCGAGATGCCGAGGTTACGGCGGCGAGGGCAGGGGTGGGAGAGCTAACCAGGGCTCCGCGGTGGCTGGCAGTGTGCGTGATGTCGATGTGGACGACGGCGAAGCTCTGGCACCGGCGGCGTCTCCTGGATCGGCTCCAATCGACGGCGGCGAGGTGCGGTACTGGCGGGCTCCGGGCTTCAAATTGGAGCAACTCCGGCAAGAATCGAGCGAGTGGTTGGGTGGAGGAGAAGCAGTGGAGGGTGGTGAACGAGATGGTGTGCTCAACTTCGTCCAGGGAACGCGGTATTTATAGATGGCCAAGGGTGCGGCTTGGCCGTGAAGAAGTCGACCATGGCGCGGCTTCTCCGGCAAGCGATCGAGCTAGGCGAGGTGGTGGCAGTGTTCTACGGCTCCTGGCGATGCTATTGGCGGCGACAGCGGGGTCGGGCGGTGGCTAAATTGGTCGCATTGCTTCCGTGTCCGTCGCGTCCGCGGCGGACCAGGGTTCTCTTCTCCGGCGACGGCGGTGGCGGGTCGTGGTCGAGGGCGTGTGCAGGAGCGTTGCGGTGTCACGGTGATGCTCAACGTGTTGCAAGCGGGGCCGGGCGTGCTCGAGGTCGTGGCGCGGCGCGTGTCCGGTGTATGCCGCGGCGTGCACACGCGCGACGCGAGCGGCGTCCAGGCGCCATGGACGCGTGCTTGTCTGGCTTTGTGCTGTGTTCCTCCTCGACAACGGCCGATGCTAGGCGATCCAGTAGAGTGAGGTGGAGTGCAGGGACATGGTGGCCAGGGTCGGCGATGAAGGAGAGAGGAGGTGGTGCGGCATGGCCGGCATGTGGCCGGCATGGCCATGCCATGCTTGTTCTCTCTCCCTCCCTAGGGTTTCTATGTTGAGGTTAGTGAGAGAGGGGACCAGGGGACCATTTGGGGTTGGTTAGAGTAGGTTAGTTTGAGTAGATCACTATTTGCTATAGTGTAGGAATAGTGTTCAATTTTGGAAAATACAAAAATATCCAAAATGGAAATAATTCAAATGGTGAACCTTTTTGAAAAGTGAGTGTTGAGATAAGTTGTAATTGACCAGAGATGAATGGAGGTGGTGGTGGAAAAATTAGATTTCAAATTTTGGCCAAAATGGCTAAGTGGAGATTGTTGATCTTAATATAAAGTTGCAACTTTAGATGAGCATAGCTAGTGATCAAAGATGAATTTGGCAGGGTGGTCTTCATCAAAGTTGTTCACCTTGATGTTGACTTTGAAATGGTGCAAGGAGTTAGCAAAGAATGGTTTGGGAAAATTGAATTGCAGGGGCTCAAAGTGGTGATCAGACTGAAATTGGCAGATTTGGTCATCATCACATGTGAGTGGGAAAAGTGTTGGAAATTCATTTGAATGGTGAACCCTTGATTCCAAAAGTTGTAATAAGTGTTTCACAACATTATTCAACTACTGGTGAAGACCAAATAGGTCTAGGGTTAAAATTTTGAAAAAATGCCATAGGGCATATGTGAGGGTTTTTAGGGTTTTTCAATTATGGGAATTTCTTCCACTTTGATTTATTTGGTTGGGGATCTTCACATGATCACTCTAGGGTTTTAGAGCATAACAAATACAAGTAATAACAATCATCATGGCATATCACTCAAATGCACAAGTCCTATGCATGGTACTATATGCAAAAGAAAAGTTTTTGTTGGTTTGAAAATTTGTTTTTTTCTGGAATTCTCTAACTTTCTTTTTCATTGAAATTTGGGGTGTTACAAACCCTTCCCCCTTACAAAAGATCTCGTCCCGAGATCAAAAAGAAAGTTAGGTACTAAAGAGATCTGGGTACTCCTTCTTCATGAAGTCTTCGCGTTCCCAGGTGGCTTCATCCTTGGTATGATTGCTCCATTGGATCTTTAGAAACTTGATGCTCCGGGTGCGGGTGGTTCTGTAAGCTTCTTCTAGGATGCGAATCGGCACTTCGCGGTAAGTCAGATCCTTGTTGATATCCACCGATCGGTGATCGATGTTCTGGAACACTTCGGTCTTCTCAGGGACTTCAAGACATTTCCGGAGAAGTGAGATGTGAAAAACGTCGTGCACAGCCGACATTTCTTCAGGCAACTCCAGTTGATAAGATACTTCACCTCGGCGGCTGAGGACTTGGAAAGGTCCCACGTAGCGAGGTGCAAGCTTTCCTTTCAGCTGAAACCTTTGCATCCCTTTCAAGGGGGATACTTTGAGATAGACAAAATCTCCGATCTCAAAGGTCATCTCCCGACGTCTCTTGTCGGCGTAGCTCTTCTGTCTGGATTGCGCAGTCTTGAGGTACTCACGGATCTTGTGAACCTTCTCTTCGGCTTCACGAAGAACGTCTGGGCCGAAAACTTGACTCTCTCCGACTTCTGACCAGTTCAGGGGGGTACGGCACTTCCTTCCGTACAAGGCTTCAAAGGGGGCCATCTGTAGGCTGGCTTGATAACTATTGTTGTATGAGAATTCTGCGTAAGGTAGGCAGTCTTCCCACTTGGATCCGTATTCCAGTACGCATGCTCTAAGCATGTCTTCCAAGATTCTGGTTTACTCTCTCGATCTGTCCGTCGGTCTGAGGGTGATAGGCGGTGCTGAAATTTAGGCGAGTGCCTAGTCCTTCATGCACCTTCTGCGTAACCTTGAGGTGAACTGTGATCCTCTATCTGACACTATCGATTTGGGGGTTCCGTGCAAGGCGACTATTCTGGAGATGTAGAGTTCAGCTAACTTGGGGCCTTGATAGGTGGTTTTGACGGCGATGAAATGGGCGACTTTGGTCAATCTATCGACCACTACCCATATGGAATCATTGCCTTTGCTAGATTTGGGCAGTCCGGTGATAAAGTCCATTCCTACGGAGTCCCATTTCCATTCTGGAATCTGAAGGGGTTGCAACGATCCGGCGGGTCTCTCGGTGTTCTGCCTTAACTCGCTGGCAGATGTCACACTTAGCGATATGGCTACCGATCTCTCTTTTCATTCCGTGCCACCAAAATTGTTCTTTCAGGTCCTGGTACATCTTGGTACCTCCGGGGTGGATTGAGTAAAGGGTGTCATGGGCTTCTTGCAGGATGACTTGTTTGTGTCGAGTCCGATGGTACGCAGAGGCGTTCTTTGTACCAAAGCACTCCGGCCGTCAATGGTGAATCCGGGGCTTTTCTGCGGCTATCTGTTTCTTGATTCCATCAATGCTAGCGTTGTCCTTCTGGGCTTCCTTGATCTGACCAATCAAGGTGGGTTGCAGTTCGATGCTGGCTAGGAATCCTTCACTTACAAGTTCAAGTCTGAACTGTTCAAACTCTTGGTGCAAACTAGGCTGTTCGGTTGCGAGCATGGAGTTCAAGCGGCACGGCGATCGACTCAAAGCATCCGCTACCACATTGGCCTTGCCGGGGTGGTAGTGAATCTCCATGTCGTAATCCTTGATCAATTCGATCCATCGGCGTTGTCTCATGTTTAACTCCTTCTGGGTGAAAATGTATTTGAGGCTTTTGTGGTCGGAGTAAATCTCGCATCGATTACCCATGAGGTAATGACGCCAAACTTTCAAGGCTAAGACCACGGCTGCAAGCTCGAGGTCGTGGGTTGGGTAGTTCTGCTCATGTTGCTTGAGTTGTCTAGAAAGGTAGGATACAACCTTTCCTTCTTGCATAAGCACGCATCCAAGTCCAGTCTTGGAGGCGTCGCAATATACGTCAAAGGGCTTTGCGATATCTGGCATGATCAGGATTGGGGCTGTTGTCAGTCTACTCTTGAGCTGTTGAAAGCTCTCTTCACACTTGTCGGTCCACTCAAACTTTCTGTCCTTTTTCAGCAGTTGGGTCATTGGTCGAGCGATGCTCGAAAAACCTTCTACAAATCTGCGGTAATATCCGGCTAATCCAAGAAAAGCACGGACCTCAGTTTGTGTGGTTGGGGCTTTCCATTCCATAACCGTTTTGATCTTGGCAGGATCTACGGCAATTCCTCCTGCAGACAAGATGTGTCCGAGGAATCCCACTTCTTCCAGCCAAAACTCACACTTGCTAAACTTGGCATACAACTGGTGCTGTCTAAGGGTTTCTAGAACAATTTCCAAATGCTGTTCATGTTCCTCTTCGGACTTGGAGTAGACCAGAATGTCGTCGATGAAAACAACGACAAATTTGTCCAAGAAGTTCATGAAGATCTTATTCATGAGATTCATGAAATAAGCGGGGCATTGGTCAATCCAAACGACATGACGTTGTACTCATACAACCCATATCTGGTGGTAAAGGCAGTTTTTGGAATGTCGGTGGCTCGGATCTTCGATTGGTGGTATCCAGCTTCTAAGATCAATCTTCGAGAAGACTCGGGATCCGGTGAGTTGGTCAAACAAGTCTTCGATCTTGGGTAAGGGGTATTTGTTTTTGATGGTGACATCGTTAAGCTTACGATAGTCTGTGCATAAACGATTTGCACCATCCTTCTTGTCAACAAACAAGACGGGGGATCTCCAGGGGGATGCACTTGGTCTAATCAAACCTTTGGCTAACATGTCATCTATTTGCTTCTTCAGTTCCACAAGTTCGGCTGCGTTCATGCTGTAGGCTCTCAGGCGATGGGTCCAGTTCCGGGGATTAACTCGATGATAAACTCGATATCCCGGTCCGGGGGCATACCGGGTAGATCATCCGGGAACACATCAGGGTAGCGACAAACGACCCTGATTTGATCCAGAGTTGGCTTGGATACACTTTGGTTGCAGGTAAATTTTCTGGGTAGTTTTTCAGAGACGTGCTCAACTACGATACCGGTGCTGCTAGTCATGGTTATGGCTTTCTTGGCGCAGTCTATCAATCCATTGTGTTTGGACATCCAGTCCATTCCTAGGACAACTTCCAAACCTTTGGTTCCAAGTATGATGAGATTTGCAAAGAAATCAACATCATGGATTTTGATTGGCACATTTTTACAAAATTTTCTGGCTTTGGTGGTTGATCCGGGGATTTGAACTATCATAACATGCTTCAAACTGAGGGGTTGAATTTTACTTGTTGATGCAAAATCTTCGGTGACAAAGGAATGCGATGCTCCGGAATCAAACAACACTCTAGCAGGGGTGTGGTTGATGAGAAAACATACCAGTACCACATCCGGGGCTTCTGGGCTTCTTCGGCGTTCATGTGGTAGAGGCGGCCGTTGCGGTTGTTGGGGTTGTTGGGAGCGAACTTCTTGCCGGTGGAGACACGGCGTTGCTGCTGAGCAGGAGCAGCGGTGTTGCCGGCGAGCTTGGCAAGACGCTTGGGACACTCGTTGGAGTAGTGCCCCACTACACCACACTCATAACAAGTGATAGTGCTCTTGTCCTGCTTGTTCGCAACGGGAATGGCATTGCTCCCGGTTCTGGGGTTGGTGTTGGTGTTGGTGTTGTTGGTGTTCGGGGCTCTAGGTGGAGCGCGGTTGTAGTTGTTGTAGTTGGGGTTGTAGCCTCCTGGCTTGGAGTTTCCTCCACTTCGGTTCTGATAACCGGGGCGAGAGTTCTGCATCGGGGGTTTGTTATGTCTCGGATTGAAACCTCCGCTTGAGCTAGGGCGAAACTTTTGGGGGTGGCTTGATCCACTCTGATTTGCCATGCGGCGTTTGCGGTTTTCATTGGCTTGGTTTAACTTGCCCTCCATCTGGATGGCGGAGTCAACAAGGGCTTCGAGGTCGGCGAAGGGGATGTTGACGAGGACAGTCTGCATCTCATCATGCAGTCCGTTCAGGAATCTCTCCTTCCTCTTCTCAACGGTGTCAGTCTCATCAGGGGCATACCTTGACAAAGTGAGAAACTTGTCGCGGTACTCAACCACCGTCATGCGACCTTGTTTCAGTTCACGGAACTCATCCCTCATCTTCTTGATAAGACCCGGGGGTACATGGTACTTGCTGAACTTGAGTTTGAAATCCTCCCAAGTCATGAATTGACCTCCGTTCATGGCACGGGTACTTGTCCACCAAGCGCGAGCTGGTCCAGCGAGGTAGTGAGTGGCGAACAACACCTTCTCGTTGGCTTCCACTCCAGCTACTTCCAGATTGTTCTCCATAGTCTGGAGCCAATCGTCGGCGTCGAGGGGCTCCTCGGTCTTGCTAAACACCGGAGGGTTGGTGTTCTGGAAGTTCTTGAGCTTGGATCCGGGGTGGTCATGATTTCCATGGCCTTGGGCGATGTTCTGCAAGGCGATGATGTTGGCTTGGCGCTCGGCTCTCTCGGTTTCCCGGTCTGCAAGCGGGGTTTGCGAAGCTGCTTCATCGCGTCGTTGGTGCGATTCGGAGGGGCCATCTGAAGGTATAGAAGATCATGAGATAAGAGGGAACATTCTATGGTTCATTTAAGTTTGAAAAACATTTGAAAACTTGTAATCTTTTCATGACAAACATAACATTCATTCATTCATGCAACACATAGTACAAACTACACACATACTCCAATGGTTTTAAGAACCATTCTCATGCTACGATGCAAAGGACGGGATACAACTCACACCTACTATAAGTGAAACTAGTGCAACTACTCCTCATCGTCGATATCAATCGGGACGTAGTCATCCTGTCCGGCCTCCAGGAACTCGTAGTCCTCCTCCTCGGTGTTCTCGTCCTCCTCAAAGTCATCGTCATCGCTCAGAAAGGCGTCTCCTCCCTGAATATTGATGCCTTCATCGTCCTCCTCCATGTGACGAATCTGATCCTCCTGGGCCGTGACAGTGGCCTCAAGTGACGCGATCCGGTCGCGAAGGCGGCGAATCGTAGCGTCCTTCTTGGCACGCTGCTGGCGAAGGTTCCTGCGGTCGTTGTTGAGTAGCTTGATCGCCTCACCCTGCTCGATGATGTGAGCATGGGTCTGGTTCGCGTAAGCGCGAGAGGCGTCGAGGTCCCTCCGAGTGCAGTAGAGCATGAAGTCCAAGTGATCCACATGGTGCCTCAACTGGGGGTGGAGTGGCACATCCATGGGTCTTCCGTCAGAGTTACGCCGTGCGAGATGCGCAAAGCGTTCCTCACGAAGGGCTTCGGTATTCTGTCCGCACAGACGAGCAAGTGCTTCCTGAAGAGCACGTGCAAGCCCGTCGAGCCAGTTGCTTTCCCTGAAAGAGAAAAGGATCCTCTCCGAGGTGGGAGGCTCCAGCTTGCCCCTCAAGTCGGCAGTGATAATCCACTGCAGTTCCCCTCCCGGCTGGTCGTCCACCTGAATCCCGTGAAACTCGGGGTGTGGGCGGCCAAGGTGATCCGACAGGGAGTCGAGGTCATGCTCGAAGATCAAGCTTCCTCCGTTTCCAAGCTGATAGAACTTGGTGTTGAGGGGTTCATTCGGCTCCATCTGAAAGAGAATTGGAGGAGTAAGTTAGAGAGTGCAAAGTGTGGCAAGGTTTTAAGTTGATTTAAAAAAGATAGACATGATCAAATTTTGGCAAAGTCTCGAAGGCAAGAGTGTAGTAAATTTTCACAAATAAGTCCTTTCATTTGATTTCAAAGTTAAATTTTTCAGAACGCCCATTCTAACTAAGGTCTTCTAAGGTCAAACAATGGCTCTGATACCAACTTGTCAACACCCGGATTTTTAAGTCCGAATGCCTATTATGTCATACATCGCAATCCCAGGAATATTGTTGTTGCGAGGCATAATAGTTAAGTATCACGATCATCATTCATTACAACCCATAAGTCTTACAAATTGGAATCACATGATCCATATTACACGAATAGTTGATCTATTGATCAACGAACAAACACAAGTTCATAGTTCAACATAGCGGAAGCGTAAGATACAAGGACTCTCTAGTCCACAGGCCAACGCTTGACGTCGGAAGGCGCTTAGTTGTCGTAGGCGTCCTGCTGGTCATCTCCTTGTTCATCTTCATACTCTGGCCATTTGAATAGCCAGGGACAACGCCGTGAGTACGTTGAGTACTCGCAAACTAATTCAAGAAAAAGTGCTAGACATTCTAGTAGGGTTTGCTAAGCTCTAGTTTATTTGCATAAAGCTAGTTTTGGTTCACAAAGTTTTGAGAAAAACTTATTCAAGTGCTAACTAACCCAAGGGGGAACATTAGTGTCATTCCCACCATTCAAGTGGTGATTTCAATTCAATTCACCACAAGTCAATTCACCATCACCTTTCAACATCATTTTCAAAGATATGACATCGGAAACTGTATGGCCTTTCCAACCGTCCGTAACCGTGGACGCGGCTATTCGAATAGGTTTACACTGCAGAGGTTGCACACTTGTGCCACAACATTTGATTTCATCCGTCGGGATTTCCCGAATAATCGTAACACGATGCGCGGATCATCAACCATAACCTTTCACTTACGAATCCTAGTATGAGCACCTCTCCCCATGAGCTTGGCCTCCCGGTGAAGACCAACTGTCAACACAGGAAGCGCACGAGGCTTGGGCCGGACATTCACCTCCTTTCGCATCATATCGTATCGTTTCTTTTGTGGTAGAGGCAGCTTTCGGCATAACCCCGATGACGCTTGTTTAGAGGGAACCCATACTAAGACGCATAAACTTCCAGTTAAGCCCTACCCATAATCAGGTATTGTGGGGGTACTTGAGAATTGGAAAGGTATCGCATTCAAACCCACATCATGTTTTATCAAAAATCACCATCTTCTCTTGGTCATATTCACCTTCAAAACTCATTCAATGGAATGCATCTTCATTCCAAGGTTTAAAAATCCTTTCAAAATCACAAAGTTCCCATCTAGAGTAGTTAAGGTTAGTTCATTAGCACTAGCTCTAATTCATGAGAGGTGCTACCTTGCTTTGCTTGGAAAGGCTAACTCCCTACTCTAAAAACCACTTGTATTTTGACCAAAGTTAACTATAAAAGGAAAATCATTTGGAAAACAAGTAAAAACTTGGGATGGGTTCACATAAGAAAAGGTAAGACATGGTGCCTTGCCCCAAGGGGCTTTGCACTTGGCAAGAATAAAAGCTTGCATAGTAATTTAGCTTGCCTTGGTAGTTCTCAAACTGTTCCTCTTCCTCCTCCTGGTAGCAACCTTCTTCTTCGGCGTACTCTCCGGTGCTACCGTCTAAATTTGAATACGAGTATAATTACTCACTAATTCAATGGCTATTCCACACATCACAAATAAACACACAAACTACTCTATGCACACACATAAATAAACTAGGGTGCATGGGTTGTGGGATTTAAATAGGATTTGTATTCTATATGTAAATGATAGTTTCCATAGGGTTCTTGAGAAGTAATTTCCTCTCATTGAAATCTTCTTAAGATTTAATTTCTCCAACAATCATGGATGAACTCATCTTGACCTAGATCAAATGTTCATCATCATCATCATTTGGGAGAATGATTTAAATGAGGTGGAACACCTCATGCCATTTAAATAACACTATATTTGATTTAAATCTCAAGAAATTCATATAAGAGAGTTTGGAACCAGGGGTCCAAACATCCCATGAATTCATGTGAGACAAGTTTAAATGAAGTGTAAGACTTCACACAATTTAACTTTAATAGTTTTGGATAATATCAACTAGTTAAACTAGTCAAAATATCCATTCATTAAACCATGGCATGATCATGCAAAGTGACCACACCATTTTATTGCATAAACAATTAGTGTAAGTCAAAAGTGAGCTATTAGAGTTGGAATTAACTTAATATCTATTTTGGTTGATTTTTAAGAATTATTTGAATAGGGAAAAGTCCCTGGCTTGTTATTTTTGTCACATTAATTCTACCAAGAATTTGACCCTGAGGCCAGTGGCATTGGATAGAGAATTTCAGTGGCTTTCCAACAATATCAAATTCACTAAATTTGGTTTAGCCAATTGGAAACTATTTAATTTCAAAGTTTGGGCAGTATTGAAAATGTTTGGAAAATGTTTAAAACGAATTTGAATTAAACAGGCCGGCGGGAAAAGCTAACGGGCCGAAATGGTTTAAACAGGCCCAAGGCCAGCCCACCACGCGTCTGTGCCCGCGTGGGCTGCCTGACAGGGGGGTCCCGCATGTCAGCGGCATTTAAACGCCCGAAGCGGTACGGGCGACGTGGAGCGTAGGATTAGAGAGTAGATCGACGGCTCGAGCCATCGTCTTCTCCGGCGAGATGCCGAGGTTCTGGCGGCGAGGGCAGGGGTGGGAGAGCTAACCAGGGCTCCGCGGTGGCTGGCAGTGTGCGTGATGTCGATGTGGACGACGGCGAAGCTCCTGGCACCGGCGGCGTCTCCTGGATCGGCTCCAATCGACGGCGGCGAGGTGCGGTACTGGCGGGCTCCGGGCTTCAAATTGGAGCAACTCCGGCAAGAATCGAGCGAGTGGTTGGGTGGAGGAGAAGCAGTGGAGGGTGGTGAACGAGATGGTGTGCTCAACTTCGTCCAGGGAACGCGGTATTTATAGATGGCCAAGGGTGCGGCTTGGCCGTGAAGAAGTCGACCATGGCGCGGCTTCTCCGGCAAGCGATCGAGCTAGGCGAGGTGGTGGCAGTGTTCTACGGCTCCTGGCGATGCTATTGGCGGCGACAGCGGGGTCGGGCGGTGGCTAAATTGGTCGCATTGCTTCCGTGTCCGTCGCGTCCGCGGCGGACCAGGGTTCTCTTCTCCGGCGACGGCGGTGGCGGGTCGTGGTCGAGGGCGTGTCTGGGAGCGTTGCGGTGTCACGGTGATGCTCAACGTGTTGCAAGCGGGGCCAGGGCGTGCTCGAGGTCGTGGCGCGGCGCGTGTCCAGTGTATGCCCGCGGCGTGCACACGCGCGACGCGAGCGGCGTCCAGGGCGCCATGAACGCGTGCTTGTCTGGCCTGTGCTGTGTTCCTCCTCGACAACGGCCGATGCTAGGCGATCCAGTAGAGTGAGGTGGAGTGCAGGGACATGGTGGCCAGGGTCGGCGATGAAGGAGAGAGGAGGTGGTGCGGCATGGCCGGCATGTGGCCGGCATGGCCATGCCATGCTTGTTCTCTCTCCCTCCCTAGGGTTTCTATGTTGAGGTTAGTGAGAGAGGGGACCAGGGGACCATTTGGGGTTGGTTAGAGTAGGTTAGTTTGAGTAGATCACTATTTGCTATAGTGTAGGAATAGTGTTCAATTTTGGAAAATACAAAAATATCCAAAATGGAAATAATTCAAATGGTGAACCTTTTTGAAAAGTGAGTGTTGAGATAAGTTGTAATTGACCAGAGATGAATGGAGGTGGTGGTGGAAAAATTAGATTTCAAATTTTGGCCAAAATGGCTAAGTGGAGATTGTTGATCTTAATATAAAGTTGCAACTTTAGATGAGCATAGCTAGTGATCAAAGATGAATTTGGCAGGGTGGTCTTCATCAAAGTTGTTCACCTTGATGTTGACTTTGAAATGGTGCAAGGAGTTAGCAAAGAATGGTTTGGGAAAATTGAATTGCAGGGGCTCAAAGTGGTGATCAGACTGAAATTGGCAGATTTGGTCATCATCACATGTGAGTGGGAAAAGTGTTGGAAATTCATTTGAATGGTGAACCCTTGATTCCAAAAGTTGTAATAAGTGTTTCACAACATTATTCAACTACTGGTGAAGACCAAATAGGTCTAGGGTTAAAATTTTGAAAAAATGCCATAGGGCATATGTGAGGGTTTTTAGGGTTTTTCAATTATGGGAATTTCTTCCACTTTGATTTATTTGGTTGGGGATCTTCACATGATCACTCTAGGGTTTTAGAGCATAACAAATACAAGTAATAACAATCATCATGGCATATCACTCAAATGCACAAGTCCTATGCATGGTACTATATGCAAAAGAAAAGTTTTTGTTGGTTTGAAAATTTGTTTTTTTTCTGGAATTCTCTAACTTTCTTTTTCATTGAAATTTGGGGTGTTACATTTAGCTAGGCAGCTTAGTCGTTAGTGCTTATTATGATAGCATATTTTGATGCATCTTTATGTACGACTGCAGCTATCATGCTGATGGGTGATGGTAGGAAGGCACAGTTGTGAGTAGTTCTTATGCACTCTGTACTTCATAAAACTTCTTCCTGCAGCTTGATGACGGAAATGAAGTGCCTGCTATAACTTAGATGTTAACGACTAATTCTTAAGTGATCTGTTCTTCATAGGCATGGCGTTTGAGATGTACAGGTGCATAGGAACACCTCAATTCTTCAGTTGCATCTACACCGATGAACTCAACTCTTTGTCAATAATCGATTTATAATATTAGTTTTATCCAGTTTCTAAAAATCCCATGTTGCTGATAAATGATTTACCCCAATGTTAATCAATTGATGAATATGTCTTTTGGAATATATTATCCATGAACTTCAGTGTTTTTTGTCAAATGTTCCATCTTACATAAAACTTGGTGTTTCTTATCAGATTTCCAATATGTCTTGCCGAGAACAAAGTACACCTTGTGTTATTCTTGATGCAATCTACCTACAATATGGGATAATTAAGACTGCTATATTGTGGTTTAATTTTAGTTTGATCCAATGTTAGTGGTGGACACATGAAACAATGGAGTGGTGTGGTTAGAACCTTTGTTATAATTGATTATTCAAATTATTAATACATTACAACCAACAGAGCTTAATACACTGTGGGTAGAAGTTAACTCAATAAAGTATGCTTCTGTTAACCCTGATTTGCTTTATTATTATTATTTTCATGTTCAAAGAAATACGATTGATAAGATTTCAAGTGGTGTATTTTTTTTGAGTTTACTCTCGCTTTTGAGAAAATTTATTGCCTTTCCATTTTACAAAAGGCCGAATATTTGTTGATCGTATTGGGTGATGAGTAGGATTGTAAACTTACTATTCAAGATCAGTGTACATCAAGTCAATACATTTATGTTCTTTGAAATTGAGCATCCATAAACTATCAATATCAACTTTTATATCTTCATGTTCTTTGAGAATTATTGCAACAAAGACAGTGGATATTCTCTACTTGGCAAACAACTTCTTGATGTATTTACCGCTGGTATATTCTTGAGGTTTTGCTTATAGCTTTCTTCTTTCCCGTTGGCTGTCTATTTGATTAAGAGTAAAAGACGGTTGTTTTTTGTACCTAAGTAACCAACTTTGTATTTTCCTTGGTCAAATATCTTTAAAAGAAATCATGAAAATAAAGAAGATGATATTGTGGAAGAGGGTTTCTGAGGATAAGACTCTTTCACTAAAATAATGTGTACAAGTTAAATTTATTCACGCATGTCACAACTAGAAACATTTCCTTTCACTAATCTATACCGGACACACACTATGTAAAGTGTATTTACATGTTTTGCTTTGGAAAACACTCATATATGACATCAAACGATATTTTCCACCTTAAAAAACTGATAAAAATGGTTGCCTAAGCACAAAAGTTTTGTTGTGGAAAAGCCTCATATATGACATTAAACAATAGTTTCGGCCTTCAAAAACGGATAAAAAGAGGTTGCCCGCGCATGCGCGGGCCACTGTGCTAGTTATATGAACAGCGCCACCCAGAGCTGTACCAGGACAAATTCAAGCGTGCAGTAGTCCTGGTTGAGACAGAGGAAGATCAAGGGTCTGCGGGAGATCAAGAGGTAGCAGTGGCTGAATGGACTCGGGGGGCAACCCCCGTGTCCTGCAAGTGGGTTAAGCCACAAGGTCCGCCCAGAGGGTTTGACTTTGACGTAACTAAAGCTGAGCAAATTTTCGACCTCTTACTTAAGGAGAAGCAGCTGAATTTACCCGAAGGCCTCAAAATCCCCACGGTACAGGAGCTGAACGGAAAGCCATACTGCAAATGGCATAACACGTTCTCCCATACCACCAACGACTGCAGGGTGTGGCGTTAGCAGATCCAAATGGCGATAGAACAAGGACGTCTAATTTTCAACCAGTACGCCATGAAAGTCGACACACACCCCTTCCCCGCCGTTAACACGGTGGAATACGCTTACCCCGAGGGGTGCCAACCAGGTTTCTCGTTAAGCATTAACATGGTTGAGCCTGGGCACCACTCTGGTAAGAACAAAGGCGAGGGCAGCCGCTCTCGTAGCAAGGACAAAGAGGAAGCCGCTCCACGCGATCGGCTCCGGCACGATGGCAAACGTTACATCACTGAGGGAGAAGTGAAGAATGTGCGATATCAATGACCTCTCTCTGATCATCTCCTCAACAAATATGTAAGTCAGTACGACCAGCGCCGGCGGTACAACAGCGACGATGAAAGAGATCGTCTGGCTAGCTGGGACACCAGGAGACATCGTCAGCATGATCGCGATGAGGAGAGATACGAGCGCCGTGCCAAGGAAAGGTCAAGAGAACAAGACGACGTGGACAAGCACTGGGACTGTCCTTTCTTCAAACACTGCTGGGATTCAGGAATGAGCCGATTGCCTACAATCGGCAACTGCCCAGAATGTAGACAGAAGAAGAAGGGTGCAACAGACGTGTCAGTGTTCAAACGTCTAGGGCCTCTCCCATCTAGGAACAAGCAAACTGAGTCCTCTCGGGAAGAAGACCTCGAGGAGTTAGAAGATGACTACGAAGAAGAAGAGGACAAGTACCACCGGCCAAGGTGGTGCCCTGATGGACTCAGCCGTTCCCAAAAGCGTAGGGTTCAGCGACTGCGTGGCTTGGAGGAAGCCGAAAGGTTATACCTGCACACGCTAAGGAAGGCGCGGCCTGATCTGGCCGCGAAAATTCAACGAACCCTGGACGAAGAGGGTCGACTACAAAAGATGGAGTGGCGCCCCAAGCAAAGGAAAGCCGATGATGAGACATCGGCTAGTACAAACATGGTGTTCATCCTTCCAGCAGAGTTTTGTGCTCCTGGAATAGACGAAGCACCTGTGGCACAACTTGACTGCGGCCCACGGCCGGTTATCTTTGAGAAGCCACGTGAAAGAAGCTACAGACACCTGAAGGCCCTGTACTTACGAGGTTATATCAATGGGCAGCCTGTCAATAGGATGTTGGTGGACACAGGAGCGGCAGTCAACATCATGCCATACTCCATGCTACGTCGTGTGGGACGCTCTAGCTCGGATCTGATCAAGACCAACGTTACACTGAGCGATTTCAACGGCCAAGCGTCTGATGAACAAGGTGTTCTGAACGTGGATCTGACCGTAGGGAGGAAAACCATCCCTACGACATTCTTCATTGTCGATAGCAAGAGCACTTACGTTGTCCTGCTAGGGAGAGATTGGATCCACGCCAACTGTTGCATTCCATCTACGATGCACCAATGCCTAATACAGTGGGATGGAGATGAAGTAGAAGTCGTCCATGCAGACGATACAGCCGAGATTTCAACGGCTGGCATGAACGTTTGGGAGACGGAAGGCCAAGAGCCACTCTCAGGCATCACTTTGGACGACTGCGAGTACATCGACGTGTCAAAAAACGGGGTGAGGCTGGTCTTATCCACTGGCCTGACCGTGTAACAAGAGCAAAGTCTATGAACGTACATGGGAAGGCCGATCGTTGTGATCGGCCCCAAAAAATAAAAAGTAATGATCTTGTCTCAAGCATGTCACGTAGTCATAGTGAAGCACGAACAAGATGTAAACCTCTTTTGAGCAATGCAATCAAGATGGGGGCCGATTCCAGCAATCGGCCCATATTATCCTTACCACACGTTTTCCCTGTGTTCAGTGTCGATCTAACAGGCTATGGAAAGCTAGGGTATGGGTTTACATCGGCTTGTGAGCTCGAAGAAATTGGCATTGGCCATGTCCGCAGAGCCGATGTTCAGGTTTAGTTCTTTGGATAACTGCAGAGCCGATATCTGCAGTAACCTGACAGATTGGGCTCGGGGGGCACCTAATCAGAGGAACATGTGCGATACATGAGCAGTGAAGTACGAAGGGCCGATAGAAAAATCGGCCAGTAAAAAAAAATTTACTTAAGGAAATATGCGAAGACAACAGCATACAAGTGCAGCCGATGCAAAGACATCGACTTCAGAATAAAAAGCCGATGCACAGTCGTCGACTTTAGGGGTACAAGTTCAACAAAACATTTGTCAGTTTACACAGATAGGCTTTACTGAAGAAACACGTTGAGGGCGTGAAGGGCGTCAGCACGGATGCGATCCACCTCGGCGATCTCGGCCTCGTCGTCCTCGTCCTTGCCCGTCACCAGCTGACTGCTCAGGGCACGAATTTCAGCCAGATCGGTCTTCAGATCGGCTGTGAGGAACTTTGCTTCCTCTTGACAGCGGGCAATAAGGGTTTCCTTGTCTTGGATAAGCTGCTTGGTCACCCTAACCCTCTCTTCAAGGTTTTCCAGTTCCTTATGCAGGGTCTCGAGTTCGGCACCGCCGCGTAAGTGTCAGTTTTGGCGTCTAAAGCAGCCTTTTTCTCGTTGAGCCGTTGACACTTGTCTGCAATATCAGCCCTCAACGGTAGCTGGGCATGACGGAGGATAATTCTTTGACGAGCCGATTGCACCCTTGACCTGAAAACCGACAGAGTCACAGCTGGCCAAAGCTTCACCTGCAGTGTCACCGGGAGATGAGGCTGGATGTCTTCGAGGATACCCTTGACCTCCTCGGGGTTTTCAACCAGGGTCTCAACTGAGGAGGAGAGCAAAGCCTTGAGACGCTGGAGTGGACCATGGACCGTGCTAGGACTTGGCTCTTCACCTGCCTTGGAAGTAGCTGGTTCGATGGATTCAGGATCGAACGTTAGCAAGCTTGAAAGATCACAACCCTGACAAGACGAACAAGAGCGGTATCAGTATACAACAAAGAAAAGGGTAGAGCCAAGGGAGTGGAGTGTACCTCTCCCAAGGTAGGAGGAGCAGCCGATGTTGTAATAATCGGATTTTCCGTGGGCTTGGCTAGGTTAGCCACTTGGTCAGCCACGCTCGTCGAGGTGGCTAGGTCTAGCGTGGCGGACGGCATCAGTACCTCTTCGACGTCTCCGCTAGAGGTATCATTGGTCTACAAAAGGAAGTGATCAGCCAATCCGAGTGGCAATGGGTTAGCATGAAATGTAAACTAGGGAGGTAATTACATTTGAAACCTCCTGGCTTGATGGAGAAGCTCGTGGGTCATTGCGAGCCCTCTTGACGCATCGACGCTTCACGCGTGACCCTGTTCTGGTCGGAGCTTGAAAGACAGCAGGCTCGGGAGTTAGCCTTTTCTTGGAGGCCGGCGATGGCGAGTCCGTCTGGCTCTGCGTGGTGGATCTCCCGGAGTTGCCCGGGCTCGAGTCCCTTTGGCTGGACTGTGCCTCCCCGCTGGAGTTTTCTTCGGTGGAAGTCTGTAAAAAGAAGTGCAAGCATGTTGCGAGAGGCGGGAGGACAGATAAATTTAGCCAAGGGACGAGTCAGCTTACGTGCAAGCTTTCTTGGGCGGGAGCTTTGCGCTTCGGGGTCTTTACGGCAGCTACTTTCCTCACTTTGCCTTCCTCGCTTTGGATTGAGGCTCGGGGGGCAACTGGCCCCGAGGATGCTTTACTCTTGGGAGCCGATTTCGGTGAAATCGGCTGGCTCTCCATTATGACCTTCTTCAGGGGTGGCGAGCTCTGGCAGAAGAGAACCACCGGGGCTGGTGGAAGGAATTTGAAGGGGGAGCCATCGTCTTGCATAGGCTCCGGGCCATCTTGTTGCTGCCGAGAGATAGAGTCAGGTTACAAACAATTATCATGAGCCATTGCAAGAAATTTATAAGTAATGGTACCTGGTCTGCAGGAACGTCATATTCGGCATCAAGTTGTCTCAGCAACGGTCCTAGAGCTCTTCTGAAGGCATGGGTCTTCCACATGGACCACCAAGTCTCGAAACCATCGGTAGTGGTGGTGAAACGGAGGTTGTGGGGAATTGGGATGGCCAGAGCGTCAAAGAAGGTATAGCACCTTTGGCCAGTGAGGATGTCAGGCAGTTCAGCTCTGCTTGCTGTCAGGTGGTGGAGAAAGAAGTGTGGGGGCACCTGCCCAAGACCAAGCTGCCGGGCTACTACTACTGGTTGGTAAGACTCATAACCAGGCTTGATGATCCGGTTTGAGGTACTCATGCCAACTGGAAGAAATCAAGGACGAATCATGATAGAGTACAAGTGCCGGGTGCTAGCGTCATCGGCAAAGTTATCCAATCGGAAGGAGACTGGGTTCTCAAAGTTCTCCGATTCAGTATAAGGATAGAACAGGGGGTTGTCCAAGCCTTGGAAGAAAATCTTGAACCACCCTGCTGCTTCCTTAGGGATCAGCCTGCTGCCTGGGAGACCATACAAAGCTTGGCCATAGCTGGTGCATCGGATCTCCTTTCCATTAGCATCTGGGAAGGTGCAGGTGGCTAAGGGTGGGAAGTCTGGGATCTGGTTCTGAAAGTACAGCTGAGCCCATAACTGAATAAACCACCAGGGACCTCCGGTTTTAACTGTCTTTTGAGAGAACAGTTTGACAGACATTAGTTGAAGAGATCGATAGACCTCTCCAAGAAACAGTTTGCCAAGGCCAAGTTGAGTACCTTTGGCAAGTTCATAGGCCAGGGAAAGGTAATTCTTGGTTGGGGCGAGTGATGGGCCACAGAATATGAAGTGCTCCAACCAAAAGTTCAGGAAGGCTGTGTGTTCTCTCTCTGTCACAGGGCCTTTGGTTTTCATGTAACGATTGAGGTAGGCACCCCAGCTGGTACACTCTTTTTTGGAGGAAAGGGTGAAAGGGACTTTTGGCAGCTTAAACGCAGAAGGGCTTGGGAATGCAATGTCTAGGCCTGTGATCATGGCCACGTCCAGCAGAGTTGGTGTCATGGGACCGTGGTCAAACATGAAGCAGTTCAGTGCATCAGACCAGAAGTAGCCGATGGTTTTCAGAATATTTTCATTCTTTTCAAGGGGAGACAATGATAATGACAAGGCATCGGCTATCCCTATGGTTTCCCAGGTGGCATAATGGGTTTTTGACACTCTATTGTACCATGCCACCCAACCCTCAGGAGGATTAGGCCAGGCTCGCAGGCAGTCGGCCCAGGAGGACAGATCTAAGTTCTGGTTCACGAAGGGGATTCTGTTAGCCTCGCATGAGATTAAGAGAGCGGGACTCTCGGAAGAACGGGGACCAAGACACATAGAATTTGCGAGAGAAGGATGTGGCAGCAGGATGTCTGAAGCCTAAAATTAATAACGGAATAGGACATTAATTCAGGTGTTTGCTGTTAATCCTAACGTTGATTCGAATGGCGAGAGGCGGTTAAGGATTACCTTCAGACCGGAGACCATGGCGTTGGCATTGGATGATTCCGCCATTGGATGCGCTGTGGAGTTGGGGCGGCGCGGTCGAGATCTGAGATGCGGGCGGCCGTGAGTTGGAACTGCTCGGGCGGCGATTTGGGGATCTGAGTTTGCTTTCTCAGACGGAGGTCGCAGGTTACCGTTTGGAGGGGCAACCGGGTGGCCTTACTCGTGTTTTATGGTAGAGGCCGATGCGATGCCATCGGCTCTTTTGGGGATTGTTTGACTTTGACTATCGGCAAAAAAAAAATTGATTGGGAATACTTCTTCATTAATAAAAGGGGATTCTTACAATGAAGAGCCGATTGCAAAAGAAAGGAGGAACAAAAGAAGAGCCGATTGCTCAGGAACTACTAATCCTACACTACTAATCCTCGCTGGCCTCGTCGTCGGCATCGTAGCTGCCGCCGGCGCTGCTTCCGGAGAGTTCCTCGTCGCTGCTGCCCCAGCCCTCGGCTGGAGCTTCCTCCTCCTCGTTATCATCATCGTCTTCGCTGTCCGCCCAAGAGCGGAAGCGCTTCGCCGGCGGATATCCAGCGGAGGAGGAGGAATCATCCTCCTCTTCTTCCTCTTGTTCCTCCTCTTCCTCCTCTTCTTCTTCTTCTTCCTCCTTGTCGGAGGAGGTGGGGTTCGCCCAGGAGTGGAGGTCATCCTCGCTCTCGCTCTCCAGCTCCCCTTCGATGAGAAACTGGAGGTCGTCTTCCCCATCAGTCAGGGGCAAGTCACCATCTGACCCAACGAGGGCCTCGGGTGGGCCATCTGGCACGAAGTCGAAGTCCCACTCTGGCTCACTCGAGGAAGAAGATTGGAAAGAGAGGCCTGATGAGACGGAGGAAGAAGAAGACATTGCTACAGGGAAAGAGGGTTTTTTGGTGCCGATGGCTAGAACAGAGCAAGGGGATGAAGAGGCGAATCGTTCGGCACAGTTAAATAAGGGGAGCATAGTGGAAATTTAATGCCATTACGGTTTCCGAGGAAGTGATGTTAAGGCTATCAAATCTTGCAGAGGAGTTGAGAAGGCAAGGCATCATGATGAAGAATACTGCGACGGTTCTGCTCTGCCACGACATGACCCGACGAAGAAAAAGCAGAGTGATTTTGGAATTATCAATTCCAAAACCAGGGGGGCATGTGTTATCACCAGAATTTGACCGGATCAGAGGTGGGCCGCGATCAAGACTGGGCTTGAAGAAATATACATGAAGAAATACGTGAACCAGCCTTGTACACGATGTTTGGGCTAGTTTGCCCTTGTATCTGTAAATATAGTAGGATACGTGTCTGTTAGATAGAATTTGGCTCGTGCACGGTTGGGATTATTCCCATGTTAGAAAGTCTAAGGACTATAAATATGTATCTAGGGTTATCAAGAAAAACAACAATCACGTTCATCACAAACCAATCTAGGCGCATCGCCAACCCCTTGTTTCGAGGGTTTCTTCCGGGTAAGCATCATGCTGCCTAGATCGCATCTTGCGATCTAGGCAGTATACGTTTATTCATTATCCATGCGTTGCTCGTGCTGAAGCCTTGTTGATGGCGAGCAACGTAGTTATCATAGATGTGTTAGGGTTAGCATTGCTTTACCGTGCTACATGTTTTCGTCTATGCAACCCTTAGACGTCTAGCCGTCCTTACACCTTTCTTAGGTGTAAGGGCGGCACCTTGCTTGATCATTGTTTAGTAGATCCGATCCGTTATGATCGCTCCTTGATTCATCAAGGATTAGTTTAATATCTGCATAGTTAGGCCTTACAAACGGGTTGAATGATCCAGTAGCACGTAGGGTGTAGTTTGCTAACCCTAGACAAGATGTTCCGGGGATCAACTTAATGTTGGTTTTTAGGCCTTGTCTAGGGTCGGTTTATTATCACCGTGCATGGCTGCCAGGCTCAATCACGAGTAGGATGTTCCGATTATGCGGTGAAAACCCTAGATCGTCGTAGGTCGTTTTAGCTTTGTTTTGATCAAGCAGGACCACCATGCAATCGTAAACCCCATACGAGTCATGGGTGGATCGGCTCCTTGAGCCGATTCACGGGACAACCTGAGAGCCGATCGAGGCTCGTATTTAATGTTTACGTGTATGCCATGCAGGAAACTAAGCGAAGCAAATCCATCACCTTCCTGATCAGGTATAGATCAGGTGGCACGCCCTTGCACCAGCATCGGAACGTGCGTACCAGGAGCTTTGCGGGCCGTCGCTCGGAGGGACCAGGGCGAGCTGCAGCCCTAGGTTGTTCCCGGCTCTTTGTATTGCCAGCCGTTGCTCGCCGGTGGGTTTCGGACGCCAACAGAAAGCGACGACGACGTGAAGCCATGCATCCATCATCTTTAGATAAGGGGATTATGACCAAGAATATATATATGTAGCCGCTACATATGCATCGATTTTAGAGGTGGATAACTGGAGAGAGAGAGAGAGAGAGAGAGTCTTGATGCGTCTTCTCTTGACAAAGAAGATGGGAGTTTGCCTACCTACCGCACATGACTTGTGCTCACTGAAGTGTGGGACCTCACGCATGGGAACCACACGTAAGTGACAGACCTGTTGGTGTAATAACTCAGGTGATCATTATACTGTATTAGTACAAAGTTTCCTATGGATTCAAGGGTAGGAAAGCCAAGTTAACTCATTTACATGACATTTTTTTTCCATGAAGCCAAGTTAACTCATCTATCAATTGGTACATTCTGGTTATATTCGAAATTTTACTTGAAACTTGTTGGTCATGCCATTTTACTACTCGCCTAACACTTTTTCCGCGCGTGAAGGGAGGGGGTGGGCAGTATGCTACCCTGAATTTGTGTGACCCCCAAAAACTAGCAAATACGAGAGAGGCATCGAAAGAAACACACTCGTCCCCTACCTCCCCTCCCCACTAAATTTGAAATCAAGCCAAACAAAAAAGGCAATCGAAAAGCATGGATTGTTCATCTTTTTCTATATAGTTAGGGTTAGGGTTTAGGGTTTATAGAGATGTACATACTTTCATTTTACATTTGTGATGTACCATAATACATAGGTAAGATACCAAGCATGACCTTTGTTAGAATAACCATTAACGTGTTCTCTCACCTTTAGATTCAAATGGGCATAAACATTCAGAAAAAATCAAAAAACAATGAAAAACCAAAAGCGCACATAGTCTTCTTATGTCATATAGTAGGAATTGAAGTTAGTAAACAAGGTCTAGACATATTCAAACCAAACAAATCATGTATCTACACCTAACCCTAAACTTTGTCTTATGAAGTCAAGCATGGAGAGAAATGGTTTTGGGTTTCAAACATGGAAATTTCAAAAACCTCCCAACAAAAGCTTCATTTTAGAGTGACTAAGAAGGATACACGCTTACCTTTTCATTTTCATGTTTTAAACTTGTTTAAATCTAGGCCAAACCTAGGATTTGACCAAGATTCAAATGGGCATAAACATTCAGAAAAACAAAAAATGAAAAACCAATGCACATATAGTCTTCTTATGTCATATAGCTAGTAAGCATTCAAGTTGATAAATAAGCATGTATAGACAAATAAAAACCTGACAAATCATGTATATACCCCCTAACCCTAAACTATTTCTTATGAAGTCAACCATGAAGAGAAGTGGTTTTGGGTTTCAAACATTATATTGAGATTCAAGAACCCCCCAAAAGCTTCATTTTAGAATGACTAAGAAGGATCCAGGCTTACCTTTTCATTTTATGTTTTAAACCTGTTTAAATCTTGGTCAAACCTAGGATTTGACCAAGATTCAAATGGGCATAAACATTAATTCTGAAAAAACAAAAAATTAAAAAGCAACGTGCATATATTCTTCTTATGTCATATAGTAAGCATTCAAGTTGATAAACAAGCATTTCTAGACATATTCAAACCCGACAAATCATGTATCGATCTACTATACCCCCTAACCATAAACTCTATCTTATGAAGTCAACCATATGAAGAGAAGTGGTTTTTGGTTTCAAACATTGAGATTTCAAGAACCCCCCCCCCAAAGCTTCATTTTTGAATGACTAAGAAGGATCCATGCTTACCTTTAAACTTGTTTAAATCTTGGTCAAACCTAGGATTTGACCAAGATTCAAATGGGCATAAAAAATAAAAAAAAACAATGCACATAGCCTTTTTATGTCATATAATGAGCATTCAAGTTGATAAACATGGTCTAGACATATTAAAACAAGAAAAATCATGTATCTACCCTAGCCCTAACCCTAAACTCGATCTGTCTTATGAAGTCAAACATGAAGAGAAGTGGTTTTGGGTTTCAAACATGGAAATTTCAAAAACCTGCCAAAAACTTCATCTTAGAGTGACTTAGAAGGTTCCATGCTTAATTACCTTTTCATTTTCATGTTTTAAATTAACTAGTTTAAATCTTGGTCAAACATAGGGTTTAAGGTTTAGGGATCATCGATCGAGTGCACACACACATTATTAGAGGCACCTGCGCCTTTGCGCATAAAGTGCATGCGTATATATATAAGTGTGTTTCTTGGCCACCAACGATATATAGATCTAGAGAGAGAGATTGAAATATATTTAGGGTTTAGGGTTTAGGGTTTAGGGTCTAGGGTTTGGGTTTAGGGTTTAGTGTTTAGGGTTTAGGGCTTAGGGTGTAGTGTTTAGGGTTTAGGGTCTAGGGTTTAGGTTTTAGTGTTTAGGGTGTTTAGGGTGTACGTTTAGGGTATAATTAGGGATTAGGGTTTTAGGGTTTAAGGTTTAGGGATCATCGATCGAGTGCACACACACATTATTGGAGGCACCCGCGCCTTTGCGCATAAAGTGCATGCGTATATATATAAGTGTGTTTCTTGGGCACCAACGATATATAGATCGATTGAGAGAGATTGAAATATATATATATATCCCCAAGAATATGTTCAAATATATATTGAAATATATGCACGAATGATATGCAAGGTATGCCATGCGCGCATAGCATGAAGAGAAGTCGTATTGGTTTCAAACATTGAAATTTCAAGAACCACCCAAAAGCTTCATTTTAGAGTGACTAAAAAAGATCCAGGCTTGCCTTTTCATTTTCATGTTTTTAAATTTTTTAAATCTTGGTCAAACCTAGCTAGTATTTGACCAAGATTCAAATGGGCATAAAATTAAAAAAACATAAAAATGAAAAACCAAAGCACATATATAGCCTTCTTATGTCATATAAAATAAGCATTCAACAAGTTGATAAACAAGGTGTAGACATATTCAAAATAGAAAAAGCATGTATCTACCACCCCTAACACTTAACTCTGTCTTATGAAGTCAAGCATGAAGAGAAGTGGTTTTGGGTTTCAAACATTATATTGAGATTTTAAGAACCCCCAAAAGCTTCATTTTAGAATGACTAAGAAGGATCCAGGCTTGCCTTTTCATTTTCATGTGTTTTAAACTTGCTAAAATCTTGGTCAAACCTAGGACTTGACCAAGATTCAAATGGCATTGAACATTCAAAAAAAATTAAAAAATGAAAACCAAAGCACATAGCCTTCTTATGTCATATATATATATATATATATTAAGCATTCAAGTTGATCGATATGAACAAGGTCTAGACATATTCAAAACAGAAAAAGCATGTATCTACCCCCTAGCCCTTAATTAACTATGTCTTATGAAGTCAAGCATGAAGAGAAGTGGTTTTGGGTTTCAAACATGGAAATTTCAAAAACTTCCCAAAAGCTTAATTTTAGAGTGAATAAGAAGGATCCAAGCTTACCTTTTCATTTTCAGGATTTATGCTTGTTTAAATCTTGGTCAAACATAGGATTTGACCAACACACATATAGTCTTATTATGTCATATAGTAAGCATTCAAGCTGATAAACAAGCATATGCATGTCTAGACATATTCAAATTAACCCGACAAATCATGTATGTACCCCTAACCCTAAACTCTGTCTTATGAAGTTAACCATGAAGAGAAGTGGTTTGGGTTTCAAACATTGAGATTTCTAAGAACCCCCCAAAAGCTTCATTTTAGAATGACTAATAAGGATCCAGGCTTACCTTTTCATTTTATGTTTTAAACTTGTTTAAATCACTGTCAAACCTAGGATTTGACCAAGATTCAAATGGGCATAAAAAATCAAAAAAATCAAAAAAAACAAAGCACATAGCCTTTTTATGTTATATAATGAGCATTCAAGTTGATAAACATGGTCTAGACATATTAAAACAAGAAAAAATCATGTATCTACCCTGGCCCTAACCCTAAACTCGATCTGTCTTATGAAGTCAAACATGAAGAAATGTGGATTTGGGTTTCAAACATGGAAATTTCAAAAACCTCCCAAAAACTTCATCTTAGAGTGACTAAGAAGGTTCCATGCTTAACTTTTCATTTTCATGTTTTAAATTAACTTGTTTAAATCTTGGTCAAACATAGGATTTGACCAATAAGATTCAAATGGGCATAAACATTCAGAAAAAAATTAAAAATAAGAAACCAACGCACATATATTCTTCTTATGTCATATAGTAAGCATTCAAGTTGATAAACAAGCATGTCTAGACATACTCAAACCTGACAAATCATGTATCGATCTACCCCCTAACCCTAAACTCTGTCTTATGAAGTCAACCATATGAAGAGAATTGGTTTTGGGTTTCAAACATTGAGATTTCAAGAACCCCCAAAAGCTTCATTTTTGAATGACTAAGAAGGATCCATGCTTACCTTTTCATTTTCATGTTTTAAACTTGTTTAAATCTTGGTCAAACCTAGGATTTGACCAAGATTCAAATGGGCATAAAAAATCAAAAAAATAAAAAAAACAAAGCACATAGCCTTTTATGTCATATAATGAGCATTCAAGTTGATAAATATGGTCTAGACATATTAAAACAAGAAAAATCATGTATCTACCCTGGCCCTAACCCTAAACTCGATCTGTCTTATGAAGTCAAACATGAAGAGAAGTGGTTTTGGGTTTCAAACATGGAAATTTCAAAAACCTCCCAAAAACTTCATCTTAGAGTGACTAAGAAGGTTCCATGCTTACCTTTTCATTTTCATGTTTTAAATTAACTTGTTTAAATCTTGGTCAAACATAGGATTTGACCAAGATTCAAATGGGCATAAACATTCAGAAAAAAATTAAAAATAAGAAACCAACGCACATATAGTCTTCTTATGTCATATAGTAAGCATTCAAGTTGATAAACAAGCATGTCTAGACATATTCAAACCCGACAAATCATGTATCTACCCCCTAACCCTAAACTAGATTGGTCATCTTAGAGTGACTAAAAAGGATCCAAGCTTACCTTTTCATTTTCATGTTTATGCTTGTTTAAATCTTGGTCAAACATAGGATTTGACCAAGATTCAAATGGGCATAAACATTCAGAAAAAATTAAAAAACCAACGCACATTAGTAGCCCAAAATCGAGCCATTCAAGTGGATATTTTTGAACTTGATCTGTAGTAGTGGGCAAAACCCTAGATTAACCTATATTTAATCATAGATTCGTAGGTCGATTTTTCTACTTTTTTCATTATTACTATGCAGCACATGTGTGTTTGCCCGTCGCGTGAAACTCGGAGGAAGAGGGATCACTCGGAAGGAGATAAGAAGGGAGTGCATTATGGTGTCTCCCCTTTTTCGGGTGATGATGTTGACTGTTGTGCAGGTTTTGTCAGTGAGCAGGAGGTGCGAGCGAGCGAGCGAGTCGAAGCGAGGCCGAGAATGAGAGACATTTTTTTTGTGAGAGGGACAACCGAAGGATCCTGAAGGACCCACAGACTTCCAATACGCATCCTAATGCGTCTTCTCTTGACAAAGAAGATGGATGGGAGTTTGCGTACCTACTGCACGTGACTTGTGCTCACTGAAGTGTGGGACCTCACGCATGGGCACCACACGTAAGTGACAGACCTGTTGGTGTAAAAACTCGGTTGATTATTATAGTGCATTAGAACAAAGTTTCCTATGGATTCAAGGGTAGGAAATCCAAGTTAAAACTCATTTACATGACATTAATTTTTCCATGAAGCAAAGTTAACACATCTATCAATTGGTACATTTTGGAGTGACTAAGAAGGATCCATGCTTAATTATTCGTTTTCACGTGTTAAACTTGTTTAAATCTTGCTCAAACCTAGGATTTCACCAATATTCAAATGGGCATGAAAATGAAAAAAATGAAATACCAATGCACATAGTCTTCTTATGTCATACAGTAAGCATTCAAGATGATAAAAAAGGTCTAGACATATTCAAACCAGGCAAATCATGTATGTACTCCCTAACGACCCTAAACTCTGTCTTATGAAGTAAGGCATGAAGAGAAGTGGTTTTGGGTTTCAAACATGGAAATTACAAAAACCTCCCAAAAGCTTCATTTTAGATCTTGGTCAAACCTAGCTAGTATTTGACCAAGATTCAAATGGGCATAAAATTCAAAAAATTTAGAAAATGAAAAACCAAAGCACATAGCCTTCTTATGTCATAAAGTAAGAATTCAAGTTGATAAACAAGGTCTGGACATATCCAAACCCGACAAATCATGTATCTACCCCTAACACTAAACTCTGTCTTATGAAGTCAACCATGAAGAGAAGTGGTTTTGGGTTTCAAACATGGAAATTTCAAAAACCCCCCAAAAGATTCATTTTAGAGTGACTAAGAAGGATCCATGGTTACCTTTTTATTTTCATATTTTAAACTTGTTTAAATCTTTGTCGAATCCAGGATTTAACCAAGATTCAAATGGGCATAAAAATTCAGGAAAAAACCGAAAGAATGATAAACCAAAGCACATAGCATTCTTATGTCATATAGTAAGCATTAAAGTTGATAAACAAGGTCTAGACATATTCAAACCAGATAATCATGTATATATCTGCCCCTAACCTTAAACTCTGTCTTAATTATGAAGTCAATCATGAAGAGAAGTGGTTTTGGGTTTCAAACATGAAAATTTCAAAAACTTCCCAAAAAATGGTACATATTAGGGTGACTAAGAAGGATCCAGGCTTACCTTTTCATTTTCATATTTTATACTTGTTTAAATCCTGGTCAAACCTAGGATTTGATCAAGATTCAAATGGGCATAAAATTCAAAAAAAATAGAAGAATGAAAAACAAAAGCACATAGTCTTCTTATGTCATATAGAAAGCATTCAACTTGGTAAACAAGGTTTAGACATGTGTACAAACCAGACAAATCATGTATCTACCCCCTAACCATAAACTCGGTTGATCTTATGAAGTCTAGCATGAAGAGAAGTCGTACTGGTTTCAAACATTGAAATTTCAAGAACCTCCCAAAAGCTTCATTTTAGAATGACTACAAAAGATCCAGGCTTGCCTTATCCTTTTCATGTTTTAAAATTGTTTAAATCTTGGTCAAACCTAGCTAGCTAGTATTTGACCAAGATTCAAATGGGCATAAAATAAAAATAAAAAACCTGAAAAAAAATGAAAAACCAAAGCACATAGCCTTCTTATATAGTAAGTAATATGAATCTAAAAATGATTTTGGGGGATTTCTATGACCAAGTTATAACACACCTACATTTCAAATTTGAATTACTTCCAATAAATCAGCATATAGTCATTTAAATGTGTGAAACTGGCTAAAAACACTAAAAATCGTAAAGAGTTGGGAATTGGCACTAAAATATGTCATAGTTTATCTTAAAAATGTAGAGGCGCCATTTTGACCCGTATCTTATGTACCCCATTCGTTAAATGATAAACTATCACGAATTACCTTTTATTTTAGGCATTACTTTTCACGGTAAAATGATAAACTATATCACGAAGTTCCATTTCCGTCAAAATAGTCCGCGTTACTTTTTTGTTGAGATATAAACCCCCACAACGGCCATCTCCTCCTTAATTTATTGTGTAAAACCCCCACAACGGTCACCTCCTTCTTAATTTATTGTGTTAACCCCTACAGCGGTCATCTCTTCCTTATAAACAACCACAACGACCATCCCTTGTGTCAATAGGTTCTGCCTCTCTCTTCTTCGTTCACATACACTTGATCCCATTGCCATGGCTTCCACGTATCGGACGCCGACCAGAAGGGGAAGGGGAAGGGGAAGGGGAAGGGGCGGCCGGGGTGATGGATCATCATCATTGCCACCACCACCGTCAACACTGCCTTTGATCATAGAGGAGTTCTTCATCGTCGTCTATGAAGACCCTTTGGTCAAGAAGGTATGTACGCATTCCCACATATATGATGCATGTGATTGATTATGGGCATGTTCTAAAAAACCTTTATTTTCAAACGATCGGCGCTCGATCTCTTTGCAGGCTCTCCCAAAAAAGTTTGCGGACTATCTTGACGGCCAGGAGCCAGCTAAGGTGTATCTGCGAGCAGCTGACTGCGGTCCTCGTCTCTGGACCGTGGAGGTCCTATTTGACGGACAAGGCCGGATGTACCTCGACAAGGGCTGGGAGAATTTCGCCATCGCGCACGGTGTGGATTTCGGCTGCTTCGTACACTTCAAATATGAAGGCGATGATGTGCTCACAGTGAAGGTGTTCGACGGAACAATGTGCAGGAAGTACTACTACTCGGACGACGAAGATAATGAAAATGAAAGCGACGACGATGTGAAGCCATGCATCCATCATCTTTAGATAAGGGGATTATGACCAAGAATATATATGTAGTCGCTACATATGCATCGATTTTTGAGGTGGATAACTGGAGAGAGAGAGAGAGAGTCTTGATGCGTCTTCTCTTGACAAAGAAGATGGGAGTTTGCCTACCTACCGCACATGACTTGTGCTCACTGAAGTGTGGGACCTCACGCATGGGAACCACACGTAAGTGATAGACCTGTTGGTGTAATAACTCAGGTGATCATTATACTGTATTAGTACAAAGTTTCCTATGGATTCAAGGGTAGGAAAGCCAAGTTAACTCATTTATATGACATTATTTTTTCCATGAAGCCAAGTTAACTCATCTATCAATTGGTACATTCTGGTTATATTCGAAATTTTACTTGAAACTTGTTGGTCATGCCATTTTACTACTCGCCTAACACTTTTTCTGCGCGTGAAGGGAGGGGGTGGGCAGTATGCTACCCTAAATTTGTGTGACCCCCAAAAACTAGCAAATACGAGAGAGGCATCGAAAGAAACACACTCGTCCCCTACCTCCCCTCCCCACTAAATTTGAAATCAAGCCAAACAAAAAAGGCAATCGAAAAGCATGGATTGTTCATCTTTTTCTATATAGTTAGGGTTAGGGTTTAGGGTTTATAGAGATGTTCATACTTTCATTTTACATTTGTGATGTACCATAATACATAGGTAAGATACCAAGCATGACCTTTGTTAGAATAACCATTAACGTGTTCTCTCACCTTTAGATTCAAATGGGCATAAACATTCATAAAAAATCAAAAAACAATGAAAAACCAAAAGCGCACATAGTCTTCTTATGTCATATAGTAGGAATTGAAGTTAATAAACAAGGTCTAGACATATTCAAACCAAACAAATCATGTATCTACACCTAACCCTAAACTTTGTCTTATGAAGTCAAGCATGGAGAGAAATGGTTTTGGGTTTCAAACATGGAAATTTCAAAAACCTCCCAACAAAAGCTTCATTTTAGAGTGACTAAGAAGGATACACGCTTACCTTTTCATTTTCATGTTTTAAACTTGTTTAAATCTAGGCCAAACCTAGGATTTGACCAAGATTCAAATGGGCATAAACATTCAGAAAAACAAAAAATGAAAAACCAATGCACATATAGTCTTCTTATGTCATATAGCTAGTAAGCATTCAAGTTGATAAATAAGCATGTATAGACAAATTCAAACCTGACAAATCATGTATATACCCCCTAACCCTAAACTATTTCTTATGAAGTCAACCATGAAGAGAAGTGGTTTTGGGTTTCAAACATTATATTGAGATTCAAGAACCCCCCAAAAGCTTCATTTTAGAATGACTAAGAAGGATCCAGGCTTACCTTTTCATTTTATGTTTTAAACTTGTTTAAATCTTGGTCAAACCTAGGATTTGACCAAGATTCAAATGGGCATAAACATTAATTCTGAAAAAACAAAAAATTAAAAACCAACGCGCATATATTCTTCTTATGTCATATAGTAAGCATTCAAGTTGATAAACAAGCATGTCTAGACATATTCAAACCCGACAAATCATGTATCGATCTACTATACCCCCTAACCATAAACTCTATCTTATGAAGTCAACCATATGAAGAGAATTGGTTTTTGGTTTCAAACATTGAGATTTCAAGATCCCCCCCCAAAGCTTCATTTTTGAATGACTAAGAAGGATCCATGCTTACCTTTAAACTTGTTTAAATCTTGGTCAAACCTAGGATTTGTCCAAGATTCAAATGGGCATAAAAAATAAAAAAATAATGCACATAGCCTTTTTATGTCATATAATGAGCATTCAAGTTGATAAACATGGTCTAGACATATTAAAACAAGAAAAATCATGTATCTACCCTGGCCCTAACCCTAAACTCGATCTGTCTTATGAAGTCAAACATGAAGAGAAGTGGTTTTGGGTTTCAAACATGGAAATTTCAAAAACCTGCCAAAAACTTCATCTTAGAGTGACTTAGAAGGTTCCATGCTTACCTTTTCATTTTCATGTTTTAAATTAACTTGTTTAAATCTTGGTCAAACATAGGGTTTAAGGTTTAGGGATCATCGATCGAGTGCACACACACATTATTAGAGGCACCTGCGCCTTTGCGCATAAAGTGCATGCGTATATATATAAGTGTGTTTCTTGGCCACCAACGATATATAGATCTAGAGAGAGAGATTGAAATATATTTAGGGTTTAGGGTTTAGGGTTTAGGGTCTAGGGTTAGGGTTTAGGGTTTAGTGTTTAGGGTTTAGGGCTTAGGGTGTAGTGTTTAGGGTTTAGGGTCTAGGGTTTAGGTTTTAGTGTTTAGGGTGTTTAGGGTGTACGTTTAGGGTATAATTAGGGATTAGGGATTAGGGTTTTAGGGTTTAAGGTTTAGGGATCATCGATCGAGTGCACACACACATTATTGGAGGCACCCGCGCCTTTGCGCATAAAGTGCATGCGTATATATATAAGTGTGTTTCTTGGGCACCAACGATATATAGATCGAGAGAGAGAGATTGAAATATATATATATATCCCCAAGAATATGTTCAAATATATATTGAAATATATGCACGAATGATATGCAAGGTATGCCATGCGCGCATAGCATGAAGAGAAGTCGTATTGGTTTCAAACGTTGAAATTTCAAGAACCTCCCAAAAGCTTCATTTTAGAGTGACTAAAAAAGATCCAGGCTTGCCTTTTCATTTTCATGTTTTTAAATTGTTTAAATCTTGGTCAAACCTAGCTAGTATTTGACCAAGATTCAAATGGGCATAAAATTAAAAAAAACATAAAAATGAAAAACCAAAGCACATATATAGCCTTCTTATGTCATATAAAATAAGCATTCAACAAGTTGATAAACAAGGTCTAGACATATTCAAAATAGAAAAAGCATGTATCTACCACCCCTAACACTTAACTCTGTCTTATGAAGTCAAGCATGAAGAGAAGTGGTTTTGGGTTTCAAACATTATATTGAGATTTCAAGAACCCCCAAAAGCTTCATTTTAGAATGACTAAGAAGGATCCAGGCTTGCCTTTTCATTTTCATGTGTTTTAAACTTGCTAAAATCTTGGTCAAACCTAGGACTTGACCAAGATTCAAATGGCATTGAACATTCAAAAAAAATTAAAAAATGAAAACCAAAGCACATAGCCTTCTTATGTCATATATATATATATATATTAAGCATTCAAGTTGATCGATATGAACAAGGTCTAGACATATTCAAAACAGAAAAAGCATGTATCTACCCCCTAGCCCTTAATTAACTATGTCTTATGAAGTCAAGCATGAAGAGAAGTGGTTTTGGGTTTCAAACATGGAAATTTCAAAAACTTCCCAAAAGCTTAATTTTAGAGTGAATAAGAAGGATCCAAGCTTACCTTTTCATTTTCAGGATTTATGCTTGTTTAAATCTTGGTCAAACATAGGATTTGACCAACACACATATAGTCTTATTATGTCATATAGTAAGCATTCAAGCTGATAAACAAGCATATGGATGTCTAGACATATTCAAATTAACCCGACAAATCATGTATGTACCCCTAACCCTAAACTCTGTCTTATGAAGTTAACCATGAAGAGAAGTGGTTTGGGTTTCAAACATTGAGATTTCTAAGAACCCCCCAAAAGCTTCATTTTAGAATGACTAATAAGGATCCAGGCTTACCTTTTCATTTTATGTTTTAAACTTGTTTAAATCACTGTCAAACCTAGGATTTGACCAAGATTCAAATGGGCATAAAAAATCAAAAAAATAAAAAAAACAAAGCACATAGCCTTTTTATGTTATATAATGAGCATTCAAGTTGATAAACATGGTCTAGACATATTAAAACAAGAAAAATCATGTATCTACCCTGGCCCTAACCCTAAACTCGATCTGTCTTATGAAGTCAAACATGAAGAGAAGTGGTTTTGGGTTTCAAACATGGAAATTTCAAAAACCTCCCAAAAACTTCATCTTAGAGTGACTAAGAAGGTTCCATGCTTACCTTTTCATTTTCATGTTTTAAATTAACTTGTTTAAATCTTGGTCAAACATAGGATTTGACCAATAAGATTCAAATGGGCATAAACATTCAGAAAAAAATTAAAAATAAGAAACCAACGCACATATATTCTTCTTATGTCATATAGTAAGCATTCAAGTTGATAAACAAGTATGTCTAGACATACTCAAACCTGACAAATCATGTATCGATCTACCCCCTAACCCTAAACTCTGTCTTATGAAGTCAACCATATGAAGAGAAGTGGTTTTGGGTTTCAAACATTGAGATTTCAAGAACCCCCCAAAAGCTTCATTTTTGAATGACTAAGAAGGATCCATGCTTACCTTTTCATTTTCATGTTTTAAACTTGTTTAAATCTTGGTCAAACCTAGGATTTGACCAAGATTCAAATGGGCATAAAATATCAAAAAAATAAAAAAAAACAAAGCACATAGCCTTTTTATGTCATATAATGAGCATTCAAGTTGATAAACATGGTCTAGACATATTAAAACAAGAAAAATCATGTATCTACCCTGGCCCTAACCCTAAACTCGATCTGTCTTATGAAGTCAAACATGAAGAGAAGTGGTTTTGGGTTTCAAACATGGAAATTTCAAAAACCTCCCAAAAACTACATCTTAGAGTGACTAAGAAGTTTCCATGCTTACCTTTTTATTTTCATGTTTTAAATTAACTTGTTTAAATCTTGGTCAAACATAGGATTTGACCAAGATTCAAATGGGCATAAACATTCAGAAAAAATTAAAAATAAGAAACCAACGCACATATAGTCTTCTTATGTCATATAGTAAGCATTCAAGTTGATAAACAAGCATGTCTAGACATATTCAAACCCGACAAATCATGTATCTACCCCCTAACCCTAAACTAGATTGGTCATCTTAGAGTGACTAAAAAGGATCCAAGCTTACCTTTTCATTTTCATATTTATGCTTGTTTAAATCTTGGTCAAACATAGGATTTGACCAAGATTCAAATGGGCATAAACATTCAGAAAAAATTAAAAAACCAACGCACATTAGTAGCCCAAAATCGAACCATTCAAGTGGATATTTTTGAACTTGATCTGTAGTAGTGGGCAAAACCCTAGATTAACCTATATTTAATCATAGATTCGTAGGTCGATTTTTCTACTTTTTTATTATTACTATGCAGCACATGTGTGTTTGCCCGTCGCGTGAAACTCGGAGGAAGAGGGATCACTCGGAAGGAGAGAAGAAGGGAGTGCATTATGGTGTCTCCCCTTTTTCGGGTGATGATGTTGACTGTTGTGCAGGTTTTGTCAGTGAGCAGGAGGTGCGAGCGAGCGAGCGAGTCGAAGCGAGGCCGAGAATGAGAGAGATTTTTTTTGTGAGAGGGACAACCGAAGGATCCTGAAGGACCCACAGACTTCCAATACGCATCCTGATGCGTCTTCTCTTGACAAAGAAGATGGCTGGGAGTTTGCGTACCTACTGCACGTGACTTGTGCTCACTGAAGTGTGGGACCTCACGCATGGGCACCACACGTAAGTGACAGACCTGTTTGGTGTAAAAACTCGGTTGATTATTATAGTGCATTAGAACAAAGTTTCCTATGGATTAAAGGGTAGGAAATCCAAGTTAACTCATTTACATGACATTAATTTTTCCATGAAGCAAAGTTAACACATCTATCAATTGGTACATTTTGGAGTGACTAAGAAGGATCCATGCTTACTTATTCGTTTTCACGTGTTAAACTTGTTTAAATCTTGCTCAAACCTAGGATTTCACCAAGATTCAAATGGGCATGAAAATGAAAAAATGAAATACCAATGCACATAGTCTTCTTATGTCATATAGTAAGCATTCAAGATGATAAACAAGGTCTAGACATATTCAAACCAGGCAAATCATGTATCTACTCCCTAACCCTAAACTCGGTCTTATGAAGTCTAGCATGAAGAGAAGTCGTTTTGGGTTTCAAACGTTTAAAGCAAAAGCCCCATTTCAAATATTTCAAACTTATTCAAATTTGGTTCAAATTTGAAAGACATACAAGTTATAGCACACATAGTGCATACATGTTCACACATACTGCACTAGATGCTAACCCTATAGTTTGAGGCCATTGGATGAGGTCGAAAAAATTCTTGGATTAGAAATGCGGTTGTTCGAACCCCGTAGTTGGATTTTTTTGAACCTTGATCTGTAGTACTGGGCAAAACCCTAGTTTAACCTATTTAATTATAGATTCGTAGGTCGATTTTTCTACTCACCTTTTTATTATTACTATGCAGCACATGTGTGTTTGCCCGTCTAGTTAGTGAAACTCGGAGGAAGAGGGATCACTCGGAAGGACAGAAGAAGGGAGAGCATTATGGTGTCTGCCCTTTTTCGGGTGACGATGTTGACTATTGTGCAGGGTTTGTCAGTGAGAAGGGAGGTGCGAGCGAGCGAGCGAGCGAGTCGAGCGAGGCCGAGAATGAGAGAGATTTGTTTTTTTTGTGAGAGGGACAACCGAAGGATCCAGAAGGACCCACAGACTCCCAATACGCATCCTGAATCCTGATGCGTCTTCTCTTGACAAAGAAAATGGCTGGGAGTTTGCGTACCTATTGCACGTGACTTGTGCTCACTGAAGTGTGGGACCTCACGCATGGGCACCACACGTAAGTGACAGACCCGTTGGTGTAAAAACTCGGTTGATTATTATAGTGCATTAGAACAAAGTTTCCTATGGATTCAAGGGTAGGAAATCCAAGTTAACTCATTTACATGACATTATTTTTTCCATGAAGCAGAGTTAACACACCTATCAATTGGTACATTTTGGAGTGACTAAGAAGGAACCAGGCTTACTTATTCGTTTTCACGTGTAAAACTTGTCTAAATCTTGGTCAAACCAAATTGGCAGAAAATTCAAAAAAAATAAAATCAAAAACCAAAGCACATAGTCTTGTATGTCATATAGTAAGCATTAAAGTTGATAAACAATGTCTAGACATATTCAAACCATACAAATCATGTATCTACCCCCTAACCCCTAAACTATGTCTTATGAAGTCAAGAATGAAGAGAAGTGGTTTTGGGTTTCAAACATGGAAATTTCAAAAACCTCCCAAAAACTTTATTTTAGAGTGACTAAGAAGTATACATGCTTCCTTTTTCATTTTGATGTTTTAAACTTGTTTAAATCTTGGTCAAACCTAGGATTTGACCAAGATACAAATGGGCACAAAAAATAAAATAAAAAAAAAGAAAAAACAAAAGCACATAGTCTTCTTATGTCATGTCGTAAGCATTCAAGTTGATAAACAAGGTCTAGATATATCCAAACCAGACAAATCATGTATCGATCTACCCCCTGTCGATCTTATGAAGTCTAGCATTAAGAAAGATCGTTTTGGGTTTCAAACATGGAAATTTCAAGAACATCCCAAAAGCTTCATTTTAGAGCGACTAAGAAGGATATAGGCTTCCCTTTTCATTTTCATTTTCTATACTTGTTTAAATCTTGGTCAAACCTAGGATTTGACCAAGATTCAAATGTGCATCAAAATTCAAAAAAAATAAGAAAAATGAAAAACCAAAGCGCACATAGTCTTCTTATGTCATATATATAGTAAGCATTAAAGTTGGTAATTAAACAAGGTCTAGACATATTCAAACTAGACAAATCATGTATCTACCCCCTAACCCCTAAACTCTGTCTTATGAAGTCAAGCATGAAGAGAAGTGGTTTTGGGTTTCAAACATGGAAATTTCAAAAACCTCCCAAAAACTTCATTTTAGGGTGACTAAGAAGGATACAAGCTTCCCTTTTCATTTTCATGTTCTATACTTGTTTAAATCTTGGTCAAACCTAGGATTTGACCGAGATTCAAATGTGCATCAAAATTCCAAAAAAAATCAGAAAAATGAAAAACCAAAGCACATAGTTTTCTTATGTCATATAGTAAGCATTCAAGTTGATAAACAAGGTCTAGACATATTCAAACCAGACAAATTATGTATCTACCCCCTATCGACCCTAAACTTCGTCTTATGAAGTCAAGCATGAAGAGAAGTGGTTTTTGGTTTCAAACATGGAAATTTCAAAAACCTCCCAAAAGCTTCATTTTAGAGTGACTAAGAAGGATCCAGCCTTACCTTTTCATTTTCATGTTTTAAACTTGTTTAAATCTTGGTCAAACCTAGGATTTGACCAAGATTCAAATGTGCATCAAAATTCAAAAAAAAATTAAAAACCAAAGCACATAGTCTTCTTATGTCATATAGTAAACATTCAAGTTCATAAACAAGATCTAGACATATTCAAACCAGACAAATCATGTACCCCCTAACCCTAAACTCTGTCTTAATTGTATATGAAGTCAAGCATGAAGCAGAGAAGTGTGGTTTTGGGTTTCAAACTTGGAAATTTCAAAAACCTCCCAAAAGCTTCATTTTAATTAGACTGACTGGTTAATTAAGAAGGATCCATGATTAATTACCTATTCATAGTCATGTTTAAACTTATTGAAATCTTGGTCAAACCTAGGATTTGACCAAGATTCAAATGGGCATAAAAATTTAGAAAAATCGAAAGAATGAAAAACCAAAGCACATAGCCTTCTCATGTCATATAGTAATTATTCAAATTGATAAACATGGTCTAGACATATTCAAACCAGAAAAATCATGTATCTACCCCTAACCCTAAACTCTGTCTTATGAAGTCAAGCATGAACATAAGTGGTTTTGGGTTTCAAACATGGTAATTTCAAGAACCTCCCAAAAGCTTCATTTTAGAGTTTCTAAGAGAAGGATCCAGACTTACCTTTTCATTTTCACATGTTAAACTTGTTTAAATCTTGCTCAAACCTAGGATTTACCAAGATTCAAATGGGCATAGAAATCAAAAAATGAAATACCAATGCACATAGTCCTCTTATGTCATATAGTAAGCATTCAAGTTGATAAACAAGGTCTAGACATATTCAAACCAGACAAATCATGTATCTACCCCCTATCGACCCTAAACTCTGTCTTATGAAGTCAAGCATGAAGATAAGTGGTTTTGGGTTTCAAACATGGAAATTTCAAAAACCTTCCAAAAACTTCATTTAGGGTGACTAAGAAGGATACAGGCTTCCCTTTTCATTTTCATGTTCTATACTTGTTTAAATCTTGGTCAAACCTAGGATTTGACCAATATTCAAATGTGCATCAAAATTCCAAAAAAAATCAGAAAAATGAAAAACCAAAGCACATAGTTTTCTTATGTCATATAGTAAGCATTCAAGTTGATAAACAAGGTCTAGACATATTCAAACCAGACAAATCATGTATCTACCCCCTATCGACCCTAAACTTCGTCTTATGAAGTCAAGCATGAAGAGAAGTGGTATTTGGTTTCAAACATGGAAATTTCAAAAACCTCCCAAAAGCTTAATTTTAGAGTGACTAAGAAGGATCCATGCTTACCTTTTCATTTTCATGTTATAAACTTGTTTAAATCTTGCTCAAACCTAGGATTTGACCAATATTCAAATGGGCATAAAATAAAAAATAAAACAAAGCACATAGTCTTCTCATGTCATATATATAGTAAGCATTCAAGTTCGTAAACAAGGTCTAGACATATTCAAACCAGGCAAATCATGTACCCCCAAACCCTAAACTCTGTATTAATTATATATGAAGTCAAGCATGAATTGAAGCAGAGAAGTGTGGTTTTGGGTTTCAAACATGGAAATTTCAAAAACCTCCCAAAAGCTTCATTTTAATTAGACTGACTGGTTAATTAAGAAGGATCCAGGATTAATTACCTTTTCATTGTCATGTTTTAAACTTGTTTAAATCTTGGTCGAATCTAGGACTTGACCAAGATTCAAATCTGCATAAAATAAAAAAATAAAAAAATGAAAACCCAAAGCGCACATAGTCTTCTTATGTCATATAGTAAGCATTCAAGTTGATAAACAAGGTTTAGACATATTCTAACCAGACAAATCATGTAACTACCCCCTAACCCTAAACTCGGTCTTATGAAGTCTAGCATGAAGAGAAGTCGTTTTGGGTTTCAAACGTTTAAAGCAAAAGCCCCATTTCAAATATTTCAAACTTATTCAAATTTGGTGTAAACACTCGGTTGATTATTATAGTGCATTAGAACAAAGTTTCCTATGGATTCAAGGGTAGGAAATCCAAGTTAACTCATTTACATGACATTAATTTTTCCATGAAGCAAAGTTAACACATCTATCAATTGGTACATTTTGGAGTGACTAAGAAGGATCCATGCTTACTTATTCGTTTTCACGTGTTAAACTTGTTTAAATCTTGCTCAAACCTAGGATTTCACCAAGATTCAAATGGGCATGAAAATGAAAAAATGAAATACCAATGCACATAGTCTTCTTATGTCATATAGTAAGCATTCAAGATGATAAAAATGGTCTAGACATATTCAAACCAGGCAAATCATGTATCTACTCCCTAACCCTAAACTTTGTCTTAATTATGAAGTAAGGCATGAAGAGAAGTGGTTTTGGGTTTCAAACATGGAAATTTCAAAAACCTCCCAAAAGCTTCATTTTTAGATCTTGGTCAAACCTAGCTAGTATTTGACCAAGATTCAAATGGGCATAAAATTCAAAAAAATCAGAAAATGAAAAACCAAAGCACATAGCCTTCTTATGTCATAAAGTAAGAATTCAAGTTGATAAACAAGGTCTAGACATATCCAAACCCGACAAATCATGTATCTAACCCCTAACCCTAAACTCTGTCTTATGAAGTCAACCATGAAGAGAAGTGGTTTTGGGTTTCAAACATTGAGATTTCAAGAACCGCCCAAAATATTCATTTTAGAGTGACTAAGAAGGATCCATGGTTACCTTTTCATTTTCATATTTTAAACTTGTTTAAATCTTTGTCAAACCTAGGATTTAACCAATATTCAAATGGGCATAAAAATTCAGGAAAAAACCAAAAGAATGATAAACCGAAGCACACAGCATTCTTATGTCATATATATAGTAAGCATTAAAGTTGATAAACAAGTTCTAGACATATTCAAACCAGATAATCATGTATATATCTACCCCTAACCTTAAACTCTATCTTAATTATGAAGTCAATCATGAAGAGAAGTGGTTTTGGGTTTCAAACAAGAAAATTTCAAAAACTTCCCAAAAGATGGTACATATTAGGGTGACTACGAAGGATCCAGGCTTACCTTTTCGTTTTCATATTTTATACTTGTTTAAATCCTGGTCAAACCTAGGATTTGACCAAGATTCAAATGGGCATAAAATTCAAAAAAATAGAAGAATGAAAAACAAAAGCACATAGTCTTCTTATGTCATATAGTAAGCATTCAAGTTGGTAAACAAGGTTTAGACATGTGTTCAAACCAGATAAATCATGTATCTACCCCCTAACCATAAACTCGGTCGATCTTATGAAGTCTAGCATGAAGAGAAGTCGTATTGGTTTCAAACATTGAAATTTCAAGAACCTCCCAAAAGCTTCATTTTAGAGTGACTAAAAAAGATCCAGGCTTGCCTTTTCATTTTCATGTTTTAAAATTGTTTAAATCTTGGTCAAACCTAGCTAGCTAGTATTTGACCAAGATTCAAATGGGCATAAAATTCAAAAAAAAACCAGAAAAATGAAAAACCAAAGCACATAGCCTTCTTATGTCATATATAGTAAGCCTTCAAGTTGATAAACAAGGTCTAGACATATTCAAAATAGAAAAAAGCATGTATCTACCCCTAACCCTTAACTCTGTCATATAAAGTCAAGCATGAAGAGAAAGTGGTTTTGGGTTTCAAACATGGAAATTTCAAAAACTTCCCAAAAGCTTAATTTTAGAGTGACTAGGAAGGATCCAGGCTTACCTTTTCATTTTCATGTTTTAAGTTTGTTTAAATCGTGGTCAAACCTAGGATTTGACCAACAACAAGATTCAAATGAGCAAAAAAATTCAGAAAAAATCAAAAAAAAATCAAAAAAAAAAACCAAAGCACATAGTATTCTTACGTCATATATATAGTAAGCATTCAAGTTGATAAACAAGGTCCAGACATATTCAAACCCGACAAATCATGTATCTACCCCTAACCCTAAACTCTGTCTTATGAAGTCAACTATGAAGAGAAGTGGTTTTGGGTTTCAAACATTGAGATTTCAAGAACCCCCCAAAAGCTTCATTCTAGAATGACTAATAAGGATCCAAGCTTACCTTTTCATTTTCATGTGTTTTAAACTTGCTTAAATCTTGGTCAAACCTAGGATTTGACCAAGATTCAAATGGGCATAAACATTCAGAAAAAATCAAAAAATGAAAACCAAAGCACATGAATCTTCATACACACGATAGTCCGTCTTGTGAAGACATTTTGTATTTACTACCCTATCACATGTTTCTGTATATAGTAAGTAATATGTATCCAAAAATGATTTTTGGGGATTTATAGGACGAAGTTATAACACACCTACATTTCAAATTGGAATTACTTTCAATAAATCAGCATAAAGTCATTTAAATGTGTGAAACTAGCTAGAAAGCACTAAAAAATGTAAAGAGTTGGTAATTTTCACAAATATGTGGCCTTATTTATCTTAAAAATATAGAGGTGCCATGCATTCTGAGCCGTATCTTATGTACCCCATTCACAAAATAAACCTATTTTGTCATCTAGAAATTGAAAAATGAGTTTTATATACCGAAAAGTTGAAAAGTCTAGTCAGCAACATTGTTGGGAATGGCAAGATGCACCACCATTCCCAATTTGGGCACATTGTAACAAATTATGCCACAAATATGGCCATAACTATATCATTTGGCTTGCAAACTAGGAATCTTCATACACGATAGTCCGCTTTGTGAAGACATTTTGTTTTTCACTACCCTATCACATGTTTATTATTTTCCCTGTCAACTAACACATATAAGCACACTCCATGTAGAAGGGTTTCATTTTTGAGGTTTTCTTCATTTTCATTTATTTATTTCAAAACCAGGTCAAAATGGTCGACATGATTATCTTTGCAAAGGGGTTGAATATTTTAGTACTATCACTGGTTTCTATATATAGTAAGTAATATGTATCTAAATATGATTTGTGGGGACTTGTAGGACCAAGTTATAACACACCTACAATTCAAATTTGAATTACTTTCAATAAATCAGCATAAAGTCATTTAAATGTGCGAGACTAGCTAGAAAGCACTAAAAACCGTAAATTTGGGAATTGGCATTAAAATATGGCCTAATTTATTTTAAAAATGTAGATGCGCCATTTTGACCCATATCTTATCTACCCCATGCACAAAATAAACAATTTTTTATCATCTAGAAAATGAAAAACGATTTTTTATACCGAAAACTTGAAAAGTCTAGTCATCAACAGTGTTAGAAATGGCAAGATGCACCACCATGCCAAGTTAGGGAACACTATAACAAACAATGCTGTCCAGGGAGAATCAAACTTGGTAATATTAACTATGAGATTGAACAAAACGTTAGATTTGGTTTACCCTTTGAACCTCCTAACTTACCACAACATTGACTTCTTATTTTTATTTACAAATAGATATTTTAATATCCCATTGTTGTGCAATACTATATGTTTTTTCTCAAATCAATTAGCATTTGATTTTCAGAAACTACCATAATAATTTATGAGAAAGCGCTGAACAAGTTTCAGAATGTAATTTTATACTTGATATGACCAATAATAGACTTAAATTAAATTGGATTTCAAAGCTCAGATTTTATAAGAGAATAGAGTTTCATGTTGCAGACTATGTATTAGCTTGACGGGCACCCTAGAATAAAGTAGGTCGGTCACTTACGTGTGGTTCCCATGCGTGTAGGTCCCACACATCAGTGAGCACAAGTCACGTGCGGTAGGTAGGCAAACTCCCAGCAATCTTCTTTGTCAAGTAAAGACGCATCGTCAAGACTCTCTCTCTCTCTCTCTCTCTCCCATTTGTCGCTGAAAAAAAAAGAATATTAGACGGGCGCGTAGCCTGCACTGCAGGTCTACGGAACTGAAACCCTGTGTGCCAGTCAACATCACTCACCGAAAAAAGTGAAGCATTTCTTTTCACCATAAATAACAGCGGCCCCGTGAGGCACTGCTCTCCCTTTCTCTTTCTCCTTCTGTGTGATCCCTTTTGCACCTTTTATCCTTTACACGAAACTCCACTTATTGTTGTCATTGTTGCACAGAACACTCACTTAACATGTTCTTTTGCACATATCACCAACTCATGTATTTGTTGCACAAAGGTCTAAATCTCTAGCTAAGCTACTTTTCTCTAAGGGCTCCTTTGATTCAAAGGATAGAAAAAGCATAGGAATAGGAAAGTCATAGGATTAGAATGGCATGTCTATTTGAATCCCATAGGAAGGTGAAGTGTGTTTGATTGAAGCAAAGGAATTTTCCATGAGGTATGAGCTAATGTTTTTTTCCTATAGGAATTACACTACAAGATTTCCATAGGTATTTTTCCTATAGGATATATTCCTATGAATCAAAAAACATGTATAGGAAATTTTTCCATAGGAACCAAATCCTACACAATTCCTATGCAAATCCTATGAATCAAAGGAGCCCTAAATCTGATGGCCGGGACCTAGAAGGTAGTGGTAATATCCATTGTCATTGTGTAGTGTGTTTTTTAGAACACTAAAAGAATATGCAAATATTTTAGCAATTGAAATAATATAAATTAACTAATATGGGAAGTCATGAAATATATTTTCTACTATCCGGCCAATAGCAAGTGTCATGAAATATATTCATTGTAAACTTAGTGATAATCACTCGAGTTTGATATGAATGGCCTAGCTAGCTATGGGCATCTCCCATATATATGTTGTCCACACGACCAACCAACAAGCAAAAGGTATTCCATGAGGAAAGTTTCTTATGGGTGACTTTCATCTCTACCGCAAAACACGCCCCGAAATTGTTGGCGCATCCCATTTTCAAGCTACCCCAAAACCTGCGGTTTGCCCGTCGGCCTATAAAACATCGGTCAACAGAGGATATTTCCCTGTAGAGCACAATATTAACACCACATCTTTCTCATGCTTCTACCAGGCACACTCCCACGACGACGGCTGTGCCTCACCGCCCCTCCTCACCATCACTGCCTCCTCACCGGCCACCGTAGTGACCGACCACGTTTTACCGGCGGACCTCCCTTGCTGTCTAGCAAGCCGGATTAGCTTCCTCGATGCCGACGTTGACCGCGCCATATCTGCTCCAGATCTGCTTCCCCGACTCTGTAGTCCACCTCACCGGAGATCGAGATGGGCAAAAAACGCGGCCCCAAATTCGACCACCCCCAACCAAAGAGTAAATCCGCCCTGGCCTTAGACGAAGGTTGATGAATACTTTACATGTCCGCTTTTGTTATATGCATTTGATTTCTGACACTAGTTTTCGTTGCTTTCTTGCAATGCATTCTTGCTGATATTAGATCAGTGTAGATAGTTGTTTGCCGCGTAGCTATATGAGATCTCAACCTTACATCTGCTGATCGAGAGGAAGATCGAGGTTATGTCCGCTTTCGCTATGCATTTCTTTACCGAGAATCACTTCTGTGTGATATGTTTTGGGGGTTTGAAGTATGCATTTTACAAAGGTTATGATAGCAGTCAAGCTAGCAGAGCAATTTGTTGATCGTATTAAACTGCCTGTATGTTTTTTTTTATCTCGGAACTCTGCTGATCGTAACCTTACATCTGCTGATGGAGAGTCAGAGCTTATGTCCGCTTTCGTTACGCTTTTCTTTTCCAAATATCACTTTTGTGCGGTACTTTTTTGGGGTTTGAATACTTGTCTTAGTCAACTGAGAATTTCTAAAGTCTCAGTCACTCACAAAAATGCACTTGAGCTGCACTTTTCTGTCAAAAAAGTGCAATTGCACTTTTCTACTAGAAAAGTGCAACTGATCCGAGTTGCACATTTTTTTGAACTGCAGTTGCACTTTTCTGAAGTGACTGAGACTTAAGAATTTCTCAGTTGACTGAGACATAGACACACCCAGACCTGAAGGCTTATTTATAAAAGTCAAACCAAGTAAAGTTTGACCAAACTTTCAGAACAACCTATCAAGAAATATAATATTTCGTAGATACCGTACGAAAATATATTCGTTATCTATTTAATGATGTTAAATTTGTATTTTGCATGTTAATAATGATTTTTGGTAAAAAATTCGGGATGTTGGTAGTACGTTTTACAAAGGTTATGATAGCAGTCAAGCTAGCAGAGCAATTTATTGATAGTATTAAACTGCCTGTATTTTTTTCTATTTGCAACTCTGTGTGCGCCATGTGGAATTGCATGCTCTAGCCAGTTCATCCAATGAGGTTTTATATCACTTAACACCAGAAGTTCGGGATTTTATTTTATCACAGAACCACAACCCTAGAAATTTGTATCACAAAACACCAACATTTGGGGTAATTGTTTCGCAGAATACATGATCTCTGTTTGATAGCCCATTAGTGACTTCAGGCCACCGTCAGTTTAAGAGTGACAGCAGGTGAAAGAAAATTAGACTTTATTTTGTGGTATTTGCTGTTAAACGCTAAATACAAAGCTGTTTGTCAACACTAGTTGTTAAATCTTATGTCCATACAGTTCAAAAAAATCTTATGTCCAGGGTAGTTGTATTGGTACACATTATCAAAACCTTATGCTGATACATAATATATTACCCAAATCTCATGTTCTTGTGTGGTTATAATTTCAATGGATATTTGTCATATGGTAATTCATTTTGTGTGTAGCATATGTAACAAGTGTGACTCATATTCTCATTTCCACAGAGTGTCTACAAAATTTCACACCAAAATTCATTTGTTTGTAGCAAACATGCTCACGTACTGTAAATTGGTGTCACGCTGTAGGGTGATGCTCTTGTCAAGCCAACTAATGACAAATAATGTGTTATGTGAAATATTTTCCCCAAATGTTAGTGTTTTGTGATAAAAATTCCCAACTTGTGGTGCTAAGTGATAAAACCGCTCATTCAATAGACCGAGCCTTAGGCATGTATCATTAGATATTTTTTTAGGAAGGCTGCAAGTATTTATTTTGAATACTGCGTTGCTACTTGCTAGGATTTGAACTCAGGACCTTGTAGGTCTGATACCATTTCGAATTGCATGCTCTAGCAAGTTCATCCAATAGACCGATCTGTTGGAACTTGGAAGACCCTAGGCAATTATATTAAGCACACGCCATTCCATATGGTTAACCATGGGCATGAAATGACACTTATGTGTTTGAGTCTATATGTGGATTGCTTAGCCCTTTCCATCAGTTCGGACTTTTGGTTGCGTTGGCTCTTTGCATGAAGCTTGACATTCATACTTATCCTAAAAATTGTTGCTGCTGCCCTCTGTTGCCCAACATAAATTATTTTTGAGCCATAATTTGTTTGTCCTTTCCATCAGTCCGGACTTCCGGTTGCGTTGGCTAGTGCATGAAGCTTGACAATAAGAACATCAATTATTTTTGAGCCATAGTTTGTTTGTCATTACACCTTTTGAGCAGTCTCACTGCTACTATTAATTTGTTCTTATATGCACAGTTCCATGATAAATCTCATCTGCATTTCTCGCCAATGCATGTTATGTCTTCCACTCGAGAATGAGTACGAAGAGCAACGGAGGCAAACTATCCTGCATAATAGCCGAGTTGCAGCCTCGTTGGGCCTAACACTACATCCTTCTACAAGGTCTAGTGCAAAAACGCCACCCACCTCCATCACAAAGGATACGGAACATTCCTCTGATTCAGAATTTGATCCTGCTGATTGTGATGGCGAGCTGACTCAGGAAGATGCCCTGGTCGACTATCCTCTGCAACACAACAAGGTGAGTTTTCTCTGTCATGTCATCGAATTATTTGTCCCAACTTCCATTTGTTGTATCCCAGTCCTACCAAATATGTTACCCATGCCATGTTCAATCTCATTACTACAATTTTTCCTGCTTAGTTAACGCATCATATATGTTTTGGCATATGTTACCTTACTGTTTTTCCATTCCATCTGCATATCATCATCATATAATATTGTACATTGAAATATCATTTATGTGTGACAGGCATCTGCAGATTCGGGCAAGAACTTTTCAAGAACGAACAGGAGGAAGAACACTCAACAGGAACCTCAGGCTGATACCAGAGGATGGGTGACAGTGCGTAATAAAAAAAAGGGTTAAGCCTGATGCTCGTGCTGCTCCTCCTATTACAAGGTCTAACAAAAGACAGACCCGAGGTGGCGAACACGCCGAGAATGATAACATTAAAAGGTATCGTAAAAACCCCAACCCATCGAATCGAGACGAGTAGCCCCAGCATGTACCAGCCCACACATTCCACAACCACCAGTTGCCAATACCGTTTCTCAGCAACAATTGCCAACAGAACCAGTTTCCACAGCAAATTCGAGCCAACAATTGGCACCATCAGGAGTGGTGGTAGGTAATAATGGCCAAGGACACATGATGCTAGTCCTAGATGATACAGCCATCGAGGGTACTCCTCGCCAATGCCCTCCGATAGGGGCTTAGGGTTGACGGAATCCTGTAGGCTGACACGAGACATCGGTTCACAGACAAGCGGGGAGAGCGATTTACCCAGGTTCGGGGCCCTCGATGAGGTAAAACCCTTATGTCCTGCCTGTCTGTTCTTTGATTATGAAAACAATGGGTTACAATGGGGTGCCGAATAGTTCGGCTAAGATCTAGGCGAGATTGCTATTGCTAGGGTTACCTAGCTCTAAGCTTTTCCTGGCTAAGATTGCTAAGATTGTTCGTGTCTTTCGGCAGCCCCTCTCCTGGCCTTTATATAGGAGGCCAGGTCTCAAGAGGTCTAACCGAATACGACTAGATTTACAGTAGTTTAGATCCAATCTTTCCTTGTTTGTTCGCTTCCTTGTCTTGCCCGTCAAGGAATCTTCTGGTGCACCGACCTAGTGGCCCATCTAGCCTTCGGGTGTCTTCATGGGCCTCCAGTTTGTCAATACCGAATAGGGCAATACTGGTTACCCGAAGGGTAATGCCCACGTCAGTAGCCCCCGAGTGTCTAGCCGAAAATAATTCGGGTAGAGACTAATGCATGTTTCCTCCTGACATTCTTCTCCTTCATTGTTCTTGTTCATCTTGATTATGCTTCATCTTCCTTTTATCGGGTGCGCGTCAGCGCTCCCGATGGGAGTAGCCCCCCGAGTCTAGGTACGGATGCTTGCAATCCGTGCATAGACTCAAGTTGTACTACTCGAATACTTTCCTCTGCCGAGTTTTTCGCAAGTCTTCATAGGTCATCCGATATATTTTCTTTACACAAAGGATAATGAGTAACGTGCCCAACTTTTGTTGGTTAACTGCCGATGGCAAAACAACCTTACTCTACACAGAATCAAGTCCTCGGGCATGATCCTGGAGTGCAAAAAACTTTTATTGGATGTACATCATGCGCTCCCGATGGGAGTGTCTAGGTGTAATCGCTTGTAACCGAGAGCAGACTCAGTCCTTTTTCCTTCGACTGCTTATTCTGTCGAGTCTTCCTTTTTATCGGGTGCACGTCAGCGCTCCCAATGGGAGTAGCCCCCGAGTCCAGGTTCGGATGCTTGCAATCCGTGCGTGGACTCAGATCCTTTATCCGATGACTTTTTATGTTTCCTTCGAATGCTTCCAAATTATGACGTCATTGCTGACGTGTAATTGCTGCAGGCTGGTTTGACGGGTCCATCATGACGAGCTAGCCCTAGCCCTGTTCTATCAGTGTTTTAGGGCTTGACCACTATACGCGTAACGACCGAGGTGGCTCCTCGATTTTCGCGCAATCGTGGGCGTAGTGGGCCGTCAGTTCCTTCCCTTCCTCAAGCGCCACGTGCTTACTTATCTCTTAACTTCTCCTTAAAATCTCCAAAGGCAAAAAATTCTCAATCTTCTCCTTCCTGAAGTTGTCGGGTTTACCGAAAACGACGTTCAAGTAAGCTTTGCCAAGAGAATGCGCTGGTGAAGTAGGGAGTATCCCATGGAAGCGAGTATCTGAGTCTTCCAGCATTCTCATGGTGATCCCCATACTTTGAATTGTGTCAAGGAATATCAGGTTGAGTCCACTTCCTCCATCCATGAAGACTTTGCTCATCTTAAACCCTCCTATCTATGCTTCGACCACTAGGGCGGCGTGCCCTGGCTTTGGTATAGTCATCGGGTGGTCCATTCGACTGAAAGTGCTTTCCTGAGACGACCATTCGACATATTCAGGAATGTTCGCCATGACGCTTTCTGCCAGGTTGATTTCTCGGGTGAGCTTCTTCATTTCTCTCCTTGAAACACCTGTCCTGTGGATCATATTCATTTGCCCACGTGGTGGTGGAAACGCCTCGTTGGGTTGATGAGGTTGGGCCTGCTGTACTTGATGCTGTGACGGGGGTGGCGGTGGTGGTGGCGGTAGCTGCTTCTCTGCTCACTGCGGATGAGTTCATGCATATCGAGGAACTGCCGACAATCCCTAAGCAGGTGGCTAGACTTTACTTTTCCATCCTTGGAATCGGTATAAGAATGTAGGTAGCAAGGGGCGTTGATCTGTTCAGCGTAAGGCAATTTGGGAGTTCTCTGAGGTCGTGGTTTATAGTTGCCACGGTTCTCAGAGTCGTTCCGATTACCGTCCTGCCGATCGTCTCGCCTGTTGTCGTACCGATCATCCTGTCGATCAGAGTAACCTGCGGCTACCAAGTTGTTGTCATCGTAACTGCGGTTCTTCCTTCTCTTATTCCGATCCCTTCGACCACCCGAATCATTCTTCGGCTGGTCTTCCTCTTCGTCGTCGCTGCGCTGCCGTGGTTTTTGGACATTGTCTTCACCATCGGCCCAGCTGTTGGCTATTTCCATTAGCTTGGTTATGGTCTTCGGCTTCTTGCGCCCAAGCTCTTCTATATAGCTTTCACGTCGGATGCCATCGCTGAAAGCGTCAATTTCCCTATCGACAGATACGTCTTCCGCAGCATTTAGGAGTTTGGTGAACCTCCCGATGTACGCGCGCATCGACTCCTTCTGCTTCTGCTGGCAGTGCCGTAACTCCTCGATCCCGACGGGCCTTTTGTAGGTTGCTTGAAAGTTAGCGACAAAAGCTTCTACTAAGTCATCCCATGACTTGATGGAACCCTTCGGCAGCCCTCTGAGCCAGGGTCGCGCTGAGTCCTTTAGGTAAAGCTGTAGACATTGCATTGCTGCTATCTGATTCCCTTTTTGCAGAATTACTATCTGTAGATAGTCCTCTATCCAGGATCTTGGCTCCTGCTGCCCATCGTATTTGGCAGCGTCGGTAGGTGTAGGTTTCAACTTCTTGGGTGGCATCGCCTCCCGAATTTTGTAGCTCAAACAATCAGCTCCTCTAAGCTCGCCGTCGTTCTCCTGGGTCTCGTCTGAAGAATCACTGTCAAGTTCTTCTCTCATGGCGCGTCGTCGCCTTAATTTGTCGATCCTGCTCTGTGTGATTTCATCCCGAGCGTCTTTTGCGCGATGTTTTGACCCGCTGGCCTGCAGGGTCTTCTCTTTCGGTGGAACTAGATTATGTCCTAGTATCGCAAGACTCTCCAAAGCACCACGGTGGGCCTGAGCCATGGATCCTTCGGGACGCTGATTAATGAGGTACGCTGCAAGATTGGCTGTTGCTCCTGCGATGGTTTTTGGCCGTGGCATGCCCGCGGTGTCCGTGGTCATAAAGGATTTGGTCAAGTTTGATGTTATCTCCCTTGCATCATCTTTCGAAAGCCTGGACATCCTCGATCGATGTTTGCCCCCTCCGTGGGTTCTTCGGGAGGCACTCCCCTGCGAGGCCCATCGTCGCTCGCTGGACCGGTCTGCCGCAGATAGTCGTTTCTCGAGGGTGGCTTGCTCCTTAGACAGGCGCTCTCGATTTTTCTCCAATATGGAGCGGTAAGCGTTGAGCGTACCAACCGTGGTTCCCGCCGAAAGCAGTGTGTTGTTGAGCACGGCTGCCTTGGCTGCTGCCCACTCTTCTTCTGTAATGGTGTGGTCGCTATTGTCATTGCTGGCGCTATCTCCGAAACTAGCCCGCCTGCTGGAACGGGGGGTGCGTTCTCCATCTCCCCTATTAGCGACGTAGACTTGGAGGGGCGCCACTCTTCGGGTGTCTCCTCGGACGACGCTACCAATGCTGTCCTCTCCCGACGAATAGTAGGCGTTGCAGATGAATGGCGTGTCGCTTGACCCTAGTCCATGCCTGGAGTCGCAGTTTATGCAGTAGTACGAGGTCATCTCCGAGGGCACGGGGTCATCAGATCCAACCGACATGGAGGATGCCGAGCGAGGAGTCGATGGCGCGGACGGACTCGACGGGTTTTCCTGGCCAGCCGAAAGGTCGGGTGTCGATGACGCACTTGGGCTTGTCGATCTGGAGATAGGAGATTCCAGTAGCCGGAGGATTCCCTCTGAGTTGACGTTGTAGTGGACGCTCCCGAACGCCATGTCCATGTTGCCTTGCAGACCAGAGAAGGTGGAGCGAGACGATTCGCTGTGCGGGGTGAATTCGTAGGAGCCGAAACGGATCGGGCTTCCCAGATGAGGCGATGATGGTGCTGATGAAGCTGCTGATGACATGACGGGTTCAGCCGATGTCCGATCTTGTGCCGACAGGGTTCCCACAGACGGCGCCAATTGTCGAGGGTACTCCTCGCCAATGCCCTCCGATAGGGGCTTAGGGTTGACGGAATCCTGTAGGCTGACACGAGACATCGGTTCACAGACAAGCGGGGAGAGCGATTTACCCAGGTTCGGGGCCCTCGATGAGGTAAAACCCTTACGTCCTGACTGTCTGTTCTTTGATTATGAAAACAATGGGTTACAATGGGGTGCCGAATAGTTCGGCTGAGATCTAGGAGAGATTGCTATTGCTAGGGTTACCTAGCTCTAAGCTTTTCCTGGCTAAGATTGCTAAGATTGTTTGTGTCTTTCGGCAGCCCCTCTCCTGGCCTTTATATAGGAGGCCAGGTCTCAAGAGGTCTAACCGAATACGACTAGATTTACAGTAGTTTAGATCCAATCTTTCCTTGTTTGTTCGCTTCCTTGTCTTGCCCGTCAAGGAATCTTCTGGTGCACCGACCTAGTGGCCCATCTAGCCTTCGGGTGTCTTCATGGGCCTCCAGTTTGTCAATACCGAATAGGGCAATACTGGTTACCCGAAGGGTAATGCCCACGTCAACAGCCTCAAATGTCCAAACAGTGCTGCCACAACACCAACAAACTGGTGATGATCTCCCTCCGACCCTTAGTCCTGCGAAAGACAACTCCTCTCCCGATGATGAGACCCACGCCAAAAAAGGTAATACTTTTTTCAAGACTTGTAGTTTAATGCTCCCTTATGTATCTATATACCATGATAGCTTGATGTAATGCTTAACTTGGTAGGTTCGCCACGGTCAATAAAAACGAGGGGGCCAACGGTAGGAAGAAAACTTGCAGCTAAGATTTCCGGAATGGGTTCAAGATTTCGCATCACATCTATTGTAGGTGGCAGAAGGCCACTTCATCCGCATGAATGTTCATATCTTGTATCACATATTGGCTATTTTATCAGGAATGAACTTCCTACCTTCCCATTGTGGAAGCAGCATGTTGACACCCCTTCACAGTTCGAGAGTTTAGTGCATAATTTACATGTAAGTCATGCTTCTCCTGGTAATGATAAATTATTCCACATTGATCTGTCCCATTTCTTGTAGCTTACTGTTGTTTCTATGCTATATAACTCACCAATCATTCAACAGTTGTGAGCAGTTAAGGTTTTAATTCGATGAGGATAATGAGGATGTAAAGTTTGTCATCGCTTCCATATTCAAAGAATTGTTGCGCCAGCACCGCTATAAGCTTAAGGCGACATACTTCACTGGCCAGATTACTGCCAATGTTCGAACAAAGTCTCTCACACCTGTATGACTGACGAGCAGTGGGGAGATCTTGTCAAGCACTGGTCTGATCCAAAGAATGTGGTATGGCTTATGAGGACCGTGAAACCAGATTAAATTCCGAATACTTATTTTGCGCCAGTGTCTCACTAGTCTCCTGTTGCAGACGTTGTCTAAAAGGAACCAGGCTAACCGCTTGAAACAACGTTTACCAAACCGTACAGGATCTCGTCACTTGGTTGGGCATCTCTGGCAAAAAGTAATACCCCGCTGGTCTGTACTGCTACATATGTTACTCGTAAATTGTGTAGAACTCCATGTGCATGTTATATTTGCATCCTCCATTTTAACCACGTTATTTGATTTCTATATGATTGTACAAAAATGCAGAAAGTAGATCATGCAAACAACATGCAACCAGACAAAGAGATGGCTGCAGCGGAGCGATTCGAGGCATGCCAGAAGAACAAACATAATGTGATAGGAGAACTCGCAGAAAGTGTTATTGTAAGTCTTCTTTATGATTTAAATTTTTTAACGACACACTTGCTAATTTGTAGGAGCAATAATGGGCATGTCAATATGATCTTGTAGACATTTTTGTGAAAATGCATTTGATGTGTAATCAGGCATACCAACTTGTAGGATTAAAAGTAGTTCATACACATTAAATCTACCGTTTGCATGTTTCTCTGTAATAACTTTAATTTTTACACGACTGAAAACTTTTCAGGCAAATATGAAATTGGAGATGGCAAAACCCGGGAAAGACGGTATGGAAAAAAACTCTAGAAGAATGTATGGAGACATTTACCATGGTACTTAAAAATAAAGATATCACCAAAAACACTTTCCTGCGAAATGCTGGGTTTTTGCAGTCCAAGTCCAAGTCCAAGTCTTTCTCTGCACAAGTTCTGGAGGAACAACTCCAAATAGAACGAGCTGTAGCAGATGTGTTAAGAAACCAAGTTGACATGTTGAGATCGAGATCAGAAGCATGTGATGCCCTACTGCAGGAGGCCAATCAAGTTCGTTATAATCTCTCAAAGACTAATAAAATGGCATAGATAATTGGAGATGAACACTGACATTGACATGTGAGTACCTTGGTATTGTGAATTTTTTCCTGAGACTGAGGCAATGTTCCTATTTTGTTGGTGGATGCATTTTATCTGCGGCTGGGATCAACTTGGTAGTTGTTCCTGTGGATGTTTTATAAATTGGTTGCCTAGCCTTTTCAATCAGTTTGAACTTAAATGGTATTAGAGCCAAGGTCTCGAGTTTGAATTGTTAACAGTGTGGTTCAATTCATCCATAATTTGTTGGTGCCCCATTGGCCCTTGTAAAGCTTCATGTGCCTACCTCCGAATCCAGTGTTGAATTTCTCTTGTCACACACGAGGATGGCTGTTAATGTGTGTATAAGTGGGTTGCATAGCTCCTTTTATGTAAGTTTGCAAGTTTCCGTATTGTGTTGTGCCTTTGGGACTCGAGGCTTGCTTCGGTGTCCCCCCCTCACCAAAACTTGAAGGGGTAATTTTTGCCATGTGCCTTCATTTTTTAGCCCGTAAAAACCCATATCAAGCCCTATATACCATCGTATAGATATACTAGGTGTACTTAATGTTCCTAATAGCCAATGTGGCTGGCGAAATATTTTACCCACGAATGTTTTGGTTTTCAATGTACAACGTTGTCTGCGTGTCTGACTACTGAACAATATAGACTCAAATGGACCGTACTGGCTACTTGAGAGCTTACACTTATGTCTTTTTATTCACTTTTAATCATTACACCCTTGGTTACGAAGAGTTAAAAAGAGATCTTTGCCATTCATATGTTTTAGTTCACTACAGTTTGAACGAAGGGGGGGACACCGAAGCAAATGTGTTGGGACTCAGCCTGCACTTCTGAATTTTGGTTGCGTTAGCTCTTTGCATAAGTTTAATATAGTTCCATGTGGTTTTTGTTGAGATCTATAAGTGGATTGCCTAGCCCTTTCCATCATTTCGGACCTGTGGTGTGCTATTCTGTTTTCCACGTGTTAGACCTCCTCTTCTTAACAAGACTCCATGAGTAGGAGGCACTATGATTTTATTTTTTTGCGCATGAAATTACTCAATTAGATACTAGCTTAATCCCATTTGTTGACTCTCTGTTGACCAGCCACTTGAGGGTAAAACTGAGTATATTGCACTAGCCAGTATTAGTACTCGAGGGGAAAACTGAGTACATATATTTTTCCAGTGTAAGGCTCGACGGTAGAACTGAGTACACGTAACGGTGCAGACGTGCAGTACCACGGACGCGTGTCGTGGTGCGCAGCGGTTAGGCGGTGCGCGTGTTGAGACCAAACGTCTAGCTTTTTTGAGAAACTGTCGAGACCAACCGTCACGTTGCCTGTACAGAGCCCCTCTGTCCCTCCCTCTGCACACAGTCTCATTCTCACTCACGCACGCAACCACGCCTCTCACGTCCCATCAACTTCTCCAAATCGAATGAAAAAACACCAACCGCCCTAAGCGCGTTCCCTGCCGGCGATGGACAAGAAGAATGCGCCGGCGGCCGTCGCCCCCGAGACCGTCGCCTCCGAGGGCGGCGCATCCAAGCGCCGCGCCTCCTTGGACTGGGCCTCTCTCAGGGCTAACGGACCACTTCACAAGATCGGGGACTGCTTACTGGCGAACGAGGAGTACATGGACACCTACTCTGCTTTGAGGCAAGTTTGTAGAAATTGGCGCTCAGGTTTACCTGAGCCCGACGTGCACCTGCACGAATGGATCATGGTAGAACACGCCCTTCCACGCGCTGCTGATTTCACCTTCCTCCACCTCCGCACATCCAGCTACGTCACCATCGATCTAACGGAAGTTCATGCAAGGTTCAAATTCCTCCATATCTATAGAGTTAATCTATTTTTATTTTCAATCGTAAACATCTTAGTGCTGAATGTTATCTTCATCAATATATTTTAGATACTACTTCGTCGGCTTTTGCCAAGGCGTCATCGTGCTTGCCCAGAAGAACCAGCCGCACAAGATACGGCTTCTGAACCCACTCACAAAGACATTGAATACTAGGTTTGAGGCGCATATGCCATATGTTATTCTGAAGTCAGTCGCTGTAATGAAGTCCCCGACTATGGTCTTCGTTTCCAAAGATTACCCGGCGGAAATTGCATGGGTCGATGAGAGCACTCCAACTAAGGGTATAGATGAAGATTGGGGAGAAGGAAGATTTTCGACCGAGCACCATTCTCTGCGTTGCATTACCCCGTTCAATGGTGAATTGTATGCAATAGCTGTGAACAATTTTGAGTTCGGAAAATTAGTGTGCACCAACAATGTCCTGTTGGAGCAGCGCGCGAGCACAGTCAACACGGATACACTATTTTCATTTCCAGAACTTGGAAATAACAAGTTCTACCTTGTGAAGTCGGATGGTGCTCTGCTGCTTGTGTTGTTGGACAACAAGCATTTGGAGGAAGGTCAATCATTGGTCTACCATGTGGACACTGAGAGCCGCTCTCTCCATGCTGTCAATAACATTGGCAGTCGTGCCTTCTTCGTCCATTATATCCGGTGTATCTCCGTCGACACCAGAGTGCACCCGACACTTCGACCTGGCTGCATTTACTACGCAGATTTGGGTTATATCAGAGAGTACTTTGATGATATAAAGGCCTGGGATGAATGGCCAATACGTGTGGATAGATTAGGAAACTACGGTATGAGAAATGAACAAAGGCCATACCGTTTGGAGGATGTATTGGCTGCACACTGCAGACGGAAGGAGTTCAATGAATATTTCCTTCAAATCAGAGAATGGAGTGACGAAGAAATATATGCTGAATGAAGATCAGATTCATTCATCCTGGGGTATCCTAATCTTCATGTTGGTCATACATTGCGTCTTGTATTATTTTCAGATTAGTTTGTCGTGAACATTAACATTGTTATTGGCTGCTTTTGGCTATTGTATGCAGTTTATGTATTATACTCCGTACTTAGTTTTCTGGATTTATTATGCTGCTGTGAATTTTTCCTATACTAGCTTCTAGATTTGACTGATTTTGTTTGTAATGATGATGACTTGATGTGGCTGTTGGCCTTGACTGCCGGAGCAGAGCAATTAGTACTGTACTTAACCAGGTGTACCGTCTTTATATTAGTATTATATTATATTACTTGACCATAGCCATATTCAAAATCAAATCTCAGTCGGGCGGCAAAATCTCCCGCCAATCCTGAAATATTTCAGACGGGTTTTTGAATGGGATAAGAAGATAGATCACGATGATAGTAACCGGTATTCAAGGTGATGATGATATGATTTTGCACTCGGCCTTGAACAGAGGTACTAGTACGGTCTCACAATTTTTTATCATTATAGTTGGACCTTAGCCAAATTCAAAATCTCATAGCGGCAAAACTTCCCGCCCACAAAATACAAAAATTTCACACGCTTCCAAATTCCCATTCTACCCCTGTGGAGATGACAGCAAAGTCGGTTGGTGGGGGGGTATGACCGTCATTTTTTGGATCACCACCTCCCTAGCCCGGAAACCCTCCCAAAAAAATTCATTTCCCTCAGACCACCCACCGGAACTTCCCAAGTCCCTCTCTCCCACCTCCACGACCACCGCACCGGAACATCCCCGCCCGACTTCCCTGGCCTACCCGAGCCCTCGCGATCCTCATCATCCGGCTGCCTGCCGGAGCCGCTTCATCGACGCCGTCATCAACCAGACCGGATCATCCCCGCCGAACCTCGAAACCATATGCTCATCCAGTAGTCTACTGCAGTCGCTTCAGCTGCGGTATCGTCCACCCCACCGGAGCCGCTTCGCCGGATCCGTCGTGCACCGCATCGGATCTTGCTCACCGACACCACTGTGCATGAACCGGATCTGCTTCACCGGCGCCGTGCATGATCTAAACTCTTCTACTGTCGCTTTTCTATTGCTTGCCTGCAAGTTCTTGTTTAATCTTGCAGGAACCTGTTTGTGCTAACGACGCGCCGTTACGTTTTTGCAGATGAGATGAGTAACCATGAAGTGTAATGGCCGTCTCTCCAACCCCAAGTAGCACATGTAGCGTACTTCATCACCGGATCTATCAACCCCAGGAAGATCTGCTGTGACTCCCACAGAGTGCTTCTCCTAATGTAAGTCCCTTGTTTTAGCGCCATGTTCTGGGTTCAGATGCTTGTTTGTCTGAAGCTCTTTTAGTTCATTCCTAGCTATGACCGTAACACCTTGCTATTTTCTAGTTCATTGCTAACTTTAAGCGATTGAACATTTTGGTTTGCATTCCCTGCTCTGTAGATGTAGCCATCATAACTTCTATCTTGCTCAGTCGTTGTTACAAAAATTATAGGTATTATAGTAACATCCTGCTATTATTTAGTTCATGGCCAATTTTAAGTAATTGCACATGTTGGTTCGCATTCCCTGCTCTATAGCTTTTGGCATCGTAACTTCTATATTTGGTTTACATTCCCTGCTGTGTAGATCTAGCCATCATAACTTTATCTTGCTCAGTATTTGTTACAAAACTTATGGCCTGCTACTATGTTGTTTGCGCCAATTTTTTACTCCATGAACATGTTGGCTTGCATTCCCTGTACTACAGGTGATGCCATTGTTTTGTATCTAGTTCATTGTAAGCTAACAAAGTAAGGACTTAGTTTGGCATGCTATCACTCTGCTATCTAGCCTGTAGTACAAATAAACTTGTCATACTACTAGATAATAATTTTGAGTGCCATCTTGTTCTTCAAAAGCTGCATTATTGACTTGTTTCTCTGACTTGGCATGATGCTCACATATGGAATGCTGAACATATTGGTTTGCATTCCCTCTTATACAAGTTCACATGTGATCTCACTATATTCTGTATCTGGTCCATCCTAAGCTCCAGCATTAACTATCCTCTATGTGTTACTCATTACAAGTTTATATCCCGAAACATCTTGATTTGCATCCCCGTCACTATAAGTTCAGGAGTGTTATTTAGTTCACGGCCAAAATGAAGTAATTGCACTTGGCACATGTTGGTTCACATTCCCTCCTCTTTAGCTTTTGCCATTGTAACTTCTATTTTTGGTTTACATTCCCTGCTCTGTAGATGTAGCCATCATAACTTCATCTTGCTCAGTCGTTGTTACAAAATTTATAGCCTGCTACTATGTTGTTCATGCCAATTTTGTACTCCCTGAACATGTTGGTTTGCATGGGACTCGACAGTAGTAAGTCTGCTGTTTCATTCTAACATGCTCTGTTATATTGGCTGTTGGTATGCGGCATGCACTCTTTGTTTGCTTATTGTGCGCATTACAATGATCTTGTTATAACGACGAAGTGATGAGTTCCAAATTCTTTGGCAAACAATATTGTAGTGTCTTTGCCTTTCCATTGTTGTTGTCTTAACTTGTAATGTGTTTGTTTTAGATATAGGTGCTGCATGGACAACTTAAAAGATTGCCGGATCGCTTCATTGTATTGCTAGGTTTAATTACCATTCAATTTCTCTGGGTTCTGTAATATTTTTTCAAAGCCGTGCAACTGATGTAATATTTAGTTAGTTTTTATAGTTCTTTCGCGCATTTTTTCTTTGTTGCTTGTGGTAAGTGAGGCTATCCCACAGAAATCATTGCTGCGTAAATATTCTCAGTATCTAAAACACGAATTCCCATCCCTTAAACGGTCCAATTAACCGAAATCACATATGTGCCGACCCGCAAAATCCTAAAGCGCCTATTATGTCGGCATATAAACAGCAACTAAACGGGCTGGCCCACTTACTTATTGGGCCAGCCCACTTGATTTACGGTGGACCCCACACTCTAATTGGGCCGGCCCACTTGCTTTAAGGTGGACCCCACCCACTACTGGGCCGGCCCACTAACTAGTTGGGCCAGCCAATTGCTTTTGTGGTGGATCCCACATACTAAATGGGCCGGCCCTTTAAGAGGAAAGTGGGACCCACCTGTGTTTTTGGCCCGGCCCACTATCTTGTTGGGTCGGCCCACTTTCTATAAGGTGGACCCTACATACTAAATGGGCCGGCCCTTTAACAGGAAAGTGGGACCCACCTGTGCTTTTGGCCCGGCCCACTATCTTGTTGGGCCGGCCCACTTGCTACATGGTGGACCCCACATACTAAATGGGCCGACCCTTTAAGAGGAAAGAGGGACCCACCTGTGTTTTTGGCCCGGCCCACGAGCGTGTTGGGCCGGCCCACTTGCTATATGGTGGACCCCACATACTAAATGGGTCGCCCCTTTAACTGGAAAGTGGGACCCACCTGTGTTTTTGGCCCGGCCCACTATCTTGTTGGGCCGGCCCACTTGCTATATGGTGGACCCCACGTACTAAATGGGCTGGCCCATTAACAGGAAAGTGGGACCCACCTGTGCTTTTGGCCCGGCCCACTGGCTTGGTGGGCCGGCCCATTTGAACTAATATGGACCCCACGTACTAAATGGGCCGGCCCGATAGCAGGAAAGTGGGACCCACATGCTAATTGGGCCGGCCCAATAACTTCTTGGGCCGGCCCACTTGCTTTAAGGTGGACCCCACATGGTAAATGGGCCGGCCCGATAACATGAAAGTGGGTCCCACATGTTTTGTGGGCCGACCCTTTTGCCTGTTGACCGGTCAAACGAGTGCATTCGGCCCGGCCCACATGCTTAGTGGGCCGGCCCATTAATCTTTTGGCCAGTCAACCTTAGAGGTTAGGCCCGGCCCACGTAACTAATGGGCCAGCCCAGCTATATAGTTGACCGGTCAAACTAAGTCAGCTGGCCCGGCCCGCAAACTTAATGGGCCGGCCCGCTTAAGACGTGGCAGGCCTCGTGTGGGCCTACCATCTACCACGGGGTTTCAGCGGTTAACGCCGTTAACTGCCAGTTAACGGCGTCTGCCACGTGTCAGTTTGCATGACGTCAGCAGTCAACGGGCTCCCGGAAACACTTCTGCAACGGTCCGATTTTCCGTGGCGGAAGGGCGCCCAAGCGCGACGGACCGAAAAAACGTGGTAGGACTTTGCCTGACGCAGTTTCGACAACAGAACCCATATCGTCGGGTTAGGCCCATAGGCGACGAAAAATACCCCTTAGCGGACGATTTTGAGACGTTGTCTATCAGTACTTTTCTTGTAGTGACATGCGCATCTGGAAGGAGGGAGATCCGTGGGCGACGATCACAGGTGAGTACTTCTGGAAGAATGGCGATGGTTGGGCAATGGAGTCATTGACAACATGAGGATCATCTTCTCTTTCTACACTGGTGAGTGAAATTTCATCGCTGTGTTAACTGAAATTCAGTTAAGCTAGGATTGACTTGGTTGATGTTTGTTCTTACAAGCAGAAGAAGAAACTACAAGAGGAGAATTCATTGCTGCTGGTGAAGCTAAAGGGGGTGGAGCTAGAGCTAGAGACAAGGAAGGCAGAGAACAATAAAATGCTGAAGAAACATAGGCAGGAGCTTAGAAGGAGGGATTGGAGGTAATGTGTAATGTTGTGCTTGTTCTGTGTCTGCTTAGTGCTTGTTGCTATGATCAGTGTGAGGTATAATGGAGAAATGTAGGTGGTAACCATGCTTGTAACCAACTATGTTTATGGAATAAATATGAATCCTTGCTTCAATTTCTTCAGTACTTGCTTTGCATTCGGGCATCAGTAATAGAGGAAGACAAATTGTAGGGTTCAAACATCATTTGAGTAGCAGTGATAGCATTCAAGTGTTTACAAATTTAAATATGATCCTAAAAAATTATTGAGTTGTACCATCTGAAACAGCATTCAGTTACAACATTACATATTCATCACTGAGGTGCAGTCTGAGTAATTTGGATTTCTTCTGGATTGTCACTTGTGAATGCCTCATTCAAATCAGGCAACTCATTTCTGGGATGCTCATCACCAAAAAGCAAGTAGTAGGTTGATCCAGGACCTATATTGTAACCTCTTCTTCTTGCATTTGATGCAGTTGGCACGATTGGCTGTGATGAACTTGCCCCCTCTGTCATAGTTGGCTCTTTTCTTTTCCTTCCTTTTCCTCTGCCCCTTGCACTTGCTCTTCCTCCTCCTCTTCCTCTTGCAATTGCTATTCCTCCTCCTCTTCCTCTATCTGCTTGTGCATTAGCTCTGCCTCTTCCAGCTTCTCTTCCTCATCCTCTTCCTCTTGCACTTGCACATGCAGTGGTCAGCCTTGTAGGTGGTAGTTCCTCTCTTGCAGACACCACAAAGACACTTTCTTCAGGTAATGGTTGTTGCACTCTTGGTATAGGGAAGTGAGCTACTGCCTGTTGAAACATTGGTACAGGGAAACATTGAATAAAATAACATTGATTGAAAAATTGGTAATGGATCATGGAGTTGCCTCTTGGACCATTTGATGCACCAGTGTTCTCATTTGATGCATTGGATTATTTCTAGGGTCAGGAGTGATAGGAATTAAGTGCTGCATGACTGAAGGATCATCCACATCCCCATCTTCCACATTGGTATCTCCATTTAGGTTATCCATGTAACATCCCAAAAATTTCAAATCAATAAAGAGGAACATTTCCCCTTCTCCAAAATTTTGAGCCAACAAAAACTTAAAATGAAATGATGCATAGTGTGCATACTTGTAAATTGTGATTCTTGCTATGATGCTAGTGTGAAGTGTGGCCAATGCACCAAAACCCTAAACCTTGATCTTGGAAATCAAAAATAAACAAAACCAAAGAAAATCAAAATAAAAGAGAAAAGCATATGAGAGCAAATAGCCATTTTTCAAATCTTGGCCTAGGCCATTCTACTTTGTGTAAAAGGTTTGGAAACATAAATAAACACATATTAAAAAAAATTGAATCAAAGAAACCCAAAATAAATCAAAAGAAAATAAAAAACCAAGTGACATGTGATAATGGTCAAATCTGCCATTCTTAACATGTTACCTACTTTGAGCCCCTGGATTAAGAAATTTCTAAACTAAACCCTCCCAACTCTTTGCACCTCATCCAAGACCTCATCAACGTGAACACTTTTGATGTTCACCACTTTGACTAATTCATTCTCAATTGCTTAATACAAAGATGCAAAGTGGCAAAATCAAATCAGATTCTAGATCATGTCAATTTTGGATTTTCACAAACCAGCTTCATTTTGCACACCACCACCAACAACTTGTGCCAAATAATATTTGAATCACATTGTCAACACCCGGATTTTTAAGTCCAGATGCCTGTCATGCCATACATCGCAATCCCAGGAATATTGTTGTTGCGAGGCATAACAGTTGAATATCATAAGTCATCATTCATTACATACCATAGTCGTCTTACAAATAGAGATCACACGATCCCATATTACACACAGAGTTGATCTAGGGATCAACATTCACCAAGTTCATAGTTTCATAGCGGAAGCGTAAAGTAGAAGGGACTCTCTAGTCCACAGGCCAACGTCTGACGTCAGAAGGCTCCCTAGTTGTCGTGGGCGTCCTGCGGGTCGTCTTCTTCATGCTGTGGTTCTGCTTCAAAATCTGGCCATTTGAATAGCCAGGGACACAGCCGTGAGTACTTTAAAGTACTCGCAAACTAATACTAAGGTAAGTGCTAACAATCCTAGTAAGGGGGTGCTAAGCTCTAGTTTATTTTGCATAAAGCAGAATTTGTTTCACAAACATTTTTGTAAACAACTCTTTATGTACCAACTACTCAAGTGGGAACATTAGTGTCATTCCCACAACTCTGTTGTGATTCCAAGTCAAAGTCTCCATTCAAGTTCAAAGTCATAAGTCACCCTTCACCATTCATAGTTTTCGAAAAGTTCTGATGACGGAACAGTATGGCCTTTCCAACTGTCCATAACCGAGGACGCGGCTATTCGAATAGGTTTAACTCTGCAGAGGTTGTACACTTGTGCCACAACAATTGCAATAGCTCGTCAGGGTAATCGGCCCTGATTTATCATACGCAGTACGCGAACTACCAATCATAACCTTTCATTTACACACCCTAGTATAGGCACCTCTCCCCATGAGCTTGGCCTCCCAGTGAAGACCAACTGTCAACCTGGGAACTGCACAGGGCTTGGGCCGGACATTCACCTCATCGCGCATCATATCGTATCATCTCAATTGTTTGTGGTAGAGGCAGCTTTCGGCATAACCCCGATGATGCTTGTTTAGAGGGAACCCATACTAAGACACACAAACTTCCAGCTAAGCCCTACCCAGATTCAGGTATTGTGGGGGTACGGTAAAATTGGAATGGTATCGCATCCGAATCCAACCATCAGTGTTTTTGGTAAAATTCACCAAGTCATTCACCAGTCATATTCACCTTCAAAAGAAATCATTCAATGGGATGCATCTTCATTCCAAGGTTTCAAAACTCCTTCAAAATCTCTCAATAGAATGACTCGTCATTCCAAGGTTTTTCGAAATCTTTCCAGTTTCCAGTTTCCCACATGGAGTAGCCACTTTCAAATCAGCACTAGCATCTATGCAAGAGGGATGCTAAGTATTTGGTTTGTTTCTAGGCTAAGTTTGATACTCTTGTACTAGTCCAATACTAGCCAAGTGAATCATGAATCAACAAGTACTTTGATAAAACAAAGGTAAATAGAGTTTGTAAGTACAAACTGGAAATTAAGATCATAAGCCTAAAGTAAATTAGGGGAAGGCTTTGCTCATAGAGAGCTTAGCAAGTTGCAAGAGTATTATCTTGCAACCAAAATGGTTTGCCTCAAGCTAGCTTGCATTGGTGGTAGCTTGCTAACTTTACTACTTTAGTCACCAACTTGTACTTTGACCAAAGTTAACTATAAAAGTAACCCATCTAGAAAACAGGTAAGAATTTGTAAAATCAAAACTTAGGATGGGTTCATATAATAAAAGGGTAAGAAACATGGTGCCTTGCCCCAAGGGGCGTGCACCTTGCAAGAATATTAGGTTGCAAACTAAATATCTTAGCTTGCAAACAATATCACCTTGCAAAGGTAATTTCTATCAGTGCTAGCTTGCCTTGGTTGAAGTGAGGGTCCAAGTCCTTTTCTCCTTCCTTGTTGTAGAAGTCCACCTCTTCCTGGTGGTCTCCGGTACTAGCGTCTAAAATACGAATACGGGATACACAATCATCATACCAAACTTACATACTAACTAATCTCATACCAGCTTCACACAACTTAACTAGCATCCCACACTACTATTAAGTGGGTGGAGGTGTTCCTCTTATTCAAGAAAAAAAACAATTTCCTCTCATACTAACTTAGGTGTTACTTTTAATTACTTAGAGAAATAATTTCCTCTCATTACTTTATTAAGATTTAATTTCTCTTATGAACACAATATGACCTAGGTTGACTAAGGTCAACCTCTTCATACTCCTCATTTGAGAAAAATGATTTAAATGAGGTTTCATACCTCATACAATTTAATCCTAACAAGGGTAATGATTTAAGGTCACCCAATACTCAATATGAGATTATATAGACCATGGTCCATACCTCATGTTGAAATACTTGGGACCAAGATTTAAATGAGAGAGAAACCTCTCATAAGATTTAACACATAGTTGTAACTAGGTTAGCAACTACCATTGAGGTGATTGCACCACCTCAACAATTCATTGGTTATTCTAACAATACTTGTACTCACACCAATACTACACTTAGAGTGCATTGGTTGTGTGGCTTGAGGAAAATAATTTCCTCTCCTTACATGTAAGTGATAGTTTCCATTTAGTGTTTGAGAAATACCTTTCTCTTACTGAAAACTTCTTAAGATTTAATTTCTCCAACATTCATGCATGAAATCAAGTTGACCAAAGTCAACCATTCATCATCATAAATTGAGAAATAGATTTAAATGAGATAAAATACCTCATTCCATTTAATAACACTACCTATGATTTAAATCTCTTAGTAATTCATATAGGTGAGTTTGGCCAGGGGTCCAAACATCACATGAATTCCTTTGAGATAAGATTTAAATGAAGCATAAGACTTCATATGAATTACTTAATAATTTCGGACAATATCAACTAGTTAAACTAGCCTTATTGCACATTTCTTAAACTAGGGCAAGATCATGCAAAGTGACCACACCATTTTATTTCATAAACAATTAGTGCAAGTCAAAAGTGAGCTAAAGGAGTTGGAATTTACTCAATAGCTATTTTGGTTGATTTTTAAGAATTATTCTAAGGCAGAAAAGTCCCTGGCTTGTTATTTTTGTCAGATTAATTCTACAAAGAGGTTGACCATGAGGCCAGTGGCATTGGGTAGATATTTTCCTAAGCTTTCCAACGGTATAAAATTCACTAAATTTGGTTTAGCCAATTTGAAATGGTTGAATTTCAAAGTGGAGGCAGTATTACAATTATTTGAAAAAGTTTAAAACCAATTTGAACTAGCTGGGCTGGCGGGAAAGCCGAATGGACTGAAAGATTTAAACATGGCCCAAGCCAGCCCGGTAACGTTTCGGGCCAGCTGACAAAGGGGCCCGCGCGTCAGTGACGGTGGCTTACCGAATCGGTACGCGCGAGTGGTGGCCGTGCGATCAGATCAAGATCCAACGGCGGGGGATCGTCGTCGTCGTCGACGAGAGGCAGACGCGGGCACGGCGGAGGTAGGGGGTCGGAGCGGTCGTCGGAGCTCCGGCGGTCGACGGCGAGGTGCGCAGCGACGTTGTCGAAGACGGCGGTCCTCCTGGTAGCAGTGGCGTCTCGGGGAGGGCTCCAATCGGCGGCGGCGTGCGTCGGCTTGCGGGTCTCCGGCGTGCAATTGGAGGGCTCTGGTGGGTAATTGAGGGAGAGAGATGGTCGAGGAGGATCAGAAGAGAGAGGGAAGCAAGTTTGGTGTGGAGATGGAGGCGGGATCGTCCTCCTTTTATAGCGACGCGAGGTGGCCAGAGGTCTGCGGCGGAGCCGACATGGTCGCGGTGTTTCTGGCGAGTAATGGGGATGGGCGAGGGCGGCGTTAGGTAGGCGAGATCCAGGCGAAGCTAACGAGCGTGATGGCGAGGTGGGGGACGGTCTGGCGACGACGCATTGCGTCCGTGCTTGCGGCGGCGTTCACGGGATCGTGTCGACGTCTCCGGCGGCGGTGGTCCAGGGCCGTGGTTGCGAGCGTGTCTGGTGGATTCGCGGTGCGGCGCTGATGCTCAGGGAGAAGAGAGGGGGCCAGGGATGGAGCGGGGCGGCGAGTCGATGGTTGGCCGCGGTGCGCGCGTCGGCAGACATGCAATGGCATGGCCATGCCGCTCCTGTCGCACCAGTGCGTCGTGGGCGCGTGCTGGCCTGGGCTCTGTGGTCCACCTTTCGACTAATGGCGTGTATGAGCTTGCTCGGGGGACCAAGGGAGGCAGTAGGGCAAGGTGGTCGGTGCTAGAGTGAAGAGAAGAGAGGGGGAGCAAGAGGGTATGTCCATGGCCGGCATGGCCATGGCTAGGCCATGTGTAGCTAGCTCCTCTAGGGTTTTTGTGTGTTGTAGGGTGAGAGGGGACAAGGGAACAGAATGGTGTAGGTTGGGGTAGATTATGGGTAGTGTAGGACACTATTTCAAATAGTGTGTGTGGTTCCCTATTTATGTTTCATCAAATTTTGCCCAAATTTGAATTGGCTCAAAAGGTTGACAATTTTGAAAGGGGTGTAATTGGTTTGGTTCTAAATGACCAGAGGCAAAGAAAGGTGGTGGTGGAATTTAGAAAATCGAAATATAGCAAATTCCCTAAGTGGGAGATTGTTCCACTTAATTAAAAGTGCCAACTTTGGATGAGCCTAGCAATTGATTAATAAGGATTTTGGCAGGGTGGTCTTTACAAAAGTTGCTCACCTTGATGTCCTCTTGGATGACATGCAAAGAGTTGGGAAAGTCTAGTTTGAAAAACTTGAAATGGAGAGGCTCAAAGTAGGGACCAGAATAATTATGGCAGATTTGACCATTATTGCATGTGATCCCCAATTGAGTTTGAAATTGATTTGAATTGGGTTTCTTGGATTCCAAAAGTTGTAATAGATGTTTAGCATCATTATACAACTAATGGTGAAGGCCAAAATGGGCTAGGGTCAAAATTTAGAAAAATGGCATAAGCCCTATGTGAGGTTTTGTGAATTTCTAACTATTTAAACTTTTATTTTTCTTGGCCTTGCTTTGACAAGGGTGAGGTTTTATTTGGTGTTAGATGAAGTTGGATGAAAGGTTCCAACCATTTCGAGGCAAGGTTGGTGCCTAGATCAAGAGTTGATAAATTGGCCCTATGTGTATGTGAGGAAAATGGAAATATCCCACTATTGGGTTTCTCTCCATTTGATTGGACTTGACTTGACTCCAATGTCATTCTTATTAGTTTAGAAGCAATTTCAAACCATTGAAACCATTCCAAGAGGTCTAGCTCAAAGATTTGTAAAATTGGCCAAAACACATAGGAGATGACAAGTCAATTTTTCTTATTCTTGTAAGGTGCTCCCCTTGCTTTACTTGAGCAAGGTGGAGGGTCAAGTTAAGGTTAGATTGGGTTCAGAGATGGTTTCACACCATTTGGTAAAAGTAGAAGGGCATAGGACAAGAATTGGTGAAAATGGCTACGGGTCACATATGCCTCTATGCATATGTGGCACTTGATTTTTATTGAACTTGGCTTGACCCAATCGATGTTGTTGAGAGTTGAAAAGGTATATAGGAGTGATCCACCCATTCCACTTCAAGTCTAGGGTCAAGATCCTCAATTTCACAAATTGATATTTTGCTCTCATATACCTCTATGGCATTATTACTCTCTTTTTGAAAACCTTGTGTTCCACTTTGGATTGTGTTGGAAAAGTACTAGATAAGGTTTAAGAATACTTTCCAATTCTCTACATAAAGTAGAAAGGCCTAGGGGAAGTTTTACAAAATAGCCATAGGCATATATGCTTCTTTCTAAAATAAGATTTTTCCTTTTTATTCTATTTTTCAAAGATTGATGTCAAGAGGGATGTGGTTTAGGGTTTAACAAGTTTTACAATGGTTCACTACCATTTAGTAAAATAAGAGAAGGTAGGGTTCAATATTTACCTATTAGGGCTATAGGCCCACATATAGCTTTCTTCTATTTTGGGTTTCTCAAAACCAGATCCAAATGATTTTGGAAAAGGTTTAGGGTTCTTCTTATTTGATTTCTTTCTCTTTTTGTTTTTATTTGGTTTGTGATCTTCACTTGATCACTCTAGGGTTTGAGGGTGTATCACATAAGTATACCACACTCATCAAGGCAAGAACACAAGTAATAGGTAGGAGCACTAGGCATAACACTCTAATTCAGAAAAGTTTTTGTTGGTCCTCATTTTTGGAAAAAGGAAAATTCATTTCTGCTTTGTTTTGAAATTTGGGATGTTACAAACCCTTCCCCCTTAAACAAATCTCGTCCCGAGATTTTAAGAAGAGTTAGGTTCCTAAGAGAGATTGGGTGATAGGATTTAGCAGGGAACATACTTGGCATATTCTGAGATGTTCCTTGTGTTTCGGTGGCCTTCAGGTTGTAGTAGCGACCGTTGCGGTTGTTCGGGTAGTTTGGAGCAAAATTTCTTCTAGTTGCGAAAGCGGCTCTTTGTCTCTGGAATGCGTGAGGTTGGCGGCAGTCTTGGCAAGCCTTTTGGGGCATTCATTGGAGTAATGACCCACAGTTCCACATGCATAGCAGGTTACCGTTGCCTTGTCGTTTTGTGTAATAGGTACAGCATTGCTTCCAGTTCTTGGGGCTTTGTTGGCGGCTTTCACCGGACACTTGTTAGAGTAGTGACCAGTAACACCACATGCGTAGCAAGTCACATCGGAATTGGCTCTGGGGGCATGGTGGGGTATTGGGAGGAGCCGTTCTAGTGATGCTATCTTCACGCGGAGGCGGGCAATGAGGTAGTCCTTCTTGGCTTGCTGATGGCGAAGTGCCTTGCGCTCCATTGCAAGGATGTTGATGGCGTCAGTCATCTTGGCGTGCTCAGGGGGTATCTGATTTGCTTGGGCACGGGAGTTGTTGCGGGTAGGAGGGGCCATCTGAACATTGAAGTAGATGATAAGGTAAGAGGGAAACTTCTATGGTTTGTTTGAGTTAAAATTCACAAAGTTCAAAACTTGAAAACTTGGGTAGTGTTGAAGGGGGTAAAAACCAGCAACACCTTTTCATTCATACCAAACATCACACATTACAAATCTAACACACCGTTGGTTTGAAGAACCATTCATTCGTTCTACGATACAAGGGGATCCTGATACAACTCACACCTACTTCAGTGCTGGAGTGATACTACTCTTCCGGGTGGAATCTTCTTCTTCACGGGTGAGATGCTTGACGATAGGCGAGGGCGTTGTCCAAATCCCTGCGGGTTTTGTACTGCCTGAAGTCCTGAGGTGCTTCATAGGGATTCATCTTTGGTTGTGGTGGGGGCATGGTCATTGGTTCTCCCCAGGGGTCATGTCTTGGGTAGTAGATGAAGCGAGTGTTCTTGATTTTGTCCTTATTTTGTCCACACAGACGAAAAATTGCTTCTTGCATTGCTTCGGCTAGTCCTTCCTTCCAGGTGTTTCCTGTTACAGCAATCCAAATGGTTTCCCATACCGGGGCATCAAGCTTTCTTCGTAGATCAGTAGAAACGTCCCACTGAGGCGGTTCTCCTGCCTTTGCCTTGAGTGGCATTCCGAAGAACTTAGGGTATGGGTGTCCTAGATAATCCACTAGTTGCTTCAACTCTTTTTCGAACTTGAGGTCGCCTTCGGGACCAAGCTGATAGGACTCCCATTGGTACGTCATCTGTGAGCAAAGAGGAGTAAATTAGAGAAGTAGTCAAGTGTGCAAGTTTTTATGTAGGCTTGCAAGAAAGTAGAGTATGTCTTTCTCATTTTTGGCAAGGAATCTCAAAGGTAAGGGTAAGAACAAGTTTTCACAAATATTCACTTCATTGGTTTTTGAAACTAAGTTTTTCAGACGTCCATTCTAACTAGGGTCTCCTAAGGTCAAACAATGGCTCTGATACCAACTTGTCAACACCCGGATTTTTAAGTCCAGATGCCTGTCATGCCATACATCGCAATCCCAGGAATATTGTTGTTGCGAGGCATAACAGTTGAATATCATAAGTCATCATTCATTACATACCATAGTCGTCTTACAAATAGAGATCACACGATCCCATATTACACACGTAGTTGATCTAGGGATCAACATTCACCAAGTTCATAGTTTCAGAGCGGACGCGTAACGCAGAAGGGACACTCTAGTCCACAGGCCAACGCTTGAGTCAGAAGGCTCCCTAGTTGTCGTGGGCGTCCTGCGGGTCGTCTTCTTCATGCTGTGGTTCTGCTTCAAAATCTGGCCATTTGAATAGCCAGGGACACAGCCGTGAGTACTTTAAAGTACTCGCAAACTAATACTAAGGTAAGTGCTAACAATCCTAGTAAGGGGGTGCTAAGCTCTAGTTTATTTTGCATAAAGCAGAATTTGTTTCACAAACATTTTTGTAAACAACTCTTTATGTACCAACTACTCAAGTGGGAACATTAGTGTCATTCCCACAACTCTGTTGTGATTCCAAGTCAAAGTCTCCATTCAAGTTCAAAGTCATAAGTCACCCTTCACCATTCATAGTTTTCGAAAAGTTCTGATGACGGAACAGTATGGCCTTTCCAACTGTCCATAACCGAGGACGCGGCTATTCGAATAGGTTTAACTCTGCAGAGGTTGTACACTTGTGCCACAACAATTGCAATAGCTCGTCAGGGGTAACTGGCCCTGATTTATCGTACGCAGTACGCGAACTACCAATCATAACCTTTCATTTACACACCCTAGTATAGGCACCTCTCCCCATGAGCTTGGCCTCCCAGTGAAGACCAACTGTCAACCTGGGAACTGCACAGGGCTTGGGCCGGACATTCACCTCATCGCGCATCATATCGTATCATCTCAATTGTTTGTGGTAGAGGCAGCTTTCGGCATAACCCCGATGATGCTTGTTTAGAGGGAACCCATACTAAGACACACAAACTTCCAGCTAAGCCCTACCCAGATTCAGGTATTGTGGGGGTACGGTAAAATTGGAATGGTATCGCATCCGAATCCAACCATCAGTGTTTTTGGTAAAATTCACCAAGTCATTCACCAGTCATATTCACCTTCAAAAGAAATCATTCAATGGGATGCATCTTCATTCCAAGGTTTCAAAACTCCTTCAAAATCTCTCAATAGAATGACTCGTCATTCCAAGGTTTTTCGAAATCTTTCCAGTTTCCAGTTTCCCACATGGAGTAGCCACTTTCAAATCAGCACTAGCATCTATGCAAGAGGGATGCTAAGTATTTGGTTTGTTTCTAGGCTAAGTTTGATACTCTTGTACTAGTCCAATACTAGCCAAGTGAATCATGAATCAACAAGTACTTTGATAAAACAAAGGTAAATAGAGTTTGTAAGTACAAACTGGAAATTAAGATCATAAGCCTAAAGTAAATTAGGGGAAGGCTTTGCTCATAGAGAGCTTAGCAAGTTGCAAGAGTATTATCTTGCAACCAAAATGGTTTGCCTCAAGCTAGCTTGCATTGGTGGTAGCTTGCTAACTTTACTACTTTAGTCACCAACTTGTACTTTGACCAAAGTTAACTATAAAAGTAACCCATCTAGAAAACAGGTAAGAATTTGTAAAATCAAAACTTAGGATGGGTTCATATAATAAAAGGGTAAGAAACATGGTGCCTTGCCCCAAGGCGTGCACCTTGCAAGAATATTAGGTTGCAAACTAAATATCTTAGCTTGCAAACAATATCACCTTGCAAAGGTAATTTCTATCAGTGCTAGCTTGCCTTGGTTGAAGTGAGGTCCAAGTCCTTTTCTCCTTCCTTGTTGTAGAAGTCCACCTCTTCCTGGTGGTCTCCGGTACTAGCGTCTAAAATACGAATACGGGATACACAATCATCATACCAAACTTACATACTAACTAATCTCATACCAGCTTCACACAACTTAACTAGCATCCCACACTACTATTAAGTGGGTGGAGATGTTCCTCTTATTCAAGAAAAAAAACAATTTCCTCTCATACTAACTTAGGTGTTACTTTTAATTACTTAGAGAAATAATTTCCTCTCATTACTTTATTAAGATTTAATTTCTCTTATGAACACAATATGACCTAGGTTGACTAAGGTCAACCTCTTCATACTCCTCATTTGAGAAAAATGATTTAAATGAGGTTTCATACCTCATACAATTTAATCCTAACAAGGGTAATGATTTAAGGTCACCCAATACTCAATATGAGATTATATAGACCATGGTCCATACCTCATGTTGAAATACTTGGGACCAAGATTTAAATGAGAGAGAAACCTCTCATAAGATTTAACACATAGTTGTAACTAGGTTAGCAACTACCATTGAGGTGATTGCACCACCTCAACAATTCATTGGTTATTCTAACAATACTTGTACTCACACCAATACTACACTTAGAGTGCATTGGTTGTGTGGCTTGAGGAAAATAATTTCCTCTCCTTACATGTAAGTGATAGTTTCCATTTAGTGTTTGAGAAATACCTTTCTCTTACTGAAAACTTCTTAAGATTTAATTTCTCCAACATTCATGCATGAAATCAAGTTGACCAAAGTCAACCATTCATCATCATAAATTGAGAAATAGATTTAAATGAGATAAAATACCTCATTCCATTTAATAACACTACCTATGATTTAAATCTCTTAGTAATTCATATAGGTGAGTTTGGCCAGGGGTCCAAACATCACATGAATTCCTTTGAGATAAGATTTAAATGAAGCATAAGACTTCATATGAATTACTTAATAATTTCGGACAATATCAACTAGTTAAACTAGCCATATTGCACATTTCTTAAACTAGGGCAAGATCATGCAAAGTGACCACACCATTTTATTTCATAAACAATTAGTGCAAGTCAAAAGTGAGCTAAAGGAGTTGGAATTTACGCAATAGCTATTTTGGTTGATTTTTAAGAATTATTCTAAGGCAGAAAAGTCCCTGGCTTGTTATTTTTGTCAGATTAATTCTACAAAGAGGTTGACCATGAGGCCAGTGGCATTGGGTAGATATTTTCCTAAGCTTTCCAACGGTATAAAATTCACTAAATTTGGTTTAGCCAATTTGAAATGGTTGAATTTCAAAGTGGAGGCAGTATTACAATTATTTGAAAAAGTTTAAAACCAATTTGAACTAGCTGGGCTGGCGGGAAAGCCGAATGGACTGAAAGATTTAAACATGGCCCAAGCCAGCCCGGTAACGTTTCGGGCCAGCTGACAAAGGGGCCCGCGCGTCAGTGACGGTGGCTTACCGAATCGGTACGCGCGAGTGGTGGCCGTGCGATCAGATCAAGATCCAACGGCGGGGGATCGTCGTCGTCGTCGACGAGAGGCAGACGCGGGCACGGCGGAGGTAGGGGGTCGGAGCGGTCGTCGGAGCTCCGGCGGTCGACGGCGAGGTGCGCAGCGACGTTGTCGAAGACGGCGGTCCTCCTGGTAGCAGTGGCGTCTCCGGGGAGGGCTCCAATCGGCGGCGGCGTCTGCGTCGGCTTGCGGGTCTCCGGCGTGCAATTGGAGGGCTCTGGTGGGTAATTGAGGGAGAGAGATGGTCGAGGAGGATCAGAAGAGAGAGGGAAGCAAGTTTGGTGTGGAGATGGAGGCGGGATCGTCCTCCTTTTATAGCGACGCGAGGTGGCCAGAGGTCTGCGGCGGAGCCGACATGGTCGCGGTGTTTCTGGCGAGTAATGGGGATGGGCGAGGGCGGCGTTAGGTAGGCGAGATCCAGCGAAGCTAACGAGCGTGATGGCGAGGTGGGGACGGTCTGGCGACGACGCATTGCGTCCGTGCTTGCGGCGGCGTTCACGGGATCGTGTCGACGTCTCCGGCGGCGGTGGTCCAGGGCCGTGGTTGCGAGCGTGTCTGGTGGATTCGCGGTGCGGCGCTGATGCTCAGGGAGAAGAGAGGGGGCCAGGGATGGAGCGGGGCGGCGAGTCGATGGTTGGCCGCGGTGCGCGCGTCGGCAGACATGCAATGGCATGGCCATGCCGCTCGTGTCGCACCAGTGCGTCGTGGGCGCGTGCTGGCCTGGGTTCTGTGGTCCACCTTTCGACTAATGGCGTGTATGAGCTTGCTCAGGGGACCAAGGGGAGGCAGTAGGGCAAGGTGGTCGGTGCTAGAGTGAAGAGAAGAGAGGGGGAGCAAGAGGGTATGTCCATGGCCGGCATGGCCATGGCTAGGCCATGTGTAGCTAGCTCCTCTAGGGTTTTTGTGTGTTGTAGGGTGAGAGGGGACAAGGGAACAGAATGGTGTAGGTTGGGGTAGATTATGGGTAGTGTAGGACACTATTTCAAATAGTGTGTGTGGTTCCCTATTTATGTTTCATCAAATTTTGCCCAAATTTGAATTGGCTCAAAAGGTTGACAATTTTGAAAGGGGTGTAATTGGTTTGGTTCTAAATGACCAGAGGCAAAGAAAGGTGGTGGTGGAATTTAGAAAATCGAAATATAGCAAATTCCCTAAGTGGGAGATTGTTCCACTTAATTAAAAGTGCCAACTTTGGATGAGCCTAGCAATTGATTAATAAGGATTTTGGCAGGGTGGTCTTTACAAAAGTTGCTCACCTTGATGTCCTCTTGGATGACATGCAAAGAGTTGGGAAAGTCTAGTTTGAAAAACTTGAAATGGAGAGGCTCAAAGTAGGGACCAGAATAATTATGGCAGATTTGACCATTATTGCATGTGATCCCCAATTGAGTTTGAAATTGATTTGAATTGGGTTTCTTGGATTCCAAAAGTTGTAATAGATGTTTAGCATCATTATACAACTAATGGTGAAGGCCAAAATGGGCTAGGGTCAAAATTTAGAAAAATGGCATAAGCCCTATGTGAGGTTTTGTGAATTTCTAACTATTTAAACTTTTATTTTTCTTGGCCTTGCTTTGACAAGGGTGAGGTTTTATTTGGTGTTAGATGAAGTTGGATGAAAGGTTCCAACCATTTCGAGGCAAGGTTGGTGCCTAGATCAAGAGTTGATAAATTGGCCCTATGTGTATGTGAGGAAAATGGAAATATCCCACTATTGGGTTTCTCTCCATTTGATTGGACTTGACTTGACTCCAATGTCATTCTTATTAGTTTAGAAGCAATTTCAAACCATTGAAACCATTCCAAGAGGTCTAGCTCAAAGATTTGTAAAATTGGCCAAAACACATAGGAGATGACAAGTCAATTTTTCTTATTCTTGTAAGGTGCTCCCCTTGCTTTACTTGAGCAAGGTGGAGGGTCAAGTTAAGGTTAGATTGGGTTCAGAGATGGTTTCACACCATTTGGTAAAAGTAGAAGGGCATAGGACAAGAATTGGTGAAAATGGCTACGGGTCACATATGCCTCTATGCATATGTGGCACTTGATTTTTATTGAACTTGGCTTGACCCAATCGATGTTGTTGAGAGTTGAAAAGGTATATAGGAGTGATCCACCCATTCCACTTCAAGTCTAGGGTCAAGATCCTCAATTTCACAAATTGATATTTTGCTCTCATATACCTCTATGGCATTATTACTCTCTTTTTGAAAACCTTGTGTTCCACTTTGGATTGTGTTGGAAAAGTACTAGATAAGGTTTAAGAATACTTTCCAATTCTCTACATAAAGTAGAAAGGCCTAGGGGAAGTTTTACAAAATAGCCATAGGCATATATGCTTCTTTCTAAAATAAGATTTTTCCTTTTTATTCTATTTTTCAAAGATTGATGTCAAGAGGGATGTGGTTTAGGGTTTAACAAGTTTTACAATGGTTCACTACCATTTAGTAAAATAAGAGAAGGTAGGGTTCAATATTTACCTATTAGGGCTATAGGCCCACATATAGCTTTCTTCTATTTTGGGTTTCTCAAAACCAGATCCAAATGATTTTGGAAAAGGTTTAGGGTTCTTCTTATTTGATTTCTTTCTCTTTTTGTTTTTATTTGGTTTGTGATCTTCACTTGATCACTCTAGGGTTTGAGGGTGTATCACATAAGTATACCACACTCATCAAGGCAAGAACACAAGTAATAGGTAGGAGCACTAGGCATAACACTCTAATTCAGAAAAGTTTTTGTTGGTCCTCATTTTTGGAAAAAGGAAAATTCATTTCTGCTTTGTTTTGAAATTTGGGATGTTACACACATTCACCAAAAAGTTTGGCAAAATTCAAAAACTTTCTTCATGCGGCCATTGTGTCGAACACATGGCAGACACTAATCTGCCAACCCTAGACACTCTAATACCCAGCAGATTTTGGACTAAACCATCAAGCCATTGGTCATCATTAGTCATCTCCTGCACACCTTACACCATGCCAAGCACCAGAGACAAGGTTTGAGCATGATCTCATCAAGGACAAGACCATGCCGTGGCCTCATGCCACTCAACCATGCCATCCTTCTCTCCTCTCCCATCCAGCATGCATCATCATGTCCTGGAGACTCTCCTTGCTTTGCTAAACATGAGGGACACTTTCCTTGGCCAAGGAGAAGCCAGCAGCCAGCCCAGGACGTGCCAGTGACGTCCAGACCATGCCAGCACACGCGCGGACACGTCCAGAGCGCGCCAGAGCGTCGACTCTCTCCGTCATCCTCGTCCTCCCCTTGAACCCTCCCTTCGCACACGCATGAAACTGTGTCACAGCAACCTCCCAGACATGCTCGCCTGCGCCGGAGAGGACGGTCGCCATCGTCACCGTCGACGACTTGTCGCCACGGTACTGTGAGCCCGCGTCGCGTTCCTGCCCACATCAGTGCACCATTTTCAACGCCGTCAAGCGCTCCGTACTCGCCATGACATCGCCAACACCCCTGCGTCATCGCCATCCTCTCCCCGCCACTGTATCGCCATCTCCATGCTTGACCTGCCCTGCGCCCCTCGGCACCCCTCGCCGCTATAAATAGAGCACACCCCAGCACAATCTCTTCACACCATTCGCTTCTCCTCTCCTCCCTGATCCTCCTCGAGCACAGCCACGCCCTAATTTAGCCAGTAGCTCACCAATTCATCGCCGGAGCGCCGCCAGTACTGCAGCAAGTGCGCTGTCGATTGGAGCCCCCTCAAGAGACGTCGCCAGTACCAGGAGCTCCGCCACCCTCGACAACCTACCCTGCATCAACGCCGACGACCGCCGGACCTCCGGTAAGCCGCAGACCACCGAGCCTCGCCGCCAGTGATGCGGGATCTCGTCGGAGACGACGATGATCCACCGCCGTCAGATCCTGTTCTAATCCAACGCCCCACGTTCCTCGTACCGATTCGCTAGTTAAGTGCCACTGACAGTGGGTCCCACTGTCAGGAAGCCCACGCGTGCGAGACGCGCAAATGGGCTGGCCCATTTCTTTTCTCCCCTTAGCCCAGCTTCGTTTCCCGCGCAAGCCCATCTGTTCAAATTTGAATTAATCAATTTAGTTTGAATTCAATACTGGTGCCATTTTCAAATTTGAATAAAACAAAATCCACTAAGCCAAATTTTGTGAATTTGATATTTTTGAAAAGCTTAGGAAATTCACTACACAACTACACTAGTTTTAACCCTAGATGTGTTGTAGAAATAATGTAGTAAAAATAACAAGGCAGAGCCTTTTCCAAATTCAAACAATTATTAAAAATCCACCATAATTCATTTTGAGTTGATTCCAATTCTCATAGTTCACTTTTCAAATGATCTACATGGATATGCAAAAATATGATAGTGGTGTTTACCATGATCATGGGCTAGAGCAAAATGATGGCTATGTGGCCATTTCTAGTCCATTTAAATTACCCAAAATTATTTATTAAATAGTATGAGATGTTTACTCTTATTTAAATCATTGTATCAAGTAATCCAATATGAGGAAATAGCTTGGATATAAAGAACCTCATATTGAATGACTTGGTGATATTAAAATTTTCCATAATAGTGTTTTAATTGCATGAGGTGTAATACCTCATTTAAATCATTTTTACCCAAATAATGAATGTGAAGTATTGATCTTGGTCAACATAATCTCACACTTATTAATTGAGGAGATTAAATCTTAATAAGATTTAATAAGAGGAATGTAGTTCTCAAAGGAAATAACAGAAACCCTAATCCGTATTTCAATGAGAGGAAATTATTTTCCTAATCCAAATTAGGTACAAACCCTAGAAAAATGTGAAGTGATGTGTGTGATGATAATGGATCATCTTGAGTGAGCCACTAAGGCTAATTAGTATATGTAAGTATTTATTGGTGATTGTTACCTCGTATCCGTTTATAGATGCTAGTACCGAAGACTACCAGGAGGAGGAGGTCTTCTACGAGGAAGAAGAAGAAAAGTTTGATCAATACACTAACCAAGGCAAGCTACCCTAATATAAGCAATACCAAGACAAGTTACTAGTGCAAGATACCATGGCACTAGTATTGGTATTTCAAGTCTTACTATTTCCAAGTCCCAGTTTTACTTTGCTTTACTTCCATTTTATTTACAAAGGTTTACTTATTGTATTCCAATTGTGTCTAAGTATAGAGTATCACAAGCGTGTCAAACTTAGCCTAAAGAGCAACAATGTAGTTAGCACCCCTCATGCTTAGTTGCTATCGCTAATACTAAAAGTGACTACTATAGATGGGAACTTGTGAATCAAATGACTTTGAAAAACCTTGGAATGATGAGTCATTATATTGAAAGTGTTGAAGGTGAATATGACTTTGAATGACATGGTGAATTTGATAAAAACTGATGATTGAGTTCAGTAAGTGGATCGAGGCAAAGCCAGTGAGAAAAGCCGACGGTGCTACGGCACTAAAATTCGTCTGCAGCCTCGTTGTGAGATACGGCATCCCACACAGCATAATCACAGATAATGGCACAAACTTTGCGCAAGGAGAATTGAACGATTATTGCGATGACGTAGGATCCGGCTTGACCTCGCTTCTGTTGCTCATCCACAATCCAATGGTCAGGTCGAAAGAGCCAACGGTCTCATATTATCAGGAATTAAACCACGCCTTGAAGAACCGTTGCGACGTGCAGCCGGAGCTTGGGCTGAGGAGTTAGACTCTGTCTTGTGGAGTTTGCTAACTACCCCTAACAGGTCAACCGGATTTACTCCGTTCTTCCTAGTATATGGATCCGAAGCCGTGCTCCCCTCCGACATCATCCACGATTCCCCGCGAGTTTCCGCCTATAATGAAGAGACTGTTGACGAGGCCAGACAGCTATTTGTGGACCTAATAGAAGAAGCTCAGAATTTAGCTGACCAACGCTCCACCATATACCAGCAGAAACTCCGACGCTATCACAGCCGTCGAGTTTGGAATCGCTCACTCATGGCCGGAGACTTGGTCCTCCGCCTTCGCCAGGTGAAAGATCATAAGTTGCAATCTCCATGGGAAGGACCCTTCGTCGTTAGCAAAGTGCTTCATAATGGATCGTACTACCTTGTTGACTTCCGGGAGTTAAAAGATATACTTGCTAATTGGCACCGGAAACGCAAGCGAGAGGATCCGGACGACATATACGATGAAACAGAGCGTCCCTGGAACATTGCACAGCTATGTCCTTTCCACACTTAGCAAAAAATTTCGAGTTACATACTCTGTAATAGTTATACATGATCAGTGAAATAAAACATTTGGTTCACTCTATGAGTCTTTTACCTCCTTTACTTGTTCATTTTTAGATCGTGTATGTTTTCCGACTAAAATCGCAGAGCTGGATATTTCCGCCTAGGCGTGTATGAAAGTTGTGATTTTCAAAAACCGTCCTTTAGGACGTAAGATTAAGTTTTCTGGTGAAAGTATTTTCTGCTGCAAACTCATGGATTCCTAGTAGCGATTTCCGGCACCTTGGCTGGGGGCTTGTTTCCGCGGTTATTGACGGATTGCCATTGGGCTTCATCGCCGCTGGCGAGTGTTTCCGGTTAAAGATCTTCCGGCTCGCGGAAGGTCAAGTGAGCAAGCCGGAAAACATAGAAACCGGCGCTTGCTTTCAACAAACGAAACATGCAAATAAAATTAACGGATAGCAGGATAAGTTTTTTCTGCCCATGCATAAGTGTTTCGTTCCTAACTACTTAAGAATTTAAAGTTATATTACAAACCCTCTGGGGGCCAAAATGATGCATTGTATTTTTTCCGCAGGAATAAGTTTTCCACTTCTCCTTAGCCGGAGAAGTTTCCCCCTTGTCATCAGCCTTTGGAGCATCTTTTTCTTCACCCTTGGCTAGAGAGTAGACATCATCTTCATTTTCTCCATCGTCTTCAGCCGGAGATGCAGCGTCACCTTGGTCCTTGGAGCTTGTCTAGGTGTACTGGCTTTCGGATTGAGCAGGTCGGGACTCCGCCTCGCGTTCCTTGTGGAGCTCTGCTTCAAGGGGCTCATCGGCTAGAAGAACCACCTTGTCATAAAATTCGTCGTGGCGAATTCTCCGGGCGATGCGGGTGTCGTAGCCACTAACTGCATTCAGAAGTGCATTAACATCCGAGTCCGGAGGAACACCAGCAGTCACCCTGTCGATGTCAAGATCCGGGTTATGCGCCAGACACATAGCCAGGGACATGGCAGCAGCGCCCCGAGCTGATGACGCCTGCAGATCCACCACCAACTCCGGAAGAACATCCATCCTCTTGATAAGCTTACGGATGTCGCAAGTTCGGCTTTCTTGATGGATAGGTTGTGACAGATCTTCCGGGAGGCGGAGATGAGATCCTTGCAGTCTTCTCTGGCGAGTTGAAGCAGATCATCGCGAGGGATCTGGCTCCGACGTTCCTCATCATATCCAAGAGGATCTGGAGGACACAATTTCCGATAAGTATAACAGATTGAGCTTCACATATACATTACTATATGAACTTCGAAGACATACCCATGAAATCAGAGTTAAGCAGATCCCAGCATTGCTCTGCTGTCTCCATGTACTTCCGGAGTCCACCAAGTTCTTTCTGTTGCTGTTGGATGGTTTCACTGTTAGTTTTCCTTTTCAACTGAAATTCACCCTCCTTTTTGATGAGCTCCGAGCTCTTCTCCGCCAGTTTTTTCTTCGCCTCTGCAAGCTTCGATTCTAGATCTTTCTAGGAGGAGCGCAGGGTTTCGAGCTCGGAGGAGGCGGCAGCAAGGGAGGTGGATGCACCTATCCAAGATAAATCAAGATCAGTTTGGAGTGCGGATCATGTATTATTCGAAACCAAGTCGGAAACCAACCTTGGGCGTCTGACAGTTGCTTCTTCAGATCCGCATTCTCTTGCCTGAACTGCTGAATTTTTTCTGCCTGGCTTAAAGTAACGCGGCGCTGCAGAGCGATGTTCTTATGAAGCTCATAATGTAGAGCCTGCTGTTCCTGTAAGTACAAACAGAGCAGGAGTAAATTTACGATATTTTATAAGTAAGTCTCTCTGAAGCATTGTTGCCGGAAATATTTCCGCCATAATGCTTGGGGACTACTACGACATTTTTCACAAAAAATCTTCTTCAGTTTGAGAATTCTTCTAAGTATTTAGGTGCTAACTATTGACTAGTTTCCGCCTATATACTTGGGGGCTACTGGGGAGTACCTTTTGCTTGCAGAGGAGCTTGTCGAGGAATTGGCCAACTTCCTTCTTAAAATCCTGAATCTCCGATAACTTGGCGTCAGGCTTGCCCCAGGCATTGTCCAACATGGAATTGAGCAGATCTTGCTCAAGCTCCCATTTTTCCGCTTCAGTTAGCTTGTTGAAAAACTTGGTTGCATATGCCTTTGGGGTGGAGGTAAGATCAGCCGGATCTCCGAAGTTCTTCGGAAAAACGATGATTTCACTCGCCGCAGCTTCAGCTTTGCCTGAGGAGTTGACTTCCGCTTCCTCTCGGCCTTGGACTTCAGCCTCGTCAGGGGCAGGGCCTTTGCCTCCGGAGCTTTCTCCGCCCACCTTCTCGCTGCTAACCGTAATTATTTCCGGTGGAGTGGTGGTGGCAGGAGGGGGAGATTGCTCCACCTGAGGAGGAGAGGGCTGGGGAGTAGCATGGGAGGCGCTTGGCGGAGCTGGTGTGGCGGGACCAACGGCCGGAGACTTCTTCATGTACTTTGTTATAGGCTCTTGGACGTTGGGCCGCGCGGTGGTGGTGCTCGGATTCCTACAAGCGGGCAAAGGAGATATATAAGTAACATAGTTTACCGAGATAAAAGACGTGATGTACTCGGAAACTTACATCGCGCCAGGAATGTTGGGATGTGAGCACTTTCCTGCTGTCGCCAGCAGTTTGAGACGCTCGCGCTCCGCCTTCTTGGAGTTCAGTGGAGGCGGCTTCGTGATCTTGGGCTTCTTGGCGGAGGCCTCGCCGCTAACTCCGGCTTCGGAGCCAGATACTTTGGCGCGGGGACGCTTTGAAGGTCGAGGGTGTAAGGGTATATTGCCCCTATGTGTGGTTTTCGTAATTAATGACAACCCCTATGGACTAATGTTTTCATTGAGTTTATATGAAGGAATATTCCATAGGTACTACTTGTACTCCATGTGTTGGATTCAAGTATGGATGCCATGAAGATAAAGGTATACCTTGTGTATTGGCATCAAGATCATCGGTATGAAGATATATATGTGATATGATCAAGAAGAAGAAATGAAGATGGAGTTCTTATGTGGAACTCAATATTAGCCATGCTCTATCTTATGTGAGTATGAGAAGATACAAGGTTGAGTTGGGCAAGTTCAAGATGAGCATCTTGAGTGAATCACATGCTTGAACCTTGCCGTCCATTTGGTGATAATGGACATGTGAAGATGTTCATCAATGGAGCTTTCCCATCATAGTGTATGGGGGAGCATTTGTGAGTCTTCACAAAGCAACATTGATCAAGTGAGGCATTTCGTCTTGAGTGAAGCTTGAAGAGTTATCATCAAGATCGAGCGGGATGCGCAAGGCAAAGGTATGGCCTTGCTAGGTTTTCCTTTTACCGGTCTCAAGGTGGATGTTGGGAGACCGGATTATAGGATAGATAGCCGCACTATTAAGAGGGGCTTTCGGTTTGGTAACTTGATCACATCGTCTTAGGGAGCTCAATCCTTTGCATACTTTGCATATTCTTATTGCTTCTTGGTATTTCTATGTGTAAGGTTCTTGAGCTTGTTGCTAGCTTTACAACAAGCCCAAGTTCATCGAAAACGGAGTTCGCATGCATCTTCTATTGCGTTTTCGAGGTTGGGTGATTTTGTCGGTTATTCATGATATAAGGTTCTACCTTTTATATTCATGATAAAATCCCCTCCTACAGATTCTTGTGTTTTCACTTTCCATAGGATAGCATTTGTTCTTATCTCTCAAACAAAATTGGTTTCATTCGAATCGGAGTTCGGGAGCATTTGTTATTAAAGAAAAAGTAAAAGAAGAAAAAGAAAAGAAAAAGGGAAAAGAAAAGGGGAGGGGCCAGCCGGCCGACCGGCCCAGCCACCGGCCCACCCGGTCCGCAACCGGACGCCAACCGGACCGGCTCCAGTGGCCTTTTGGCCCAAGACCGGCGGCTGGCCCGGTCCGTGACCGGCTTGCCCGGCGCTGCCCCCGGCCTGGCCGGCTGCCTCGCTGGCCGCCTTTGCCCCGCGCGGCCCACGCGGCCTGAGCAGCCCACGCGCATGCGTCGCCCACGCGCGGCGGGCGCTACCACCTCGCCCCGACTGGGCCAAAAGGCTCCACGCGGCCCATGCTGCCCGATCCGGTTGGTGTCCTGGCCTGGCCGGACTGCTGGCCGGCCTGCTCAGCCCAGCTTCCGGTCAACCGGCTGGGCCGCCGGCTGGGGCGATTTTCAGCCCGTTTTTCTTGCTGTTTTCTCTATTTTTTCCCCCAACGGTTCTATTTCCCCCTTAGCTATAAATAGGCTTCTTCCACCTTGAGGTGAGCTAGTTCTTCCCCTTTCTTCACCTCCATTATTTCTCTTGGAAGAACTTTCTCTCCCCTTTGATTCCTCCCGTAGTTCTTGCTAATTCTTGAGGGATCTAAGAGAGGAGATCTAGATCTACTCTTCCACCAATCCATTTCTTCTCTAAGTGAGGGGAACCCTTTGGATCTAGATCTTGGAGTCTTTGGTTGACTTTCCCCATTGTTCTTCCTCTCCAATCACATCCTAGCATTTGTTGTTTGGGTGGGATTTGAGAGTGAAGGATTTGAACACCTCTAGTGTTCTTGCTTTGCATCATTGCATAGTGTTGAGCTCTCCACCACGATTAGTTCGAGTGAGAGACCGTGAGCTTGTTACTCTTGGAGGGTGACCTCCTAGTTGGCTTAGTGATTGGTGCTCCGGTGATCTCTTCAAGAAGATTGTGAAGAGGCCCAGGCTTCTCCTTCGTGGAGCTTGTGAAGTGGTTGTGGAGCTTGCCATCTCTGGAGCGGAGGAAAAGCTAACCATAAGGAAAGGGCCATTATCCTTCGTGGGTGTGGTTCGGAGAATAGGGTGAGCCTTCGTGGCGCGGGGAATCCTTCGTGGGACCTCCACTCCTCCAAACGTGACGTACCTTCTTGCAAAGGAAGGGAACACGGGAATACATCCTCGTCTCCGCGTGCCTTGGTTATTTCTATACCCGAGCTCTCTTTCCTTGTGATAGCCATCATGCTTGAAGTACATATATCTTGCTATCACTTGTGCTACATATATCTTGTGCCTATCTTGCTTAGCTCTAGTTGCTATTGTTACACTTAGTTGAGCTTAGCATATTTATGGTTTGTTCTTGTAAACTAAACGATAGTTTAATTCCACATTATTACAAGACAAATCCGTAAGAGTTTTTAATTGCCTATTCACCCCCCCTCTAGGCGACATCTCGATCTTTCAATTGGTATCAGAGCAAGGTCTCTCCTTGTTTAATGCTTCACCGCCTTGAGAGTAAAGATGTCGGCTAGTATAGTGCACAATGACACAATTGTCTTTAATGGCACAAATTATCTTTTGTGGCGAAATTGCTTACTTTGTAATCTTCGGACCTTGTGTCCACATATAGAGCAATTTCTAGATGTCGATTTTTCTCCTCCGATGGATTCACAAAATCTATCTTTAGAGGATGAGAAAAACTTACATCTTGAAGCTCAAGTATCTAATGAGCTTTTATTCTCCTTGAGACCCGATTTTTGTAGGTTCATGATATATATAAAGCGAAAATCGTCTCATGAGATGTGGATCAAGCTTAAGGAAATGTTTGGTGGTTCCACTTCTCAATTGGTCGGTGGTGACTCCGAGGAGCTGTCTTCCCCTTCACATCATGAAGAGCTCCAAGTTGCCTCCACCTCCGGTCGTGATGAGTTATCATCTTCTTCCACTTCACCAACGTGTAGCAAGACACGAGGTAATGATATGGTGAGTGGTGAGGAAAATTGCAATATTGATATTGTGCTCAAGAGTGATGATTCTTCATCTCTATCCCATTGCAATGCTTCCTCTTTGGACTTAAACACATCTAGCATTGAAAATAATCTACATGCTTGTGTTGATAGTCCTTGCATATCATGTGTAAATTGCTTACATAGATCTCATGATGATATGCTTATCTTGTCTTGTTCCCATAATCAAAATGCTTCTATTTCCTCTAGTTGGTTGTTGACTAACAATGTAGAGGAAACCGAACACTCTATGGATCAAGACACGATTTCAAATGAGGATTCAAGAATATCTGCATCTTCATTCTCCGGTTTGCACATGTGCCTTATGGCAAAAGGATCAAAGGTATCTCCTACTTTGACTCCTAATACATCCTCTAATGATGAGAATGATGATGATGATAATGATGAAGAATATAATACATTGGTGCATAATATGGCAATGGTATATGCTTCTCTTCATGGTAATAAAGAAGCTCGTGCTAATCTCGAACACTCTATGGATACCTTGAATAAATATAGGGAAACCATAGTGGAGTTGGAGTCCCATGTTGAAAATGGGGAAATGAGATTCACTCTCCTCAAGCATGAGCTAAAAGATGAGAAGCATACTAATTTTATGCTTACACAAAAAATTGAATCCTATATGCATGAAAATGAGAAAACTATTGTTGATGCTTGTGCTACTAACTCTAATTCTTGTGAAGCATCTATCTTAAAGGAGAATGTTGAGTTAAGGGCTCAACTTGAGTTGCTAACTAGCAATTATAGGGATTGGAAGAAAGTCATAAAAAGCTCTCGGGCTCTCATGATGACCTTCTAATTTCCTATGATGGGCTAAAGTTAGCTCATGAGGCTAGTATCACTAAGGTAACATCTTGTGAGCCTCATGTGGACATTAGCACAATCTCTACTACAAATGCTATATTGCCATGTGCTAGTCCTTGTAATCCATCTAGTCAAACTAGTGACACACCTTGTGTTGGATTACTTGCTTTGCCTTGTTGCTCTAACAATGAAGCTTCTACTTCCTCTAGTACTTGTATTTCTACTAACCATGTAGAGGAAATCAAAGAGCTCGAGGCCCAAGTCTTGTCTTTGAAGAAAGACTTGGAAAAGCGTCATGAAGGGAAATCCGCACTTGACAAGATGCTAAGTGTGCAACAATCCCCCAATGACAAGAGTGGACTTGGATTCAACTCCAATAACAAGAACAAGTTCAAGAGCAAGAACAACAAGAAGAAGGGCCAAGACAAAGTCAAGGATTTGGCCAAGATTGTTTGCTTCAAGTGCAAAGTTGAAGGGCACCATGTTAGATCATGCCCATTGAAGAAGAAGCACTTAAGTGAGAAGCAACAAGGGAAACGGCCACAAGGTCAAGGTCAAGCTCAAGCTCAAGCTCGACCTCAGGTTGAAGATAGGACAATTCCCAAGAAGAATCAAGATAAATTTCCCCAAGAGAAGAAATCAATAAAGAAGAAAAAGGGGAACACTTGCTACTTTTGCCATGAGAAGGGGCATCTTGCTTCTTCTTGCTTAGGTGGTACCTTATCTAACCCTATAATTGTTGATGATGATTATTCTCTAGGGAAGGATAAGGTTGGCAATGTGTTTGCCAAGTTTGTTGGAACTCAAAGTGGTTTCAAGAAAAGAACCATTTGGGTTGCCAAGCCTATTGTGACTAACCTCTTAGGACCCAACTTGGTTGGGGACCAACAAGCTCAAATTTGATCAATAGGTGTATGTGGAGGTCATTGGAGACTTGGCTACTTCATGAAGAATTAAGGGATCTTCATATATTATATTTTGACCAAGCCAAGTCATATGGATTATCATCTATATCTTATATCCAATGTTCCTCTTTGCGGTAACTTATACTTCAACTCATCATATTTATTGTAAGTTACTTGCCCCTTTGCATGTTTGGTTTTGTACCAAATATTTGTGTGTATGTGTTGTGTCTTACTTACCTATCTTGTGTATTCAAGTATGTTTGTTTGACTCATCATATACTTGTGTATTGTTTTGGAGCCTAATGCATCTTGATGATATCTTATTTGGCTCTCTTTGAGTTATTAATGGAACATCCCATTTTGGGGGAGTGATATGCTTTGTGCATCTCTCCTTCTATAAAGTGTGGTTATATGGGTACCACCACTTAGTATTGATATTGCAAGATTATCTAGTCACTATGTGGTGTGTCGTACTCATGAGAAATTCAAATTCTAATGTCCATTAATCATCTCTAGTCGAATTTTAGTTGCCCCTTGTTTAGAAGAAATGTTTTATCACATTATGGGGGAGTAATATGTTTTGTACATATCACAAGCCTAGAAAATGTGAACATATGAGGTTATGCCACTTAGAGTTGATGCTCTTAATTATCTTGTTCCTAGGTGGCATGTTTGCTCAAACAAGCTCCATTCCTAATAAAAATCTTTTATTACTCATCTTCATGGGTTCTTGTTAGAATAAGAAATTCTTGGTGCGGTTTTTCCTCAAATACATATCTCTATATCTTATTTGGGACACCGTTTGCTTCAAGTTATTCTAATAATTGCCATGCGTGATTGTTTGACTAGTTGAAGTTATCAAGAATCTTCATCCGTGCATAGTGCTTAATTCTATATAATTATCCTATGCCTTTTATTGTGAAGTTGATCCTTACTATCATTGTCAATACTCCACCGGAAATTATTTCCAATATACTCATTGTCTTTGACAATTGATAACCTTGTATGTGGTTGAATTTTTGGATCATCTTCACCTTGGATTGTTTCTTACTTCCTTATTTTATTTCCAAGAAATCTTTGTAGCTCCCATATGTCTTCCTTGTCCCTTTGAAAAATCTTTTGATAAATCCCCTTGATTCATATCAAGTGTTTGTTTTGGAATACATACCTTTTCTTTACGGTACATTGTGCCATTGTGAAAAGTGAGGGTTTGGTTTATTTGTTCGAACCTTGCTCTTTTGGGGAGTTTGCTATCTCATTCCTTCTTACATATTTTATTAGCTTGAATGAGATAAATCTTTGAGCATGTTTGCTTTATTTCATCCTCTATGCTCAATGGTTACTTCTTAGTTCATTTGTTGAACTTTGTTGAACAAATCTTTTTGTGATTAACTTCTTAGATATAATTTGGACAACAAATTTGTTTTGTGACACCTTTATGCCTTATTCAATTCTTTTGGTGTTTTGTCCAAAGTATATCTTTCTTGGATCTTTAAAAGTTTTGGTGCATGCTTATATGTAAGTTGTTTATACTTGTAGCATGCTTTCTTTCTTTTGATCTATTATGTAGGATATACTCCATCAAATCCTAAATGGCTAAGATGTGCATGAAATTCAAATTTCATCTAAATATGCACATATTTATATGTAGTGTGTCCTATATATTGTGGTTAGTCTAACCATGTTGGACCCAATGAGTTTGGGGACCAAGATGTACTTGAATGTTGTTTTAGGTACATTGGAGATGCAATGGAGGCTTGTCTCATCTATAAGGAAAGTGTTGTCACCATATGATAATTGGAGTCAAGCTAGGATGATCGATGAAATCTTATCTACTACATCATGCCATTGCTATCTCGGTAACAAGTATCTTATTCATGCATTCTCATATAGCATCCAACCTCTTGTAGGTTGTATCTTGGCATGAAATTATTTATTTCAAAAATATTGCGGTTCTTGAAAAATCCTTTTAAAGTAAAAACTTCTTATTGTACATTTGAGTAACTTGAGAAGATGCATATGTTGGGAATATATATAAATCATGTTTATGATTCACCTACCCAAATATGCCCTCTAGCAATTTATTGCATATCAATTCCTCAAAGAATTCTTATGTGCAATTTTGATAAAGAATTGCGAAATAAATCCCTATTTGTGATACTTTTTGCCTTTCTCAAATCATTCCAACTAATTACTTCCCTTATCGTTAGTTGTGATGTTTTTGAGATTTTCTTGGTTGAAGCTCATTCATATACCATAAGTGAAAATTGGAGCCATAGGCTATATATGCGTCTTAAGCAAACATCCTTTGGTATATTTTATGACTTCATCTTGGATATCTTGTCTTATCTATTTTGTTAACCTCTTGTGTGTGCATGTTTCTTTATGGATCACTTTGTCCACTTTAGAAACTCATATACATAAGAGCGTTAATCCATCACCTTGATATCATTGTTCTTTGCCGACCATCTTTTACCCCTTTGTTTTTAGTGGGTTGGTAAAGAAGATTTATGAATGCTTAGTTTATTTATTTTCTTCATGCACTCATATCTCGTAACTGTTGGACTAAAGTTGTTCTTGATAAGCATATTCTCTTTATCTTAGTTGTGTTCTAAATGATATATAGGGAGTGAGGATTCCATGTTTGTGCATATTGTATTCAAATGCTAACATTATAAATTGTGCACGGACCTTGGGGAGCTTTCTTATTTTATTTAGAGCACTATATCTCTCTTATCATGATATCTTTGTTTTTCCAATTGGATCTTTTATTGCTTGCTTTATTTGTGAAAACTTTCTCCATCATGTTATTCTTATGCAATCTTTGATCCTCAATATAGTTTGACTTCCTTCAAGTATTCATCATTGGATATGTGCATTTGATTCCACTCAAATTATGAGAAGTGCACACTTTGGGGAGGATCTCACATTATATTGGCTTTGTAAATTTGTCACCCATTTTGGCACTCGATGCCAATGGGGGAGAAGTTTAGAGGGTTTAAGGGAATGGTTTTATACTTAAGTTTGGTTTGTGCTTAAGTGTTTTGCCTCTCATGCATTCCATATTTATATGTCTTGCATGGTTGTATATATATATAGTGGAAACTATCCCAAAGGTTAATCTTGACAATGTATGCAATGAATTCATGTTCATCACACGTGCATACATTGTGGGGGAGTTTTCTCTATATATATTGGTTCTACTCACATCCCTTGCATTTGTTGTAGTTGTGTGAGTATAGCCGGTTTTGATATGGCCTAGTAGCTTTGTGTTACTTGACCATATCAAATACAACCTCTTGTATACAACTTATTCTCGGATAAGTTGCGTACTTGTTTCTAATATTCATTATATAAACCCTCTTATTGTGGTTGTCATCAATTACCAAAATGGGGAGATTGTAAGGGTATATTGCCCCTATGTGTGGTTTTCGTAATTAATGACAACCCCTATGGACTAATGTTTTCATTGAGTTTATATGAAGGAATATTCCATAGGTACTACTTGTACTCCATGTGTTGGATTCAAGTATGGATGCCATGAAGATAAAGGTATACCTTGTGTATTGGCATCAAGATCATCGGTGTAAAGATATATATGTGATATGATCAAGAAGAAGAAATGAAGATGGAGTTCTTATGTGGAACTCAATATTAGCCATGCTCTATCTTATGTGAGTATGAGAAGATACAAGGTTGAGTTGGGCAAGTTCAACATGAGCATCTTGAGTGAATCACATGCTTGAAGCTTGCCGTCCATTTGGTGATAATGGACATGTGAAGATGTGCATCAATGGAGCTTTCCCATCATAGTGTATGGGGGAGCATTTGTGAGTCTTCACAAAGCAACATTGATCAAGTGAGGCATTCCGGCTTGAGTGAAGCTTGAAGAGTTATCATCAAGATCGAGCGGGATGCGCAAGGCAAAGGTATGGCCTTGCTAGGTTTTCCTTTTACCGGTCTCAAGGTGGATGTTGGGAGACCGGATTATAGGATAGATAGCCGCACTATTAAGAGGGGCTTTCGGTTGGGTAACTTGATCACATCGTCTTAGGGAGCTCAATCCTTTGCATACTTTGCATATTCTTATTTCTTCTTGGTGTTTCTATGTGTAAGGTTCTTGAGCTTGTTGCTAGCTTTACAACAAGCCCAAGTTCATCGAAAAAGGAGTTCGCATGCATCTTCTATTGCGTTTTCGAGGTTGGGTGATTTTGTCGGTTATTCATGATATAAGGTTCTACCTTTTATATTCATGATAAAATCCCCTCCTACAGATTCTTATGTTTTCACTTTCCATAGGATAGCATTTGTTCTTATTTCTCAAACACAATTGGTTTCATTCGAATCGGAGTTCGGGAGCATTTGTTATTAAAGAAAAAGTAAAAGAAGAAAAAGAAAAGAAAAAGGGAAAAGAAAAGGGGAGGGGCCAGCCGGCCGACCGGCCCAGCCACCGGCCCACCCGGTCCGCAACCGGGCGCCAACCGGACCGGCTCCAGTGGCCTTTTGGCCCAAGACCGGCGGCTGGCCCGGTCCGTGACCGGCCTGCCCGGCGCTGCCCCCGGCCTGGCCGGCTGCCTCGCCGGGCTGCCTCGCCGCGCGGCCCACGCGGCCTAAGCAGCCCACGCGCGGCGGGCGCTGCCACCTCGCCCCGACTGGGCCAAAAGGCTCCGCGCGGCCCATGCTGCCCGATCCGGTCGGTGTCCTGGCCTGGCCGGACTGCTGGCCGGCCTGCTCAGCCCAGCTTTCGGTCAACCGGCTGGGCCGCCTGCTGGGGCGATTTTTCAGCCCGTTTTTCTTGCTGTTTTCTCTATTTTTTCCCCCAACGGTTCTATTTCCCCCTTAGCTATAAATAGGCTTCTTCCACCTTGAGCTGAGCTAGTTCTTCTCCTTTCTTCACCTCCATTATTTCTCTTGGAAGAACTTTCTCTCCCCTTTGATTCCTCCCGTAGTTCTTGCTAATTCTTGAGGGATCTAAGAGAGGAGATCTAGATCTACTCTTCCACCAATCCATTTCTTCTCTAAGTGAGGGGAACCCTTTGGATCTAGATCTTGGAGTCTTTGGTTGACTTTCCCCATTGTTCTTCCTCTCCAATCTCATCCTAGCATTTGTTGTTTGGGTGAGATTTGAGAGTGAAGGATTTGAACACCTCTAGTGTTCTTGCTTTGCATCATTGCATAGTGTTGAGCTCTCCACCACGATTAGTTCGAGTGAGAGACCGTGAGCTTGTTACTCTTGGAGGGTGACCTCCTAGTTGGATTAGTGGTTGGTGCTCCGGTGATCTCTTCAAGAAGATTGTGAAGAGGCCCGGGCTTCTCCTTCGTGGAGCTTGTGAAGTGGTTGTGGAGCTTGCCATCTCCGGAGCGGAGGAAAAGCTAACCATAAGGAAAGGGCCATTATCCTTCGTGGGTGTGGTTCGGAGAATAGGGTGAGCCTTCGTGGCACGGGGAATCCTTCGTGGGACCTCCACTCCTCCAAACGTGACGTACCTTCTTGCAAAGGAAGGGAACACGGGAATACATCCTCGTCTCCGCGTGCCTCGGTTATTTCTATACCCGAGCTCTCTTTCCTTGTGATAGCCATCGTGCTTGAAGTACATATATCTTGCTATCACTTGTGCTACATATATCTTGTGCCTATCTTGCTTAGCTCTAGTTGCTATTGTTACACTTAGTTGAGCTTAGCATATTTAGGGTTTGTGCTTGTAAACTAAACGATAGTTTAATTCTGCATTATTACAAGACAAATCCGTAAGAGTTTTTAATTGCCTATTCACCCCCTCTAGGCGACATCTCGATCTTTCAGAGGGGCAGCCTTTCGAGGCGCTTGCTCCCCTTCCTCCTCGGGGTCCTCCAGATCCTCCTCCGCCGCATCGCTGCTGACGGGGACTCGAAGTATATTGCGCAGGTCTTCCTCCACCAAAGTATCAAGCTGAGAGGGGGATTCGAGAGTAAGGTAGAACACATCAAAAATATGAGAAGTTGAAGATTAGCAAAGGAACAATTGCTTATCGGAGGACATTGGTCGTGCGTGTTGATATCCTTGATCAGTTCCGGGACCGGTTGGCCCCGGCCTATCTTCACAAGTGTCTTGATTCTCCTCTTGAGAGAATCAGCTGGGAGATCGTGGCACGTCACCCGGAGAGGGTCGTCTGCCCCGGTGTCCGCGCACATCAGGCGTGCGTTGTATCACAGAGGCTGGATTCTCCGGGAAAACCAGCTAAGGGTCAGCTGGGCTCCGGTTAGTCCGTCGTGGACTAACCAAGAGATTCTCCGCGCAGCCTTCTCCAGTATCGGAGTTTGGGCGAGCGTGGGGACAAAGCTCCAGCTAGCCAATTCTTCCGGAGGCTTGTTGATGAACTTGGGCAGTCCTTCTTGGACGTCCGGAACTGAGATGTTCTTCTCATAAAACCATTCGGCGTTCCAGTACCGGCCGGATTCGTGGGAGTCATGAGGCGGATACATGCGGCTAGGTCGGAGCATGAAGGTCATGCTCCCGCAGTTCACCATGGCCTTGTCTTTTGTTTCCTTCTTCACCCGGAAGAAAAACTGCCATAGCCGGACATCTGGTTGGATCCCAAGATGCCCTTTGCAGAGAGTTGCGAAGTTGGAGAGAAGGAGATATGAGTTTGGGCAGATGTTGTGGGGCCGAAGCCCGTATGTGTTGAGGATAGAAAGGAAGAATTCCGAACAGGGGAGTGATACGTCTCAAACGTATCTATAATTTCATATGTTCCATGCTAGTTTTATGACAATACTCACATGTTTTATATACACTTTATATCATTTTGATGCATTTTCCGGCACTAACCTATTAACAAGATGCCGAAGCGCCAGTTCCTGTTTTCTGCTGTTTTTGGTTTCAGAAATCCTACACATGAAATATTCTCGGAATTGGACGAAACAAAAGCCCACGCTCTTATTTTCCACGGAGCCTTCCAGAAGTCCGAAGAGGAGACGAAGAGGGGCGACAAGGCGGCCACACCCTAGGGGGGCGCGGCCCCACCCTTGGTCGCGCCGCCCTATGGGGTGGGCCCCTCGAGCGTCCCCCGACTCTGCCCCTTCGCCTATATATTCTCTCCGTCGCGATAACCCTAGTACCGAGAGCCATGATACGAGAAAAGTTCCAGAGACGTCGCCGCCGCCAATCCCATCTCGGGGGATTCAGGAGATCGCCTCTGGCACCCTGCCGGAGAGGGGGATCATCACCGGAGGGCTCTACATCACCATGCCCGCCTCCGGACTGATGCGTGAGAAGTTCATCCTTGGACTATGGGTCCATAGCAGTAGCTAGATGGTTGTCTTCTCCTCTTGTGCTATCATGTTTAGATCTTGTGAGCTACCTATCATGATCAAGATCTCTATTTGTAATGCTACATGTTGTGTTTGTTGGGATTCGATGAATATGGAATACTATGTCAAGTTGATTATTGATCTATCATATATGTGTTGTTTATGATCTTGCATGCTCTCCGTTGCTAGTAGAGGCTCTGGCCAAGTTGATACTTGTAACTCCAAGAGGGAGTATTTATGCTCGATAGTGGGTTCATGCCTCCATTGAATCTGGGACTGTGACAGAATGTTCTAAGGTTATGGATGTGCTGTTGCCACTAGGGATAAAATATCAATGCTTTGTCTAAGGATATTTGTATTGTTTACATTACGCACAATACTTAATGCAATTGTCTGTTGTTTGCAACTTAATACTGGAAGGGGTCCGGATGCTAACCCGAAGGTGGACTTTTTAGGCATAGATGCATGCTGGATAGCGGTCTATGTTCTTTGTCGTAATGCCCTAAGTAAATCTCATAGTAGTCATCATGATATGTATCTGCATTGCTATGCTCTCTCTATTTGTCAATTGCCCAACTGTAATTTGTTCACCCAACATGCTATTTATCTTATTGGAGAGACACCACTAGTGAAGTGTGGACCCCGGTCCATTCTTTTACATCTGAAATACAATCTACTACAATCATTGTTCTCTGCTGTTCTTTGCAAACAAACATCATTCTCCACACCTTATGTTTAATCATTTGTTTACAGCAAGCCGGTGAGATTGACAACCTCACTGTTAAGTTGGGGCAAAGTATTTTGATTGTGTTGTGCAGGTTCCACGTTGGCGCCGGAATCCCTGGTGTTGCGCCGCACTACACTCCTTCACCAACAACCTTCACGTGGCCTTCATCTCCTACTGGTTCGATAACCTTGGTTTCTTTCTGAGGGAAAACTTGCTGCTGTGCGCATCACACCTTTCTCTTGGGGTTCCCAACGGACGTGTGCATCACGCGCCATCAAGACTGTTTTTAGGCGCCGTTGCCGGGAAGATCAAGACACGCTGCAAGGGGAGTCTCTCACATCCAATCTCTTTACTTTGTTTATTGTCTTGCTTTACTTTATTTTATTTTCTGTCTTGTTTGCTTTCTTTATATCAAAAACACAAAAAAAATAGTTACTTGTTTTACTTTACTTAATTTGGTTTGCTTTACTTATTTCTATTATTGTTAAAATGAGTACTCCTGAGAACACTAAGTTCTGTGACTTCACTAGCACAAATAATAATGATTTCATATGCAGACCTATTGCTCCACCTGCTGCTACAGCAGAATTTTATGAAATTAAATCTGCTTTACTAAATCTTGTTATGAGAGAGCAATTTTCTGGTGTTAGTACTGATGATGCTGCTGCCCATCTTAATAATTTTGTTGAACTTTGTGAAATTCAAAAGTATAAGGATGTAGATGGGGACATTATAAAACTCAAATTGTTTCCTTTCTCCTTAAGAGGAAGAGCTAAAGATTGGTTGCTATCTTTGCCTAAGAATAGTATTGATTCATGGACTAAATGTAAAGATGCTTTCATTGGTAGATATTATCCTCCTGCTAAAATTATATCTTTGAGAAGTAGCATTATGAATTTTAAGCAATTGGATAATGAGCATGTTGCCCAAGCATGGGAAAGAATGAAATCTTTGGTAAAGAATTGCCCTACCCATGGACTAACTACTTGGATGATCATCCAAACCTTTTATGCAGGATTGAATTTTTTTCGAGGAACCTATTGGATTCAGCTATTGGAGGTACTTTTATGTCCATCACTTTGGGTGCCGCGACAAAGCTTCTTGATGATATGATGATCAACTACTCTGAATGGCACACTGAAAGGACTCCACAAGGTAAGAAGGTAAATTCTGTTGAAGAAACCTCCTCCTTGAGTGATAAGATTGATGTTATTATGTCTATGCTTGTTAATGGTAGATCTAATGTTGATCCTAATAATGTTCCTTTAGCTTCATTGGTTGCTCAAGAAGAGCAAGTTGATGTGAACTTCATTAAAAATAGTAATTTCAACAACAATGCTTATAGGAATAATTTTGGTAACAACTATAGGCCATATCCTTCTAATAATGGTAATGGCTACGGTAATTCTTATGGTAATTATTACAACAATAGTATAAGTGTACCCTCTGGTCTTGAAGTCATGCTTAAAGAATTTATTAGTACACAAACTGCTTTTAACAAATCTGTTGAAGAAAAGCTTGGTAAAATTAATGCTCTGGCTTCTAAGGTTGATAGTCTTGCTGCTGATGTTGATCTTTTAAAATTGAAAGTTATGCCTAATGAAGATAAAGATATTAAGTCATTTGCTACAGAAAACGCTATCAAAGTTCGAATTAATGACAATATTAGAATGATGGATGAATTGCATGCTAGGTGGGAAAGAGAAGAAAAACTTGCTAAAGAGAATAATGTAGTTAAAGTTTGGACAATTACCACCACTAGTAATGTTAATGCTTCACATGTTGCTAAACCTCCTACTATCAATGGTAAAATAATTGGTGTTGGCAATGTTTCTACTCCTAATACAAAGCGTGCAAAATTGCCTGAAACTGTTGAAACTGTTTGTGATAAAAGTGCTGAAATTTTTCAGAATATTGGGGACAATGATCCCATTGCTTTAGATCATAATGGTTTTGATTTTGATAATTGTCATATCTCTGAAGTTATTAAGTTATTGCAAAAACTTGCTAGAAGTCCTAATGCTAGTGCTATAAACTTGGCCTTTACAAAACATATTACGAATGCTCTCATTAAAGCTAGAGAAGAGAAACTAAAACTTGAAACTTCTATTCCTAGGAAGTTAGAAGATGGTTGGGAGCCCATCATTAAAATGAAGGTCAATGATTTTGATTGTAATGCTTTATGTGATCTTGGTGCAAGTATTTCTTTTATGCCTAAGAAACTCTATGATATGCTTGACTTGCCACCATTGAAATATTGTTATTTGGATGTTAATCTCGCTGATAATTCTATAAAGAAACCTTTGGGGAGGATTGATAATGTTCACATTACGGTTAACAATAACCTTGTCCCCGTTGATTTTGTTGTCTTCGATATTGAATGCAATGCATCTAGTCCTATTATTTTGGGAAGACCCTTTCTTCGAACTGTTGGTGCTATTATTGATATGAAGGAAGGGAATATTAAGTATCAGTTCCCTCTTAATAAAGGTATGGAACACTTCCATAGAAAGAGAATGAAGTTACCTTTTGATTCTATTATTAGAACCAATTATGATGTTGATGCTTCTTCCCTTGATAATACTTGATTTACACTTTCTGCGCCTAGCTGAAAGGCGTTAAAGAAAAGCGCTTATGGGAGACAACCCATTATTTTATTTCTGCAATTTTTGTTTTATATTTGAGTCAAGGTTCTTGTTACTACTGTAGCAATACCTTTGTATCTTTACTTTATTGCATTGTTGTGCCAAGTAAAGTCTTTGATAGTAAGGTTGATAGTAGATTTGGATTTCTGCGTAGAAACAGATTTCTAGCTGTCACGAATTTGAGTAGGTCTCTCTGTAGGAAACTCAGAAAAATCTGCGAAAATTCATGAGTGATCCTCAGATATGTACGCAACTTTCATTCAATTTGAGATTCTTCATCTGAGCATGTTAAGTGCCTCTAAAAAAATCGTATTTACGGGCTGTTCTGTTTTGACAGATTCTGCCTTTTATTTCACATTGCCTCTTTTACTGTGTTGAGTGGATTTCTTTGCTCCATTAACTTTCAGTAGCTTTGGGTAATGTCCAGAAGTGTTGGGAATGATTGTTTCCTCTCTGAACATGTGAATTTTTGATTATGCACTAACCCTCTAATGAGATTGTTTTGAGTTTGGTGTGGAGGAAGTTTTCAAGGATCAAGAGAGGAGGATGATATAATACGATCAAGAAGAGTGAAAAGTCTAAGCTTGGGGATGCCCCCGTGGATCATCCCTGCATATTTCAAGAAGACTCAAGATTCTAAGCTTGGGGATGCCCAAGGCACCCCCTTCTTCATCAATAACTTATCAGGTCACCTCTAGTGAAACTATATTTTTATTCCGTCACATCTTATGTGCTTTACTTGGAGCGTCTGTATGTTTTTATTTTTGTTTGTGTTAGAATAAATTCGGATCCTAGCATTCCTTGTGTGGGAGAGAGACACGCTCCGCTTGTTCATATGAACACAGGTGTTCTTAGCTTTACTTTTAATGTTCATGGCGAAGGTTGAACAGAAAATGCTTCATGTGGTAATTGGTATATTATCTTGAATAATTTGATACTTGGCAATTGTTTTGAGCTCTCAAATAGATCATGTTTAAGCTCTTGCATCATGTAGTTTGAACCTATTAGTGGAGAATTACTGTAGAGCTTGTTGAAATTTGGTTTGCTTGATTGGTCTCTCTAAAGTCTAGATATATTCTGGTAAAAGTGTTTGAACAACAAGGAAGACATTGTAGACTCTTATAATGCTTGCAATATGTTCTTATGTAAGTTTTGCTGTACCGGTTCATACTTGTGTTTGCTTCAAACAACCTTGCTAGCCAAAGCCTTGTACTGAGAGGGAATGCTTCTCGTGCATCCAAAACCTTGAGCCAAAACTTATGCCATTTGTGTCCACCATAACTACCTACTATGTGGTATTTCTCTGCCATTCCAAAGTAAATTGCTTGGGTGCTACCTTTAAAATTTCATTCCTTGTATTTGCAATATATAGCTCATGGGAAAGTAGCTTAAAAACTATTGTGGTAAAAAATATGTCGCTTATGTATCTTATTTCATATAAGTTGCTTGTTGAGCGGTAACCATGTATCTGGGGACGCCATCAACTGTTACACTTTTGTTGAATATCATGTGAGTTGCTATGCATGTTCGTCTTGTCTGAAGTAAGGGTGATTTGCCATGAGTTGAATGGTTTGAGTATGCATATTGTTAGAGAAGAACATTGGGCCGCCAACCAAAGTCATGTATCATGGTGGAAGTTTCAGCTTGGACATTACTCCTCAATCTCTTATGAAAATATTATCTGTTGTTGAATGCTTAAGCATTAAAGAGGAGTCCATTATCTGTTTTCTATGTTGTCCCGGTATGGATGTCCTCAAGTTGAGATTTATCAAAAACGAGAAATCAAATGCGATCTATCTCCTTGGACCTTTGTACAGGTGGCATAGAGGTACCCCTTTGTGACACTTGGTTGAAACATATGTAATGCAATGATAATCCATGGAAATCCGAGCTAATTAGGACAAGGTGCGAGCACTATCGATATTCGATGCATGAGGCTTGCAACTTATAGGATGTTTTATGCATAACACATATGAATTATTACTACCGTTGACAAAATTGTTTCCATGTTTTCAAAATAAAAGCTCTAGCACATGAGTAATCCCTGCTTCCCTCTGCGAAGGGCCTTTCTTTTACTTTATGTTGAGTCAGTTTACCTACTTCTTTCCATCTTAGAAGCAAACACTTGTGTCAACTGTGTGCATTGATTCCTACATACTTTCTTATTTGCACTCATCATATTACTTTATGTTGAAAATTATCCATGAGATATACATGTTGAAGTTGAAAGCAACTGCTGAAATTTATATCTTCCTTTGTGTTGCTTCAAAACCTTCTATTAAAAATTTATTGCTTTATGAGTCAACTCTTATGCAAGACTTATGATGCTTGTCTTGAAAGTTCTATTCATGAAAAGTCTTTGCTATATGATTCAGTTGTTTAGTCATTATATTTACCATTGCTTTGAATCACTTCATTCATCTCATATGCTTTACAATAGTATTGGTCAAGATTATGATAGTAGCACGTCACTTCAGAAATTATCCTTGTTATCGTTTACCTACTCGAGGGCGAGTAGGAACTAAGCTTGGGGATGCTTGATACGTCTCAAACGTATCTATAATGTCTTATGTTCCATGCTAGTTTTATGACAATACTCACATGTTTTATATACACTTTATATCATTTTGATGCATTTTCCGGCACTAACCTATTAACAAGATGCCGAAGCGCCAGTTCCTGTTTTCTGTTGTTTTTGGTTTCAGAAATCCTACACAGGAAATATTCTCAGAATTGGACGAAACAAAAGCCCACGGTCTTATTTTCCACGGAGCCTTCCAGAAATCCGAAGAGGAGACGAAGAGGGGCGACAAGGCGGCCACACCCTAGGGGGGTGCGGCCCCACCCTTGGCCGCGCCGCCCTATGGGGTGGGCCCCTCGAGCGTCCCCCGACTCTGCCCCTTCGCCTATATATTCTCTCCGTCGCGAAAACCCTAGTACCGAGAGCCACGATACGAGAAAAGTTCCAGAGACGTCGCCCCCGCCAATCCCATCTCGGGGGATTTAGGAGATCGCCTCCGGCACCCTGCCGGAGAGGGGAATCATCACCAGAGGGTTTTACATCACCATGCCCGCCTCCGGACTGATGCGTGAGTAGTTCATCCTTGGACTATGGGTCCATAGCAGTAGCTAGATGGTTGTGTTCTCCTCTTGTGCTATCATGTTTAGATCTTGTGAGCTGCCTATCATGATCAAGATCATCTATTTGTAATGCTACATGTTGTGTTTGTTGGGATCCGATGAATATGGAATACTATGTCAAGTTGATTATTGATCTATCATATATGTGTTGTTTATGATCTTGCATGCTCTCCTTTGCTAGTAGAGGCTCTGGCCAAGTTGATACTTGTAACTCCAAGAGGGAGTATTTATGCTCGATAGTGGGTTCATGCCTCCATTGAATCTGGGACAGTGATAGAAATTTCTAAGGTTATGGATGTGCTGTTGCCACTAGGGATAAAACATCAATGATTTGTCTAAGGATATGTGTATTGTTTACATTACGCACAATACTTAATGCAATTGTCTGTTGTTTGCAACTTAATACTGGAAGGGGTGCGGATGCTAACCCGAAGGTGGACTTTTTAGGCATAGATGCATGCTGGATAGCGGTCTATGTTCTTTGTCGTAATGCCCTAAGTAAATCTCATAGTAGTCATCATGATATGTATGTGCATTGCTATGCTCTCTCTATTTGTTAATTGCCCAACTGTAATTTATTCACCCAACATGCTATTTATCTTATTGGAGAGACACCACTAGTGAACTGTGGACCTCGGTCCATTCTTTTACATCTGAAATACAATCTACTGCAATCATTGTTCTCTGCTGTTCTTTGCAAACAAACATCATTCTCCACACCATAGATATTCCTTTGTTTATAGCAAGCCGGTGAGATTGACAACCTCACTGTTAAGTTGGGGCAAAGTATTTTGATTGTGTTGTGCAGGTTCCACGTTGGCGCCGGAATCCCTGGTATTGCGCCGCACTACACTCCTTCACCAACAACCTTCACGTGGCCTTCATCTCCTACTGGTTCGATAACCTTGGTTTCTTTCTGAGGGAAAACTTGCAGCTGTGCGCATCACACCTTCCTCTTGGGGTTCCCAACGGACGTGTGCATCACGCGCCATCAGGAAGCGATAGACCGCGCTCAACCCAAGCTTTGGTCATGACTCTCTCGTCCATATCAGGCTTGGGGACGTCGGAGTCGCGCATGAAACTCCAATTGGTGGAGATCATGCCCTCGTTCTGGAGCTCCCTAAGCTCCGCATCGGTAGTTTCACATGGCCACCATTGACCCCTCTCGCCTTCACGGATCCGGGCCTTGGAGGCTTTCTTGTTTTCCGCTTCCTGTACCTTGGCTGCCATCCTGGCCTGTCCCTCGAGTTCTTCTTGGAATTCTTGGGGAGTAGGGATCCGGCCTAGTGCAGTGCTGGAAGAGGTGGAGAATGGATGAGCTAACCTGATGTCGGAAACAAATGGTGGCAAGAATGCAATGGGATCCGGGCAGATTGGTTCTAATGTGCTGGGTTCCGGGCTATTCGGAGAACTACCAGTACAGTTTGGTGAACCATGTGACATGCTTCCGGCTGCACCCATGCAAAGCTAATTTGAGTAACCAGATCTACGCTAAGTCTTCTTCTACAAGGCCGGCGCACGTACCGTTGATGGCGCGGTGGTCCAACGAGGTTTCGGTGAAGAAGAGGTCGCCGGACTTGGAGCAAACCTCGCTTTTTGACCACGAATCGGCGGCGGGAAAGATTTCCCGGTCAACCGTGGTGATCTTGGCGTGAAGGGAGGCTCGGAGTGGCGGCGCGCGAAGCTTTCCGCGGAGCGGCTTGCCGGAGTTGAGATCGGACTGGCGGCGCGGCGCAAGGAAGAAGATGAAGTGGGTAAGGAGGTGAAAGAATGAGAAAGTTACCGCGTGTGGGGGTATTTATAGACCTCGCGCGGAGATTCGTGTTTCGGATCCGACGGTGGAAACTGAACGGTCACACCATTGGATGCGTGACACGTATCTTACGTTAAAAACGGTGAAACGACGCGGAGGTAACTTGACTGCGCGCTCCTGAAATTTCCGGCTATAGATTCGCATCTCCGAAAATTTTGCGTGGGAAAAGAGGAGGTTGTGCGCGGGAAAGGTGGATCATCTGTTACATTGCCGTTACTGAAGAAAAGAAGATTTCCGAGAAGGTGACATCAGAAACGAGAAAGGTTTTGGAGCTCTTCAAGATTCTCTTCGGATCCGATTTGATTGAAGCCGGAGGAATGATGAATCTCGGAGAATTTCGGGGGCTACTGTTGTGGATATTTTATGGGTGTATCAACGGCATGGCCTAGATCCGGCAAGCCCGGGTGGCCCATAGATGGTGATGTGGCATGTGGCCCATCGGGCGGCCGAGTTGCTGTAGATCCTGAAGGATGAAGTCCAGCCCAGGAACAGGAAGCCGGATCCCAATCGACCTACGAAGGAGGCCGGATCCGTGAAGGCCCATGAAGTATCCGGATCCAGCACGGTCCAGATGGAAGGCGGATCCTTGACGTACACGGCAAGATATTGTACCGTAGTTAGGCAATTTGTACTCCGGCTAGGAATCTCCATGTAAACCCTAGATCAGTGCGCCTTTATAAGCCGGATCCCGGGAGCTCTAGAGGCACAACCACAACCATTGTAACAACGCGAAAGCGCCCAGATAATTCCAGACAAGCAGCAGTAGGCCCTGTCATCGAGCAGGTGTTCTGAAGCTGGGTAAATCGCGTACCACCGTCCCGTGTGCACTCCGCCCTATGGCCCCTACTTCTTCTCCCCCTCGTGAGGATCCCTCCTCCGAGGCACCGTCGAATAGGCAACGACAATACTGCAAATGCTCCTTCAGACCACAGAAAAATCCATTGTGATCAAACTCAACAGTAAACCTATCTGGATTATCTGCAGAATTCAGGTCAAGTGTTAAAATTCAGTTAACAATGCACTGTCAAAATTCAGTTAAAAATCAAGTGTTAAAATTCAGTTAACTTGTGCAGCTTCGATTTGGACCTAAACTTCATAAAACGAGATGGATTAGTGCTATATTGTTACAAACACAATACCAGCAATGGGGTAGATGCATTCATCTGAGCTGAATCGACTTGTTCATCATAAAAAATCGGAGCTTTTCCAATCAAAATTTTCTGGAGCCAAACATGAACACCTACCATCTCGACCAAAACCTTCCCCAAACCTACCCCTAAGCACTACAACGACGTTTTCGACTAATTTTGCGCAGCTAATCGTCCACACATAGGCTAGATCGGCCCCACGAAAATCCATGGCCGTCGAGGAGAAACGCAGAGAAGAAGAGGAGAAACAGAAAACGAGGACGACCACGACACGTACCATACTGCGGAGGTTCCTCGCGCCACTCTCGCCGGCGTGGACCGTCTGCCATGTCCGCCGCCGCCGCTCACGAACTTGCCTGCATCATCGCCACCCACGACGAAGAGAAAGGAAGGCAACGTCCTGTTTCGTGATTTCAGCGGTGGTTATACAGAGAGGTGGGAGGACCTCCTGTTTGTAATTATCCTATTTCTTCAATGTTGCTATGCAAACCCTCCTCTCCCGCCTCCAAACTGCCACGTGTCGCCACCACATTTAATTGTATGAGTTGTGCACATGTTTGACAAGTTCTTGTATGAGTGGAACACGTTTTGGAAGAAGTTGTATGAAAATGCACATAGAGTGCATGTTGTTGTACTTGTGGTGCAATAACCTCTAAACCAAACACACCCATAGTATCATCCAATTATTGCCAACAATTATTTGCCATGTCCCATGTCTCTGCACAAATGGTGTACCTCTGGACATTCATGGGCAAAGCCACACTCTGCACGCGATAGTACGCCACCGTCCATGTCCATTGCGCCTGCATCTTTCTCCGTTGGGCCCTCGCCTTCATCCCCCGACTCCTGAGATTCCAATCCAAAAATCCATACATGATTGTGGCAAGATCGGCGAATGCGCGACCGGCAGCTAGATATAATACCACCATCATGGACATGGAGCAGTCAAGTCGCCCCTACTGTTCTGGGTCTCAGATGTCACGTCTAATGTTAGGTAGAAGCCCCAGGGAGCTTGTGACACATGGATCCCAAGGACAATAATAGAATAGTTTTTCATCCATGAAAATGATCAGTCGAGACAGATCAGACTAGAGCGTCTGTCAAACCGATGCTTGAGCGAGGGTGCAGATGGAAGATCAGACGCCAAAACGACTGATACGAGCATGATGAATCATATCATCAAGGAATGGTTGCGGGGGAACACTGAGCTCGACGTCTGTTTTCTTCTTCTAAAAAAATGGCATTATTGCGGATCATTCATCAGTGTATCTTCTTTGTGTCTGTCAAAAAGGTTCGACGTTTGTTATGTTTCGTAGGGCACAGTGAGTAGATAAGGAGTGTGTTCCTCAACGCAATGAGCTGCGAGGCCACATGCATGGGCATCCTGAAGCCACAGGACTTCTATCTTCTCTGATGTGCATGCACATGTATATGCACGAGTCGTTGACCTGAATCTGCTCGTAGGCCCTGATCGAGCACACATCGTCTCAATAATCGAGAGTAGATAAATAACTTTTATTTTTAAAACAACGCAAAACATTTGCAATGAAAAGTTTTAAAGGTCTTAAAAACCAAGCCTTAACAAAAAAAAAGTCAAGCCCAAAATAATACACTACTGTCGTAGCATTACAAATACTGAAGACTTTAGTCCTGGCTAGGCTGCATAGGGCTATTTCATTTATTTTTAAGTAAGAACACATATATTAATAAAAACAGCAGATCGCCTCGTTAAAAACCTTTCAGTCCCCTTAGGTACCCTGGTAAGGAAAAGAGCGCGTAAGAAACCTGCTGCTCGGAGATTACATAGTGTTCATACAATCTAAGGTGGTCAGATCCTGAACGCAGTCAGGAGCTGAATCACGCAAACAACCAGAAAACCCAGATTTGCCTAACTGAGCTAGGACATGCGCTACTCCATTACAACTTCGCTCTATTTTTAAGATAACAATATCCCAGTAAATCTTCAGAAGTTCCCGCGCCTCCAAAGTATCCACCCAGCTAGTGGATCGAACCTGGCATGTGTGTGTTATCGCATGTACAGCATTGTAGCAGTCCGACTCCAGCATCGCAGGCCACCGGCGAATAGAAATCAGTTGGCGGAAACCTTCAACACATGCAATGACCACGGCCTCCTCTGCACTCCCACACAGCGGAAAGGACTTCCATTCAGCGAGTAGAGGATGGCCGTTATGGTCCCTGATAATAATACCGACTCCCGCATTCTTGGTCGTAGGGTCCCAGCCAGCATCGACATTAGCCTTAACAGTACCAGCAGATGGAAGAGACCACCTCGCAGCTTTAATCATCTCCTCACCTCCATTCCCAGTGAATGATTGATGATAATTGACTAAGTATGGGAAAGAGGCGAAGACAGAGGCCTTCCCATCACCATGAACAATGTTGTTCCTATGATGCCAAGCACGCTAAAGTAAGAAGATGATCTTTGGCCTCTGATCCTTTGGAGCATTACCAAGAAGTGTGATAACCCACAAGTATAGGGGATCGCAACAGTCTTCGAGGGAAGTAAAACCCAAATTTATTGATTCGACACAAGGGGAGACAAAGAATACTTATAAGCCTTAACAACTGAGTTGTCAATTCAGTTGCACCTGGAAAAGCACTAGTAACAGGGGTGATGTGAAAGCAGCAGTAATATGAGAGCAATAGTAACAGTAACACAACAGCAGTAGCAGTAACACAGAGGCAATGGCACCAGAAAATAGTTGATACTACTTCTAATGGCATATATGACCGAGTGAGTATTTGATGATGAAAGATGGACCGGGGTTTCCACCTATCTACACTAGTGGTAACTCTCCAATAAGAAGTGTTGGGTGAACAAATTACAGTTGGGAATTGACATAATTATTATAGCATTAAGACAGAACATCAAGTTTATTAATCATATAGGCATGTTTTCCATATATAGTCATACGTGCTCGCAATGAGAAACTTGCATAACATCTTTTGTCCTACCAGCCCGTTTGCAGCGGGGCCTCAAGGGAATCTACTGGTAATTAAGGTACTCCTTTTAATAGAGCACCGGAGCAAAGCATTAACACTTGGTGAAAACATGTGATCCTCATATCTAAGCCATCCCCTCCAGTTATCCCAGTTGTTGTCACTCTGGGGCCGCGGGTTCCGAACATAGACATGTGCAAACAACTTGTAGATACAATCTAAGCAATAATTATAGAGCTTAAATCTAAGATCATGCCACTCGTGCACTAGTGACAAGCATTAAACACAACAAGATTGCAGCAACAATAACTTCACAAACTTTATAGATAGACTGATCATAATGTAACAATTCATCGGATCCCAACAAACACAACACCGATTACATCAGATGAATCTCAATCATGTAAAGCAGCTCATGAGATCATTGTATTGAAGTACATGGGAGAGAGAGTACCAACTAGCTACTGCTAGAACCCGTAGTCCATGGGGGAACTACTCACGGAGCATGATGGGGGCGGTGGCGTCGATGAAGAAGGCTCCGGGGGTCAATCCCCGTCCCGGCAGGGTGCCGAAACAGGAACTTCTGACCCCCGAAACTAGGTTTCGCGATGGCGGCGGCGCTCTGGGAGTCTTTCTGGAGTATGATAGATATATCTCGGGTTTTCGCGTCGTGGGGGAACAAATAGGCAAAGGGGCGATGTTGGTGGAGTCCCGAGGTGGGCTCCCCACACGCCGGCGCGCCTGTGGGCCCGGCCGCGCGGCTGCATGGGGAGGAGGGCGTGGGCCTCCCCCGGGCTTGCCCTTCTGGCTCCGTGTGTCCCTCGGAAAAATAGGAGGTTTGGCTTTTGTTTCGTCGAATTCCGAGAATATTGCCCGAACAGCTTTTCTGGAACCAAAAATAGCAGAAAACAGGAACTGGCACTGTGGCATCTTGTTAATAGGTTAGTCCCAGAAAATGTATAATAATGATATATAATGCATATAAAACATGTGACAATGATACATAAAACAAGCATGAAACATCAGAAATTATAGATACGTTGGAGACGTATCAAGCATCCCCAAGCTTAGTTCCTACTCGCCCTCGAGTAGGTAAACGATAAAAAGAATAATTTCTGAAGTGACATGCTACCATCATAATCTTGATCAATGCTATTGTAAAGCATATGAGATGAATGAAGTGACTCAAAGCAATGATCTATAGTTTGCTAACAAAAAGATAATGACTAAACAACTAGAATCATATAGCAAAAACTTTTCATGAATAGTACTTTCAAGACAAGCATCAAAATGTTTTGCATAAGAGTTAACTCATAAAGCAATAGATTCTTAATAAAAGGTCTTGAAGCAACACAAAGGAAGATTTAAGTATCACAATTGCCTTCTACTTTTAACATGTATATCTCATGGATAATTGTCAACACAAAGTAATATAATAAGTGCAACAAGCAAGCATGTAAGAATCAATGCACATAGTTGACACAAGTGTTTGCTTCTAAGATAGAAAGAAGTAGGTAAACTGACTCAACATAAAGTAAAAGAAGGTCCCTTCGCAGAGGGAAGCAGGGATTAAATCATGTGCTAGAGCTTTTCAAGTTTTGAAATCATAAAGAGAGCATAAAAATAAAGTTTTGAGAGGTGTTTGTTATTGTAACGAATGATAGTGGGCACTCTAACCCCCTTGTCAAACAGACTTTCAAAGAGCTGCTCACATAGTAGGCAGTTATGGTGGACACAAATGGCATAGGTTTTGGCTCAAGGTTTTGGATGCACGAGAAGCATTCCCTCTCAGTACAAGGCTTTGGCTAGCAAGTTTGAAGCAAACACAAGTATAAACTGGTGATGACCCACAAGTATAGGGGGTGTATCGTAGTATTTTCGATAAATAAGAGTGTCGAACCCAACGAGGAGCAGAAGGTGTTGACAAGCAGTTTCGATGAAGGATTCACTGTAAATGCTCACAGACAAGTGTTCAGGGGGTTTTGATGTAGCAGATGAATAAAGTACGAGTAAGTATATTGCGAGAGAAATAATTGCAGCGAGTGGCCCAATCCTTTTTAGCACAAAGGACAAGCTGGTTTGTTTACTTATAATGACCAAACGTTCTTGAGGACACACGGGAATTTAGTCTAGTGCTTTCGCTTCATATAGCTGATTAATCTTCATTGTTTTGATAAGTGTTGTGTGGGTGAACCTATGCTAATGCACCGCCCTTCCTAGGACTAATACATACTTGTGATTATACCCCTTGCAAGAATCCGCAACTACAAGAAAGTAATTAAGATAAATCTAACCACAACCTTAAACTCTGAGATCCTGCTATCCCTCCTGCATCGATATACCAACGGGGGTTTAGGTTTCTGTCACTCCGCCAACCCCGCAATTAGCAAACGAGTACAAGATGTATTCCCCTAGGCCCATAAAGGTGAAGTATCATGTAGTCGATGTTCACATGACACCACTAGAAGAATAACACCACAACTTAAATATCATAACATTGAATATTACCCAACATAATTCACTACTAACATTTAGACTTCACCCATGTCCTCAAGACCTAAACGAACTACTCACGAGACATCATATGGAACATGATCAGAGGTGATATGATGATGAATAACAATCTGAACATAAACCTTGGTTCGATGGTTTCACTCAATAGCATCAATAACAAGTAGAAATCAATACCGGGAGAGTTTCCCCTATCAAACAATCAAGATCCAACCATAATTGTTACAGCGGTGACGATGTGCAGCGGTGGAGATGACGGTGATGATGATGAAGATGATGGTGATGATGATCCCAATGATGTCCAGCTCGATGACGGTGACGATGGCGTCGATTTCCCCCTCTGGGAGGGAATTTCCCCGGCAGATTTCAGCCTGCCGGAGAGCTCTTTTCTCTCTGGTGTTTTCCGCCCCGCAGAGGCGGCTGTGACTCTTCGCGACTATCCCCTAGAGCTTAGGTTTTCGGGATGAAGAAGTACGCGAAGGAGAGGAGGCCAGAAGGGGCAGTGGGCCCCCTCCCCACATGGCGGCGCGGCCAGGCATGGGCCCGCGCCGGCCTATGGGGGGGCCATGGTGGTCCTCCTCGGCTCCTCCTTTTGGCTACCTTCATCTTCTGGAGAAATAGGATTTTCAGTATAATTTCCGTTAATTGTTGATCTTCTGAAATATTGCATTCTGACGGCGCTTTTTTTCCAGCAGAATCCTGACTCCGGTGCGCGATTCTCCAACAATCATAAAACATGCAAAATAGATGAAATAACATAAGTATCACCTCTAAATATGAAATATATCAATGAATAACAGTAAATTATGATATAAAATAGTGATGCAAATTGGACGTATCAACTCCCCCCAAGCTTAGACTTCGCTTGTCCCCAAGCGAAACTGAACTCGGTAAACAAGACCACATGTTTATGGGGTGAAGAGTCGATAAACCAAATACGAACAAGAAGCATAATATTAATTCACACAAGACATTCTAGTGAACAACTTCCTCATATAATTCAACTTGAAACAAGTAGAAGGTAATCACAAATAAAGGTGCATAATAAATCATAGTTGGTGATGGCAAACTTCGTTCTTGGTCAGAGAACAATTAACAGATTGTACTTATCTATCGAGCAGCGCTCTTATGTTAAAGCTTATATGGCACAACTTGCATATTCAATCATAATAATCTCCTCATAATCATTGATAACTTTCAAAGATATATTCATTCAGATAAAACTTGTACTAAACAAGGAAGAATAAAAGGCATGATGAAGCAGATCACAATATAAATGATTTGATCACAACAACTCAAATGCTTGCTTAAGATGGAGGGAAATAGGTTTACTGACTCAACATAAAGTAAAAGACAGGCCCTTCGCAGAGGCAAGCAGGGATTAAATCATGTGCTAGAGCTTTTTCAGTTTTGAAATCATATAAAGAGCATAAAAGTAAAGTTTTGAGAGGTGTTTGTTGTTGTCAACGAATGGTAGTGGGTACTCTAACCCCCTTTCCAGAAAAACTCTCGAAGAGCGGCTCCCATAAAGTTTTATTTTTGGTTGACACTCCTTCCAACCTTTGCTTTCACAAACCATGGCTAACCGAATCCTCGGGTGCCTCCAATCATTCTCATACCATGAAGGAGTGTCTTTTTATTTCAGTTTTATTTAGATGACACTCCTCCCCACCTTTGCTTTCTCAAGCCATGGCTAACCGAATCCTCGGGTGCCGTCCAACAATCACATACCATGGAGGAGTGTCTATTTGTAAAATTATGAAGGTTAATTAATTGGGGCTGGGAACCCCATTGCCAGCTCTTTTTGAAAAGTTATTGGATAAGTGGAGGAAGCCACTAGTCCATCGGTGAAAGTTTCCCAACAAGATTGAAAGATAAAACACCACATACTTCCTCATGAGCTATAAAACATTGACACAAATAAGAGGTAATAACTTTTGAATTGTTTAAAGGTAGCACACGAAGTATTTACTTGGGATGGCAGGTAATACCATGTAATAAGTAGTTATGGTGGACACAAATGGCATAGGTTTGGGTTAAAGTTTGGATGCACGAGAAGCATTCCCTCTCAGTACAGGTCTTTGGCTAGCAAGGTTGATTAGCAAGCATAAGAGTTGAGGGAAACAAACAAATATACATGTGATAGAAACAATCATGCATCTTCCTTGTAAGCACAAACAATTTTAACTTCAGAATAATAAGCTAAGAGCTAACAAGAAAGAAAGACAATGAAACAACTACATGTATTTCTCTTTTCTACTTAAACCTCAAAGTGTTGTTGCTATGGACCAATGCTAAGTTTGCCAAAACCAAATAGATTTACTCAATGCTCCCAAAGTGATACCAATACTAATAACAAGATCAATCATATAACAGAGATTGCAAACTAAAATAAGATGTGCAATATGTAAATGAAAAGACATCTCATTAATATTCCATAACGATAACTCACACCAAGGGATACATAGACAACCAACTAAAGGAGAGATACTTCCACACCGCAACCCATCTTATATGATAACTTCCCTACTCATGATATGACACTACTTGATAATAAAAGGTAAAAGATAGTGATGATGTGATACCACGGCACTCCCCCAAGCTTGGAACAAACCAAGGGGATGCCAATACCGATGATGAATTACTCCTTCGGCGGTGGTGGTGATGATGGGACAACCTCGATGGGAGTGAGGAACCGCTCTAGCATTCTTCGAAGTCGATGATTCTCCTCCTGAAGTATCTCCACTTCCCTTCTCAGAGCACGGTATTGATCACAAAACTCATCGGTAACCCGCAAAGCTTCTTCCAAAATAGGGAAAGAGTCGAGGCTAGGAGCAGGTGGTAAGGGTCCCTGCAAGTTATGAGAAAAAGAACGTCGAGTGTCAACAGATCCCACCAAGATTTGCTTGCTCCCAACAGCTTGTTGCTCTCGTTTTAACGACATCTTCTTCACTTCTTCCTTCGAAAGCCCCTTGCCCTTGTTGTTGGAGGCCATGGTGCTTCTAGATCAAAGTAAGATCCTGGCAGAAAACAGCTCGAAACAAAACACGTCGAGAAAACGATATACGGACCTCCAGGGGTCCGGGGGATTATATAGAATAATTTTTTGCGACAAAAGGAAAGTACCAGGTCGAACCAGAGTCGGAGAGGGGCCACGAGGGGCGCTCCTCATAGGGTGGCGCGGCCAGACTGGGGCCCGCACCGGCCTATGGGGGCACGCCCTCGTGCGTCTCCTCCACTCCGTTTCGATCTCGTAATTTTTCATATTTTCCAAAAACGGCAAAAACATTGTTCGGAAAGTAAAACGTGAACTTTTTATTACCAATACTGTTACCTATTCAAAGTCGAACTCTGCCGGACTGTCAATTTGACCTTTGATGAAAGCTTCCGGAGTTACGACTCGAATAACATCAACATCTTCATTATAAGAATCTCCAGAGATATAATGCTTGAGTCTTTGTCCATTCACCACTTGTGTGGCATCGCCTTGGAGAGAGCTAATTTTAATTGCTCCTGAACGATACACCTCCACAATGACATATGGTCCTTCCCAATTTGAGAGTAATTTCCCTGCAAAAAATCTGAGACGAGACCGATACAATAGGACTTTATCCCCAGCATTAAATTCTCTTTTGATAATTCTTCTATCGTGCCATTTCTTAACTTTCTCTTTAAAGAGTTTAGCATTTTCATAAGCTTCGCTTCTCCATTCATCTAGAGAACTCAATTGTAGCAATCTCTTCTTACCGGCAAGTTTAGGATCTTTATTTAGTTCTCTTACAGCCCAATAAGCTTTGTGCTCTAGTTCTAAAGGTAAATGACAAGCTTTCCCATAAACCATTTTATAAGGTGACATACCCATGTGATTTTTATAAGCAGTTCTATAAGCCCATAGTGCTTCCTTCAATTTACTAGCCCAATTCTTTATAGATTTATTAACAGTCTTTTGCAAGATAGATTTAATCTCTCTATTTGATAATTCTACTTGCCCACTAGTTTGAGGATGATAAGCAGAAGCAATCCTATGATTAATACCATATTTAGCAAGAGTTTTTCTAAAACCACCATGAATAAAATGAGAACCTCCATCCGTCATAAGATATCTAGGAACTCCAAATCTAGGAAAAATAATATCTAAAAGCATTCTTAAAGAGGTCTCACCATTAACACTTTTTGTGGGTATGGCTTCCACCCATTTAGTAACATAATCAACAGCAACAAGTATATGAGTGTTACCTTCTGAAGAAGGGAAAGGTCCCATGAAGTCAAATCCCCAACAATCGAATGGTTCAATAACAAGAGTACAATTCATAGGCATTTCATTGCGTCTCGAGATATTACCAACCCTTTGACATTCTTCACAAGATAAAATAAACCTTCTTGCATCTTTGAAGAGAGTCGGCCAATAAAAACCTGATTATAGAACCTTTTGCGCGGTTCTATCTCCGGCGTGATGTCCTCCATAAGCACTACCATGACATTTACTCAATATCTCTTGTTGTTCGTATTCGGGAACACATCTTCGCAGAATACCATCCACTCCTTCTCTATATAAGTGTGAGTCATCCCAAAAATAATGCCTCAATTCATAAAAGAATTTCCTCCTTTGTTGGGCTGAAAAGGTTGGAGGCAAGTACTTGGAAACAATAAAGTTAGCATAATCAGCATACCAAGGACTGTCTCGCGAGCTCACCTTTATTACAGCCAATTGTTCATTTGGAAAACTATCATTAACAGGAACAGGATCATAAGCAATATTTTCCAATCTAGACAAGTTATCAGCAACAGGATTATCAGCACCCTTCCTATCTATAATATGCAAATCAAATTCTTGCAACAGAAGCACCCATCTAATAAGCCTTGGCTTAGCATCTTTCTTTTGCATAAGGTATCTAATTGCAGCATGATCAGTATGAATTGTAACTTTTGAATCAACATTATAGGATCTAAACTTGTCACAAGCAAAGATTACAGCTAACAATTCTTTTTCAGTTGTAGCATAATTTCTTTGAGCAGCATCAAGAGTTTTACTAGCATAATGAATAACATTCAATTTTTTATCTACTCGCTGTCCAAGAACAGCGCCTACAGCAAAATCACTAGCATCACACATAATTTCAAAAGGTAAGTTTCAATCAGGAGGTTCGACTATAGGAGCAGTTGTTAAGGCTTTCTTTAGAGTTTCAAAAGCTTCCTTACAATCATCATCAAAAACAAAAGGTACATCTTTTTGAAGAAGATTAGTAAGAGGTTTTGAAATCTTGGAGAAATCTTTAATGAATCTCCTATAAAACCCAGCATGACCAAGAACACTACGAATACCTTTAACATCCCTAGGATAGGGCATCTTCTCAATTGCTTCAACTTTAGCTCTATCGACTTCAATACCACTCTCGAAAATTTTATGTCCCAATACAATTCCTTCATTGACCATAAAGTGGTATTTCTCCCAATTAAGAACAAGGTTAGTTTCTTCACATCTCTGCAAAACTTTATCAAGGTTTCGCAAGCAATTATCAAAAGAATTCCCATAGACAGAAAAATCATCCATGAATACCTCTACAATATTCTCGCAAAAGCCATGAAAAATAGCAGACATGCATCTTTGAAAAGTAGCAGGAGCATTACATAAACCAAAAGGCATACGTCTATAAGCATAAGTTCCATAGGGACAAGTGAAAGTGGTTTTCTCTTGATCCTTAGTTTTAACAGCAATTTGTGAAAACCCAAAATAACCATCAAGAAAGCAAAAATGAGTATTTTTAGATAACCTTTCTAACATTTGATCAATAAAAGGTAAAGCGTAATGATCTTTCTTAGTAACCTTATTAACTTTTCGATAATCAATGCACATTCTATATCCTACAACTACTCTTTGAGGGATGAGCTCATCATTATCATTAGGTACAACAGTCATTCCTCCTTTTTTAGGGACACAATGCACAGGAATAACCCATCTACAATCAGCAATATGATATATAATACCAGCTTCAAGAATTTTTAATACCTCATTCCTTACCACATCCTTCATTTTAGGAATTAGACGACGATGATGTTCAACAACAGGCTGTGCATCATCTTCCATATTAATGGCATGCTGGCAAATAGAGGGAGAAATCCCCTTCAAGTCATCAAGAGTGTAGCCAATAGCTCCTCGGTGTTTCTTCAATATTTCCAATAACCTTTCTTCTTCAATCTCTGAAAGCTTAGAACTAATAATAACAGGATATATTTTCTTATCATCTATATGAGCATATTTAAGATTATCAGGCAATGGTTTTAAATCAAAAACAGGATCTTCCTTTGGTGGTAGTGTTGTTCCTAGATCTTCTACCGGCAAATCGTGTTTAAGAATAGGTTGACGAAGGAAAATTTCATCAAGCTCATCTCTTTCTTCCCTAAAAACTTCACTCTCACTATTCTCCAAATGTTGCAGCAAAGGATTATTAGGAGCAAGAGCAATAGATGCACACTGTTCAATTCTAAAATCATTATTAGGCAAATCAGCTTTATAAGGAGTTTTGGCAAATTTAGAGAAATTAAACTCATAAGATTCACCAGAAAATTTAGTCACAATTTTCTCTTTCTTGCAATCTATAACAGCTCCACATGTATTTAGAAAAGGTCTACCGAAAATGATAGGACAATGCTTACTAGCAGCAGAACCAAGTACTAAAAAGTCAGCAGGATATTTAATCTTACCACATAGAACTTCCACACCTCGAGCAATACCAATTGGAGAGATAGTTTCTCTATTAGCTAGCCGAATAACTAGATCAATATCTTCAAGTTCACAAGAACCAATTTCGTGCATGATCTCCGTGTAAAGCTCATAAGGAATAGCGCTAATACTTGCACCAATATCGCATAAACCATAATAGCAATGATCACCAATTCTAACAGATAGCATAGGAACACTAGTTTTTCTAGACTTATTAGGATGTGAAACAATATTAGAAGCATGTTCACAGAAAATAATATGACCATCTTCCACATTTTCAGTCACAAGATCTTTAACTATTGCAATAGCAGGTTCAACTTTTATTTGCTCTTCAGGTTCTATAGGTTTCTTTGCACTTTTATTAACCGCACTATTTATAACAGAATACTCCTTCATTTTAGCAGGGAAAGGAGTTTTTTCAATATAAGCTTCAGGAAGAACATGATCAACAGTTTCAATTACAACACATTTATTTATAGATGAATCAATTTTATCTTTATACGGTTCATGATACTTATCAAAATTCTTCTTAGGCAATTCATAATGAGAGGCAAAAGCTTTATAAAGATTTGCAACGACTTGAGAATCAAGACCATAAGTAGCACTCATATTACGAAATTTATCAGTATCCATAAAAGCTTCAATGCATTTATAATCATAATTTATACCTGACTCTCTATCTTTGTCGTTCTCCCATCCTTCAGTATTCTCCTGGATCCGATCAAGAAGGTCCCTTTTAAACTCTTCTTTGTTGCGTGTAAATGATCCAGAACAAGAAGTATCCAGCAAGGTCTTATCTTGAAAAGAAAGTCTTGCATAGAAATTATCAATGATAATATTACCAGGAAGCTCATGAATGGGGCATTTGAGCATTAAAGACTTCAATCTCCCCCACGCTTGGGCAATACTCTCTCCATCATGTGGCTAGAAATTATATATGCGGTTCCGGTCTTTGTGAATTTCACTTGGAGGATAGAATTTAGAATAAAATAGAGGAACAATATCATTCCAATCAAGAGAATCCCCATTATTCAGTAATTTATACCAATGCGCCGCTTTACCAGACAGCGATATAGAGAATAGTTTCTTCCTAACTTCATCCATAGCAATACCTGCACACTTGAATAAACCGCATAATTCATGTAAGAACAGTAAATGATCACCAGGATGGACAGTTCCATCCCCTTCATAGCGGTTATCCACAACAAGTTCAATAATTTTCATAGGTATTTTGTATGGAACCTCTTTCTCACCTGGCGCCTCATCCACTACCTTTGCAGTAGTAGTAGATTTCCCAAATAAAAATTCAAGAGAAGATCTCTCCATAATGAATTATAGCAGCAGTCAGAAATAAAATCAGCACGAACAGTAAAAGTTTCCCTTACCAATTCCACTTACCAATAGCGCTTCACTCCCCTGCAACGGCGCCAGAAAATAGTCTTGATGACCCACAAGTATAGGGGGTGTATCGTAGTATTTTTGATAAATAAGAGTGTCGAACCCAACGAGGCGCAGAAGGTGTTGACAAGCAGTTTCGATGAAGGATTCACTGTAAATGCTCACAGACAAGTGTTCAGGGGGTTTTGATGTAGCAGATGAATAAAGTACGAGTAAGTAAATTGCGAGAGAAATAATTGCAGCGAGTGGCCCAATCCTTTTTACCACAAAGGACAAGCCGGTTTGTTTACTTATCATGACCAAACGTTCTTGAGGACACACGGGAATTTAGTCTAGTGCTTTCGCTTCATATAGCTGATTAATCTTCATTGTTTTGATAAGTGTTGTGTGGGTGAACCTATGCTAATGCACCGACCTTCCTAGGACTAATACATACTTGTGATTATACCCCTTGCAAGCATCCGCAACTACAAGAAAGTAATTAAGATAAATCTAACCACAGCCTTAAACTCTGAGATCCTGCTATCCCTCCTGCATCGATATACCAACAGGGGTTTAGGTTTCTGTCACTCCGGCAACCCCGCAATTAGCAAACGAGTACAAGATGTGTTCCCCTAGGCCCATAAAGGTGAAGTATCATGTAGTCGACGTTCACATGACACCACTAGAAGAATAACACCACAACTTAAATATCATAACATTGAATATTACCCAACATAATTCACTACTAACATTTAGACTTCACCCATGTCCTCGAGAACTAAACAAACTACTCACGAGACATCATATGGAACATGATCAGATGTGATATGATGATGAATAACAATCTGAACATAAACCTTGGTTCAATGGTTTCACTCAATAGCATCAATAACAAGTAGAAATCAATACCGGGAGAGTTTCCCCTATCAAACAATCAAGATCCAACCCTAATTGTTACAGCGGTGATGATGTGCAGCGGTGGAGATGACGGTGATGATGATGAAGATGATGGTGATGATGATCCCAATGATGTCCAGCTCGATGACGGTGACGATGGCATCGATTTCCCCCTCCGGGAGGGAATTTCCCCGGCAGATTTCAGCCTGCCGGAGAGCTCTTTTCTCTCTGGTGTTTTCCGCCCCGCAGAGGCGGCTGTGACTCTTCGCGACTATCCCCTAGAGCTTAGGTTTTCGGGACGAAGAAGTACGCGAAGGAGAGGAGGCCAGAGGGGGCAGTGGGCCCCCTCCCCACATGGTGGCGCGGCCAAGCATGGGCCCGCGCCGGCCTATGGGGGGGCCCATGGTGGCCTGATAACCCACAAGTATAGGGGATCGCGGCAGTCTTCGCGGGAAGTAAAACCCAATTTATTGATTCGACACAAGGGGAGACAAAGAATACTTGAAAGCCTTAACAGCGGAGTTGTCAATTCAGTTGCACCTGGAAATAGACTTGCTCGCAAGAGTCTATCAGCGATAACGCTTTATAGCGATGGCAGTGGTGAAATAACAATGACGAGTAACAGAGACAGCAGTAGTGATTATAGTAAACAACAGGATTAAAATATTGTAGGCACAGGGATGGATGACGGGCGTTGCATGGATGAGAGAAACTCATGTAACAATCAAAGCAGGGCATTTGCAGATAATAATAAAACGGTGTCCAAGTACAAAGCAATCCATAGGCATGTGTTCCTGATGACCCACAAGTATAGGGGGTGTATCGTAGTATCTTCGATAAGTAAGAATGTCGATCCCAACGAGGAGCAGAAGGTGTTGACAAGCAGTTTCGATGAAGGATTCACTGTAAATGCTCACAGACAAGTATTCAGGGGTTTTTGATGTAACAGATGAATAAAGTACGAGTAAGTAAAGTGCGAGAGTAACAATTGCAGCGAGTGGCCCAATCCTTTTTAGCACAAAGGACAAGCCAGTTTGTTTACTTATAATGACCAAACGTTCTCGAGGACACACGGGATTTTAGTCTAGTGCTTTCGCTACATACGGCTAATTAATCTTCATTGTTTTGATAAGTGTTGTGTGGGTGAACCTGTGCTAATGTACCGCCCCTCCTAGGACTAATACATACTTGTGATTATACCCCTTGCAAGCATCCGCAACTACAAGAAAGTAATTAAGATAAATCTAACCACAGCCTTAAACTCTGAGATCCTGCTATCCCTCCTGCATCGATATACCAATGGGGGCTTAGGTTTCTGTCACTCCGGCAACCCCGCAATTGGCAAACGAGTACAAGATGCATTCCCCTAGGCCCATAAAGGTGAAGTGTCGTGTAGTCGACGTTCACACGACACCACTAGAAGAATAACACCACAACTTAAATATCATAACATTGAATATTACTCAACCATACTTCACTACTAACATTTAGACTTCACCCATGTCCTCAAGAACTAAACGAACTACTCATGAGACATCATATGGAACATGATCAGAGGTGATATGATGATGAATAACAATCTGAACATAAACCTTGGTTCAACGGTTTCACTCAATAGCATCAATAACAAGTAGAAATCAATACCGGGAGAGTTTCCCCTATCAAACAATCAAGATCAAACCCAAATTGTTACAGCGGTGACAATGTGCAGCGGTGGAGACGGCGGTGGTGATGGTGAAGATGATGATGGTGATGGAGATGATGTCCAACTTGATGGCGGTGACGATGGCGTCGATTTCCCCCTCCGGGAGGGAATTTCCCCGGCGGATCTCAGCCCGCCGGAGAGCTCTTTTCTCTCTGGTGTTCTCCGCCCCGCAGAGGCGGCTGTAACTCTTCGCGAGGTACCCTCTGGAGCTTAGGTCTTTGGGACGAAGGCATACGCGAAGAAAAGGAGGTGAGAGGGGGTTGTGGGCCCCCTCCTCACAGGGCGGCGCGGCCAGGCCTTGGGCCGCGCCGGCCTATGGGGTGGGCCCACCTCGGGTCCCCTCAGCTCCCCCTTCTGGCTCACTTCGTCATCTGGAAAAATAGGATTTTTGATATAATTTCCATCAACTGTTGATCTTCCGAAATATTGCATTCTGACGGCGCTTTTTCCAGCAGAATCCTGGCTCCGGTGCTCGATCCTCCAATAATCATGAAACATGCAAAATAGATGAAATAACATAAGTATTATGCCCAAATATGAAATATATCAATGAATAACAGCAAATTATGATATAAAATAGTGATGCAAATTGGACGTATCAACTCCCCCCAAGCTTAGACTTCGCTTGTCCCCAAGCGAAACTGAACTCGGTAAACAGGACCACATGTTTATGGAGTGAAGAGTCGATAAATAAAATAAAGACAAGAAGCATCATATTCATTCACACAAGACATTCTAGTAAACAACTCCCTCATATAACTCAACTTGAAACAAGTATAAGGTAATCACAAATAAAGGTGCATAAGAAATCATAGTTGGTAATGGCAAACTTCGTTCTTGGTCAGAGAACAATTAACAGGTTATTCTTATCTATCGAGAAGCGCTCTCATGTTAAAGTTTATATTGCACAACTTGCATACTCAATTATAATAGTCTCCTCATGATCATTGATAACTTGCAAAGCTATATTCATTCAGATAAAACTTGTACTAAACAAGGAAAAGTAAAAGGCATGATGAAGCAAATCACAATATAATGGTTTGATTACAACTACTCAAATGCTTGCTTGAGATGGAGGAAAATAGGTTTACTGACTCAACATAAAGTAAAAGACAGGCCCTTCGCAGAGGGAAGCAGGGATTAAATCATGTGCTAGAGCTTTTCCAGTTTTGAAATCATATAAAGAGAATAAAAGTAACATTTTGAGAGGTGTTTGTTGTTGTCAACGACTGGTAGTGGGTACTCTAACCCCCTTGCCAGACAAACCTTCAAAGAGCGGCTCCCATTTTATTTTTATTTTCTATGGCACTCCTTCCAACCTTTCTTTCACAAACCATGGCTAACCGAATCCTTCGGGTGCCTGCCAACAATCTCATACCATGAAGGAGTGCCTTTTTATTTTAGTTTTATTATGATGACACTCCCCCCAACCTTTACTTACACAAGCCATGGCTAACCTAATCCTTCGGGTGCCGTCCATCAATCACATACCATGGAGGAGTGTCTATTTAGATTAATAAATTTGGGACTGGGAATCCCATTGCCAGCTCTTTTTGCAAAATTATTGGATAAGCGGATGAAGCCACTAGTCCATTGGTGAAAGTTGTCCAACAAGATTGAAAGATAAAACACCACATACTTCCTCATGAGCTATAAAACATTGACACAAATAAGAGATAGTAAATTTTGAATTATTTAAAGGTAGCACACGAAGTATTTACTTGGAATGGCAGGAAATACCATGTAGTAGGTAGATATGGTGGACACAAATGGCATAGGTTTGGGGTTAAGGTTTAGATGCACGAGAAGTATTCCCTCTCAGTACAGGTCTTTGGCTAGCAAGGTTAATTAGCAAGCATAAGAGTTGAAGGAAACAAACAAATATACATGTGATAGAAATAATCATGCATATTCCTTGTAAGCACAAACAGTTTTAACTTCAGAATAATAAGCTATGAGCTAACAAGAAAGAAAGACAATGAAACAACTACATGTATTCCTCTTTTCTACTTAAACCTCAAAGTGTTGTTTCTATTGACCAATGCTAAGTTTGCCAAAACCAAATAGATTTATTCAATGCTCCCAAAGTGATACCAATACTAACAACAAGATAAATCATATAACAGAGATTGCAAACTAAAATAAGATGTGCAATATGTAAATGATAAGACTTCTCATTAATATTCCATAACGATAACTCACACCAAGGGATACATAGACAACTAGCTAAAGGAGAGATACTTCCAAACTGCAACCCATCTTATATGATAACTTCCCTACTCATGATATGACACTACTTGACAATAAAAAGTAAAAGATAGTGATGATGTGATACCGCGGCACTCCCCCAATCTTGGAACAAACCAAGGGGATGCCAATACCGATGATGAATTACTCCTTCGGCGATGGTGGTGATGAACTCCTGACAAGCTTCTCAACAAGCTCCTGAAGCTCATCTATCTTGTACGTGAGGTTACGAATCATCTCCGAATTGTGCTCGACGCGGTTAAGAAGTATGTCCGACGGCGAGTCCCAACTCTTGGAGTTATTTCCCCACTCTTCACCCTCGGGCTTCATCCTTCCTGCAGTGTTAGAACGATCTATATCCCAATTGCTAGGCAATGCTGCCCTGGGAGTCCTTTCAATTTGACTATTGAAAATTAGATTGCGGAAGGGATGGTGAGTGCCTGAGAAAGATGTCTTCGGAGCTAGGTAATGACGTGGAACTCCTCCCCCGGTGCGAATTCTTGCGCTCTTGTTTGCACTAAAAGGGTTGTCCACCACCTTGATGCTTGCAATGGCAGCATGCGGGTGTGCGCGCGAGTCTTCCTCCACCTCTTCTTCATCCTCTTCCTTGACGCTCTTGTCCACCTCTTTCCACTCGGGAACTCGAATATCTTCATCCGAAAGCTCCTTGCCCTTGTTCTTGGAGACCATGGTGCTTCTAGACTGAAAACAGATCCTAGCAGAAACAGCTCGAAACAAAACACGTCGAGAAAACGATATACGGACCTCCAGGGGTCCGGGGGATTATATAGAAAAAAAATTCACGACAAAAGGAAAGTACCAGGTCGAACCAGAGTCGGAAAGAGGCGACGAGGCGGCCAGCTCATAGGGCGGCGCGGGCCAAGGCCTGGCCGCGCCGGCCTATGGGGGCACGCCCTCGTGCGTCTCCTCCACTCCGTTTCGATCTCGTAATTTTTCATATTTTCCAAAAACAGCAAAAAAATTGTTCGGAAAGTAAATTGCGAACTTTTTATTACCAGTACTGTTACCTATTCAAAGTCGAGTTCTGGCGGACTGTCAATTTGTCCTTTGACGAAAGCCTCTGGTGTTTCCACTCGAATAATATCAACATCTACATTGTAAGAATCACCTGAGATATAATGCTTGAGTCTTTGTCCATTCACCACTTGCGTGGCATTACCTTGGAGAGAGCTAATTTTAATTGCTCCTGAACGATACACCTCCTCAACAATATATGGTCCTTCCCATTTCGAGAGTAATTTCCCTGCAAAGAATCTGAGACGAGACCGATACAATAGGACTTTATCCCCAATATTAAATTCTCTTTTGATAATCCTTCTATCATGCCATTTTTTAACTTTCTCTTTAAAGAGTTTAGCATTTTCATAAGCTTCACTTCTCCATTCATCCAGAGAACTCAATTGTAGCAACCTCTTATTACCGGCGAGTTTAGGATCTTTATTTAATTCTCTAACAGCCCAATAAGCTTTGTGCTCTAGTTCTAAAGGTAAATGACAAGCTTTCCCATAAACCATTTTATAAGGTTACATTCCCATGGGATTTTTATAAGCAGTTCTATAAGCCCATAGTGCATCCTTCAATTTACTAGCCCAATTCTTTCTAGTTTTATTAACAGTCTTTTCCAAGATAGATTTAATTTCTCTATTTGATAATTCTACTTGTCCGCTAGTTTGAGGATGATAAGCGGAAGCAATTCTATGATTAATACCATATTTAGCAAGAGTTTTTCTAAAACCACCATGAATAAAATGAGAACCTCCATCAGTCATAATATATCTAGGAACTCCAAATCTAGGAAAAATAATATCTAAAAGCATTCTTAAAGAGGTCTCACCATCAGCACTTTTTGTAGGTATGGCTTCCACCCATTTAGTAACATAATCAACAGCAACGAGTATATGAGTGTTACCTTCCGAAGAGGGAAAAGGTCCCATGAAGTCAAATCCCCAACAATCGAACGGTTCAATAACAAGAGTATAATTCATAGGCATTTTATTGCGTCTGGAGATATTACCAACCCTTTGGCATTCATCACAAGATAAGATAAACTTCCTTGCATCTTTGAAGAGAGTTGGCCAATAAAAACCTAATTGTAGAACCTTTTGCGCGGTTCTATCTCCGACGTGATGTCCTCCATAAGCACTACCATGACATTTACTCAATATCTCTTGTTGTTCATATTCGGGAACACATCTTCGCAGAATACCATCCACTCCTTCTTTATATAAGTGTGGGTCATCCCAGAAATAATGCCTCAAGTCATAAAAGAATTTCCTCCTTTGCTGAGCTGAAAAGGTTGGAGGCAAATACTTGGAAACAATAAAGTTAGCATAATCAGCATACCAAGGGCTGTCTCGCGAGCTCACCTTTATTACAGCCAATTGTTCATTTGGAAAACTATCATTAACAGGAACAGGATCATAAGCAATATTTTCCAATCTAGACAAATTATCAGCAACAGGATTATCAGCACCTTTCCTATCTACAATATGTAAATCAAATTCTTGCAACAGAAGTACCCATCTAATAAGCCTTGGCTTAGCATCTTTCTTTTGCATAAGGTATCTGATTGCAGCATGATCAGTATGAATAGTAACTTTTGAATCAACAATATAAGATCTAAACTTATCACAAGCAAAGACTACAGCTAACAATTCTTTTTCAGTAGTAGCATAATTTCTTTGAGCAGCATCAAGAGTTTTACTAGCATAATGAATAACATTCAATTTTTTATTTACTCGCTGTCCAAGAACAGCGCCTACAGCAAAATCACTAGCATCACACATAATTTCAAATGGTAAGTTCCAATCAGGAGGTTCAACTATAGGAGCAGTTGTTAAGGCTTTCTTTAAAGTTTCAAAAGCTTCCTTACAATCATCATCAAAAACAAAAGGTACATCTTTTTGAAGAAGATTAGTAAGAGGCTTTGAAATCTTGGAGAAGTCTTTAATAAACCTCCTATAAAACCCAGCATGACCAAGAACACTACGAATACCTTTAACATCCCTAGGATAGGGCATCTTCTCAATTGCTTCAACTTTAGCTTTATCAACTTCAATACCTCTCTCGGAAATTTTATGTCCCAATACAATTCCTTCATTAACCATAAAGTGGCATTTCTCCCAATTAAGAACAAGGTTAGTTTCTTCACATCTCTGCAAAACTTTATCGAGGTTCCGCAAGCAATTATCAAAAGAATTCCCATAGACAGAAAAATCATCCATGAATACCTCTACAATACTCTCGCAAAAGCCATGAAAAATAGCAGACATGCATCTTTGAAAAGTAGCAGGAGCATTACATAAACCAAAAGGCATACGTCTATAAGCATAAGTTCCATAAGGACAAGTGAAAGTGGTTTTCTCTTGATCCTTAGTTTTAACAGCAATTTGTGAAAACCCAGAATAACCATCAAGAAAGCAAAAGTGAGTATTCTTAGATAACCTTTCTAACATTTGATCAATAAAAGGCAAAGGGCAATGATCTTTTTTAGTAACCTTATTAACTTTTCGATAATCAATGCACATTCTATACCCTACAACTACTCTTTGAGGTATGAGCTCATCATTATCATTAGGCACAACAGTCATTCCTCCTTTCTTAGGAACACAATGCACAGGACTAACCCATCTACTATCAGCAATAGGATATATAATACCAGCTTCAAGAAGTCTTAATACCTCATTCCTTACCACATCCTTCATCTTAGGAATTAGACGACGCTGAGGTTCAACAACAGGCTTCGCATCATCTTCCATATTAATGGCGTGTTGGCAAATAGAAGGAGAAATCCCCTTCAAATCATCAAGAGTGTAGCCAATAGCACCTCGGTGTTTCTTCAATATTTCCAATAATCTTTCTTCTTCAAACTCTGAAAGCTTAGAACTAATAATAACAGGATATATTTTCTTATCATCAATATGAGCATATTTAAGATTATCAGGCAATGGTTTTAAATCAAAGACAGGATCTTCCTTTGGTGGCGGTGTTGTACCCAGATCTTCCACCGGCAAATCATGCTTAAGAATAGGTTGACGAAGGAAAATTTCATCAAGCTCATCTCTTTCTTCCCTAAAAACTTCACTCTCGCTATTCTCCAAATGTTGCTGCAAGGGATTATTAGGAGCAAGAACAATATATGCACACTGTTCAACTTTAAAATCATTATTAGGCAAATCAGCTTTATAAGGAGTTTTGGTAAATTTAGAGAAGTTAAATTCATAAGATTCACCAGCAAATTTAGTCAAAATTTTCTCTTTCTTGCAATCTATAATAGCTCCACAAGTATTTAGAAAAGGTATACCAAAAATGATAGGACAATATTTACTAGCAGCAGAACCAAGTACCAAAAAGTCAGCAGGATATTTAATCTTACCGCATAGAACTTCCATATCTCGAACAATACCAATTGGAGAGATAGTTTCTCTATTAGCCAACCGAATAACCACATAAATATCTTCAAGTTCACAAGAACCAATTTCGTGCATAATCTCCGTGTAAAGCTCATAAGGAATAGCACTAATACTTGCACCAATATCACATAAACCATAATAACAATGATCTCCAATTCTAACAGATAACATAGGAACACTAGCTTGCTTAGACTTATTAGGATGTGAAACAATATTAGAAGCATCTTCACAGAAAATAATATGACCATCCTCCACATTTTCAGTCACAAGATCTTTAACTATTGCAACAGCAGGTTCAACTTTTATTTGTTCTTCAGGTTCTATAGGTTTCTTTTCACTTTTATGAACCGCACTATTTATAACAGAGTACTCCTTCATTTTAGCAGGTAAAGGAGTTTTTTCAATATAAGCTTCAGGAATAACATGATCAACAGTTTCAACTACAACACATTTATTAATAGATGGATCAATTTTATCTTTATACGGTTCATGATACTTATCAAAATTCTTCTTAGGCAATTCATAATGAGAGGCAAAAGCTTTATAAAGATTTGCAGCAACTTGAGAATCAAGACCATAAGTAGCACTCATATTACGAAATTTATCAGTATCCATAAAAGCTTCAATGCATTTATAATCATAATTTATACCCGAGTCTCTATCTTTGTCGTTCTCCCATCCTTCAGTATTTTCCTGGATCCGATTAAGAAGGTCCCTTTTAAACTCTTCCTTGTTGCGCGTGAATGATCCAGAACAAGAAGTATCCAGCAAGGTCTTGTCTTCAAAAGAAAGTCTTGCATAGAAATTATCAATAATAACATTACCAGGAAGCTCATGAATGGGGCATTTGAGCATTAAAGACTTCAATCTCCCCCACGCTTGGGCAATACTCTCTCCATCATGAGGAAAAAAATTATATATGCGGTTCCGATCCTTGTTAATTTCACTTGGAGGATAGAACTTAGAATAAAACCGGGGCACAATATCATTCCATTCAAGAGAATCCCCATTATCCAGTAATTTATACCAATGCGCCGCTTTACCAGACATCGATATAGAGAATAGTTTCTTCCTCACTTCATCCATAGCAATACCTGCACACTTGAATAAACCGCATAATTCATGCAAGAACAGTAAATGATCTCCAGGGTGGACAGTTCCATCCCCTGTATAACGGTTACCCACTACGCGTTCAATAATTTTCATAGGTATTTTGTATGGTATTTCTTCCTCACCTGGCGCCTCATCCACTACCTTTGCAGTAGTAGTAGATTTCCCAAATAAACATTCAAGAGGAGATCTCTCCATAATGAATTATGGCAGCGGGCAGAAATAAAATCAGCACAAATAGTAGAAGTTTCCCATACCAATTCCACTTACCAATAGTGCTTCACTCCCCGGCAACGGCGCCAGAAAATAGTCTTGATGACCCACAAGTATAGGGGGTGTATCGTAATATCTTCGATAAGTAAGAATGTCGATCCCAACGAGGAGCAGAAGGTGTTGACAAGCAGTTTCGATGAAGGATTCACTGTAAATGCTCACAGACAAGTATTCAGGGGGTTTTGATGTAACAGATGAATAAAGTACGAGTAAGTAAAGTGCGAGAGTAACAATTGCAGCGAGTGGCCCAATCCTTTTTAGCACAAAGGACAAGCCGGTTTGTTTACTTATAATGACCAAACGTTCTCGAGGACACACGGGATTTTAGTCTAGTGCTTTCGCTACATACGGCTAATTAATCTTCATTGTTTTGATAAGTGTTGTGTGGGTGAACCTGTGCTAATGTACCGCCCCTCCTAGGACTAATACATACTTGTGATTATACCCCTTGCAAGCATCCGCAACTACAAGAAAGTAATTAAGATAAATCTAACCACAGCCTTAAACTCTGAGATCCTGCTATCCCTCCTGCATCGATATACCAACGGGGGCTTAGGTTTTACGTCACTCCGGCAACCCCGCAATTGGCAAACGAGTGCAAGATGCATTCCCCTAGGCCCATAAAGGTGAAGTGTCGTGTAGTCGACGTTCACACGACACCACTAGAAGAATAACACCACAACTTAAATATCATAACATTGAATATTACTCAACCATACTTCACTACTAACATTTAGACTTCACCCATGTCCTCAAGAACTAAACGAACTACTCACGAGACATCATATGGAACATGATCAGAGGTGATATGATGATGAATAACAATCTGAACATAAACCTTGGTTCAACGGTTTCACTCAATAGCATCAATAACAAGTAGAAATCAATACCGGGAGAGTTTCCCCTATCAAACAATCAAGATCAAACCCAAATTGTTACAGCGGTGATGATGTGCAGCGGTGGAGACGGCGGTGGTGATGGTGAAGATGATGATGATGGTGATGGAGATGATGTCCAACTTGATGGCGGTGACGATGGCATCGATTTCCCCCTCCGGGAGGGAATTTCCCTGGCGGATCTCAGCCCGCCGGAGAGCTCTTTTCTCTCTGGTGTTCTCCGCCCCGCAGAGGCGGCTGTAACTCTTCGCGAGGTACCCTCTGGAGCTTAGGTCTTCGGGACGAAGGCATACGCGAAGAAAAGGAGGCGAGAGGGGGCTGTGGGCCCCCTCCTCACAGGGCGGCGCGGCCAGGCCTTGGGCCGCGCCGGCCTATGGGATGGGCCCACCTCGGGTCCCCTCAGCTCCCCCTTCTTGCTCACTTCGTCATCTGGAAAATTAGGATTTTTGATATAATTTCCATCAACTGTTGATCTTCCGAAATATTGCATTCTGACGGCGCTTTTTCCAGCAGAATCCTGGCTCCGGTGCTCGATCCTCCAATAATCATGAAACATGCAAAATAGATGAAATAACATAAGTATTATGCCCAAATATGAAATATATCAATGAATAACAGCAAATTATGATATAAAATAGTGATGCAAATTGGACGTATCAGTTCCATATATAGTCGTACGTGCTCGCAATGAGAAACTTGCACAACATCTTTTGTCCTACCAGCCGGTGGCAGCCGGGCCTCTAGGGAATCTACTGGATATTAAGGTACTCCTTTTAATAGAGTACCGGAGCAAAGCATTAACACTCCGTGAACACATGTGATCCTCACATCACCGCCATCCCCTCCGGTTGTCCCAATTTCTGTCACTTCGGGGCCTTTGGTTCCGGACAGCGACATGTGTATACAACTTGCAGGTAAGATCATAAAACAATGCATATCATGATGAAATAATAACATGTTCAGATCTGAGATCATGGCACTCGGGCCCTAGTGACAAGCATTAAGCATAACAAGTTGCAACAATATCATCAAAGTACCAATTACGGACACTAGGCACTATGCCCTAACAATCTTATGCTATTACATGACCAATCTCATCCAATCCCTACCATCCCCTTCAGCCTACAGCGGGGGAATTACTCACACATGGATGGGGGAAACATGGATGGTCGATGGAGAGGCGTCGGTGATGATGATGGCGATGATCTCCTCCAATTCCCCGTCCTGGGGGAGTGCCAGAACGGAGTTTCTGGCCCCCGAGACGGAGTTTCGCGATGTGGCGGCATACTGGAGGGTTTCTGGCGACTTCAACTTCCCTTTCGCGATTTTTAGATCGAACCCTTTAAGTAGTCCAGAGGGGGCGTCGGAGGCCAGCCGAGGGGGCCACACACTAGGGCGGCGGCCTCCCCTGGGCCGCGCCGGCCTGGTGTGTGGGGCCCTCGGGCCTTCACCTGGCTTGCCCTTCTGGCTCCCCGAGTCTTCTGGTAAAATAGGCCCATTGATATAAATTCCGAGGATTTTCCCGAAAGTTGAATTTCTGCACAAAAACAAGACACCAGAGCAATTCTGCTGAAAACAGCGTTAGTCCGTGTTAGTTGTATCCAAAATACACAAATTAGAGGCAAAACAATAGCAAAAGTGTTCGGGAAAGTAGATACGTTTTGGACGTATCAACTCCCCCCAAGCTTAGCTTATTGCTTGTCCTCAAGCAATTCAGTTAACAACTGAGTGCGATAAAAGAACTTTCACGAACACATTTGCTCATATGATGTAAATATTCTCATGATATGGCTAACACTTAGGCAATTCATAATCAGGTACATGCGAATAAGATCATCCAATAGATATATCAATCATGGAAAGGTACCAACAATTAATAATAAGCATCATGAATCATGTCTATAAGCAGGATTGCAATGTTCATAAAAGAGTATGATAAAGTGGTATCTCGCTTGCCCGAATTTGAACAGCAAAACATAAATGCCCAGGCACCTCTGAGGTTCATAGAAAGACTAGAAATAGAGATTGTCAAAGATAAAAGCATCAAAGTTATACCACAGTCAATCATATTTTGGGACAAGCATATTATACTAAGAATGACAGTTGTGCTCTCAAGAAAGTGCTCAAAGAAAGGATGGAGACACAACATAAAAGTAAAAGATTGACCCTTCGCAGAGGGAAGGTGGATTAACATGCGCTAGAGCTTTTCATTTTTAAAACAGGAGTAAAATCATTTTGAGAGGTGTTTGTTGTTGTCAACGAATGGTAATGGGTACACCAACTACCTCGCCAACCAGACTTTCAAGAGCGGCTCCCATGAAGGACGTTATTTCTACCAGCAAGGTAGATCATCCCTCTTCTCTTTTGTTTACACATGTACTTTAGTTTTATTATGGGCGACACTCCCCCCAACCTTTGCTTACACAAGCCATGGCTAACCGAATCCTCGGGTGCCTTCCATCAATCTCATACCATGGAGGAGTGTCTATTTGCAAAATTAAGTTGCTTACTGATAAATCAGAGCAAAACATGTGAAGAGAATTATTAATGAAGTTATTAGTTGGGGCTGGGCACCCCATTGCCAGCTTTTTTTGCAAAATTATTGGATAAGCGGATGTGCCACTAGTCCATTATGAAAGTCTGTCAAGAGTAAATGACAAGGTTGAAAGATAAACACCACATACTTCCTCATGAGCTATAAAACATTAACACAAATTGAGGAGCATTTTGAATGTTTTAAAGGTAGCGCATGAGAATTTACTTGGAATGGTTTGAAATGCCATGCATAGGTATTTATGGTGGACACTTTGGAACAACTTGGTTTTCAGGGGTTTGGAAGCACGAGCAGCGTTCCCTTTCGGTACAAGTGAAGGCTAGCAATAGGCTGGGAGCGACAAATCAAGAGAGCGATCCTTGTCATAATCATGCTTGCGGCAAAATAAATTAACGGAGGCATAAAAGTGATACAAGAACTCTGAAGCAATGTAAATCATAGAGGCTTAATTGACTTTTGTTCAGTCATATGCATGCGTGAGCATGTGCCAAGTCGATACAAATGAATTATTCAGAGGAGGATACCACAATGTCATACCTACTTATGAATAAAACAATGCAAGCAAACATCCATGACATGCTACTCATATTAATAAATTGGAGCTAAACATGAGAGATCATGAACTACTAGACTTTCTTAAATGACATATACCTCACATGAACCAACTAAGCATGCTCACATGGATGAGTATATGTACAAAAATGAAAACAAACAGAGTTCATACCAGCCTCTCACCACAATCCAATTGTCGTAGATCGTCATTATTGCCTTTCACTTGTGTAGCTTGGATAATATGAAATGAAAACCCCGCTCCAGCCACCGAAGACCAATGAACTCATAGTGAACTTTACAAACCAAAAAAGAACAGCAAATATTTTTGGTCTTTTCGAATTGGAAACAAGAACAAAAGAAAACAAGCAAACAAAGCAAAATCTTTTTGGATTTTCTTATAGCAAACCAACGATAGCAACTAAAGCAAAATAAATGCAAGAAACCAAAACAAGCAAATGGTGAAGAGAAACAACAGAAATATTTTTGGTCTTTTTGTGTTTTAGGAAAGAAACAAAGCAAAAACAAGAAAATGGAAACTAGAAGAGTCACATAAACACAAAGCAGCAGAAATTCGTCAAACTTGACAATAGTACAGTACTAGATTTTTAAGAAATTCTTCCACTGCTCAAATCGAAAAGTGTTCAACTAATGAAAGTTAGATAACAACCTGGGGAACATGCAAAAAAATTGGCTTCGCAAAACAACGTCCTGGCTATTTTTGAGAATTTTTTCGGTAACAGTCCAGAATCTGTTTTCAGGCAGCATGATACGTCTCCGATGTATCGATAATTTCTTATGTTCCATGCTTGTTTTATGACAATACCTACATGTTTTGTTCACACTTTATAGCATTTTTATGCGTTTTCCGAAACTAAACTATTGACGAGATGCCGAAGTGCCAGTTCCAGTTTTCTGCTGTTTTTGGTTTCAGAAATCCTAGTAAGGAAATATTCTCGGAATTGGACGAAATCAACGCCCAGAGTCTTAGAATTGGACGAAGCTTCCAGAACACCCGAGAGTTGCCAGAGGGGGGCCACAGGCCCACCAGACAGTAGGCCGGCGCGGCCAGAGGGGGGGGGCCGTGCCCCCCTGTTGTGTCGTCGCCTCGTCAGCCCTCCGACTCCGCCTCTTCGCCTATATAAAGGTCCCTGACCTAAAACATCGATACAAAAAAGCCACGGTACGAGAAACCTTCCAAAGCCGCCACCATCGCGAAGCCAAGATCTGGGGGACAGGAGTCTCTGTTCCGGCACGCCGCCGGGACGGGGAAGTGCCCCCGGAAGGCTTCTCCATCGACACCGCTGCCATCTCCACCGCCATCTTCATCACCGCTGCTGTCTCCCATGAGGAGGGAGTAGTTCTCCATCGAGGCTAAGGGCTGTACCGGTAGCTATGTGGTTAATCTCTCTCCCTGTGTACTTCAATACAATAGTCTCATGAGCTGCCTTACATGATTGAGATTCATATGATGATGCTTGTAATCTAGATGTCGTTATGCTAGTCAAGTGAATTTTACTTATGTGATCTCCGGAGACTCCTTGTCCCTCGTGTGTAAAGGTGACAGTGTGTGCACCGTGTGGGTCTCTTAGGCTATATTTCACGGAATACTTATTCAACATTATGGATAGCATAGTGAAGTGCTTATTTATATCTCTTTATGATTGCAATGTGCTTTGTATCATTATTTATCTATGTGCTACTCTAGTGATGTTATTAAAGTAGTCTACTCCTCCTCCATGGTGTAATGGTGACAGTGTGTGCATCGTGTAGTACTTGGCGTAGGTTATGATTGTAATCTCTTGTAGATTATGAAGTTAATTATTGCTATGATAGTATTGATGTGATCTATGCCTCCTTCATAGTGTGATGGTGACAGTGTGCATGCTATGTTAGTACTTGGTGTAGTTGTGTTGATCTATCATGCACTCTAAGGTTATTTAAACATGAATATCGAATATTGTGGAGCTTGTTAACTCCGGCATTGAGGGTTCGTGAAATCCTACACAATTAGTGGTGTTCATCATCCAACAAGAGAGTGTAGAGTATAGCATTTATCTATTCTGTTATGTGATCAACGTTGAGAGTGTCCACTAGTGAAAGTATAATCCCTAGGCCTTGTTCCCAAATACTGCAATCATCGCTTGTTTCTTGTTTTTCTTGCATCTCTGTCTTGCCTGCAATATTACCACCATCAACCCCAGCTTGTAGCAGCAAGCTATTTTCTGGTGCCGTTACTACTGCTCATATACATTCATACCACCTGTATTTCACTATCTCTTCGCTGAACTAGTGCACCTATACATCTGATAAGTGTATTAGGTGTGTTGGGGACACAAGAGACTTCTTGCTTTGTGGTTGCAGGGTTGCATGAGAGGGATATCTTTGACCTCTTCCTCCCTGAGTTCGATAAACCTTGGGTGATCCACTTAAGGGAAAACTTGCTGCTGTTCTACAAACCTCTGCTCTTGGAGTCCCAACACTGTCTACAGGAAAAGGAGTGTGCATAGACATCAAGCACTTTTCTGGCGCCGTTGCCGGGGAGGAAAGGTAAAAGGTACTCACACTCCGGATCTCGGCTACTAAGCTATTTTCCGGCGCCGTTGTAAGTACTCGAAGCTATTTCCTTTAGATCCTGCAATTGCATCTTTTTGTTTCTTGTTTTACACTAGTTAGGCATAATGGAAAGCAACATGGAGCTTCTTATTCTATTTCCTGAGTTAAGACATGGATGGTTTGATGCGAAAATTAAAAAACCCATGGAACATATTAGTATGAACACTTTGAACACCATTGTTGCTAATGATATGGAAAATTCTAAGATTGGGGAAGCTCGCTTCGATGAGCATGATCTTTTTAGTCCCCCAAGCATTGAGGAGAAAATTTACTTTGATGATACTTTGCCTCCTATTTATGATGATTATAATGATAGTGGTCTTTTGGTGCTGCCTATTATGGAGGATAAATTTGATTATGATTACAATATACCTCCTATATTTGATGATGAGAATAATAATAATAGCTACTTTGTTGAATTCGCTCCCACTATTGCTAATAAAATTGATTATGCTTATGTGGAGAGTAATAATTTTATGCATGAGACTCATGATAAAAATGCTTTATGTGATAGTTTCTCTATTAGCCAACCGAATAACCACATAAATATCTTCAAGTTCACAAGAACCAATTTCGTGCATAATCTCCGTGTAAAGCTCATAAGGAATAGCACTAATACTTGCACCAATATCACATAAACCATAATAACAATGATCTCCAATTCTAACAGATAACATAGGAACACTAGCTTGCTTAGACTTATTAGGATGTGAAACAATATTAGAAGCATCTTCACAGAAAATAATATGACCATCCTCCACATTTTCAGTCACAAGATCTTTAACTATTGCAACAGCAGGTTCAACTTTTATTTGTTCTTCAGGTTCTATAGGTTTCTTTTCACTTTTATGAACCGCACTATTTATAACAGAGTACTCCTTCATTTTAGCAGGTAAAGGAGTTTTTTCAATATAAGCTTCAGGAATAACATGATCAACAGTTTCAACTACAACACATTTATTAATAGATGGATCAATTTTATCTTTATACGGTTCATGATACTTATCAAAATTCTTCTTAGGCAATTCATAATGAGAGGCAAAAGCTTTATAAAGATTTGCAGCAACTTGAGAATCAAGACCATAAGTAGCACTCATATTACGAAATTTATCAGTATCCATAAAAGCTTCAATGCATTTATAATCATAATTTATACCCGAGTCTCTATCTTTGTCGTTCTCCCATCCTTCAGTATTTTCCTGGATCCGATTAAGAAGGTCCCTTTTAAACTCTTCCTTGTTGCGCGTGAATGATCCAGAACAAGAAGTATCCAGCAAGGTCTTGTCTTCAAAAGAAAGTCTTGCATAGAAATTATCAATAATAACATTACCAGGAAGCTCATGAATGGGGCATTTGAGCATTAAAGACTTCAATCTCCCCCACGCTTGGGCAATACTCTCTCCATCATGAGGAAAAAAATTATATATGCGGTTCCGATCCTTGTTAATTTCACTTGGAGGATAGAACTTAGAATAAAACCGGGGCACAATATCATTCCATTCAAGAGAATCCCCATTATCCAGTAATTTATACCAATGCGCCGCTTTACCAGACATCGATATAGAGAATAGTTTCTTCCTCACTTCATCCATAGCAATACCTGCACACTTGAATAAACCGCATAATTCATGCAAGAACAGTAAATGATCTCCAGGGTGGACAGTTCCATCCCCTGTATAACGGTTACCCACTACGCGTTCAATAATTTTCATAGGTATTTTGTATGGTATTTCTTCCTCACCTGGCGCCTCATCCACTACCTTTGCAGTAGTAGTAGATTTCCCAAATAAACATTCAAGAGGAGATCTCTCCATAATGAATTATGGCAGCGGGCAGAAATAAAATCAGCACAAATAGTAGAAGTTTCCCATACCAATTCCACTTACCAATAGCGCTTCACTCCCCGGCAACGGCGCCAGAAAATAGTCTTGATGACCCACAAGTATAGGGGGTGTATCGTAATATCTTCGATAAGTAAGAATGTCGATCCCAACGAGGAGCAGAAGGTGTTGACAAGCAGTTTCGATGAAGGATTCACTGTAAATGCTCACAGACAAGTATTCAGGGGGTTTTGATGTAACAGATGAATAAAGTACGAGTAAGTAAAGTGCGAGAGTAACAATTGCAGCGAGTGGCCCAATCCTTTTTAGCACAAAGGACAAGCCGGTTTGTTTACTTATAATGACCAAACGTTCTCGAGGACACACGGGATTTTAGTCTAGTGCTTTCGCTACATACGGCTAATTAATCTTCATTGTTTTGATAAGTGTTGTGTGGGTGAACCTGTGCTAATGTACCGCCCCTCCTAGGACTAATACATACTTGTGATTATACCCCTTGCAAGCATCCGCAACTACAAGAAAGTAATTAAGATAAATCTAACCACAGCCTTAAACTCTGAGATCCTGCTATCCCTCCTGCATCGATATACCAACGGGGGCTTAGGTTTCTGTCACTCCGGCAACCCCGCAATTGGCAAACGAGTGCAAGATGCATTCCCCTAGGCCCATAAAGGTGAAGTGTCGTGTAGTCGACGTTCACACGACACCACTAGAAGAATAACACCACAACTTAAATATCATAACATTGAATATTACTCAACCATACTTCACTACTAACATTTAGACTTCACCCATGTCCTCAAGAACTAAACGAACTACTCACGAGACATCATATGGAACATGATCAGAGGTGATATGATGATGAATAACAATCTGAACATAAACCTTGGTTCAACGGTTTCACTCAATAGCATCAATAACAAGTAGAAATCAATACCGGGAGAGTTTCCCCTATCAAACAATCAAGATCAAACCCAAATTGTTACAGCGGTGATGATGTGCAGCGGTGGAGACGGCGGTGGTGATGGTGAAGATGATGATGATGGTGATGGAGATGATGTCCAACTTGATGGCGGTGACGATGGCATCGATTTCCCCCTCCGGGAGGGAATTTCCCTGGCGGATCTCAGCCCGCCGGAGAGCTCTTTTCTCTCTGGTGTTCTCCGCCCCGCAGAGGCGGCTGTAACTCTTCGCGAGGTACCCTCTGGAGCTTAGGTCTTCGGGACGAAGGCATACGCGAAGAAAAGGAGGCGAGAGGGGGCTGTGGGCCCCCTCCTCACAGGGCGGCGCGGCCAGGCCTTGGGCCGCGCCGGCCTATGGGATGGGCCCACCTCGGGTCCCCTCAGCTCCCCCTTCTTGCTCACTTCGTCATCTGGAAAATTAGGATTTTTGATATAATTTCCATCAACTGTTGATCTTCCGAAATATTGCATTCTGACGGCGCTTTTTCCAGCAGAATCCTGGCTCCGGTGCTCGATCCTCCAATAATCATGAAACATGCAAAATAGATGAAATAACATAAGTATTATGCCCAAATATGAAATATATCAATGAATAACAGCAAATTATGATATAAAATAGTGATGCAAATTGGACGTATCAGTTCCATATATAGTCGTACGTGCTCGCAATGAGAAACTTGCACAACATCTTTTGTCCTACCAGCCGGTGGCAGCCGGGCCTCTAGGGAATCTACTGGATATTAAGGTACTCCTTTTAATAGAGTACCGGAGCAAAGCATTAACACTCCGTGAACACATGTGATCCTCACATCACCGCCATCCCCTCCGGTTGTCCCAATTTCTGTCACTTCGGGGCCTTTGGTTCCGGACAGCGACATGTGTATACAACTTGCAGGTAAGATCATAAAACAATGCATATCATGATGAAATAATAACATGTTCAGATCTGAGATCATGGCACTCGGGCCCTAGTGACAAGCATTAAGCATAACAAGTTGCAACAATATCATCAAAGTACCAATTACGGACACTAGGCACTATGCCCTAACAATCTTATGCTATTACATGACCAATCTCATCCAATCCCTACCATCCCCTTCAGCCTACAGCGGGGGAATTACTCACACATGGATGGGGGAAACATGGATGGTCGATGGAGAGGCGTCGGTGATGATGATGGCGATGATCTCCTCCAATTCCCCGTCCTGGGGGAGTGCCAGAACGGAGTTTCTGGCCCCCGAGACGGAGTTTCGCGATGTGGCGGCATACTGGAGGGTTTCTGGCGACTTCAACTTCCCTTTCGCGATTTTTAGATCGAACCCTTTAAGTAGTCCAGAGGGGGCGTCGGAGGCCAGCCGAGGGGGCCACACACTAGGGCGGCGGCCTCCCCTGGGCCGCGCCGGCCTGGTGTGTGGGGCCCTCGGGCCTTCACCTGGCTTGCCCTTCTGGCTCCCCGAGTCTTCTGGTAAAATAGGCCCATTGATATAAATTCCGAGGATTTTCCCGAAAGTTGAATTTCTGCACAAAAACAAGACACCAGAGCAATTACTGAAAACAGCGTTAGTCCGTGTTAGTTGTATCCAAAATACACAAATTAGAGGCAAAACAATAGCAAAAGTGTTCGGGAAAGTAGATACGTTTTGGACGTATCAACTCCCCCCAAGCTTAGCTTATTGCTTGTCCTCAAGCAATTCAGTTAACAACTGAGTGCGATAAAAGAACTTTCACGAACACATTTGCTCATATGATGTAAATATTCTCATGATATGGCTAACACTTAGGCAATTCATAATCAGGTACATGCGAATAAGATCATCCAATAGATATATCAATCATGGAAAGGTACCAACAATTAATAATAAGCATCATGAATCATGTCTATAAGCAGGATTGCAATGTTCATAAAAGAGTATGATAAAGTGGTATCTCGCTTGCCCGAATTTGAACAGCAAAACATAAATGCCCAGGCACCTCTGAGGTTCATAGAAAGACTAGAAATAGAGATTGTCAAAGATAAAAGCATCAAAGCTATACCACAGTCAATCATATTTTGGGACAAGCATATTATACTAAGAATGACAGTTGTGCTCTCAAGAAAGTGCTCAAAGAAAGGATGGAGACACAACATAAAAGTAAAAGATTGACCCTTCGCAGAGGGAAGCAGGGATTAACATGCGCTAGAGCTTTTCATTTTTAAAACAGGAGTAAAATCATTTTGAGAGGTGTTTGTTGTTGTCAACGAATGGTAATGGGTACACCAACTACCTCGCCAACCAGACTTTCAAGAGCGGCTCCCATGAAGGACATTATTTCTACCAGCAAGGTAGATCATCCCTCTTCTCTTTTGTTTACACATGTACTTTAGTTTTATTATGGGCGACACTCCCCCCCAACCTTTGCTTACACAAGCCATGGCTAACCGAATCCTCGAGTGCCTTCCATCAATCTCATACCATGGAGGAGTGTCTATTTGCAAAATTAAGTTGCTTACTGATAAATCAGAGCAAAACATGTGAAGAGAATTATTAATGAAGTTATTAGTTGGGGCTGGGCACCCCATTGCCAGCTTTTTTTGCAAAATTATTGGATAAGCGGATGTGCCACTAGTCCATTATGAAAGTCTGTCAAGAGTAAATGACAAGGTTGAAAGATAAACACCACATACTTCCTCATGAGCTATAAAACATTAACACAAATTGAGGAGCATTTTGAATGTTTTAAAGGTAGCGCATGAGAATTTACTTGGAATGGTTTGAAATGCCATGCATAGGTATTTATGGTGGACACTTTGGAACAACTTGGTTTTCAGGGGTTTGGAAGCACGAGCAGCGTTCCCGCTCAGTACAAGTGAAGGCTAGCAATAGACTGGGGAGCGACAAATCAAGAGAGCGATCCTTTGTCATAATCATGCTTGCGGCAAAATAAATTAACGGAGGCATAAAAGTGATACAAGAACTCTGAAGCAATGTAAATCATAGAGGCTTAATTGACTTTTGTTCAGTCATATGCATGCGTGAGCATGTGCCAAGTCGATACAAATGAATTATTCAGAGGAGGATACCACAATGTCATACCTACTTATGAATAAAACAATGCAAGCAAACATCCATGACATGCTACTCATATTAATAAATTGGAGCTAAACATGAGAGATCATGAACTACTAGACTTTCTTAAATGACATATACCTCACATGAACCAACTAAGCATGCTCACATGGATGAGTATATGTACAAAAATGAAAACAAACAGAGTTCATACCAGCCTCTCACCACAATCCAATTGTCGTAGATCGTCATTATTGCCTTTCACTTGTGTAGCTTGGATAATATGAAATGAAAACCCCGCTCCAGCCACCGAAGACCAATGAACTCATAGTGAACTTTACAAACCAAAAAAGAACAGCAAATATTTTTGGTCTTTTCGAATTGGAAACAAGAACAAAAGAAAACAAGCAAACAAAGCAAAATCTTTTTGGATTTTCTTATAGCAAACCAACGATAGCAACTAAAGCAAAATAAATGCAAGAAACCAAAACAAGCAAATGGTGAAGAGAAACAACAGAAATATTTTTGGTCTTTTTGTGTTTTAGGAAAGAAACAAAGCAAAAACAAGAAAATGGAAACTAGAAGAGTCACATAAACACAAAGCAGCAGAAATTCGTCAAACTTGACAATAGTACAGTACTAGATTTTTAAGAAATTCTTCCACTGCTCAAATCGAAAAGTGTTCAACTAATGAAAGTTAGATAACAACCTGGGGAACATGCAAAAAAATTGGCTTCGCAAAACAACGTCCTGGCTATTTTTGAGAATTTTTTCGGTAACAGTCCAGAATCTGTTTTCAGGCAGCATGATACGTCTCCGATGTATCGATAATTTCTTATGTTCCATGCTTGTTTTATGACAATACCTACATGTTTTGTTCACACTTTATAGCATTTTTATGCGTTTTCCGAAACTAAACTATTGACGAGATGCCGAAGTGCCAGTTCCAGTTTTCTGCTGTTTTTGGTTTCAGAAATCCTAGTAAGGAAATATTCTCGGAATTGGACGAAATCAACGCCCAGAGTCTTAGAATTGGACGAAGCTTCCAGAACACCCGAGAGTTGCCAGAGGGGGGCCACAGGCCCACCAGACAGTAGGCCGGCGCGGCCAGAGGGGGGGGGCCGTGCCCCCCTGTTGTGTCGTCGCCTCGTCAGCCCTCCGACTCCGCCTCTTCGCCTATATAAAGGTCCCTGACCTAAAACATCGATACAAAAAAGCCACGGTACGAGAAACCTTCCAAAGCCGCCACCATCGCGAAGCCAAGATCTGGGGGACAGGAGTCTCTGTTCCGGCACGCCGCCGGGACGGGGAAGTGCCCCCGGAAGGCTTCTCCATCGACACCGCTGCCATCTCCACCGCCATCTTCATCACCGCTGCTGTCTCCCATGAGGAGGGAGTAGTTCTCCATCGAGGCTAAGGGCTGTACCGGTAGCTATGTGGTTAATCTCTCTCCCTGTGTACTTCAATACAATAGTCTCATGAGCTGCCTTACATGATTGAGATTCATATGATGATGCTTGTAATCTAGATGTCGTTATGCTAGTCAAGTGAATTTTACTTATGTGATCTCCGGAGACTCCTTGTCCCTCGTGTGTAAAGGTGACAGTGTGTGCACCGTGTGGGTCTCTTAGGCTATATTTCACGGAATACTTATTCACTGTTATGGATAGCATAGTGAAGTGCTTATTTATATCTCTTTATGATTGCAATGTGCTTTGTATCATTATTTATCTATGTGCTACTCTAGTGATGTTATTAAAGTAGTCTACTCCTCCTCCATGGTGTAATGGTGACAGTGTGTGCATCGTGTAGTACTTGGCGTAGGTTATGATTGTAATCTCTTGTAGATTATGTAGTTAATTATTGCTATGATAGTATTGATGTGATCTATGCCTCCTTCATAGTGTGATGGTGACAGTGTGCATGCTATGTTAGTACTTGGTGTAGTTGTGTTGATCTATCATGCACTCTAAGGTTATTTAAACATGAATATCGAATATTGTGGAGCTTGTTAACTCCGGCATTGAGGGTTCGTGAAATCCTACACAATTAGTGGTGTTCATCATCCAACAAGAGAGTGTAGAGTATAGCATTTATCTATTCTGTTATGTGATCAACGTTGAGAGTGTCCACTAGTGAAAGTATAATCCCTAGGCCTTGTTCCCAAATACTGCAATCATCGCTTGTTTACTGTTTTACTGCATCTGTACTGCCTGCAATATTACCACCATCAACCCCAGTTGTAGCAGCAAGCTATTTTCTGGTGCCGTTACTACTGCTCATATACATTCATACCACCTGTATTTCACTATCTCTTCGCTGAACTAGTGCACCTATACATCTGATAAGTGTATTAGGTGTGTTGGGGACACAAGAGACTTCTTGCTTTGTGGTTGCAGGGTTGCATGAGAGGGATATCTTTGACCTCTTCCTCCCTGAGTTCGATAAACCTTGGGTGATCCACTTAAGGGAAAACTTGCTGCTGTTCTACAAACCTCTGCTCTTGGAGTCCCAACACTGTCTACAGGAAAAGGAGTGTGCATAGACATCAAGCACTTTTCTGGCGCCGTTGCCGGGGAGGAAAGGTAAAAGGTACTCACACTCCGGATCTCGGCTACTAAGCTATTTTCCGGCGCCGTTGTAAGTACTCGAAGCTATTTCCTTTAGATCCTGCAATTGCATCTTTTTGTTTCTTGTTTTACACTAGTTAGGCATAATGGAAAGCAACATGGAGCTTCTTATTCTATTTCCTGAGTTAAGACATGGATGGTTTGATGCGAAAATTAAAAAACCCATGGAACATATTAGTATGAACACTTTGAACACCATTGTTGCTAATGATATGGAAAATTCTAAGATTGGGGAAGCTCGCTTCGATGAGCATGATCTTTTTAGTCCCCCAAGCATTGAGGAGAAAATTTACTTTGATGATACTTTGCCTCCTATTTATGATGATTATAATGATAGTGGTCTTTTGGTGCTGCCTATTATGGAGGATAAATTTGATTATGATTACAATATACCTCCTATATTTGATGATGAGAATAATAATAATAGCTACTTTGTTGAATTCGCTCCCACTATTGCTAATAAAATTGATTATGCTTATGTGGAGAGTAATAATTTTATGCATGAGACTCATGATAAAAATGCTTTATGTGATAGTTATATTGTTGAGTTTGCTCATGATGCTACTGGACATTATTATGAGAGAGGAAAATGTGGTGGTAGAAATTTTCATGTTACTAAAACACCTCTCTATATGCTTAAAATTTTGAAGTTGAGCTTGTCTAGTTTTCCTATGCCTATTGCATTATGCCTACATAACTTGTTTATTTACAAGATTCCTATGCATAGGAAGCATGTTAGGCTTAAATTTTTTTTTAATTTGCTTTTTGATGCTCTCTTTTGCTTCAAATACTATTTCTTGCGAGTGCATCATTTAAACTGCGGAGCCCATCTTAATGGCTATAAAGAAAGCACTTCTTGGGAGATAACCCATGTGTTTATTTTACTACAGTAATTTTGTTTTATATTTGTGTCTTGGAAGTTGTTACTACTGTAGAAACCTCTCCTTATCTTAATTTTGTTGCATTGTTGTGCCAAGTAAAGTCTTTGATAGTAAGGTTCATACTAGATTTGGACTACTGCGCAGAAACAGATTTCTGTCTGTCACGAATTTGGGCAGGGTTCTCTGTAGGTAACTCAGAAAAATCTGCCAATTTACGTGCGTGATCCTCAGATATGTACGCAACTTTCATTCAATTTGAGCATTTTCATTTGAGCAAGTCTGGTGCCTCTTAGAAATTCGTCTTTACGGACTGTTCTGTTTTGATAGATTCTGCCTTTTATTTCGCATTGCCTCTTTTGCTGTGTTGGATGGATTTCTTTGTTCCATTAACTTTCAGTAGCTTTGTGCAATGTCCAGAAGTGTTAAGAATGATTATGTCACCTCTGAACATGTGAATTTTTGATTATGCACTAACCCTCTAATGAGTTTGTTTCGAGTTTGGTGTGGAGAAAGTTTTCAAGGATCAAGAGAGGAGGATGATACAATATGATCAAGGAGATTGAAAGCTCTAAGCTTGGTTGCCCCGGTGGTTCATCCATGCATATTTCAAGAAGACTAAAGCATCTAAGCTTGGGGATGCCCAAGGCATCCCCTTCTTCATCGACAACATTATCAGGTTCCTCTAGTGAAACTATATTTTTATTCCATCACATCTTGTGTACTTTGCTTGGAGCGTCTGTTTGTTTTTGTTTTGTTTGAATAAAGTTGGATCCTAGCATTCATTGTGTGGGAGAGAGACACGCTCCGCTGTTTCATATGGACAAATATGTCCTTAGGCTTTACTCATAATGTTCATGGCGAAGGTTGAAACTGCTTCGTTAATTGTTATATGGTTGGAAACGGGAAGTGCTACATGTGGTAATTGGTATAATGTCTTGAACAATGTGATACTTGGCAATTGTTGTGCTCATGATTAAGCTCTTGCATCATATACTTTGCACCTATTAGTGAAGAAATACATAGAGCTTGCTAAAATTTGGTTTGCATGATTGGTCTCTCTAAAGTCTAGATATTTTCTAGTAAGGGTTTGTGCAACAAGGATGACAGTGTAGAGTCTTATAATGCTTGCAATATGTTTTTATGTGAGTTTTGCTGTACCGGTTCATACTTGTGTTTGCTTCAAATAACCTTGATAGCCTAAGCCTTGTATTGAGAGGGATTACTTCTCGTGCATCCAAATCCTTGAGCCAATAACTATGCCATTTGCGTCCACCATACCTACCTACTACATGGTATTTCTCTGCCATTCCAAAGTAAATTGCTTGAGTGCTATCTTAAAACACTTCAAAAGTTATTACCTCATATTTGTGTCAATGTTTTATAGCTCATGAGGAAGTATGTGGTGTTTATCTTTCAATCTTGTTGGGCAACTTTAACCAATGGACTAGTGGCTTCATCCGCTTATCCAATAATTTTGCAAAAAGAGCTGGCAATGGGATTCCCAGTCCCAAATTAACTAACCTTCATAATTTTACAAGAATAGACACTCCTCCATGGTATGTGATTGTTGGACGGCACCCGAGGATTCGGTTAGCCATGGCTTGAGAAAGCAAAGGTGGGGAGGAGTGTCATCTAAATAAAACTAAAATAAAAAGGCCCTCCTTCATGTTATGAGTTTGTTGGCAGGCACCCGAGGATTCGGTTAGCCATGGTTTGTGAAAGTAGAGGTTGGAAGGAGTGCCACCCAAAAATAAAAATGTTTCATGGGAGCCGCTCTTCGAGAGTTTGTCTGGCAATGGGGTTAGAGTGCCCATTACCATTCATTGACAACAACAAACACCTCTCAAAATTTTACTTTTATGCTCTCTTTTTGTTTTAAAAATCAAAGCTCTAGCACAAATATAGCAATCAATGCTTCCCTCTACGAAGGGCCTTTCTTCTACTTTTATGTTGAGTCAGTTCACCTATTTCTCTCCCATCTCAAGAAACAAACACTTGTGTGAACTGTGCATTGATTCCTACATACTTGCATATTGCACTTATTATATTACTTTATGTTGACAATATCCATGAGATATACATGTTACAAGTTGAAAGCAACCGCTGAAACTTAATCTTCCTTTGTGTTGCTTCAATACCTTTACTTTGAAATTATTGCTTTATGAGTTAACTCTTATGCAAGACTTATTGATGCTTGTCTCGAAAGTACTATTCATGAAAAGTCTTTGCTATATGATTCATTTGTTTACTCATGTCATTTGCATTGCTTTGAATCGCTGCATTCATCTCATATGCTTTACAATAGTATGATTAAGATCATGTTGGTAGCATGTCACTTCAGAAATTATCTTTGTTATCGTTTACCTACTCGAGGACGAGTAGGAACTAAGCTTGGGGATGCTGATACGTCTCCGACGTATCGATAATTTCTTATGTTCCATGCTTGTTTTATGACAATACCTACATGTTTTGTTCACACTTTATATCATTTTTATGCGTTTTACGGAACTAACCTATTGATGAGATGCCGAAGTGCCAGTTCCTCTTTTCTGCTGTTTTTGGTTTCAGAAATCCTAGTAAGGAAATATTCTCGGAATTGGACGAAATCAACGCCCAGAGTCTTAGAATTGGACGAAGCTTCCAGAACACCCGAGAGTTGCCAGTGGGGGGCCACAGGCCCACCAGACAGTAGGCTGGCGCGGCCAGAGGGGGGCCACACCCCCCTATTGTGTCGTCGCCTCGTCAGCCCTCCGACTCCGCCTCTTCGCCTATATAAAGGTCCCTGACCTAAAACATCGATACGAAAAAGCCACGGTACGAGAAACCTTCCAGAGCCGCCGCCATCGCGAAGCCAAGATCTGGGGGACAGGAGTCTCTGTTCCGGCACGCCGCCGGGATGGGGAAGTGCCCCCGGAAGGTTTCTCCATCGACACCGCTGCCATCTCCACCGCCATCTTCATCACCGCTGCTGTCTCCCATGAGGAGGGAGTAGTTCTCCATCGAGGCTAAGGGCTGTACCGGTAGCTATGTGGTTAATCTCTCTCCCTATGTACTTCAATACAATAGTCTCATGAGCTGCCTTACATGATTGAGATTCATATGATGATGCTTGTAATCTAGATGTCGTTATGCTAGTCAAGTGAATTTTACTTATGTGATCTCCGGAGACTCCTTGTCCCACGTGTGTAAAGGTGACAGTGTGTGCACCGTGTGGGTCTCTTAGGCTATATTTCACAGAATACTTATTCACTGTTATGGATAGCATAGTGAAGTGCTTATTTATATATCTTTATGATTGCAATGTGCTTTGTATCACTATTTATCTATGTGCTACTCTAGTGATGTTATTAAAGTAGTCTATTCCTCCTGCACGGTGTAATGGTGACAGTGTGTGCATCGTGTAGTACTTGGCGTAGGTTATGATTGTAATCTCTTGTAGATTATGAAGTTAATTATTGCTATGATAGTATTGATGTGATCTATGCCTCCTTCATAGTGTGATGGTGACAGTGTGCATGCTATGTTAGTACTTGGTGTAGTTGTGTTGATCTATCATGCACTCTAAGGTTATTTAAACATGAATATCGAATATTGTGGAGCTTGTTAACTCCGGCATTGAGGGTTCGTGTAATCCTACACAATTAGTGGTGTTCATCATCCAACAAGAGAGTGTAGAGTATAGCATTTATCTATTCTGTTATGTGATCAACGTTGAGAGTGTCCACTAGTGAAAGTATAATCCCTAGGCCTTGTTCCCAAATACTGCAATCATCGCTTGTTTACTGTTTTACTGCATCTGTACTGCCTGCAATATTACCACCATCAACCACACACCAGTTGTAGCAGCAAGCTATTTTCTGGTGCCGTTACTACTGCTCATATACATTCATACCACCTGTATTTCACTATCTCTTCGCCGAACTACTGCACCTATACATCTGACAAGTGTATTAGGTGTGTTGGGGACACAAGAGACTTCTTGCTTTGTGGTTGCAGGGTTGCATGAGAGGGATATCTTTGACCTCTTCCTCCCTGAGTTCGATAAACCTTGGGTGAACCACTTAAGGGAAAACTTGCTGCTGTTTTACAAACCTCTGCTCTTGGAGGCCCAACACTGTCTACAGGAAAAGGAGTGTGCGTAGACATCATAGCACTTCCCCAAATATCATCTCCCTCTCATTAGAAAACCACTCAAAGAAACTAAACAAGTATACACAAGTATCCAGCAACCATAATATGCAAAGAATGAGTGATGCCGGTATACCCCCCCCCCCCCAAGCTTAGGCTTTTGGCCTAAGTGGAGTTCAATCCCATGGTGCCCATGAAGTAGCACCTCCGTAGTACGAAGACGGATCATATTCCGGGTATGTGCTAGAAGAAGCACCTGGATACGTGATGGTGTAGTCGTAGGAGGGCTCGGCGTCCTCGGAGTCATGCTGCTGGTGGAAGCCTTGTATCTTCAGTTTCTCCTCCACCTCCTCCTTAGAGCGCGACCATGGTTTCCTGTCAATACTGAACAAGTCTGGCTGGGGCAAAGGGATTTCCTTCTCATCCCCGTCAGCAAACAACATTCTATAGACCAAATTATCTGAAGTAGAATCAGCGGTAACAAATTGATGGCTCTTCATAGCAGCAATATCAAGCTTTATAGGAGTTAATGGCACATCATTAGAGTCAAGAGGAAGTTCTAAATGTGCTAAAATGCGCAATGCAATAGTTCCTCCAAAAATAGGCCCCTTGTTAGACAAACGGCGAGCAATAAGAGAACCAAGATGATAAGGTGTCTCTCCAGTAAGTGCAGCAATTAAGAAAGCAAGATGGTAGCTAGAAATATTGCAGGTGTTCTCCCTACAAAGAATGCTAGTAGCAATGTAATAGGCAAAATACTTAATGGCGGGGAGTTGGATGTTTCTTATCTTGCCACGCTGAATGGAGCGGCAATCATCATTGGTGATCTCTCGATAGAGCTCCAACAAGACCCTGGGGTTGTCCTCAATCTTCCTTGTTGTACCTGCAGGGGCAATACCCAATGCAACACAAAATTCTTCCAATTTCATAGTAATAGGATTACCATAGATCTTGAATGTAACTGTCGGGCCATAGTGCTTGTTGTTGAACTTGAAGCTCTCAACAAAGATCTTGGTGAGCATGTAGTATTGCTCCCTTTCATCTCCCATATAGGCGGTTAAGCCCGCCTTATTAACGAGGGTCAAGAAATCATCCAGCAACCCTGCATTACTCAAAAAGTCATAACATGGGAAAGATGAAGCGTTAGGGACTCCATTGTCTTCTTCGGGCTCGAAGCTTGGCGCGATGACATCCTCATTGTAGGATCGCCTGAATCGGGTGGCGGTCCTAGAGGGCCTTCCGGTGCTGGTTGCCTCTCTCTCAAACACTTCTCCAAAGTTGAAATTATCCATCTTCCTTTTCTGAAATTTTTCAACAAACATTATAAAATTTGATTTGGTGACATATAATTGAGGGGAACTACCATAGGAACTTGCTAGAGTACTAATCATGCATCAAAACTAGTTTATACAACTTAGAACAAGCATGCAAGCTCACTAAACATGTTACCTACAGCAGCAAAATATTCAAGATATACTCAACCAAACAAAATTCTACTTGGATAATCGGAGGAGTCACATACCGGAGAGCAAATGTGCCAAATTTCAGACAGAAATCTAGGCTGAGCAAAGAGATCGAGAAATCTTGAGCTCTTGAGCAGAAACACGAGTGAGAGAAAGCTGGTGTTGATTTTTTCGGGAGAGAGAAGAGTGTGGGAGGAAGAGATGTTAAAGTGGGGCAAGGGGGAGCCCACACACCAGGGTGGCGCGCCCCCCTTCCAGGCGCGCCGGCCTGTGGGGTGCCACCCTGGGGTGCCCCACTGGTCATCCCCAAGTGCTCCCGGGTGCATTTTCGAAAAATAGGACCAACGGTATAATTTTTGTTAATTTTTGAAAACTTTGAAAAATGCACATGTCTGGGTATTAAGTTTATTATTACTGGCCAGGAAATTTTTTGAAATCTCTAATTAGCTAAGGAACTTTGCAAAACAAAAATGCTACAGCAAGTAGAACAAGTGGAGGAAGAAAGAAATGTTGTTTACCTCCTCTATGCATATAAAAAGTATTTGTTAACAAGGTTGATCAAGTCTTGCCACCAAATAAATTTTACATAGCATAAGAAGAAATAAACCTCAAATCAATCATGTTACCTTGAATTGTATTGATATGGATCCAATCGTAAGATTTTGATATCCTTCTTTAGGCTCATATATAGGACAATCAATAGTTCCAACTTTGATAGTTCTCACATTAGAAATAGTATTAACTCCACATACTTTATCAATCCTCTTATGGAAATAGACGGTATGCTCCTTATCATCAACATTGAAAGTAACTTTTCCTTTATTGCAATCAATAACAGCCCCTGCGGTGTTAAGAAAAGGTCTCCCAAGAATAATAGACATATTATCATCTTCAGGCATTTCCAACACAACAAAATCAGTTAATATCAAGCAGTTATTAGTAACTTGAACAGGAACATCCTCACATATACCAACAGGAATAGCAGTAGATTTATCAGCCATTTGCAAAGATATATCAGTAGGTATCAACTTATCTAAATAAAGTCTCTTATAAAGAGAAAAAGGCATAACACTAACACCGGCTCCCAAATCACATAGAGCAGTTCTAACATAATTATTCTTAATAGAACAAGGAATAGTAGGTATACCTAGGTCGCCCAACTTCTTTGGAACTTTGCCATTGAAAGAGTAATTAGCAAGCATAGTGGAAATCTCCTCATTAGGGATTTTCCTTTTGTTAGTGACAATATCTTTCATGTACTTTGAATAAGGAGGCAATTTAATAGCATCAGTCAAAGGGATTTGCAAGAATAAAGGTTTCATCCAATCACAAAATTTATTATAGTGTTCTTCTTCCTTTGATTTTAGTTTCTTAGCAGGAAAAGGCATTTGCTTTTGAACCCAAGGTTCCCTTTCATTACCATGTTTCTTAGCAATAAAATCTTCTTTAGTATACTTTTTATTTTTAGCATGCTTTTCAGGTTCATCTTCAACCTCTTCTTTGTCAGAAACATCATTTTTATCATTATCATTATCATTATCATTATCATGTTCATTACCACTTTCAGTTTCCGCATCGGAAATAGAAATACTATTAGGATCATTAACAGGTTCAGAGGATTCTACAACATTTTTATGTTTCTTCTTCTTTTTCTTAGAAGGAGCACTAGTTTCAATTCGTTGAGAATCTTGTTCAACTCTTTTGGGATGCCCTTCAGGATATAGAGGATCCTGGGTAGAGACACCGCCTCTAGTTGTTACTTCATAAGCATGTTTCTCTTTAGAATTATTTTTTAACAGGTCATTTTGCACTTTAGTGAGTTGATCAATTTGAGTTTGAACCATTTGAAAATGTTTAACAAGCATCTTAACATCATTGGAGGTTCTCTCCACAATATCATGCAAATTGCTAATAGCTTGAGAATTTTCCATTAGATGATTCTCTACTCTCATATTAAAATTTTCTTGCTTAACAATATAATTATCAAACTCATCTAAGCATTGAGCAGGAGGTTTCGAATACGGAATATCTTCCCTAGTAAAGCGTTGAAGGGAGTTTACCTCAATCATGGATGAAGGGGGAATTATCTCACATATATCTTCTATGGGAGGTAGATTCTTCACATCTTCGGATTTAATACCTTTCTCCTTGAGAGACTTCTTGGATTCCCTCATATCTTCATCATTTAATTTAATTAAACCCCTCTTCTTCAATATTGGCGTCGGAGTTGGTTCAGGTGTAGTCCAATCATCATGATTCCGTCCTATTTTAGCCAATAATTCTTCAGCTTCGTCTGGAGTTCTTTTCCTGAAAACACAACCAGCACAACTATCCAAATATGCCCTAGACTCAACGGTTAGTCCACTATAGAATATATCAAGTAAATCATTCTTTTCCAATTCATGTCTAGGTCGAGCCCTGATAAGAGAGCAAAATCTTGCCCATGCTTCAGGCAATTTCTCTCCATCTTCCTGGTCAAAGCTATAAATTTTCTGTAAAGCAGCATGTTGAGCACTAGCAGGAAAGTATTTCCGAAAGAAAACATCAAGCAAATCACCTGGACTTTTAATAGAACCAGGAGGAAAATTATTATACCAGGTTTTAGCATCATCCTTTAATGAGAAAGGAAAATTTTTAGCAATGAAATAAGTACGCATCTTGACATCATCAGAAAACAAGCTACTCATAGAAGAAAGTTCATTCATGTGTTCTACAGCACTTTCTTTTTCAGTACCACAAAAGGGTGTTTTCTCAACAATAGCTATATGAGATAGATCAAGAGAAAAATCATAATCTTTATCCTTAATGCATATAGGAGATGTGGCAAATTTAGGATCAGGAGATAGCTTATGTCTAACAGTATATTGTGCGAGAAACTTTTTAATTTTTCTTGCATCAGCAGTAGCATTGCATCTATTAATGAAATCATCATTAAGCTCCACATAATCCTCATCAGGATCATCACTAGAATAATCAAGTTCAGGTGAATTAACAGGTGTAGCAGCATTAGGAGTTTCAGTATTTTCAATTTGTCTAGACCTAGCAATTGTAGCATCTAGAAAGGATCCCAATGAACCACTATCATCAAGCACAGCAGAAACATCATCAATATTATGAGAGTTTTCAGATTCAGCAGAAGTACCAGCAAGTGAAGCTTGCGGCGGTGAAACAAGTTGACTTATCACAGATGGTGAATCAAGAGTAGCAGAGGTACTCAGAGTTGTACCTTTTCTTGTAGTGGATGGTAATATGGCGACTTTAGGATCGCGAGTTTTACCCATGATGGAGAATTTGCAGCGAACAATATCAATCCAAGTGAACCTCCAAATAAAGCTATGCTCCCCGGCAACGGCGCCAGAAACTTGATCTTGATAACCCACAAGTATAGGGGATCGCGGCAGTCTTCGCGGGAAGTAAAACCCAATTTATTGATTCGACACAAGGGGAGACAAAGAATACTTGAAAGCCTTAACAGCGGAGTTGTCAATTCAGCTGCACCTAGAAACAGACTTGCTCGCAAGAGTCTATCAGTAGTAACAGTTTTATAGCAGTAGCAGTGGTGAAATAACAGCGGCAGAGTAACAGAGACAGCAGTAGTGATTATAGTAAACATCAGGATTAAACTACTGTAGGCACAGGGATGGATTACGGGCGTTGCATGGATGAGAGAAACTCATGTAACAATCAAAGCAGGGCATTTGCAGATAATAATAAAACGGTGTCCAAGTACAAAGCAATCCATAGGCATGTGTTCCATATATAGTCGTACGTGCTCGCAATGAGAAACTTTCACAACATCTTTTGTCCTACCAGCCGGTGGCAGCCGGGCCTCTAGGGAATCTACTGGATATTAAGGTACTCCTTTTAATAGAGTACCGGAGCAAAGCATTAACACTCCGTGAACACATGTGATCCTCACATCACCGCCATCCCCTCCGGTTGTCCCAATTTCTGTCACTTCGGGGCCTTTGGTTCCGGACAGCGACATGTGTATACAACTTGCAGGTAAGATCATAAAACAATGCATATCATGATGAAATAATAACATGTTTAGATCTGAGATCATGGCACTCGGGCCCTAGTGACAAGCATTAAGCATAACAAGTTGCAACAATATCATCAAAGTACCAATTACAGACACTAGGCACTATGCCCTAACAATCTTATGCTATTACATGACCAATCTCATCCAATCCCTACCATCCCCTTCAGCCTACAGCGTGGGAATTACTCACACATGGATGGGGGAAACATGGATGGTCGATGGAGAGGCGTCGGTGATGATGATGGCGATGATCTTCTCCAATTCCCCGTCCTGGCGGAGTGCCAGAACGGAGTTTCTGGCCCCCGAGACGGAGTTTCGCGATGTGGCGGCGTACTGGAGGGTTTCTGGTGACTTCGACTTCCCTTTCGCGATTTTTAGATCGAACCCTTTAAGTAGTCCAGAGGGGGGCGTCGGAGGCCAGCCGAGGGGGCCACACACTAGGGAGGCGCCCCCCCTGGGCCGCGCCAGCCTGGTGTGTGGGGCCCTCGGGCCTCCACCTGGCTTTCCCTTCTGGCTCCCTGAGTCTTCTGGTAAAATAGGCCCATTGATATAAATTCCTAGGATTTTCCCGAAAGTTGAATTTCTGCAGAAAAACCAGACACCAGAGCAATTCTGCTAAAAACAGCGTTAGTCCGTGTTAGTTGTATCCAAAATACAAAAATTAGAGGCAAAACAATAGCAAAAGTGTTCGAGAAAGTAGATACGTTTTGGACGTATCATGGCCCTCCTCGGCTCCTCCTTTTGGCTACCTTCGTCTTCTGGAGAAATAGGATTTTCAGTATAATTTCCGTCAATTGTTGATCTTCCGAAATATTGCATTCTGACGGCGCTTTTTTCCAGCAGAATCCTGACTCCGGTGCGCGATTCTCCAACAATCATAAAACATGCAAAATTGATGAAATAACATAAGTATCACCTCTAAATATGAAATATATCAATGAATAACAGTAAATTATGATATAAAATAGTGATGCAAATTGGACGTATCAACTGGTACAACAAAACTTACATTAGAACATATTGCAAGCATTATAAGACTCTACACTGTCTTCCTTGTTGCTCAAACACTTTTACCAGAAAATATCTAGACCTTAGAGAGACCAATCATGCAAACCAAATTTTAACAAGCTCTATGGTAGTTCTCCACTAATAGGTTTAAACTACATTATGCAAGAGCTTAAACATGATCTACTTGAGAGCTCAAAACAATTGCCAAGTATCAAATTATTCAAGACAGTATACCAACTACCACATGAAGCATTTTTTGTTTCCAACCAAATAGCTATAAGTGCAACGGCTTTCAGCTTTTGCCATGAACATTAAAAGTAAAACGAAGAACACCAGTGTTCAAATGAAAAAGCGGAGCATGTCTCTCTCCCACACAAGCATGTTAGGATCCGATTTATTCAGAGAATGAAAATAACAAAACGAAAATAAAAGCACACAGACGCTCCAAGTAAAGCACAAAAGATGTGACGGAATTAAAATATAGTTTCAGTAGAGGTGACCTGATAAGTTGTTGATGAAGAAGGGGATGCCTTGGGCATCCCCAAGATTAGACGCTTGAGTCTTCTTGAAATATGCAGGGATGAACTACGGGGGCATCCCCAAGGTTAGACTTTTCACTCTTCTTGATCATATTATATCATCCTCCTCTCTTGATCCTTGAGAACTTCCTTCACACCAAACTCAAAGCAATCTCATTAGAGGGTTAGTGCATAATCAAAAATTCACATGTTCAGCAAGGAGACAATCATTCCCAACACTTCTGGACATTACCCAAGGTTACTGAAATTTAATGGAGCAAAGAAATCCACTCAAACACAATAAAAGAGGCAATGCGAAATAAAAGGCAGAATCTGTCAAAACAAAACAGTCCGTAAAGACGAATTTTTTCGAGGCACTTAACATTCTCAGATGGAAAAGCTCCAGTTGAATGAAAGTTGCTTACATATCTGAGGATTACTCATGAATTTTCTACAGAGAGAAAAAAATCAAAACCGTGACAGCTAAAAATCTGTTTCTGCGCAGAAATCCAAATCTAGTATCAACTTTCTATCAAAGACTTTACTTGGCACAACAATGCAATAAAATAAAGATACAAAGGTATTGCTACAGTAGTAACAAGCACCTTGACTCAAATATAAAACAAAAATTGCAGGAATAAAACAATGGGTTGTCTCCCATAAGCGCTTTTCTTTAACGCCTTTCAGCTAGGCGCAGAAGATTTTAATGATGCTCTCATGAAAATAGAAAATGAAGCAAAAGGAGCATCAAGAAGCAAATTTGAAACACATTTAAGTCTAACCCGCTTCCTATGCATATGAATCTTGTACACAAATAAATTCATAAAGAACAAAGTGACAAACATAGGAAGATAAAGCACGAGTAACTTCACAATTTTCAGCATGTAGAGAGGTGTTTTAGTACCATGAAAATTTCTACAACCATATTTTCCTCTCTCATAATAATTTCCAGTAGCATCATGAACAAACTCAACAATATAACTATCACATACAACATGCTTTTCATGATCTACAAACACATAATTTTTATCAAGCTCAAAAATAGTGGGATCAAAACTTTCAAACCCACTTTTTAAAAATCTATAACAAGATGATTGATCATTATCAAGAGATATGGGACTCCTAGATAAAGTCAAGACCTCTCCAATCCCATTTTCATTAGTAGTATAATTAATATTATCAAGTAACATAGGACCATCATCTAGAGCTTTATCATAAACATTTGCTAAGCAAAACTCTTTAGTACCATGCATTTCGATATCAAGCACAAACAAAGCATTATCATAAGATTTATCAAAATAGCATGAATTATCATATATAACAGTAGCATAATTATTCTCACAAGTTTTACTCATAGGGAATATTTCAAGAGAATCCACAGGAACATAAAATTCATCCTCCTTTGGTAAGCATGGAGGACAATTAAATAGTATAAGAGATAAAGAGTTACTCTCATTAGAAGGTTGGCATGGGTAGCTAATCCATTCTTCCTCCTTTTGTTCATCACTCTCCTCCTCTTTTTCATCCAATGAGCTTTCAGGTTCATCAATTTCTTCTTTCACAGGTTCCTGCAAATTGTGAGTGCATTCTTGTGCATGAATGAGTCTCTCTTTATAATCAATGATAGAAGGATTATTGCTGTAATGTTCTATGCAATAATCAAGGATAGAAGAGACAGAATCTTTAAGGTCCTTACAAACAATACAAGTTTCATAATTTTTAGCCATAAAGGATTCTATCTCAGAGGCTCCCATAAATAAAACAAATTGTTCTACTTCTTCGAACCCAAGATGAATATGGTTATTCCAATGATAGTTCACAATTAAAACTTCTTCACTAAAGCCACATTGGAATTTAAGATGTTTCGTATCCTGTTTAGTGCAACAGTTTGTATCATGGCATTTAAGCAAGATTTTAGCAATTATATTCAATTTTTCTAACACGCCACTCGTGACTTTACCCTTTCTTGATTCTCTATAATTCTTATATAATTCTATAAGCTTGATAACCCACAAGTATAGGGGATCGCAGCAGTCTTCGCGGGAAGTAAATCCCAATTTATTGATTCGACACAAGGGGAGACAAAGAATACTTGGAGGCCTTAACAGTGGAGTTGTCAATTCAGCTGCACCTGGAAACAGACTTGCTCGCAAGAGTTTATCAGTACTAACAGTTTTATAGCAGTAGCAGTAGTGAAATAACAGCAGTAGAGTAACAGACACAGCAGTAGTGATTATAGTAAACAGCAGGATTAAAATACTGTAGGCACGGGGATGGATGACGGGCGTTGCATGGATGAGAGAAACTCATGTAACAATCATAGCAGGGCATTTGCAGATAATAATAAAACGGTGTCCAAGTACAAAGCAATCAATAGGCATGTGTTCCAATTATAGTCGTACGTGCTCGCAATGAGAAACTTGCACAACATCTTTTGTCCTACCAGCCGGTGGCAGCCGGGCCTCAAGGGAATCTACTGGATATTAAGGTACTCCTTTTAATAGAGTACCGGAGCAAAGCATTAACACTCCGTGAACACATGTGATCCTCATGTCACTACCATCCCCTCCGGTTGTCCCGATTCTTGTCACTTCGGGGCCATTGGTTCCGGACAGCGACATGTGTATACAACTTGCAGGTAAGACCATAAACAATGAATATCATGATGAAACAATAACATGTTTAGATCTGAGATCATGGCACTCGAGCCCTAGTGACAAGCATTAAGCATAACAAGTTGCAACAATATCATCAAAGTACCAATTACGGACACTAGGCACCATGCCCTAACAATCTTATGCTATTACATGACCAATCTCATCCAATCCCTACCATCCCCTTCGGCCTACAGCGGGGGAATTACTCACACATGGATGGGGGAAGCATGGCTGGTTGATGGAGAGGCGTCGGTGATGATGATGGCGATGATCTCCCCCAATTCCCCATCCCGGCGGAGTGCCAGAACGGAGACTTCTGGCTCCCGAGACGGAGTTTCGCGATGTGGCGGCTTTCTGGCGACTTCGACTTCTCCCCGTGCGTTTTTAGGTCGAAGGCAATAAATAGTCCGAAGGAGGGCGTCGGAGGCCGGCCGAGGGGGCCACACCACAGGGCCGCGCGGGCCCCCCCTGGGCCGCGCCGCCCTATGGTGTGGGGCCCTCGGGCCTCCACCGGACTTGTCCTTCTGGCTCCGCCAATATTCTGGGAAAATAGGGCCTTCTGCATAAATTCCGAGGATTTTCCTGAAAGTTGGATTTCTGCACAAAAACGAGACACCAGAGCAATTCTGCTGAAAACAGCGTTAGTCCGTGTTAGTTGCATCCAAAATACACAAATTAGAGGCAAAACAATAGCAAAAGTGTTCGGGAAAGTAGATACGTTTTGGACGTATCAACTCCCCCCAAGCTTAGCTTATTGCTTGTCCTCAAGCAATTCAATTAACAACTGAGCGATAAAAGAACTTTCACGAACACATTTGCTCATATGATGTATATATTCTCATGCTATGGCTAATACTTAAGCAGTTCATAATGAGATGCATACAAATAAGATCATCTAACAGCTATGTCAATCATGGAGAGGTACCAACAATTAATAATAAGCATCATGAATCATGTATATAAGCAGGATTGCAATGTTCATAAGAGAGTATGATAAAGTGGTATCTCGCTTGCCCATATTTGATTAGCAAAACATAAATGCTCAGGCACCTCTGAAGTTCATAGAAAGACTAGAAATAGTGATTGTCAAAGATAAAAGCATCAAAGTTATACCGCAATCAATCATATTTTGGGACAAGCATATTATACTAAGAATGACAGTTGTGCTCTCAAGATAGTGCTCAAAGAAAGAATGGAGACACAACATAAAAGTAAAAGATTGACCCTTCGCAGAGGGAAGCAGGGATTAACATGCGCTAGAGCTTTTCATTTTTTTAAACAGGAGTAAAATTATTTTGAGAGGTGTTTGTTGTTGTCAACGAATGGTAATGGGTACACCAACTACCTCGCCAACCGGACTCCCAAGAGCGGCTCCCATGAATTATTTTTATGTTTATGTGGCACTCCTTCCAACCTTTCTTTCACAAACCATGGCTAACCGAATCCTCGGGTGCCTGCCAACAATCTCATACCATGAAGGAGTGCCTTTTTATTTTAGTTTTATTATGATGACACTCCCCCCAACCTTTGCTTACACAAGCCATGGCTAACCGAATCCCTCGGGTGCCGTCCAACGATCACATACCATGGAGGAGTGTCTATTTAAGTTAATTAATTTGGGACTGGGAATCCCATTGCCAACTCTTTTTGCAAAATTATTGGATAAGCGGATGTGCCACTAGTCCATAATGAAAGTCCGTCAAAAGTAAATGACAAGGTTGAAAGTTAAACACCACATACTTCCTCATGAGCTATGAAACATAAACACAAATTGAGAAGCATTTTGAAGGTTTTAAAGGTAGCGCATGAGAATTTACTTGGAATGGTTTGAAATGCCATGCATAGGTATTTATGGTGGACACTTTGGAACAACTTGGTTTTCAGGTGTTTGGAAGCACGAGCAGCGTTCCCGCTCAGTACAAGTGAAGGCTAGCAATAGACTGGGGAGCGACAAATCAAGAGAGCAGTAACTGTCATAATCATGCTTGCGGAAAAATAAATTAACGGAGGCATAAAAGTGATACAAGAACTCTGAAGCAATATAAATCATAGAGGCTTAATTGACTTTTGTTCTGTCATATGCATGCGTGAGCATGTGCCAAGTCGATATAAATGAATTATTCAGAGGAGGATACCACAATGCCGTACCTACTTATGAATAAAACAATGCAAGCAAACATCCATGACATGCTACTCATATTAATAAATTGGAGCTAAACATGAGAGATCATGAACTACTAGACTTTCTCAAATGACATATAACTCACATGAACCAACTAAGCATGCTCACATGGATGAGTATATGTACAAAAATGAAAACAAATAGAGTTCATACCAGCCTCTCACCACAATCCAATTGTCGTAGATCGTCATTATTGCCTTTCACTTGTGTAGCTTGGATAATATAAAATAAAAACCACGCTCCAGCCATCGAAGACCATTGAACTCATGATGAACTTTACAAACCAAAGAAGAACAGCAAATATTTTTGGTGTTTTCGAATTGGAAACAAGAACAAAAGAAACAAGCAAACAAAGCAAAATCTTTTTGGGTTTTCTTATATCAAACTAGCAATAGCAAATAAAGCGAAATAAATGCAAGAAATCAAAACAAACAAATGATGAAGAGAAACAACAGAAATATTTTTGGTCTTTTTGTGTTTTGGGAAAGAAGCAAAGCAAAAACAAGAAATAGCAAACTAGAAGACTCACATAAACACAAAGCAGCAGAAATTCGTCAAACTTCACAGCAGTAAAGTACTCGATTTTTAATAAATTCTCCCACTGATCAAATCGAAAAGTGTTCAACTAATGAAAGTTAGATAACAACCTGGGGAACATGTACAAAAATTGGCTTCACAAAATACTGTTCTGGCTATTTTTGGGAATTTTTTCGGTAACAGTCCAGAATCTGTTTTCAGGCAGCACTTCCCCAAATATCATCTCCCTCTCATTAGAAAACCACTCAAACAAACAAAACAAGTATATACAAGTATCCAGCAATCATAATATGCAAAGAATGAGTGATGCCGGTATACCTCCCCCCAAGCTTAGGCTTTTGTCCTAAGTGGAGTTCAACCCCAGCGAGGGTCGCTGTTCCTCGCCGGTGGATAATCCATGGCGTAGTCATAGTAAGGTTCATGTGCAGAAGAAAAGCGTGGAGGCTCCACATGCCCAAAATGTTGATGCGAGGAACTTGCTGCATCGGATGATGAGTCGAGGTGTTCCTCGGCCTCCTCCGTGTCATCTCTTGCATGATGGCCTCCTCCCTCTATGTGTGCAGTCAGTGCACCTTCTGTGACCGACCAATCCTCCCTGGAATCAAGGTTAAATAGAACAGGCGCAGGCAATCTTACTAGTTTCTCAATTTTCTTAGTTATTCTCCAGACTTTCTTATAAAATGTCATCTTGTAAAACAGGTTACCCTAGTTAGATGAATCAGAAACAAATTCATGTTTAATCATAGAGACTATGTCAAGTTTTTCTATGGAAAGTTGAACATCAAGATGATGAGGTTCTACATTATGCAAAGCTAGTAAACGAGAGGCGATGAGACCTCCACAAATTCCACCTTTCTCACGGTTAGTAGCAAGTCTATAAGCTATCAATGCCCCCAAATTATAAGTCTTACTACCTTGCAGTGCCGCAGCTAGAAAAGCTAAATCTTGGATAGATAGTTTACCACCACTCTTTCTAGCAAGAACGCATTTAGTAACGAAATAAGCAAAGTAGCAGATAGCTGGGAGTTGAATGCTAGTAATTTTACCACCATCCTCTGAGAAACTCCTTCCATGACAAATCACCTCCAAGAGGCTTAAGAGCTCTCGCGGCGATCCCCTTATCTTCTCGCATGATCCCCATTGCGGTACTCTAATTGCTGTACAAAAATCATTGAATGGCAAGTTGACAGTTTTATTATAAATCTTATACTGAACCATGGGGTTAGATTGTGACCAATTGAACTTAAAGTCCTGCACAACAGACATAGTTAATTTTGCATATTGGCATGGTTCTCCATCAACAAAATCATTCAACCCTGCACGAGAAATTAGACTCTGAACATCTTCCAATATTCCTGCGCTTCTCATGAAATCTGTGCACGGGTAGTAAGAGGGGTATACTCCCTCTTCACGGTTCACTCTCATGACTTGTTGCACCTCCAATTCTTGTTGGTTTAGTTGATATCTATTCCATTCCATTTTCTAAAAAATTTCAACAAACAATATAAAACTTGATTTGGTGACATATAATCGAGGGGAACTACTATAGGAACTTGCTAGAGTACTAATCATGCATCAAAACTAGTTTATACAACTTAGAACAAGCATGCAAGTTCACTAAACATGTTACCTACAGCAGCAAAATATTCAAGATATACTCAACCAAACAAAATTCTACTTGGATAATCGGAGGAGTCACATACCGGAGAGCAAATGTGCCAAATTTCAGACAGAAATCTAGGCTGAGCAAAGAGATCGAAAAATCCTGAGCTCTTGAGCAAAAACGCGAGTGAGAGAAAGCTGGTGCGAGTTTTTTCGGGAGAGAGAAGATTCTGGGAGAAAGAGATGCTAAAGTGGGGCAAGAGGGGCCCACACCACAGGGTGGCGCGCCCCCCTCCTTGGCTCCGCCGGCTGGTGGTGTGGCACCCTGGGGTGCCCCACAGGTCATCCTCTGGTGCTCCCAGGTGCCTCTTCGTAAAATAGGACCAACGGTATAATTTTTGTGAATTTTTGAAAATTTTGAAAAATGTACATTTCTGGGTATTAAGTTTATTATTACTGGCCAGGAAAAATTTTGAAATCTCTAATTAACTAAGGAACTTTGCAAACCAAAAGTGCTACAGCAAATAAAACAAGTGGAGGAAGAAAGAGATGTTGTTTACCTCCTCTATGCATATAAAAAGTATTCGTTAACAAGGTTGATCAAGTCTTGCCACCGAATAAATTTTACATAGCATATGAAGAAATAAACCTCAAATCAATCATGTTACCTTGAATTGTATTGATATGGATCCAATCATAAGATTTTGATAACCTTCTTTAGGCTCATATATAGGACAATCGATAGTTCCAATTTTGATAGTTCTCACATTAGAAATAGTATTGACTCCACATACTTTATCAACCCTCTTGGGGAAATAGACGGTATGCTCCTTATCATCAACATTGAAAGTAACCTTTCCTTTATTGCAATCAATAACAGCCCCTGCGGTGTTAAGAAAAGGTCTCCCAAGAATAATAGACATATTATCATCTTCAGGCATTTCCAACACAACAAAATCAGTTAATATCAAGCAGTTATTAGTAACTTGAACAGGAACATCCTCACATATACCAACAGGAATAGCAGTAGATTTATCAGCCATTTGCAAAGATATATCAGTAGGTATCAATTTATCTAAATAGAGTCTCTTATAAAGAGAAAAAAGCATAACGCAAACACCGGCTCCCAAGTCACATAGAGCAGTTTTAACATAATTATTCTTAATAGAACAAGGAATAGTAGGTATACCTGGGTCGCCCAACTTCTTCGGCACTTTGCCATTGAAAGAGTAATTAGCAAGCATAGTAGAAATTTCCTCATTGGGGATTTTCCTTTTGTTAGTAACAATATCTTTCATATACTTTGAATAAGGAGGCAATTTAATAGCATCAGTCAAAGGGATTTGCAAGAATAAAGGTTTCATCCAATCACAAAATTTATTATAGTGTTCTTCTTCCTTTGATTTTAGTTTCTTAGCAGGAAAAGGCATTTGCCTTTGTACCCAAGGTTCTCTTTCATTACCATGTTTCTTAGCAATAAAATCTTCTTTAGTATACTTTTTATTTTTATCATGCTTGTCAGGTTCATTTTCTACCTCTTCTTTATCAGAAGCATCATTCTTATCATTATCATTATCATGTTCATTACCACTTTCAGTTTCAGCATCGGAATTAGAAATACTATTAGGATCATTAACAGGTTCAGAGGATTCTACAACATTTTTATGTTTCTTCTTCTTTTTCTTCTTAGAATGAGCGCTAGGTTCAGTTCGTTGAGAATCTTGTTCAATTCTTTTGGGGTGCCCTTCAGGATATAGAGGATCCTGGGTAGAGACACCACCTCTAGTTGTTACTTCATAAGCATGTTTCTCTTTAGAATTATTATTTAGCAAGTCATTTTGCACTTTAGTGAGTCGATCAATTTGAGTTTGTATCATTTGAAAATTTTTAACAAGCATCTTAACATCATTGGAGGTTCTCTCCACAATATCATGCAAATTGCTAATAGCTTGAGAATTTTCCATTAGATGATTCTCTACTCTCATATTAAAATTTTCTTGCTTAACAATATAATTATCAAACTCATCTAAGCATTGAGCAGGAGGTTTTGAATACGGAATATCTTCCCTAGTAAAGCGTTGAAGGGAGTTTACCTCAATCATGGATGAAGGGGGAATTATCTCACATATATCTTCTATGGGAGGTAGATTCTTCACATCTTCGGATTTAATACCTTTCTCCTTGAGAGACTTCTTAGCTTCCCTCATATCTTCATCATTCAATTCAATTAAACCCCTCTTCTTCAATATTGGCGTTGGAGTTGGTTCAGGTGTATTCCAATCATCATGATTCCGGCTTATTTTAGCCAATAATTCTTCAGCTTCGTCTGAAGTTCTTTTCCTGAAAACACAACCAGCACAACTATCCAAATATGCTCTAGATTCAATGGTTAGTCCACTATAAAATATATCAAGTAGATCATTCTTTTCTAAATCATGTCCAGGTCGAGCTCTGATAAGAGAACAAAATCTTGCCCATGCCGCAGGCAATTTCTCTTCATCTCCCTGGTCAAACCTATAAATTCTCTGTAAAGCAGCATGTTGAGCACTAGCAGGAAAGTATTTTCGAAAGAAAACATCACGCAAATCAGATGGACTTTTAATAGAACCAGGAGGCAAATTATTATACCAAGTTTTAGCATCATCCTTTAATGAGAAAGGAAAAATTTTAATGACAAAGTAAGTACGCATCTTGTCATCATCAGAAAACAAGCTACTCATAGAAGAAAGTTCATTCATGTGTTCTACAGCACTTTCTTTTTCAGTACCACAAAAGGGTGCTTTCTCTACAATAGCTATATGAGATAGATCAAGAGAAAAATCGTAATCTTTATCCTTAATGCATATAGGAGATGTGGCAAATTTAGGATCAGGAGATAGCTTATGTCTAACAGTATATTGTGTGAGAAACTTTTTAATTTTACTTGCATCAGCAGTAGCATTGCATCTATTAATAAAATCATCATTAAGCTCCACATAATCTTCATCAGGATCATCACTAGAATAATCAAGTTCAGGTGAACTAACAGGTGTAGTGGCATTTTCATCAGGAGTTTCAGCATTTTTCAATTTGTCTAGACCTAGCAATTGTAGCATCTAGAAAGGATCCCAATGAACCACTATCATCAAGCACAGCAGAAACATTATCAATATTATGAGAGTTTTCAGATTCAGTAGACGTACCAGCTTGTGGCGGTGAAACAAGTTGACTTATCACAGATGGTGAATCAAGTGTAGCAGAGGTACTCAGAGTTGTACCTTTTCTTGTAGTGGATGGTAATATGGCGACTTTAGGATCGCGAGCTTTACCCATGATGGAGAATTTGCAGCGAACAATATCAATCCAAGTGAACTTCTAAATAAAGCTATGCTCCCCGGCAACGGCGCCAGAAAACAGTCTTGATAACCCACAAGTATAGGGGATCGCAGCAGTCTTCACGGGAAGTAAATCCCAATTTATTGATTCGACACAAGGGGAGACAAAGAATACTTGGAGGCCTTAACAGCGGAGTTGTCAATTCAGCTGCACCTGGAAACAGACTTGCTCGCAAGAGTTTATCAGTAATAACAGTTTTATAGCAGTAGCAGTAGTGAAATAACAGCAGTAGAGTAACAGACACAGCAGTAGTGATTATAGTAAACAGCAGGATTAAAATACTGTAGGCACGGGGACGGATGACGGGCGTTGCATGGATGAGAGAAACTCATGTAACAATCATAGCAGGGCATTTGCAGATAATAATAAAACGGTGTCCAAGTACAAAGCAATCAATAGGCATGTGTTCCAATTATAGTCGTACGTGCTCGCAATGAGAAACTTGCACAACATCTTTTGTCCTACCAGCCGGTGGCAGCCGGGCCTCAAGGGAATCTACTGGATATTAAGGTACTCCTTTTAATAGAGTACCGGAGCAAAGCATTAACACTCCGTGAACACATGTGATCCTCACGTCACTACCATCCCCTCCGGTTGTCCCGATTCTTGTCACTTCGGGGCCATTGGTTCCGGACAGCGACATGTGTATACAACTTGCAGGTAAGACCATAAACAATGAATATCATGATGAAACAATAACATGTTCAGATCTGAGATCATGGCACTCGGGCCCTAGTGACAAGCATTAAGCATAACAAGTTGCAACAATATCATCAAAGTACCAATTACGGACACTAGGCACTATGCCCTAACAATCTTATGCTATTACATGACCAATCTCATCCAATCCCTACCATCCCCTTCGGCCTACAGCGGGGGAATTACTCACACATGGATGGGGGAAGCATGGCTGGTTGATGGAGAGGCGTCGGTGATGATGATGGCGATGATCTCCCCCAATTCCCCGTTCCGGCGGAGTGCCAGAACGGAGACTTCTGGCTCCCGAGACGGAGTTTCGCGATGTGGTGGCGTTCTGGAGGCTTTCTGGCGACTTCGACTTCTCCCCGTGTGTTTTTAGGTCGAAGGCAATAAATAGTCCGAAGGAGGGCGTCGGAGGCCGGCCGAGGGGGCCACACCACAGGGCCGCGCGGGCCCCCCTGGGCTGCGCCGCCCTATGGTGTGGGGCCCTCTGGCCTCCACCTGACTTGTCCTTCTGGCTCCGCCAATATTCTGGGAAAATAGGGCCTTCTGCATATATTCCGAGGATTTTCCTGAAACTTGGATTTCTGCACAAAAATGAGACACCAGAGTAATTCTGCTGAAAACAGCGTTAGTCCGTGTTAGTTGCATCCAAAATACACAAATTAGAGGCAAAACAATAGCAAAAGTGTTCGGGAAAGTAGATACGTTTTGGACGTATCAAAGCTCCATACAGGTTGTGGGTTCTTCCATAACAACAGTTTTTAATTTTTCGGTTTTTCAAAATTTTATGGATTTTCGGGTATATAAGAAAAATAAAACAAGACAAGAACAAACTAGACAAAAGTAAACTAAGCAAAATAATACTAGACAGAAATAAACTAAGCACAAACAAACTAGACAAAAGTAAACTAAGCAAAACAAAATAAAATAAAAACAGAGAGAGGTAGAGTGTACTCCCCAGGTGAACTTATGAGTAGAGCTATGCTCCCGGGCAACGGCGCCAGAAAATACTCTTGATAACCCATAAGTATAGGGGATCGCAACAGTCTTCAAGGGAAGTAAAACCCAAATTTATTGATTCGACACAAGGGGAGACAAAGAATACTTATAATCTTAACAACTGAGTTGTCAATTCAGCTGCACCTGGAAAAGCACTAGTAACCGGGGTGATGTGAAAGCAGCAGTAATATGAGAGCAATAGTAACAGTAACACAGCGATAGGCAATAACACGAGAGGCAATGGCACCAGAAAATAGTTGATACTACTTCTAATGGCATATAGGACCGAGTGAGTATTTGATGATGAAAGATGGACCGGGGTTCCCAGCTATCTACACTAGTGGTAACTCTCCAATAACAAGTGTTGGGTGAACAAATTACAGTTGGGCAATTGACATAATTATTATAGCATTAAGACAGAACATCAAGTTTATTACTAATGTAGGCATGTTTTCCATATATAGTCATACGTGCTCGTAATGAGAAACTTGCATAACATCTTTTGTCCTACCAGCCCGTTTGCAGCGGGGCCTGAAGGGAATCTACTGGTAATTAAGGTACTCATTTTAATAGAGCACCGGAGCAAAGCATTAACACTTGGTGAAAACATGTGATCCTCATATCTAAGCCATCCCCTCAAGTTATCCCAGTTGCTGTCACTCTGGGGCCTCGGGTTCCGGACATAGACATGTGCAAACAACTTGTAGATACAATCTAAGCAATAATTATAGGGCTTAAATCTAAGATCATGCCACTCGTGCACTAGTGACAAGCATTAAACACAACAAGATTGCAGCAACAATAACTTCACAAACTTTATAGATAGACTGATAATAATGTAACAATTCATCGGATCCCAACAAACACAACACCGATTACATCAGATGAATCTCAATCATGTAAGGCAGCTCATGAGATCATTGTATTGAAGTACATGGGAGAGAGAGTACGAACTAGCTACTTCTAGAACCCGTAGTCCATGGGGAAACTACTCACGGAGCATGATGGAGGCGGTGGCGTCGATGAAGAAGGCTCCGGGGGTCGGTCCCCGTCCCGGCAGGGTGCTGAAACAGGAACTTCTGACCCCCGAAACTAGGTTTCGCGACGGCAGCGGTGCTCCGGGAGTCTTTCTGGAGTATGATAGATATATCTCGGGTTTTCGCGTCGTGGGGGAACAAATAGGAAAAGGGGCGATGTCGGTGGAGTCCCGAGGTGGGCTCCCCACACGCCGGCGCGCCAGTGGGCCCGGCCACGCGGCTGCATGGGGAGGAGGCCGTGGGCCTCCCCGGGCTTGCCCTTCTGGCTCCGTGTGTCCCTCGGAAAAATAGGAGGTTTGGCTTTTGTTTCGTCGAATTTCGAGAATATTGCCCGAACAGCTTTTCTGGAACCAAAAACAGCAGAAAACAGGAACTGGCACTGTGGCATCTTGTTAATAAGTTAGTCCCAGAAAATGTATAATAATGATATATAATGCATATAAAACATGTGACAATAATACATAAAACAAGCATGAAATATCCGAAATTATAGATACGTTGGAGACGTATCAAAGTGCAAAGATACATTCCTTCTGATTCTCACGAAAAGCCAACTCGTCGGATAACACCCATTGCGTACGCAGCTCCTCGTGGAGTGCACGCGCAACAGTGCATGAAATAAGAGCATGGTGAGAGTCCTCAACCACACAGCCACATATCGAACAGGTTGGATTAACCGTAGCTATACGCCGATTCAAATTCCGTCGAGTACCAAGCGAGTCCGACGCCACCCTCCAGACAAAAATTCTGAGTTTCGGAGGAACATTAGCTTTCCAGACGAGGTCCCAAATTTTCCTTTCTCCAGTAGGATTCACATTAGAATGACCACCGCAGAGATGTACAAGTTTTGGCTGCATCCCAATACGATATGCGGAACGGACACTGAATAATCCATTGTGTTCCCCGCTCCAGGCTATGAAATCAACAGACGCTCAAGGTGGCAATTTGATGCTAAGAACCATTGCAGTGTCATTGTCAAAACATCAATCACGAACAACCTCCTCATTCCAAGTTATGTTCTCTTGATCAATGAGCTCGGACACCCATTTACGGCGTGAATGGACTTTCTTCCCGTCCAGCTTCAGAGCACCCGGACGCAGGAGCCAATTATCCCTAAATATTTTAACACTTGAGCCCGTACCAATCCGCAAAATAATTCCTTCCTTCAATAATTCAAGGCCATGAAAAATATCTTGCCAAGTTTGAGATTGATTTTGGATGAAATCTGTATCCAGAAGGTGGCCAGACGGATAGTATCTAGCTTTGAGTAATCGTGCATAGAGGCTATCGGGAGAGTGAATCAACCGCTAAGCCTGCCTGGCGAGAAGAGCTTGATTGAACATTTGCAAATCACGAAAACCAGTACCTCCATATACCTTTGGTCTGGTCACTTTATCCTAAGAGAGCCAGTGCATCTTTCTCTTGTTGACCTCATCGCCCCACCAAAAGTCTCGAATAATACGCTCCAAGTCACCGATAAAACCAATAGGGAATTTGAACACCCCATAGCATATGTAGACACTGACTACAAAATTGATTTGATGAGAATATCCTTTGCAACCGAGGACATGTATTTTTCTGACCAATCACTTGCATGCTTAGTAAATTTTCCCTTGGTTGATTTGAACTTCCCTTTCGTCAACCTCCCTTCAGGCACCGACAACCCAAGGTATTTCTCTTCGAAGCAAGTGGTTTCATATTTGAGTATCTGTTTATTCTCAGCTTGTACCACATCCGAGCAGCTTTCCCCATACATTATAGAACATTTACCATGGCTCAGTAGCTGCACAATTCCCTGTTCATATCTATCAAGGATGGATTTGACAATATTTGCTTGATCCACCGAGCCTTCAAAGAATAAGAGACTATCATCGGCAAATAAAAGGTGGGAGATACCCGGTGCATGCCGACATATGTGTAACTCACGCAAAGACTGGGCCTTAATTACCTTCCGAATAAGAGAAGATAGACCGTCAGCGACAAACAAGAACAGGTATGGCGAAAGAGGATCATCTTGGCGGATACCACGAGATGGAGTGAAGGAGTCCAACATATTTCCGTTAAAGCAAACTGAGTACCGAACGGTGGTAACACACGCCATCACCCACCGAATTCATTAACTTTGAAAGCCCAACTTCACTAAAACCCCTTCCAAAAACCTCTAGTCGACGCGGTCATACGATTTGGCCATATCCAGCTTATAAGCACAAAACTTCTTACGAGCTGCCGAACTCGTCTGAATGGCATGTATGCACTCAAAGGCCATAAGAGCATTATCTGTTATAAGGCGCCCAGGAATGAAGGCACTTTGTGTAGGTGAGATAATATCCTGCAAAATAGGCCTCAACCTGTTAACTAAGCACTTGGAGACCACTTTAAAAATCACATGCTTATTGGGTGAAAATCTTTGAGAACCTCAGGGTCATTCTTCTTGGGGATTAGGACAATCGCCGTATCATTGAACTCGCCAGGCATATTACCAGTAGTGAAAAATAGCTGCACTTCCTTGACCACTTCATCTTTTAGCAAGGTCCAGTCACGCTGCAGGAAACGAGCTGGAAAACCATCAGGCCCATGGGCCTTTAGAGGACCAATCTGAAAAAGCGCATCACTTATTTCTTTCTCTGTAAAAGGAGAGCAGAGCTTCTCAGTCATATCCGCATCAACACAAGTCCTCATGGCATCAATGACCGAGGAAGGATAGATATTGTCTTCCTGAGTAAAAAGCTGCTTGAAGAAATCCCTAGTCATAGATTCCATCTCCCCAACATCAGAGGTCCAGGAACCGTCCTCCCTTTTCAAATGACGGATTTTATTCTTCCTACGCCTCCAGGAAGCACGCCGATCGAAGTACTTTGTGTTTCGGTCTCCTTCACGCAGCCAAGCAATTCTCGATACAGCTCATCCATTTCTTTCTCAATACCTATCTGTGTCACAACGCTGACATCGTCCGAGAGGTGTTGCAGCTCATCTAACAAGGCACGTTTTTTATCAATTTATTTTGGTACCGATCTGAAATGCTGCTTGCGCCACTCCTGTTGATTTTCCATGACATCACTCAACGATGTTGCAATACCACCCAAGTCACCTCCTGGCAGTCTGCGAGACCAGGCTTCCTCCACAGCCGCCGCTAGGGACGGCTCCCATTCCCATACCACCTCGTATCTTCGAATTGGCTTATTAGATCTACAGCTGCTCGCCTCATCCGCCAACAAAAGAATGGGGCAGTGGTCAGACCGAGACGAGGTGATATGCCGCAGCCTATGGTCAGGAAAGATACTCGACCAAGCTGGAGATGCTACGGCTCTGTCTAGTCGGACTTTAACATTCCGTTCACCATTTTGTTTGTTATCAAAGGTCAGGAGGGTCCAATGAAACCAATATCGTGCAAATCACAATGTGAGAGAACCTCCCGGAAGTCCAACATAAGGCGTTCCGATCGAGCAGTTTGGGAGAAATGTTCTTCCTGCCACATAGCTTCATTAAAGTCCCCAAGCATCACCCAAGGTTTATCAGAACGGTCATTCAATTGTCGCAGTTTAGTCCACATGAAATGACGATCACTCGCTTTCGGTTCTCCATAAATAAAAGTTCCTCTCCACATGTGATCATAGGGACCTCCACTCACATGGACATCAATATGGCGATTGCGAAATGAAAGAAGATCAACTGTAATGTCTTCTGTCCAGTATAGAGCAATGCCGCCACCTTTACCAACCCCTGGAACATGAAAACATTCTTTCATACCAAGTCTAAATCTCAAATTTTGCACTCTTTCCTTGCTTTGTCTAGTCTCAGAGATGAAGACTAAACATGGCTTATATGTTGTAATATCCCAGGTAATGGGGTTACAAAAATAGAGGAAACAGATGTGTGCATTGCATTCATGCATAGAAAATCTGGGGAATTTTCGCGCTTTAAAGTAAAACAGTCACAGTAACTGAAGTTTCACTTGACCTTGGTGGAATTGAAGTAGCTCATCAAGTCAAGCGTTATAAACCTCAATGTGACTTTGCTAAAACCTTGTTTTGGGTAGAGATGATTTGATCTAAGGGGTTAGATCAAATGGAACTAATAATCAGCACAACAACACTTTACTCAATGATCAATTGCTTGATCTTATAAAAGAATATAATATAGTAATCCTTGCCATAGCATATCAATATCTATTCAATTACAAACCCAGTAACAATAAAATGGAGAAACCATTCTTGACTTACCTTTTCCATGTCTTAAACTAATCCATAATCCTACCATGAATCTCATGGTATTCATTTTACTCCATTATTGGAAACAAGACATGGAGATCCAACTAAGGAATATAATTCTTCTCTATTCCAAATTATTAAGCATCAAACCTAGAGAGGTGAGAGTCCTATTTCATTTAAGGAAGCAATGACAAACCTTGAGGCAAACCTTGGATATAAACATCCATATGATCACAACATCATCTTCAAGAGGAACCCTAGAGTATTATTCAAGTCCTTCCCCAAATGAGAGAGATCATTCATACTAATCCAAGCTTTACCTATTTAAGAATAAAGGATAACCACTGAACTAAATTATTAGGTTGTAAACCATTTCCCTTGGTGTGCTGAGATAACCTAATATCAAATGGAATAAGACTATACCCATGAATTAGTGAAATAAGGATAGGACTAATCCAACTAAGTTAGACAATTGAATCTTTAGCTTAGCTACTTAAATAATTATTAGGAGTACACCATAAACCCTAGAATAACTATGATTATATGAGAGGGATCAAGCTATGGAGTTACACATAAGTAGTTGAGGCAACACTTGAACCTTAGGGAGATAATTAACCAATCATCAGGATGATTATATCATCATTCCTTGAGAAGAATCATAAGTAATTATCTCAGGTATTCTCCTGGGATATAAATCTAATGAGATAATCATGACCATGTCCACCTAAGGAATTATAAGAGAAGTACTATACCCTTGCTATTCAAGACAACACTTGATCTTGGAAGTGAGAAACTAGATCATAAGAGATACTTAAGGAAGCCAAACCTCTGATCATTACAAATTGGGTAATGATCATAAACCCTAAGAACTTGAGGTAGAGATATTAAGAACAAGTTGATCATGCCTAATCCATGATCATGCTCTTGAGATATGTGAGGAATAGTTAAACCCTACTAGGATAAGTAGATCCCATTTCCACATGAAATTATAGGGAGATCACTAGTAATCAAATCTAGGCTTACATCCCAACCTTTACTTATGAACCATTTGGTGATAATAAGTAGAATCTTACCACATCTATTTTTCATTCATTCATCAATTAATGAACCTAAGAAAAACCTTAGAGTTAAACACTATACTTCATATGGTGGGAAACCATATACCCATATGACCAAAGTTAACTATAAAAAGAGCTATAACCAATGTAGTTACTTAAATGATAAATTGAGGTTAATAATAGAAGCCAATAGGTAGAAGATAAAACCAATTCTCAATATCATAGTAACTAGAGGAGAACATAAAATGTTAAATAAACAACCACCTTATAATGGTTAGGGGAGATTAACCCTAGCACATGCAATATGGTGTCATCTCATCTCACAACCTAGAATTAAACCTCAACCCTAGTTATATATCACTATGGTGATCATAATATAAACCTAGGCCATGACTATGATTCAAACCAATTGCCATTAGGTAAATATCATTAGAAACCTAGTATGGCACATTAATAAAGTCTTAAGCTATAATTATTAAACCTGGGAAAACTCTTGTGATACATCTTATAATTAGAACCATAAGTGTGATTAACAACCACTTATCTTTATAACCAAAGTCCAACCATGAGGAGAGTGATGTCTACTCTAGGTAAATCAAAGTGTTATTAAAATATAATAATAGTGCTAACCTGGACATAGAGTGATAATCAAAATTACAAGATCTTAATAAATAGAGGATCACATAAAATCATATGCAAGTGAAAAAAAATCCTCAAATAGAAACCAAGCCCTAATAACAATCTCTGAAATACTTTGAGTTCAAAGTATCAACTCTAATACTTCAAACAGATTGATACACAAGAAAAACATAAAAATAAAATGAGGATATAAATTCATGTTTAATTGCCATTTTGAATTAAACACAAGGATGTAATATAATTCAAACATAAAATACTTATTCCAAAAGGAAAGAATGGTTTAACAATCACTCCTATAGAACTTAATGGAAATAACAAAGTAAGAAACTTGCAATTCAAATTTGAATTAAAAACCAGAATTCAAAACAAGGAATAAAACAGAAAATGAATAAAAGAAATAAAGGAAGAAGGCTACCTGGACCTTACCTGCCACACCAGCCCAGCAAGGAAGCCCAGCAGCAGCCCAGAACCGACCCACCTAGCAGCCCAATACCCCTTCGTGAAATATCAACACGAGGAGCTCGTCCTCATCTTCTTCCCCGCGCATGGTCGACAGCACGAAGACGTGCTCGTCTTCTCCCTCGCGCTGGCACGCCCTCCTCGCTCGGCGTCGTGACGAGGCACGCTCCGCCGCCGTATAAAGTCTCCCGACGAGCCCTAGCTCGAGTTCTTTCCTCCTCGCCTCTAATTTTCCCCTAACCGAAACCTCACCGAGTCGAACTCCGACCATCGCCGCCGGTAGGGACTTCCCCAGACCTCTCCGTGACCACCAGTAGCACCGCCGTGGTCGACAAGCTCTCCGTGCAAGAGGAATCGATCCCGGAGGCCCTCAGTCGCCGGAGGGAGCTCGTTCCCTTCCGCCGGTCACCTCCAGCAAACCGGCGATTGCCGTCGATTAGGACCACCTCCGGCCATGCCGTCAAGCCCTACAGCCTCCTGGTGAGCTTCCGCATCTCACCGTGCCCCTGGTCTGCTCGATTATGTCCTGTATCGCCATCGCGCCGCATATCTGTGAGCCCCGCCGCTCGGTCTCGCCGGCGAGGGGAGCTCCGGCGACCCAAAAACGGCGGCGCCACCCTCAAAAGGTTCCCTAGCATGCCGCGGTTCGATCAAGTGTAGTCGCCCGTCTTGGGGAGCAGCCCAGCTCCGGCGCCGTCGCCGTTTGACCGCCGGCGTGGAGCTCCCTGGCCACCTCCTCTATTTTGACTAGTCAATGCCCGCGTGGCAGCCAACATGGCCACGGGCCCACCAGTCAGTGTCTCTGTGGGTGTGAAGCCCGGGTAGGTTTAGTCATTTCGTTTTATTTTCCAATTCAATAATTACTGCAACTTTAAAAATTTATAGAAAAATCATATTAACTCAGAAAAATAAGAATAAGACATCAAAATTCTTATAAAAGTAAATACTATCCAATAAAAATAAAAAATGAAATTTTTATTTTTAATAAAAATTTAATCATTTAATACTTGTTGTTTAAGCCTTTTCTTTTAATTATAAACTAGCAGGGTAACCCGCACAGTTGCGCGGCTAGCTTGGTTATTTATTGCTATTGTATGATTTTCTATGTATAAGTTAAGTCTTGCGCATTATTATGTTGACATTTAAAAAATATCTTGTAACCATATAGCATCCCGCAATCTTTTGTATGTACCATTTCTATGCAACTTATTTGTCCTGCAACTAACATTATTTACTTCAAGTTCACCGCTGCACTACATTGAGGAATATTTTTTACAAAGTATAGGATAAATCTTTTGGTGATTTGTATTAGGTCCTTACTTCTTAGTAAATGATAATTATCTTGCTTTTTTGACCGTGAAACACATGGTGTTCGTAATCGATGCCCACCATGCAATACCAAATACTGTCTCATATATAATCTTTATGTACTCCGGTATGCTCATGTGCATTTCTGTGTGTAAATATATCAATTTATGATTTTAAATGACTCATTTCACCAAGAATTGAACAGTAAAGGCATGTACTAAAATAGTGTACATGATCTATTTTTTTAGCCAGCGTTAGCAAATATATTAAATTGCAATTTTTTTTTATGTCTATCTAATAGGAAATTCTTTTTAAACGACACCTATTTCAGTCTTGTTGGACTTTATTTCTAGAGTTAGTACGAAAAACATATTGCTATTGACATCCACTTTTGCTCCGAATCTCATATATATCTATATATATATGATAAAAATTTATGGCTTTTTCATATATGTCTATAACAAATAAATATGGGTTGACAATGGAACGTGAAGCAGCATAGATATGTACCATATATCTATTTTTTAGGGACGTGTACTTTTTTGCTAATAAACTACATATCTTTTTTAGGCGCAAGAAGCATATTCTTAAATTGCAGTTTTTTTATTATATCTACCTCCTAATAACGTGTCACAATTTAGTTTTCCTTTACATTATTATTATGACGTAATATTATTTACATATATGTATGTATTACCAAACTACATATGTTTTATCAAGTAATAATCTGAAATCTGTATACTGTGAAAATATTTTTTTTTTAGATAATTTGAAGTGTATGATTTTCAGTTATATAATGCATATGCTTGTACGATATTAGCTCTCAGAATTTAAGCACTGTACCTTTCGTCAGCTTGTAGGGCGATAGAGCACACATCATTCAGTCCTTCAGATGTTATATCTACCATAAAATTGGTCAATCTAACATGCGTTACCTGCCATTCATGCTTTGACAAAATAGCTAATCAAAAGAATATTTTAATTTTTAGTTACCCAACTGACGACTGGCCGCTTGGCTTCATGCGTCGTGCGGTTCTGCAGCAACCGGGCAAGTAGATGGCTCTGCTCCATGCAAAGATAGATATTGTGCCTGTCAAAACAGTGTGGATGGACCTCTAAAAAACTGTCATGGTTGGAGTTAGTCGACACCGTCAAGAGGAGCGTGCTTGCAGCTGGCTGGGCTCTCCTTCATCTTTTGCAAGACGTCGGCGATGCTCTCAAGGGATCTCGGACATTTCTTGCCTCCTGATATTGCTCACCACAGTTTTTGGCTCTTCGCGTCCTTGCCCTGTACCCGGGAAGTCGTCAATCAGAACAAATTTTCTAGCATCGACCGGTGCAATTACGCCGTCTTCTCTGATATCAGCGATGCTATTAGCCGCCCAGGATCTTACTGGACGATCCTTCGACGCACAATTGCCTAGAGTTTCGGCTTCTCCGCCTTCTTGCCCTGTACCTGAGTAGTCGATGAGGAAAAAATTGTGGTTGCCCTTCTTCTCAAGGACTCTTCCTTGAATCTACGTAATCATAAAATTTGAACAATAAAAATCTGTAATCAATTGTGTGTAGTACTAAGTGAGATCCATATGATTTTTAATTAACAGATTTGTACTTACTTCTGATCACGTTTTCTGTTCGTGAAAGGTGCTTCCGCAGAATTAAAGAATTAAATCCGAGCCTCTTCTTTTCCAAAGGCTAATCTTCACCGTTGGTTGTTTGTTGTTTTAATAATATAATAGATTCAAGTAAAATTCAATAATTAGTAAAAAACTTTTCAAATTAAATAAGAACCAGTACATGAATAAAGAAAACATTAAAAGTAATTTTCTTTATTCATTATTTTGTTAAATCCTTATTAGAGGGATTTAAACCCTAATTAATAATTACCTTAATTATTAATTCATTGAAAATAATAAAATGCCAAATCCAATATTAATTTTATTTCAAAGTTATTAATAACTTCAACCTTAAAGTGAAGTTATTAATTCAAGAACTTTAGGGTATTTAGAAAACCCTAATTTCATAAGTAATAAAACCAGGAACTCATCATTTCATGTGAAACCCTAAACCCTAAATACATTTAGAACCTAGTTCCATTATTACATGTGAACCCTAATTTGCTTCTAACCTAAAACCAAGGTTAGAACAGATGATCATGGTACTTTATTTCAAATCATAGAGCCATCATTAGCAACTAAAAGACATACATATGTTCACATGAAATGTAGAATCCTATCACTAGCAATTTAGTATTCCATGTATGCATATCACTAAACCTAGTTGATCAAGTAGGATCAACCAAGTTTAAACCCTAGCCTCTACTGTCAAAACCATCATCCTTATTCATCCATGCTTAGCATCACACCATTGTGATGAACCCTAATAACAACTATACCAAATATTGTGCATTACCTAACCATATTCCACTAAACCCTACTAGTGTGAGATACTTATGAACCATGCTATTTAGGAACCAGCCATTCTCTACTTAGAAACCCAATAGCTAATACAAGACAACCTCAACCTTAATTGTTATACTTCTTATTCTCTAAGAAGTATGTTCTTCAAAAGATATTCTTTTGAAGTAAACAGAGAACCATCATCAACCCTGCTTATAAGAACCTATAAGTCCTAGCCAGCTATCACTAGCAAGATAAACCAACCTTGACCACAACCATGTATAATGAATTGCTTAGGATGCCTAGGCTTATCTTAACCAATCAAGCCTAGTTGCTGATGAATCCAACTATGTTGTGATCCATCTACTACTTACTCCGGAAACCAATTAGAACCATAGAAAACCAAAGAACCCCACAAACCTAATTATCATACTTGTTCTTTATCAAAGTACATGTTCTTTAAAAGTTATTCTTTTAAAGTATATGATAATCAATCATTAACCATGCCATATAGTACTAAAACTGACCACTGTTCTTTACTTGATAACATTATGCCAATTGTCATTCTTTGTGTGCTCAATTGATTATTATGCTTTATTATCTACCTGTTTATAATACCAAGTAAATCACACCTGAATAAGAACCTTGTATGTGAATCACTCTAAAAGTGCAACACACCCTAAATCACTCATTACCACTCACTAATCCTAAATCATCGGGGTTAGGCCACGCTTAGAGAGATTGCATCTCATAATTATGCATTATTGCATCCTTGCCAATCTTTTAAACATCGTCCTTACCGGACGATGATGCTATTTCAGAATTTGGAGTTATTGCGTATCGAAGACCTTGTCTGCATAATCTTGCAGCCAAGAAAGGCAAGTTCATCACTTGCTCATGTCAATTGTGTATTTCTATCAAATTACTTGCAACGTATTATGGTTATCACTATTGCATAAAAATCAAAACCACTACTTTCATAACTATGAATATGACTATGTGGTGGGCAATGGAACCATGGATTGTGTTGATATGGTGGAGGTTCCATTGCACGGGCTTATATCCATCTAGGATTAAACAACAAATGTCGCCAGTGATTCTTGTGCCGTAATAACCGTGTTAACCATAAGATCCGGAGTGGGACGGAGTAGTCAAAAGTGTTTCCACCTCTCGTTCATCAACGGATGCGCTTTACCGTAGACACTTGTATCTGTCATGGCAAGCGGTTGGCTGGGGAAGCCTTAAGTCCCCACGGCATAGTCCGTAGACACTTGTCGCTCGAAGTGCAAGCGGTTGGCTGGGGAAGCCTTAAGTCCCCACGGTATTGCGGTCTATGATGGGTTGCAGCTACCGGCGAAGGAGTTTGGTTCGATCCCAAACTGTCGTCGTGGTCGGGGTCCACCCGTGAGTGGGAATAATGGGACCGGCGAGGACCCAGGGTCGGGGCATGCAACAAAGGGTGGGTGTTCGAGGTAGCGGAGGAACATGATTGGCTAGACCTTATACCGGGCCTCACACCAAAGGAAGTGTGGACGAGAACTTAAGCTCGGTTGGCACCAAGGTTAAGATCTCTTATGGGTAAAGCAACACACCTCTGCAGAGTGTAAAGAACCGTGACCTGTCACTCCCTGTTCCGGGATATGGAACTGCGAACGCGGCCGGAAAGGAGCTCCATGAAGTTCTAGTAAACCGGTGAAGGCTGACGGACATAGTTCTTCTGAATAAAAGCAACCTTTTGAAGAAATGGTTATGAAAACCTGCATTGGTATTAGACTTTCTGGTCTAATGCCGTAGCTAGTGCATTAAACACCTCTTTCCTATAATGAACTTGTTGAGTACGCTCGTACTCATCCCACTCTTAAATCCCCTGCTTAGATATGGAGGCATCGAAGGAGGATCTACAGTGCAACTCGAAGGCCGAGGAGTCAACAACTACTTCAAGAGACAGAACCCTGTCAAAGGAGTCAGATACCACATCCAACAAGGAGAAAACCTAGTTTAGCCATAGAAGGGAACTAGCTTCCTAAACCTAGCTCCTATTTAGCTAGAGTCTATTCTTAGCCTCTGTAGTTAGGGAAATACTCTACAAATAGAGTTCGTGATAAGACTAGACTACGAGTCGTTCTTCTGGAGTTTATTTGCAGTTTTACCTCATTGTAAAGTAGGAGGCTGTGACGATCTTATGTAACAGAGTCGATGTCATAATTCTATAGACATGCCTTGGACCCGCATATGTTTCTGTTGTACCACTCTGAGCGATATAATACTAGTGGAACGGTGTTTCATTGGTGTTGTATCAGACTTGCATACTACACCATGCAGTGGTATGCCGGGTCACCGCAGTTGGTATCAGAGCAAATGCTTTGACCCTAGGATTAAAACCCTTTAAAGGAGACCTATAGGATTGATAGTGTCTATAGGAAGTTGTCCTAGGTAAACCAAATACTTTTTATGACTTGAGATGGATATTCACTTGAGAATAATTCTGACACACTTGAGTCAACATTTCTTATCTAGCTTACCAAGATAAAGTAAAGTTAATCAGCTAATCCCAAATATGCAGTATACCATGAAGCCTTAAACAATAGATGAGTAGACTCCAGTTGGTATACAATACATGGTAGTCCAAAGAGAGGATACAACCATAAGGAAGATATCCTATTGGAAGATGTGTACCAACAAATGTTATGGTTAAGTAAGAATTATCCAGACTTGAAATAGGAGTGATATCAAGGAATAAAGATAAGTAAGTAGGAAGATAGCATACTAGAATAGGTATACCAAGACAAGTAATAGGAAGGTAAAATTCACCCAACTTGTGAAAACAACTAATAGCATGTGATAAATATAATTTATATGAGGTAGTGTAGACCATGATGAGTTAATCATGGGAGGTAAGAATAAAAATTTGTCTACTTACATGGTAGAGTTGCTAATCATATATGATTCACCTGAGAATCGTTATGTGATGGACTAGAACCTTATAATTAATTAAGAGGAGTACATTAAGAAGCCAAGTGCAAAACAATAATGCAAGATTTGTGTTCCAAAACCATGGGAACTGTGTCAAGCACATCAGAACCATAGCCTTATGGTACAATAACTTGGAAGTATAGGAGCTATATTCCAATAGTTATGTGTCTAGAATAATGATGTTAGAAATAGACATATCATGTGTAGTAGTCCTCAACAAAATGGAAGTTAAGTAGTACTTCCAGATAAAATTAGGTTAACCTTAACCATCCCCAAACCACTTTGTGTCAAGTTTATCTCATTGCAATTGTGCAATTAAGGTAAATGTTGAGACAAATAGTAGAATCCCATATATTCGTGCTAAATATCACGATATAATCCTATATTATGTGGTGTTATATACTACACATCTCAGCCTGATGTTTAGAGATGTCTTACTCAACTATTATATTCAGGCTTATGATGGTGTGTATTATAATCACAAAGCTGAATCTTCTTGGATTTCATTGGATTTTCATTGTTTGACTAGATCCATACATGAAGTTTGACTTTGATATGCAAGTGCATGTTGCAATATCAAGCCTTTACTTGATACTATAGATCTAGAGGGTAATGGTATTCGTGTGAGGAAGTGATGAATTCTGGAGATTCTGAAGACATGATGAAGGTTCACCAGATAAAGGAAACAAAGTTGTGGGAAGCAACCACAATATTCAGAAGGAAGTACCAATCAAAACTCATGCTTTGCCTCAACAGAGGAGTACTTTAGTACAAAAGAAGCATGAGGGTGAGAAATCTTGTGATTATGGTGAAGCTGAAGCAGATCCATAGTCAACACAGAAGAGGAAATGCACGGGAAATCACTCAGGATACTATAATCATAGTGTCAGCTAGTGGTTTTCTTGCAAAATAAATCCCGAAGACAGAAAGATGACCTATGAAACCATAGCAGATATAAGAAGACCATAGTTGATATTAGAAGACCACAAGTGATATAGTATTAATACTGCGAGATAAAGTAGAGGATGTCTCGTACAGTTGATTAGAACCTATACTAGAACCCATTTTTAGATAACAAATAGCCATAATTGGTATCAAGTATTCCACCATTGGATTATTTGTACCAAGAAATTGTGAACAAATAAAATTTTGTTAGCCAATTAATAATGACCTATAATCATATAGTCGAAGGATTCACATTGGAAGTCCACAATTGAGTGGATATACCACAAAGTACTTCGTGAGACTCTTAGAAAAGTACAACCCATAAGTTAGACCCAGACCAATATTCTAACCATAAGTCCAATGGTTGGAAGAAAAGGAGTGGAAGACCATAAGAAAACTCAAAGGGATAGAGCAAAGAGTGAGTTGGAAGTATAATGACTCAATACTTTGAGCAAGATAGAAGAAGAAGGTCTACACTGAGAGGAAGTTCGATCTTATTTTCATAAGGTTATAGAACACTACTTTCAGAAGGATGTCAGACCAGAAGCCGAGGATTATACCCCGAGGAAGTAAAAAAATGGGACTATAACTTGAGAAAGTGAGTAATATCTACTCAGAAATACGGAAGCTCAAGTAAGCTTAGTTTAAAGAAGTTGGACGAAGAAAATACCATATACCAAATACAGCTCAAGAAGGCCAAAGACCGAAGGAAATTGACCATACCAGAACCACAGACTAACAGAATGATTCCTTTCATAGAACCTAAATAACCCAAAATAGTTATAGGTATCAACTATAAACCATGATTGGTGGACTAAATGAGTCTAATCCATTCTTAGGGAAATAAACCATCACGATCATTTCCATGTTAAGTACCTTACTTAGTACCATTATTGCAGTTTTGGTAGTAAGGGAAAAACAAAGACCTATTTTATCAAATAGGAGAATGTTATCCAATTAGTCCTCAATTAAGACTGTCAGGACAAGAAGAAGTCTCAATCATTGAATATTCAATGAGAAAGGAAACAAGCTTATAATATTGGAGGAAATCATGGAAGTAAAGGAAGTAATAGTTGTTTGATGTCAAACACTAATGGATTCCAGGAAGAATCTGGACAAGGGATATAATCAATTATATCCAGTGAGATCACTACGGAGTTCTAGAAAAGTTTAAGTCTGCATAAGTCAGAACCACACTTCGGAAACGTGAGAGAGATCAAACTTCGAGGACGAAGTTTAGTTTAAGGGGTAGAGACTGTAATATCCCAGGTAATGGGGTTACAAAAATAGAGGAAACAGATGTGTGCATTGCATTCATGCATAGAAAATCTGGGGAATTTTCGCGCTTTAAAGTAAAACAGTCCACGATGGCGAAGTTTCACTTGACCTTGGTGGAATTGAAGTAGCTCATCAAGTCAAGCGTTATAAACCTCAATGTGACTTTGCTAAAACCTTGTTTTGGGTAGAGATGATTTGATCTAAGGGGTTAGATCAAATGGAACTAATAATCAACAAAACAACACTTTACTCAATGATCAATTGCTTGATCTTATAAAAGAATATAATATAGTAATCCTTGCCATAGCATATCAATATCTATTCAATTACAAACCCAGTAACAATAAAATGGAGAAACCATTCTTGACTTACCTTTTCCATGTCTTAAACTAATCCATAATCCTACCATGAATCTCATGGTATTCATTTTACTCCATTATTGGAAACAAGACATGGAGATCCAACTAAGGAATATAATTCTTCTCTATTCCAAATTATTAAGCATCAAACCTAGAGAGGTGAGAGTCCTATTTCATTTAAGGAAGCAATGACAAACCTTGAGGCAAACCTTGGATATAAACATCCATATGATCACAACATCATCTTCAAGAGGAACCCTAGAGTATTATTCAAGTCCTTCCCCAAATGAGAGAGATCATTCATACTAATCCAAGCTTTACCTATTTAAGAATAAAGGATAACCACTGAACTAAAGTATTAGGTTGTAAACCATTTCCCTTGGTGTCTTTGAGATAACCTAATATCAAATGGAATAAGACTATACCCATGAATTAGTGAAATAAGGATAGGACTAATCCAACTAAGTTAGACAATTGAATCTTTAGCTTAGCTACTTAAATAATTATTAGGAGTACACCATAAACCCTAGAATAACTATGATTATATGAGAGGGATCAAGCTATGGAGTTACACATAAGTAGTTGAGGCAACACTTGAACCTTAGGGAGATAATTAACCAATCATCAGGATGATTATATCATCATTCCTTGAGAAGAATCATAAGTAATTATCTCAGGTATTCTCCTGGGATATAAATCTAATGAGATAATCATGACCATGTCCACCTAAGGAATTATAAGAGAAGTACTATACCCTTGCTATTCAAGACAACACTTGATCTTGGAAGTGAGAAACTAGATCATAAGAGATACTTAAGGAAGCCAAACCTCTGATCATTACAAATTGGGTAATGATCATAAACCCTAAGAACTTGAGGTAGAGATATTAAGAACAAGTTGATTATGCCTAATCCATGATCATGCTCTTGAGATATGTGAGGAATAGTTAAACCCTACTAGGATAAGTAGATCCCATTTCCACATGAAATTATAGGGAGATCACTAGTAATCAAATCTAGGCTTACATCCCAACCTTTACTTATGAACCATTTGGTGATAATAAGTAGAATCTTACCACATCTATTTTTCATTCATTCATCAATTAATGAACCTAAGAAAAACCTTAGAGTTAAACACTATACTTCATATGGTGGGAAACCATATACCCATATGACCAAAGTTAACTATAACAAGAGCTATAACCAATGTAGTTACTTAAATGATAAATTGAGGTTAATAATAGAAGCCAATAGGTAGAAGATAAAACCAATTCTCAATATCATAGTAACTAGAGGAGAACATAAAATGTTAAATAAACAACCACCTTATAATGGTTAGGGGAGATTAACCCTAGCACATGCAATATGGTGTCATCTCATCTCACAACCTAGAATTAAACCTCAACCCTAGTTATATATCACTATGGTGATCATAATATAAACCTAGGCCATGACTATGAATCAAACCAATTGCCATTAGGTAAATATCATTAGAAACCTAGTATGGCACATTAATAAAGTCTTAAGCTATAATTATTAAACCTGGGAAAACTCTTGTGATACATCTTATAATTAGAACCATAAGTGTGATTAACAACCACTTATCTTTATAACCAAAGTCCAACCATGAGGAGAGTGATGTCTACTCTAGGTAAATCAAAGTGTTATTAAAATATAATAATAGTGCTAACCTGGACATAGAGTGATAATCAAAATTACAAGATCTTAATAAATAGAGGATCACATAAAATCATATGCAAGTGAAAAAAAATCCTCAAATAGAAACCAAGCCCTAATAACAATCTCTGAAATACTTTGAGTTCAAAGTATCAACTCTAATACTTCAAACAGATTGATACACAAGAAAAACATAAAAATAAAATGAGGATATAAATTCATGTTTAATTGCCATTTTGAATTAAACACAAGGATGTAATATAATTCAAACATAAAATACTTATTCCAAAAGGAAAGAATGGTTTAACAATCACTCCTATACAACTTAATGGAAATAACAAAGTAAGAAACTTGCAATTAAAATTTGAATTAAAAACCAGAATTCAAAACAAGGAATAAAACAGAAAATGAATAAAAGAAATAAAGGAAGAAGGCTACCTGGACCTTACCTGCCACACCAGCCCAGGAAGGAAGCCCAGCAGCAGCCCAGAACCGACCCACCTAGCAGCCCAATACCCCTTCGTGAAATATCAACACGAGGAGCTCGTCCTCATCTTCTTCCCCGCGCATGGTCGACAGCACGAAGACGTGCTCGTCTTCTCCCTCGCGCTGGCACGCCCTCCTCGCTCGGCGTCGTGACGAGGCACGCTCCGCCGCCGTATAAAGTCTCCCGACGAGCCCTAGCTCGAGTTCTTTCCTCCTCGCCTCTAATTTTCCCCTAACCGAAACCTCACCGAGTCGGACTCCGACCATCGCCGCCGGTAGGGACTTCCCCAGACCTCTCCGTGACCACCAGTAGCACCGCCGTGGTCGACAAGCTCTCCGTGCAAGAGGAATCGATCCCGGAGGCCCTCAGTCGCCGGAGGGAGCTCGTTCCCTTTCGCCGGTCACCTCCAGCAAACCGGCGATTGCCGTCGATTAGGACCACCTCCGGCCATGCCGTCAAGCCCTACAGCCTCCTGGTGAGCTTCCGCATCTCACCGTGCCCCTGGTCTGCTCGATTATGTCCTGTATCGCCATCGCGCCGCGTATCTGTGAGCCCCGCCGCTCGGTCTCGCCGGCGAGGGGAGCTCCGGCGACCCAAAAATGGCGGCGCCACCCTCAAAAGGTTCCCTAGCATGCCGCGGTTCGATCAAGTGTAGTCGCCCGTCTTGGGGAGCAGCCCAGCTCCGGCGCCGTCGCCGTTTGACCGCCGGCGTGGAGCTCCCTGGCCACCTCCTCTATTTTGACTAGTCAATGCCCGCGTGGCAGCCAACATGGCCACGGGCCCACCAGTCAGTGTCTCTGTGGGTGTGAAGCCCGGGTAGGTTTAGTCATTTCGTTTTATTTTCCAATTCAATAATTACTGCAACTTTAAAAATTTATAGAAAAATCATATTAACTCAGAAAAATAAGAATAAGACATCAAAATTCTTATAAAAGTAAATACTATCCAATAAAAATAAAAAATGAAATTTTTATTTTTAATAAAAATTTAATCATTTAATACTTGTTGTTTAAGCCTTTTCTTTTAATTATAAATTCAAGTAAAATTCAATAATTAGTAAAAAAAATTTCAAATTAAATAAGAACCAGTACATGAATAAAGAAAACATTAAAAGTAATTTTCTTTATTCATTATTTTGTTAAATCCTTATTAGAGGGATTTAAACCCTAATTAATAATTACCTTAATTATTAATTCATTGAAAATAATAAAATGCCAAATCCAATATTAATTTTATTTCAAAGTTATTAATAACTTCAACCTTAAAGTGAAGTTATTAATTCAAGAACTTTAGGGTATTTAGAAAACCCTAATTTCATAAGTAATAAAACCAGGAACTCATCATTTCATGTGAAACCCTAAACCCTAAATACATTTAGAACCTAGTTCCATTATTACATGTGAACCCTAATTTGCTTCTAACCTAAAACCAAGGTTAGAACAGATGATCATGGTACTTTATTTCAAATCATAGAGCCATCATTAGCAACTAAAAGACATACATATGTTCACATGAAATGTAGAACCCTATCACTAGCAATTTAGTATTCCATGTATGCATATCACTAAACCTAGTTGATCAAGTAGGATCAACCAAGTTTAAACCCTAGCCTCTACTGTCAAAACCATCATCCTTATTCATCCATGCTTAGCATCACACCATTGTGATGAACCCTAATAACAACTATACCAAATATTGTGCATTACCTAACCATATTCCACTAAACCCTACTAGTGTGAGATAATTATGAACCATGCTATTTAGGAACCAGCCATTCTCTACTTAGAAACCCAATAGCTAATACAAGACAACCTCAACCTTAATTGTTATACTTCTTATTCTCTAAGAAGTACGTTCTTCAAAAGATATTCTTTTGAAGTAAACAGAGAACCATCATCAACCCTGCTTATAAGAACCTATAAGTCCTAGCCAGCTATCACTAGCAAGATAAACCAACCTTGACCACAACCATGTATAATGAATTGCTTAGGATGCCTAGGCTTATCTTAACCAATCAAGCCTAGTTGCTGATGAATCCAACTATGTTGTGATCCATCTACTACTTACTCCAGAAACCAATTAGAACCATAGAAAACCATAGAACCCCACAAACCTAATTATCATACTTGTTCTTTATCAAAGTACATGTTCTTTAAAAGTTATTCTTTTAAAGTATATGATAATCAATCATTAACCATGCCATATAGTACTAAAGCGACCACTTGTTCTTTACTTGATAACATTATGCCAATTGTCATTCTTTGTGTGCTCAATTGATTATTATGCTTTATTATCTACCTGTTTATAATACCAAGTAAATCACACCTGAATAAGAACCTTGTATGTGAATCACTCTAAAAGTGCAACACACCCTAAATCACTCATTACCACTCACTAATCCTAAATCATCGGGGTTAGGCCACGCTTAGAGCGATTGCATCTCATAATTATGCATTATTGCATCCTTGCCAATCTTTTAAACATCGTCCTTACCGGACGATGATGCTATTTCAGAATTTGGAGTTATTGCGTATCGAAGACCTTGTCTGCATAATCTTGCAGCCAAGAAAGGCAAGTTCATCACTTGCTCATGTCAATTGTGTATTTCTATCAAATTACTTGCAAAGTATTATGGTTATCACTATTGCATAAAAATCAAAACCACTACTTTCATAACTATGAATATGACTATGTGGTGGGCAATGGAACCATGGATTGTGTTGATATGGTGGAGGTTCCATTGCACGGGCTTATATCCATCTAGGATTAAACAACAAATGTCGCCAGTGATTCTTGTGCCGTAATAACCGTGTTAACCATAAGATCCGGAGTGGGACGGAGTAGTCAAAAGTGTTTCCACCTCTCGTTCATCAACGGATGCGCTTTACCGTAGACACTTGTATCTGTCAGGGCAAGCGGTTGGCTGGGGAAGCCTTAAGTCCCCACGGCATAGTCCGTAGACACTTGTCGCTTGAAGTGCAAGCGGTTGGCTGGGGAAGCCTTAAGTCCCCACGGTATTGCCGTCTATGATGGGTTGCAGCTACCGGCGAAGGAGTTTGGTTCGATCCCAAACTGTCGTCGTGGTCGGGGTCCACCCGTGAGTGGGAATAATGGGACCGGCGAGGACCCAGGGTCGGGGCATGCAACAAAGGGTGGGTGTTCGAGGTAGCGGAGGAACATGATTGGCTAGACCTTATACCGGGCCTCACACCAAAGGAAGTGTGGACGAGAACTTAAGCTCGGTTGGCACCAAGGTTAAGATCTCTTATGGGTAAAGCAACACACCTCTGCAGAGTGTAAAGAACCGTGACCTGTCACTCCCTGTTCCGGGATATGGAACTGCGAACGTGGCCGGAAAGGAGCTCCATGAAGTTCTAGTAAACCGGTGAAGGCTGACGGACATAGTTCTTCTGAATAAAAGCAACCTTTTGAAGAAATGGTTATGAAAACCTGCATTGGTATTAGACTTTCTGGTCTAATGTCGTAGCTAGTGCATTAAACACCTCTTTCCTATAATGAACTTGTTGAGTACGCTCGTACTCATCCCACTCTTAAATCCCCTGCTTAGATATGGAGGCATCGAAGGAGGATCTACAGTGCAACTCGAAGGCCGAGGAGTCAACAACTACTTCAAGAGACAGAACCCTGTCAAAGGAGTCAGATACCACATCCAACAAGGAGAAAACCTAGTTTAGCCATAGAAGGGAACTAGCTTCCTAAACCTAGCTCCTATTTAGCTAGAGTCTATTCTTAGCCTCTGTAGTTAGGGAAATACTCTACAAATAGAGTTCGTGATAAGACTAGACTACGAGTCGTTCTTCTGGAGTTTATTTGCAGTTTTACCTCATTGTAAAGTAGGAGGCTGTGATGATCTTATGTAACAGAGTCGATGTTGTAATTCTATAGACATGCCTTGGACCCGCATATGTTTCTGTTGTACCACTCTGAGCGATATAATACTAGTGGAACGGTATTTCATTGGTGTTGTATCAGACTTGCATACTACACCATGCAGTGGTATGCCGGGTCACCACATATGTCTGTACCAAACAGACAAGCTCTTGAACAGTCGAAAGATGCCCCAACCCCCGGTTGTTCCATCCTAATGTCATCATTGGGCTATTTCATTTTTGCTTTTGATTACAATCATATTTAAGGTGGACGTGTTATTCTGAAAAACTCGAGCATCTCTTTCCTTCCAAATTTCTCATGAAATTAATATTGCAAGCAACGTCATGGCCTTCTTTGATTGTCCTTGCTTGTGGATTGCCTCAATTCACCACTCCTTGACACATCTCATAGCATGCCAGTTTGTCCGATTGACGCCATCGAGGCCGAGCCATTCTTCACACTTGACCACGCACAAACGGTGAAACGACATTGGAAAAAGGAAGATAAGATGCACTTGATTACAATTCTTGCATCTTCCATGATTTGGCCATCCACTTTTTTAGATCCTATCCACCGTCCAAACTCTATTTTAGAGGATTAACCACGCGAAGATTTTACACGTATGAGGAGCCCAAGGTTTCTAAACTAAGGAAACCATGTAACTTTCCGGATGGCCGAAGAATTGCATGGTGTAGGCCGAATAGCAACCACCATTGGCGAGCTTCCAAGGGATTAAATCCGACATGTCGGGCTCCAAATATATCAAATGCAACTCTGGAGATCAGTGATATGCAATGCAAATGTTATAATGTCAATGTGTTTGCAAATTCAACAAAGGAAAATGCTAACAATCACCCGGGGGATCAAAGCTCTCCCATCCTCCTGATGCCTGACCGTCCGATGCGACCAGATTGCGTGGACAGCATTTCAGTTGGCCCCACCCTGCCCACCGCCCCGCGAAAATCCCGTCCGCCTAATCTGCTCATGTGCTCCTCCAGAATATTCTCGGCCACAGCAACTGTAGTCTGCATTGACTCGCTCTGCTCCCCCGCTCCACTTTCCCCAAATCTCTCTCTCCGATTCTCTCCGGCGAGCACAAATACGTTAATTCTATTCTCTCTCCGGCCAAGGCACCCACAGGGGAGGGCAGTCGGCGGCGATGGGCGCGTCCGACCCGCAGCACTAGCCTCGGGCTGAGGTGCAGACGGCCAGTGAGGCGGGTGGTCACCGCCGGTGGACGCGGGCGAAGTACGCGGCCGGCCGGCAACGCCAGCCTCGGGCCAGGATGCGGACGGCTGGGCCAGCAATCGTGTAGCTGTCCGCCCTCGCGGGTCTGCTACAACCTGCATAGGCGGACGCTACAGGCGGCGGCGCCGTCCGCTACAAGTGGAGACTCCTATTGCTACAGGCGGCGGCTCCGTTTGCTACAGGCGGCGGCGGCTTTTGCTACAGGCGGTGGCGCCTTTTGCTACAAGCGGCCGTGGCGTTTGCTACAAACATCGACTCATAAGCTACAAGCTGCGGTGGAGGCCAGCGATGATGCTACGTCCGTCCGGCGGGGTTGCTACCAAAGTCTGTTGCCTGTGCTACGTCTGGCCTGCGACGCTGCTACCAAAGCCCAGCGGGTGGCCAGACTTGCTTCGACGGGCGACCAGCGCTGCTCCGACGGGCGACCTTCAATGCTACAGGGGCGACCTCGCTGCTCCGACTGGCTGCCATTGATGCTCCCATCGTTCGCCGGAGGTGCATGGAGGAAGAACTGGCTCCGAAGATTGAAAGATAGATTGGTGGCCGCTTGTAGCATCGGCGGTGGCAGCATGTCCTGTGTTTTGGAGCGGCATCGGCCACATCAGTTTCTTTGGATAGAGGATTGCTGGGGCGGGGTCCACCACGTGGGAGAAGAAGTGCGGTGTGTTCACACAGGGGGATCATGTAGATCAGCGTGCATCGGACGGCTGCGCACCCGGGGGATCCGCGATTTGATCCCCCGGGAGACGCTCAGCGCTGTCCTTCAACAAAAGCTTTGCACGGGCTAATTGGCATTGTCTGCTTTCTAAAATACTTCCTGAACTTGTGGATTTGATGTTACGGAGTAGATGTATTTTCTGTGTAGCTTCAGAAACCAATCGCTAGAACATGACGGCAAGTCATTATTAAAATTGACGTGGATGGCATCCAGCGATACGAATCTTGGTGGCAAGAGCAAAATCGCCATGTGAATCAGTGTTAGAGGAATTGGGCTCGTCGAATAACTTGAACCAGCAAGATGCGCATGTTAATAGTTTATATTATTTTTATGCACAAGTAGAAAACGGCATATAATCTCGGTTGATAAGGGACTTTAGTCCTGGTTTTGCAACTGGGACTAGTCATTCGGGACTAAAGGTCCTCCCCTTTAGTATCGGTTGTAAAACAAACCAGAACTAAAGGTTCCGCCACGTGGGCTGTTGGCGTGCGTCGAGCCAAATGACCTTTACTCCCGGAACTAAAGGCTATTTTGTTAACTTTTTATCCATTTTTGTTTTTCTAATTATTTTTCGCTCCCTCTTTTTTCTATATTTTTCAGAATTTCTAGTATTTCAGTTATTTGACAAGTTTAGTCTCTAACTGCACTTAATCTCTAGTCAAACAACTTATCCGTGGTCAAACATCCTGCTCGGTCATCCATCCTCCCACTACTCCACCACTAGCACGCTTAACTTTCAAGTTCCTTCCCGTCGCGCTTTCAAGTGCTTCGCGCATGTTGTTGATAGTAGTATCATATCAATCCTATTAACATGTTAGTCGATGTCACACTTCTTTATTGTTTAAATTCTAAATAATTATTTTAATAAACAAAATTAATGATATAATAATAATATTTTATTATAATTGTATTATAACTTTAAATTCTTTAAAATATTAACTTTTAAAATTTGTATTATAATTGTTTTTTTAATTTTAATTTTTTTTTGCCAAACCTGAAAATTTGAAAATCCAAAAATTGGCTAAATTTATGGTTAAATAATAGTAATATTTATGCAGGATGCAATTATTAATTTAAAATTATTAATAATATAAAATCCTGAATTTCTGGCAAAAACTAAAATCTTCTTGCTTTCATATTTTCATTTGGAATTTTGAGAATCTAAAAATGAGCTAACCTGGTAAAAATTGGCTAATTTGGATGTAACTTTTTCCCACGATCATTTTGATATATTATACGCTTTTTTCCAACATCGTATGCAAAAATTAATGTCATTTTACCTTTTTCTATACTTTTTATGTAGAAAAAGTCAAAATTCAAATTTGTTAATTTTCCCTAGTAGTAGGTTGTGTAACATACAGGAATCTCAAAATATTTTATTTTCTTAATTCTTTATCATTTTCTTTTATATTTTACAGAGCTAAAAAAGGCGATACACGGGGGGGTGGTGGTGGAGGTGCGTGGGGAGTCAAAAAACCTAAAATTTCTTTAGTCCCGGTTCGTTTTACCAACCGGGTAATACTAACCGGTAGACCTTTAGTCCCGGTTGGTAAGCTTTTGGCCCGGAGGCAACCTGCCGCCACCCCTTTAGTCCCGGTTCGTAATACCAACCGGGACTAAAGGTTCCAAACGAACCGAAACTAAAGGGTTTCTAGGATGAATTGGGACCAATGTCCGCCATTAATCTCGGTTGATTTTTAAACCGGGACTATAGCTCCCATGGGTGCTAGACGAAAGCCTTGTTTTCTACTAGTGATAGTGGACAGTGTCTCGTACGGTGATAACATAATTCTGTATTTTTTTATTCTTAGAGCTATTTTCCATGTAGAACCGGGTTATGTGAAGTTCTTCAATTATCTCTCTCATCTTTAATTACAAGGCACATCATCCTTTTTGTGGAGGTAGTTTACTCTCTCTATATATACGTGACTTCTATTATCATTAATCGACCACCAAGAAGCTTATATCAGATGTACACATGCTATAAGCACGCTTCCTTCAGCAAAAGGGCTATTGCCAATTCTGGATAAGTTATATTAGTATGATGTTTTATTAGGCTCCATAGTAAGTAAAATATTCTATTTTTCAGAGTAAATCAAAAAATATCTTTTGTAATACAATGTTAGTTTTAAAAAAAACATAGGCCAAAAAAGGTTGGCACTTGAACCAGCCTCTCACCATCTCCAAATGTTGGAATTTGCTAGTGGACCTTAACCTCTAGCCTAATACAAGTTTTGAAATTCTCATATGGCTCATTCATGTATGGAAATGGGTTGAACTTCACATTGCTAGTTGAAAAATAGTTGGATTGGTTTATAATGTGAGGTCTTTCACTCACACAAAGTGAGTGAGAAGCAAAGGAGTTCACACACATTCCTCTTCCTCCGCCGCCTGCCTAACCTCCCCGTGCCACACATCAATCAGTTTTTTCCTAGATTTCCTGGTTCGTGGGTTTTGTTGACGTTAGACGGAAGGCTCAAGTTGAGCCCGACATTAAACTAATAAAGCCACCACGGCAGCGCTACATCAAAGTTTGAAAGAAAAACAATATCAACACGAACACACGACACCAGCGTCCATAAACAACACACAACACACAAGTCGGTAGCCGCGAGTCTACGCCCCAACGCTAAACATTGCTAGAAACTCAGCTATGGAATACAAGCAAGATAACAAGAGCCCCTAAGATGGAGCATCTTGAATTGTGTTGTGGAACGCACGGATTTCGCCAATCGTCAGCTCCACTGCCACACGATCTTGCCCCCTGCAAGTACATGGACCATTTATACAAGGCAGCAATTGGCCAAGCCAGGAAAGTTTCCTCAATAGTGAACTTGTTCCTAATGTTCCACAACGTCCAGCATAAAGCCGCACAACACATCCAGAGGATCCGCTTAGTTTGTCTTATGCAAGTATGTGGGATCATGTATATGCCTGCGAAACACAAGGGGTTCTAGGAGCATCCTAACAGTTTCCTAACTGCACTCCGTAGGAATTTGGCTAGAGGACACAAGAAAAACATGTGATTTGTGTCCTCATATTTCTCACACGGAGCACAGAGGCCCGAAGATTGGTCGTGCCTTTGGTGGATGTTACCATTGGAGGGCAATTGCTTTCGGACCAGCCGCCAGAGGAAAATTCGAACTTTAAGCGGGGCAACTATCTTCCACAGTTCACTATAATATTTTCTTTCCGTCCCTTAGCAAAGCTTGCGGTAGAGGAGCTGCACCGAAAGCTTACGCGATTACTCCAAGACCCAGGACAAACTATCAGGTTCATGTGTTAGATCGAGTGACACCGCCCAACGCTCTCAACAAACTGTCGAGGTCGACATGCTCCTCAATGTGTTGTTTTGACTTGGACATGTGTTCCACCCCACGCCTTACCTGGTCGGCACTATATGACAACACAGTGTGAACCCTAGGGAATCACTTAACACATGCGACGTCTTCCCCATCACATCTTTTGGTGTACATATAAGGATCAGACAATAAGTACGTGTGAACGAGAGGTTTAGGGAAAACGCCACACCTGGGGCGATCGTCCTTGATCGTATATATAGCACAATACAGAGTGTCTTGCAAGGAAAGGAAGCAATCTAAACTTACCAAACCGAATATAAACAAGATCGGTGGAGGGATTGTGTTACAGATATTTCCTAGCAATCTATACAAGAGATATACTCTAACATCCCCCTGCAGTCAGTGCGTCGGGCGGACGAACGCACAGACTGTACCGGAAGTCCAAGAAGAGCTGCGAGGGGAGCCCTTTGGTCATGATGTCGGCGAACTGCAGCGAGGAGGGGACATGGAGAACCCGTATCTGACCGAGAGACACCTTCTCCCTGACAAAGTGGATGTCGATCTCGATATGCTTAGTACGGCTGTGCTGAACCGGGTTCGATGCCATGTAGACTGCACTGATGTTGTCACAAAAGACAACGGTGGCCGAGTGGAGGGGGTGATGAAGCTCCTGCAGCAATTGTCGGATCCAACAACACTCGGCGACAGCATGAGCAACAGCTCGATATTCCGCCTCAGCGCTGGAGCGGGAAACCGTAGTTTGTCGCTTGGAGGACCACGAGACCAGATTGTCGCCAAGGTATACACAGTAGCCTGAAGTGGAACGCCGTGTGTCCGAGCAACCGGCCCAATCGGCATCAGAGTAGGCCGTGAGAGTAGATGCCGGAGTCGCATGAAGACGAAGCCCAAGATCAAGAGAACCCTTGATGTAGCGAAGTATCCTCTTGACCAAGTTGAGATGAGGCTCACGAGGTGCATGCACGTACAGACATGCCTGCTGAATCGCATGAGCAATATCGGGGCGAGTCAGGGTGAGATACATGAGAGCCCCTGCAAAACTGCGGTACTCCGTAGGATCAGCCAGAAGAGGGCCCTCATCAGCGGAGAGCTTGCAACGCGTGTCAATAGGAGTGACACTGGGGTTGCAGTCGAGCATGCCGGCGCGTTCGAGAAGATCGGCAGCATACTGGCGCTGAGAAAGTAGCATCCCGCTGGACGTCCGTGTGACGGAAATCCCGAGGAAGTAAGAGAGAGAGCCAAGATCCGTCATAGAGAACTCTCGATGTAGAAGGTCAGTGATGTGCTTGAGCAGCTGCGGTGTCGAGGCGGTGAGGATGATGTCGTCGACGTACAACAAGAGGTACGCGAGGTCGGTGCCGTGTCGATAGACGAAGAGGGACACATCCGACTGAGAGGCGACGAAGCCGAGATGATGAGCATAATGAGCAAACCGCTGGTACCATGCTCGAGGAGCCTGCTTGAGGCCATAGAGCGACTTGTGTAGACGACAGACATGATGTGGCCGATCTGGGTCGATGAAGCCAGGAGGTTGCACGCAGTAGACCTCCTCGTCAAGGTTGCCATGGAGGAAGGCATTCTTGACGTCAAGCTGATGCACAGGCCATGTGTGGGACGTGGCGATGCCGAGAACGACGCGGATGGTGGCCGGCTTGACGACGGGACTGAACGTCTCATCAAAGTCAATGCCGGGCTGCTGCGAGAAGCCACAGACAACCCATCGCGCCTTGTACCGTGCTAGTCCACCGTCAGAGCCAAACTTGTGCTTGAAAATCCACTTGCCTGAAACAATATTAGCACCAACCGAACAGGGAACAAGAGTCCAAGTACGGTTTTGGATTAGAGCATCATATTCATCAGTCATTGCGGCGCGCCAATGAGGGTCATGGAGTGCGGTGCGATAGGTCTTGGGCACAGGAGAGATGGTGTATATGACGGCTGAGAGGTTTAGGCGCTCGCGGGGAGGAACGTGAATACCGTGTTTGGCGCGGGTGGTCATGGCATGAGTGTTGTCGGCTGGAGGGGGTGCACGCTGGGGCGGGGATGGGGGAGGTGGTGGGGTGGGCATGACTGTAGGGGAGGTGGGTGGAGGAGGCGACGGTGGCGTCACGGAGGCTGGTGCGCGTGGGTTGGGCGGAGCGGGTGCAGGTGTAGGCGTGGGTGGACTGTGGATGGGAGGAGGGTCAGTGGCGGCGAGGTCTAGAAGAAAGTATAGGGAGTCATCAGGGAGGCTAGAAGAGGTGGAGGCGAACGGAAAGAATAACTCGTCAAAGACGACATGACGTGAGGTAATGACACGGCGTGTAGATATGTCTAGACATCTATAGCCACGATGGGAGGAAGGGTATCCGAGAAAAACACATGCACTAGAGCGGGGTGAGAGTTTGTGTTGGGCTGTAGCGGAGAGGTTCGGGTAGCATAAGCACCCGAAAATGCGGAGATCGATGTAGGACGCAGGGGCGTTGTAGAGACGCTCATAGGGGATGGAAAAACCAATGGCTTGACATGGTCGAAGGTTAACTAGGTGAGTGGCAGCGGAAAGAGCTTCTGCCCAATAGGAGGGTGGCATATGGGCTTGGAAGAGAAGGGTGCGGGTGATGTCATTGAGTGTTCGGATGGCGCGTTCGGCCTTGCCGTTCTGCTGCGATGTTGCTTGTGATGGTAAAGCACACGTCCGTTGGGAACCCCAAGAGGAAGGTATGATGAGTACAGCAACGAGTTTTCCCTCAGTAAGAAACCAAGGTTATCGAACCAGTAGGAGATGAAGATCACGTGAAGGTTGTTGGTGAAGGAGTGTAGTGCGGCGCAACACCAGGGATTCCGGTGCCAACGTGGAACCTGCACAACACAATCAAACTACTTTGCCCCAACTTAACAGTGAGGTTGTCAATCTCACCGGCTTGCTGAAAACAAAGGATTAAACGTATGGTGTGCAAAATAATGTTTGCTTGCAGAAAACAAAAGAGAACAATGATTGCAGTAGGTTGTATTCTCTACTACTTAAAAAGACTAAAGTGGTTCCTTATTCTGCCTCCACAATACGTTTCGTCGTCGCGCTTCTTCGTTCGTCGTCCACGTGGGCCAGACCCACCTACTCCCTCGCTACGAAATTTCCGGAGTTTCCGTTTTTGCCCCTCCGCCCGCTCCACCCACCCGCTCTACTCACCCGCTTCCTCTCCCTTGCGACGGCGATGTCGCCCTCTCCCAACCTCGCCGAACCGCCCTGTCCCTCCCTCGCGACGGCGGTGCCCTCTCCCACATACGCCACATCACGGCGCCCTCTACCTCGCTTGCGTCGTCTGTCCAGCGCTCACCAACAAATCTGCCGCATGGAGGTTGAGATCAAAATGGGATATTTTCCTCCTCCGGCGGCCGGATCTGCTGCGTCGCGTCTTGATTTGTGGAGGTTGTGACCGGCAGGTACTACCAAGGCACGAAGGAGCTGCCACTTCCTCCCGAGCTGCTGCTGCCTACCGACGGGCATGGAGGCGGGCAGGTGTTCCAGATCTGCAGCGACGGCCTGGGCACGGAGGCGGTCGGCGGGCTATCTTGGTCGTCCGTGGAGGCGGGTGAGAACGAGGAGGGCGCCGCCGTGGTGGCCTTCTCCTGCATGGCCCGCCTCACGGCCTCCCTCCCATCGTCGGCCTTGACAGAGAGGAGATGCCACCGCAGCCTTGCATCCATGCGCAGGCCGTACTTCTCCGCTTTCAGGTATACACACACAACGAGCGCTACCTATAGTTCCTCCACCGTACTTAGATGGTATTATCATTTTTCTTGATCAATCTTGAATGAACAACATCACTTAGATGTAACCTGAGTTTGCAAGGAATTGGAGTGGATTAAAAGGACCTTAAAAAGGATTTCGTTCCTGTATGTTACTGAAACATTGGTTACATAGAAATTGGGTTCAGTCCCATAGCTAGGACAGGAGTATGGCTGACTGGTTAATCAACCTTTTTCTTCCATGATTTCTGTTAGAAATTTTAGGCTTGCATAGAGTGTACTCCATTCATTGACTATATGTCTGCAGAAATGTCCTATGCCTACTTACTCTAATTGTTCTTTATACTTAGACATTCCGAGTTTCTGCCCAAATGCCAATTAGGAGTGCATTAGCTATTTATGCTGAATTCCACAACGGGCTGTTATTTTGGCAGCTCCAGGCTCATGTTTTGGACCAGTAAGGAGTTACAGTAACCGATTTTTCAGTTGCCTGCCGTAATTGTTTTTCTGTTGTCTGTATTTGCAGCTGCAAAGACGTGTTATTATTGGACCTGTTGCATAGAGAGGCGGTGCAGGATCAACGAGAAGATGACGGCGTCTTTGCACGGAGCAGCTTCAAGACTGTGTCGTCATCCTCTCGGTACGTCCTCTCTTCTCTCTCTGTAGCGTAAACTATTGGAGTACTTGTGCTTGTTTTGAATTCCTTTGTGCTGGAGTGCTTCTGCTTGTGTTTGTGCTGGAGTACTTGTGCTGGAGTGCTTATGCTTCTTAATTTGTTAGTACTGTCTCTAGGCTAGGCAGCTTAACTATACTCCATATATTTCTGGTAGTTCACACTGCAACTAAGGTGAATAATGCTTTTGGAGTATAATGCTTTCTACTCGAGTTTACTGTTGAATTTAGTTAAAAATGATTTCAGTTTGTTCAGTAGTCGTTTGCCTGACAATAGTCTGATTCTCTTGGCTTTAGTTGAAAATGATTTCAGTTTATGAAAGTCTGAATTCTTCATTTAGACATACCCTATGATCAGTACTCACGGATTATCATGTTTGCTCAATGCTTGAATTAGCTTCTGCTCTCTTCAGTATGATGTTTAAATATCATCACCATTCAAACGGACAGGAGTAGGGTTTCAAACGCCCGCTCGGACCCCAACTCCCTATCCCTGACTGACAGGTGGGGTCTTTTCTTCTTGCCAAATTCACGTTCCGTTTTGTACACATACAAGAGTTTGTACGGGAATTACTGTTGCTCGTGTGCGCGCACAACTCCACGCCGTCGATAACGTGGCTATGCCGGTGTATTTCTTTGCCTTTCTCTCCAAGTTTGGATCCTGTTTCGGTAAGATGGAGTACTGTAATTTTGTTTGTACACATCTAGGTAAATTTAACAGTATTATTTAATAAGATATGTTTTGGACGAGATACATTAAACTGCGTGCAATATTTCATTAAATACGACCCCAACCAGCGAGGAACGGTACCTTATACTACCTCCATTCCAAAGTTTAAGGCTTATATTATTTTCAGAAAGATAAACTACATTAAGTTTAACTATTTTTTTTACTAAAAATCATTAACATGTAAAATACAAAGTCAATGGATTCCTGCAATTGAGGTACACATACAATGCACAAGCTTCTTCTAAATTGATGTTTCTTGTGGTTTATATCTGACAACTCCGTGTGATACAATTTTCAGAAGTTTGTTCCTCTTACTTTTCTGTAGGTTGTTGCTGAGATGGCTGCGATTTGATTTGGCTTTGTCAGAGGATGCGTTTACCTCTTCGGTGAAGGAGTTAGTGGTTTAATTCTTGCAGTTGTTGTCAAATTTTCTGATATACATGTTCTTAGAGTAATTAAAAGTCTCAGCATAGTAATGCTTAAGTTTCTTCTGACTTACAAGTGCTGATTTTCATAACATAGTTGATCTCGTCATCAAATAAATCAAGCTCTAATATCTGTGTCTTTCCTTTAATGTAAAGCACCTGTGTGTAAGGGTGTACAACAAAATAAAAAACATAAAAAGGATACAACTCTCAGTATTTTTGATGTTTTCCGTTTGTACATCTGAAGTGGCTTACTGGTTGCGAGTGTTTAGCTCAAATACACGAGGTAATGGTGACCAAGTAGCTAAAGAGTTAAATCAAAGCCCTGTGAATGGTCTCGTCAACAGCATGTACTCTCAATATATGTCTAAGCAGCTATTCTCACACATTGCTTCTGATGCGACGCTTAAACCATTGGGCCACTTTGCTGAAGCAAACAATGTTCCTAATTATACCAATATATCCAGGGGATTATGTCGAGCAAGATAAGGGAAAGAACATGCTCGTGTACAAGTTGTTCCTCATCATGGAGGTGGGAATTCTGTATTTCCTAGCTTCTCATTTGAAGATTCATGATGTGTGAAACTATGGTTGATGGGATGACATCTGTACATTGAACAGGTTGACGTGATCTCACTTGATGAAGCTGCAAAGTTCCTCCTTGGAGAAGGCCATGAGGAGTCCAATATAAGAAGTTAGTACTTACATTACCTCTATTTAGTTCTGCAGCTGTATGAGTATGGGTACTGATAAAAAAGAAAGCTGATTTTATTTCCTCTATTGGTGATACATCTAATGTCAGGAGATTGCATTGCCAATATGTTGTCTTCACTGAAGCTCATTGAGAAGGTAGGCTGTAATAAAATTACTTACAAGCCGGCTGCACTTGAATGACAAGCGATGTTTCTGAATCTATTCTTGAATCTTGTCAGTAAGACACAAGTATACACAAGTAGTGGAAGCCTGCATTACGGTGGTAATTTCATTGGTTTAATCCAAATATTTAATAGTTGATAATAAACGTTCTGGTCTTGTTTTGATGGGGTCAGAATGGTAGGGATTCCAACTAATACTTGCAGAGGAACAGGCATGTAACATTTGTACTATCTCCTGGTAACATCTATGCACTTCCTATTAATTGTTTGCATAACTAATTCTTCCTAAACCATTTGTACTATGAAACTCTGGTGCCCACGGGCCTGAGCCGCATGAATCTCCGGCCATGAAGTTAAAGTTTTTAGGAACTTATTTTGATTTAATTCGTAGACTATGTATCTCAAAGTATGTTCCTTTATACATGTGGAGAACCTGAAGAATTGGAACATAATACCCGGTATGCAATTGTTCAGTTACTAAATGAACAATCGCCCTGTAGAACAGCAAGGGCATGAGAGTTTCACTCCTTTAGTAAAGGATATCTAGGTAGCTCGAGAGTAGAATGATGTACGGGTAGATTATGATTATCAGTTTAGGACCATGCTATTCTGATAAATTTCAGGGTCAGAGTATAAGTTGAGTATAAGAACTCCCCTCTGCCATCACCAATGTACATGGTGATGTGGTAAACATTAGGCTGGCACCACGTGGAGTTGCAGGCATGGACTTCGAGCAGAGGTAGACCTGCAGCTCCATCTTCCTATCGCTGGTGGCCGCCGGCAGCGCCTTTACGGAGACCCATGACTCGGCGTTGTCCCTCGGGGCACCACATGCTTAAGAAACAATAGTATGTGAATGTAGCATAAGTCTCCTTTGGTAGGAAATTATCATCACCATTGCTTTATAGAGTAGGTTGAAGCTATCTACTGGTCCAATCTATTGCTTATTTATATTTTTTGTCGAATTATCATGTCACACAATATGGCTATGAAATGTAAATAAGTTTACTCATCTTGCTCACCTTTTAAAACTGAATTTATCAACAGCTGCACTGTCAGGTGATAAACCTAATGTTGGCTGAGTTCGTCAACGGCCACACTATCAGGTTGATGGATGTCATTCGATTTTCTTTTTGCGTTTTACTTAAATAATATCAGCTGTATAGTCTGCAACATGCTATGTATAAGTAATTTACTTTTAAATTAAGCATTATAATATGGTATTGGTTACCCATCTTGGTAAGATGGAGCCGTCTGAATTTCAGCCACTGGGTTACAGTAAGTTCACCAAATAAGAAAACTAACCGTTTGCGGCTGGCATCGATTAAAGTAGTAGAAAATGTCCAGAACACATGTATGCCGCTGTCTTAAAAGTATCCATGCTAATTCTATTGCAATTATCTAAAAATTACATATCTTGCTATTGTTTTGGAATTTTCAGTTTAGTACATTAAGCTTTTTCTGTACTGTTAAGACGTCATGTAGATGATGCCATTCTAATTTTAACCATGATGTGATCTTTTTTCTCTTTTCCAACCAATCAATCAACATGACAATTGATGCATCGGGAAGCAGAAGAAAAACATTGCTGCATAGCAGCATGACAGGGATGAGAATAATCTTCAACTACAAGGTTATGTTGATGCGCCAACTAATTCATTTTATTTTCCAAGCATTTTTCTCACATAATTATTTTGGTGTCAAAGCAGATCTTTTTGAAGAAAATGGAACTAAGTAATGCATTGAACTTCACTATGTGATACCGTGAGATAATTAGAGTAACATGTTTCATTTGAATTAGATTCTTGCAATCATATTTATTTATGCTTATTGGTTAAATAGTTTCCTGATCCAATGCTTTATTTTTATACAAATTAAACAGTGCACTCCTCAGCATGGATTTCCTTTGCTTGTCTTGTATGATATGTCGGGTCTAGAGAATAGCTCGGGTATTTTTGTTTGCATAACAAAAATAGTAACAATGCTCTTGGGCTTGTTACTGATTTTAGTAGTATGCTTAGGCTTGTATTGCCCTGTAGTAGGTCAGTTAAGAGCCTTTCATTTACCTTCCATGTTCTTCTGATTTAGAATACTCTTCAAATGCAGAAATGACTATTTAAAAAATAGATGTCCTAATAAGTGTCCCAAATACATGGTTGTGATAATTGGCTTCCGTAACCGTTCTGATAATAGATTCACCTCCACATGTGAGTTATTACATATCACACAAATGGTTTATAATTTTCCAGTTAAAAAAGGTGTCTTGTAGAAACTTTTCTATGTTAATATATTGTTAACATCTGAAACATATCTTGAAACATGAAAGTGTATGCATAGTTTTATGTCAAGATGCTTGAAACAGGAATGCAACCAACTAAGAAAGGCGAAATTTCTTGAAACAGTACTGCAACTGACTAAGAAAGGCGAAAATTAAGAATTCAGACAAAATACTCTTTATATGCCACCATAATTTAAGGTATCATGAATTGATATGTGAGCCAAATTGATTTAATTTTGAGATGAACTCTTTCAGAAAGTAAATGAGTGTTATTTTTCTTCAGAGTCATCCCCATTCATTTGCACCACAATAAAAAACATTTTTATTGAGTTTGGCTTGATGTGATCGGTTGATATTTACATATACATTGTTAAGCTAACAGAGCCTAGGATAAGAGTAGACGGGGTGTGGAAATACGAAGGCCAAGTTGCGCGGTGGATGATGAAGTTCCTGATATTTATTTATATGCGATCCTACCTTCTGATTCAGTCCTCTTTTGTATTTGCAAGTGTCTGACGCCTGCGAGCTATTAAGGCAGTTCTTGAAGCAACGTAGTTGTGGTACTTGGGTTGAGAATCAGATTCTTTCAGTTTGAGCTTTACATCCTGTATGAAAAGTGAGATCATTTGTCTTTGTTTTATGGTCTTCTCTTATCATGTATACATATTATTACCGTGAAGATGTATTGTGATTATGCTATCATTTTTCTTTCTTGAAAATTGATTTTTTAATCTGCGGAGTATTGAACTTGAGTCCCGCCTTTTCTAGATTTACCTTGGCTCAACGTGTGTTAAGTGGTATAAAATTGATAATGTGTAATGATGTCATTAACTCGCTCTTTTGGTACCATAGCAATGCACGTTGCGGAGTTGCAGTCACATGTTTTTCTTGGAGACATGCCAAGACAATCTTGGGAGATACAATCATAGTAAGCCGAGTCATAAAAGGATACAAGCGAAGTTCATACGATATGGAATTAGTATTTTTTATCAAACTATATTTTAGTCAAAACCAAAAAAATTGGAAATATTTTATGGCTATCTTTGTCTATAAACATAATTTTCATATGTATCTATTTAAACATGTGTGGCAAGAACAAAATTGAGCGGGCCATATCAACACACAATGTTCAATAAAATTACGATGGCAACCATGTTTCACCTAATTTTTCTTTGGCTTGGATGTGGCGAAGAGGTTTGAGGAAGCTAAAATTAGCATCTGCACCACCTGCCCGCCGGAGTTTTTTACCCTATTCATTATTGAAGATTTGCTAATCCCCTTTTGTATATTTGACATAGAAAGCTACGATCTAGGGTTGTCTCCGCATATTTATGCATATCAAAGTGTTGTTTGGACTAATCAGAAAATAAGTATTCTTTCAGTTATATATGTGTTTGTAGCACCCACGTTTGGTGAGATAATAATACATCCAAAAGGAGAGGTTGTTAATTGATAGTTACGACGGTCCAGAACACAGCTGTGAGAATTACCGCCGAAGAAAAACAGGAAGACATGGAACTTGCGACCACACAGATGCAACAATGATATCTTGTTATTGCGTTCGGTATTATCATATTGTAGTACATTATGATTTGTTCTGAATTTTGATAGTAAGTTGTGAAAATTATATGCATTGAGAAATAAAATTTATTGATCCGTGGCAACGCACGGGCATTTATACTAGTTCAGAGGTAAAAGAATGGACCGGGGTCCACAGTTCACTAGTGGTGTCTCTCCAATAAGATAAATAACATGTTGGGTAAACAAATTACAGTTGGGCAATTGACAAATAGAGAGGGCATAACAATGCACATACATATCATGATGACTACTATGAGATTTACTTAGGGCATTACGACAAAGAACATAGACCGCCATCCAGCATGCATCTATGCCTAAAAAGTCCACCTTCGGGTTAGCATCCACACCCCTTCTAGTATTAAGTTGCAAGCAACAGACAATTGCATTAAGTACTGTGCGTAATGCAAACAATACAAATATCCTTAGACAAAACATTGATGTTTTATCCCTAGTGGCAACAGCACATCCACAACTTTAGAACTTTCTGTCACTGTCCCAGATTCAATGGAGGCATGAACCCACTATCTAGCATAAATACCCCCTCTTGGAGTTACAAGTATCAACTTGGCCAGAGCCTCTACTAGCAACGGAGAGTATACAAGATCATAAACAACACATGTAAGATAGATCTATAATCAACTTGACATAGTATTCCATATTCATCGGATCCCAACAAACACAACATGTAGCATTACAAATAGATGATCTTGATCATGATAGGCATCTCACAAGATCTAAACATGATGGCATAATAGGAGAAGGCAACCATCTAGCTACTGCTATGGACCCGTAGTCCAAGGATGAACTACTCACGCATCAGTCCGGAGGCGGGCATGGTGATGTAGAGCCCTCCGGTGATGATTCCCCTCTCCGGCAGGGTGCCGGAGGAGATCTTCTGAACCCCCCGAGTTAGGGTTGACGGCGGCGGCGTTTCTGGAACTGTTCTGGTATTTTGGCTCTCAGTACTAGGGTTTTTGGGGACGAAGGAATAAATAGGCGAAGGGGCAGCTGATGACGCGTAAAGCACACGCCCGTTGGGAACCCCAAGAGGAAGGTGTGATGCGTGCAGCGGAAAGTTTTTCCCTCAGTACGAAACCAAGGTTATCGAACCAGTAGGAGTCAAGAAGCACGTTGAAGGTTGATGGTGGCGGAGTGTAGTGCGGCGCAACACCAGGGATTCCGGCGCCAACGTGGAACCTGCACAACACAACCAAAGTACTTTGCCCCAACTTAACAGTGAGGTTGTCAATCTCACCGGCTTGCTGTAACAAAAGATTAGATGTATAGTGTGGATGATGATGTTTGCAGAAAACAGCGATGCAGTATTGCGATGGGATTGTATTTGATGTAAAAGAATGGACCGGGGTCCACAGTTCACTAGTGGTGTCTCTCCCATAAGAAATAGCATGTTGGGTGAACAAATTACAGTTGGGCAATTGACAAATAAAGATGGCATGACAATGCACATACATGTTATGATGAGTAGTGTGAGATTCAATTGGGCATTACGACAAAGTAAATAGACCGCTATCCAGCATGAATCTATGCCTAAAAAGTCCACCTTCAGGTTATCATCCGACCCCCCTCCAGTATTAAGTTGCAAACAACAGACAATTGCATTAAGTATGGTGCGTAATGTAATCAACAAATACATCCTTAGAGATAGTATTGATGTTTTATCCCTAGTGGCAACAGCACATCCACAACCTTAGAACTTTCTGTCACTGTCCCAGATTTAATGGAGGCATGAACCCACTATCGAGCATAAATACTCCCTCTTGGAGTTACAAGTAACGACTTGGCCAGAGCCTCTACTAATAACGGAGAGCATGCAAGATCATAAACAACACATAGATGATAGATTGATAATCAACATAACATAGCATTCAATATTCATCGGATCCCAACAAACGCAACATGTAGCATTACAAATAGATGATCTTGATCATGTTAGGCAGCTCACAAGATCCAACAATGATAGCACAATTAGGAGAAGACGACCATCTAGCTACTGCTATGGACCCATAGTCCAGGGGTGAACTACTCACACATCACTCCGGAGGTGACCATGGCGGTGAAGAGTCCTTCGGGAGATGATTCCTGATACGTCTCCGACGTATCGATAATTTCTTATGTTCCATGCCACATTATTGATGATATCTACATGTTTTATGCATACTTTATGTCATATTTATGCATTTTCCGGCACTAACCTATTAACGAGATGCCGAAGAGCCAGTTGTTGTTTTCTGCTGTTTTTGGTTTCAGAAATCCTAGTAAGGAAATATTCTCGGAATTGGACGAAATCAACGCCCAGGGACCTATTTTGCCACGAAGCTTCCAGAAGACCGAAGGGAAGACGAAGTGGGGCCACGAGGCGCCGACACACTAAGGCGGCACGGCCCAAGCCCTGGTCGCGCCGGCCTGTCGTGTGGGGCCCCCGTGTGGCCCCCTGACCTGCCCTTCCGCCTACATATAGTCTTCGTCGCGAAACCCCCAGTACCGAGAGCCACGATACGGAAAACCTTCCAGAGACGCCGCCGCCGCCAATCCCATCTCGGGGGATTCAGGAGATCGCCTCCGGCACCCTGCCGGAGAGGGGAATCATCTCCCGGAGGACTCTTCACCGCCATGGTCGCCTCCGGAGTGATGAGTGAGTAGTTCACCCCTGGACTATGGGTCCATAGCAGTAGCTAGATGGTTGTCTTGTCCTCATTATGCTTCATTGTCGGATCTTGTGAGCTACCTAACATGATCAAGATCATCTATCTGTAATGCTATATGTTGTGTTTGTTGGGATCCGATGGATAGAGAATACTATGTTATGTTGATTATCAATTTACCTCTATGTGTTGTTTATGATCTTGCATGCTCTCCGTTATTAGTAGAGGCTCTAGCCAAGTTTTTACTCTTAACTCCAAGAGGGAGTATTTATGCTCGATAGTGGGTTCATGCCTCCATTAAATGCAGGACAAAGTGAGAAAGTTCTAAGGTTGTGGATGTGTTGTTGCCACTAGGGATAAAACATTGATGCTATGTCCGAGGATGTAGTTATTGATTACATTACGCACCATACTTAATGCAATTGTCTGTTGTTTGCAACTTAATACTGGAAGGGGTTCAGATGATAACCTGAAGGTGGACTTTTTAGGCATAGATGCATGCTGGATAGCGGTCTATGTACTTTGTCGTAATGCCCAATTAAATCTCACAATACTCATCATATCATGTATGTGCATTGTCATGCCCTCTCTATTTGTCAATTGCCCAACTGTAATTTGTTCACCCAACATGCTATTTATCTTATGGGAGAGACACCACTAGTGAACTGTGGACCCCGGTCCATTCTTTTACATCGAATACAATCTACTGCAATACTTGTTCTACTGTTCTCTGCAAACAATCATCATCCACACTATACATCTAATCCTTTGTTACAGCAAGCCGGTGAGATTGACAACCTCACTGTTTCGTTGGGGCAAAGTACTTTGGTTGTGTTGTGCAGGTTCCACGTTGGCACCGGAATCCCTGGTGTTGCGCCGCACTACATCTCGCCGCCATCAACCTTCAACGTGCTTCTTGACTCCTACTGGTTCGATAAACCTTGGTTTCTAACTGAGGGAAACTTACTGCTGTACGCATCACACCTTCCACTTGGGGTTCCCAACGGTCACGTGCTGTACGCGTGTCAAGCTAAATTTCTGGCGCTGTTGCCGGGGATCTGAAGAAAAGTTACACCACAGAGATTTCTAACTCCCACGTCAACTGCACGCCAGCAGCTAAATTTCTGGCGCCGTTGCCGGGGAGATCAAGACACGCTGCAAGGGGAGTCTCCACATCCCAATCTCTTTACTTTGTTTTTGTCTTGCTTTATTTTATTTACTACTTTGTTTGCTGCACTAAAACAAAACACAAAAAAATTAGTTGCTAGTTTTACTTTATTTGCTATCTTGTTTGCTATATAAAAAACACAAAAAAAATTAGTTACTTGCATTTACTTTATCTAGTTTGCTTTATTTACTATTGCTGAAATGGGTACTCCTGAAAATACTAAGTTGTGTGACTTCACAACCACAAATAATAATGATTTCTTATGCACACCTATTGCTCCACCTGCTACTACAGCGGAATTCTTTGAAATTAAACCTGCTTTACTAAATCTTGTTATGCGAGAGCAATTTTCTGGTGTTAGTTCTGATGATGCTGCTGCCCATCTCAATAATTTTGTTGAATTATGTGAAATGCAAAAGTATAAGGATGTAGATGGTGACATTATAAAATTCAAATTGTTCCCTTTCTCACTAAGAGGAAGAGCTAAAGATTGGTTGCTATCTCTGCCTCAGAATAGTATTGATTCATGGACTAAATGCAAGGATGCTTTTATTGGTAGATATTATCCCCCTGCTAAAATTATATCTTTAAGGAGTAGCATAATGAATTTTAAACAATTGGATACTGAGCATGTTGCACAAGCATGGGAAAGAATGAAATCTTTGGTTAAAAATTGCCCAACCCATGGACTGACTACTTGGATGATCATCCAAACCTTTTATGCAGGACTGAATTTTTCTTCGCGGAACCTATTGGATTCAGCTGCTGGAGGTACCTTTATGTCCATTACTCTTGGTGAAGCAACAAAGCTTCTTGATAATATGATGATTAATTACTCTGAATGGCACACGGAAAGAGCTCCACAAGGTAAGAAGGTAAATTCTGTCGAAGAAACCTCTTCCTTGAGTGATAAGATTGATGCTATTATGTCTATGCTTGTGAATGATAGGACAAATATTGATCCTAATAATGTTCCGTTAGCTTCATTAGTTGCTCAAGAAGAACATGTTGATGTAAACTACATTAAAAATAATAATTTCAACAACAATGCTTACCAGAACAATTCTAGTAACAACTATAGGCCATATCCTTATAATAATGGCAACGGCTATGGTAATTCTTATGGGAATTCTTACAACAATAATAGGAACACACCCCCTGGACTTGACGCCATGCTTAAAGAATTTATTAGTACACAAACTGCTTTAACAAATCTGTTGAAGAAAAGCTTGGGAAAATTGATATACTTGCTTCTAAAGTCGATAGTCTTGCTGCTGATGTTGATCTTTTGAAATCGAAAGTTATGCCTAATGAAAATCATAATAATAAAATTGTTACTACAGCAAATGCCATCCAAGTTATAATTAATGAGAATATAAGATTGATGGCCGAATTGCGTGCTAGGTGGGAGAAAGAAGAAAATGAGAAAGAAGATAATATAGCTAAAGTTTGGACTATTACCACCACTAGTAATGCTAATGCTACACATGTTGCTGCACCTCCTACTATTAATGGTAAAATAATTGGTGTTGGCAATGTTTCCACTTCTAATGCAAAGCACAAAAAACTTCCTGAAACTGCTAAAACTGCTGAAACTGCCTGTGATAAAACTGATGAAATTTTTTCCAACATTGGGGATGATGATCCCATTGCTTTAGATTATAATGGTTTAGATTTTGATGATTGCCACATCTCTGAAGTTATAAAGTTCTTACAAAAACTTGCTAAGAGTCCTAATGCTAGTGCTATAAATTTGGCTTTCACGAAACATATTACAAATGCTCTCATAAAAGCTAGAGAAGAGAAACTAGAACGCGAAACTTCTATTCCTACGAAGCTAGAGGATGGTTGGGAGCCCATCATTAAGATGAAGGTCAATGACATTGATTGTAATGCTTTATGTGATCTTGGTGCAAGTATTTCCGTTATGCCTAAGAAAATCTATAATATGCTTGACTTGCCACCATTGAAAAATTGTTATTTGGATGTTAATCTTGCTGATAACTCTACAAAGAAACCTTTGGGGAGAGTTGATAATGTTTGCATTACCATTAACAATAACCTTGTCCCCGTTGATTTTGTTGTCTTGGATATTGAATGCAATGCATCTTGTCCCATTATATTGGGAAGACCTTTTCTTCGAACTGTTGGTGCTATCATTGATATGAAGGAAGGTAATATTAAATATCAATTTCCTCTCAAGAAAGGTATGGAACACTTCCCTAGAAAGAGAATGAAGTTACCTTTTGATTCTATTATTAGAACAAATTATGATGTTGATGCTTCGTCTCTTGATAACACTTGATATACACTTTCTGCGCCTAGCTGAAAGGCGTTAAAGAAAAGCGCTTATGGGAGACAACCCATGTTTTTACTACAGTACCTTTATTTTATATTTGAGTCTTGGAAGTTGTTAATACTGTAGAAACCTCTCCTTATCTTAGTTTTGTGCATTGTTGTGCCAAGTAAAGTCGTTGATAGTAAGGTTCATACTAGATTTGGATTACTGCACAGAAACAGATTTCTTTGCTGTCACGAATCTGGGCAAAATTTTCTGTAGGTAACTCAGAAAATTATGCCAATTTACTTGAGTGATCCACAGATATGTACGCAACTTTCATTCAATTTGAGCATTTTCATTTTAGCAAGTCTGGTGCCTCAATAAAATTCGTCTTTACGAACTGTTCTGTTTTGACAGATTCTGCCTTTTATTTCGCATTGCCTGTTTTGCTATGCTCGATGGATTTTTCAATTCCATTAACTTTCAGTAGCTTTGTGCAATGTCCAGAAGTGTTAAGAATGATTATGTCACCTCTGAACATGTAAATTTTGATTGTGCACTAACCCTCTAATGAGTTGTTTTGAGTTTGGTGTGGAGGAAGTTTTCAAGGATCAAGAGAGGAAGATGATACAATATGATCAAGGAGAGTGAAAGCTCTAAGCTTGGGGATGCCCCGGTGGTTCACCCCTACATATATCAAGAATACTCAAGCGTCTAAGTTTGGGGATGCCCAAGGCATCCCCTTCTTCATCGACAACATTATCAGGTTCCTCTAGTGAAACTATATTTTTATTCCATCACATCTTATGTACTTTGCTTGGAGCGTCGGTTTGTTTTTGTTTTTGTTTTGTTTGAATAAAATGGATCCTAGCATTCATTGTGTGGGAGAGAGACACGCTCCGCTGTTGCATATGGACAAATATGTCCTTAGGCTTTACTCATAATATTCATGGCGAAAGTTTCTTCTTCGTTAAATTGTTATATGGTTGGAATTGGAAAATGATACATGTAGTAATTGCTATAATGTCTTGGATAATGTGATACTTGGCAATTGTTGTGCTCATGTTTAAGCTCTTGCATCATATACTTTGCACCAATTAATGAAGAAATACATAGAGCTTGCTAAAATTTGGTTTGCATAATTGGTCTCTCTAAGATCTAGATAATTTCTAGTATTGAATTTGAACAACAAGGAAGACGGTGTAGAGTCTTATAATGTTTACAATATGTCTTTTATGTGAGTTTTGCTGCACCGCTTCATCCTTGTGTTTGTTTCAAATAACCTTGCTAGCCTAAACCTTGTATCGAGAGGGAATACTTCTCATGCATCCAAAATCCTTGAGCCAACCACTATGCCATTTGTGTCCACCATACCTACCTACTACATGGTATTTCTCCGCCATTCCAAAGTAAATTGCTTGAGTGCTACCTTTAAAATTTCCATTCTTCACCTTTACAATATATAGCTCATGGGACAAATAGCCTAAAAACTATTGTGGTATTGAATATGTACTTATGCACTTTATCTCTTATTAAGTTGCTTGTTATGCGATAACCATGTTCCTGGGGACGCCATCAACTACTCTTTGTTGAATATCATGTGAGTTGCTATGCATGTTCGTCTTGTCTGAAGTAAGGGAGATTTACCACTAAAATGGTTAGAGCATGCATAATGTTAGAGAAGAACATTGGGCCGCTAACTAAAGCCATGATCCATGGTGGAAGTTTCTGTTTTGGACAAATATCCTCAATCTCATATGAGAAAATTAATTGTTGCTACATGCTTATGCATAAAAGAGGAGTCCATTATCTGTTGTCTATGTTGTCCCGGTATGGATGTCTAAGTTGAGAATAATCAATAGCGAGAAATCCAATGCGAGCTTTCTCCTTAGACCTTTGTACAGGCGGCATAGAGGTACCCCTTTGTGACACTTGGTTAAAACATGTGCATTGCGATGATAATCCAGGTAATCCGAGCTAATTAGGACAAGGTGCGAGCACTATTAGTATACTATGCATGAGGCTTGCAACTTGTAGGATATAATTTACATAACACATATGCTTTATTACTACCGTTGATAAAATTGTTTCTTGTTTTCAAAATCAAAGCTCTAGCACAAATATAGCAATCAATGCTTCCCTCTGCGAAGGGCCTTTCTTTTACTTTTATGTTGAGTCAGTTCACCTATTTCTCTCCACCTTAAGAAGCAAACACTTGTGTGAACTGTGCATTGATTCCTACATACTTGCATATTGCACTTGTTATATTACTCTATGTTGACAATTATCCATGAGATATACATGTTACAAGTTGAAAGCAACCGCTGAAACTTCATCTTCCTTTGTCTTGCTTCAATGCCTCTACTATGAATTATTGCTTTATGAGTTAACTCTTATGGAAGACTTATTGATGCTTGTCTTGAAGTACTATTCATGAAAAGTCTTTGCTATATAATTCATTTGTTTACTCATGTAATTTACATTGTTTGGATCGCTGCATTCATTACATATGCTTACAATAGTATGATCAAGGTTATGATGGCATGTCACTCCAGAAATTATCTTTGTTATCGTTTACCTGCTCGGGACGAGCAGAAACTAAGCTTGGGGATGCTGATACGTCTCCGACGTATCGATAATTTCTTATGTTCCATGCCACATTATTGATGATATCTACATGTTTTATGCATACTTTATGTCATATTTATGCATTTTCCGGCACTAACCTATTAACGAGATGCCGAAGAGCCAGTTGTTGTTTTCTGCTATTTTTGGTTTCAGAAATCCTAGTAAGGAAATATTCTCGGAATTGGACGAAATCAACGCCCAGGGGCCTATTTTGCCACGAAACTTCCAGAAGACCGAAGGGAAGACGAAGTGGGGCCACGAGGCGCCGACACACTAAGACGGCGCGGCCCAAGCCATGGCCGCGCCGGCCTGTCGTGTGGGGCCCCCGTGTGGCCCCCTGACCTGCCCTTCCGCCTACATATAGTCTTCGTCGCGAAACCCCCAGTACCGAGAGCCATGATACGTAAAACCTTCCAGAGACGCCGCCGCCGCCAATCCCATCTCGGGGGATTCAGGAGATCGCCTCCGGCACCCTGCCGGAGAGGGGAATCATCTTCCGGAGGACTCTTCACCGCCATGGTCGCCTCCGGAGTGATGAGTGAGTAGTTCACCCCTGGACTATGGGTCCATAGCAGTAGCTAGATGGTTGTCTTCTCCTCATTATGCTTCATTGTCGGATCTTGTGAGCTGCCTAACATGATCAAGATCATCTATCTGTAATGCTATATGTTGTGTTTGTTGGGATCCGATGGATAGAGAATACTATGTTATGTTGATTATCAATTTATATCTATGTGTTGTTTATGATCTTGCATGCTCTCCGTTATTAGTAGAGGCTCTGGCCAAGTTTTTACTCTTAACTCCAAGAGGGAGTATTTATGCTCGATAGTGGGTTCATGCCTCCATTAAATCTGGGACAGTGACAGAAAGTTCTACGGTTGTGGATGTGCTGTTGCCACTAGGGATAAAACATTGATGCTATGTCCGAGGATGTAGTTATTGATTACATTACGCACCATACTTAATGCAATTGTCTGTTGTTTGCAACTTAATACTGGAAGGGGTTCGGATGATAACCTGAAGGTGGACTTTTTAGGCATAGATGCATGCTGGATAGCGGTCTATGTACTTTGTCGTAATGCCCAATTAAATCTCACAATACTCATCATATCATGTATGTGCATTGTCATGCCCTCTCTATTTGTCAATTGCCCAACTGTAATTTGTTCACCCAACATGCTATTTATCTTATGGGAGAGACACCACTAGTAAACTGTGGACCCCGGTTCATTCTTTTACATCGAATACAATCTACTACAATACTTGTTCTACTGTTCTCTGCAAACAATCATCATCCACACTATACATCTAATCCTTTGTTACAGCAAGCCGGTGAGATTGACAACCTCACTGTTTTGTTGGGGCAAAGTACTTTGGTTGTGTTGTGCAGGTTCCACGTTGGCGCCGGAATCCCTGGTGTTGCGCCGCACTACATCTCGCCGCCATCAACCTTCAACGTGCTTCTTGACTCCTACTGGTTTGATAAACCTTGGTTTCTAACTGAGGGAAACTTACTGCTGTACGCATCACACCTTCCACTTGGGGTTCCCAACGGTCGCGTGCTGTACGCGTGTCAATTCCCCTCTCCGGTAGGGTGCCGGAGGCGTCTCTGGAAGGTTTTCCGTATCGTGGCTCTCGGTACTGGAGTTATTATCGACGAAGGCTTAAGTAGGCGGAAGGGTAGGTCAGGGGGCGCCACGAGGGCCCCACATGCTAGGGCCGCGCGGCCCAAGCCCTGGCCGTGCCGCCCTGTTGTGTGGGCGCCTCGTCGCCCCACTTCGTTTCCCTTTCGGACTTCTGGAAGCTTCGTGGAAAAATAAGATCCTGGGCGTTGATTTCGTCCAATTCCGAGAATATTTCCTTACTAGGATTTCTGAAACCAAAAACAGCAGAAAACAGCAACTGGCTCTTCGGCATCTTGTTAATAGGTTAGTGCCGGAAAATGCATAAATATGACACAAAGTGTGTATAAAACATGTAGGTATTGTCATAAAACAAGCATGGAACATAAGAAATTATCGATACGTTGGAGACGTATCAGCATCCCCAAGCTTAGTTCCTACTCGTCCCGAGTAGGTAAACGATAACAAAGATAATTTTTGAAGTGACATGCCATCATAATCTTGATCAATACTATTGTAAGCACATGTAATGAATGCAGCGATTCGAAGCAATGGTAAAGACAATGGGTAAACAATTGAATCATAAAGCAATAAATTCAAAGTGACTTTTCATGAATAGTACTTTCAAGACAAGCATCAATAAGTCTTGCATAAGAGTTAACTCATAAAGCAATAAATTCAAAGTAAAGGCATGGAAGCAACACAAAGGAAGATTAATTTTCAGCGGTTGCTTTCAACTTGTAACATGTATATCTCATGGATAATTGTCAATACGGAGTAATATGATGAATGCAAATATGCAAGCATGTAAGAATCAATGCACAGTTAACACAAGTGTTTGCTTCTAAGACAGAAAGAAGTGGGTAAACTGACTCAACATAAAAGTAGAAGAATGGCCCTTCGAAGAGGGAAGCATGGATTGCTATATTTGTGCTAGAGCTTTTATTTTTAAAACAAGAAACAATTTTGTCAACGGAAGTAATAAAGCATATGTATTATGTATAATATATCCTACAAGTTGCAAGCCTCATGCATAGATTACCAATAGTGCCCGCACCTTGTCCTAATTAGCTTGGATTTAGATGGATTATCATCGCAATACATTTGTTTTAACCAAGTATCACAAAGGGGTACCTCTATGCCGCCTGTACAAAGGTCTAAGGAGAAAGCTCGCATTGGATTTCTCGCTTTTGATTATTCTCAACTTAGACATCCATACCGGGACAACATAGACAACAGATAATGGACTCCTCTTTAATGCATAAGCATTCAAGAACAAATAATATTCTCATGAGAGATTGAGGATTGTTGTCCAAAACTGAAACTTCCACCATGGATCATGGCTTTAGTTAGCGGTCCAATGTTCTTCTCTAACAATATGCATGCTCAAACCATTCAACTCATGATAAATCACCCTTACTTCAGACAAGATGAACATGCATAGCAACTCACATGATTTTCAACAAAGGGTAGTTGATGGCGTCCCCAGGAACATGGTTATCGCTCAACAAGCAACTTAATAAGAAATAAGATACATAAGTACATATTCAATACCACAATAGTTTCTAGGCTATTTGTCCCATGAGCTATATATTGCAAAGATAAAGGATAGAAATTTAAAGGTAGCACTCAAGCAATTTACTTTGGAATGGCCGAGAAATACCATGTAGTAGGTAGTTATGGTGGACACAAGTGGCATAGTTTTTGGCTCAAGGATTTTGGATGCATGAGAAGTAATCCCTCTCAATACAAGGCTTAGGCTAGCAAGGTTATTTGAAGCAAACACAAGTATGAACCGGTACAGCAAAACTCACATAAAACATATTGCAAGCATTATAAGACTCTACACCGTCTTCCTTGTTGTTCAAACCCTTACTAGAAAATATCTAGACCTTAGAGAGACCAATCATGCAAACCAAATTTTAGCAAGCTCTATGTATTTCTTCACTAATAGGTGCAAAGTATATGATGCAAGAGCTTAAACATGATCCTTATGAGCACAACAATTGCCAAGTATCAAATTATTCAAGACATTCTACCAATTACCACATGTAGCATTTCCCGTTTCCAACCATATAACAATTAACGTAGCAGTTTCAACCTTCGCCATGAACATTATGAGTAAAGCTAAGGACATATTTGTCCATATGTAACAGCGGAGCGTGTCTCTCTCCCATACAATGAATGCTAGGATCCAACTTTATTCAAACAAAACAAAACAAAAACAAACAGACGCTCCAAGTAAAGCACATAAGATGTGATGGAATAAAAATATAGTTTCACTTGAGGAACCTGATAATGTTGTCGATGAAGAAGGGGATGCCTTGGGCATCCCCAAGCTTAGATGCTTGAGTCTTCTTGAAATATGCAGGGATGAACCACCGGGGCATCCCCAAGCTTAGAGCTTTCACTCTCCTTGATCATATTGTATCATCCTCCTCTCTTGATCCTTGAAAACTTCCTCCACACCAAACTCAAAACAACTCATTAGAGGGTTAGTGCATAATCAAAATTCACATGTTCAGAGGTGACATAATCATTCTTAACACTTCTGGACATTGCACAAAGCTACTGAAAGTTAATGGAATAAAGAAATCCATCATACATAGCAAAACAGGCAATGCGAAATAAAAGGCAGAATCTGTCAAAAACAGAACAGTCTGTAAAGAAGAATTTTTTAGGTGCACCAAACTTGCTCCAATGAAAATGCTCAAATTGAATGAAAGTTGCGTACATATCTGAGGATTACTCATGTAAATTGGCAGATTTTTCTGAGTTACCTACAGAGACTACTGCTCAAATTCGTGACAGCAAGAAATCTGTTTCTGCGCAGTAATCCAAATCTAGTATGAACCTTACTATCAAAGACTTTACTTGGCACAAAAATGCAATAAAATTAAGATAAGGAGAGGTTGCACAGTAGTAACAACTTCCAAGACGCAACAAAACAGTAGCAAAATAAAAACATGGGTTATCTCCCAAGAAATGCTTTCTTTATAGCCATTAAGATGGGCTCAGCAATTTTAATGATGCTCTCACAAGAAATAAGAGTTGAAGCAAAGAGAGCATCAAAAGCAAATAAGAAACACTTTTAAGTCTAACCCACTTCCTATGAAAAGGAATCTTGTACACAAATAAATTCATGAAGAACAAAGTGACAAGCGTAGGAAGATAAAACACAAGTAACTTCAAAATTTTCAGCATATAAAGAGGTGTTTTAGTAACATGAAAACTTCTACAACCATATTTTACACTCTCATAATAATTTCCAGTAGCATCATGAACAAACTCAACAATATAACTATCACATAAAACATTCTTATCATGACTCTCATGCATAAAATAATTACTGCACCCCACATAAGCATAGTCATTCTTATTAATTGTAATGGGAGCAAATTCGACAAAGTAGCTATCATTTTTATTCTCATCAAATATAGGAGGCATAGTATAATCATAATAAACTTTATCCTCCATAGTAGGTGGCACCAAAATACCACTATCATCATAAATGGGAGGCGAAGTGTCATCAAAGTAAATTTTCTCCTCCATGCTAGGGGGACTAAAAATATCATGCTCATCAAAACCAGCTTCCCCAAGCTTAAATTCTTCCATAGCATTAGCAATAATAGTGTTCAAAGAGTTCATGCTAATAACATTGCTACAACTATTTTGCAGACAAAGTTCCATGGGTTTTTTAATTTTCTCTTCAAATACCTCATGTCCTAACTCAAGATAAATACTATAAAGATCTCTAATATTTTTGTTGTTTTCCATTAAGCCTAACTAGTGAAATAAAACATGCATCGAATTAAGTAAAGTAAAACAAGTAACTATTTTTTTTGTTTTTTTAATTTGGAGAATGCAAACAAGACAGTAAATAAAGTAAAGCTAGCAACTAACTTTTTTTGTATTTTTTATATAGTGCAGCAAACAATGTAGTAAATAAAATAAAGCAAGACAAAAAACAAAGTAAAGAGATTGGAAGTGGAGACTCCCCTTGCAGCGTGTCTTGATCTCCCCGGCAACGGCGCCAGAAAAACAGTCTTGATGACGCGTAAAGCACACACCCGTTGGGAACCCCAAGAGGAAGGTGTGATGCGTGCAGCGGCAAGTTTTTCCCTCAGTAAGAAACCAAGGTTATCGAACCAGTAGGAGTCAAGAAGCACGTTGAAGGTTGATGGCGCCGGAGTGTAGTGCGGCGCAACACCAGGGATTCCGGCGCCAACGTGGAACCTGCACAACACAACCAAAGTACTTTGCCCCAACTTAACAGTGAGGTTGTCAATGTCACCGGCTTGCTATAACAAAGGATTAGATGTATAGTGTGGATGATGATGTTTGCAGAAAACAGTAGAACGAGTATTGCAGTAGATTGTATTTGATGTAAAAGAATGGACCGGGGTCCACAGTTCACTAGTGGTGTCTCTCCCATAAGAAATAGCATGTTGGGTGAACAAATTATAGTTGGGAAATTGACAAATAAAGATGGCATGACAATGCACATACATGTTATGATGAGTAGTGTGAGATTTAATTGGGCATTACGATAAAGTACATAGACCGCTATCCAGCATGCATCTATGCCTAAAAAGTCCACCTTCAGGTTATCATCCGAACCCCCTCCAGTATTAAGTTGCAAACAACAGACAATTGCATAAAGTATGGTGCGTAATGTAATCAACAAATACATCCTTAGACATAGCATTGATCTTTTATGCCTAGTGGCAACATCACATCCACAACCTTAGAACTTTCTTTCACTGTTCCAGATTGAATGGAGGCATGAACCCACTATCGAGCATAAATACCCCCTCTTGGAGTTACAAGTAACGACTTGGCCAGAGCCTCTACTAATAATGGAGAGCATGCAAGATCATAAACAACACATAGATGATAGATTGATAATCAACATAACATAGCATTCAATATTCATCGGATCCCAACAAACGCAACATGTAGCATTACAAATAGATGATCTTGATCATGTTAGGCAGCTCACAAGATCCAACAATGATAGCACAATAAGGAGAAGACGACCATCTAGCTACTGCTATGGACCCATAGTCCAGGGGTGAACTACTCACACATCACTCCGGAGGCGACCATGGAGGTGAAGAGTCCTCCGGGAGATGATTCCCCTCTCTGGCAGGGTGCCGGAGGTGATCTCCTGAATCCCCCGAGATGGGATTGGCGGCGGCGGCGTCTCTGGAAGGTTTTCCGTATCGTGGCTCTCGGTACTGGAGTTATTATCGACAAAGACTTAAGTAGGCGGAAGGGTAGGTCAGGGGGCGCCACGAGGGCCCCACACGCTAGGGCCGCGCGGCCCAAACCCTGGCCGCGCCGCCCTGTTGTGTGGGCGCCTCGTCGCCCCACTTCGTTTCCCTTTCGGACTTCTGGAAGCTTCGTGGAAAAATAAGATCCTGGGCGTTGATTTCGTCCAATTCCGAGAATATTTCCTTACTAGGATTTCTGAAACCAAAAACAGCAGAAAACAACAACTGGCTCTTCGGCATCTTGTTAATAGGTTAGTGCCGGAAAATGCATAAATTTGACACAAAGTGTGTATAAAACATGTAGGTATTGTCATAAAACAAGCATGGAACATAAGAAATTATCGATACGTTGGAGACGTATCAACAGCATCGGGGGAGCCAGGGGGCTCCCTCCCCACGTCACGGTGCGGGGCCCCACAGCCGCGCCACCCTATGGGGTGGGCCCCTGCTGGCCTTCCTCGACTCTTCTTCGGTCTTCTGGAACACTCCGGGGAAAATAGGGCCGTGGGCTTTTGTTTCGTCCAATTCCGAGAATATTTGTAAACCATCTTTTCTGAAATCAAAAACAGTAGAAAACAGGAACTGGCACTGTGGCATCTTGTTAATAGGTTAGTCCCAGAAAATGCATAAAAACATTATAAAGTGTGAATAAAACATGTAGGTATTGTCATAAAACTAGCATGGAACATAAGAAATTATAGATACGTTGGAGACGTATCAAGCATCCCAAGCTTAGTTCCTACTCGCCCTCGAGTAGGTAAACAATAAAAAGAATAATTTCTGGAGGGACATGCTACCAACATAATCTTGGTCAATACTATTGTAAAGCATATGAGATGAATGAAGTGACTCAAAGCAATGGTCTATAGTTTGCTAACAAAAATATAATGACTAAACAATTGAATCATATATCAAAAACTTTTCATGAATAGTACTTTCAAGACAAGCATCAAAAAGTCTTGCATAAGAGTTAACTCATAAAGCAATATATTCTTAATAAAAGGTTTTGAAGCAACACAAAGGAAGATTTATGTTTCAGCAATTGCTTTCAACTTTCAACATGCATATCTTATGGATAATTGTCAACACAAATTAATATAATAAGTGCAATAAGCAAGCATGTAAGAATCAATGCACACAGTTTACACGAGTGTTTGCTTCTAAGATAAAGAAGTAGGTAAACTGACTCAACATAAAGTAAAAGAAAGGCCCTTCGCAGAGGGAAGCAGGGATTAAATCATGTGCTAGAGCTTTTCAAGTTTTGAAATCATAAAGAGAGCATAAAAATAAAGTTTTGAGTGGTGTTTTTTGTTGTCAACGAATGGTAGTGGGCACTCTAACCCCCTTGTCAAACAGACTTTCAAAGAGTGGCTCCCATGAAGGACGTTATCTCTACCAGCAAGGTAGATCATCCCTCTTCTCTTTTGTTTACACATGTATTTTAGTTTTATTTATAGATGACACTCCTCCCAACCTTTTGCTTTCACAAGCCATGGCTAACCGAATCCTCGGGTGCCTTCCAACTTTTCACATACCATGGAGGAGTGTCTATTGCAAAATTAAGTTGCTTACTGATAAATCAGGGCAAAACATGTGAAGAGAATTATTAATGAAAGTTAATTAATTGGGGCTGGGCACCCCGTTGCCAGCTCTTTTTGCAAAATTATTGGATAAGCGGATGTATATGCCACTAGTCCATTGGTGAAAGTATGCCCAACAAGATTGAAAGATAAAACACCACATACTTCCTCATGAGCTATAAAACATTGACACAAATAAGGAGTAATAAAGTTTTGAATTGTTTTAAAGGTAGCACATGAAGTATTTACTTGGAATGGCAGAAAAATACCACATAGTAGGTAGTTATGGTGGACACAAATGGCATAGGTTTTGGCTCAAGGTTTTGGATGCACGAGAAGCTTTCCCTCTCAGTATAAGGCTTTGGCTAGCAAGGTTGTTTGAAGCAAACACAAGTATAAACCGGTACATCAAAACTTACATAAGAACATATTGCAAGCATTATAAGACTCTACACTGTCTTCCTTGTTGCTCAAATACTTTTACCAGAAAATATCTAGACCTTAGAGAGACCAATCATGCAAACCAAATTTCAACAAGCTCCACGGTAGTTCTCCACTAATAGGTTTAAACTACATGATGCAAGAGTGATACGTCTCCAACGTATCTATAATCTCTTATGTTCCATGATAGTTTTATGACAATACCTACATGTTTTATTCACACTTTATAATGTTTTTATGCATTTTCTGGGACTAAACTATTAACAAGATGCCACGGTGCCAGTTCCTGTTTTCTGCTGTTTTTGATTTCAGAAAAGTTGGTTTACAAATATTCTCAGAATTGGACGAAACAAAAGCCCAAGGCCCTATTTTCCACGGAGTGTTCCAGAAGTCCAAAGAGGAGTCGAGGAAGGCCAGTAGGGGCCCCACCCCATAGGGCGGCGCGGGGGGCCCCACTACCGCGCCGACATGTGGGGAGGGAGCCCCCTGGCTCCCCCGACGCTGCCCCTTCGCCTATTTATTCCTTCTACCCCGAAAACCCTAGTACCGAGAGCCAAAATACCAGAACAGTTCCAAAGACGCCGCCGCCGTCAACCCTAACTCGGGGGGTTCAGAAGATCTCCTCCGACACCCTGCCGGAGAGGGGAATCATCACCGGAGGGCTCTACATCACCATGCCCGCTTCCGGACTGATGCGTGAGTAGTTCATCCTTGGACTATGGGTCCATAGCAGTAGCTAGATGGTTGTCTTCTCCTATTATGCCATCATGTTTAGATCTTGTGAGCTGCCTATCATTATCAAGATCATCTATTTGTAATGCTACATGTTGTATTTGTTGGGATCCGATGAATATGGAATACTATGTCAAGTTGATTATAGATCTATCTTATATGTGTTGTTTATGATCTTGCATGCTCTCCGTTGCTAGTAGAGGCTCTGGCCAAGTTGATACTTGTAACTCCAAGAGGGGGTATTTATGCTAGATAGTGGGTTCATGTCTCCATTGAATGCAGGGGGGTAATGACAACCCCTAAGGTTGTGGATGTGCTGTTGCCACTAGGGATAAAACATCAATGCTTTGTCTAAGGATATTTGTATTGTTTACATTACGCACAGTACTTAATGCAATTGTCTGTTGCTTGCAACTTAATACTGGAAGGGGTGCGGATGCTAACCCGAAGGTGGACTTTTTAGGCGTAGATGCATGCTGGATGGCGGTCTATGTTCTTTGTCGTAATGCCCTAAGTAAATCTCATAGTAGTCATCATGATATGTATGTGCATTGTTATGCCCTCTCTATTTGTCAATTTGCTTTACCATCACAAGTAGCTACTTTTCTGGCGCCGTTGCCGGGAAATCAAGACACGCTGCAAGGGGAGTCTCTCACTGTTATCACCAGATTTTGGCCAAATCAGGAGGTGGGCCGTGAGGGAGATGGGCTTGGAAGATTACACGTGGAAGATCTCTGAAGCGGCCTTGCACGAAGAGTTTGGGCTAGATTGCCCGTGTATCTTTAATTATAGTAGATTGCATCTTAGATTGAAAGTTAGAGTTTGTATCGTGCACGGTGGGGATTGTTCCCACGTTAGAAAGTCCCCTGGACTATAAATATGTATCTAGGGTTTATGGAATAAACAACAACCAACGTTCAACCAACAAATCAATCTCGGCGCATCGCCAACTCCTTCGTCTCGAGGGTTTCTACCGGTAAGCAACATGCTGCCTAGATCGCATCTTGCGATCTAGGCAGCACAAGCTTCATGTTGTTCATGCGTTGCTCGTACTGAAGCCTTTTTGATGGCGAGCAACGTAGTTATCATAGATGTGTTAGGGTTAGCATAGTTCTTCGCGTAACATGCTATCGTAGTGCAACCCTTGCATATCTAGCCGCCCTTACACCTATCTTAGGTGTAGGGGCGGCACCCCGCTTGATCCTTATTTAGTAGATCTGATCCGTTACGGTTGCTCCTTGTTCTACAAGGATTAGTTTAATATCTGCAATAGTTAGGCCTTACAAAGGGTTGGAGGATCCAGCGGCACGTAGGGTGTCGTTCGTTAGTCCTAGGCAGGATGTTCCGGGGATCAACCTCGTGTTGGTTTTTAGGCCCTATCTAGGATCGGCTTACGATCACCGTGCGTGGCCGCGAGGCCCAATCGTGAGTAGGATGATCCGATTATGCGGTGAAAACCCTAAATCGTCGTAGATCTCATTAGCTTTATCTTGATCAAGCAGGACCACCATATATTCGTGCACCTCGTACGAATCATGGGTGGATCGGCTCCTTGAGCCGATTCACAGGATAACCTGAGAGCCGATCGAGGCTCGTATTTAATGTTTACGTGTATGCCATGCAGGAAACTAAGCGAGGCATCTCCATCACCTTCCTGACCAGGTATAGGTCAGGTGGCACGCGCTTGCATCAGCATCGGACGTGTGTACCAGAGGCTTTGCGGGCCATCGCTCGGAGGGACCTCGGCCAGCCGCAGCCCTAGGTTGTTCCCGGCTCTACGGTGTTGCCCGTCGCTGCCCGCCGGTGGGTTTTGGCAGCAACACATTCGCAGCACGCCGGTGGGACAAGCTTCTACATCAACCACATCGCCATCTACTTCGAGATGGCGGACGGCACGCCGATCCACGTACGAGGATCTGACCGACGAGCTCAAGAAGAAGTATGACGAGATCAAAGTCATCCTCGAAGCCGACCTCATCGGCTCTTTCCACGTAACCCGTTCACATGGCATCGTGGAAGGGGTTCTCGCCTAATGGTGCACTAGATGGGATAGACCTCTCTGCCCCGTCGGAAGAACGCACCAGGTCCCTGCGGCAGGAGATCAACTACTTGGTGGCTCACTCGCTACACCGCCACTCTGAGAACCTGGTCAACACGTTGGAGCGTGTCGCTCTTCGCGTAATCCAGGAGATCATGAGGCACCAGTACTCGCCGTCAGGACCAGCTCTCGGGACGCATCAAGGAGAGTTGCCACTCCAGTCCCGTCCACCGCTGCCATTTGCGTTGGCAGCACCAGAAGTGCCGACTTCACCGGCATTCGTCGTCTACAAGATCGGTGGTGACCCTAGTGACTACCAGTTCTTGCTTGAGGCGCCTAAGGAGATCCCTCACGGGTACACGTGCACGTATGTGCCAGATTGCGGAAACTGGGCGCTCACAAACCAGGCCACAACATCAGGGACTTCTGGGAAAACAGGAGGGACGTCAGCAACAGATCTTGAGAAGCAGACGTGGCTAACCAAGTACGCCACCCCGACGAACCTCCAGAGCTCAGCTCCTGCAGTTGGCTCAGAGCTGGAAAAGCAAACATGGCTGGCTAAGTACGCCACCCCGGCGAATCTTCAGAGTTCAACTCCTGCAGCCAGCACAGCGGATCAGATCAGTACCATACTGAGAGACCAGTTCGGCATGGTGCCGAAAAGGAGGGCAATCGGCTATTCCAAGCCGTACCCCGACGACTACGAGATGATCCCGCTACCACCTAAATATCGGCTCCCTGATTTCTCCAAATTCAGTGGATCAGATGGTTCCAGCTCCATCGAGCACGTAGGCCGATATTTGGCACAACTAGGGCCGGCCTCAGTGTCGGATCAACTACGCGTGAGGCTCTTCTCACAGTCCCTCACGGGATCGGCTTTCGGGTGGTACACCTCGTTGCCACCAGACTCGATCCGGACTTGGAAGCAGTTGGAAGAACAGTTCCATATGCAGTACCATTCAGAGGCTTCCGAGTCCGGCATTGCCGATCTAGCACAATTACGTCAGAAGCGTGGAGAAACTGTGACAGAATACATCCAGCGCTTCAGGAATCTTAGGAACCGATGTTATTCGGTTCGTATAACTGAAAAGGAAGCAGTCGAGTTGGCAGTAGCGGGCCTCGCAACACCGCTCAAGGACATGGCCTCCCAAGCAGACTATCCCTCACTGGCGCACATGGTTCAGAAACTGTCGGCATATGAACAGCGCCACCCGGACCTGTACCAGGACAAATTCAAGCGTGCAGTGGCCCTGGCCGAGGCAGAGGAAGACGAAGTTTCTGCGGGACATCAAGAGATAGCAGTGGCTGAATGGACTCGGGGAGGAACCCCCGTGTCCTGCAAATGGGTAAAGCCACCAGGCCCGCCCAGGGGGTTTGATTTTGACGTGACCAAAACTGAGCAAATCTTCGACCTCCTGCTCAAGGAGAAGCAGTTGACGATTCCCGAAGGTCTCAAATTCCCCACGGTGCAAGAGCTGAACGGAAAGCCATACTGCAAATGGCATAACTCGCTCTCCCATGCCACCAACGACTGCAGGGTGTGGCGTCAGCACATCCAAGCGGCGATAGAAAAAGGGCGTCTGATTTTCAATCAGTACGCCATGAAGGTCGACACCCAACCCTTCCCCGCCGTTAACATGGTAGAATGCATTTACCCTGAAGGTTGCCAGCCAGGGTCCTCGTTCAGCATCAACATGGTAGGACCTGGGCATCACTCTGGCAAAGATGGAGACGAGGGCAGCTGCTCTCGTAGCAAGGACACAGAGGAGGCCGCTCCACGCGATCGGCTCCGTCATGATGGCAAGCGTTACGTCACAGAGGGAGAAGTGAAGAACATAAGATATCAGCGACCCCTCTCTGATCACCTCCTCAACAAGTATGTGAGTCAGTATGACCAACGCCGACGATCCAGCGATGATGATGAAAGAGATCGTCTGGCTAGAGAAGCCAGAAGACATCGTCGGCATGATCGCGATGAGGAGGAGCACGAGCGCCGTGCCACAGAAAAACCAAGGGAGCAAGACGACAGCGACAGGCACTGGGACTGCCCCTTCTTCAGACACTGCTGGGATTCAGGAATGAGCCGATTGTCTGGGACTGCCCCTTCTTCAGACACTGCTGGGATTCAGGAATGAGCCGATTGCCCACAATCGGCAATTGCCCAGAATGCAACCAGAAGAAGAAGGTGGCAGCCAACGTGTCCGTGTTCAAGCGCTTAGGGCCTCTCCCGCCACAAAGCAAACGCGCTGAGTCCCCTCGGTGGGCAGATCTCGAGGATTCAGAAGACGAGGGACAAGAAGAAGAAGACAGGTACCACCGGCCAAGGTGGTGCCCTGATGGACTCAGCCGTTCACAAAAGCGCAGGGTTCAGCGATTGCGCGGTCTGGAGGAAGCCGAAAGGTTATACTTGCATACGCTAAGGAAGGCACGACCTGATCTGGCTGCGAAAGTTCAGCGAACCCTGGACGAAGAGGGTCGTCCACGGAAAATGGAGTGGCGTCCCAAGCAAAGGAAAGCCGATGATGAAACATCGGCTGGTACAAACATGGTGTTCATCCTCCCTTCGGAGTTCAGTGCTCCAGGATTAGACGAGGCACCTGTGGCACAACTTGACTGCGGCCCACGGCCGGTTATCTTTGAGAAGCCACGAGAAAGAAGCTACAGACATCTGAAGGCCCTGTACTTGCGAGGTTATATCGATGGGAGGCCTGTAAATAAGATGCTGGTGGACACCGGAGCGGCAGTCAATATCATGCCGTACTCTATGCTACGTCGGCTGGGACGCTCTAGCTCAGATCTAATCAAGACCAACGTAACATTGAGCGATTTCAACGGCCAAGCATCTGACGCACAAGGTGTTCTGAACGTGGATCTGACCATAGGAAGGAAAACTATCCCTACAACGTTCTTCATGGTCGATAGCACGAGCACTTATGCTGTTCTGCTAGGAAGGGATTGGATCCACGCCAACTGCTGCATTCCCTCCACGATGCACCAATGCATAATACAGTGGGATGGAGATGAGGTAGAAGTCGTCCAGGCCGATGACTCAGCCGAAATTTCAACGGCTGGCATGAACGCATGGGAAGCAGAAGGCCAAGAACCCCTCTCAGGTATCAATTTGGACGACTGTGAGCGCATCGACGTGACGAAGGGAAGGGTTAAGCTGGTTTTATCCACTGGCCTGACTATGTAGCTGAAGCAAAGCGATGGGCAAACGTGGCGAGGCTGGTCCTTGTGATCGGCCCCAAAAATCTATGAAGGGACATTACAGAACCTTCAGTCAGCACTTCAATCACTATGGAGGCCGATCCCAGCAATCGGCCAAAATTATCCTCACCACATGTTCTGCTTATGTTTGTCATTGATCCTACCGGAGCCGACGGACGAATTATAGAGCCGATATCTGCCATTCCCTGACAGATTCGGCTCGGGGGGCACCTAAACACGATGAACATGTGAACATGTGCAGGAGAACATGTGTGCAGTGAAAAATATTGGGGCCGGTAGGAAAAAATCGGCCAGTTAAAAAAAATTTTACAGCCGATGCAAGGGCATCGACTTTAGGAAACGAAGCCGATGCGCAGCCATCGACTCTAGTACAGTTACACAAGACCAAGACCTACTGGCTATGTGCTCATAGTTCACATCAACATCGACGTCCAGTGGAAGAAAGCTGATCAACGACCTGTGCATCCTCGCCGGTATTCTCGCCTTGATTAAGGCTCGGGAGGCAGCTAACTCGGCAGATGTTCTGTTTTGGGAGCCGATTGGAGTCGCATCGACTGACCCTGCATCGTGATCTTCTCTGAAAGCGGTTCAGGTGTGGCAAAAGAAAACTGCTGAAGCTACGGAGAGGAATCAGAAAAGGAGGCCGTCGGTTTTACAGATTTTTGGACCGTCCTGTTGCTGCAAGAATAGGAAAGGGACTGGATTCTCAAAATGGCCGATGAGTAGTCATCGGCTAAGGGATTGCGAAAATTATGGTCAGATATCAAATCGCAGCCTGAATTTGAGAAGTGCTTGACTGACGGTCTAATCGACATGTGAGTCCGGCTTCGCGGGCGTCCAAAGGAAAAGGAATCCGATACTTTGCTATCGGTCTTGGCATGACAGGCGGAGGAATGAAATTGGATTAATTGAAAGAACAATTTTCATTAATTCAAAGGAGCGGCTTTACAAGAAAGAGCCGATGGCTCTCAAAAGAAGGATCTAGTGCCTAGTGCACTGCTACTACTAGTCCTACTCTACTAGTCGTCGCTGTACTCATCGTCGCCGTCGCCGATGTCGTCGGCGCTGCTCCCAGGAAGCTCCTCGTCACTGCTACCCCAGCCTTTGGCCGGAGCTTCGTCTTCCTCGTCATCATCATCATCCTCACTGTCCGCCCAGGAGCGGAAGCGCTTGGTCGGCGGATACCCAATGGAGGAGGAGGATTCATCCTCCTCCTCTTCCTCCTCGTCATCATCATCGTCCTCACTGTCCGCCCAAGCGCGGAATCGCTTGGCCGGCAGAAGCTTAGTGGGGGAAGGGGGGCCGCCCTCCCCTTTTTCTTCCTCTTCCTCTACTTCTTCCCCCTTCCCGTCAGGGGAGGTGGGTTTCGCCCAAGGGTGGAGGTCGTCTTCACTTTCGCTTATCAGCTCCCCATCGATGAGGAACTTGAGGTCCTCTTCCCCATCGGTCAGAGGCAGGTCGCCCTCTGGCGCGTGGTTGGAGTTCCACTCCGGCTCGCTCGAAGAGAAGGACTGGAGGGAGAGGCCGGAGGAGACAGAGGAAGAGGAAGGCATCGCTACAGAGGAAGAGGGTTTTTTGGTGCCGATGGCTGGAACAGAGGAAGGGGATGAAGAGGGCTAATCTATCGGCACGGTTAAATAATGAGAAGCCTGGTGAAATGTAATGCCATTGCAGTTTCCGAGGAAGTGATGCCAAAGCTATCAAATTTTGCAGAGAAGCTGGAAAGACAGGGCATCATGATGAAGAATACTGCGACAGGTCTGCTCTGCCACGACATGACCCTTCGAAGGAAAAACAGAGTGGTTTTGAAATTATCATTGCCAAAACCAGGGGGGCATGTGTTATCACCAGATTTTGGCCAAATCAGGAGGTGGGCCATGAGGGAGATGGGCTTGGAAGATTACACGTGGAAGATCTCTGAAGCGGCCTTGCACGAAGAGTTTGGGCTAGATTGCCCGTGTATCTTTAATTATAGTAGATTGCATCTTAGATTGAAAGTTAGAGTTTGTATCGTGCACGGTGGGGATTGTTCCCACGTTAGAAATGTCCCCTGGACTATAAATATGTATCTAGGGTTTATGGAATAAACAACAACCAACGTTCAACCAACAAATCAATCTCGGCGCATCGCCAACTCCTTCGTCTCGAGGGTTTCTACCGGTAAGCAACATGCTGCCTAGATCGCATCTTGCGATCTAGGCAGCACAAGCTTCATGTTGTTCATGCGTTGCTCGTACTGAAGCCTTTTTGATGGCGAGCAACGTAGTTATCATAGATGTGTTAGGGTTAGCATAGTTCTTCGCGTAACATGCTATCGTAGTGCAACCCTTGCATATCTAGCCGCCCTTACACCTATCTTAGGTGTAGGGGCGGCACCCCGCTTGATCCTTATTTAGTAGATCTGATCCGTTACGGTTGCTCCTTGTTCTACAAGGATTAGTTTAATATCTGCAATAGTTAGGCCTTACAAAGGGTTGGAGGATCCAGCGGCACGTAGGGTGTCGTTCGTTAGTCCTAGGTAGGATGTTCCGGGGATCAACCTCGTGTTGGTTTTTAGGCCCTATCTAGGATCGGCTTACGATCACCGTGCGTGGCCGCGAGGCCCAATCGTGAGTAGGATGATCCGATTATGCGGTGAAAACCCTAAATCATCGTAGATCTCATTAGCTTTATCTTGATCAAGCAGGACCACCATATATTCGTGCACCTCGTACGAATCATGGGTGGATCGGCTCCTTGAGCCGATTCACAGGATAACCTGAGAGCCGATCGAGGCTCGTATTTAATGTTTACGTGTATGCCATGCAGGAAACTAAGCGAGGCATCTCCATCACCTTCCTGACCAGGTATAGGTTAGGTGGCACGCCCTTGCATCAGCATCGGACGTGTGTACCAGAGGCTTTGCGGGCCGTCGCTCGGAGGGACCTCGGCCAGCCGCAGCCCTAGGTTGTTCCCGGCTCTACGGTGTTGCCCGTCGCTGCCCGCCGGTGGGTTTTGGCAGCAACACTCACACCCAATCTCTTTACTTTGTTTATTGTCTTGCTTTATTTTATTTTCTGTCTTGTTTGCGTTCTTTATATCAAAAACACAAAAAAATTAGTTACTCGCATTTACTTTATCGGTTTACCCGTGTTTATTTCATCATGCTTCTCCCTAAGTTCACTTTGAAAGATATATCAGTAAGGAGTCGGTCTATCATTGGAAGAGATAATATAGAAGAATTTTTCAATCATGTTAGTAAGGTTGAAGATTTTGAATAGATCCTTGGTAGAACTTGCTCCTGATTATGAAATTGCTACTGCCTCTTTAGTGCACATGTTGGAAGCTAGATTTGTTAATCTTAATCCTATAATTCAACATATGTTTCTTACACTCCGTGATAGGGAAGAAGGAGAGAAGAAAAGATTTTTTTTTAGAACCCTTCTTAAAGAATTTGGTGATGTAGCTAGTGAAGCTAGAAAAGTCTTTATTCAACATAAGATGCTTGGCTTTTATATCAATGTTGCAAATACCCTTGAAAGGATGGAAAAAGATAGGCTAAAGTACACTAATGAAGCCAATTGTGAGGGGGAGACTAAGGTACCAATACCTTATAAGCTCATAGGAATGCATGAGGCACTAGAAAAGAATTTTGATTGGATTGTTCCTGAAAATTTATTTGAGGAGGATAGTGAGCCTAAAAGTAATGAAAGAGGAGCTTCTGAAACTTACATAGATAAGATACAATGCATCGTTGAGAAAACTCCCAACTCCTATGTTGATGCTTCTTCTCTTGATGTTACTTGATTTTTACTTTCTGCGCCTAGCTGAAAGGCGTTAAAGAAAAGCGCTTATCGGAGACAACCCATTATTTTATTTCTGCAATTTTTGTTTTATATTTCAGTCAAGATGCTTGTTACTACTGTAGCAATACCTTTGTATCTTTATTTTATTGCATTGTTATGCCAAGTAAAGTCTTTCATGGAAAACTGATACTAGATTTGGATTTCTGCGCAGAAACAGATTTTTAGCTGTCACGGTTTTGAGTTTTTCTCTCTGTAGAAAAATATAAAATCCTGAAAAAATTCATGAGTAATCCTCAGATATGTACACAACTTTCATTTAACTGGAGATTTTCCATCTGAGCATGTTAAGTTCCTCGAAAAAAATTAGTCTTTACGGACTATTCTGTTTTGACAGACTCTGCCTTTTATTTTGCATTGCCTCTTTTACTGTTATTGAGTTGGTTTCTTTGCTCCATTAAATTTCAGTAACCTTGGGTAATGTCCAGAAGTGTTGAAAATGATGAACACTTCTGGACATTACCCAAGGATACTGAAATTTAATGGAGCAAAGAAATCCACTCAAACACAGTAAAAGGGGCAATGCGAAATAAAAGGCAGAATCTGTGAAAAACAGAACAGTCTGTAAAGACGAATTTTTTCGAGGCACTTAACATGCTCAGATGGAAAAGCTCCTGTTGAATGAAAGTTGCATACATATCTGAGGATTACCCATGAATTTTTTCAGGATTTTTAGATTTTTCTACAGAGACAAAAACTCAAAACCGTGATAGCTAAAAATCTGTTTCTGCGCAGAAATCCAAATCTAGTATCAACTTTCTATCAAAGACTTTACTTGGCACAACAATGCAAGAAAATAAAGATACAAATGTATTGCTACAGTAGTAACAAGCACCTTGACTCAAATATAAAACAAAAATTGCAGAAATAAAATAATGGGTTGTCTCCCATAAGCGCTTTTCTTTAACGCCTTTTAGCTAGGTGCAGAAAGTGAAAATCAAGTAACATCAAGAGAAGAAGCATCAACAGAGGAGTTGGGAGTTTTCTCAACGATGCATTGTATCTTATCTATGTAAGTTTTAGAAGCTCCTCTTTCATTACTTTTAGGCTCACTATCCTCCTCAAATAAATTTTCAGGAACAATCCAATCAAAATTCTTTTCTAGTGCCTCATGCATTCCGATGAGCTTATAAGGTATTGGTACTTTAGTCTCCCCCTCACAATTGGCTTCATTAGTGTACTTTAGCATATCTTTTTCCATCCTTTAAAGGGTATTTGCAACATTGATATAAAAGCCAAGCATCTTATGTTGAATAAAGACTTTCCTAGCTTCACTAGCTACATCACCAAATTCTTTAAGAAGGGTTTCTAAAAAAAATCTTTTTTTCTCTCCTTCTTCCATATCACGGAGTGTAAGAAACATATGTTGCATTATAGGATTAATATTAACAAATCTAGCTTCCAACATGTGCACTAAAGAGGCAGTAGCAATTTCATAATTAGGAGCAAGTTCTACCAAGGATCTATCTTCAAAATCTTTAACCTTAATAACATGATTCAAAAATTCTTCTATATTATCTCTTCCAATGATAGACCCACTCCCTACCGATATATCTTTCAAAGTGAACTTAGGGAGAAGCATGATGAAATAAACAAGGGTAAACCAATAAACAAAGTAAAAGCGAGTAACTAATTTTTTGTGTGTATTTGATATAAAAAAAGCAAACAAGACAGAAAATAAAATAAAGCAAGACAATAAACAAAGTAAAGAGATTGGGTGTGAGAGACTCCCCTTGCAGCGTGTCTTGATCTCCCCGGCAACGGCGCCAGAAAAGTAGCTGCTTCTGATGGTAAAGCACACGCCCGTTGGGAACCCCAAGAGGAAGGTATGATGAGTACAGCAGCGAGTTTTCCCTCAGTAAGAAACCAAGGTTATCGAACCAGTAGGAGATGAAGATCACGTGAAGGTTGTTGGTGAACGAGTGTAGTGCAGCGCAACACCAGGGATTCCGGTGCAACCGTGGAACCTGCACAACACAATCAAACTACTTTGCCCCAACTTAACAGTGAGGTTGTCAATCTCACCGGCTTGCTGAAAACAAAGGATTAAACGTATGGTGTGGAAAATAATGTTTGCTTGCAGAAAACAAAAGAGAACAATGATTGCAGTAGGTTGTATTTTAGATGTAAAAGAATGGACCGGGGTCCACAGTTCACTAGTGGTGTCTCTCCAATAAGATAAATAACTTGTTGGGTAAATAGATTACAGTTGGGCAATTGACAAATAGAGAGGGCATAACAATGCACATACATATCATGATGACTACTATGAGATTTACTTAGGGCATTACGACAAAGAACATAGACCGCCATCCAGCATGTATCTATGCCTAACAAGTTCACCTTCGGGTTAGCATCCGCACCCCTTCCAGTATTAAGTTGCAAGCAACAGACAATTGCATTAAGTACTGTGCGTAATGTAAACAATACAAATATCCTTAGACAAAGCATTGATGTTTTATCCCTAGTGACAACATCACATCCACAACCTTAGGGGTTGCTGTCACTCCCCCAGATTCAATGGAGACATGAACCCACTATCTAGCATAAATACCCCCTCTTGGAGTTACAAGTATCAACTTGGCCAGAGCCTCTACTAGCAACGGAGAGCATGCAAGATCATAAACAACACATATAAGATAGATCTATAATCAACTTGACATAGTATTCCATATTCATCTGATCCCAACAAACACAACATGTAGCATTACAAATAGATGATCTTGATCATGATAGGCAGCTCACAAGATCTAAACATGATGGCATAATAGGAGAAGACAACCATCTAGCTACTGCTATGGACCCGTAGTCCAAGGATGAACTACTGACGCATCAGTCCGGAGGCGGGCATGGTGATGTAGAGCCCTCCGGTGATGATTCCCCTCTCCGGCAGGGTGCCGGAGGAGATCTTCTGAACCCCCCCCCCCCCATGAGTTAGGGTTGACGGTGGCGGGTCTCTGGAACTGTTCTGGTATTTTGGCTCTCGGTACTAGGGTTTTCGGGGACGAAGGAATAAATAGGCGAAGGGGCAGCGTCGGGGGAGCCAGGGGGCTCCCTCCCCACGTCACAGCGCGGGGGGCCCCACAGCCGCGCCTCCCTATGGGGTGGGCCCCCTGTTGGCCTTCCTCAACTCTTCTTCGGTCTTCTGGAACACTCCGTGGAAAATAGGGCCGTGGGCTTTTGTTTCGTCCAATTCCGAGCATATTTGTAAACCAACTTTTCTGAAATAAAAAACTCAACCGATGCCGCTGATACGACGGCGTCCATTGCCGGGTCCTGCTCGAATCCGCCGTGGGGTTCCACGCACCTATGGCACCGGTTCCCGGGAAGCTCGCTGAGGCAGCGGCCGCAGGCCAAATGATTACCCTTGCACTGCACAAATCAAAGTTTGTGGATTGCCATTTTTGCAGTAGTGAACCCACAAAAGAAACATCAATGGAGTGTGGGAGGGAAAGGGATTGACCTTGAAGACGGGGGGCTTGAGGGGCAGGGAGCAGAAAATGCAGTGAAGCATGGTGGAGTCCATCTTCAGGGTAACGGTGACAGTTTCCAGCATTGCGAGCGCGCGAGGAGTATGGCCTATCGATGGCCTCTCTTATCTCCTAGCCTCGAGGCTGGAGTACTCTATTTAAGGGGATGGGAAGGGATTTTGCTTAAGATGAGGAAAACCCAATATAGTACCTCCATCTCAAAGCTTAAGGCTTATACTCCGTATTATTTTTAGAAAGTTATGTCAAAATTGACTAAGCATTTACCGAAAATCATGGTAGTTAAAAAATGTGTATCTCCACCATCATACTATTTGAGACTACATACGCACAAATTGACATCATCTGATTATTAGTTATTTGGACTGCGGGATGAACTCTTTGGAACTGTGCATTAAGCACCGGTAACCACTTAGGGCTTCTTTGATTCATAGGATTGACATAGGAATTATGTTAGATTTGATTCCTATGGGAAAATTTCAATCCTACACCTTTCCTATTTCTACATTCTCCACATTCCTTTGATTCAAAGCAGCCCTTATAGTGCTTCTTTGTTTTTTATAGTAAGTGAAAGGACATCTAAAAAACAGGAGAAATGATCTGGAAGTGCAGATAGTTTTATACCCCTCTGTCGCGGTTCACTGGGCCTAATCTGAAAAAATATTTGTCCCATATTACCTCTCATCTAAGGCCTGCATGCATTTAAATTAGAAGTACTAGTAACCTTCTCGAATTAGTCTCCACCTTCCCTTTTCTCCTTTTTCTATTCTCTGGGAACAGCCTTGTGCATGCTGGTGGAGTGTGAAACCAAACAAGTTTGCATGGGGGCATGTGATCGGCTGCATGCACGCTTTGTACACCATTAGTGGAGTATTAGGGCATGTACAATGGTGATATTTTAGCAGTGCCACGTAGGATAAACGCTGATGTGGAAGAAAGAGAAAGATGAAAAAAGACTTTGCCTTCTCTTAGCTAAGAGATCATCTCTTAGCATAATCTCTCTCACCACAAATTTAGGATGTCTCGTTACCAAAGATAAGACTAAAAAAGAACCCATTGTACATCATGTTTTATTTTCATCCGGAGGAGGCAGCGCTCCGGAGAGTTTTCGTCATCCAATGAAACAATGCCTTGGTCCTGCTGCAAAATAAACCAAGCCCTATAAATCGAGACGGAGGGAGTAAATCAGATAGAGGGGTTACAATTACATATAGTAGTTGGAGTATTCACTTCCGATTCACAAAAAAAAGAGTATTCACTTCCACGCTGCATTATTATTAAGTATAAGTACTACTACAAACAGTTCAGCACAAATATGAAACAAAGACCCCATAAGAAAATAGCAGCCATACGAACACTCTAGTACTTTACAAATTGACAGTTTTTTCAACTACGCAAAGTAGCAGTAGCTACATCTGCTTGCATATGCGAATGTAGAAACACAGCTCCTTGGACGATCCAGCTACAACGAGGTATGGCCCCGGCACAACGAGGAACAACGTGAGCTCCTTAAACACGACAGCGCCCGGCGACGCGCTACCAGAAGCATCGGCAGACATCTTCACGACATCCCGCCTGTAGTCCGATTTCGAGGACGGCGGCGGGCCGTGCGCCCAGATCTTCACCCTGTAGAGCGGCCACACGGATGTGGCCGACCTGATGCATACCAAAGACAAGACAATGGCCGGGACGAGCGCGTCGATGTACAGGACGAACACGGAGCCGTCATCCCCTTCGACGACGAGCCGCCTGCACGGCGAGCACGGGTGCGTCATGGTCACCCGGAACTCTATGGATTTGCCATACTCTAACCTGTGCACTTGAATCGAGTGGGCCTCTGCGAGGTGAACGAGGAGCGCTGACGGTGGGGCGGCGAATTCGCAGCCCTGCTCCGTGCAGTTGCACCGGCCGTGCGGGCATGCGTTCTGGTGGATTAGGGACTCGTGGTAGCTGACGTTGACCCTGCAGCCGTCGTGGGAGCACATGACCTGCGCCGTTCCAGCGATGTTGTACACGATGGCCTCCAAATTCGTAGCGTTTATTTCCATGGTGCCGTCCATCGCCGCCTCGCGCGTGTTTGAATCCGGAGCCGCGCTACTCTTCTTCTGGCACCGTTTACTTGGAACCTCGCCGACGGTGGCAGGCGGCAGGCCTCATACCACGCTGCAACTCCGATCAATATTAATTGATGGTAAAATGGATGTATCTACAACTAAAATGTGTCTAGATACATCTATATTACCATCAAGTAATATGAATCGGAGGGAGTACAAGGAATGACAGTTTAGCACAAGTGACACCAGGAAATAAAAATCAATGGACTCTCAGAGGAAAAGGGAGCGACCTTGTTGAACTTGGGGCAAATCAATGGAGTCTGAGAGACAAATGATGCGATATCTAAAGCCGGTTAGTGGAGGGAGAGAGAGAGAGAGAGAGCGTGTGTGTGTGTGTGTGTGGCGGGGGGGGGGAGTTTGTTCACTTCTTGGTTTAAAACGAGGATTCGTACAAGGTAATACAGCCTGCATGCTCGGCTGGGTAGATAGCTAGAAGCCCAGAAGTGAACCCCAACATGGTCGTGCCACAAGGATTAATATTTGAATTTTTTTTGGGGTGGGGGGGGGGAGGGGTTGTAGCAGAATGGCATGGCCAACAAGTTTCAAGTAAATTATGTTGGTATTGTTCATAGTGGAAGTATGTAAACCACGAATTATATGACTCCATCATTTCTTTCGACCTTTTTATATCAAGCCCCACAATAACTTTGGCTTGTTTACAAATTTAGGTTGATCAATCTCACGACGCTCCCCTTTATAACAAAATAAGTTGAACTAGTATTCCAATAAAAATCATTTTCGCATGCATTGTTCGGTACTTTTCATAACTGAAGTGCTTACTCCATCTGTTAGGGATTATAATGCCAACGTGCATCCCTATATCATTAATTTGATTACAACATAATATCAATTTTATGGTACAAAAATAATATCATTACAAACTAGATGTCCATTTTAACTTTTTAATCGTATATTTTGGGTAATATATATATATATATTCTGTATTATGTTGCTCAATTTTACAACATAGGTATACTTGTCAGCCTTGTAATATCCTAATGGACATATAATACATCACAAATTTGTAACTTCATGCTTTGTTTTGCCATTTTACGATTTTTTCGAACCACCTTCGGCTTGATTTCAAATTTAGGTCAAACTATCGGTGCATGCTATGTGTTATACTTGGATGCACCGCACATGTTTGGCCATTGTTTTAGGCTTCCACATCTTGGGGGCATGTCATGTATTTACCTTGTTTTTTAATTCTAATTCATGTACCCTTCCTTCCAATTACATTTGAAATAAAACTTTTAGCCCAGAAATAATTCAGTATATGGTTGCACACAAAGATAATCCATGGATCGTTGGAAATTGCCATCGTACGTATCTACCATGTCTGTTATGCAGACCTGTGAAAATTGGATTGGTGGTAGTGTGTACACTTCATGCGGTAGGCACTTCATAGAAAACACCCATTTAATATAATTTTTCTCCTTTGGGCAGTAATCAAGAGAAGAAAAAAACACATGATTCAAAAGTTTTAACATATGCATGGTTCTTGTGTAGTGGTACCAAGCTCACGTGTGGGAGGAAAATACTCCCACGAGCTTCATTTTGTAGTGACTAACAAGGATCGATACATGCTTACTTTTTCATATTCATGTTTTTAACTTATTTCAATCTTGGTCAAACCTAAGATTTGACCAAAATTCAAATGGGCATAAAAATTCAAGAAAATGAAAAAAAAATGAAAAACCAAAGCATGTGGCCTTCTTAATTATGTCATACAGTAAGCATTCAAGTTGATAAACAAGATCTAGACATATTTGAACCAGAAAAAATCATATATCTACCCCCTAACCCTAAACTTTGTCTTGTGAAGTGAAGCATGAAGAGAAGTGGTTTTTGGTTTCAAAGATAGAAATTTTAAAAACCTCCCAAGTGCTTCATTTTGGAGTGACTAAAAAGGATACATGCTTACTTTTTCATATTCATGTTTTAAACTTGTTTACCTCTTGGTCAAACCTAGGATTTGACCAAGATTCAAATGGGTGGAAAATTCAACAAAAATAGAAAAATGAAAAACCAAATCACACAGTCTTCTGAGATAATCCATGGATCGTTGGAAATTGCCATCGTACGTAGCTACCATGTCTCTTATGCAGACCTGTGAAAATTGGATTGGTGGTGGTGTGTACACTTCACGGTAGGCACTTCATAGAAAATACCCATTTAATATAATTTTTCTCGTTTGGGCAGTAATCAAGAGAAGAAAAAACACATGATTCAAAAGTTTTAACATATGCATGGTTCTTGTGTAGTGGTACCAAGCTCACGTGTGGGTGGAAAATACTCCCATGAGCTTCATTTTGTAGTGACTAAGAAGGATCGATACATGCTTACTTTTTCATATTCATGTTTTTAACTTTATTCAATCTTGGTCAAACCTAAGATTTAACCAAAATTCAAATGGGCATAAAAAATCAAAAAAATGAAAAAAAAATGAAAAACCAAAGCACATAGCCTTCTTAATTATGTCATATAGTAAGCATTCAAGTTGATAAACAAGATCTAGACATATTTCAACCAGAAAAATCATGTATCTACCCCTAACCCTAAACTTTGTCTTGTGAAGTCAAGCATGAAGAGAAGTGGTTTTTGGTTTCAAACATAAAAATTTTAAAAACCTCCCAAGTGCTTCATTTTGGAGTGACTAAAAAGGATACATGCTTAATTTTGCATATTCATGTTTTAAACTTGTTTACCTCTTGGTCAAACCTAGGATTTGACCAAGATTCGAATGGGCGGAAAATTAAAAAAAAAATTAAAAAACCAAAGCACAAAGTCTTCTTATGTCAAACCTAGGATTTAATCAAGCATGAAGAGAAGTGGTTTTGGGTTTCAAATATGAAGAGCAGTGGTTTTGGGTTTCAAACATGGAAATTTCAAAAACCTCATAAAATGACATAAGAAGACTATCTGCCTTGGTTTTTCATTTTTTGATTTTTTTTTAAAATTATGCCCATTTGAATCTTGGTCAAATCCTAGGTTTGACCATGGTTTAAACAAGTTTAAATCATGAATATGAAAAATTAAGCATCTATCCTTCTTAGTCACTCTAAAATTAATGTAGCTCTTGGGAGGGTTTTCGAAATTTCCATGTTTGAAACCAAAAACCACTTCTTTTCATGCATGGTTGACTTCATAAGACAGAGTTTAGGGTTAGGGGTAGATATATATACATGATTTTCTGGTTTGAATATGTCTAGACCTTGTTTATCAACTTGAATGCTTACTATATATATATGACATAAGAATGCTATGTCCTTTGGTTTTTCATTCTTTTGATTTTTTCCTGAATTTCTATGCCCATTTCAATCTTTTGGTCAAATCCTAGGTTTGACCATGTTTAAACAAGTTTAAAACATGAAAATGAAAATGGAAGCTTGTATCCTTCTTAGTCACTCTAAAACCCTCCCAAGAGCTACATTTTAGAGTGACTAAGAAGCATGCATGCTTACATTTTCATATTCATGTTTTAAACTTATTCAAATCTTGGTGAAACCTAGGATTTTACCAAGATTCAAATGGGTATAAAAATTTAGATACTGGTTTGCCTAGTTTGAATATGTCTAGACCTTGTTTATCAACTTGAATGCTTACTACATGACATAAGAAGACTATATACTTTGGTTTTTCATTTTTCTGATTTTTTTTAAAATTTTCTACCCATTTTAAGATAAGTGGTTTTTGGTTTCAAACATGGAAATTTCAAAAACCTCCCAAAAGCTTCATTTTGGAGTGACTAAGAAGGATCCATAGTATAATAATCACCCAAGTTATTAGAGCAACAAGTCTGTCACTTACGTGTGGTTCCCATGCGTGAGGTCCCACACTTCAGTGAGCACAAGTCACGTACGCTAGGTAAGCAAACTCCCAGCCATATTCTTTGTCAAGAGAGATGCATCAAGACTCTCTCTCTCTCCAATTATCCACCTCCGTTGGCTGCCGGTTTTGGCAGGGCGTTTCTAGCTCAGCTCGGAGGCCATGGTGTGCAGGCTCTTTAGCCATGGCGATTTGGTCGCGCCAAGTGGTTCGTGCCCGGCTGCGACGAGGATCAATCCGGACGGTGGCTGTTAAGGACCCGATCGCGTTTCTTGCTTTCAGCCTGGGGTCTACCATGTAAATCTTAGGGATTTAGACGTAATTTCCTATTTATTTTGTGTCATGCTGTAAACTGCTCTCTGACGCGTATTGGAAATCTGGGTCCTTCACGATCGTTCGGTTGTCCCTCTAACAAAAAAAACATCTCTCTCATTCTCGGCCTTTCTCGCTCGCTCGCACCCCGTGCGCACCGACAACCCTGCACAATAGTCAACATCACCAGAAAAAGGATAGACACCATAAATAAGTGGGGCCCCGTGACTGCTCTTCCTTCGTCTCCTCCCGTGTGATCCCTCTTCCTCCGATTCCCGACCTTGCGGGAAATAAAAATGAAATGAAAGAGTTTCACTGGACGGGCAAACACATGTGCTGCCTAGTAATAATAATAAAAACGTAAAAAAATTGACCTACGAATCTATTAGTATTAAATAAGTTAAACTAGGGTTCTGCCAGTACTACGGATCAATTTCAGAAAATGCAACTACGGGGCTCGATTTTGGCCTGCTAATGTAAAATTAAATAATCTGAACTAGTATTGCTCTAAAAAATCATTTTGGTATGCATCGTTTGGTACTTTTGATAGCAAGAGTGCTTACTCCCTCCGTTAGCAAATAGTCTTCCTTTTCATGTTTATGAAGTCAAGCATGAAGAGAAGTGGTTTTGGGTTTCAAACATGGCCAAGCTATGGCCCTGTGGTAGTCAAAAACCTCCCAAAAAACTTCATTTTCGAGTGACTAAGAAGGATACAAGCTTCCCTTTTCATTTTCATGTTTTTAACTTGTTTAAATTATCTTGGTCAAATCACATAGTCCTCTTATGTCATATAGTAAGAAAAGCACATAGTCTTCTTATGTCATATAGTAAGCATTAAAATTGATAAACAAGGTCTAGACATATTCAAACTAGACAAATCATGTATCAACCCCTAACCCCTAAATTCTGTCTTATGAAGTCAAGCATGAAGAGAAGTCGTTTTGGGTTTCAAACATGGAAATTTCAAGAACATCCCAAAAGCTTCATTTTAGAGTGACTAAGAAGGATCCATGATTACCTTTTCATTTTCTTGTTTTAAACTTGTTTAAATATTGGTCAAACCTAGGATTTGACCAAAAGATTCAAATGGGCATAAAAATTCAGAAAAAAATCAAGAGAATGAAAAAACAAAGGCCATAGCATTCTTATGTCATATATATAGTAAGCATTCAAGTTGATAAACAAGGCCTAGACATATTCAAACCAGAAAATCATGTACATATCTAATTGTACCCCTAACCCTAAACTCTGTCTTATGAAGTCAAGCATGCATGAAGAGAAGTTGTTTTGGTTTCAAACATGGAAATTTCAAAAACCCTCCCAAGAGTTTTGGAGTGACTAAGAAGGATATATGCTTAATTTTTCATATTCATGATTTAAACTTGTTCAAATCTTGGTCAAACCTAGAATTTGACCAAGATTCGAATTGGCATAAAAATTCAAAAAATCAAAAAAAAAAGAAAAACCAAGGTCTTATTATGTCATATAGTAATCATAAACAAGGTCTCTAGACATATTCAAAACATACAAATCATGTATCTACCACCTAACCCCCTAAACTATGTCTTATGAACTCAAGCATGAAGAGAAGTGGTTTTGGATTTCAAACATGGAAATATCAAAAACCTCCCAAAAACTTCATTTTAGAGTGACTAAGAAGGATACAAGCTTCCATTTTCATTTCATGTTTTAAACTTGTTTAAATCTTGGTCAAACCTAGGATTTGACCAAAAGATTCAAATGGGCATAAAAATTCTGAAAAAAATCAAAAGAATGAAAAACCAAAGGACATAGCATTCTTATGTTATATATATAGTAAGCATTCAAGTTGATAAACAAGGTCTAGACATATTCAAACCATAAAATCATGTATGTATCTACCCCTAACCCTAAACTCTGTCTTATGAAGGCAAGCATGCAGGAAGAGAAGTTGTTTTGGTTTCAAACATGGAAATTTCAAAAACCCTCCCAAGAGCTACGTTTTAGAGTGACTAAGAAGCATGAAGAGAAGTGGTTTTTGGTTTCAAACATGGAAATTTCAAAAACTCTCCCAAGAGTTACATTTTTGGAGTGACTTAAGAATGATAGAAGCTTAATTTTTCATATTCATGTTTTAAACTTGTTTAAATCATGGTCAAACCTAGGATTAGACCAAGATTTAAATGGGCAGAAAATAAAAAAAACAGAAAATGAAAAACCAAAGTACATAGTCTTCTTTTGTCATGTAGTAAGCATTCAATTTGATAAACAAGGTCTAGACATATTCAAACTAGACAAACCATGTATCTACCCCCTAACCCCTAAATTCTGTCTTATGAAGTCTACCATGAAGAGAAGTGGTTTTGGGTTTCAAACATGGAAATTTCAAAAACCCTCCCAAAAACTTCATTGTAGAGTGACTAAAAAGGATACAAGGTTCCCTTTTTATTTTCATGTTTTAAACTTGTTTAAAACTTGGTCAAACCTATGATTTGACCAAAAGGTTCAAATGGGCATAAAAATTCAGAAAAAAATCAAGAGAATGAAAAAACAAAGGACATAGCATTCTTATGTCATATATATAGTAAGCATTCAAGTTGATAAACAAGGTCTAGACATATTCAATATATCTACCCCTAACCCTAAACTCTGTCTTATGAAGTCAAGCATGCATGAAGAGAAGTGGTTTTTGGTTTCAAACATGGAAATTTCAAAAACCCTCCCAAGAGCTACATTTTAGAGTGACTAAGAAGCATACATGCTTACATTTTCATATTCATGTTTTAAACTTATTCAAATCTTGGTGAAACCTAGGATTTGACCAAGATTCAAATGGGTATAGAAATTTAGATACTGGTTTGCCTAGTTTGAATATGTCTAGACCTTGTTTATCAACTTGAATGCTTACTACATGACATAAGAATACTATATACTTTGGTTTTTCATTTTTCTGATTTTTTTTAATTTTCTACCCATTTGAATCTTGGTCAAATCCTAGGTGTTTGACCATGATTTAATCAAGTTTAAAACATGAATATGAAAAATTAAGCATCTATCATCCTTAAGTCACTCCAAAATGTAACTCTTGGGAGGTTTTTTGAAATTTCCATGTTTGAAACCAAAAACCACTTCTCTTCATGCTAGACTTTCATAAAATCGACCGAGTTTAGGGTTAGGTGGTAGATACACATGAGATTTGTCTGGTTTGAATATGTCCAAACCTTGTTTATCAACTTGAATGTTTACTATATGACATAAGAATGCTTGCCATATGTTTGAATTTTAAAAGCATATAGTCCTCTCATGTCATATAGTAAGCATTCAAGTTGATAAACAATGTTTGGACATATTCAAACCAGACAAATCATGTATCTACCCCTAACCCCAATCTCGATCGATTTTATATATGAAAGTCAAGGAGGTTTCAAACATGGAAATTTCAAAAACCCTCCCAAGAGTTACATTTTGGAGTGACTTAAGAATGATAGATGCTTAATTTTTCATATTCATGTTATAAACTTGTTTAAATCATGGTCAAATTAACCTAGGATTTGACCAAGATTCAAATGGACAGAAAAAAAAATAGAAAAATTAAAACCAAAGTACACATAGTCTTCTTTTGTCATGTAGTAAGCATTCAATTTGATAAACAAGGGTCTAGACATATTCAAACTAGACAAACCATGTATCTACCCCCTAACCCCTAAATTTTGTCTTATGAATTCTACCATGAAGAGAAGTGGTTTTTGGTTTCAAACATGGAAATTTCAAAAACCCTCCCAAAAACTTCATTGTAGAGTGACTAAGAAGGATACAAGGTTCCCTTTTCATTTTCATGTTTTAAACTTGTTTAAATCTTGGTCAAACCTATGATTTGACCAAAAGGTTCAAATGGCAATAAAAATTTAAAAAAAAATCAAGAGAATGAAAAACCTAGGATTTGACCAAGATTCAAATGGGCATAAAATTTAAAAAAATTCAAAAAATGAAAAAAACAAGGCACATAGTCTTCTTATGTCATATAGTAAGCATTCAATTAAGTTGATAAACAAGGTCTAGACATATTCAAACCAGGAAAATCATGTATCTACCCCCTAACCCTAGCTAAACTCTGTCTTATGAAGTCAAGCATGCATGAAGATAAGTGGTTTTTGGTTTCAAACATGGAAATTTCAAAAACCTCCCAAAAGCTTCATTTTGGAGTGACTAAGAAGGATCCATAGTATAATAATCACCCGAGTTATTAGAGCAACAAGTCTGTCACTTACGTGTGGTTCCCATGCGTGAGGTCCTACACTTCAGTGAGCACAAGTCACGTACGCTAGGTAAGCAAACTCCCAGCCATATTCTTTGTCAAGAGAGATGCATCAAGACTCTCTCTCTCTCCAATTATCCACCTCCGTTGGCTGCCGGTTTTGGCAGGGCGTTTCTAGCTCAGCTCGGAGGCCATGGTGTGCAGGCTCTTTAGCCATGGCGATTTGGTCGCGCCAAGTGGTTCGTGCCCGGCTGCGACGAGGATCAATCCGGACGGTGGCTGTTAAGGACCCGATCGCATTTCTTGCTTTCAGCCTGGGGTCTACCATGTAAATCTTAGGGATTTAGACGTAATTTCCTATTTATTTTGTGTCATGCTGTAAACTGCTCTCTGATGCGTATTGGAAATATGGGTCCTTCACGATCGTTCGGTTATCCCTCTAACAAAAAAAATATCTCTCTCATTCTCGGCCTCGCTCGCTCGCACCCACTGCGCACTGACAACCCTGCACAATAGTTAAATCACCCGAAAAAATATAGACACCATAAATAAGTGGGGTCCCGTGACTGCTCTCCCTTCGTCTCCTCCCGTGTGATCCCTCTTCCTCTGATTCCCGACCTTGCGGGAAATAAAAATGAAATGAAAGAGTTTCACTGGACGGGCAAACACATGTGCTGCCTAGTAATAATAATAATAAAAACGTAAAAAAATCGACCTACGAATCTATTAGTATTAAATAAGTTAAACTAGGGTTCTGCCCAGTACTACGGATCAATTTCAGAAAATGCAACTACGGGGTTCGATTTTGGCCCGCTAATGTAAAATTAATTAATCTGACCTAGTATTTCTCTAAAAAATCATTTTGGTATGCATCGTTTGGTACTTTTGATAGCAAGAGTGCTTACTCCCTCCATTAGCAAATAGTCTTCCTTTTCATGTTTATGAAGTCAAGCATGAAGAGATGTTGTTTTTGGTTTCAAACATGGAAATTTCAAAAACCTCCCAAAAAACTTCATTTTCGAGTGACTAAGAAGGATACAAGCTTCCCTTTTCATTTTTATGTTTTAAACTTGTTTAAATTATCTTGGTCAAATCACATAGTCTTCTTATGTCATATAGTAAGAAAAGCACATAGTCTTCTTATGTCATATAGTAAGCATTAGAATTTATAAACAAGGTCTAGACATATTCAAAGTAGACAAATCATGTATCAACCCCTAACCCCTAAATTTTGTCTTATGAAGTCAAGCATGAAGAGAAGTCGTTTTGGGTTTCAAACATGGAAATTTCAAGAACATCCCAAAAGCTTCATTTTAGAGTGACTAAGAAGGATCCATGATTACCTTTTCATTTTCTTGTTTTAAACTTGTTTAAATATTGATCAAACCTAGGATTTGACCAAAAGATTCAAATGGGCATAAAAATTCAGAAAAAAATCAAGAGAATGAAAAAACAAAGGACATAGCATTCATATGTCATATATATAGTAAGCATTCAAGTTGATAAACAAGGCCTAGACATATTCAAACCAGAAAATCATGTACATATCTAATTGTACCCCTAACCCTAAACTCTGTCTTATGAAGTCAAGCATGCATGAAGAGAAGTTGTTTTGGTTTCAAACATGGAAATTTCAAAAACCCTCCCAAGAGTTTTGGAGTGACTAAGAAGGATAGATGTTCAATTTTTCATATTCATGATTTAAACTTGTTCAAATCTTGGTCAAACCTAGAATTTTACCAAGATTCGAATGGGCATAAAAATTCAAAAAATCAAAAAATGAAAAATCAAGGTCTTATTATGTCATATAGTAATCATAAACAAGGTCTCTAGACATATTCAAAACATACAAATCATGTATCTACCACCTAACCCCCTAAACTCTGTCTTATGAACTCAAGCATGAAGAGAAGTGGTTTTGGGTTTCAAACATGGAAATTTCAAAAACCTCCCAAAAACTTCATTTTAGAGTGACTAAGAAGGATACAAGCTTCCATTTTCATTTTCATGTTTTAAACTTGTTTAAATCTTGGTCAAACCTAGGACTTGACCAAAAGATTCAAATGGGCATAAAAATCAAAAAAAAATCAGAAAAAAATCAAAAGAATGAAAAACCAAAGGACATAGCATTCTTATGTCATATATATATAGTAAGCATTCAAGTTGATAAACAAGGTCTAGACATATTCAAACCATAAAATCATATATATATTTACCCCTAACCCTAAACTCTGTCTTATGAAGGCAAGCATGCAGGAAGAGAAGTTGTTTTTTGGTTTCAAACATGGAAATTTCAAAAACCCTCCCAAGAGCTACATTTTAGAGTGACTAAGAAGCATACATGCTTACATTTTCATATTCATGTTTTAAACTTATTCAAATCTTGGTGAAACCTAGGATTTGACCAAGATTCAAATGGGTATAAAAATTTAGATACTGGTTTGCCTAGTTTGAATATGTCTAGACCTTGTTTATCAACTTGAATGCTTACTACATGACATAAGAAGACTATATACTTTGGTTTTTCATTTTTCTGATTTTTTTAAATTTTATACCCATTTGAATCTTGGTCAAATCCTAGGTGTTTGACCATGATTTAATCAAGTTTAAAACATGAATATGAAAAATTAAGCATCTATCCTTCTTAAGTCACTCCAAAATGTAACTCTTGGGAGGTTTTTTGAAATTTCCATGTTTGAAACCAAAAACCACTTCTCTTCATGCTAGACTTTCATAAAATCGACCGAGTTTAGGGTTAGGTGGTAGATACACATGAGATTTGTCTGGTTTGAATATGTCCAAACCTTGTTTATCAACTTGAATGTTTACTATATGACATAAGAATGCTAACCATATGTTTGAATTTTAAAAGCATATAGTCCTCTCATGTCTGTTGGCGTCCGAAACCCACCGGCGAGCAACGGCTGGCAACACGAAGAGCTGGGAACAACTCAGAGCTGCGGCTGGCCCTGGTCCCTCGCGCGACGGCCCGCAAAGCCTCGGCACGCACGTCCGATGCTGGTGCAAGGGCGTGCCACCTGATCTATACCTGACCAGGAAGGTGATGGATTTGCTTCGCTTAGTTTCCTGCATGGCATACACGTAAACATTAAATACGAGCCTCGATCAGCTCTCAGGTTGTCCCGTGAATCGGCTCAAGGAGCCGATCCACCCATGACTCGTATGGGGTTTACGATTGCATGGTGGTCCTGCTTGATCAATATGTAGCTAAAACGACCTACGACGATTTAGGGTTCTCACCACATAATCGGAACATCCTACGCGTGATTGAGCCTGGCAACCACGCACGGTGATAATAAACCGACCCTAGACAAGGCCTAAAAACCAACATTAAGTTGATCCCCAGAACATCTTGTCTAGGGTTAGCAAACTACACCCTACGTGCTACTAGATCATTCAACCCGTTTGTAAGGCCTAACTATGCAGATATTAAACTAATCCTTGATGAATCAAGGAGAAATCATAACGGATCGGATCTACTAAACAATGATCAAGCAAGGTGCCGCCCTTACACCTAAGAAAGGTATAAGGGCGGCTAGACGTCTAAGGGTTGCGTGAACGAAAGCATGTGATATGATGAAAACAATGCTAACCCTAACACATCTATGATAACTACGTTGCTCTCCATCAAAAAGGCTTCAGCACGAGCAACGCATGAACAACGAATAAACGCATACTGCCTAGATTGCAAGATGCGATCTAGGCATCATGATGCGTACCCGGAAGAAACCCTCGAAACAAGGGGTTGGCGATGCGCCTAGATTGGTTTGTGATGAACGTGATTGTTGTCTTTCTCAATAACCCTAGATACATATTTATAGTCCGTAGACTTTCTAACGTGGGAATAATCCCAACCGTGCACGAGCCAAACTCTAACTAACCGACACGTATCCTACTATATTTACAGATACAAGGGCAAACTGCCCAAACTTCGTGTACAAGGCCGGTTCACGTATTTCTTCCATGTATATTCTTCAAGCCCAATCTTGATCACGGCCCACCTCTGATCCGGTCAAATTCTGGTGATAACAATGTCATATAGTAAGCATTCAAGTTGATAAACAATGTTTGGACATATTCAAACCAGACAAATCATGTATCTACCCCCTAACCCTAATCTCGGTCGATTTTATATATGAAAGTCAAGCATGAAGAGAAGTGGTTTTTGGTTTCAAACATGGAAATTACAAAAACCCTCCCAAGAGTTACATTTTGGAGTGACTTAAGAATGATAGATGCTTAATTTTTCATATTCATGTTATAAACTTGTTTAAATCATGGTCAAATTAACCTAGGATTTGACCAAGATTCAAATGGGCAGAAAATAAAAAAACAGAAAATTTAAAACCAAAGTACACATAGTCTTCTGTTGTCATGTAGTAAGCATTCAATTTGATAAACAAGGGTCTAGACATATTCAAACTAGACAAACCATGTATCTACCCCCTAACCCCTAAATTCTGTCTTATGAAGTCTACCATGAAGAGAAGTGGTTTTGGGTTTCAAACATGGAAATTTCAAAAACCCTCCCAAAAACTTCATTGTAGAGTGACTAAGAAGGATACAAGGTTCCCTTTTCATTTTCATGTTTTAAACTTGTTTAAATCTTGGTCAAACCTATGATTTGACCAAAAGGTTCAAATGGGCATAAAAAAAAAATCAAGAGAATGAAAAACCTAGGATTTGACCAAGATTCAAATGGGCATAAAATTTAAAAAAAAATGAAAAAATGAAAAAAACAAGGCACATAGTCTTCTTATGTCATATAGTAAGCATTCAATTAAGTTGATAAACAAGGTCTAGACATATTCAAACCAGGAAAATCATGTATCTACCCCCTAACCCTAGCTAAACTCTTTCTTATGAAGTCAAGCATGCATGAAGATAAGTGGTTTTTGGTTTCAAACATGGGAATTTCAAAAACCTCCCAAAAGCTTCATTTTGGAGTGACTAAGAAGGATCCATAGTATAATAATCACCCGAGTTATTAGAGCAACAAGTCTGTCACTTACGTGTGGTTCTCATGCGTGAGGTCCCACACTTCAGTGAGCACAAGTCACGTACGCTAGGTAAGAAAACTCCCAGCCATATTCTTTGTCAAGAGAGATGCATCAAGACTCTCTCTCTCTCCAATTATCCACCTCCGTTGGCTGCCGGTTTTGGCAGGGCGTTTCTAGCTCAGCTCGGAAGCCATGGTGTGCAGGCTCTTTAGCCATGGCGATTTGGTCGCGCCAAGTGGTTCGTGCCCGGCTGCGACGAGGATCAATCCGGACGGTGGCTGTTAAGGACCCGATCGCATTTCTTGCTTTCAGCCTGGGGTCTACCATGTAAATCTTAGGGATTTAGACGTAATTTCCTATTTATTTTGTGTCATGCTGTAAACTGCTCTCTGATGCGTATTGGAAATCTGGGTCCTTCACGATCGTTCGGTTGTCCCTCTAACAAAAAAGAACATCTCTCTCATTCTCGGCCTTTCTCGCTCGCTCGCACCCCCTGCGCACCGACAACCCTGCACAACAGTCAACATCACCTGAAAAAGGATAGACACCATAAATAAGTGGGGCCCCGTGACTGCTCTCCCTTCGTCTCCTCTTGTGTGATCCCTCTTCTTCCGATTCCCGACCTTGCGGGAAATAAAAATGAAATGAAAGAGTTTCACTGGACGGGCAAAGACATGTGCTGCCTAGTAATAATAATAAAAACGTAAAAAATCGACCTACGAATCTATTAGTATTAAATAAGTTAAACTAGGGTTCTGCCCAGTACTACGGATCAATTTCAGAAAATGCAACTACGGGGTTCGATTTTGGCCTGCTAATGTAAAATTAAATAATCTGAACTAGTATTGCTCTAAAAAATCATTTTGGTATGCATCGTTTGGTACTTTGGATAGCAAGAGTGCTTACTCCCTCCGTTAGCAAATAGTCTTCCTTTTCATGTTTATGAAGTCAAGCATGAAGAGAAGTGGTTTTGGCTTTCAAACACGGAAATTTCAAAAAACTCCCAAAAAACTTCATTTTCGAGTGACTAAGAAGGATACAAGCTTCCCTTTTCATTTTCATGTTTTTAACTTGTTTAAATTATCTTGGTCAAATCACATAGTCTTCTTATGTCATATAGTAAGAAAAGCACATAGTCTTCTTATGTCATATAGTAAGCATTAAAATTGATAAACAAGGTCTAGACATATTCAAACTAGACAAATCATGTATCAACCCCTAACCCCTAAATTCTGTCTTATGAAGTCAAGCATGAAGAGAAGTCGTTTTGGGTTTCAAACATGGAAATTTCAAGAACATCCCAAAAGCTTCATTTTAGAGTGACTAAGAAGGATCCATGATTACCTTTTCATTTTCTTGTTTTAAACTTGTTTAAATATTGGTCAAACCTAGGATTTGACCAAAAGATTCAAATGGGCATAAAAATTCAGAAAAAAATCAAGAGAATGAAAAAACAAAGGACATAGCGTTCTTATGTCATATATATAGTAAGCATTCAAGTTGATAAACAAGGCCTAGACATATTCAAACCAGAAAATCATGTGCATATCTAATTGTACCCCTAACCCTAAACTCTGTCTTATGAAGTCAAGCATGCAGGAAGAGAAGTTGTTTTGGTTTCAAACATGGAAATTTCAAAAACCCTCCCAAGAGTTTTGGAGTGACTAAGAAGGATAGTTGCTTAATTTTTCATATTCATGATTTTAACTTGTTCAAATCTTGGTCAAACCTAGAATTTGACCAAGATCCGAATGGGCATAAAAATTCAAAGAATCAAAAAAAAAGAAAAACCAAGGTCTTATTATGTCATATAGTAATCATAAACAAGGTCTCTAGACATATTCAAAACATACAAATCATGTATCTACCACCTAACCCCCTAAACTATGTCTTATGAACTCAAGCATTAAGAGAAGTGGTTTTGGATTTCAAACATGGAAATATCAAAAACCTCCCAAAAACTTCATTTTAGAGTGACTAAGAAGGATACAAGCTTCCATTTTCATTTTCATGTTTTAAACTTGTTTAAATCTTGGTCAAACCTAGGACTTGACCAAAAGATTCAAATGGGCATAAAAAATCAGAAAAAAATCAAAAGAATGAAAAACCAAAGGACATAGCATTCTTATGTCATATATATAGTAAGCATTCAAGTTGATAAACAAGGTCTAGAGATATTGAAACCATAAAATCATGTATATATCTACCCCTAACCCTAAACTCTGTCTTATGAAGGCAAGCATGCAGGAAGAGAAGTAGTTTCTGGTTTCAAACATGGAAATTTCAAAAACCCTCCCAAGAGCTACGTTTTAGAGTGACTAAGAAGCATGAAGAGAAGTGGTTTTTGGTTTCAAACATGGAAATTTCAAAAACCCTCCCAAGAGTTACATTTTTGGAGTGACTTAAGAATGATAGAAGCTTAATTTTTCATATTCATGTTTTAAACTTGTTTAAATCATGGTCAAACCTAGGATTAGACCAAGATTCAAATGGGTAGAAAATAAAAAAAACAGAAAATGAAAAACCAAAGTACATAGTCTTCTTTTGTCATGTAGTAAGCATTCAATTTGATAAACAAGGTCTAGACATATTCAAAATAGACAAACCATGTATCTACCCCCTAACCCCTAAATTATGTCTTATGAAGTCTACCATGAAGAGAAGTGGTTTTGGGTTTCAAACATGGAAATTTCAAAAACCCTCCCAAAAACTTCATTGTAGAGTGACTAAGAAGGATACAAGGTTCCCTTTTTATTTTCATGTTTTAAACTTGTTTAAAACTTGGTCAAACCTATGATTTGACCAAAAGGTTCAAATGGGCATAAAAATTCAGAAAAAAATCAAGAGAATGAAAAAACAAAGGACATAGAATTCTTATGTCATATATATAGTAAGCATTCAAGTTGATAAACAAGGTCTAGACATATTCAATATATCTACCCCTAACCCTAAACTCTGTCTTATGAAGTCAAGCATGCATGAAGAGAAGTGGTTTTTGGTTTCAAACATGGAAATTTCAAAAACCCTCCCAATAGCTACATTTTAGAGTGACTAAGAAGCATACATGCTTACATTTTCATATTCATGTTTTTAACTTATTCAAATCTTGGTGAAACGTAGGATTTGACCAAGATTCAAATGGGTATAAAAATTTAGATAATGGTTTGCCTAGTTTGAATATGTCTATACCTTGTTTATCAACTTGAATGCTTACTAGATGACATAAGAAGAATATATACTTTGGTTTTTCATTTTTCTGATTTTTTTAAATTTTCTACCCATTTGAATCTTGGTCAAATCCTAGGTGTTTGACCATGATTTAATCAAGTTTAAAACATGAATATGAAAAATTAAGCATCTATCCTTCTTAAGTCACTCCAAAATGTAACTCTTGGGAGGTTTTTGAAATTTCCATGTTTGAAACCAAAAACAACTTCTCTTCATGCTAGACTTTCATAAAATCGACCGAGTTTAGGGTTAGGTGGTAGATACACATGAGATTTGTCTGGTTTGAATATGTCCAAACCTTATTTATCAACTTGAATGTTTACTATATGACATAAGAATGCTTGCCATATGCTTGAATTTTAAAAGCATATAGGCCTCTCATGTCATATAGTAAGCATTCAAGTTGATAAACAATGTTTGGACATATTCAAACCAGACAAATCATGTATCTACCCCTAACCCTAATCTCGATCGATTTTATATATGAAAGTCAAGCAGGTTTCAAACATGGAAATTTCAAAAACCCTCCCAAGACACTACAAGAAAAGTTGCCATGGCCGACGAAGTTGAAGTCGCGCCGTGGTTGCTGGTGTACCATGGCCGACGATTTTGGGTCTGTCCGTTGTGCATGTCAAAACGTTTTTTTCTCGTTTTTGAGGCCACCTAGCCCGACGAAACCGGCCAAAACGTTGCGTATGGTGGCCCGGGACGTGGTGCATCTCAAATTCTCGGGTTCGCCGGCCGAGTCAACGCAAATCTGCACCGCCGAGGGATGTAGGGCCCAGATGGCAGCCTCTCTGGCATTGTTTTTTTTCTCGATTGCGCCATCTCGTTCAACGCTCTCCGATCGAGCCGTTTACGATGCAGGATCATGGCTCCCGCATGTCATCCTCTATGAACCAAAATTCTTTTTATTCTTGGATTTTTTTGACCCCCTGATTTCTGGCTACTTCCTTTTTCTTTTGATCCCTTGCCGCCTTGGAAACGTTGAGACCGCTGCTGCTAAATGGGACCCGCATGTCATCCTCTATGTACTATAAAACTTTCTTTTCTTGGAGTCTTTTTTGGCACCTCAAATTTGGTCACTTGCCTTTTTCTTTCGATCCCCTGCCGCCTCTCAAACGGTGATACAGCTGCTGCTAAATGGGAACCGCATGTCATCCTCTATGTACTATAAAACTTTCTTTTCTTGGATTTTTTTTGGCACCTCATATTTGGTCACTTACCTTTTTCTTTCGATCCCCTGCCGCCTCTCAAACGGTGATACCGCTGCTGCTAAATGGGACCCGCATGTCATCCTCTATGTACTATAAAACTTTCTTTTCTTGGAGTTTTTTTGGCACCTCAAATTTGGTCACTTACCTTTTTCTTTCGATCCCATGCCGCCTCTCAAACGGTGAGACCGCTGCTGCTAAATGGGACCCGCATGTCATCCTCTTTGTACTATAAAACTTTCTTTTCTTGAATTATTTTTGGATCCTGATATTTGGTCACTTGCCTTTTTCTTTCGATCCCGTGCAGCCTCACAAACGGTGATACCGCTGCTGCTAAATGGGACCCGCATGTCATCCTCTATGTACAGTCAAGTTTCTTTTCTTGAATTATTTTTGGATCCTGATGTTTGGTCACTTGCCTTTTTCTTTCGATCTCATGCCACGTTTGAAACGTTTAGGAACCTGCAGGCTCATGGGACCCGCATGTCATCCTCTACGTACTATAAAAGTTCATTTTCTTGGTTTTTTTCACCCTCTGATTTTTGGCTATTTCCTTTTTCTTTTGATCCCCTGCCGCCTTTGAAACGTTGAGGACTCTGCTAGCTCATAGGTCCCACATGTCAGCCTGTATGAATGATAAAACTTTCCTTTCTTGGAGTTTTTTTACCCCCTAATTTCTGGCTACTTTCTTTTTTCTTTTGATCTCAAGCCGCATTTGAAACGTTGGGACCGCTGCTGCAAAATGGGACCCGCATGTCATTCTCTATGTACAATAAAGTTTCTTTTCTTGGATTATCTTTTGCTCCTGATATTTTGTCACGTGACTTTTTCTTTCGATCTCATGCCGCCTTTGAAACGTTGACTAAGCTGCTGGCTCATGGGTCCCGCATGTCATCCTCTATGAACAATAAAAGTTTCCTTTATTGGAGTTATTTTTTGACCCCTAATTTCTGGCTATTTGCCTTTTTCTTTTGATCCCCTGCCCCTTTGAAACGATGAGGACGCTGTTGGCAGGTCGGTCCCACATGTCATCCTCTATGAACAATAAAAGTTTCCTTTGGTGGATTTATTTTTGACCCCTAATTAATTTCTGGCTATTTCCTTTTTTCCTTTTGATCCCCTGCCGCCTTTTTTTGCGATTTTTTTTGCGAATTATCCCCTGCCGCCTTGGAATCGTTGAGGATGTTGCTGCCTCACGGGTCCCGCATGTCATCCTCTCAGAACGGTAAATATTTATTTACTTGGATTTCGTTTACCAACTGATTTTTGTCTTATTTTTCCTTTCGATCTCCTGCCGCCTTTAAAACGTTGTCGAGAGGCTGCTGGCTCACGGGTCCCACATGTCAGCCTCTATAAACAATAAACGTTGAGGATGCTGCCTCATGGGTCCCGCATGCCATCCTCTCAGAACGATAAATGTTTTCTTTTCTTCGATTTTTTTACCAACTGATTTTTGGTTTTTTTTCATCCCCTGCCGCCTTTAAAACGTTGACGACGCTGCTAGCTCATGGGTCCCCGATGTCAGCCTCCCCGTACCAGAAACATGTGATATCTTGATTATTTTGCAGACAATAAACATTGTATTTCGGTCTGAGCTATTGCAAACGGATAAATTAAATATTTATTTTTACATAAACAAACTTATATGTTGAATCTCCTTGTTTTGTGTTTTTGCGAAGCATAGGACTTTCCTATGTATTTTAGATAAATCCGAACTTTCCTGTTTTGGAGTTGGCTGAAATTGTACGAGTCAAAAGGCCCAGCAGGATAGTTCGAAGGCCCAGATGTCCAGATGCAGCCCAATTGAAATCTTTCTTTTCTTGGATTTTTTTCACCCCTTGATTTCTGGCTACTTCATTTTTCTTTTGGTCCTGTGCCGCCTTGGAAACGTTGAGACCGCTGCTGCAAAATAAGACCTGCATGTCATCCTCTATGTACAATAAAATTTCTTTTCTTGGATTATTTTTTGCTCCTGATATTTGGTCACTTGCCTTTTTCTTTCAATCTCATGCCGAGTTTGAAACGTTGAGGAACCTGCTGGCTCATGGGTCCCGCATGTCATCCTCTATGAACAATAAAAGTTTCCTTTGTTGGATTTATTTTTTACCCCTAATTTCTGGCTATTTGCCTTTTTCTTTTGATCCCCTGCCCCCTTTGAAACGATGACGACGCAGCTGGCAGGTCGGTCCCACATGTCATCCTCTATGAAAAATAAAGGTTTCCTTTGATAGATTTATATTTTACCCTAATTAATTTCTGGCTATTTCCTTTTTTTATTTTGATCCCCTGCCGCCTTGGAATAGGTGAGGATGCTGCTGCCTCATGGGTCCCGCATGTCATCCTCTCAGAAAGGTAAATGTTTCATTTCTTGGATTTACCAACTGATTTTTGGCTTATTTTTTTTGTTTCGATCTCCTGCCGCCTTTAAAACGTTGACGACGCTGCTGGCTCATGGGTCCCCAATGTCAGCCTCCCCGTACTGCAAATCCTCTTTCTGCAAAGGTTGTATTTCTAGCTAGATAGCTAAGGTGGATTCGAATCTGTCGTGGTTCAGGCAGCTCAGGTAAGCCTTCTTGCACTGATTAATGGAACTAGTGTATAGCAAGGTCAAGACATGTGGCTCGGTGTAATGAATCTATTTGAATCATGTTGTGGATTCAATCTGATAGTTCTCTAACAGGTCAGCCAAAATAGAAATTAAGTTTTTTTCTAAAACGGAAATGCAAATTAAGATGAACACAAACATTAGTTATCATAATAGCTGATCATACATACATACTTGCTAAGAGCAAAAGCTTGCCAGAGTTTTACCACCCATACAATTAATTAGCAGTTCAGATAAGATAACCTTATATAAGTATAACTACAAATGTATTTGCTAAGGGCTCATGGGACAACAGAACTAAACCACCGCAAACTTTATGACCAGCATGTCACAGTGGCATCGAAAGATCTTGACCTTCAACTTTGATCCAATGCGAAGTTTGGCACCGCCAATGAACTTTTTCCACCTGGAAGTAACAGCCAAGCGGCCATCTGTGGGACTGACGGAGTACCGTCCCTCCACGGTGAGACCTTCACTCTCCATGACGAGGGAAATCTTGCCCCTTCGGCCAGCATTGAGATCCTTGGAGATACTTTTAGGCAATTTCTGATTCAAAGCAAGAGATACCACCAAAAATTAGTCAATGGCACCAATGCACTAAAGACTGAACCATGTGAGACTTTGAGCAGAGAAGACATCAAGATAAGAGCAGTTATGCTGTCATATACTCACGAACATAGCCTTCAGATGCGTCCTGGTCACCACACGGGTGGCCACAGCAATGAGCTGAGACCTCGGTGATCTGGCTGGGGCAGGTGCAGGAGCAAGGGCTGGTACACCAGTTGGTGCTGATGCAGGCGACTGCTGGGCAGGTGCAATAAACGGTGCCTCTAGAGGAACCGGTGCTGATGCAGGAGACTGTTGGGCAGGTGCAGTAAACGGTGCAGCTAGAGGAACCAGTGCTGATGCAGGAGCCTGCTGGGCAGGTGTAGTATATGGGGCCTCGACAGGAACCAATGCTGATGTAGGGGCCTGCTGGGTAGATGCAGTAAACGGAGCTGGTACAGGAACCGGTGCTGATGCAGGAGAGTGGGAAGCCGGTGCCGGTGCTGGTGTGGGTGCCCTTTTTGACATCCGCTCCTGTTCCATCAGGGGATCTGCAGCTTTGATCATGTTAAATCCAGCAAGCTAGAATAGAGGGAATGGTTTAGAACAACTGCTCAGAATGCAGTAATCATAGGATATGAGTACAAAAAAGTTACATATTATATATTTGGAAGTGTCTCCAACTCTGTAAGCAGTTACGTATATCTGCCCGTTTGAGTTTCTGATCCTCAGCTCGTCGCCCTTCTTCAGACCGTAGTCAAAAGCAAACTTTCTCCAATCATGTCCATACAAATATGTGATGGCCTGCGTCTTGTAGACATACACCTCATAGACCGTGTAGGTGTTCATCAATTTGCCATTGCCATGCATAGTGAAAGACCCTTCATGCGGACACATCTGGTTAATCATTGGACGAAGTTCACAAGGTACAGTCTGCAGGTGAAAATTGATACTAATGTAAGAAGCAGGAAGACTAAAAACAAGACTTTACTATATGCCAATTCATGCTAAACCACTGAGAATACATACCTGTAACTCTGTGAAGGTGTTATTAGAAAGGTAGATAGAGCCATAGGAGGTGTTATATGCGGGGTAGGTACATGGGCCCGCCATATTCCCGCAAGCTCGGCATCGGGATGGTGAAGGAAACATGGGAGGTACTACTGGTGCGTAGCGATGAATGTAAGTGGAAGAATTAGGTTGTGTAAAGTGCATAGTTCAGAGCAATGTAAATGTTGACAAGCGAGTGCATAACACTATGTTACAAACTGAACAGTCAAAATTTAGTGTATGATGAATATAAGCATGCTAATTTGGTGTTTCCGAATTCCAAAAAGCATTAGACAGAGCCGGTGATAATATCAGACATAAATCATGGCATGTATATGTGGCTTAAGAAAATATACCCAAACCCTTGGATGGTTACGGCCCGGCTGGTCCTTGGACTTGAGCTTATATAAGCATCCAGAAGGTGGGGCTGACAGTAACTTGGTGGCAGCCTCTGCAGATGCCTCATCAGCAGCAGTTGCAATCCTTTTGACCGATGAAGGCTTAGCAGTTTCAGTATGCATATGAAAATTGAAGAGCAACAGACATCAGAAGTGATATATAAAATGAATCTATGATACACCGATGCATATAGTGCTGGATGTAAGTGGAAGAATAGGGTTGTGTGTGTTTCTGAACTATTGGTAAGCATTAGACAAAGCCGGCAATAAACAGACAAATCAAATCATGTATGAGGATTAAGAAAATATACCTGCTTACTGAAAAGGATACCACCCAGCTGGCATGTGGCCTTGTGCTTGAGGAGGTTTTCAGAAGATGGTGGCGGCACCATCGTCTTCACAGCAGCCTCATCAGGATCATTTTTTTTCCATTTGAGTAGAGGCACATAAGCTTCATCCTGCATATGAATAGCAACAGAACTCATCATTGATATTTAATAAATCTATGAGATAGACTGATGCAAGTAGTGCGGGATGTAAGTGGAAGAATAGGGTTGTGCATAGACAACAGTTGACAACAATGCAAATGATTACAAAAGAAGCCAACGGAACTCAACAGTTTATTTACTGGATGAGACAGACTGAAAAGTGAAAAATTAGTGTATGATGATTGTAAGCAAACGCAGTGTTTCTGAACCTTTGCTAAGCATTAGGCAAAGCCAACAGTAATTAAACAGATAATAATAAAATCATGTATGTGGATTAAGAAAATATACCAGATTCATTAAAAGGTCACCACCCAGCTGGCCCATGGCCTCGTGCTTGTAGAGGTTTTCGGATGATGGTGCCGGCACCATCGTCCTCACAGCAGCCTCATCAGCCTCATTTTGCATCCACTTGATTAAAGGCGCAGCAGTTTCAGCCTGCATAAGAATGGGAACAGATCTCAGCAGTGATATTGAATGACTCTGAGATAGACTGATGCATATAGTGCTGGATGTAAGTGGAAGGGTATGGCTGTGTATGGACAACAGTTCACAACAATGCAAGGGTGTGTTCGGTTCTGAAAGAGCGTGGAATGGAATGGAATGGTTCCATTTCAGAGGAATGGAATGGTTACATTTTTTTCGGTTGGGAAAAATGGAGAGCAGAACAGATCGAGGTTAAACTAATCATTTGTCTCAAAATTGTAATTAGCAATTGAAAATGACATTTTAATCTCAAAGTCGTAATTAACAGCGCCTAATGGTGCTCTTTTAATCTAAAAATCATAATTAACATCATTTTTTGTTGGGTTAGGGGAACTAGAGAGTAGATGAACATTACTGTATGATGATTGTAAGCAAACGAATTTGGTGTTTCTAAACTTTTGGCTTCGAGATCTTATGGGCTTCAACTCTAGCCTACCCCAGCTTGTTTGGGACTGAAAGGCTTGGTTGTTGTTGTTGTTGTTGTAAACTTTTGGCAAGCATTAGAAAAAACCGACAATAAACAGACAAAAATCAAGGCATGTTTTGTGGATTAAGAAAATATACCATATTCATTAGAAGATCACCACCCAGCGGACGCGTGGCCTTGTGCTTGTAGAGGCATTTAGAAGATGGGGGCGGCATCAACATACTGGCAGCCTGATCAGCCGCAGTTTTGATCTTCCTTTTGAGTAAAGGCCCTAAAGTTTGAGTCTGCATATGAATAGCAAAACAAAAGGCAGATCTCAACAGTGATATTGAATTACTGTATGAGATAGACTGATGCATATAGTGGATGCTCTTAGCTTTTTTCACCATGAACACTAGCTATGGACAGACAAAAAAACTAGTTGACTCAGCTTTGTCTAGATACCTCCATCCCAAAGCTTAAGGCTTATTTATTTTTGAGAAATCAAAACAAGTAAAGTTTGACCAAAATTTTAGAACATTCTATCAACAAATATAATATTGTGTAGATACCGTAGGAAAATATATTTCACAACCTATTTAATGATATTAATTTTGTATTTTGCATGTTAATGATTTTTGGTAAAAGCTTAGTCAAATATGGTATAGTTTGACTTTCTAAAAATAATATAAGCCCTAAGCTTTGGGATGGAGGTAGTAGTATCTAGAGCTAAAACACGTCTAGATACATCCGTATCTACAGATAGTTGAGTCAATTAATTTGGATCTGAGGGAGTATCAGATTCAGACTACATCATGGTAAGTTGGTTAAAAAAATTACCCCTGGGCGGTCCCTGCCCATCTCGGCAGTGGCATTTCGCTTCTTGTGCTGTAGATCTAGCCATGCTCCTGCAGCAGGTGCGGCGCTATCGTTCCCCATAGCCTCAGCACGGAACCTGGAGGTACCAACCTGATACAGAGAATATAGAGCATGGTGTCACAGAGGCTTTACGCACAAACAGCTGAAGACATGTGCTACTTTAAGCATTTTTCCAGAACAGGAACAGATTGAGGATGCAGACAGACAGAGTGGATAAGCAAACAGAGTACCTGCTTTCCGGGGCTGGGGACGCAGCTCAGGCTCAGCCAACTGCCCACATGCGTGGTGGCCTTACGCTCCATTGCCCCCACCACCACCACCACCAAGGTCTTCCCTTTCCTGTACAAGCTGACAAAAGATACAGTGAGGATCAGCAAAAACTACAAAGGTTGCAAATGTCGACAAATAAAGGAAGAACACCCCAATCCAAGCAAAGGTAGCCCCCGCCCCCCATCCCCATCAATCACTCCCAGCGCGAGGGTGACCAGAAAGACACCCCTTCGCCCAGAATAGGAAATAGATGCGCAAGATATCGAGGTGAGGAAAAAAGAACCGATCTCGAGAAAGGAAAGAACATTGCTAGTACTACCTAATCCGCTTGGTCTAGATGCAGCTTGCCCCTCCAAGCTGGATGCCTGGGCGGTGGAGGCGAAAGGAGGTGATCGAGCTAGCGGCTTGCATCCGTCGGCTATCGGCACTCGATCGGGAGAGACAAGGGGGGCTACATAAAGGGGAGGGGTAACATATTTTATGACACAGTGAACTTACTGATGTGACTAGTCATTACATGTCTCACTGAAACTGGGGCCCATAGTGTGGCACCCCAAATTCAATTGAACCTGCCCGCGGAACGCATTGGCGCGTCAAGAAAACCCCCGAATTGTAGCGGGGAAATGAAACATTTCACAAAAATTTGAAATTCAAGCACACTGCCACGCGCCAAGCACGCGGGCTGTTCCTTCCTCTTCCTCGGTTCCTCCTCCCCTATCCGAAAAAACCCCAAATCCCAAGCTCAAACAACAACAAAAAAAACCAAATCCCCCGGCCGCCATGCATGTCCTCGTTAACCCGCTGGAGATCGTTCCCGGACGAGGCGGACCCCCCGCCCTGAGATCCCGAGTTCGTCCGTTCCGTCCACCTTGAGGCACTGTGTGCTGTCTCGCAGCGGCGGCTTGAGGGCGCTGCAGAGGAAGTTCCGCCGGAAAGTGCTCATGGCAACCATGCAAGCTCACCGGCGTGCTGTATCCCGAGAGGAACTGGTCAAAGCTTTGCTATTCACAAAAAAAAAGCGGGCCAAGATCTGGTCAAAGCTTCGTCGATGGCTTGCCGCGAGAGGCTTGGAGTCCAGAGTCAATAAACTAGCTGCTCGAGGACTTGGGCGGTTTACACCGATTCATATTAACTGACTCAAGTTTGTTAGTCTAGTTAACAAATGCATCTAGATACATCCATATCTAGACAAAATTGAGTCAATTAATATGAATCAGAGGGGAGTGCCTGAAAGTGTTTCATGCTACCAATTAATGCGCTGGCAGGACTGGCTGTAGAAGTAATTGTGCTACTACTCATACGATGAACTGATTGTGTGGGTGTCAAATTTTGCAACGCGATCATCCACTGAATGCTTAATTATAGTTCTAGCGCCAAAGGGGTACAAATCATAACAAAGATAGTACATACTACAGCACCAGAACATAAGAGTACGAATCATAAAGTAGGTCAACATTTTGCATCAGGGTTGGCTGGTCCTGAGACAACCGGGACGTCCCTGATGATCTTCGGGCGTGCATCCACTTCAACGCAAAGCTGTGTACTCGGTCCAAGGCCTCCTTCTGTAGGCTGGATAATCTCAGGTGCAGGACCTTCGTCTATGAAAGGCTCGTCATCAGTACCATCCATAGGTGCATCAGGGCTGGGTGGTCTTGAGACTACCAGGACGCCCCTGATGATCTCTGGGCGTGCATCCACTTCAACGCAAAGCTGTGTACTCAGTCCACGGCCTCCTTCTGTAGGCTGGATAATCTCAGGTGGAGGACCTTCGTCTATGAAAGGGTTGTCATCAGTACCATCCACAGGTGCATCAAACTGAGTTTCATCTTCAAATCTCCCATCAAACTAAGAGACCTCTTCAACTCTATGCTTCTGCAATTAGTACATCAACAGATTAGACAAACATCTAAGGGATGCAACCTGAACAAATGCCGTTTTACATATTTACCTTCTCATCTGGCACAGCACATGTCCCAGAGCTGAAACCCGTTTCCTGAAGCAAGCGCTTTTTCTCTCCTTCCCGTCCATCCATCTGCAGCAAGTTAAATTTGAGCATAGAACCTTGCACAGCAATGCAAACTATTGATCGAAACAGCGGCAGCATCAATATAAATAATTAACTACATATGCCAGCACACATACAATGTGAGCAAGATCTGCTTCTCCCACTGAAGGATCATTATATGGTTCACCATGATAAACCCACCTAACATATGTGCGGTCCATCCCAAAAATGTGTAAATGATCTTCCACTACATGGTGAGGCCTCTTCTAACCATTCATACATGTGCAGCACGGGCAATACACGTCCAGGTTGTGACCTTCATGAGCTCTAATAAACCCCATAAAGGGTTGAACAACATTTATATATGAAGGGGAACATAAGTGTCCATGCAGTATCCAAGTTATGTCCATCTGTTTAATTATGAGATACAATGGTTGGTGATTAATTTAAGGCGAAGTAGGAAATGTATATCCATCGAGTACAAAACTATACTAGTACATGATTATGCATTTCAGCAATCATGTCGAGTACAAAACAAAAATTGCCCATCGACATTTTAGCAAACAGATCGTGTACAAAACTCTGCCATGGCATTTCAGAAAATTAACGGATCGACTGCAGAACTGACTCTATATGCCCACGCAAATGAACAAATTGATCGAGGACAAATCGAGCGGAAAACTATAAAGTGCCAATTAGTTCGAGCATACTGACGATTTTTTAAGCAGCATCAAGAAAATATAAATCGTTAGGCCGTCTTGCCCGATGCATGATTGAGCTAGAGATAGCAGCCCTACCGTGGATCAACTTGACCGCCGGTGCGTCTCGAGAAGAACGACAGGGAGGGGAAGCTTCTTCTTCGCACGGACGGGACGGGGAGGGGAAGCTCTTCGCACGGACGGGGATAAGTTGTGTAGCAGTGGGTGGCGGGTCATGCGGCCGGGCCGCCCGGTAGGTGGTGTTTAATGGAGTTGCGTGTGTAATTTGCCGTGCACAAGGTTGAGGAATAGGCGGTTCCCTTTGCCGCGCGCACAATTCAAAATATCCCGCCCATGTACTTTAAATTCGCCCTATTTTCGTTAAATCGACATAAAGTCATGTGAGTGGGTGGAAATTAGCAAAGTTTCTTGAAAAATAGTAAAACTCTGGAATTATCCTTTAAATATGCTCTACTTCGTGTGAAAATCGGGGTGTGGAGGCATGTTGAGCTGTTTTATTTGTACTTTCTTCATTAAAATTCCCATTTTATGCACTTTGGATGGAAAGAAATCATTTGTACATAAATTTTGACAACGCCATTTGCAAACATTAATTGTTTTACATGCCAAGTGATACGTCTCCGACATATCGATAATTTCTTATGTTCCATGCCACATTATTGATGATATCTACATGTTTAATGCATACTTTATGTCATATTTATGCATTTTCCGGAACTAACCTATTGACAAGATGTCGAAGGGCCAGTTGCTGTTTTCTGCTGTTTTTGGTTTCAGAAATCCTAGTAAGGAAATGTTCTCGGAATCGGACGAAATCAACGCCCAGCATCTTAGAATCCCCGGAAGCATCCAGAACACCCGAGAGCCGCCAGAGAGGGGACACAGGGGCCCCAGATGATAGGCCGGCGCGGCCCAGGCCCTGGCCGCGCCGCCTTATGGTGTCGTCGCCTCGTTGACCTTCTGACGCCGCCTCTTCGCCTATTTAAGCCCCCTCGACCTAAAACCTCGACACGAAAAAGCCACGGTACGAGAAACCATCCAGAGCCGCCGCCATCGCGAAGCCAAGATCTGGGGGACAGGAGTCTCTGTTTCGGCACGCCGCCGGGACGGGGAAGTGCCCCCGGAAGGCTTCTCCATCGACACCACCGCCATCAACATCAACGCTGCTGTCTCCCATGAGGAGGGAGTAGTTCTCCATCGAGGCTCGGGGCTGTACCGGTAGCTATGTGGTTAATCTCTCTCCTATATACTTCAATACAATGATCTCATGAGCTGCCTTACATGATTGAGATTCATATGAGTTTTGTATCACTATTCATCTATGTGCTACTCTAGTGATGTTATTAAAGTACTCTATTCCTCCTCCATGATGTAATGTGGACAGTGTGTGCATCATGTAGTACTTGGCATAGTTTATGATTGTGATCTCTTGTAGATTATGAAGTTAACTATTACTATGATGGTATTGATGTGATCTATTTGGTTATGTTGATCTGTCATGCACTCTAAGGTTATTTAAATATGAACATCGAATATTGTGGAGCTTGTTAACTCCGGCATTGAGGGTTCGTGTAATCCTACACAGTTAGTGGTGTTCATCATCCAACAAGAGGGTGTAGAGTATGCATTTATCTATTCTGTTATGTGATCAAAGTTGAGAGTGTCCACTAGTGAAAGTCTAATCCCTAGGCCTTGTTCCTAAATACTGCTATCGCTGCTTGTTTACTGTTTTACTGTGTTTCTACTGCCTGCAATATTACCACCATCACTACACGCCAGCAAGCACTTTTCTGGCACCGTTGCTACTGCTCATATTTATTCATACCACCTGTATTTCACTATCTCTTCGCCGAACTAGTGCACCCATTTGGTGTGTTGGGGACACAAGAGACTTCTTGCTTTGTGGTTGCAGGGTTGCATGAGAGGGATATCTTTGACCTCTTCCTCCCTGAGATCGATAAACCTTGGGTGATCCACTTAAGGGAAACTTGCTGCTGTTCTACAAAGCTCTGCTCTTGGAGGCCCAACACTGTCTACAAGAATAGAAGCACCCGTAGACATCAAGCTATTTTCTGGCGCCGTTGCCGGGGAGGAAAGGTAAAAGGCACTCATACTTCGGTTCCAGGTAACAGTACTTTTCTGGCGCCATTGTGTTTGTGCTCGAAGCTATTTCCTTTAGATCCTGCAATTGCATCTTTTTGTTTCTTGTTAACACTAGTTAGGCATAATGGAAAACAACAAAAATATGAGAGATCTTTATGAACTTTATCTTGAATTAGGACATGATGTGTTTGAAGAGAGAATTAAAAAACCCATGGAACTTTATATACATGCTAATGGGAATGTCATTAATATGAATGCTTTGAACACTATTGTTGCTAATGCTATGGAAAATTCTAAGCTTGGGGAAGCTGGCTTTGATGAGCATGATCTTTTTAGTCCCCCAAGCATTCAGGAGAAAATTTACTTTGATGATACTTTGCCTCCTATTTATGATGATTATAATGATAGTAGCCTTTTGGTGCCACCTGTTATGGAGGATAAATTTGATTATGATTACAATATGCCTCCTATATTTGATGATGAGAATAATAATGATAGCTACTTTGTTGAATTTGCTCCTACTACAACTAATAAAATTGATTATGCTTATGTGGAGAGTAATTATTTTATGCATGAGACTCATGATAATAGTGCTTTATGTGATAGTTATATTGTTGAGTTTGCTCATGTTGCTACTGAAAGTTATTATGAGAGAGGAAAATATGGTTGTAGAAATTTTCATGTTACTAAAACACCTCTCTATGTGCTGAAATTTTTGAAACTACACTTGTTTTATCTTTCTATGCTTGTTGTATTATGCTTCTTGAACTTGTTTATTTACAAGATTCCTTTTCATAGGAAGCATGTTAGACTTAAATGTGTTTTGAATTTGCTTCTTGATGCCCTCTTTTGCTTCAAATACTATTTCTTGCGAGTGCATCATTAAAACTGTTGAGCCCATCTTAATGGCTATAAAGAAAGAGCTTCTCGGGAGATAACCCATGTGTTTATTTTTCTACAGTATTTTGTTTTATATTTGTGTCTTGGAAGTTGTTTACTACTGTAGCAACCTCTCCTTATCTTAGTTTTTTGTTTTGTTGTGCCAAGTAAAGTCTTTGATAGCAAGGTTGATACTAGATTTGGATTACTGCGCAGAAACAGATTTCTTTGTTGTCACGAATCTGGGCAAAATTCTCTGTAGGTAACTCAGAAAATTATGCCAATTTACGTGAGTGATCCTCAGATATGTACGAAACTTTCATTCAATTTGAGCATTTTCATTTGAGCAAGTCTGGTGCCTCAATAAAATTCGTCAATACGAACTGTTCTGTTTTGACAGATTCTGCCTTTTATTTCGCATTGCCTGTTTTGTTATGTTCGATAGATATTTTGATTCCATTGACTTTCAGTAGCTTTGTGCAATGTCCAGAAGTGTTAAGAATGATTATGTCACCTCTGAACATGTATATTTTGATTGTGCACTAACCCTCTAATGAGTTGTTCTAAGTTTGGTGTGGAGGAAGTTTTCAAGGATCAAGAGAGGGAGATGATACAACATGATCAAGGAGAGTGAAAGCTCTAAGCTTGGGGATGCCCCGGTGGTTCACCCCTGCATATATCAAGAAGACTCAAGCGTCTAAGCTTGGGGATGCCCAAGGCATCCCCTTCTTCATCGACAACATTATCAGGTTCCTCCCCTGAAACTATATTTTTATTCCATCACATCTTATGTGCTTTGCTTGGAGCGTCGATTTGTTTTTGTTTTTTGTTTTGTTTGAATAAAATGGATCCTAGCATTCTTTGTGTGGGAGAGAGACACGCTCCGCTGTAGCATATGGACAAGTATGTCCTTAGGCTTTACTCATAATATTCATGGCGAAGTTTCTTCTTCGTTAAATTGTTATATGGTTGGAGTTGGAAAATGATACATGTAGTAATTGCTAAAATGTCTTGGATTATGTGATACTTGGCAATTGTTGTGCTCATGTTTAAGCTCTTTCATCATATACTTTGCACCCATTAATGAAGAAATACATAGAGCATGCTAAAATTTGGTTTGCATATTTGGTCTCTCTAAGGTCTAGATAATTTCTAGTATTGAGTTTGAACAACAAGGAAGACGGTGTAGAGTCTTATAATGTTTTCAATATGTCTTTTATGTGAGTTTTGCTGCACCGGTTCATCCTTGTGTTTGTTTCAAATAGCCTTGCTAGCCTAAACCTTGTATCGAGAGGGAATACTTCTCATGCATCCAAAATACTTGAGCCAACCACTATGCCATTTGTGTCCACCATACCTACCTACTACATGGTATTTCTCCGCCATTCCAAAGTAAATTGCTTGAGTGCTACCTTTAAATTTCCATTCTTCACCTTTACAATATATAGCTCATGGGACAAATAGCTTAAAAACTATTGTGGTATTGAATATGTACTTATGCACTTTATCTCTTATTAAGTTGCTCGTTGTGCGATAACCATGTTCCTGGGGACGCCATCAACTACTCTTTGTTGAATATCATGTGAGTTGCTATGCATGTTCGTCTTGTCTGAAGTAAGGGCGATCTACCACCTTATGGTTAGAGCGTGCATATTGTTAGAGAAGAACATTGGGCCGCTAACTAAAGCCATGATCCATGGTGGAAGTTTCAGTTTAAGACATATATCCTCAATCTCATATGAGAAAAATAATTGTTGCTACATGCTTATGCATAAAAGAGGAGTCCAGTATCTGTTGTCTATGTTGTCCCGGTATGGATGTCTAAGTTGAGAATAATCAATAGCGAGAAATCCAATGCGAGCTTTCTCCTTAGACCTTTGTACAAAGTGACATAGAGGTACCCCTTTGTGACACTTGGTTAAAACATGTGCATTGCGATAATCCCGGTAGTCCAAGCTAATTAGGACAAGGTGCGTGCACTATTAGTATACTATGCATGAGGCTTGCAACTTGTAAGATATAATTTACATGATACATATGCTTTATTACTACCGTTGACGAAATTGTTTCTTGTTTTCAAAATCAAAGCTCTAGCACAAATATAGCAATCGATGCTTTCCTCTTTGAAGGACCTTTCTTCTACTTTTATTGTTGAGTCAGTTCACCTATTTCTCTCCACCTCAAGAAGCAAACACTTGTGTGAACTGTGCATTGATTCCTACATACTTGCATATTGCACTTGTTATATTACTCTATGTTGACAATATCCATGAGATATATATGTTACAAGTTGAAAGCAACCGCTGAAACTTAATCTTCCTTTGTGTTGCTTCAATACCTCTACTATGAATTATTCCTTTATGAGTTAACTCTTATGCAAGACTTATTGATGTTTGTCTTGAAGTACTATTCATGAAAAGTCTTTGCTATATGATTCATTTGTTTACTCATGTCATTTACATTGTTTTGATCACTGCATTCATTACATATGCTTACAATAGTATGATCAAGTTTATGATGGCATGTCACTCCAGAAATTATCTTTGTTATCGTTTACCTGCTCGGGACGAGCAGAAACTAAGCTTGGGGATGCTGATACGTCTCCGACGTATCGATAATTTCTTATGTTCCATGCCACATTATTGATGATATCTACATGTTTTATGCATACTTTATGTCATATTTATGCATTTTCCGAAACTAACCTATTGACAAGATGCCGAAGGGCCAGTTGCTGTTTTCTGCTGTTTTTGGTTTCAGAAATCCTAGTAAGGAAATATTTTCGAAATCGGACGAAATCAACGCCCAGCATCTTAGAATCCCCAGAAGCATCCAGAACACCCGAGAGCCGCCAGAGAGGGGACACAGGGGCCCCAGATGATAGGCCGGCGCAACCCAGGCCCTGGTCGCGCCGCCTTATGGTGTCGTCGCCTCGTTGACCTTCTGACGCCGCCTCTTCGCCTATTTAAGCCCCCTCGACCTAAAACCTCGACACGAAAAAGCCACGTTACGAGAAACCATCCAGAGCCGCCGCCATCGCGAAGCCAAGATCTGGGGGACAGGAGTCTCTGTTCCGGCACGCCGCCGGGACGGGGAAGTGCCCCCGGAAGGCTTCTCCATCGACACCACCGCCATCTCCATCAACGCTGCTGTCTCCCATGAGGAGGGAGTAGTTCTCCATCGAGGCTCGGGGCTGTACCGGTAGCTATGTGGTTAATCTCTCTCCTATGTACTTCAATACAATGATCTCATGAGTGATGTCTACTTCCCCCTCCTTTTCCTGTAGACAGTGTTGGGCCTCCAAGAGCAGAGGTTTGTAGAACAGCAGCAAGTTTCCCTTAAGTGGATCACCCAAGGTTTATCGAACTCAGGGAGGAAGAGGTCAAAGATATCCCTCTCATGCAACCCTGCAACCACAAAGCAAGAAGTCTCTTGTGTCCCCAACACACCTAATAGGTGCACTAGTTCGGCGAAGAGATAGTGAAATACAGGTGGTATGAATATATATGAGCAGTAGCAACGGTGCCAGAAAATAGCTTGCTGGCGTGTAGTTGCTGGTGGTAGTATTGCAGCAGTAGTAACGCAGTAAAACAGTAAACAAGCAGCGATAGCAGTATTTAGGAACAAGGCCTAGGGATTAGACTTTCACTAGTGGACACTCTCAACATTGATCACATAACAGAATAGATAAATGCATACTCTACACTCTTGTTGGATGATGAACACATTGCGTAGGATTACACGAACCCTCAATGCCGGAGTAAACAAGCTCCACAATTACTGTTCATATTTTAGTAACCTTATAGTGTAAGATAGATCAACAGACTAAACCAAGTACTAACATAGCATGCACACTGTCACATTCATGCATATGTAGGAGGAATAGATCACATCAATATTATCATAGCAATAGTTAACTTCGCAATCTACAAGAGATCATGATCATAGCATAAACCAAGTACTAACACGGTGCACACACTGTCACCTTTACACACGTGCAGGAGGAATAGAACTACTTTAATAACATTGCTAGAGTAGCACATAGATAAATTGTGATACAAACTCATATGAATCTCAATCATGTAAAGCAGCTCATGAGATTATTGTATTGAGGTACATGGGAGAGAGATGAACCACATAGCTACCGGTACAGCCCCGAGCCTCGATGGAGAACTACTCCCTCCTCATGGGAGCAGCAGCGGTGATGAAGATGGCGGTGGAGATGGCAGCGGTGTCGATGGAGAAGCCTTCCGGGGGCACTTCCCCGCTCCAGCAGGGTGCCGGAACAGAGACTCCTGTCCCCCAGATCTTGGCCTCGCGATGGCGGCGGCTCTGGAAGGTTTCTTTGGTTTTCGTCGAACGCCTCAGGGTTTTCGATCCAGGGGCTTTAAATAGGCGAAGAGGCGGCGCAGGAGGGTCGAAGGGGCGACGACACCATAGGGCGGCGTGGCCAGGGCCTGGGCCGCGCCGGCCTATGGTCTGGGGGCCCAGTGCCCCCCCTCTGGTCCTTCCCGGGTGTTCTGGATGCTTCCGGTGAAAATAGGAACTTGGGCGTTGATTTCGTCCGATTCCGAGAATATTTCGTTACTAGGATTTCTGAAACCAAAAACAGCAGAAAACAGGAACTGGCACTTCGGCATCTTGTTAATAGGTTAGTTCCAGAAAATGCACGAATATGACATAAAGTGTGCATAAAACATGTAGATAACATCAATAATGTGGCATGGAACATAAGAAATTATCGATACGTCGGAGACGTATCAGCATCCCCAAGCTTAGTTCTGCTCGTCCCGAGCAGGTAAAACGATAACACAGATAATTTCTGGAGTGACATGCCATCATAACCTTGATCATACTATTTGTAAAGCATATGTAGTGAATGCAGCGATCAAAACAATGTATATGACATGAATAAACAAGTGAACCATAAAGCAAAGACTTTTCATGAATAGCACTTCAAGACAAGCATCAATAAGTCTTGCATAAGAGTTAACTCATAAAGCAATAATTCAAAGTAAAGGCATTGAAGCAACACAAAGGAAGATTAAGTTTCAGCGGTTGCTTTCAACTCATAACATGTATATCTCATGGATATTGTCAACATAGAGTAATATAATAAGTGCGATATGCAAATATGTAGGAATCAATGCACAGTTCACACAAGTGTTTGCTTCTTGAGGTAGAGAGAGATAGGTGAACTGACTCAACAATAAAAGTAAAAGAATGGTCCTTCAAAGAGGAAAGCATCGATTGCTATATTTGTGCTAGAGCTTTGATTTTGAAAACATAAAGAGAGCATAAAAATGAAGTTTTGAGAGGTGTATGTTGTTGTCAACGAATGGTAGCGGGTACTCTAACCCCCTTGCCAGGCAAACCTTCAAAGAGCGGCTCCCATTTTATTTTATTTTTGGATGGCACTCCTTCCAACCTTTCTTTCACAAACCATGGCTAACCGAATCCTCGGGTGCCTGCCAACAATCTCATACCATGAAGGAGTGCCTTTTTATTTTAGTTTTATTATGATGACACTCCTCCCAACCTTTGCTTACACAAGCCATGGCTAACCGAATCCTTCGGGTGCCGTCCAACAATCACATACCATGGAGGAGTGTCTATTTTTGTTAATTAATTTGGGACTGGGAATCCCATTGCCAGCTCTTTTTGCAAAATTATTGGATAAGCGGATGAAGCCACTAGTCCATTGGTGAAAGTTGCCCAACAAGATTGAAAGATAAACACCACATACTTCCTCATGAGCTATAAAACATTGACACAAATCAGAGGTGATAAATTTTGAATTGTTTAAAGGTAGCACTCAAGCAATTTACTTTGGAATGGCAGGAAATACCATGTAGTAGGTAGGTATGGTGGACACAAATGGCATAGTGATTGGCTCAAGTATTTTGGATGCATGAGAAGTATTCCCTCTCGATACAAGGCTTAGGCTAGCAAGGTTGTTTGAAACAAACACAAGGATGAACCGGTGCAGCAAAACTCACATAAAAGACATATTGAAAACATTATAAGACTCTACACCGTCTTCCTTGTTGTTCAAACTCAATACTAGAAATTATCTAGACCTTAGAGAGACCAAATATGCAAACCAAATTTTAGCATGCTCTATGTATTTCTTCATTAATGGGTGCAAAGCATATGATGCAAGAGCTTAATCATGAGCACAACAATTGCCAAGTATCACATTACCCAAGACATTTATAGCAATTACTACATGTATCATTTTCCAATTCCAACCATATAACAATTTAACAAAGAAGAAACTTCGCCATGAATACTATGAGTAAAGCCTAAGGACATACTTGTCCATATGCTACAGCGGAGCGTGTCTCTCTCCCACAAAGTGAATGCTAGGATCCATTTTATTCAAACAAAACAAAAAACAAAAACAAACCGACGCTCCAAGAAAAGCACATAAGATGTGATGGAATAAAAATATAGTTTCAGGGGAGGAACCTGATAATGTTGTCGATGAAGAAGGGGATGCCTTGGGCATCCCCAAGCTTAGACGCTTGAGTCTTCTTGATATATGCAGGGGTGAACCACCGGGGCATCCCCAAGCTTAGAGCTTTCACTCTCCTTGATCATGTTGCATCATACTCCTCTCTTGATCCTTGAAAACTTCCTCCACACCAAACTCGAAACAACTCATTAGAGGGTTAGTGCACAATAAAAATTAACATATTCAGAGGTGACACAATCATTCTTAACACTTCTGGACATTGCATAATGCTACTGGACATTAATGGATCAAAGAAATTCATCCAACATAGCAAAAGAGGCAATGCGAAATAAAAGGCAGAATCTGTCAAAACAGAACAGTTCGTATTGACGAATTTTAAAATGGTACCAGACTTGCTCAAATGAAAATGCTCAAATTGAATGAAAGTTGCGTACATATCTGAGGATCATGCACGTAAATTGGCTTAATTTTCTGAGCTACCTACAGGGAGGTAGACCCAGATTCGTGACAGCAAAGAAATCTGGAACTGCGCAGTAATCCAAATCTAGTACTTACTTTTCTATCAAAGACTTTACTTGGCACAACAAAACACAAAACTAAGATAAGGAGAGGTTGCTACAGTAGTAAACAACTTCCAAGACACAAATATAAAACAAAGTACTGTAGAAAAATAACACATGGGTTATCTCCCAAGAAGTTCTTTTCTTTATAGCCATTAAGATGGGCTCAGCAGTTTTAATGATGCACTCATAAGAAATAGTAATTGAAGCGAAAGAGAGCATCCAGAGGCAAATTGAAAACACATTTAAGTCTAACATGCTTCCTATGCATAGGAATCTTGTAAATAAACAAGTTCATGAAGAGCAAAGTAACAAGCATAGGAAGATAAAACAAGTATAGCTTGAAAAATTTCAGCACATAGAGAGGCATTTTAGTAACATGAAAATTTCTACAACCATATTTTCCTCTCTCATAATAACTTTCAGTAGCAACATGAGCAAACTCAACAATATAACTATCAAGTGAAACATTCTTATCATGAGTCTCATGCATAAAATTATTACTCTCCACATAGGCATAATCAATTTTATTAGTTGTAGTGGGAGCAAATTCAACAAAGTAGCTATCATTATTCTTCTCATCAAGTGTAAGAGGCATATTGTAATCATAATCAAATTCACTCTCCATAGTAGGTGGCACCAAAAGACCACTATCATTATAATCATCATAAATAGGAGGCAAAGTATCATCAAAGAAAATTTTCTCCTCAATGCTTGGGGGACTAAAAAGATCATGCTCATCAAAACCAGCTTCCCCAAGCTTAGAATTTTCCATATCATTAACAACAATGGTATTCAAAGTGTTCATACTAACATGTTCCATGGGTTTTTTAATTTTCGGATCAAACCATCCATGTCTTAAATCAGGAAATAGAGTAAAAAGCTCATTGTTGTCCATTATGCCTTACTAGTGTAAACAAGAAACAAAAAGTTGCGATTGCAGGATCTAAAGGAAATAGCTTTGAGTACTTACAACGGCGGAAAATAGCTTGGTAGCCGAGGTCCGGAGTGTGAGTACCTTTTACCTTTCCTCCCCGGCAACGGCGCCAGAAAATAGCTTGATGTCTACTTCCCCCTCCTTTTCCTGTAGACAGTGTTGGGCCTCCAAGAGCAGAGGTTTGTAGAACAGCAGCAAGTTTCCCTTAAGTGGATCACCCAAGGTTTATCGAACTCAGGGAGGAAGAGGTCAAAGATATCCCTCTCATGCAACCCTGCAACCACAAAGCAAGAAGTCTCTTGTGTCCCCAACACACCTAATAGGTGCACTAGTTCGGCGAAGAGATAGTGAAATACAGGTGGTATGAATATATATGAGCAGTAGCAACGGTGCCTAAAAATAGCTTGCTGGCGTGTAGTTGATGGTGGTAGTATTGCAGCAGTAGTAACGCAAAGAAACAAGAAACAAACGGCGATAGCAGTATTTAGGAACAAGGCCTAGGGATTAGACTTTCACTAGTGGACACTCTCAACATTGATCACATAACAGAATAGATAAATGCATACTCTACACTCTTGTTGGATGATGAACACATTGCGTAGGATTACACGAACCCTCAATGCCGGAGTTAACAAGCTCCACAATTACTGTTCATATTTTAGTAACCTTATAGTGTAAGATAGATCAACAGACTAAACCAAGTACTAACATAGCATGCACACTGTCACCTTCATGCATATGTAGGAGGAATAGATCACATCAATATTATCATAGCAATAGTTAACTTCGCAATCTACAAGAGATCATGATCATAGCATAAACCAAGTACTAACACGGTGCACACACTGTCACCTTTACACACGTGCAGGAGGAATAGAACTACTTTAATAACATTGCTAGAGTAGCACATAGATAAATTGTGATACAAACTCATATGAATCTCAATCATGTAAAGCAGCTCATGAGATTATTGTATTGAGGTACATGGGAGAGAGATGAACCACATAGCTACCGGTACAGCCCCGAGCCTCGATGGAGAACTACTCCCTCCTCATGGGAGCAGCAGCGGTGATGAAGATGGCGGTGGAGATGGCAGCGGTGTCGATGGAGAAGCCTTCCGGGGGCACTTCCCCGCTCCGGCATGGTGCCGGAACAGAGACTCCTGTCCCCCAGATCTTGGCCTCGCGATGGCGGCGGCTCTGGAAGGTTTCTGTGGTTTTCGTCGAACGCCTCAGGGTTTTCGATCCAGGGGCTTTAAATAGGCGAAGAGGCGGCGCAGGAGGGTCGAAGGGGCGACGACACCATAGGGCGGCGCGGCCAGGGCCTGGGCCGCGCCGGCCTATGGTCTGGGGGCCCAGTGCCCCCCCTCTGGTCCTTCCCGGGTGTTCTGGATGCTTCCGGTGAAAATAGGAACTTGGGCGTTGATTTCGTCCGATTCCGAGAATATTTCGTTACTAGGATTTCTGAAACCAAAAACAGCAGAAAACAGGAACTGGCACTTTGGCATCTTGTTAATAGGTTAGTTCCAGAAAATGCACGAATATGACATAAAGTGTGCATAAAACATGTAGATAACATCAATAATGTGGCATGGAACATAAGAAATTATCGATACGTCGGAGACGTATCAATGAGCTGCCTTACATGATTGAGATTCATATGAGTTTTGTATCACTATTCATCTATGTGCTACTCTAGTGATGTTATTAAAGTACTCTATTCCTCCTCCATGATGTAATGTGGACAGTGTGTGCATCATGTAGTACTTGGCGTAGTTTATGATTGTGATCTCTTGTAGATTATGAAGTTAACTATTACTATGATGGTATTGATGTGATCTATTTGGTTATGTTGATCTGTCATGCACTCTAAGGTTATTTAAATATGAACATCGAATATTGTGGAGCTTGTTAACTCCGGCATTGAGGGTTCGTGTAATCCTACACAGTTAGTGGTGTTCATCATCCAACAAGAGGGTGTAGAGTATGCATTTATCTATTCTGTTATGTGATCAAAGTTGAGAGTGTCCACTAGTGAAAGTCTAATCCCTAGGCCTTGTTCCTAAATACTGCTATCGCTGCTTGTTTACTGTTTTACTGTGTTTCTACTGCCTGCAATATTACCACCATCACTACACGCCAGCAAGCACTTTTCTGGCACCGTTGCTACTGCTCATATTTATTCATACCACCTGTATTTCACTATCTCTTCGCCGAACTAGTGCACCCATTTGGTGTGTTGGGGACACAAGAGACTTCTTGCTTTGTGGTTGCAGGGTTGCATGAGAGGGATATCTTTGACCTCTTCCTCCCTGAGATCGATAAACCTTGGGTGATCCACTTAAGGGAAACTTGTTGCTGTTCTACAAAGCTCTGCTCTTGGAGGCCCAACACTGTCTACAAGAATAGAAGCACCCGTAGACATCACCAAGATGCTCCCATCCACCAAATATGGGGCAAAAGTTTATCACAATCTAGATATATATGTATAATTAGTGAGGGACCCCTTTTGATTTTGTGCAATTTCCACTAATTAGCTAGAGAGAAGGGGTAAATTAATTAGGCCATGTTAGGGGCTATGTGTTTTAGATTAGGGTTGTGTGGATTCAAATACAACTTCTTTATTTGTGTTATCAGTACTTATATATATAATTAATTGAATTATCAGTACTTATTATATAATTAATGAATCCCAATAATGTCTATATATATATATATGATCGATATAGGCCATATATATTAATTGGGGTTATATAATCTAGGGATTACTAGCTATATATAGCAAGGTTTTATTAGATTGGGTTATTAATTAGCTTGGGGTTATGTGTTTTAACGAGGGTTTGATTATCTAATTAAGGTTAGTTTTCTATATATATATATATATACGATTTAGGGTTTAGGGTTAATGGCACATATATTTAATTAGAGGACCGCGAGGACCCCTGGCCTGCTTGATGCGCAATTAAGGGTCGTCGTTGGCCTATAGCTAGCTATATAGGGTTTTATGGTTTATTTAGAGGGTTTATGTGTTAGGGTTTAGTGTTTAGCGTTTAGGGTGTACGTTTAGGGTTTAGGGTTTAGGGTTTAGGGTGTTTAGGGATTAGGGATTAGGGTTTTAGGGTTGTATGGTTTAAGTTTTAGGGATCATCGATCGAGTGCACACACACATTATTATTAGAGGCACCCGCGCCTTTGCGCATAAAGTGCATGCGTATATAAGTGTGTTTTTTGGCCACCAACGATATATAGATCGAGAGAGAGAATGAACTATATATATATCCACAAGAATATATTCAAATATATATATTGAAATATATGCACGAATGATATGCAAGCTAGGTATGCCATGCGCGCATGCACACTAATTATATATATATATTATGAGACAACTTAATCAAATGTGTTTTCATTCGAGAGAACTTGTCAAAAATCAAGTTAATTAATTTATTAGCGCTAATTAGTTGGTCGCCTGCTTGATGCGCAATTAAGTGTCGTTGGCCTATATATGTAGGGTTTAATTATAGGGTTTAGGGTTTAGGGTTTAGTGTTTAGGGTTTAGGGTGTAGTGTTTAGGGTTTAAGGTCTAGGGTTTAGGGTTTAGTGTTTACATTGTTTAGGTTGTACGTTTAGGGTATAATTAGGGATTAGGGTTTTAGGGTTTAAGGTTTAGGGATCATCGATCGAGTGCACACACACATTATTAGAGGCACCCGCGCCATTGCGCATAAAGTGCATGCGCTTATATATATAAGTGTGTTTCTTGGCCACCAACGATATATAGATCGAGAGAGAGAGAGATTGAAATATATATATCCCCAAGAATATGTTCAGATATATATTGAAATATATGCACGGTATGCAATGCGCGCATTCACACTAATTGTATATATATATTATGAGGCAACTTAATCAAATGTGTTTTCATTCGAGAGAACTTGTCAAAATTCAAGTTAATTAATTTATCAGCGCTAATTAGTTGGTCGCTTGGCTTGATGCGCAATTAAGTGTCGTTGGCCTATATATATATAGGGTTTAATTAGGGTTTAGGGTTTAGGGTTAGCTAGCTAGGGTTTTAGGGTTAGGGTTAGGGTTAATTAGGGTTTAGGGTCTATATAGGGTTTAGGGTTTAGGGTTTGGAGTTTAGTGTTTGGGGTTTATATTAGGGTCTAGCTAGGGTTAGGGTTTAGGGTTTAGTGTTTAGGCTTTAGGCTTTAGGGTGTAGTGTTTAGGGTTTAGGGTCTAGGGTTTAGTGTTTAGGGTTTAGTGTTTAGGGTGTACGTTTAGGGTATAATTAGGGATTAGGGATTAGGGTTTTAGGGTTTAAGGTTTAGGGATCATCGATCGAGTGCACACACACATTATTAGAGGCACCCGCACCTTTGCGCATAAAGTGCATGCGTATATATATAAGTGTGTTTCTTGGCCACCAACGATATATAGATCTAGAGAGAGATTGAAATATATTTAGGCTTTATGGTTTAGGGTTTAGTGTTTAGGGTGTATGTTTATTAGGGTATAATTAGGGATTAGGGGTTAGGGTTAATTTAGGGTTTAAGGTTTAGGGATCATCGATCGAGTGCACACACACATTATTAGAGGCACCCGCGCCTTTGCGCATAAAGTGCATGCGTATATACAAGTGTATTTCTTGGCCACCAACGATATATAGATCGAGAGAGAGAGATTGAAATATATATATATCCCCAAGAATATGTTCAAATATATATTGAAATATATGCACGAATGATATGCAAGGTATGCCATGCGCGCATGCACACTAATTATATATATATTATGAGACTACTTAATCAAATGTGTTTTCATTCGAGATCGAGAACTTGTCAAAATTCAAGTTAATTAATTAATCAGCGCTAATTAGTTCGTCGCCTGCTTGATGCGCAATTAAGTGTCTTTGGCCTATATATGTAGGGTTTAATTAGGGCTAGGGTTAGGGTTAGTGTTAATTAGGGTATAGGGTCTAGGGTTTAGGGCTTAGTGTTTAGGGTTTAGGGTTTAGGGTTTAGTGTTTAGGGTTTAGGGTTTAGGGTTTAGGGTTTAGTGTTTAGGGTGTTTAGGCATTAGGGATTAGGGTTTTTGGGTTTTATGGTTTAAGGTTTAGGGATCATCGATCGAGTGCGCACACACATTATTAGAGGCACCCGCCTTAATTTGCGCATAAAGTGCATGCGTATATATATAAGTGTGTTTCTTGGCCACCAACGATATATAGATCGAGAGATAGAGATTTAAATCCCCAAGAAATATGTTCAAATATACGCACACACATGAATTATTAGACGCACCCGTGCCTTTGCGCATAAAGTGCATGCGTATATATATATATATAAGTGTGCTTCTTGGCCACCAACGATATATAGATCGAGAGAGAGAGAGATTGATATATATATCCCCAAGGATATGTTCAAATATATATTGAAATATATATATGCACGAATGATATGCAAGGTATTCCATGCGTGCATGCACACTAATTATATATATATTATGAGACTACTTAATCAAATGTGTTTTCATTCGAGATTGAGAACTTGTCAAAATTCAAGTTAATTAATTTATCAGCGCTAATTTGTTGGGCGCCTACTTGATGCGCAATTAAGTGTCGTTGGCCTATATATGTAGGGTTTAATTAGGGCTAGGGTTAGGGTTAGTGTTAATTAGGGTATAGGGTCTAGGGTTTAGGGTTTAATGTTTAGGGTTTATGGTTTAGGGTTTAGGGTTTAGTGTTTAGGGTTTGGGGGTTTAGGGTTTAGTGTTTAGGGTTTAGGGTGTTTACGGATTAGGGTTTTATGGTTTAAGGTTTAGGGATCATCGATCGAGTGCGCACACACATTATTAGAGGCACCCGCCTTAATTTGCACATAAAGTGCATGCGTATATATATAAGTGTGTTACTTGGCCACCAACGATATATAGATCGAGAGATAGAGATTGAAATCCCCAAGAATATGTTCAAATATACGCACACACATGAATTATTAGACGCACCCGCTCCTTTGCGCATAAAGTGCACGCGTATATATATATAAGTGTGCTTCTTGGCCACCAACGATATATAGATCGAGAGAGAGAGATTGATATATATATATATCCCCAAGAATATGTTCAAATATATATTGAAATATATGCACGAATGATATGCAAGGTATGCCATGCGCGCATGCACACTAATTATATATATATATATTATGAGACTACTTAATCAAATGTGTTTATATTCGAGATCAAGAACTTGTCAAAATTCAAGTTTATTAATTTATCAGCGCTAATTAGTTGGTCGCCTGCTTGATGCGCAATTAAGTGTCGCTAGCCTATATATATATGTAGGGTTTAATTAGGGTTTAGGGTTTAGGGTTAGCTAGCTAGGGTTTTATGGTTAGGGTTAGGGTTAATTAGGGTTTAGGGTCTATATAGGGTTTAGGGTTTGGGGTTTAGTGTTTAGGTCTAGCTAGGGTTAGGGATTAGGGTTTAGTGTTTAGGGTTTAGGGTGTAGTGTTTAGGGTTTAGGGTCTAGGGTTTAGGGTTTAGTGTTTAGGGTGTTTAGGGTGTACGTTTAGGGTATAATTAGGGATTAGGAATTAGGGTTTTAAGGTTTAGGGATCATCGATCAAGTGCACACACATTATTAGAGGCACCCGCGCCTTTGCGCATAAAGTGCATGCGTGTATATAAGTGTGTTTCTTGGCCACCAACGATATATAGATCTAGAGAGAGATTGAAATATATTTAGGGTTTATGATTTAGGGTTTAGGGTTTATGGTCTAGGGTTAGGGTTTAGGGTTTAGTGTTTAGGGTTTAGGGTTTAGGGTGTAGTGTTTAGGGTTTAGGGTCTAGGGTTTAGGGTTTAGTGTTTAGGGTGTTTAGGGTGTACGTTTAGGGTATAATTAGGGATTAGGGATTAGGGTTTTAGGGTTTAAGGTTTAGGGATCATCGATCGAGTGCACACACACATTATTAGAGGCACCTGCGCCTTTGCGCATAAAGTGCATGCGTATATATATAAGTGTGTTTCTTGGCCACCAACGATATATAGATAGAGAGAGAGATTGATATATATACATATCCCCAAGAATATGTTCAAATATATATTGAAATATATGCACGAATGATATGCAAGGTATGCCATGCGCGCATGCACACTAATTATATATATATTATGAGACTACTTAATCAAATGTGTTTTCATTCGAGATCGAGAACTTGTCAAAATTCAAGTTAATTAATTTATCAGCGCTAATTAGTTGGTCGCCTGCTTGATGCGCAATTAAGTGTCATTGGCCTATATATATATGTAGGGTTTAATTAGGGCTAGGGTTAGGGTTAGTGTTAATTAGGGTATAGGGTCTAGGGTTTAGGGTTTAGTGTTTAGGGTTTAGGGTTTAGGGTTTGGGACTTTTGGGTTTAGGGTTTAGTGTTTAGGGTTTAGGGATTAGGGATTAGGGTTTTAGGGTTTTATGGTTTAAGGTTTAGGGATCATCGATCGAGTGCGCACACACATTATTAGAGGCACCCGCTTTAATTTGCGCATAAAGTGCATGCGTATATATATAAGTGTGTTTCTTGGCCACCAACGATATATAGATCGAGAGATAGAGATTGAAATCCCCAAGAATATGTTCAAATATACGCACACACATGAATTATTAGACGCACCCGCGCCTTTGCGCATAAAGTGCATGCGTATATATATAAGTGTGCTTCTTGGCCACCAACGATATATAGATCGAGAGAGAGAGATTGATATATATACATATCCCCAAGAATATGTTCAAATATATATTGAAATATATGCACGGATGATATGCAAGGTATTCCATGCGCGCATGCACACTAATTATATATATATTATGAGACTACTTAATCAAATGTGTTTTCATTCGAGATCGAGAACTTATCAAAATTCAAGTTAATTAATTTATCAGCGCTAATTAGTTGGTCGCCTGCTTGATGCGCAATTAAGTGTCGTTGGCCTATATATGTAGGGTTTAATTAGGGCTAGGGTTAGGGTTAGTGTTAATTAGGGTATAGGGTCTAGGGTTTAGGGTTTAGGGTTTAATGTTTAGGGTTTATGGTTTAGGGTTTAGGGTTTAATGTTTAGGGTTTGGGGGTTTAGGGTTTAGTGTTTAGGGTTTAGGGTGATTAGGGATTAGGGTTTTAGGGTTTTATGGTTTAAGGTTTAGGGATCATCGATCGAGTGCGCACACACATTATTAGAGGCACCCGCCTTAATTTGCGCATAAAGTGCATGCGTATATATATAAGTATGTTTCTTGGCCACCAACGATATATAGATCGAGAGATAGAGATTGAAATCCCCAAGAATATGTTCAAATATACGCACACACATAAATTATTAGAGGCACCCGCGCCTTTGCGCATAAAGTGCATGCATATGTGTGTTGTTCTGGCAACCAACGATAGATCGAGAGAGAGAGAGAGAGAGAGAGATTGAAATCCCCAAGAATTAGAGGCACCCGCGCCTTTGCGCATAAAGTGCATGTATAGTTTGAATCCCAATAATGTTCATACATGATAGGCTATATGTGAATCAATTTTTTCTTCCAAGAACTTGTCAAGATTCAAATTTATCGGTGCTAATGGAAACTAGTGCGCACTAGACGAGCCCCTTGCGCAAATGCTGGCCATTACATAGAGTTTAAATCTCAAGAATGTTCATACATGATAGTCCATATGTGCAAAGGAATTTTTTTCCCCGTGAACTTGTCAAAATTCAAGTTTATCGGTGCAAATGGAAACTAGTCCAAAAAATTACATAGAGGTCCAAAAGAACTAGACAACAACTAATAGGACCTGTAACTTTACAAAAAGGACCCCAAAACATATAGAAGAAAATCAATCGAGTCCTTCTGGACCACACATCAGATCTCTGCTCTGCATCCTTTCCAGCAAATCCGTCGCCGGGGACGCACCACTTGGGACGGTGTCGCCGGTAGTCGCCAAGAAGAAGGAGAAGAAGGGCCTCAGCAACGGCATATTGGCTCTGAGAAGGGCCGCTGAAAGGCCAAGATGTTCACGGGCAAGACGGATGACGTCGTCGTATGCTCCGAGCTTGTGAACGTTAGCAGCTTGACTTCCCCATTGGCCAGATCTGAAGCACTGACCAAAGCAAGCCTCACCGTTAGCGCCATCACCTTGATGGCACCAGATCGGGGTTTGGCCGGCAAGATCCGCCAGATCTGATCCGCCAGATTCACCATAGTCCAGATCTGAAGCCGATGACGAGATCCCCGACTCCATTGCGCCATTCTGCTCATGGAAACACTGGATGTAAGCTTACAACAACACTAACTCCCTCGGATCCAAATTAGCTGACTCAACTTTGCTTATCTAAATATGGGTGTATCCACACATGTTTTTACTCTAGATACATACACGTCTAAGGATAGTTGAATCAATTAATTTAGTTCGGAGGGTGTGCGATATACAGAGAGAAGTTAGCCTCGTCTCCGGCCGGCGAGGCCACCGGAGAGAAGGGGGAGAGGAGCCGGGGGAGTGGGAGAGACTCAAGAGAGAAAGAGAAGAGGAAGAAATGAGAGCTCCCTGGGGAAGAACATTATTTTTGTCGTTCTGCTCGTAGCTTGAAACTAAAAATTTCGGCCGCGCGCCAAATCATCCCGCCACATCCATTCGAAAATCCCGTGACCATTTTTACCCTTTTAACCCTGGTCCGGAAGCTACAACCCACCGACCATGGAGGGCTCTTTCGGTAACAATGAAATATCTTGCCTAGATCCCGAACCCTCCCCACAGGCCCACACCCACCCACCAACCATTCGCCCCATTAGCTCAAAAATACTCTCACACGCCAAAGCTCTGACTCTCTACAGTACTAGATCTGCTTCGCCGCCGGCATACTCCTCCATAGCGTAGCCTTGATCGTGTTGGCTGTCCACCCACCTGATCCGCTCCCCCGCCGACCTCACCACCGACGGATCTGCTTCACCGCCGACCTCGCCACCGACGGATCTGCTTCACCGCCGACCTCGCCACCGACGGATCTGCTTCACCGCCGACCTCGCCACCGACGGATCTGCTTCACCGCCGACCTCATCCACAGCGTAGCAATCAACGCCTTTCCTGTCGACGCACCGGATCCTCTCCAACGGAACCGGGTCTACTTCACCGCGGCCCCCCCTCCACCGAAGCCGATCTATTCCACCGACTACCTCGGCGCAGCGGCTGTATCAACTTCACCGAATCCCTTGCCAGCCAACCAGATCTGCTTCACTAACGCGTACTTCTACTGAAACAGGGTCGACTCATTGTCTCCCGCGTTCGCCGCCACTGGAATGCAAGTTGCCGCCCCCGTCCACCCCGCCGCAGCTTGGTTAGTACGCTGGCCCGTTAGATCGCGGTGTTTCTTTAGCCATGTTTTGTGTAGTTATTTGCAGATCTCATATGCCATTAACTTTCTTGATGTGTTACTTCACATGAAGTTCGTTTAAATATTGTACAGTACAAAAGCATTATCCGGTCGCTACCATCCTGTTCATTCTACTCACACCTGTGTGCATCCACATATTTATAGCCTTATACACATTCATTTGCTGCCAACTGTTTTTGTACTGCATGCTATTCCTTTTATAGTCATGCTATGGGCATTTCCAATCTGGTTGTTCTTATACCACGTCATTAGCTCACCGCTAGCCGCTAGCTGTTTTCCCGTGCCTGCTATTCTCACACTGCTTTTATAATCATGCTATGTGCATTTCCAATCTTCTTGCTCTTATACCTCGTCTTTAGCTTATAGCTATTTTTTCCATGAATGCTCCTGTCGCATAGCTTGTATAGTTATTGCTGCGTGCATGTCTTGTCTTTGTATTATCGTTCACTAACTTGTCAATGTTATTTTTCCTAGGGATTGATCATGCGAACCACTTATTAGAAGATCCAACATTAACAGCGGGGACGCTAGGGAAGGTTGGAATCTGAGTTCTTGGTTGGTAACTCTAGCAGTTTACTTCCGTTATTATCTATAACCTATATGCATTGTTCCTTATGCAAGAGATTAACACTTGGAACCCTGCCATAGCAATGCCATCCATGCTTTACTATGTTTCTGCCTATTTGATATGCTTGTCTTGGAGCAACTGCGAAGGTGATTTGAACTTGACATTTGGTCATTCTTAATGCCAGTTTACTTTATGTGGAAAACCTTGGCATTACCCTACTCTAAATCTGAATGTCTGAAATTCGTATCTCATGCAAAGCAACATCTAGTTGGTTTTAATCTGATATCTGGTAAATATTGGCTTATTCATTTGGCAGCTCAAGTTTTTTGTTATTTGAAACCAGCTGACTTGGTCTTAAATGTGATATCTAAACACAGATTAATGACAATGGAGCAGGAGGATTAGCATTTCACTTGATGGCTAAACCTAAAATGACAGGCATGTCGACCACGACTAGTGCACGCAAGAGAAGGACCTGCAGCGAGCCAGTATGTGCTTAGTACATGCATCTTATCTTATCTTGTGCTTATTTCTGCTACATGCTGTTATCTGATCTCTACATTGCGTAATACATTTTTGAATAGTTAATAGTTGTAACTATGTTTGCAATATTACCAGAATGTAGTTTTAGTGAAGCAGTCATCATTAGAAGATACTCGCCAAAGCGACCCTGTGCAACATTATGATGTAAGTCTGCTTAGTACAAGTTCCATACATTGTCTTATTTATGCAACTTGTTATTATCTTATATCTACATTGCATAATAAATGTTCGAATAGTTCACTGTTGTAACTATGTTTGCAATATTACTAGAATGCAGTTGTAATGAAGAAGTCCTTAGTAGAAGATAGAGCGCAAAAAAGGTTCCGGGGTGAGCCTATGCAACGATATAATGTAAGTCTGTGCTTAGTACTTGTGACTATCTCATATCGACAATGCTTAATACATGTTTGCATAGTTCATCGTTTAAATCTTTTTGCATTATTATCAGAATGCAGTTGTGATGAAGCAATCTTCATCAGAAGAGAGGCCCACAAAAAGTTCTGATCTTTCTTCTGATGCATCCTCTCATAGCCGTCAACCTAGACCATTCTTTTCATCAAACAAGAATATCTCAAGGCTGTACTTTATAAAAGACATGGTATTGCTGCTTTAAGATCTGTAGCTGATATGTTGACCAAGAGTACACAAGATTCAATCAAGGCGATTGCCAAATGTCAACGTGTTATTGATGATGCTAATAGAAGTCTTCAATGATTCTATGTAATTTTTTTATTTGGGCACATTAATTGCCTTGTAATTTTCCTGTAATTTTATTTGTTTATGTAATTGTGTGTATCATTGATATCAGATTGTAGGCTCATGAAATTTAATGCAATTTGACTAGTCAAACAACCAGGGCCCTACAACAGATTGGGCCGGCCTATTTACAGTAGTGTGGGACCCACTTTCATTTTGGGCCGGCTCAGTTACTTATTGGGCCGCCCCGTTAACACGATAGTGGGCCCACCTGCTTATTGGGCCGGCCCACTATCTTGTTGGGCCGGCCCACTTGCTATATGGTGGACCCCACATACAAAATGGGCCGGCCCTTTAACAGGCAAGTGGGACCCACCTGTGTTTTTGGCCCGGCCCACTTTCTTGTTGGGCCAGCCCACTGGCTATGTGGTGGACCCCACATATTAAATGGGCCGGCCCTTTAACAGGAAAGTGGGACCCACCTGTGTTTTTGGCCTGGCCTACTATCCTGCTGGGCCGGCCCACTGGCTATGTGGTGGACCCCACATACTAAATGGGCCGGCCCTTTAACAGGAAAGTCGGACCCACCCCTGTTTTTGGCCCGGCCCACTATCTTGCTGGGCCGGCCCACTGCTATATGGTGGACCCCACATACTAAATGGGTCGGCCCTTTAACAGGAAAGTGGTACCCACCCATGTTTTTGGCCCGACCCACTTTTTTGTTGGGCCAGCCCATTTGATCTATTGTGGACCCCTCGTACTAAATGGGCCGGTCCGGTAGCAGGAAAGTGGGACCCACAGGCTAATTCGGCCGGCCCACTTGCTTTAAGGTGGACCCCACTTGTAAAATGGGCCGGCCCGATAATAGGAAAGTTGGTCCCACATGTCTTGTGGGCCGGCCTTTTTGCCTGTTGACCGGTCAAACGAGTGCATTCGGCCTGGCCCACATGCTTAGTGGGCCGGCCCATTTATGTTTTGACCAGTCAACCTTAGAGGTTAGGCCCGGCCCACGTAACTAATGGTCCAGCCCAGCTATATAGTTGACCGGTCAACCGAGTCACTGCCCGGCCCGCAAACTTAATGGGCCGGCCCGCTTAAGATTTGGCAGGCCTCGTGTGGGCCTACCATCTACCACGGGGTTTCAGCCGGTTAACGCCGTTAACTGACAGTTAACGGCGTCTGCCACATGGCAGTTTGCATGACGTCAGCAGTCAACGGGCTCCCGGAAACACTTCTGCAACGGTCCGATTTTCCGTGGCGGAAGGGCGCCCAAGCGCGACGGACCGAAAAAAACGTGGTAGGACTTTGCCTGACGTAGTTTCGACAACAGAACCCATATCGTCGGGTTAGGCCCATAGGCGACGAAACATACCCCTTAGCGGACGATTTTGGGACGTTGCCTATCAGAACTTTTCTTGTAGTGAGAGTTACATTTTGGAGTGACTTAAGAATGATAGATGCTTAATTTTTCATATTCATGTTATAAACTTGTTTAAATCATGGTCAAATTAACCTAGGATTTGACAAAGATTCAAATGGGCAGAAAAAAAACAGAAAATTTAAAACCAAAGTACACATAGTCTTCTTTTGTCATGTAGTAAGCATTCAATTTGATAAACAAGCGTCTAGACATATTCAAACTAGACAAACCATGTATCTACCCCCTAACCCCTAAATTTTGTCTTATGAAGTCTACCATGAAGAGAAGTGGTTTTTGGTTTCAAACATGGAAATTTCAAAAACCCTCCCAAAAACTTCATTGTATAGTGACTAAGAAGGATACAAGGTTCCCTTTTCATTTTCATGTTTTAAACTTGTTTAAATCTTGGTCAAACCTATGATTTGACCAAAAGGTTCAAATGGGCATAAAAATTTAAAAAAATCAAGAGAATGAAAAACCTAGGATTTGACCAAGATTCAAATGGGCATAAAATTTAAAAAAAATGAAAAAATGAAAAAAAGGCACATAGTCTTCTTATGTCATATAGTAAGCATTCAATTAAGTTGATAAACAAGGTGTAGACATATTCAAACCAGGAAAATCATGTATCTACCCCCTAACCCTAGCTAAACTCTGTCTTATGAAGTCAAGCATGCATGAAGATAAGTGGTTTTTGGTTTCAAACATGGAAATTTCAAAAACCTCCCAAAAGCTTCATTTTGGAGTGACTAAGAAGGATCCGTAGTATAATAATCACCCGAGTTATTAGAGCAACAAGTCTGTCACTTACGTGTGGTTCCCATGCGTGAGGTCCCACACTTCAGTGAGCACAAGTCACGTACGCTAGGTAAGCAAACTCCCAGCCATATTCTTTGTCAAGAGAGATGCATCAAGACTCTCTCTCTCTCTCCAATTATCCACCTCCGTTGGCTGCCGGTTTTGGCAGGGCGTTTCTAGCTCAGCTCGGAGGCTATGGTGTGCAGGCTCTTTAGCCATGGCGATTTGGTCGCGCCAAGTGGTTCGTGCCCGGCTGCGACGAGGATCAATCCGGACGGTGGCTGTTAAGGACCCGATAGCATTTCTTGCTTTCAGCCTGGGGTCTACCATGTAAATCTTAGGGATTTAGACGTAATTTCCTATTTATTTTGTGTCATGTTGTAAACTACTCTCTGATGCGTATTGGAAATCTGGGTCCTTCACGATCGTTCGGTTGTCCTCTAACAAAAAAAAACATCTCTCTCATTCTCGGCCTCGCTCGCACCCCCTGCGCACTGACAACCCTGCACAACAGTCAAATCACCCGAAAAAATATAGACACCATAAATAAGTGGGGCCCTGTTACTGCTCTCCTTTCGTCTCCTCCCGTGTGATCCCTCTTCCTCCAATTCCCGACCTTGCGGGAAATAAAAATGAAATGAAAGAGTTTCACTGGACGGGCAAACACATGTGCTACCTAGTAATAATGATAAAAACGTAAAAAAATCGACCTATGAATCTATTAGTATTAAATAAGTTAAACTAGGGTTCTGCCCAGTACTACGGATCAATTTCAGAAAATGCAACTACGGGGTTCGATTTTGGCCTGCTAATGTAAAATTAAATAATCTGAACTATTATTGCTCTAAAAAATCATCTTGGTATGCATCGTTTGGTACTTTTGATAGCAAGAGTGCTTACTCCCTCCGTTAGCAAATAGTCTTCCTTTTCATGTTTATGAAGTCAAGCATGAAGAGAAGTGGTTTTTGGTTTCAAACATGGAAATTTCAAAAACCTCCCAAAAAACTTCATTTTCGAGTGACTAAGAAGGATACAAGCTTCCCTTTTCATTTTCATGTTTTAAACTTGTTTAAATTATCTTGGTCAAATCAAATAGTCTTCTTATGTCATATAGTAAGAAAAGCACATAGTCTTCTTATGTCATATAGTAAGCGTTAAAATTGATAAACAAGGTCTAGACATATTCAAAGTAGACAAATCATGTATCAACCCCTGACCCCTAAATTCTGTCTTATGAAGTCAAGCATGAAGAGAAGTCGTTTTGGGTTTCAAACATGGAAATTTCAAGAACATCCCAAAAGCTTCATTTTAGAGTGACTAAGAAGGATCCATGATTACCTTTTCATTTTCTTGTTTTAAACTTGTTTAAATATTGGTCAAACCTAGGATTTGACCAAAAGATTCAAATGGGCATAAAAATTCAGAAAAAAATCAAGAGAATGAAAAAACAAAGGACATAGCATTCTTATGTCATATATATAGTAACCATTCAAATTGATAAACAAGGCCTAGACATATTCAAACCAGAAAATCATGTACATATCTAATTGTACCCCTAACCCTAAACTCTGTCTTATGAAGTCAAGGATGCATGAAGAGAAGTTGTTTTGGTTTCAAACATGGAAATTTCAAAAACCCTCCAAGAGTTTTGGAGTGACTAAGAAGGATAGATGCTTAATTTTTCATATTCATGATTTAAACTTGTTCAAATCTTGGTCAAACCTAGAATTTGACCAAGATTCGAATGGGCATAAAAATTCAAAAAATCAAAAAAAAATGAAAAATCAAGGTCTTATTATGTCATATAGTAATCATAAACAAGGTCTCTAGACATATTCAAAACATACAAATCATGTATCTACCACCTAACCCCCTAAACTCTGTCTTATGAACTCAAGCATGAAGAGAAGTGGTTTTGGGTTTCAAACATGGAAATTTCAAAAACCTCCCAAAAACTTCATTTTAGATTGACTAAGAAGGATACAAGCTTCCATTTTCATTTTCATGTTTTAAACTTGTTTAAATCTTGGTCAAACCTAGGATTTGACCAAAAGATTCAAATGGGCATAAAAAATCAGAAAAAAAATCAAAAGAATGAAAAACCAAAGGACATAGCATTCTTATGTCATATATATAGTAAGCATTCAAGTTGATAAACAAGGTCTAGACATATTAAAACCATAAAATCATGTATATATTTACCCCTGACCCTAAACTCTGTCTTATGAAGGCAAGCATGCAGGAAGAGAAGTTGTTTTTAGTTTCAAACATGGGAATTTCAAAAACCCTCCCAAGAGCTACATTTTAGAGTGACTAAGAAGCATACATGCTTACATTTTCATATTCATGTTTTAAACTTATTCAAATCTTGGTGAAACCTAGGATTTGACCAAGATTCAAATGGGTATAAAAATTTAGATACTGGTTTGCCTAGTTTGAATATGTCTAGACCTTGTTTATCAACTTGAATGCTTACTACATGACATAAGAAGACTATATACTTTGGTTTTTCATTTTTCTGATTTTTTTAAATTTTCTACCCATTTGAATCTTGGTCAAATCCTAGGTGTTTGACCATGATTTAATCAAGTTTAAAACATGAATATGAAAAATTAAGCATCTATCCTTCTTAAGTCACTCCAAAATGTAACTCTTGGGAGGTTTTTTGAAATTTCCATGTTTGAAACCAAAAACCACTTCTCTTCATGCCAGACTTTCATAAAATCGACCGATTTTAGGGTTAGGTGGTAGATACACATGAGATTTGTCTGGTTTGAATATGTCCAAACCTTGTTTATCAACTTGAATGTTTACTATCTATATGACATAAGAATGCTTACCATATGTTTGAATTTTAAAAGCATATAGTCCTCTCATGTCATATAGTAAGCATTCAAGTTGATAAACAATGTTTGGACATATTCAAACCAGACAAATCATGTATCTACCCCCTAACCCTAATCTCGGTCGATTTTATATATGAAAGTCAAACATGAAGAGAAGTGGTTTTTGGTTTCAAACATGGAAATTTCAAAAACCCTCCCAAGAGTTACATTTTGGAGTGACTTAAGAATGATAGATGCTTAATTTTTCATATTCACGTTATAAACTTGTTTAAATCATGGTCAAATTAACCTAGGATTTGACCAAGATTCAAATGGGCAGAAAATAAAAAAAAACAGAAAATTTAAAACCAAAGTACATATAGTCTTCTTTTGTCATGTAGTAAGCATTCAATTTGATAAACAAGGGTCTAGACATATTCAAACTAGACAAACCATGTATCTACCCCCTAACCCCTAAATTCTGTCTTATGAAGTCTACCATGAAGAGAAGTGGTTTTGGGTTTCAAACATGGAAATTTCAAAAACCCTCCCAAAAACTTCATTGTAGAGTGACTAAGAAGGATACAAGGTTCCCTTTTCATTTTCTTGTTTTAAACTTGTTTAAATCTTGGTCAAACCTATGATTTGACCAAAAGGTTCAAATGGGCAAAAAAATTAAAAAAAAATCAAGAGAATGAAAAACCTAGGATTTGACCAAGATTCAAATGGGCATAAAATTTAAAAAAAAATAAAAAAATGAAAAAAAAGGCACATAGTCTTCTTATGTCATATAGTAAGCATTCAATTAAGTTGATAAACAAGGTCCAGACATATTCAAACCAGGAAAATCATGTATCTACCCCCTAACCCTAGCTAAACTCTGTCTTATGAAGTCAAGCATGCATGAAGATAAGTGGTTTTTGGTTTCAAACATGGAAATTTCAAAAACCTCCCAAAAGCTTCATTTTGGAGTGACTAAGAAGGATCCATAATATAATAATCACCCGAGTTATTAGAGCAACAAGTCTGTCACTTACGTGTGGTTCCCATGCGTGAGGTCCCACACTTCAGTGAGCACAAGTCACGTACGCTAGGTAAGCAAACTCCCAGCCATATTCTTTGTCAAGAGAGATGCATCAAGACTCTCTCTCTCTCTCCAATTATCCACCTCCGTTGGCTGCCGGTTTTGGCAGGGCGTTTCTAGCTCAGCTCGGAGACCATGGTGTGCAGGCTCTTTACCCATGGCGATTTGGTCGCGCCAAGTGGTTCGTGCCCGGCTGCGACGAGGATCAATCCGGACGGTGGCTGTTAAGGACCCGATCGCATTTCTTGCTTTCAGCCTAGGGTCTACCATGTAAATCTTAGGGATTTAGACGTAATTTCCTATTTATTTTGTGTCATGCTGTAAACTGCTCTCTGATGCGTATTGGAAATCTGGGTCTTTCACGATCGTTCGGTTGTCCCTCTAACAAAAAAAACATCTCTCTCATTCTCGGCCTCGCTCGCTCGCACCCCCTGCGCACTGACAACCCTGCACAACAGTCAAATCACCCGAAAAAATATAGACACCATAAATAAGTGGGGCCCCGTGACTGCTCTCCCTTCGTCTCCTCCCGTGTGATCCCTCTTCCTCCGATTCCCGACCTTGCGGGAAATAAAAATGAAATGAAAGAGTTTCACTGGACGGGCAAACACATGTGCTGCCTAGTAATAATAATAAAAACGTAAAAAAATCGACCTACGAATCTATTAGTATTAAATAAGTTAAACTAGGGTTCTGCCCAGTACTACGGATCAATTTCAGAAAATGCAACTACGGGGTTCGATTTTGGCCTGCTAATGTAAAATTAAATAATCTGAACTAGTATTGCTCTAAAAAATCATTTTGGTATGCATCGTTTGGTACTTTTGATAGCAAGAGTGCTTACTCCCTCCGTTAGCAAATAGTCTTCCTTTTCATGTTTATGAAGTCAAGCATGAAGAGAAGTGGTTTTTGGTTTCAAACATGGAAATTTCAAAAACCTCCCAAAAAACTTCATTTTCGAGTGACTAAGAAGGATACAAGCTTCCCTTTTCATTTTCATGTTTTAAATTTGTTTAAATTATCTTGGTCAAATCACACAGTCTTCTTATGTCATATAGTAAGAAAAGCACATAGTCTTCTTATGTCATATATAAGCATTAAAATTGATAAACAAGGTCTAGACATATTCAAAGTAGACAAATCATTTATCAACCCCTAACCCCTAAATTCTATCTTATGAAGTTAAGTATGAAGAGAAGCCGTTTTGGGTTTCAAACATGGAAATTTCAAGAACATCCCAAAAGCTTCATTTTAGAGTGACTAAGAAGGATCCATGATTACCTTTTCATTTTCTTGTTTTAAACTTGTTTAAATATTGGTCAAACCTAGGATTTGACCAAAAGATTCAAATGGGCATAAAAATTCAGAAAAAAATCAAGAGAATGAAAAAACAAAGGACATAGCATTCTTATGTCATATATATAGTAAGCATTCAAGTTGATAAACAAGGCCTAGACATATTCAAACCAGAAAATCATGTACATATCTAATTGTACCCCTAACCCTAAACTCTGTCTTATGAAGTCAAGCATGCATGAAGAGAAGTTGTTTTGGTTTCAAACATGGAAATTTCAAAAACCCTCCCAAGAGTTTTGGAGTGACTAAGAAGGATAGATGCTTAATTTTTCATATTCATGATTTAAACTTGTTCAAATCTTGGTCAAACCTAGAATTTGACCAAGATTCGAATGGGCATAAAAATTCAAAAAATCAAAAAAAATGAAAAATCAAGGTCTTATTATGTCATATAGTAATCATAAACAAGGTCTCTAGACATATTCAAAACATACAAATCATGTATCTACCACCTAACCCCCTAAACTCTGTCTTATGAACTCAAGCATGAAGAGAAGTGGTTTTGGGTTTCAAACATGGAAATTTCAAAAACCTCCCAAAAACTTCATTTTAGATTGACTAAGAAGGATACAAGCTTCCATTTTCATTTTCATGTTTTAAACTTGTTGAAATCTTGGTCAAACCTAGGATTTGACCAAAAGATTCAAATGGGCATAAAAAATCAGAAAAAAAATCAAAAGAATGAAAAACCAAAGGACATAGCATTCTTATGTCATATATATAGTAAGCATTCAAGTTGATAAACAAGGTCTAGACATATTCAAACCATAAAATCATGTATATATTTACCCCTGACCCTAAACTCTGTCTTATGAAGGCAAGCATGCAGGAAGAGAAGTTGTTTTTGGTTTCAAACATGGAAATTTCAAAAACCCTCCCAAGAGCTACATTTTAGAGTGAGTAAGAAGCATACATGCTTACATTGTCATATTCATGTTTTAAACTTATTCAAATCTTGGTGAAACCTAGGATTTGACCAAGATTCAAATGGGTATAAAAATTTAGATACTGGTTTGCCTAGTTTGAATATGTCTAGACCTTGTTTATCAACTTGAATGCTTACTACATGACATAAGAAGACTATATACTTTGGTTTTTCATTTTTCTGATTTTTTTAAATTTTCTACCCATTTGAATCTTGGTCAAATCCTAGGTGTTTGACCATGATTTAATCAAGTTTAAAACATGAATATGAAAAATTAAGCACCTATCCTTCTTAAGTCACTCCAAAATGTAACTCTTGGGAGGTTTTTTGAAATTTCCATGTTTGAAACCAAAAACCACTTCTCTTCATGCTAGACTTTCATAAAATCGACCGAGTTTAGGGTTAGGTGGTAGATACACATGAGATTTGTCTGGTTTGAATATGTCCAAACCTTGTTTATCAACTTGAATGTTTACTATCTATATGACATAAGAATGCTTACCATATGTTTGAATTTTAAAAGCATATAGTCCTCTCATGTCATATAGTAAGCATTCAAGTTGATAAACAATGTTTGGACATATTCAAACCAGACAAATCATGTATCTACCCCCTAACCCTAATCTCGGTCGATTTTATATATGAAAGTCAAGCATGAAGAGAAGTGGTTTTTGGTTTCAAACATGGAAATTTCAAAAACCCTCCCAAGAGTTACATTTTGGAGTGACTTAAGAATGATAGATGCTTAATTTTTCATATTCATGTTATAAACTTGTTTAAAGCATGGTCAAATTAACCTAGGATTTGACCAAGATTCAAATGGGCAGAAAAAAAAACAGAAAATTTAAAACCAAAGTACACATAGTCTTCTTTTGTCATGTAGTAAGCATTCAATTTGATAAACAAGGGTCTAGACATATTCAAACTAGACAAACCATGTATCTACCCCCTAACCCCTAAATTCTGTCTTATGAAGTCTACCATGAAGAGAAGTGGTTTTGGGTTTCAAACATGGAAATTTCAAAAACCCTCCCAAAAACTTCATTGTAGAGTGACTAAGAAGGATACAAGGTTCCCTTTTCATTTTCATGTTTTAAACTTGTTTAAATCTTGGTCAAACCTATGATTTGACCAAAAGGTTCAAATGGGCATAAAAAATTAAAACAAAATCAAGAGAATGAAAAACCTAGGATTTGACCAAGATTCAAATGGGCATAAAATTTAAAAAAATGAAAAAAACAAGGCACATAGTCTTCTTATGTCATATAGTAAGCAGTCAATTAAGTTGATAAACAAGGTCTAGACATATTCAAACCAGGAAAATCATGTATCTACCCCCTAAACCTAGCTAAACTCTGTCTTATGAAGTCAAGCATGCATGAAGATAAGTGGTTTTTGGTTTCAAACATGGAAATTTCAAAAACCTCCCAAAAGCTTCATTTTGGAGTGACTAAGAAGGATCCATAGTATAATAATCACCCGAGTTATTAGAGCAACAAGTCTGTCACTTACGTGTGGTTCCCATGTGTGAGGTCCCACACTTCAGTGAGCACAAGTCACGTACGCTAGGTAAGCAAACTCCCAGCCATATTCTTTGTCAAGAGAGATGCATCAAGACTCTCTCTCTCTCTCCAATTATCCACATCCGTTGGCTGCCGGTTTTGGCAGGGCGTTTCTAGCTCAGCTCGGAGGCCATGGTGTGCAGGCTCTTTAGCCATGGCGATTTGGTCGCGCCAAGTGGTTCGTGCCCGGCTGCGACGAGGATCAATCCGGACGGTGGCTGTTAAGGACCCGATCGCATTTCTTGCTTTCAGCCTGGGGTCTACCATGTAAATTTTAGGGATTTAGACGTAATTTCCTATTTATTTTGTGTCATGTTGTAAACTGCTCTCTGATGCGTATTGGAAATCTGGGTCCTTCACGATCGTTCGGTTGTCCCTCTAACAAAAAAAACATCTCTCTCATTCTCGGCCTTTCTCGCTCGCTCGCACCCCCTGCGCACCGACAACCCTGCACAACAGTCAACATCACCAGAAAAAGGATAGACACCATAAATAAGTGGGGCCCCGTGACTGCTCTCCCTTCGTCTCCTCCCGTGTGATCCCTCTTCCTCCGATTCCCGACCTTGCGGGAAATAAAAATGAAATGAAAGAGTTTCACTGGACGGGCAAACACATGTGCTGCCTAGTAATAATAATAAAAATGTAAAAAATCGACCTACGAATCTATTAGTATTAAATAAGTTAAACTAGGGTTCTGCCGAGCACTACGGATCAATTTCAGAAAATGCAACTACGAGGTTCGATTTTGGCCTGCTAATGTAAAATTAAATAATCTGAACTAGTATTGCTCTAAAAAATCATTTTGGTATGCATCGTTTGGTACTTTTGATAGCAAGAGTGCTTACTCCCTCCGTTAGCAAATAGTCTTCCTTTTCATGTTTATGAAGTCAAGCATGAAGAGAAGTGGTTTTGGGTTTCAAACATGGAAATTTCAAAAACCTCCCAAAAAACCTCATTTTCGAGAGACTAAGAACTATACAAGCTTCCCTTTGCATTTTCATGTTTTAAACTTGTTTAAATTATCCTGGTCAAATCACATAGTCTTCTTATGTCATATAGTAAGAAAAGCACATAGTCTTCTTATGTCATATAGTAAGCATTAAAATTGATAAACAAGGTCTAGACATATTCAAACTATACAAGGTTACCTTTTTATTTTCATGTTTTAAACTTGTTTAAAACTTGGTCAAACCTATGATTTGACCAAAAGGTTCAAATGGGCATAAAAATTCAGAAAAAAATCAAGAGAATGAAAAAATAAAGGACATAGCATTCTTATGTCATATATATAGTAAGCATTCAAGTTGATAAACAAGGTGTAGACATATTCAAACTAGAAAATCATGTATATATCTACCCCTAACCCTAAACTCTGTCTTATGAAGTCAAGCATGCATGACGAGAAGTGGTTTTTGGTTTCAAACATGGAAATTTCAAAAACCCCTCCCAAGAGTTTTGGAGTGACTAAGAAGGATATATGCTTAATTTTTTATATTCTCATGATTTAAACTTGTTCAAATCTTGGTCAAACCTAGAATTTGACCAAGATTCAAATGGGCATAAAAAATCAAAAAAATTCAAAAAATGTTGAAAAACCAAAGCACATTGTCTTCGTATGTTATACAGTAAGCATTCAAGTTGATAATAAACGTACAAAGGTCGATCTAGACATATTCAAACCAGAAAAATCATGTATCTACCACCTAACCCTAAACTCTGTCTTACGATGTCAAGCATGAAGAGAAGTGGTATTGGGTTTCAAACGTGGATATTCAAAACCTCCCACGAGCTTCATTTTGGAGTGACTAATTAAGAAGGATACAAGCTTACTTTTTCATATTCATGTTTTAAACGTGTTTAACTCTTGGTCAAATTAACCTAGGATTTGACCAAAATTCAAATGGGCATAAAAATTCAAAACAAAAATGAAAAACCAAAGCACATAGTCTTCTTATGTTATACATTAAGTATTCAAGTTGATAAACGTACAAAGGTCGATCTAGACATATTCAAACCAGAAAAATCATGTATCTACCCCCTAACCCTAAACTATGTCTTAATTAATTATGAAGTCAAGCATGAAGAGAAGTGGTATTGGGTTTCAAACATGTAAATTCCAAAACCTCCCGACCACGAGCTTCATTTTGGAGTGACTAAGAATGATCGATTTTACTTAGGTATGTAGTATTGTACATCACAAATGTGAAATGAAACAGATGATGTCAATCTCTATAAACCCTAAACCCTAATTATATTAAACCCCTAGATCCTAACACTAAACCTTGTATATAAACCATAAACCTATATATAACTACCAAAAAATGAGTCATGCCATTCAAAAGTTTGGCATTGTTTTTCTCGTAGCATGCAATGCTCCCACACACACTTCTGGGGAAGCGAGGCCTCAAACACATGGTGCAAAAAAATATGCAGGGTTCTTGTCTTAAAAAATAGAAGTGTATATATGCCATGTTTATTTGGTATTCTTCATAGAGGTATTATGTAAACCACAAATGATATGACTATGCATGCTTTGTTTCGATCTTTTCTATCAAGCCCCACAATAACTTATTAATTCGGCTTGTTTTGAAATTTAGCTACGTCGAGCAATCTCACGATGCTCTCCCCCTGCTTGTTTTAATTTGTTCTAGTAGGAGGGTGCGGTGCATGTGTTTGGCCATTATTATATAAAATGTACTTGGCTTGATCCACACATTCAGGTCACACACCCATGTATTTTTTAAATTATTTGTTTGATCTGTACTTCATCTACACACTGTATCAAATTTGCATTTTATCGGATTTAGCCCAAGAAATTGTATATATATGGATGCACATTGAGATAATTCATGAAACCTTGGAAATGGTCATCCTTTCATGCATGTTTCTCCGCAAATGAAAACTTGATTGGTGGCAGACAAGCAAAAACACATTTACGAGCGACAACCCAAAATGCACATATTTTGCAAAGTATTCATGCATGCATGATGAAAAGTTCAAATATATACATAAAATTGGGCCATGATTCAAAACTTTGGCATGGTTCTTGTGTAGTGGTACCAAGCTCACATGCATGTGGGAGGAAATTTAGTTGGACGAAGTCCAACATGGTGCCAATCTAATTGAGGGTTCTTCTCTAAAACACTGGTATGGCATGTTTGGTATTTTCCCTATATATATGTACAAAATGATGAATAATCCATGTTTTTAGATTGCTTTTTTGAATCACGTGTGCCTTGATTTCAAATCTAGGTCAAATCACTGGGGGAGGGGGTGAATGTGTTTCTTTTTGATGCATCGCTCGTATTTCCGAGTTTTTTTTGGGTCCCACAAATTCAGGGTAGCATCACCCCCCCCCCCCCTCCCTTCCCGCAGTAAAAGTTTTAAGCGAGTAGTAGAATGTCATGACCAACTAGTTTCAAGTAAAAGTTTGAATATAACCAAAATATACCAATTGATTGATGAGTTAACTTGGCTTCATGGAAAAAATAATATCTTGTAAATGAGATAACTTGGCTTTCCTACCCTTGGATCCATAGGAAACTATGGAGTACTAATACATTATAATAATCACCCGAGTACACCAATTGGTATGTCACTTACGTGTGGTTCCCATGCGTGAGGTCCCACAATTCAGTGAGCACAGGTCATGTGTCCACCAGTCTAGAGGCTCCAGTTAAAAGAAGAGCCCTCTATAAAGAAACATCAATCTCCATAAACATCAATCTCCCATCTCAGTTCTCAGCTTCTCACTGCTCCCCCCTCGCTCGCGCCGCCGCCGCCACAACCCCCCGCGCCCCTTTTCGATCCCTCATCAGATCTTAGACTATGGAGTTGCCTGTGCCGAAGAAGCAGCCTCTGAAGTCGATGATCCAGTGCATCAACGGCTGGTGCGGGAGGGAGTTCCCTTACAACGAGGAAGACAAGCACATGATGGAGTGCCCGCACGGCTCTTGCTTCTGCACGCACCCCGGCTGCGAATTCGCCGATTCGCAGGTACCGTTCATCCTACACCTCAGAGAAGCCCACTTGACCGTTGTGGATAGGTTCCCGTACGACGAGGACTTCTGATTGGTTCATCTGAAGGTGCCGGCACCGGGCTCGCCAAAACGACAGTTCATCGGCTACGGGACGGATGGTGCAGTGTTCGCCTTGCACATCCACCCTTGCGGCATGGACACCGCGGTATCCTTCGTGTGCGTCAGGCCGGCGGCGTGCAACTTGCCCCGGTATAGGGTGACGATGTGGGCGAACGGCCCGCCGATGCCGGGGCCACGTAAGCTTACCGGGGAACACTTGTTTGACGTGGTGAAGGCGGTATTAGAGCCGACGAGCAGCCCGACTCCAGGCACAGTTTCTTTGGGAGATGTCACTTCGTTCCTCTCGGTGACGCCGCGGTACCTGTGCAACAATGAATCATCGAAGCAGCTGACTATCTATTTGCGCATCGATAAGGAGTGAGTGAACATAACACTACCCTCAATCTTTTTGGGACGATGCTAATGCGGATTTAAGTAATGCTGAATTAATTTGTTTTTCTTGTGACAGGGCGATTAGCAAGGAGAAGAGGACCTCCGTGCACAGCTAGCGACCTATATCTCGGCGTCCACCAAGTGTCCCAGAGTAGGAGATCTTGTTCTGCCTCTTCTTTTGATGTTTATATTGCTTCACCACCGTAACAGGAAGGGTGTGTCTGGGGCTTCCGGCTTCAAAGTACTCAGTACAAGGACTAAAAGAGACGTTTTGCTGATGGTTCTTGTCAGGACGGCCGTAGTGTTGGAGGTGGTCATCTACTTCGGTGGGGAAGGACCTGATTGATGTTCCAATTAGACCTTTATCTAAAAATGTTGAGGGATTGGATGTATTTTATGTTTACCATGAATTAGTCTATGTAATATGTAACCCAATTCGCCGATTAATGCAACTCTGGATCCTTCACTATCATACGACTACTAAAACAAAATAAATAAATAGGCATTTTAAGTTTAATGCACATTTAATCAAGCCACAAAATGTTGGCGTACTTGCAAGCAATCAGGTTTACTATTGTTGGCATGTGTGGTACAATTTCATGGGGCAATACCCAATCTAGCTTGTTCAATTACATTACATGAAGTAATTAAAATATGGATGCCTAGAATCATTCACTTTCGTACATTGCGATGGCTTATAGCGGTTTCTATGACCAATCTATATCACAAATCTAGTTCAAATTTGATCTATTTTTATGAACAAAATTGGAAACTCTACTTGGCATTTTCGTTTATTATGACCAGATTCACATATGTAGTGATTCATTTTCTTTTCAAATCGCCATACCATTTCCTCGTGAACTCTTCATCTTTTTTTTAGTTTTAATGAATTTCCTTTGGTTGCATTCAGTTTGCTTCAAATTCACCGGCTTCGCCATTCGTACAAATTGTTCATCTTTTCTTTGTAGTTTTGTCATGCATGGAGCATAACACCCTACCATGGTAAAATCTGCATATTTTCTACCAAAACTCATGCCGAACTTTAAAGAACATGCAATTTTAAATTGACCAAAATTGGTTAAAACTCAACATAAGTCCACATATATTACAAACTCGAGAACTAATCAACATATATATCACCTAAATGGTCATCTTATGAAGTATGCCATGTTTCCAAATTGTTACCTTGAAAATTTGGCCCTTCTCTCCGGTAGCCACTTCACAATAAAGCTCACATAAAGCTCTTATTTCACACTAATAAAGTAGAATGTATTTTTGTGTGAAATGAAGTTGAATAAAATATATGTGAACGGTAAGATGCACATTGCTGCCAAAATTTGGGATAATTATTAGTAAGTTCATACTAATGTACAATGCAATCAACATGACCACACATGTGTAAGCAAGAAAATAAATCTTTTTTAAATTACCTTAAGGTTGTAAGTTTGTTATTTGTATAGCAATTTTATCTCATACGATGACTCAAGCTAGCACATTTTTTTTTGAATTAGCTTCAATATTCTAGGACCCACCACATTCGTAAAATGGTAATGACAATTTTACATATCGTAGTGCACAAAACACACACACACACACACACACACACACATATATATATATACCAGCACTATTCTGCAACCGGTTGCAGAATAATATTCTGAGCACCGACTTGTACTTTTCTAGACACAAGGTTGTACTTCCCGGATAACAGGGTTCAACTTTCTGTCGAACTTACCTGAACTTCCCGTTTTCTTCAGAGGTACTGATTATACCTCGAGTTTCTCAACCATTTGTCGGAACTATGCAAATGATATACCGTTGGATAGATAATGAAAAACCGCAACTTTTTCATGTTCACACTTTTCACAGATTTTGCACGGTTTAAATTTAATTTTGAAAATACGAAAATGCTTCTATATGGCCAGAAAACGAACTTTTAGTTCGATTTTCGAACCGCTTATCCAAACTGTGCAAATGATATACCGTTGGAAAGATAATGAAATTGCGCAACTTTTTCATGTTTTAAGTTTTTTCAAAATCCTCACAGTTTTTGAACAATTTTAAAAATACCGAAATTCGGATGTACTCAAAAACGAGCGGACGATAATTTGGATCAATTTTTTCAACCGTTTGTCGGAATGATGCAAATGATATGGCGTTGGAAAGCTATGGACTAGGCCCAACTTTCTTATTCCAATTATTTTCTCTAATTCCTTACAGTTTAAGAGAATAACTCGAATTACTGTCCGCCCGGTTTATGTGACGGGCACCAAATGATTTCCCCGCGATTTCCATTCGGAATATTTAAACAATGGAAATGATATACGGTTGGAAAGCTGACAAAATGGCGCATATTTTTTGTATTTACCGTTTTTGCCAAATCCGAACGGTTTATAACTAATTTTAGAAGTTTTAAAATCATGTTTCCGGTATATTTTGTGGGATAATGGTTTGAATTTGATGGCTTAGATCCATTTATTTGTTGTAAATGTTGTAGGTAATGAAATTAGACATATACTCTACCATATAAAGCTTTTGGTGACAATGATTGAAGTGGCTGGTGATCAAATCGATGAGATTTGGACAATAGATTTCCGCCCCGTAAAAACAGAGCGCTGAACTTCTCTCCACATGAACTTGTACTTATCGAGAAATACGGTTGTACTTCTTTGTGCGGTTTCATGAAAGTGTACAGTAAAACAAATATAATTTTCTCGTACACTGTCCATTTGAGGTCCACGACCACACAAAATGTGCAGCACAACCACGTGCATCTGAACTTCTCGCGACATGTCCTTGTACTTCTTTGCCTTCCTGGTTGTACTTCCGGAAATGTTTCGATACTAGTGTGTTTTATAATAATTAAACATGTGTTTCGGAAAAATAATTTTAGATTTTCTGAAGACTCTATTTAAGAGATTCTGCACTTCCTGGATCTTAATATTTGAACTTCCCAATATTGCTATGTGAACTTATGTGTGAGTATTTTCTTTGTACAATTTGCAGTTCATGTAATTACTGCTTGTACTTCCATGTAGTCTCCGCTTGTACTTCTCGGAATTACTCCTTGTACTTCCTCGCGATGATGGGATTTTTTTGATTTTCCTACATTTGGATTTTGTCAGTTTCTTTTACTTCCTATATTAAGTGTGTGTACTGCTGGTGTCGAATGGTTATACTTCTCTCCGTCAACTATTTTGACTTTCCTCTTGGGTGATGGGATTATTTTCGTTTTTTTACATTTGTATTTTGTCGGTTTTCTTGTACTTTCTATAATAGGTGCTTGTACTGCTTGTGTCGAATGGTTGAACTTCTCGTCATCAACTATTTGAACTTCCTCGTGGGTGACCGGATTATTTCATTTTTACTACTTTTGGATTTTGTCGGTTTCCTTGTACTTCCTATAATAAGCACTTGTACTACTCGTGTCGAATAGTTGTACGTCTCATCGTCAAGTATTTTAAATTTCTCAAGGATGATGGGATTATTTGGTTTTATCTACATTTGGATTTTGTCGGTTTCCTTGTACTTTCTATAATAAGTGATTGTACTTACTTTCTATGATAAGTGATTGTACTGCTCGCGTCAAATGTTTGTACTTCTCAACATCGTATTTGATTTTTCTCGTGGATGACATGATTATTTTGTTTTTTCTATATTTGGTTTTTGGTCGTTCGCAAAAATAGAGCATTGAACTTTCCTCGGCATGAGGGTGTACTTGTCGGGCAATACAGTTGTACTTCACGCAGCAGTTTGACAAAACTGTTCAGAAAAACCGATAAAATTTTATTTGAACAGTTTGTACTTCTCGTAGTTACCTTTGTACTTCCTCTAGTTTCCGCTTGTACTTCTTGGAATCGTTGGTTGTACTTCCTAGCAGATGATAGGATTTTTTTTACATTTAAATTTTGTCGGATTTCTTGTACTTCATGTATTAAGTTGTTGTACTTCTCGTGTCGAATGGTTCTACTTCTCAGCATCAGTATTTGAACTTCCTCACAGATGATGAGATTATTTTTGTTTTTTCTACATCTGGATTTTGTGGGTTTTCTTTTACTTCCTATATTTAGTGGGTGTACTGCTTGCATCGAAAGGTTGTACTTCTTGTCGACAAGTATTTGAACTTCCTCCTGGATGGCGAGATTATTTTATTTTTATGTACATTTGGATTTTCTCAGTTTTCTTGCACTTCCTCGTGAAGGGGAACCGAGGAGGGGGCCGAGCGGAGGAGTGGGCGGCCACGAGAGGCGGCACGCCTGGAATCTCGCCGACGGAAGCTATCGGTGGGGAAGAGCTTCCGAGGAGGGAGAACGGGGCGGACGTAGGGCCACGGGAACGAGCGCGAGGGAGACCGCGGCATCTGGCGGCGCTAGGGAGACCGCGACCCCTGCTCCGGAGGCGGCCCGGTCCGGTGGGGAGCAAGGGGCAGGGCGGTGAATCTCGGATGGGCACATGTCGAGATTATAACAATTTACTGCTGGAGTAAAATGATTGTACAGCTGGATCGTTTTATCCTATGTTGTTTTAGTATTAGATAGTGGAAACTAAAGAAGGTTCATCGCTACTACAAGTGAGTTACGTATATATACTTTCACTTTACGACAAGTGAATTAGATAACGAATAGATACACTTTGCCCAGTGAAACCTCTTTCTACAGAATATATGCTATAATGTAGCTACTCCTATTAACCACCACACATACGCGCTCTGTCTTTATTTCCTTGTTATCCATCCTAGCCTAGTTGCTATATAATTAAGAGAAAAATCCATATAGGGAAGGATTTCCCAAATTCCATCTTTGTTGGCTTCAATGCTAATGTCTCGGTCACGAACTCACGATAAACAAATTCCATCATTAATAGGGGCTTCGCTGTGCACGAACCTACCGCGCTAGCCTCTGGTGTCGATGTAGTTCGTGGAGGGCCGTCGGAGTTGCCACACCGCTTGTACTTCTGATATCTACTCACTCATTAGGGTCATGGTCACATCTTTGAGGGCTCCTTCTTTGTCGTGCGAGTGGACAACGTAAATGCAGATGAAGCTACTTGCAGCCACGTTACGCAACACGGTTTACTAGCACAATGAAACAATATAAGAAATTATTGTAAAAAAAGTACAAGCCCCGCGGGAAGGAAGTTCGGCGGTGGCGCTGCAGCTGGGCTGCCACATGAGATGCAGTAGCCAGCACCGGTGGGTGGGGGGGTGCAGGGGGCCCGCAACTTCAAGGGAGACGCAGGTGCATGGGCGACAAGTGCCGCGGTAAGGCTCTACGTGGAGGGGCATTTCAAGGACGGCGGCAGGCTTTTCGCAGTTTTGCAACAATTCATTTTACAAATTTTGCAATCACACTTTTTTGTACTCCATGTGATCAACTTTCAATTCTTCAGAAAATTGTACTTAGCTTTAACATGTGTAGGGTCTAATCTAGTTAACCATACTTCTCTTGATATTTGTTGGTTTAGGTTGCTCGCCAACCGTACTTCTCAACAGATTTAATTTTTGATACAATTTTCTAGCTAATCAGCGAGGTGACATGTACTTATTGAACCGTGTTCTTGTACTTACTTAATTTCAGGGCATGTACTTCCTATAAAAAAAACGAAAAGGAAAACTGTGTACTGAGCTTGTGGTACAGACAGAAATAGAGAAAAAGAGAGCGTCAGGGACGGAGCTAAGAGTGTTGGGAGATAATAGGTCGTTGTTCAGGACAAAATACAGTATGCGCCAGTTATTTATCCTAGCTAGTCTCCATGTGCTCCTCCAGCCTGAACTCGAGGCCGCCCCATCCCGCACACGCTGCGGTGTGCATCAAAACTAAAAACCACAGTATTGTTATACACCACAGACTAATCAATTTTCAAAATTTTGGGATTGATTCATTAATTCATAAGATGTAAAGAAGACCATGTTCAAAAGAGGAACAGAGAGAGATACCAGCAGCAACGTGAAGTACTGAAGTAGAGAGAGCAGAACAGCATCGGCAGAGAAAGAGAAAGAGCGGCGACAGCGCACGCTCACGAGTGTGTTATTATGTGTATACATCTTTTTATTAAGCAATCATACTTCTTTCTCTTGTTGCCTATACTGCCGACAGAAAAATATGAGCCAGCGCGAGCTTCTGGGGCGGTACGCTCTGGTCGGCGGGAATGCCATGTCCATCTCGCCGAAGAGCAGCAGGCGGTCTGCAATTCTCAAAGCGGGGGAGCGGCCAGTCGTAGCACTCCCAGGAACTGGAGCTTTGACGTGCCGCTAGCACGAGTATAATGCATTAACCGAAAATTCTGTAGCTGTTTTCAGATCGTGGACTGCCCACGCAAGAAACCTGTCATTCCGATGCACTGCCTTCAAGTAAATTCCCAAAGCAATCTTGCACTGCCGATTCCAAGGCCCCTGTACTTCTTAACACTAAATAATCTATGGAGAGTACCTTGTTTCAGACAAACGTCTTAGACACAGCCGAGAAAAAGAACAACCCAAACAAAAAACAGAGAGGAGAGGCAGCCTGGCAGGGCGGGACAATTCCTCACAAGACACGGCTATCGGACAGGAGGCCTGAAGGGACTTGCGCAGCAGCCAGGACGGAAGTGCAGGTTGATACCAAACAAAAGTTCAGGTAAAAGACGAACAAGAAACGAACACTGCAACCTGAAAGAAACTAGCGTCGCAGAACACGCGAAGTGTGGCCGCGCGTCGGTCTTTTGGCCATATCAAACAGGTTTTCCTACACCGTGTAGTTCACCTAAAAATATGTCTTACCGCTGACAAGAAAGAAGGAAAAAACCTGCAGAAATTTGAAATAAAATCTTTATGAGCTGCCGGGAATCACACGATTTCAGCAGCGAAAATCACACATAAGGCAGTTGCAGACTGACGCAATTTCACCAGCAAAAATCTTTGTGAGCTGCCGAGAATCAAAGTGTCGAACTGCCCAAAATCGAAGTGTCAAACTGCCCAAAATCTGTTTTACAATTTTTTTCAAAAAGGCCAGCTCGCGAGGACCTGCACAATAAGAGAGGCCTCGACCAAAAGATCCGAGAGCAGCGTTCGACCAAAATCAGCAAATCGAGGGAAATCAGTGCGTGCGAGCAGCAGCAACCCAGCTGCCAGTGGATTTTGGGAGGCAGAGGAGGGCCGATTTGGGCATGGGAATGGTGCTCTTCTCGTTGCATCTACTGTCATGCCCTGAACCGGTTTGCCCATTTTTCAGCAAAAGAAGAAAAAAATGCCCAGCCGTACCAACCCTGTGTATGCGCACACAATGATCGATGGGGAAAACAGAAAACGACCATGCTCAGATCGTGGTATCCGCTGGCGCCGGAGACGGAACTTGGCAGGCGGATAGCGGCGACGAGGCCGGGCTGGCGGCGAGTACAACTGCCTACCTGCTACCTGGCTCACCGTAGCTTCAGGCGGGTGGCCTGAGCGCCTGAGGCAGGCTGCTTATCCAGAGCGTGGACCTCTGGCGGGGCGGCTTGGAGCGGCGAGGGTCCTGGGCGGCGGGGGATCCTTCACGGTGGCGAAAGGAGGCCGAACCGCGCTGAACGTCGGTGGATGGTTGGCTAGGCGCGCCAGAATTAGGAGCACAAGAGGCAGCACCTTTGGGGGCGCGTGGCCGGCGGCGCTCGGGGGTGTGTGGCCGGCGGCGGAACGGGCGCGCGTCGCTGGAGGCGCTCGGGGGCGCGTGGCCGGCGGCGGTCGAGCGCAGCGGGCGCACCACCAGTTGCTACGGGAGCATCCCAGGGAGGCGGCGGCGCGAGGATCCCGGGCGGCGGCGCGTGAAGCCCCGGCGGATTCTTTCGTGGGGGGCTCACCGGCGGCATGTGGGAGGCGGGGGATCAGCTCGCCGCGGGGAGCGGAAGTGCAGGGCCGAGGCGGCGCTCGGGATCCGTGGAGAAATTTGTTGGGACGGAGTGTGGGGAGGATTCACTTTTTCTCCGTTTTTTATCGCGCTCGCCTCCTTATAGGGACGACGGTGCTCAGAATAATATTCTGAACACTGGTTGCAAAATAGTGCGACCCTATATATATATATATATATATATATGCACAGTTATTTCAATATTTAAACTATATTTTCTTCATTCAAATTTTCCGACCTGGCAATTTGAACATGTAGTTGAATTTTGAGTAAAATCGCTCATACGTCAAACATGAATCCAAATACGGTACAATTCGAGAAAATCTACACATCACATTTTGGCCAATATATATGGTATAATGCTTGTGAAAATGTAGACTATGAAACAATCAACGTCGGCTTTTTAGGTCATGGATGTCTTGGGCATCGACCAAAGTCTGGTAGGATGGTGAGGCCTGAGTTACGAACATCCTTCTTCTCCTCTCACCCCCATTTGAGAGAGAGAGAGAGAGAGTGTGTGTGGGTGGGGTGGGGTGGGGGTGGGGGTAGAAAGCCATGTTAATAAATTAACTCATACATGAAAGCAAGAAATCAAACTTGATTTATATAAATCACCCTTGGGATTGTAGTTTGTTATTTTTATAGCATCTATATCTCATATGACGACACAAGCTAGTCCACATTTTTATTTTCATTGAAGTTCTTTTTGTTGGAGTCAAATTACTTCAACTTTTAGGACCCACAATCCGTACAAGGGTAATGGAAATTTCTATGATCTTAGTGCAAGGCTTCACACAGAGACACTCAAAGTATTTCAATATTTAAAATTCATTTTCTTCCCTCAAAATTGCTGACCGTCCATTCGTAATATGTAGTTCAATTTTGAGTAACATACACATATGTCAAACATAAATCTATTTTTTTGATAATTCGAGAAAATCTTCATATCCCATTTTTGGCCATCATATAAGGTGTACTGCGTGTGAAAACATAGACAGTGAAACATTCAGCGTCACCTTTTTTAGCCAAACTGGTGGGACGGTGAGGCCCGAATTAATAAAGCCACCACCATCGTTCTTCTCCACTCTCCCCTCCCCTCCCCTCCCCTCCCCATCAATATCCTCTTCAAAGCAGATTAAAGAGGATGGAGTGCGTCCACGACGGGTGTGGGAGCGTGGTCGCCTACAACGGGCTCCACGACCACGAGCTCGCGTGCCCACACGGCCCGTGCGACTGCACAGAGGCCGGCTGCGACTTCGCCGCCTCGCCAGCAGCGCTCATCGCCCACCTCAGAAAAATCTATTCGATTTGTGTGGACATGATCCCGTACGGCACCGCGATGGCGTTCATCATCCAGGTGCTGGCACCGCCAGAGCCAAGACGTCCGGTATTCTTCTACGGGAACTATGGTACCGTGTTCGTCTTGCACACATATACAGTCCATCCGGAGAATGGATGCGTGCTGGCCAGCCTATCCGTTGAGTGCGTTCGTGCGTGTGGCCGGAGTACAAGGTGAGTATGTCGTCGCACGGCAAGCCATCACCTAATCGCTCTGAGATCGGTTTCATGGGCCCCAACCATACGGCCACTATTCGGGCGAACAGCACGACGACGCCGGGCGCCGCCAAAGCGTCGGAACTACTTTGGTCGTCGAGATGGTTTCAACCGTGCGCGGAGCCGACTATCTGGGTTCGCATCGATAGGTGATACATGCGCCTATCTTAATATTCGTGTTTATCTAATTGAAATTGCGGAGTATGCATTACTGAATTAATTAATTTTTGTTGTCAAAAGGTTGTTGTCGGACGGAAGTTCCTATTCGGACTAGAGCGGCGGGTTTAGGTTGCCAACTATGGGCTTTTTTCATTCAGAGGATTTCACCAGGGCGGCCCTAACGACGATATATGATCTTATTTGGCGGAGAGGGACTTGCTTGCGTTTCCTATCTTCCGTTAGGGCCCTTTATGTAAACACTAAGCGCTTGATTGTATTTTGTGTTTACGTTCACATACTCTATGAGTCTATGGTGTAAAATATGGAAATCCCATGTCCGATTAAATGCACCTCTAGACCCTGCCAGGCATTTCCCTTGTTATCTTTTCTTTTTACACATATTGTAACCATTGTTCAACGCGCAGTCCATCGGCTTGGGTGCTAGATGCTTCCTCGGGAAGGTACCCTATCTTGCCTAATTGCTCAGAAGCCCCGCGAGGGCATGATGGTCTTTTCTGGGTGTATGTAAGATTTAGCCTTGACCAGCCTTCCACCCTTCTTCTTTTTCTGTTCTCCTGGTAGCTAGTAACTAGCCTTCACCAGCCCTCCACCCTAACTACTAGTAAAGTACCTCGCAAGCCATGGCTCCATTGAGCCGGGCGGCCCGGCGGCAGGATATCCTAGGGAAGACGATGAGGACTAGGACCGCCGAGAAAAACTTCACATCTAGCCAGCTAGCGCATCGTTGTATGGCCACTTATGATCGCCTGAGCATTCTCGCAGATCAGTCTATCCTCTATTTGATGGAGAGCGAGCCAGTGGGCGAGGGTTCGTCCGGGTAGGTTTCTAGCGGCGTGTCCTCCAGTTCATTCTTATTTTCTAACTGTTTTTTCCATTTATTTACATCTCACAGGGCCGGCGGTTCAAACGTCTCCCCGGTAACCACCACGACGGTGGCGCCCCAAGTCCGGTCGTCGGAAGCTGAGTTCGGCCCCGTTTCACGGCCAAGCCAGGTAGGCTGTATACTCCCAGCTTGTTTTTTTTATACTCCCTCCAATCCATATATGAATTAGTAGTACTCCTATTTTTTTGCGTGCAATTACTCATATATGAATTGGTTGGATTCTTTTTTTCCATACAATGATCGTGCCAGCAAATGGAGGTGAACATGGCCCACATAGGCAGCCGGTGGGAATGAACTCTCCCTCACCCGGAGTTTGAGCCTGTTCACGTAGATTTGGCGTCCGAGAACAAGATTTGCCTTTATCTTCAGCAAGGCATCAATACCTTTACTGCCGAGCTTGACAGGCTTAATGAGCAGAACCGCGTTTGTGTGGAACTGCATAACCAGAGCGTCACATTGATGAATGATGATGATGCAAACACCACCATCAAGGGCGAGGATTCGTCCGGGTAAGTTTCTAGCGGGGTGTCCTTCAGTTGGTTCTTATTTTCTAACCGTTTTTACATTTATTTACATCTCACAGGGCTGGCGGTTCAAATGTCTCCCCGGTAACCACAACGACGGTGGCGCCCCAAGTCCGGCCGTCCGAAGCTAAGTTTGGCCCCGTTTCCCGGCCAAGCCAGGTAGGCTGTATGCCTCTGTCCACTTGTTTTTTTATAGTTTATGTATTCACTGCTTTCCGATTATTTATGTGTTGATGAACCCTGTGGTATTTGTGGAGCGTCCGAGTGTTGTCCATTCCTTTATCAATATCCATGCTAGAAATTAGTACTCCTATTGTTTGCGGATAGTTAATACTCATATATGAATGGGTTGATTTCTTTTTTTTTATACAACGATTGTTGTAGCAAAAGGACGAGAACAAGGCCCACATAGGCAGCCAGCTGGAGAATGAACACTCCCTCACCCTGGAGTGTGATCGTCTTCATAGAGTTTTGGCGTTGGAGAAGGAGATCTCCTTTCATCTTGCGCGATGCGTCGACGTGCTTAAGCAGCAGAACGCCTACTGGGTGGAACTGAACAACAAGAGCGTCACATGGATGAATACTGGAAGCAACCTCATCAAGTATATCATGGAACAGAGGTTGAAATTAAAGCTCAAGAGGCAGATCTCGAGGGTGCTAATGCGCGGACAAACCGCCGTCCTTAAGGCGATTATCAAGGAGAAGGAGGATCTCCGTGCACAACTAGCGACCTATATCTTGGCGTCCAGCAAGAGTTTCCCTGAGTAGGAGAGCTTGTTCTGCCTCTTCTTTTGATGTTTATATTGCTTCATCACCTTAATATCGCCATGTGCTCGTAAAACTGCTAGTTAACTTTCTGTTGGTATGTTGCACATTTGATCTGAACTTTGTGTTTTGCAATGCACAATTGATCAACTACTAATAAGTGTATATTAAAATGGCGGGATACTCTTTTTAGTGGCGAAATTTTTCCATTTGTTGCTATTGTAGCGAAGCTAAGCCCTTAAGAATCTTCCCTAACGTCAAGAAAACTTTCCAAAAACATAAGCATTTTGGAGGGCAACCTTGATGATATAGGCTATGAGGATGATCCTGGGTTGTGGTTCTTAGCGTGATCTGTAGATGGCAATATGCTTCTTGTTCATACCTGAGGCTTTACTGAGGCTGCAAGATGTTCTCTAAGGACACTGTCAGTTATGTTCAGATAAGCTAGTGAAGAGATTACTGGTCTTGGAGCATATTGTTTTTTCGTGGGATTGAATTATCCGCTCAACATTGCAGTAAATCATGCATATTTCGATTTATATTTTGGTGGAGTTTCATTCGATTTGAATCATAGGTTTGTGAGCAAATATATATTTAGTTTAAACTAGTGCTCGAATACGTAAGAAGCTATTTAATCACAAGCTAGTCGTCCGAATGGGATAAAATATTCATAGATTTTAAAACAAGGCATCTACATATTACTGGATTTTTTTCAAAAGTTTCTGAATAGTTTTTTTTTTAGCTTCAAAATAAGAGATAGTTTGGAACGTTGGATCTCGAATGGATGGTAGATGGTGGCACCTAGTCACAATGAGACTTGGAAGTATCAAGTCACTGAAGCTCCGTCCGGTTTCCAAACCAAGCTAGGAAAGGCATTGAAAATGAAGTTCTGCTCTAAAACATCTCTCATTTCATTTTGGTGCAGCGCGGTTGCATGCTGCCCACGTGTTAAGGTACGTGTCTCTGGCATGTAGAGAACTACGATTATTGGCAAAAAATATATCGAAATGGAAACTGTAAAAGAAAAACCCTCTCTGGTCAACCTGATGTGACGAGACATCACTGCACCAAACGTCATCGCAAATTTATAGATGGGTGGCGTGCTAGTATACCAACAGTCAAATCGGCGCCCAGTCGCAGCAGCAGCCTAGAGTACTAGTACCTAGTTTTTGCCCTTGCATGTCTATCATCTTCTTCTTCACCCTCCTAGAATCACGTGCACGCGCAGGATCTCGATCCCCACCACGCCACATCGTTCCTTCCATAGCGCTCGCCCTCTCCTCCGAAATCCCCAAGCGCGGTTGCATCCGCCATCCACCTAAATCCATCTTCACGTGATGAGTTATTCTAGGCTTTGCCGGGGCGGCGGGGAAGGCCACAGGGAGGCTCTCGCCGGCGACAACATCGACCTCATCGCTGCACATCTTGACGTTACCTACACCGTCCGACTTGCCGCATGTTCCAAGGAGCTCTACGACCGGATCAGCAAGGATGAAGGTAAGATGCACCATTGGGATGAACCCTTGACACGCGTACAGCACGCGACCGTTGGGAACCCCAAGTGGAAGGTGTGATGCGTACAGCAGTAAGTTTCCCTCAGTTAGAAACCAAGGTTTATCGAACCAGTAGGAGTCAAGAAGCACGTTGAAGGTTGATGGCGGCGAGATGTAGTGCGGCGCAACACCAGGGATTCCGGCGCCAACGTGGAACTTGCACAACACAAACCAAGTACTTTGCCCCAACGAAACAGTGAGGTTGTCAATCTCACCGGCTTGCTGTAACAAAGGATTAGATGTATAGTGTGGAAGATGATTGTTTGCAGAAAACAGTAGAACAGTATTGCAGTAGATTGTATTTCAGTATAGAGAATTGGACCGGGGTCCACAGTTCACTAGAGGTGTCTCTCCCATAAGATAAACAGCATGTTGGGTGAACAAATTACAGTTGGGCAATTGACAAATAAAGAGGGCATGACCATGCACATACATATTATGATGAGTATAGTGAGATTTAATTGGGCATTACGACAAAGTACATAGACCGCTATCCAGCATGCATCTATGCCTAAAAAGTCCACCTTCAGGTTATCATCCGAACCCCCTCCAGTATTAAGTTGCTAACAACAGACAATTGCATTAAGTATTGCGCGTAATGTAATCAATAACTACATCCTCGGACATAGCATCAATGTTTTATCCCTAATGGCAACAGCATATCCATAATCTTAGAGGTTTCTCTCACTCCCCCAGATTCACGGAGACATGAACCCACTATCGAGCATAAATACTCCCTCTTGGAGTTACTAGCATCAACTTGGCCAGAGCATCTACTAATAACGGAGAGCATGCAAGATCATAAACAACACACAGATATAAATTGATAATCAACATATCAAGTATTCTCTATTCATCGGATCCCAACAAACACAACATATAGAATTACAGATAGATGATCTTGATCATGTTCGGCAGCTCACAAGACCCGACAATTAAGCATAATGAGGAGAAGACAACCATCTAGCTACTGCTATGGACCCATAGTCCAGGGGTAGACTACTCACACATCACTCCGGAGGCGACCATGGCGGCGTAGAGTCCTCCGGGAGATGATTCCCCTCTCCGGCAGGGTGCCGGAGGCGATCTCCTGAATCCCCCCGAGATGGGATTGGCGGCGGCGGCGTCTCTGGAAGGTTTTCCGTATCGTGGCTCTCGGTACTGGGGGTTTCGCGACGAAGGCTATTTGTAGGCGGAAGGGCAGGTCAAGGGGCGTCACGAGGGGCCCACAACATAGGTCGGCGCGGCCAGGGCTTGGGCCGCGCCGCCCTGTGGTTTGGCCACCTCGTGGCCCCACTTCGTTGACTCTTCGGTCTTCTGGAAGCTTCGTGGCAAAATAGGACCCTGGGCGTTGATTTCGTCCAATTCCGAGAATATTTCCTTACTAGGATTTCTGAAACCAAAAACAATAGAAACAAAGAATCGGCACTTCGGCATCTTGTTAATAGGTTAGTTCCAGAAAATGCACGAATATGACATAAAGTGTGCATAAAACATGTAGATATCATCAATAATGTGGCATGGAACATAAGAAATTATCGATACGTCGGAGACGTATCAGCATCCCCAAGCTTAGTTTCTACTCGTCCCGAGCAGGTAAACGATAAACAAAGATAATTTCTGGAGTGACATGCCATCATAACCTTGATCATACTATTTGTAAGCATATGTAGTGAATGCAGCGATCAAAACAATGTAAATGACATGAGTAAACAAGTGAATCATATAGCAAAGACTTTTCATGAATAGTACTTCAAGACAAGCATCAATAAGTCTTGCATAAGAGTTAACTCATAAAGCAATAATTCATAGTAGAGGTATTGAAGCAACACAAAGGAAGATGAAGTTTCAGCGGTTGCTTTCAACTTATAACATGTATATCTCATGGATAGTTGTCAATGTAAAGTAATATAACAAATGCAATATGCAGGTATGTAGGAATCAATGCACAGTTCACACAAGTGTTTGCTTCTTGAGATGGAGAGAAATAGGTGAACTGACTCAACATAAAAGTAGAAGAATGGTCCTTCAAAGAGGAAAGCATCGATTGCTATATTTGTGCTAGAGCTTTGATTTTGAAAACAAGAAACAATTTTGTCAACGGTAGTAATAAAGCATATGTGTCATGTAAATTATATCTTACAAGTTGCAAGCCTCATGCATAGTATACTAATAGTGCCCGCACCTTGTCCTAATTAGCTTGGACTATCGGGATTATCGCAATGCACATGTTTTAACCAAGTGTCACAAAGGGGTACCTCTATGCCGCCTGTACAAAGGTCTAAGGAGAAAGCTCGCATCGGATTTCTCGCTATTGATTATTCTCAACTTAGACATCCATACCGGGACAACATAGACAACAGATAATGGACTCCTCTTTTATGCATAAGCATGTAGCAACAATTATTTTTCTCATATGATATTGAGGATATATGTCCAAAACTGAAACTTCCACCATGGATCATGGCTTTAGTTAGCGGCCCAATGTTATTCTCTAACAATATGCACGCTCTAACCATAAGGTGGTAGATCGCCCTTACTTCAGACAAGACGAACATGTATAGCAACTCACATGATATTCAACAAAGAGTAGTTGATGGCGTCCCCCGTGAACATGGTTATCGCACAACGAGCAACTTAATAAGAGATAAAGTGCATAAGTACATATTCAATACCACAATAGTTTTTAGGCTATTTGTCCCATGAGCTATATATTGTAAAGGTGGAGAATGGAAATTTAAAGGTAGCACTCAAGCAATTTACTTTGGAATGGCGGAGAAATACCATGTAGTAGGTAGGTATGGTGGACACAAATGGCATAGTGGTTGGCTCAAGTATTTTGGATGCATGAGAAGTAATCCCTCTTGATACAAGGTTTAGGCTAGCAAGGCTATTTGAAACAAACACAAGGATGAACCGGTGCAGCAAAACTCACATAAAAGACATATTGAAAACATTATAAGACTCTACGCCGTCTTCCTTGTTGTTCAAACTCAATACTAGAAATTATCTAGACCTTAGAGAGACCAAATATGCAAACCAAATTTTAGCATGCTCTATGTATTTCTTCATTAATGGGTGCAAAGTATATGATGCAAGAGCTTAAACATGAGCACAACAATTTCCAAGTATCACATTATCCAAGACATTTTAGCAATTACTACATGTATCATTTTCCAACTCCAACCATATAACAATTTAACGAAGAAGAAACTTCGCCATGGATATTATGAGTAGAGCCTAAGGACATACTTGTCCATATGCTACAGCGGAGCGTGTCTCTCTCCCACACAAAGAATGCTAGGATCCATTTTATTCAAACAAAACAAAAACAAAAACAAACCGACGCTCCAAGCAAAGCACATAAGATGTGATGGAGTAAAAATATAGTTTCAGGGTAGGAACCTGATAATGTTGTCGATGAAGAAGGGGATGCCTTGGGCATCCCCATGCTTAGACGCTTGAGTCTTCTTGATATATGCAGGGGTGAACCACCGGGGCATCCCCAAGCTTAGAGCTTTCACTCTCCTTGATCATGTTGTATCATCTCCCTCTCTTGATCCTTGAAAACTTCCTCCACACTAAACTTAGAACAACTCATTAGAGGGTTAGTGCACAATCAAAATATACATGTTCAGAGGTGACATAATCATTCTTAACACTTCTGGACATTGCACAAAGCTACTGAAAGTCAATGGAATCAAAATATCCATCGAACATAACAAAACAGGCAATGCGAAATAAAAGGCAGAATCTGTCAAAACAGAACAGTTCGTATTGACGAATTTTATTGAGGCACCAGACTTGCTCAAATGAAAATTCTCAAATTGAATGAAAGTTGCGTACATATCTGAGGATCACTCACGTAAATTGGCATAATTTTCTGAGTTACCTACAGAGAATTTTGCCCAGATTTGTGACAGCAAAGAAATCTGTTTCTGCGCAGTAATCCAAATCTAGTATGAACTTTACTATCAACGACTTTACTTGGCACAAAAAAACACTAAACTAAGAAAAGGAGAGGTTGCTACAGTAGTAAAAAACTTCCAAGACACAAAATAAAAACAAAGTACTGTAGTAAAAAACATGGGTTGTCTCCCATAAGCGCTTTTCTTTAACGCCTTTCAGCTAGGCGCAGAAAGTGTGTATCAAGTATTATCGAGAGACGAAGTGTCAACATCATAATTTGTTCTAATAATAGAATCAAAAGGTAACTTCATTCTCTTTCTAGGGAAGTGTTCCATACCTTTCTTGAGAGGAAATTTATATTTTATATTACCTTCCTTCATATCAATGATAGCACCAACAGTTCGAAGAAAAGGTCTTCCCAATATAATGAGACAAGATGCATTGCATTCAATATCCAAGACAACAAAATCAACGGGGACAAGGTTATTGTTAACGGTAATGCGAACATTATCAACTTTCCCCAAAGGTTTCTTTGTAGAACGATCAGCAAGATTAACATCCAAATAACAATTTTTCAGCGGTGGCAAGTCAAGCATATTATAAATTTTCTTAGGCATAACAGAAATACTTGCACCAAGATCACATAAAGCATTACAATCAAAATCATTGACCTTCATCTTAATGATGGGTTCCCAACCATCCTCTAGCTTTCTAGGAATAGAAGCTTCACGCTCTAGTTTCTCTTCTCTAGCTTTTATGAGAGCATTTGTAATATGTTGCGTGAAAGCCAAATTTATAGCACTAGCATTAGGATTTTTAGCAAGTTTTTGTAAGAACTTTATAACTTCAGAGATGTGGCAACCATCAAAATTCAAACCATTATAATCTAAAGCAATGGGATCGTCATCCCCAATGTTGGAAAAAATTTCAGCAGTTTTATCACAGGCAGTTTCAAAGCTTTAGCTTAGCGCAGTTTCTCGCGCTTTGCATTAGAAGTGGAAACATTGCTAACACCAATTCTTTTATTATTATTAGTAGGAGGTGCAGCAACTTGTGTAGCATTAGCATTACTAGTGGTGGTAATAGTCCAAACTTTAGCTATATTATCTTCTTTTTCATTTTCTTCTCTTTCCCACCAAGCACGCAATTCGGCCATCAATCTTATATTCTCATTAATTCTAACTTGGATGGCATTTGCTGTAGTAACAATTTTATTATGATGATTTTCATTAGGCATAACTTTCGATTTCAAAAGATCAACATCAGCAACAAGACTATCGACTTTAGAAGCAAGTATATCAATTTTCCCAAGCTTTTCTTCAACAGATTTGTTAAAAGCAGTTTGTGTACTAATAAATTCTTTAAGCATGGCTTCAAGTCCAGGGGGTGAATTCCTATTATTGTTGTAAGAATTCCCATAAGAATTACCATAGCCATTGCCATTATTATAAGGATATGGCCTATAGTTGTTACTAGAATTGTTCCGGTAAGCATTGTTGTTGAAATTATTATTTTTAATGAAGTTCACATCAACATGTTCTTCTTGTGCAACCAATGAAGCTAACGGAACATTATTAGGATCAACATTTGTCCTATCATTCACAAGCATATACATAATAGCATCAATCTTATCACTCAAGGAAGAGGTTTCTTCGACAGAATTTACCTTCTTACCTTGTGGAGCTCTTTCCGTGTGCCATTCAGAGTAACTGATCATCATATTATCAAGAAGCTTTGTTGCTTCACCAAGAGTGATGGACATAAAGGTACCTCCAGCAGCTGAATCCAATAGGTTCCGCGAAGAAAAATTCAGTCCTGCATAAAAGGTTTGGATGATCATCCAAGTAGTCAGTCCATGGGTTGGGCAATTTTTAACCAGAGATTTCATTCTTTCCCATGCTTGTGCAACATGCTCGGTATCCAATTGTTTAAAATTCATTATGCTACTCCTCAAAGATATAATTTTAGCAGGGGGATAATATCTACCAATAAAAGCATCCTTGCATTTTTTCCATGAATCAATACTATTCTTAGGCAGAGATAGCAACCAATCTTTAGCTCTTCCTCTTAATGAGAAAGGGAACAATTTTAATTTTATAATGTCACCATCTACATCTTTATATTTTTGCATTTCACAAAGTTCAACAAAATTATTGAGATGGGCAGCAACATCATTAGAACTAACACCAGAAAATTGCTCTCGCATAACAAGATTTAGTAAAGCAGGTTTAATTTCAAAGAATTCCGCTGTAGTAGCGGGTGGAGCAATGGGTGTGCATAAGAAATCATTATTATTTGTGATTGTGAAGTCACACAACTTAGTATTTTCAGGAGTACCCATTTTAGCAACAGTAAATAAAACAAACTAGATAAAGTAAATGCAAGTAACTAATTTTTTTTTGTTTTTAATATAGCAAACAAGATAGCAAATAAAGTAAAACTAGCAACTAATTTTTTTTGTATTTTGATTTAGTGCAGCAAACAAAGTAGTAAATAAAACTAAGCAAGACAAAAACAAAGTAAAGAGATTGGGATGTGGAGACTCCCCTTGCAGCGTGTCTTGATCTCCCCCAAACGGCGCCAGAAATTTAGCTTGACACGCGTACAGCACGCGACCGTTGGGAACCCCAAGTGGAAGGTGTGATGCGTACAGCAGTAAGTTTCCCTCAGTTAGAAACCAAGGTTTATCGAACCAGTAGGAGTCAAGAAGCACGTTGAAGGTTGATGGCGGCGAGATGTAGTGCGGCGCAACACCAGGGATTCCGGCGCCAACGTGGAACCTGCACAACACAAACCAAGTACTTTGCCCCAACGAAACAGTGAGGTTGTCAATCTCACCGGCTTGCTGTAACAAAGGATTAGATGTATAGTGTGTAAGATGATTGTTTGCAGAAAATAGTAGAACAGTATTGCAGTAGATTGTATTTCAGTATAGAGAATTGGACCGGGGTCCACAGTTCACTAGAGGTGTCTCTCCCATAAGATAAACAGCATGTTGGGTGAACAAATTACAGTTGGGCAATTGACAAATAAAGAGGGCATGACCATGCACATACATATTATGATGAGTATAGTGAGATTTAATTGGGCATTACGACAAAGTACATAGACCGCTATCCAGCATGCATCTATGCCTAAAAAGTCCACCTTCAGGTTATCATCCGAACCCCCTCCAGTATTAAGTTGCTAACAACAGACAATTGCATTAAGTATTGCGCGTAATGTAATCAATAACTACATCCTCGGACATAGCATCAATGTTTTATCCCTAATGGCAACAGCACATCCATAATCTTAGAGGTTTCTCTCACTCCCCCAGATTCACGGAGACATGAACCCACTATCGAGCATAAATACTCCCTCTTGGAGTTACTAGCATCAACTTGGCCAGAGCATCTACTAATAACGGAGAGCATGCAACATCATAAACAACACATAGATATAAATTGATAATCAACATAACAAGTATTCTCTATTCATCGGATCCCAACAAACACAACATATAGAATTACAAATAGATGATCTTGATCATGTTCGGCAGCTCACAAGACCCGACAATTAAGCATAATGAGGAGAAGACAACCATCTAGCTACTGCTATGGACCCATAGTCCAGGGGTAGACTACTCACACATCACTCCGGAGGCGACCATGGCGGCGTAGAGTCCTCCAGGAGATGATTCCCCTCTCCGGCAGGGTGCCGGAGGCGATCTCCTGAATCCCCCGAGATGGGATTGGCGGCGGCGGCGTCTCTGGAAGGTTTTCCGTATCGTGGCTCTCGGTACTGGGGGTTTCGTGACGAAGGCTATTTGTAGGCGGAAGGGCAGGTCAAGGGGCGTCACGAGGGGCCCACACCATAGGTCGGCGCGGCCAGGGCTTGGGCCGTGCCGCCCTGTGGTTTGGCCACCTCGTGGCCCCACTTCGTTGACTCTTCGGTCTTCTGGAAGCTTCGTGGCAAAATAGGACCCTGGGCGTTGATTTCGTCCAATTCCGAGAATATTTCCTTACTAGGATTTCTGAAACCAAAAACAGCAGAAAACAAGAATCGGCACTTCGGCATCTTGTTAATAGGTTAGTTCCAGAAAATGCACGAATATGACATAAAGTGTGCATAAAACATGTAGATATCATCAATAATGTGGCATGGAACATAAGAAATTATCGATACGTCGGAGACGTATCAACCCTGCCTGCTGATGCCTCCGCCTGCTTATTGGTTCGATGAACACTGGGATTGGGCGACAGCATCTCGTCTGCATGATACCGTGTACGACCTGGTGCCCCTCGACCATCCTCGCCGTTCTGTCGCCCTGCCGTTCATGCACGACAGAAAATGGCTTGGCGCGAACGGCGACTGGATCGCCGCCACCGATCATCATGGGTGGTGCCTCGTGAACGTCTACACCGAGCGACATATCCCCCTTCCATCCCTACCTGCTTCGAAGATTTGTCATACTAGTGTTTCATATCCATCTGCTGTTGCATACGATGTTTCCTGGGGTCCAGTAAATACTAATTTGTTGAAGATTGTAATCTGCCAAGTGCCCACAAAAGGTGGGAGGTACGCAGATTACAAGCTCATCACCTTGTTCGACAAAAGGATTTTCTACCTTGAAGGGGGTGGCGACTGGAGAACGCTGGAGGCCCTTATTACACCTGCATCTGATTATCCAAAGTAATGTGATGCCATTGAACTCGGTGGTCACGTTTTTGCGGTGGACGAAACTGACGGCTCCACGTACTTCTGGGACACCGCAAATGGTATTTTTTCTGTCCTTATGTTGCATTGCATGATACACTTCCTTAATCAATGAAGTTATTCATGAACTACCTTGTTTATATTTTACCTTTCATAAATGATTTAATGATCACACCCCTTTTGCTGAATATGAATGAACCGTTGCTTGCAATGAATTAGTACGAATTAGTCACCAACAAACATAGTATGCTCAGTATGTGATTGCATTACTGAATTAGTAACTCTACGCCACTGCAGAATATGGATGTAATTAACCAGTATCTCAAAAGATAACGTAGCACTATGAAGGCACCCTTTTTGATAACCTTTTACACCCATTGTTTCATATATAACTAATTGATTTTGCCTCCAAAAGGAGGACGAGAGACCCCCGCCATCTGCATCAGAGAGATGCATAAGGACTTTCATAAGTATATGACTTAACGATCACATCCTTTATCTGAATATGAATGAACCGTTGCTTGCAATGAATTAGTACTAGTCAGTCATCAGCAAACATAGTATACTCCGTATGTGAATGCATTCCTGAATTAGTAACTCTATGCAACTGCATAATATGGATGTAATTAACAAGTATCTCAAATGTTAACGTAGAAACATAAAAATAGAAGAAAATCGTTTATAATTACATGCGTAGCTTATATTTTCTACAGATCGGGGAAAAAGCCTTGATTGGATGTACCTACATGCAGATCAAACAGTTCTTTGTTTATATCGGTGAACAATCTGCAAAATGGTATAATTAATTTTGTTTTTGATACATTATTTCTCCTATTTTCTTGAATAGATTTCAGTTTCCCACAATTATCTTTGATTAGTGATTGTGGCGTCCCCTCATTCAAAATAACTCAGGTTATCTTTTTCCTAATTCAATGTTATTTAAGTTTGAGTAAGTTTACGACTAATATCTACAACCTCATATATATATAAGATTTAGCACCTACAGGCCTAACAAAGTTAGGCACCGTAGTCCTGTATAGTTCTTTCTTTTTGCTTTCTCAGTTTTTCGTAGCCTTGCTACAACCCTGTATGCTCTAATATATAATGATGCACGACTAGGCATGTGTTCGAGAAAAGAAAATCTAAATATCTTTTGTAATATATGAACCTATATTGATGTTTTAGATGTTGGTAGTATAATTTTCGATAAACTTGAACAGACTTAATCAGTTTAACTTAGCACAACCATATAGCGTACCTTTTTTAGAACGTGAAAATGAGGTAAACAAATACCATGTGTACCCTTTACTATCAATAGTAGAGAAGAGATTAGGAACCTTCAACTCTAAAATGCAAATTCTTATACTGAATGGATAGCTGCATCTGATACCTATTTTGCAAATGTTACCAGACTTGGGGTTAGCTAAAAAGAGCATTTCTTTCTTGTCAAGCTTCATGCACTACCAACACAACCAAAAGTCTGAACTGATTGCAAGGGCGGCAATCCACTTATACAATTCAACACCCCCCCCCCTCACGTGTGATGGGAGACAAGTCAACACGTGGAAAGACTCAGAGGTATAGCTCAAGAGGCATATACGTGGACTCCGAGGGGGAAACGACAATTTTAGGATAAATTGCGAAAGCCAGGACTCGAACTAGAGACCCTGGCTCTGACACCATGTCAAGCTTCATGGACTAGCCAACGCAACCAAAATTCCGAACTGATGGAAAGGTCTAGGCAATCCACTTATACAGTTAAACATTTCTTACCCTTCGGGTGGTCACAGGGAAGCTCTCTAATAGATCACTTAAGACAAAGGGAATTAACTACAGCACAGGACTTAAACTTAAGATAATATATATTTTTCAAAATTTGAATGTATCTATATGCTTGCACTGTTTAGATACATCTGAATTTGGACAAATCTCAGACACTTTCGGTGGGACAGAAGTAGTATATAACTGTGTATACACTAACTAGTGTCTAATTTTGGCGAAGTTAAGACTAGTTTCGTGGGATGGATGCAGTATAACTGATATATTGGACACTCGATTTGAACACATGAATGACCAATGTCCTTAGCTTACATAGTCGTATTTATACTGTGAGCATGAACGATGAACAATGCTGCTGTTTGAATATGGTTGCCAGTAACACCCTATTCGTCTCCATTTCTAATATTGCAGAAAATCTGATGCTCCCGTTTGTAATCCCGCCACCGGTGGTGGATGATCAGCAGTACGCGTGGTTCCTCGCTCCATCTGCTGATGGCAAGCGATTGATGATCATCCTTACAGTAAACAACATTGGGATTGCCAATGCTGAAGTACCTCCTGACATTCCCTATGCTGCTAATGGGCTTCAGCTACGGCAGTATCCTCCTGTTGCCACCTACGTCTTTGAGCAGGATCCCTTATCTACTGCACGTGCAGGGGACTTTCTTTGGAGGCAGTTAACAGCCTCGGCGACCACTCTCTGTTCCTGGGACTCAATTACCCGATCGTTGCCAACCTGAAGAAGCGTGAATCCAAAGCTCCTGATGGCACATTGGTTCCATTCATGAGGAAAAACTGTGTCTACACAACATACCGGAAGTTTCATCATAATCAATACCCTAAAATTTTGCGATGCAACCTCCAGCCAGATGAAGCTGAGACTGTGGGAGTTATCAGCCTTCCCATAGATGGTTGGGATAATGTCCGACAAGCGGCTATGTGGTTTAAGCCTGCTTTAAACATTGCCCGTTCGGTGTTACCTTTAAAAAACACTGACACACTTTTTATTATGCTTGAAGTGTTGAGAAGTAGTACACTGTTTTTAGTATGTACTAGTTTGAATTAGTTTATTTAAACACTGCCCCGCTTTTGTATTTCGTGTTGCCTTCATATTACAACCCATGCATGGCTGTTTTAGGATTGACTTTATTTCAGCACTATAATTACAATGTGTGTACGTCCTTTATAATATAGCCACCTCTTGTTGATCATACTCATGAGAGGACAATTCCTATTTTTTCGCTGCTAAAGGGTAAAGTACATCCACAGGGCGGTGATTCTTCTTTGCGAGCCACTAAACATGCATCAACTACGAGCAAGGAAGTAGATGTGCGACCTAGGTGACTGTGCGGACCCCACATGTGAACCAAAGAAAAAAACATGTCAATACGGAACTGATGTACATACGACAACTCCTATATGATATGTGTATGTACAATTGAGCATCTGGAGGTGTGCTGCCACCTGCTTCCTCACACGAAGGGTTGGATCTTGTGTTTCGTACACGGATCGGACTGAAATTGTCGTGTGCATAGCAAGGTTCATGTCAATAAGGCTGAGTTTGGCATCTAAGTCTAGGCAACAAATACTTTTGGGTTCCAATGGCCATCTACAAGGTATTTGCTATTGGCCTACTTGCTCCGGCTGTCGAAGCCCAATAACTACAAATGGGCCTTTCTGCTCATGCAATGTTGGCCCTTTTCTAAAGAACCACAGATCCTATGATTGGCAAAAAACAAAAACACGGAGATTCTACATAAAAGTTGTTTGTATTTATTTTGAATTACTGGGTTGCAATTTTTGATACTGCTCATGGCCAATATGAAAATCCTTGATCGCTCCATACCCACATGGATCATGGTATTTTCAAAAATTCATAAAGTGGATTTGAAATTTAAAATATATCCTAATAATTCCATGATTTATTCTTTTAACTTGCAAGATCTTGGAGCGAAAGAGCTTGTATTAGTCTGCAAAAATAATACAGATAAACCTGTCATTAACAAGAAATGAAGGTTTATCGTCCAAAGAGGATGCCATGTGGGACCCATGAGCCAGCAGCATCCTCAAAATTTCAAATGCGGTAGGATATCCAAAAAAAGAGCAAGTATCCCGAAAATAGGGGTAAAAAATAAATCATAGAAAGGAAACATTTATAGTTCAGAGAGGCTAGCATGTGGGACAGATGCGCAAGTGACATCCTCATCATTTCAAAGTCGGCGAGTATCAAAAGAAAAAAGGCAAATAGCCGTAAATTAGGGGTCAAAAGTAAATCGAACAAAGGAAACTTTTATTCTTCATAGAAGATGACATGTGGGACCGACACGCGGCGTCGTCCCCATCGTTTCAAAGGCCGCGAGGATCAAAAGAAAAAGGCAAATAGCGAGAAATTAGGGGTAAAAAATAAATCCAACAAAGGAAAGGTTTATTGTTCATAGAGGCTGACATGTGGGACCCATGAGCCAGCAGCCTCCTCAATTTCAAAGGCGGCATAGGATCGAAAGAAAAAGGCAAGTGACCAAAAATCAGGGGGTAAAAAATCCAAGAAAAGAAACTTTATTGTACATAGAGGATGACATGCTGGTCCCATGAACCAGTTACTTACTCAACGTTATAGAGGCGGCATGAGATCGAAAGAAAAAGGAAAGTGACCAAATATTAGGAACAAAAAATAATCCAAGAAAAGAAACTTTTATTGTACATGGAGGATGACATATGGGTCCCATTTTGCAGCAGCGGTCTCAACGTTTCAAAGGCGGCATGAGATGGAAAGAAAAAGGCAAGTGCCAAAACATCAGTAGCCAAAAATAATCCAAGAAAAGAAACTTTATTGTACATAGAGGATGACATGCGGGTCCCATTTTGCAGCAGCGGTCTCAACGTTTCCAAGGCGGCACGGGATCAAAAGAAAAAGGAAGTAGCCAAAAATCAGGGTAAAAATAATTCCAAGAAAGGAAATTTTTATTCTACCAAGAGGATGACTTGCGGGACCCACGAGCCAGCAGCTTCCTCAACGTTTCAGAGGCGGCATGATACGAAAGAAAAAGGCAAGTGACAAATTTCAGGTCCCAAAAATAATCCAAGAAAAAACGTTTATTGTACATAGAGGATGACATGCGGGTCCCATTTTGCAGCAGCGTTCTCAACATTTCAAAGTTGGCATGAGATCGAAAGAAAAAGGCAAGTGACAAATATTAGGAGCCAAAAATAATCCATGAAAGAAACTTTTATTGTGCATAGAGGATGACATGCGGGTCCCATAATGCAGCAGCGGTCTCGATGTTGCCAAGGCGGCATAGGACCAAAAGAAAAAGGAAGTAGGCAGAAATCATGGGGTCAAAAAAATCCATGAAAAGAAACATTTATCATTCTGAGAGGCTGACATGCGGGACCATGAGGCAGCAGCATCCTCAACGTTTCAAAGGCGGCAGGGGATCAAAAGAAAAAGGAAGTAGCCAGAAATTAGGGGGTCAAAAATAAACTCCAAAAAAAGAAAGTTGATTGTACATATAGGATGACATGCGGGTCCCATGAGTCAGCAGCTTACTCAACTTTTCCAAGGCAGCAGGGGATCAAAAGAAAAAAAAGGAAATCTCCAAAAATAAACTTTTATAGTACATAGAAGATGACATGTGGGTCCCATTTTGCAGCAGCGGTCCCAACGTTTCAAATGCGGCTTGAGATCAAAAGAAAAAGAAAGTAGCCAGAAATTAGGGGGTCAAAAAAAACTCCAAGAAAAGAAAGTTGATTGTACATAGAGTATGACATGCGGGTCCTATGAGTCCACAGCTTACTCAACGTTTCCAAGGCGGCTTGAGATCAAAAGAAAAAAGGAAATAGCCAAAAATCAGAGGGTGAAAAAAATCCAAGAAAAGAAACTTTTATAGTACATAGAGGATGACATGTGGGTCCCATGAGCCAGCAGGTTCCTCAACGTTTCAAACGTGGCATGAGATCGAAAGAAAAAGGCAAGTGACCAAATATCAGGAGCCAAAATAATAATCCAAGAAAAGTAATTTTTATTGTACATAGAGGATGACATGCGGGTCCCATTTTGCAGCAGCGGTCTTAGCGTTTCGAAGTCGGCATGAGATGGAAAAAAAAAGGTGACAAATATAAGGAGCCAAAAATAATCCAAGAAAAGAAATTATTTTACATAGAGGATGACATGCGGGTCCCATTTAGCAGCAGCGTTCTCAACGTTTCCAAGGTGGCACAGGACCAAAAAAAAAGGAAGTAGCCAGAAATCAGGGGGTCAAAAAAATCCAAGAAAAGAAATATTTCAATTGGGCTCGATCTGGCCGTCTGGGCCTTCGAACTATCCTGCTGGACGCCTTTGGACTCGTACAATTTCAGCCCACTCCAAAACAGGAAAGTCCTATGCTTCGCAAAAACAAAAAACAAGGAGATTCAACATATAAGTTTGTTTATTTAAAAATAAAGATTTATTTTTTCCGTTTGCAATAGCTCAGAGCAAAATACACTGTTTATTGTCTGCAAAATAATCAAGATATCACATGTTTCTTGTACGGGGAGGCTGACATCGGGACCCATGAGCCAGCAGCGTCGTCAAAGTTTTAAAGGCGGCAGGGGATCGAAAGAAAAAATAAATTAAAAATCAGTTGGTAAAAAAATCGAAGAAAAGAAACATTTATCGTTCTGAGAGGATGACGTGCGGGACCCATGTGGCAGCAGCATCCTCAACGTTTCCAAGGCGGCACGGGATTCAAAAAAAGGCAAAATAGCCAGAAATTAGGGGTCAAAATAACTCCAAGAAAAGAAAGGTTTATCGTTCATAGAGGCTGACATGTGGGACCCATTAGCCAGCAGAGTCCTCAACGTTCAAAGGCGGCAGGAGATCAAAAGAAAAAAGGAAGTAGCCAGAAATTAGGGGTAAAAAATAACTCCAACAAAGGAAACTTTTATTGTTTATAGAGGATGACATGCGGGACCCATGAGCCAGCAGCTTCCTCAACGTTTCAGAGGCGGCATGAGATCGAAAGAAAAAGGAAAGTGACCAAATATCAAGAGCAAAAAATAATCCAAGAAAAGAAACTTTTATTGTACATAGAGGATGACATATGGGTCCCACTAATACAAGCTCTTTCGCTCCAAGATCTTGCAAGTTGATTGTACAAAGAGGATGACATACGGGGCCCATGTGTCAGCAGCTTACTCAACGTTTCAAAGGCGGCATGAGAACGAAAGAAAAAGGCAAGTGACCACATATGAGGAGCCAAAAATAATCCAAGAAAAGAAACTTTATTTTACATAGCGGATGACATGCGGGTCCCAATTAGCAGTAGCGGTCTCAACGTTTCAAATGCGGCTTGAGATCAAAAGAAAAAGAAAGTTGATTGTACATAGAGGATGACATGGGGGTCCCATGAGTCAGCAGCTTACATGTGGGACCCATTAGCCAGAAATTGGGGGTCAAAATAACTCCAAGAAAAGAAAGGTTTATCGTTCATAGAGGCTGACATGTGGGACCCATTAGCCAGCAGAGTCCTCAACGTTTCCAAGGCGGCAGGGGATCAAAAGAAAAAGGAAATAGCCAAAAATCAGAGGGTGAAAAAAATACAAGAAAATAAACTTTTATAGCACATAGAGGATGACATGCGGGTCTCATGAGCCAGCAGGTTCCTCAACATTTCAAACGTGGCATGAGATCGAAAGAAAAAGGCAAGTGACCAAATATGAGGAGCCAAAAATAATTCAAAAAAAGAAAGTTTTATAGTACATAGAGGATGACATGCGGGTCCCATGATCCTGCAGGTTCCTCAACGTTTCAAACGTGGCATGAGATCGAAAGAAAAAGGCAAGTGACCAAATATCAGGAGCCAAAATAATTCAAGAAAAGAAATTTTATAGTACATAAAGGATGACATTCGGGTCCCATTTAGCAGCAGCGGTATCACCGTTTGAGAGGCTGCATGGGATCGAAAGAAAAAGGCAAGTGACCAAATATCAGGATCCAAAAATAATTCAAGAAAAGAAAGTTTTATAGTACATAGAGGATGACATGCGGGTCCCATTTAGCAGCAGCGGTATCACCGTTTGAGAGGCGGCAGGGGATCGAAAGAAAAAGGCAAGTGACCAAATATCAGGAGCCAAAAAAAATCCAAGAAAAGAAATTTTATTGTACATAGAGGATGACATGCGGGTCTCATTTTGCAGCAGCGGTCTCAACGTTTCCAAGGCGGCACAGGACCAAAAGAAAAATGAAGTAGCCAGAAATCAGGGGGTGAAAAAAATCCAAGAAGAAAGATTTCAATTGGGCTGCATCTGAACATCTGGGCCTTCGAACTATCCTGCTTGGCCTTTTGACTCGTACAATTTCAGCCCACTCCAAAACAGGAAAGTTCGGAATTTTCTAAAAAAAACAGGAAAGCCCTATGCTTCGCAAAAACAAAAAAACAAGGAGATTCAACATATAAGTTTGTTTATGTAAAAATGAAGATTTAATTTATCCGTTTGCAATAGCTCAGAGCGCAATACACTGTTTATTGGCTGCAAAATAATCAAGATATCACATGTTTCTTGTACGGGGAGGCTGACATCGGGGACCCATGAGCCAGCAGCGTCGTCAACGTTTTAAAGGCGGCAAGGGATGGAAAGAAAAAATAAACCAAAAATATGTTGGTAAAAAATCCAAGAAAATAAACATTTTCGTTCTAAGAGGATGACATGCGGGACCCATGAGGCAGCAGCATCCTCGGCGTTTATTGTTCATAGAGGCTGACATGTGGGACCCGTGAGCCAGCAGCGTCCTCAACGTTTTAAAGGCGGCAGGAGATCGAAAGAAAAAATAAGCCAAAAATCATTTGGTAAACAAAATCCAAAAAAAGAAACATTTACCGTTCTGAGAGGATGACATGCGGGACCCATGAGGCAGCAGCATCCTCAACGATTCCAAGGCGGCAGGGGATCAAAGAAAAAAAAGGAAATATCCAGAAATTAATTAGGGGTTCAAAATAAATCCATCAAAGGAAACTTTTATTGTTCATAGAGGATGACATGTGGGACCGACCTACCAACAGCGTCCTCATCGTTTCAAAGGGGGCAGGAGATCAAAAGAAAAAGGCAAATAGCCAGAAATTAGGGGTCAAAAATAACTCCAAGAAAGGAAACTTTTATTGTTCGTAGAGGATGACATGCGGGACCCATGAGTCAGCAGCTTACTTAACGTTTCAAAGGCGGCATGAGATCGAAAGAAAAAGGCAAGTGACAAAATATCAGGAGACAAAGATAATCCAAGAAAAGAAACTTTATTGTACATAGAGAATGACATGCGGGTCCCATTTTGCAGCATCGTTCCCAACGTTTCAAATGCGGCTAGCCAGAAATTAGGGGGTAAAAAAACTCCAAGAAAGGAAAGTTTATCGTTCATACAGGCTGACATGTGGGACCTATGAGCCAGCAGAGTCCTCAACGTTTCAAAGGCGGCAGGGGATCAAAAGAAAAAGGAAATAGCCAAAAATCATAGGGTGAAAAAAAACCAAGAAAATGAACTTTTATAGTACATAGAGGATGACATGCGGGTCCCATGAGCCTGCAGGTTCCTAAACGTTTCAAACGTGGCATGAGATCGAAAGAAAAAGGCAAGTGACCAAATATCAGGATCCAAAAATAATTCAAGAAAAGAAACTTGATTGTACATAGAGGATGACATGCGGGTCCCATTTAGCAGCAGCGGTATCACCGTTTGAGAGAGGCAAGTGACCAAATATCAGGATCCAAAAATAATTTAAGAAAAGAAAGTTTTATAGTACAAAGAGGATGACATGCGGGTCCCATTTAGCAGCAGCGGTCTCACCGTTTGAGAGGCGGCATGGGATCGAAAGAAAAAGGTAAGTGACCAAATATGAGGTGCCAAAAAAAATCAAAGAAAAGAAAGTTTTATAGTACATAGAGGATGATATGCGGGTCCCATTTAGCAGCAGCGGTATCACCGTTTGAGAGGCGGCAGGGGATCGAAAGAAAAAGGTAAGTGACCAAATATGAGGTGCCAAAAAAAATCAAAGAAAAGAAAGTTTTATAGTACATAGAGGATGACATGCGGGTCCCATTTAGCAGCAGCGGTATCACCGTTTGAGAGGCGGCAGGGGATCGAAAGAAAAAGGCAAGTGACCAAATTTGAGGTGCCAAAAAAACTCCAAGAAAAGAAAGTTTTATAGTACATAGAGGATGACATGCGGGTCCCATTTGGCAGCAGCGGTATCGCCGTTTGAGAGGCGGCAGGGGATCGAAAGAAAAAGGCAAGTGACCAAATTTGAGGTGCCAAAAAAATCCAAGAAAAGAAAGTTTTATAGTACATAGAGGATGACATGCGGGTCCCATTTAGCAGCAGCGGTATCACCGTTTGAGAGGCGGCAGGGGATCGAAAGAAAAAGGTAAGTGACCAAATATGAGGTGCCAAAAAAATCCAAGAAAAGAAAGTTTTATAGTACATAGAGGATGACATGCGGGTCCCATTTAGCAGCAGCGGTATCACCGTTTGAGAGGCGGCAGGGGATCAAAAGAAAAAAGGTAAGTGACCAAATATGAGGTGCCAAAAAAATCCAAGAAAAGAAAGTTTTATAGTACATAGAGGATGACATGCGGGTCCCATTTAGCAGCAGCGGTATCACCGTTTGAGAGGCGGCAGGGGGTCGGAAGAAAAAGGCAAGTGACCAAATTTGAGGTGCCAAAAAAACTCCAAGAAAAGAAAGTTTTATAGTACATAGAGGATGACATGCGGGTCCCATTTAGCAGTAGCGGTCTCAATGTTTCCAAGGCGGCAAGGGATCAAAAGAAAAAGGAAGTAGCCAGAAATCAGGGGGTCAAAAAAATCCAAGAATAGAAAGAATTTTGGTTCATAGAGGATGACATGCGGGACCCATGATCCTGCATCGTAAACGGCTCGATCGGAGTTGAACGAGATGGCGCGATCGAGAAAAAAAACAATGCCAGAGAGGCTGCCATCTGGGCCCTACATCCCTCAGCGGTGCGGATTTGCGTTGACTCGGCCGGCGGACCCGAGAATTCGAGATGCACCACGTCCCGGGCCACCATACGCAACGTTTTGGCCGGTTTCGTCGGGCTAGGTGGCCTCAAAAACGAGAAAAAAAACGTTTTGACATGCACAACGGACAGACCCAAAATCGTAGGCCATGGTACACCAGCAACCACGGCGCGACTTCAACTTCGTCGGCCATGGCAACTTTTCTTCTAGTGTAGCTGAAAGGCGTTAAAGAAAAGCGCTTATGGGAGACAACCCATGATTTTACTTCTGCACTTTTGTTTTATATTTGAGTCTTGGAAGTTGTTACTACTGTAGCAACCTCTCCTTATCTTAATTTTGTTGCATTGTTGTGCCAAGTAAATTCTTTGATAGTAAGGTTCATACTAGATTAGGATTACTGCGCAGAAACAGATTTCTTTCTGTCACGAATTTGAGCAGTAGTCTCTGTAGGTAACTCAGAAACATCTGCCAATTTACGTGAGTAATCCTCAGATATGTACGCAACTTTCATTCAATTTGAGCATTTTCATTTGAGCAAGTCTGCTGCACCTAAAAAAATCGTCTTTACGGACTGTTCTGTTTTGACAGATTCTGCCTTTTATTTCGCATTGCCTGTTTTGCTGTGCTTGATGGATTTCTTTATTCCATTAACTTTCAGTAGCTTTGTGCAATGTCCAGAAGTGTTAAGAATGATTATGTCACCTCTGAACATGTGAATTTTGATTATGCACTAACCCTCTAATGAGTTGTTTTGAGTTTGGTGTGGAGGAAGTTTTCAAGGATCAAGAGAGGAGGATGATACAATATGATCAAGGAGAGTGAAAGCTCTAAGCTTGGGGATGCCCCCGTGGTTCATCCCTGCATATTTCAAGAAGACTCAAGCATCTAAGCTTGGGGATGCCCAAGGCATCCCCTTCTTCATCGACAACATTATCAGGTTCCTCTAGTGAAACTATATTTTTATTCCATCACATCTTATGTGCTTTACTTGGAGCGTCTGTATGTTTTTGTTTTGTTTTGTTTGAATAAAGTTGGATCCTAGCATTCATTGTGTGGGAGAGAGACACGCTCCGCTGTTGCATATGGACAAATACGTCCTTAGCTTTACTCATAATGTTCATGGCGAAGGTTGAAACTGCTTCGTTAATTGTTATATGGTTGGAAACGGGAAATGCTACAGGTGGTAATTGGTAGAATGTCTTGAATAATTTGATACTTGGCAATTGTTGTGCTCATAAGGATCATGTTTAAGCTCTTGCATCATATACTTTGCACCTATTAGTGAAGAAATACATAGAGCTTGCTAAAATTTGGTTTGCATGATTGGTCTCTCTAAGGTCTAGATATTTTCTAGTAAGGGTTTGAACAGCAAGGAAGATAGTGTAGAGTCTTATAATGCTTGCAATATGTTTTTATGTGAGTTTTGCTGTACCGGTTCATACTTGTGTTTGCTTCAAATAACCTTCCTAGCCTAAGCCTTGTATTGAGAGGGATTTCTTCTCGTGCATCCAAATCCTTGAGCCAAAAACTATGCCATTTGTGTCCACCATACCTACCTACTACATGGTATTTCTCTGCCATTCCAAAGTAAATTGCTTGAGTGCTATCTTTAAACACTTCAAAAGTTATTACCTCTTATTTGTGTCAATGTTTTATAGCTCATGAGGAAGTATGTGGTGTTTATCTTTCAATCTTGTTGGGCAACTTTCACAAATGGACTAGTGGCTTGATACGCGTACAGCACGCGACCGTTGGGAACCCCAAGAGGAAGGTGTGATGCGTACAGTGGCAAGTTTTCCCTCAGTAAGAAACCAAGGTTTATCGAACCAGTAGGAGCCAAGAAGCACGTTGAAGGTTGATGGCGGCGAAGTGTAGTGCGGCGCAACACCAGGGATTCCGGCGCCAACGTGGAACCTGCACAACACAACCAAAGTACTTTGTCCCAACGTAACAGTGAGGTTGTCAATCTCACCGGCTTGCTGTAACAAAGGATTAGATGTATAGTGTGGGTGATGATTGTTTGCAGAAAACAGTAGAACAAGTATTGCAGTAGATTGTATTCGATTAAAAGAATGGACCGGGGTCCACAGTTCACTAGAGGCGTCTCTCCGATAAGAATAAGCATGTTGGGTGAACAAATTACAGTTGGGAAATTGACAAATAAAGAGGGCATGACCATGCACATACATGATATGATGAGTATTGTGAGATTTAATTGGGCATTACGACAAAGTACATAGACCGCTATCCAGCATGCATCTATGCCTAAAAAGTCCACCTTCAGGTTATCATCCGAACCCCTTCCAGTATTAAGTTGCAAACAACAGACAATTGCATTAAGTATGGTGCGTAATGTAATCAACAACTACATCCTTAGACATAGCATCGATGTTTTATCCCTAGTGGCAACAGCACATCCACAACCTTAGAACTTTCTGTCACTGTCCCAGATTTAATGGGGGCATGAACCCACTATCGAGCATAAATACTCCCTCTTGGAGTTACTAGCAAAAACTTGGCCAGAGCCTCTACTAATAGCGGAGAGCATGCAAGATCATAAACAACACATAGATAATAGATTGATAATCAACATAGCATAGTATTCTCTATCCATCGGATCCCAACAAACACAACATGTAGCATTACAGATAGATGATCTTGATCATGTTAGGCAGCTCACAAGACCCGACAATGAAGCACAATTAGGAGAAGATGACCATCTAGCTACTGCTATGGACCCATAGTCCAGGGGTGAACTACTCACTCATCACTCCGGAGGCGACCATGGTGGTGAAGAGTCCCCCGGGAGATGATTCCCCTCTCCGGCAGGGTGCCGGAGGCGATCTCCTGAATCCCCCGAGATGGGATTGGCGGCGGCGGCATCTCTGGAAGGTTTTCCGTATCGTGGCTCTCGGTACTGGGGGTTTCGCGACGAAGACCTTAAGTAGGCGGAAGGGCGGAGTCGGAGGGCTGACGGGGGCCCCACATGCTAGGGCCGCGCGGCCCCCCTGGGCCGCGCCGCCCTACTGTGGCGGCGCCCCGTGGCCCCACTTCGTGACTCCTTCGGTCTTCTGGAAGCTTCGTGTGAAAATAGGCTCCTGGGCGTTGATTTCGTCCAATTCCGAGAATATTTCCTTACTAGGATTTCTGAAACCAAAAACAATGACAAAGAATCGGCTCTTTGGCATCTCGTTAATAGGTTAGTGCCGAAAAATGCATAAATATGACATAAAGTATGCATAAAACATGTAGATATCATCAATAATGTGGCATGGAACATAAGAAATTATCGATACGTTGGAGACGTATCAGCATCCCCAAGCTTAGTTCCTGCTCGTCCCGAGCAGGTAAACGATAACGAAGATAATTTCTGGAGTGACATGCCATCATAACCTTGATCATACTATTGTAAAGCACATGTAATGAATGCGACGATCCAAGACAATGGTAAATGACATGAGTAAACAAATGAATCATATAGCAAAGACTTTTCATGAATAGTACTTTCAAGACAAGCATCAATAAGTCTTGCATAAGAGTTAACTCATAAAGCAATAATTCAAAGTAAAGGCATTGAAGCAACACAAAGGAAGATTAAGTTTCAGCGGTTGCTTTCAACTTGTAACATGTATATCTCATGGATATTGTCAATGTAAAGTAATATAACAAGTGCAATATGCAAGTATGTAGGAATCAATGCACAGTTCACACAAGTGTTTGCTTCTTGAGATGGAGAGAAATAGGTGAACTGACTCAACATAAAAGTAGAAGAAAGGCCCTTCGCAGAGGGAAGCATCGATTGCTATATTTGTGCTAGAGCTTTGATTTTGAAAACATATAGAGAGCATAAAAAGTAAAATTTTGAGAGGTGTTTGTTGTTGTCAACGAATGGTAGTGGGCACTCTAACCCCCTTGCCAGCCAAACCTTCAAAGAGCGGCTCCCATTTTATTTTTATTTTTGAGTGGCACTCCTTCCAACCTTTCTTTCACAAACCATGGCTAACCGAATCCTCGGGTGCCTGCCAACAATCTCATACCATGAAGGAGTGCCTTTTTATTTTAGTTTTATTATGATGACACTCCTCCCCACCTTTGCTTTCTCAAGCCATGGCTAACCGAATCCTTCGGGTGCCGTCCAACAATCACATACCATGGAGGAGTGTCTATTTTTTGTTAATTAATTTGGGACTGGGAATCCCATTGCCAGCTCTTTTTGCAAAATTATTGGATAAGCGGATGAAGCCACTAGTCCATTGGTGAAAGTTGCCCAACAAGATTGAAAGATAAACACCACATACTTCCTCATGAGCTATAAAACATTGACACAAATCAGAGGTAATAAATTTTGAATTGTTTAAAGGTAGCACTCAAGCAATTTACTTTGGAATGGCGGAGAAATACCATGTAGTAGGTAGGTATGGTGGACACAAATGGCATAGTGGTTGGCTCAAGGATTTTGGATGCATGAGAAGTATTCCCTCTCGATACAAGGTTTAGGCTAGCAAGGTTATTTGAAACAAACACAACTATGAAGCGGTATAGCAAAACTCACATAAAAGACATATTGTAAACATTATAAGACTCTACATCGTCTTCCTTGTTGTTCAAACTCTTACTAGAAATTATCTAGACCTTAGAGAGACCAATTATGCAAACCAAATTTTAGCAAGCTCTATGTATTTCTTCATTAATAGGTGCAAAGTATATGATGCAAGAGCTTAAACATGAGCACAACAATTTCCAAGTATCACATTATCCAAGACATTTTACCAATTACTACATGTAGCATTTCCCGTTTCCAACCATATAACAATTTAACGAAGAAGATTCAACCTTCGCCATGAATACTATGAGTAAAGCCTAAGGACATATTTGTCCATATGCAACAGCGGAGCGTGTCTCTCTCCCACACAATGAATGCTAGGATCCATTTTATTTAAACAAAACAAAAACAAAAACAAACCGACGCTCCAAGCAAAGTACATAAGATGTGATGGAATAAAAATATAGTTTCACTAGAGGAACCTGATAATGTTGTCGATGAAGAAGGGGATGCCTTGGGCATCTGATACGCGTACAGCACGCGTCCGTTGGGAACCCCAAGAGGAAGGTGTGATGCGTACAGCGGCAAGTTTTCCCTCAGTAAGAAACCAAGGTTTATCGAACCAGTAGGAGCCAAGAAGCACGTTGAAGGTTGATGGCGGCGAGATGTAGTGCGGCGCAACACTAGGGATTCCGGTGCCAACATGGAACCTGCACAACACAACCAAAGTACTTTGCCCCAACAAAACAGTGAGGTTGTCAATCTCACCGGCTTGCTGTAACAAAGGATTAGATGTATAGTGTGGATGATGATTGTTTGCAGAGAACAGTAGAACAAGTATTGCAGTAGATTGTATTCGATGTTAAAGAATAGGACCGGGGTCCACAGTTCACTAGAGGTGTCTCTCCCATAAGATAAATAGCATGTTGGGTGAACAAATTACAGTTGGGCAATTGACAAATAGAGAGGGCATGACAATGCACATACATGATATGATGAATATTGTGAGATTTAATTGGGCATTACGACAAAGTACATAGACCGCTATCCAGCATGCATCTATGCCTAAAAAGTCCACCTTCAGGTTATCATCCGAACCCCTTCCAGTATTAAGTTGAAAACAACAGACAATTGCATTAAGTATGGTGCGTAATGTAATCAATAACTACATCCTCGGACATAGCATCAATGTTTTATCCCTAGTGGCAACAGCACATCCACAACCTTAGAACTTTCTCACACGTCCTGCATTTAATGGAGGCATGAACCCACTATCGAGCATAAATACTCCCTCTTGGAGTTAAGAGTAAAAACTTGGCCAGAGCCTCTACTAATAATGGAGAGCATGCAAGATCATAAACAACACATAGGTAATAGATTGATAATCAACATAACATAGTATTCTCTATCCATCGGATCCCAACAAACACAACATATAGCATTACAGATAGATGATCTTGATCATGTTAGGCAGCTCACAAGACCCGACAATGAAGCATAATGAGGAGAAGACAACCATCTAGCTACTGCTATGGACCCATAGTCCAGGGGTGAACTACTCACTCATCACTCCGGAGGCGACCAAGGCGGTGAAGAGTCCTCCGGGAGATGATTCCCCTCTCCGGCAGGGTGCCGAAGGCGATCTCCTGAATCCCCCGAGATGGGATTGGCGGCGGCGGCGTCTCTGGAAGGTTTTCCGTATCGTGGCTCTCGGTACTGGGGGTTTCGCGACGAAGACTATATGTAGGCGGAAGGGCAGGTCAGGGGCCACACGGGGGCCCCACATGCTAGGGCCGCGCGGGCCCCCCTTGGGCCGCGCCGCCCTAGTGTGGCGGCGCCCCGTGGCCCCCCTTCGGTCTTCTGGAAGCTTCGTGGCAAAATAGGCCCCTGGGCGTTGATTTCATCCAATTCCGAGAATATTTCCTTACTAGGATTTCTGAAACCAAAAACAGCAGACAAAGAATCGACTCTTCGGCATCTCGTTAATAGGTTAGTCTTAGGAAAATGCATAAATATGATATAAAGTATGCATAAAACATGTAGATATCATCAATAATGTGGCATGGAACATAAGAAATTATCGATACGTCGAGACGTATCAGCATCCCCAAGCTTAGTTTTCGTCGTCCCGAGCAGGTAAACGATAACAAAGATAATTTCTGGAGTGACATGCCATCATAACCTTGATCATACTATTGTAAGCATATGTAATGAATGCAGCGATCAAAACAATGTAAATGACATGAGTAAACAAATGAATCATATAGCAAAGACTTTTCATGAATAGTACTTCAAGACAAGCATCAATAAGTCTTGCATAGGAATTAACTCATAAAGCAATAATTCAAAGTAAAGGTATTGAAGCAACATAAAGGAAGATTAAGTTTCAGCGGTTGCTTTCAACTTGTAACATGTATATCTCATGGATAGTTGTCAATGTAAAGTAATATAACAAGTGCAATATGCAAGTATGTAGGAATCAATGCACAGTTCACACAAGTGTTTGCTTCTTGAGATGGAGAGAAATAGGTGAACTGACTCAACAATAAAAGTAAAAGAAAGGCCCTTCGAAGAGGGAAGCATTGATTGCTGTATTTGTGCTAGAGCTTTGATTTTGAAAACAAGAAATAATTTTGTCAAAGGTAGTAATAAAGCATATGTGTTATGTAAATTATATCCTACAAGTTGCAAGCCTCATGCATAGTATACTAATAGTGCCCGCACCTTGTCCTAATTAGCTCGGATTACCTGGATTATCATCGCAATGCATATGTTTTAACCAAGTGTCACAAAGGGGTACCTCTATGCCGCCTGTACAAAGGTCTAAGGAGAAAGCTCGCATTGGATTTCTCGCTATTGATTATTCTCAACTTAGACATCCATACCGGGACAACATAGACAACAGATAATGGACTCCTCTTTTATGCATAAGCATGTAACAACAATTAATTTTCTCATATGAGATTGAGGATATTTGTCCAAAACTGAAACTTCCACCATGGATCATGGCTTTAGTTAGCGGCCCAATGTTCTTCTCTAACATTATGCATGCTCTAACCATTTTAGTGGTAAATCTCCCTTACTTCAGACAAGACGAACATGCATAGCAACTCACATGATATTCAACAAAGAGTAGTTGATGGCGTCCCCAGGAACATGGTTATCGCACAACAAGCAACTTAATAAGAGATAAAGTGCATAAGTACATATTCAATACTACAATAGTTTTTAGGCTATTTGTCCCATGAGCTATATATTGCAAAGGTGAAGAATGGAAATTTTAAAGGTAGCACTCAAGCAATTTAGTATGGAATGGCGGAGAAATACCATGTAGTAGGTAGGTATGGTGGACACAAATGGCATAGTGGTTGGCTCAAGTGTTTTGGATGCATGAGAAGTATTCCCTCTCGATACAAGGCTTAGGCTAGCAAGGTTTATTTGAAACAAACACAAGAATGAAGCGGTGCAGCAAAACTCACATAAAAGACATATTGTAAACATTATAAGACTCTACACCGTCTTCCTTGTTGTTCAAACTCAATACTAGAAATTATCTAGACCTTAGAGAGACCAATTATGCAAACCAAATTTTAGCAAGCTCTATGTATTTCTTCATTAATAGGTGCAAAGTATATGATGCAAGAGCTTAAACATGAGCACAACAATTGCCAAGTATCACATTATCCAAGACATTTTAGCAATTACTACATGTATCATTTCCCGATTCCAACCATATAACAATTTAACGAAGAAGAAACTTTCGCCATGAATATTATGAGTAAAGCCTAAGGACATATTTGTCCATATGCAACAGCGGAGCGTGTCTCTCTCCCACACAAAGAATGCTAGGATCCATTTTATTCAAACAAAACAAAAACAAAAACAAACCGACGCTCCAAGCAAAGTGCATAAGATGTGATGGAATAAAAATATAGTTTCACTAGAGGAACCCATATAATGTTGTCGATGAAGAAGGGGATGCCTTGGGCATCCCCAAGCTTAGACGCTTGAGTCTTCTTGATATATGCAGGGGTGAACCACCGGGGCATCCCCAAGCTTAGAGCTTTCACTCTCCTTGATCATATTGTATCATCTCCCTCTCTTGATCCTTGAAAACTTCCTCCACACCAAACTCAAAACAACTCATTAGAGGGTTAGTGCACAATCAAAATTTACATGTTCAGAGGTGACAGAATCATTCTTAACACTTCTGGACATTGCACAAAGCTACTGAAAGTCAATGGAATCGAAAAATCCATCAAGCATAGCAAAACAAGCAATGCGAAATAAAAGGCAGAATCTGTGAAAACAGAACAGTTCGTAAAGACGAATTTTATTGAGGCACCAGACTTGCTCAAATGAAAATGCTCAAATTGAATGAAAGTTGCGTACATATCTGAGGATCACTCACGTAAATTGGCATAATTTTCTGAGTTACCTACAGAGAATTTTTCCCAGATTCGTGACAGCAAAGAAATCTGTTTCTGCGCAGTAATCCAAATCTAGTATGAACCTTACTATCAACGACTTTACTTGGCACAATAATGCACAAAACTAAGATAAGGAGAGGTTGCTACAGTAGTAACAACTTCCAAGACTCAAATATAAAATAAAAGTACTGTAGTAAAAACATGGGTTGTCTCCCATAAGCGCTTTTCTTTAACGCCTTTCAGCTAGGCGCAGAAAGTGTATATCAAGTGTTATCAAGAGACGATGTATCAACAGCGGGGTGTGGAGTTTTCTCAACTATGCATTGTATCTTATCTATGTAAGTTTCAGAGGCTCCCTTTTCATTACCCTTAGGCTTGCTACTCTCATCAAACAAATCTTCAGGAACAATCCAATTAAAATTCTTTTCTAGTGCCTCGCACATTCCCAAGAGCTTGCAAGGTATTGATGTTTTAATATCCCCCTCATAATTAACTTTATTAGTGTACTTTTGCCTATCTTTTTCCATCTTTTGAAGGGTACTAGCAAAGTTTTTATAAGATCCAAGCATATTATATTTAGTAAAGACCTTTCTAGCTTCCCTTGCTACATCACCAAATTCTTTAAGAAGGGTTTCTAGGACAAAATCTTTCTTCTCTCCTTCTTCCATATCACTTAGTGTAAGGAACATATGCTGCATTACGGGGTTGAGGTTAACAAATCTAGCTTCTAACATGTGTACTAAAGAAGCAGCAGCAATTTCATAAGTTGGAGCAAGTTCTACCAGGTGTCTATCTTCAAAATCTTCAACCGTACTAATATGAGTGAAAAAATCTTCTATATTATTTTTCCCGAGGATAGACCCTCGGCCTACCGGTACATCCTTAAGAATAAACTTAGGAGGAAACATGATGAAGCAAGTAAAGTAAATGCAAGTAACTATTTTTTTGTGTTTTTAATATAGAGTGCAAACAAGATAGCAAATAAAGTAAAGCTAGCAACTAATTTTTTTTGTGTTTTGATTTAGTGTAGCAAACAAAGTAGTAAATAAAATAAAGCAAGACAAAAACAAAGTAAAGAGATTGGGATGTGGAGACTCCCCTTGCAGCGTATCTTGATCTCCCCGGCAACGGCGCCAGAAAAATAGCTGGCGCGTAGTTGATGTGGGAGTTAGAGATCTTTGTGGTGTAACTTTTCTTCAAGTCCCCGGCAACGGCGCCAGAAAAAGAGCTTGATACGCGTACAACACGCGTCCATTGGGAACCCCAAGAGGAAGGTGTGATGCGTACATCGGCAAGTTTTCCCTCAGTAAGAAACCAAGGTTTATCGAACCAGTAGGAGCAAAGAAGCACGTTGAAGGTTGATGGCGGCGAGATGTAGTGCGGCGCAACACCAGGGATTCCGGCGCCAACGTGGAACCTGCACAACACAACCAAAGTACTTTGCCCCAACGAAACAGTGAGGTTGTCATTCTCACTGGCTTGCTGTAACAAAGGATTAGATGTATAGTGTGGATGATGATTGTTTGCAGAGAACAGTAGAACAAGTATTGCAGTAGATTGTATTCGATGTTAAAGAATAGGACCGGGGTCCATAGTTCACTAGAGGTGTCTCTCCCATAAGATTAATAGCATGTTGGGTGAACAAATTACAGTTGGGCAATTGACAAATAGAGAGGGCATGACAATGCATATACATGATATGATGAATATTGTGAGATTTAATTGGGCATTACGACAAAGTACATAGACCGCTATCCAGCATGCATCTATGCCTAAAAAGTCCACCTTCAGGTTATCATCCGAACCCCTTCCAGTATTAAGTTGAAAACAACAGACAATTGCATTAAGTATGGTGCGTAATGTAATCAATAACTACATCCTCGGACATAGCATCAATGTTTTATCCCTAGTGGCAACAGCACATCCACAACCTTAGAACTTTCTGTCACTGTCCCAGATTTAATGGAGGCATGAACCCACTATCGAGCATAAATACTCCCTTTTGGAGTTAAGAGTAAAAACTTGGCCAGAGCCTCTACTAATAACGGAGAGCATGCAAGATCATAAACAACACATAGGTAATAGATTGATAATCAACATAACATAGTATTCTCTATCCATCGGATCCCAACAAACACAACATATAGCATTACAGATAGATGATCTTGATCATGTTAGGCAGCTCACAAGACCCGACAATGAAGCATAATGAGGAGAAGACAACCATCTAGCTACTGCTATGGACCCATAGTCCAGGGGTGAACTACTCACTCATCACTCCAGAGGCGACCAAGGCGGTGAAGAGTCCTCCGGGAGATGATTCCCCTCTCCGGCAGGGTGCCGGAGGCGATCTCCTGAATCCCCCGAGATGGGATTGGCGGTGGCGGCGTCTCTGGAAGGTTTTCCGTATCGTGGCTCTCGGTACTGGGGGTTTCGCGACGAAGACTATATGTACGCGGAAGGGCAGGTCAGGGGGCCACACGGGGGCCCCACACGCTAGGGCCGCGCGGGCCCCCCTTGTGCCGCGCCGCCCTAGTGTGGCGGCGCCCCGTGGCCCCACTTCGTCTTCCCTTCGGTCTTCTGGAAGCTTCGTGGCAAAATAGGCCCCTGGGCGTTGATTTCGTCCAATTCCGAGAATATTTCCTTACTAGGATTTCTGAAACCAAAAACAGCAGAAAACAGCAACTGGCTCTTCGGCATCTCGTTAATAGGTTAGTGCCGGAAAATGCATAAATATGATATAAAGTATGCATAAAACATGTAGATATCATCAATAATGTGGCATGGAACATAAGAAATTATCGATACGTCGGAGACGTATCAGCATCCCCAAGCTTAGACGCTTGAGTCTTCTTGAAATATGCAGGGGTGAACCACCGGGGCATCCCCAAGCTTAGAGCTTGCACTCTCCTTGATCATATTGTATCATCCTCCTCTCTTGATCATTGAAAACTTCCTCCACACCAAACTCAAAACAACTCATTAGAGGGTTAGTGCACAATCAAAATTCACATGTTCAGAGGTGACATAATCATTATTAACACTTCTGGACATTGCACAAAGATACTGAAAGTTAATGGAATAGAAAAATCCATCAAGCATAGCAAAACAGGCAATGCGAAATAAAAGGCAGAATCTGTCAAAACAGAACAGTTCGTAAAGACGAATTTAATTGAGGCACCAGACTTGCTCAAATGAAAATGCTCAAATTGAATGAAAGTTGCGTACATATCTGAGGATCACTCACGTAAATTGGCATAATTTTCTGAGTTACCTACAGAGAATTAGGCCCAGATTCGTGACAGCAAAGAAATCTGTTTCTGTGCAGTAATCCAAATCTAGTATGAACCTTACTATCAACGACTTTACTTGGCACAAAAATGCAACAAAACTAAGATAAGGAGAGGTTGCTACAGTAGTAACAACTTCCAAGACTCAAATATAAAATAAAAGTGCAGTAGTAAAATCATGGGTTGTCTCCCATAAGCACTTTTCTTTAACGCCTTTCAGCTAGGCGCAGAAAGTGTGTATCAAGTATTATCAAGAGATGATGCATCTACAGCGGGTTTGGAGTTTTCTCAACCATGCATTGTATTTTCGACACATAAGTTTCAGAGGCTCCCTTTTCATTAGTCTTGGGCTTGCTACTCTCATCAAACAAATTTTCAGGAATAAGCCAAGCATAATTATCATCTAGAGCTTCATGCATTGCTAGGAGCTTACAAGGTATTGGTGCTTTAATCTCCCCACCATCATTAACATTATTAGTGTACTTAATTCTACCCATATCCATCTTTTCAAGTGTTCTTTTAAAATCGGTGAACATACCAAGCATCTCATGCTTAATAAAAACTTTTCTAGCTTCTTTGGCTATATCCTCAAATTCTCGCACTAGGACTTTTAAAACAAAATCTCTCTTCTCTCCCCTCTCCATATCAGAAAGTGTAAGAAACATGTGTTGTATCATGGGGTTGAGACTAATAATCTAGTTTCCATCATGCGTACTGATGTCTACGGGAGCTTCTATTCTTGTAGACAGTGTTGGGCCTCCAAGAGCAGAGGTGTGTAGAACAGCAGCAAGTTTCCCTTAAGTGGATCACCCAAGGTTTATCGATCTCAGGGAGGAAGAGGTCAAAGATATCCCTCTCATGCAACCCTGCAACCACAAAGCAAGAAGTCTCTTGTGTCCCCAACACACCTAATAGGTGCACTAGTTCGGCGAAGAGATAGTGAAATACAGGTGGTATGAATATATATGAGCAGTAGCAACGGCACCAGAAAAGTACTTTGCTGTCCAGGACTGGCGTGTGGTTGATGGTGGTAATATTGCAAACAGTACAAATGCAGTAAAACAGTAAACAAGCAGCGATAGCAGTATTTAGGAACAAGGCCTAGGGATTATACTTTCACTAGTGGACACTCTCAACATCGATCACATAACAGAATAAATAGATAGATGCTAGACTCTACACTCTCTTGTTGGATGATGAACACCACTAACTGTGTAGGATTACACGAACCCTCAATGCCGGAGTTAACAAGCTCCACAATATTCGATATTCATGTTTAAATAACCTTAGAGTGCATGACAGATCAACATAACCAAACCAAGTACTAACATAGCATGCACACTGTCACCTTCACGCTACGAAAGGAGGCATAGATCACATCAATACTATCATAGCAATAGTTATCTTCATAATCTACAAGAGATCACAATCATAGCCTACGCCAAGTACTACACGATGCACACACTGTCACCATTACACCGTGCAGGAGGAATAAACTACTTTAATAACATCACTAGAGTAGCACATAGATGAATAGTGATACAAAACTCATATGAATCTCAATCATGTAGGGCAGCTCATGAGATTATTGTATTGAAGTACATAGGAGAGAGATTAGCCACATAGCTACCGGTACAGCCCCGAGCCTCGATGGAGAACTACTCCCTCCTCATGGGAGACAGCAGCGTTGATGAAGATGGCGGTGGTGTCGATGGAGAAGCCTTCCGGGGGCACTTCCCCATCCCGGCGACGTGCCGGAACAGAGAGTCCTGTCCCCCAGATCTTGGCTTCGCGATGGCGGCGGCTCTGGATGGTTTCTCGTACCGTGGCTTTTCCGTATCGAGGTTTTAGGTCGAGGACCTTTTTATAGGCGAAGAGGCGGAGTCGGAGGGGCGACGAGGCGGTGTCACCACAGGGGGGTGCGGGCCACCCATGGGCCGTGCCGGCCTATCATCTGGGGGGCCTGTGTCCCCTCTCTAGCGGCTCTCGGGTGTTCTGGATGCTTCCGGGGATTCTAAGATGCTAGGCGTTGATTTCGTCCGATTCCGAGAATATTTCCTTACTATGATTTCTGAAACCAAAAACAGCAGAAAACAGCAACTGGCCCTTCGGCATCTCGTCAATAGGTTAGTTCCAGAAAACGCATAAATATGACATAAAGTATGCATAAAACATGTAGATATCATCAATAATGTGGCATGGAACATAAGAAATTATCGATACGTCGGAGACGTATCAGCATCCCCAAGCTTAGTTTCTGCTCGTCCCGAGCAGGTAAACGATAACAAAGATAATTTCGGGAGTGACATGCCATCATAACCTTGATCATACTATTGTAAGCATATGTAATGAATGCAACGATCAAAGCAATGGTAAATGACATGAGTAAACAAATGAATCATATAGCAAAGACTTTTCATGAATAGTACTTTCAAGACAAGCATCAATAAGTCTTGCATAAGAGTTAACTCATAAAGCAATAATTCAAAGTAAAGGTATTGAAGCAACACAAAAGAAGATTAAGTTTCAGCGGTTGCTTTCAACTTGTAACATGTATATCTCATGGATATTGTCAACATAGAGTAATATAACAAATGCAATATGCAAGTACGTAGGAATCAATGCACAGTTCACACAAGTGTTTGCTTCTTGAGGTGGAGAGAAATAGGTGAACTGACTCAACATAAAAGTAGAAGAAAGGCCCTTCGCAGAGGGAAGCATTGATTGCTATATTTGTACTAGAGCTTTGGTTTTGAAAACATCAAGAGAGTATAAAAGTAAAGTTTTGAGAGGTGTTTGTTGTTGTCAACGAATGGTAGTGGGCACTCTAACCCCCTTGCCAGACAAACCTTCAAAGAGCGGCTCCCATTTTATTTTTATTTTTGTGTGGCACTCCTTCCAACCTTTCTTTCACAAACCATGGCTAACCGAATCCTTCGGGTGCCTGCCAACAATCTCATACCATGAAGGAGTGCCTTTTTATTTTAGTTTTATTATGATGACACTCCTCCCCACCTTTGATTTCTCAAGCCATGGCTAACCGAATCCTTCGGGTGCCGTCCAACAATCACATACCATGGAGGAGTGTCTATTTTTTTGTTAATTAATTTGGGACTGGGAATCCCATTGCCAGCTCTTTTTGCAAAATTATTGGATAAGCGGATGAAGCCACTAGTCCATTGGTGAAAGTTGCCCAACAAGATTGAAAGATAAACACCACATACTTCCTCATGAGCTATAAAACATTGACACAAATCAGAGGTGATAAATTTTGAATTGTTTAAAGATAGCACTCAAGCAATTTACTTTGGAATGGCGGAGAAATACCATGTAGTAGGTAGGTATGGTGGACACAAATGGCATAGTGGTTGGCTCAAGGATTTTGGATGCATGAGAAGTATTCCCTCTCAATACAAGGCTTAGGCTAGCAAGGTTATTTGAAACAAACACAAGGATGAACTGGTGCAGCAAAACTCACATAAAAGACATATTGTAAACATTATAAGACTCTACACCGTATTCCTTGTTGTTCAAACTCAATACTAGAAATTATCTAGACCTTATAGAGACCAATTATGCAAACCAAATTTTAGCAAGCTCTATGTATTTCTTCATTAATAGGTGCAAAGTATATGATGCAAGAGCTTAAACATGAGCACAACAATTGCCAAGTATCAAATTATTCAAGACATCATACCAATTACTACATGTAGCATTTTCTGTTTCCAACCATATAACAATTAACGAAGCAGTTTCAACCTTCGCCATGAAAATTAAAAGCTAAGAACACATGTGTTCATATGAACCAGCGGAGCGTGTCTCCCTCCCACACCAGCATTTATTCAAACAAAAACAAAAAAAACAAGCAGACGCTCCAAGCAAAGCACATAAGATGTGATGGAATAAAAATATAGTTTCAGGGGAGGAACCTGATAATGTTGTCGATGAAGAAGGGGATGCCTTGGGCATCCCCAAGCTTAGATGCTTGAGTCTTCTTGAAATATGCAGGGATGAACCACCGGGGCATCCCCAAGCTTAGAGCTTTCACTCTTCTTGATCATATTGTATCATCTCCCTCTCTTGATCCTTGAAAACTTCCTCCACACCAAACTCAAAACAACTCATTAGAGAGTTAGTGCACAATCAAAATATACATGTTCAGAGGTGAAATAATCATTCTTAACACTTCTGGACATTGCACAAAGCTACTAAAAGTCAATGGAATCGAAAAATCCATCGAACATATCAAAACAGGCAATGCGAAATAAAAGGCAGAATCTATCAAAACAGAACAGTACATAAAGACGAATTTTATTGAGGCACCAGACTTGCTCAAATGAAAATGCTCAAATTGAATGAAAGTTGCGTACATATCTGGGGATCACTCACTTAAATTGGCATAATTTTCTGAGTTACCTACAGAGAATTTTGCCCAGATTCGTGACAGCAAGAAATCTGTTTCTGCGCAGTAATCCAAATCTAGTATGAACCTTACTATCAAAGACTTTACTTGGCACAACAATGCAATAAAATAAGATAAGGAGAGGTTGCTACAGTAGTAACAACTTCCAAGACACAAATATAAAACAAAATTAATGTAGTAAAATAAACACATGGGTTATCTCCCAAGAAGTTCTTTCTTGATAGACATTAAGATGGGCTCAGCAGTTTTAATGATGCACTCGCAAGAAATAGTATTTGAAGCAAAAAGAGAGCATCAAGAGGCAAATTCAAAACACATTTAAGTCTAACATGCTTCCTATGCATAGGAATCTTGTAAATAAACAAGTTCATGAAGAGCAAAGTAACAAGCATAGGAAGATAGAACAAGTGTAGCTTCAAAAATTTCAGCACATAGAGAGGTGTTTTAGTAACATGAAAATTTATATAACCATATTTTCCTCTCTCATAATAACTTTCAGTAGCATCATGAGCAAACTCAACAATATAACTATCAAATGAAACATTCTTATCATGAGTCTCATGCATAAAATTATTACTCTCCACATAAGCATAATCAATTTTATTAGTTGTAGTGGGAGCAAATTCAACAAAGTAGCTATCATTATTATTCTCATCATCAAATATAGGAGGCATATTGTAATCATAATCAAATTTATCCTCCATAACAGGCGGTACCAAAAGACTACTATCATTATAATCATCATAAATAGGAGGCAAAGTATCATCAAAGAAATTTTTTTCCTCAATGCTTGGTGGACTAAAAAGATCATGCTCATCGAAGCCAGCTTCCCCAAGCTTAGAATTTTCCATATCATTAGCAACAATAGTGTTCAATGTGTTCATACTAATATGTTCCATGGGTTTTTTAATTTTCGGATCAAACCATCCATGTCTTAAATCAGGAAATAGAATAAGAAGCTCATTGTTGTCCATTATGCCTAACTAGTGTAAACAAGAAACAAAAAGATGCAATTGCAGGATCTAAAGGAAATAGCTTCGAGCACAAATACAATGGCGCCAGTAAAAGCATCTTGTTACTGAACCGGAGTATGAGTGCCTTTTACCTTTCCTCCCCGGCAACGGCGCCAGAAAAGTGCTTGATGTCTACGGGAGCTTCTATTCTTGTAGACAGTGTTGGGCCTCCAAGAGCAGAGGTTTTTAGAATAGCAGCAAGTTTCCCTTAAGTGGATCACCCAAGGTTTATCGATCTCAGGGAGGAAGAGGTCAAAGATATCCCTCTCATGCAACCCTGCAACCACAAAGCAAGAAGTCTCTTGTGTCCCCAACACACCTAATAGGTGCACTAGTTCGGCGAAGAGATAGTGAAATACAGGTGGTATGAATATATATGAGCAGTAGCAACGGCACCAGAAAAGTGCTTTGCTGTCCAGGACTGGCGTGTGGTTGATGGTGGTAATATTGCAAACAGTACAAATGCAGTAAAACAGTAAACAAGCAGCGATAGCAGTATTTAGGAACAAGGCCTAGGGATTATACTTTCACTAGTGGACACTCTCAACATCGATCACATAACAGAATAAATAGATAGATGCTAGACTCTACACTCTCTTGTTGGATGATGAACACCACTAACTGTGTAGGATTACACGAACCCTCGGTCTTAGGAGTTAACAAGCTCCACAATATTCGATATTCATGTTTAAATAACCTTAGAGTGCATGACAGATCAACATAACCAAACCAAGTACTAACATAGCATGCACACTGTCACCTTCACGCTACGAAAGGAGGCATAGATCACATCAATACTATCATAGCAATAGTTAACTTCATAATCTACAAGAGATCACAATCATAGCCTACGCCAAGTACTACACGATGCACACACTGTCACCATTACACCGTGCAGGAGGAATAAACTACTTTAATAACATCACTAGAGTAGCACATAGATGAATAGTGATACAAAACTCATATGAATCTCAATCATGTAGGGCAGCTCATGAGATTATTGTATTGAAGTACATAGGAGAGAGATTAACCACATAGCTACCGGTACAACCCTGAGCCTCGATGGAGAACTACTCCCTCCTCATGGGAGACAGCAGCGTTGATGAAGATGGCGGTGGTGTCGATGGAGAAGCCTTCCGGGGGCACTTCCCCGTCCCGGCGGCGTGCCGGAACAGAGAGTCCTGTCCCCCAGATCTTGGCTTCGCGATGGCGGCGGCTCTGGATGGTTTCTCGTACCGTGGCTTTTCCGTATCGAGGTTTTAGGTCGAGGACCTTTTTATAGGCGAAGAGGCGGAGTCGGAGGGGCGACGAGGCGGTGTCACCACAGGGGGGCGCGGGACACCCCTGGGCCGCGCCGGCCTATCATCTGGGGGGCCTGTGTCCCCTCTCTGGCGGCTCTCGGGTGTTCTGGATGCTTCCGGGGATTCTAAGATGCTGGGCGTTGATTTCGTCCGATTCCGAGAATATTTCCTTACTACGATTTCTGAAACCAAAAACAGCAGAAAACAGCAACTGGCCCTTCGGCATCTCGTCAATAGGTTAGTTCCAGAAAACGCATAAATATGACATAAAGTATGCATAAAACATGTAGATATCATCAATAATGTGGCATGGAACATAAGAAATTATCGATACCTCGGAGACGTATCACGTACCAAACAAAGAGAGGCATCTTCATAGGTAGGGACAGTTTTTGCCAGGGGTATATCTTCAAAATCTTCATGCATACTAACATGGGTGAAAAATTCTTCTATATTATCTCTTCCAATTATAGACCCTTGTCCTACCGGTATATCTTTTAAAGTAAAATTAAGAGGAAACATGATGAAGTAAGTAAAGTAAATGCAAGTAACTAATTTTTTTGTGTTTTTAATATGGCAAACAAGATAGCAAATAAAGTAAAACTAGCAACTAATTTTTTTTTGTATTTTGATTTAGTGCAGCAAACAAAGTACTAAATAAAAGTAAAGGAAGACAAAAACAAAATAAAGAGATTGGAGGTGGAGACTTCCCTTGCAGCGTGTCTTGATCTCCCCGGCAACGGCACCAGAAAACAGTCTTGATACGCGTACAGCACGCGACCGTTGGGAACCCCAAGAGGAAGGTGTGATGCGTACAGCGGCAAGTTTTCCCTCAGTAAGAAACCAAGGTTTATCGAACCAGTAGGAGCCAAGAAGCACGTTGAAGGTTGATGGCGGCGAAGTGTAGTGCGGCGCAACACCAGGGATTCCGGCGCCAACGTGGAACCTGCACAACACAACCAAAGTACTTTGTCCCAACGTAACAGTGAGGTTGTCAATCTCACCGGCTTGCTGTAACAAAGGATTAGATGTATAGTGTGGATGATGATTGTTTGCAGAAAACAGTAGAACAAGTATTGCAGTAGATTGTATTCGATTAAAAGAATGGACCGGGGTCCACAGTTCACTAGAGGCGTCTCTCCGATAAGAATAAGCATGTTGGGTGAACAAATTACAGTTGGGAAATTGACAAATAAAGAGGGCATGACCATGCACATACATGATATGATGAGTATTGTGAGATTTAATTGGGCATTACGACAAAGTACATAGACCGCTATCCAGCATGCATCTATGCCTAAAAAGTCCACCTTCAGGTTATCATCCGAACCCCTTCCAGTATTAAGTTGCAAACAACAGACAATTGCATTAAGTATGGTGCGTAATGTAATCAACAACTACATCCTTAGACATAGCATCGATGTTTTATCCCTAGTGGCAACAGCACATCCACAACCTTAGAACTTTCTTTCACTGTCCCAGATTTAATGGAGGCATGAACCCACTATCGAGCATAAATACTCCCTCTTGGAGTTACTAGCAAAAACTTGGCCAGAGCCTCTACTAATAACGGAGAGCATGCAAGATCATAAACAACACATAGATAATAGATTGATAATCAACATAGCATAGTATTCTCTATCCATCGGATCCCAACAAACACAACATGTAGCATTACAGATAGATGATCTTGATCATGTTAGGCAGCTCACAAGACCCGACAATGAAGCACAATTAGGAGAAGACGACCATCTAGCTACTGCTATGGACCCATAGTTCAGGGGTGAACTACTCACCCATCACTCCGGAGGCGACCATGGCGGTGAAGAGTCCCCCGGGAGATGATTCCCCTCTCCGGCAGGGTGCCGGAGGCGATCTCCTGAATCCCCTGAGATGGGATTGGCGGCGGCGGCGTCTCTGGAAGGTTTTCCGTATCGTTGCTCTCGGTACTGGGGGTTTCGCGACGAAGACCTTAAGTAGGCGGAAGGGCGGAGTCGGAGGGCTGACGGGGGCCCCACACGCTAGGGCCGCGCGGGCCCCCCCTGGGCCGCGCCGCCCTACTGTGGCGGCGCCCCATGGCCCCACTTCGTGACTCCTTCGGTCTTCTGGAAGCTTCGTGTGAAAATAGGCCCCTGGGCGTTGATTTCGTCCAATTCCGAGAATATTTCCTTACTAGGATTTCTAAAACCAAAAACAGCAGAAAAGAGCAACTGGCTCTTCGGCATCTCGTTAATAGGTTAGTGCCGGAAAATGCATAAATATGACATAAAGTATGCATAAAACATGTAGATATCATCAATAATGTGGCATGGAACATAAGAAATTATCGATACGTTGGAGACGTATCATGGCTTCATCCGCTTATCCAATAATTTTGCAAAAAGAGCTGGCAATGGGATTCCCAGTCCCAAATTAATTAACCTTCATAATTTTACAAAAATAGACACTCCTCCATGGTACGTGATTGTTGGACGGCACCCGAGGATTCGGTTAGCCATGGCTTGAGAAAGCAAAGGTGGGGAGGAGTGTCATCTAAATAAAACTAAAATAAAAGGGCACTCCTTCATGGTATGAGATTGTTGGCAGGCACCCCGAGGATTCGGTTAGCCATGGTTTGTGAAAGCAAGGTTGGAAGGAGTGCCACCCAAAAATAAAAATGTTTCATGGGAGCCGCTCTTCGAAGGTTTGTCTGGCAAGGGGGTTAGATTGCCCATTACCATTCGTTGACAACAACAAACACCTCTCAAAACTTTACTTTTATGCTCTCTCTATGTTTTCAAAATAAAAGCTCTAGCACAAATATAGCAATAAATTCTTCCCTCTGCGAAGGGCCATTCTTTTACTTTTATGTTGAGTCAGTTTACCTACTTCTTCCATCTTAGAAGCAAACACTTGTGTTAACTGTGCATTGATTCTTACATACTTGCATATTCGCGTTCATCATATTACTCTGTATTGACAACTATCCATGAGATATACATGTTACAAGTTGAAAGCAACCGCTGAAACTTAATCTTCCTTTGTGTTGCTTCAATGCCTTTACTATGAATTTATTGCTTTATGAGTTAACTCTTATGCAAGACTTATTGATGCTTGTCTTGAAAGTACTATTCATGAAAAGTCTTTGCTATATGATTCAATTGTTTAACCATTGTCTTTACCATTGCTTCGAATCGTTGCATTCATTACACGTACTTACAATAGTATTGATCTAGATTATGATGGCATGTCACTTCAGAAATTATCTTTGTTATCGTTTACCTACTCGGGACGAGTAGGAACTATGCTTGGGGATGCTGATACGTCTCCAACGTATCGATAATTTCTTATGTTCCATGCTTGTTTTATGACAATACCTACATGTTTTATACGTACTTTATGTCATATTTATGCATTTTCCGGCACTAACCTATTAACAAGATGCCGAAGAGCCGATTCTTTGTTTTCTGCTGTTTTTGGTTTCAGAAATCCTAGTAAGGAAATATTCTCGGAATTGGACGAAATCAACGCCCAGGATCTTATTTTTCCACGAAGCTTCCAGAAGACCGGAGGAGATACGAAGTGGGGCCACGAGGTGGCGCCACACTAAGGCGGCGCGGCCAAGGAGGGGCCCGCGCCGCCCTATTGTATGGCCCCCTCGCGTCGCCCCACTGACCTACCCTTCCGCCTACATATAGCCTTCGTCGAGATAACCCCAGTACCGAGAGCCACGATACGGAAAACCTTCCAGAGACGCCGCCGCCGCCAATCCCATCTCGGGGGATTCAGGAGATCGCCTTCGGCACCCTGCCGGAGAGGGGAATCGTCTCCCGGAGGACTCTACACCGCCATGGTCGCCTCCAGAGTGATGTGTGAGTAGTTCACCCCTGGACTATGGGTCCATAGCAGTAGCTAGATGGTCGTCTTCTCCTCATTGTGCTATCATTGTTGGATCTTGTGAGCTGCCTAACATGATCAAGATCATCTATTTGTAATGCTACATGTTGCGTTTGTTGGGATCCGATGAATATTGAATGCTATGTTATGTTGATTATCAATCTATCATCTATGTGTTGTTTATGATCTTGCATGCTCTCCGTTATTAGTAGAGTCTCTGGCCAAGTCGTTACGTGTAACTCCAAGAGGGAGTATTTATGCTCGATAGTGGGTTCATGCCTCCATTAAATCTGGGACAGTGACAGAAAGTTCTAAGGTTGTGGATGTGCTGTTGCCACTAGGGATAAAACATCAATGCTATGTCTAAGGATGTATTTGTTGATTACATTACGCACCATACTTAATGCAATTGTCTGTTGTTTGCAACTTAATACTGGAAGAGGTTCGGATGATAACCTGAAGGTGGACTTTTTAGGCATAGATGCATGCTGGATAGCGTTCTATGTACTTTGTCGTAATGCCCAATTAAATCTCACACTACTCATCATAACATGTATGTGCATTGTCATGCCATCTTTATTTGTCAATTGCCCAACTGTAATTTGTTCACCCAACATGCTATTTCTTATGGGAGAGACACCACTAGTGAACTGTGGACCCCGGTCCATTCTTTACATCGAATACAATCTACTGCAATACTCGTTCTACTGTTCTCTGCAAACATCATCATCCACACTATACATCTAATCCTTTGTTACAGCAAGCCGGTGAGATTGACAAACTCACTGTTAAGTTGGGGCAAAGTACTTTGGTTGTGTTGTGCAGGTTCCACGTTGGCGCCGGAATCCCTGGTGTTGCGCCGCACTACACTCCGCCGCCATCAACCTTCAACGTGCTTCTTGACTCCTACTGGTTCGATAACCTTGGTTTCTTACTGAGGGAAAAACTTGCCGTTGTACGCATCATACCTTCCTCTTGGGGTTACCAACGGACGTGTGCTTTACCGTCACAAGCAGCAGTGACCATGGTAGTGATGTCGGCGAAGCGGGTTGAGGCCGCGGAGGCAGGTCAGCACGACGGTCTGATCGGTCACCGGCTATCCCACGTCGCGCAGGGCGTCGGAGAGGGACTTGAGGCGATGGCAGTAGGCGGTGACGGAGTGATCACCTTGGACGAGCGCGCGGAACTCGGCTTCGAGGTGGATGGCGCGCGTCATCTGGTTGTCGAGGAAGAGGTTGCGGATGAGGGTGTAGGCGTCGTGGGCGGTTTGGGTGTCCGCCATGATGATGTCGAGGATCTCCTCGCTGATGGAGCCATATAGCCAGGAGCGGACGATGAAGTATGCCTGTGTCCGCTCCGGCGTGCGAGCCTCCATGGGTGTCTGCATAGCGACATGGTCAGTAAGATCATACTTGCCGAGGAGGACGGTGATCAGCATGCGCCACTTGGCGTAGTTGGATTTGGCAAGGTCGAGGACGACGGGCACGTGCGTCTTGATGCTGGCCATGTTCATCGCGAGGGAGGAGGAGGATGCCGGGGCCGGCAGGTCGGCGAGGGCGGCGGCGGAGCCGCTGTTGAGGGCGGCGGCGGAGCCGCTAGAGAGGGAGAGATCGGTGCCAGCCATGAGGCGGTGGCGGAGAGGGAGATCGGATCGGGGTGGGCTGGTTTACGTAGGCTGGAAGGTTTACTGGGCGTCTGATACCATGTGAACGAGAGGTTTAGGGAAAACGCCACACATGGCACAATACAGAGTGTCTTGCAAGGCAAGAAAACAATCTAAACCTACCAAACCGAATATAAACAAGATCGGTGAAGGGATTGTGTTACAGATATTGCCTGGCAATCTATACAAGAGATATACTCTAACAGTACGGGTGAAGGGTGAACACGCCTACTCCGGTTGCATCGTATGTGATTCTGCCTTTTCTATTTGAGATATGATCTTGTCTTTTATATTTCCTCTGTCTCACCAAAAGTTTCTCGGCTTCATTAAAAATTGATGTATCTAAACACTATTTAATAGGTAGATACATCCAATTTTTTATAAAATTGAGACACTTTTGGTAGGATGGAGGCGGTATTTGAAATCTCGCTAGAGTTTCTAATTCTAGCAATCGGATTAGATTTAGGATGTGTTCGTTTTTGGGACAAGGTGGAATGGTTCCATTCCATTCCATCCCATCCCATCCCATTTCATCCATCCTCATGTTCGGTTGATTTGAGAAAGCATAGAATGGAACCAAATGTAATTAATCTAAACATGCAAATAATTAGCCTAATTTAAAGGGATTAGCAATAATTGGCCTAATTTAGTGGAATGGCTTCGTCTCCACCATGGCCTGGATGAGAGGGACCTCGCCGGCCACCGCGCCGCTGGCCCCCGCCGTCCTGGCCGCGAGCACGGAGGGCCGCCCTTCTCCTCCCCGTTTGCGCCTGCCCCGGTCACCGCCGCCACGCTCTACCTTGATCTGACTGGCGGCCGCTCTGCTCCATCTGCCGGCGCTGCTCGCCTGGCGCGGCCGCGCTGCTCCGCCCGCCTCGGGCCAGTGGAGGGGAGAGAGGGGAGGCCGCCTCCGCGCCATGCTCGTCCGCCATCCACCTCGTTCCGGTAGAGGGGAGAGAGGGGAGGTCGCGGGGAAGAAGGGATTAGCCCGATAACAGAGCCCGTTCCACTTCTTTCGACCGATTCGGTGGACGGGCTCGTTCCGGATCTACAACGAATATTCGCTTTTGAGGAACGCGTTGGTTCCGTTCCATCCCAGAAACGAACGCAGGAATCGTCCTAAGGAACGACTTGATTCCATTCCGTTCCATTCGGTTCTGAAACCGAACAGACCCTTAGGATGTGTCGGTGGTTTCAACGCTGTCCATACCTGTCCAGCCAACAAAACCAAGGGTAAAAATGATTTTGAGCATCACAAACACATGGTACCATTGCAATAAAAGAGTACATTCTGTCCAGCCACAAAAATATTGCCAAAACCTGATTTTTAGCATCACAAACATATGATTTCATTACAATAAAAGAGTACAAATGTAGCACAACTCAATACATGGTTTCGTTACATACATAGCGGTACAAATACATGAAGAATGGCACACTCAATGACCATACAAGGCCTGCCTATCCGCCCACATTTGGTTAGCCATTTGTTGCCTACCGTTTATCATGTCCCTATGGTCTCTTGCTTGTTGGCTTTGTGTCCGGATTGGTTGTGTGCTCCAAGTCACCTCCGGTATAATGAATTCATCAATTCCTTGAGATAGTGCATAATTATGAAGAACACAACAAGCTACAACAATGTCCACTTGTACCAAGAAAGTGAAAAATGGTGTGGCATCATCTAAAATTTTGAATCTCCTCTTGAGTGATCCAAAAGCTCGCTCTACCGTCATCAGTAGAGATGAGTGCCTAAGGTTGAATAGCTCCTCCGCATTTTGGACGGGATTGCTGCCCCACTCGTTCAAATGGTATCTCACATTACGAAAAGGTGGCAAAAAACCGCGCTTGGCTCCATATCCGGCATCAACTAGATAGTATTTGCCTAAAACTAAAACACATTATGGTGACAATTGTTTGGATAACATATGGAAAATTATATCTAAAGTCATTTTGTTACCTTCTGGTACTTGTAGGCCTCTCTCACGTGCTAATGCATCAGCTAAAACACATGCATCATGTGCTGACCCCTCCCAACCAGCCAACACATATGTGAAGCGAAGATCAAAATCTACCGCTGCCATCACATTTTGAGTGGTATATGTTTTCCTACCACGAAAAGCATCTTCCATATCTTTTGGAACAGATGCTCTCACATGTGTGCCATCAGTTGCTCCAATACAATCCTATATAGTGACAAATGTTATATGATATGAAGTGTATCCTAAATAGCTAAGAAATAGTTTTAGCTAGTACCTTAAACTATGGGTCAAACCGAGAGTTTCCTGCTATTTTTTCTGGAGTCTCCAATGATGGTGGCCTGATATATTCATTACGTAGTTCACCAATGGCATGGAGGACACGCTTAAAATATATGCTGATTGTGGAGAATGATCTACCAAAATTGGTTGCCACAACCCTGTTGCGAACATTATGTCCAATAGTGTGCAAAAACATCGCCACTTGTTGCTCCACATTCAAATGAACACTATCTTCTAGCAACTTGCGATCCCTCAATATGTCACAAAGTTTAAAGAAAGGAGCTCTTTCGAATCTTAACATATTTCTACATGTGATATCGCATTGCCAAATTTTACTATTGAGATATTCAATTCGCTGCCGATCCCGTTCATGCATTGGCCCATAGCTTATACGTGGTCTTCTTTTCCTTTTTATAGCCCGAACTGCTACAACAATTGCAGCGCAAACAGCAAAAACAGCGGCTCCCCTAATCATCTTTTTTCGTTTATCCATATTCTTGCCCATCTACAATGCACATATTTTACAATCAAGTTGAACATACATAAGCAAATCAAAGTGATTCTCCACGAGATGGTTTATGGACATACATAAGCAAATCAATTCGACCAAATTGGACATATTTTACAATCAAGTTGGACATACATAAGCAAATCAATTCGACCAAACTGCACAGTATATGGATAATACAGGGGAAAGCACAGGGACACATACCTGCAGCAAGTGCCTCCGCCTGGAACCCTTTCACCACCGGCTCACATACCGTCGCCGCGCCCGCCCTGACCGCCGGCACGCGGAAGAATCGCCGCCGCCCGAACCAGACAGAGGGAAGGACGTCGCCGGAGAGGAGAGGGAGAGGGAGAGGTGCGGCGCGCGGGGGAGAGGGCGGCGAGCGGGGGAGAGGTCCGGCGCGAGGGGGAGAGAGCGGCGCGCGGGGGCGAGGGCGAGCGGCGGGCCGAGGGCGAGCGGCGGCGCAAAGGGTTGGGAGAGGACGCGCGGGGAGAGATAGGGTTGGGTTTGGCCGTTCGGGTGAGTTTTCTTTTTTTTTCGTCCATGCGGTGAGATACACCGGTTTCTTCCCATTCCACCAAATCGGTCGAACCATCTCGTTCCGCATCTGCAGGGTATATTCGCTCGTGGGGAATCGCTTTGTTCCGTTCCTCTACTCAACCGAACACAGGGATGGCTGCTGGGTGTGGAACCAACCCGTTCCATTCCACCAAATTCTCAAACCGAACACATCCTTAGTCTCTTGCCTAGATGTAATATGTTCATCTACTTCGTTGATTTGCATGATTAGTTTATTTTCTAGTTTAATTATATGCTATATCTAATGTTTATTCGGATTAAATCAAATAATAATTTGCCTATATATATTCAAGACTCGAAGAGGACTATTCAAAAGGCACTGCAACCCTGCTGGTAGGACATTACATTATCGGGAAAGGGGAAAACTTTGCTGACGACTTGCTGGTTTCCAGTTCTCCCACGTGCAAAACGTGGACCAAATGCTGTGACTGATATTTATGCACGAAGCAGAGCGATGAGTCATAGCAAAACATGTTTATGGCACTGGTATTAGACAAGTGAGGTCTGCACAGAACGAGTACGAAACAATCACTCCGATGATAAGGTAATAGTATTACCGTAATACGCAGAAAGGGTGACGTAGACAGTTAAAAAATGAAATTTCTGCCAAGTCCACATTAAGAAAGAAGGACAAAAGTCACAAAATGATGGTCTGGTTCAGAAAAGAGGATGGTCTGGTTCAGTGTCCCTGACGTTTGAGCGCAGCGCACGGGTGTTCGTGTTCCAGAGTGGAGAGAATGGCTTCTTTGACGTTTCCCCGTCAGACTGCGTTATCAGCGACGTTTCAGCAGCTGCAGCGGCGCCGCACACAGATTTGAGCAGTGCGTGTCGTTGTAAACGGGGTTTGGGTCTCCCCTCCGCTGCGGAAGGCCAGGTCCTTTCGGTTGTTGCTTCAAACATTGCTACAGCTTCGGATTAGGACAGCGTTAGTAATCCTTCGGAGGCCACAACCAACCGAACCTCCGGCGTCTAATTTTAACCAAAATTCAGACTTTGCTTCGTCGCAGCAAAAGAAGGCCTGCTTTTGCTTCATTCAAGCAGAAAACGGTTCGCCTAGAAACAAAAATGAAAAGACTCATCAGAAGGCAGAAATTAAGGCATTGCTTCGTTGTAGCAAAAAAAAGCCCGCTGAAGCAAAAAACGGTTCGCTTAGAAATAAAAAGAAAAAAATTGTTGGAGGCAGATCTCGCCGGAGACATCGCCGGAGCCTTGGTAGCAACAAGTTTATACTAAAGTAGCAAACCAGCAAAAGCAATAAGTTTATACTATTGTAGCATCGACCACTACTCGCCGGAGACCTGACGGAGACCTGAGCCTCGCAGCACCGCCATGCGCATGATCCTCTTGCAGCAACACCACCGTGAGGAACGGCCATGGCGCTCCGTAGGGACGGCCGGCGATGAGGTCGTTTCGGTTGTAGGAGTTGATGAGGAGGACTTCGGGCCTCCGCCGCGGCCACCATCTCAGTCGACGGCGGGATTCGTGGGAGCCAGGCGCCGTCTCGATCTCCGGCGACAGCGGAGCGTCGCGGCCGCCACGCCCTTCCCAGGCGGCGCACTACTTGGTGACGGCCGGCCATGCGACCACACGAAGCGGCGGCGCGGGCTGTGCCTCGGCGGCGCACGGCGTCCATCGAGCCTCGGCATTGGGCGGAGCTTGGTTGTAGCACCGCCGTTGAACATTTGCAGCAAATCCCCCGATCTTGCCGGAGACCTTGCAGGAGACATTGAAGCACAAAAAATGTAGTAAAAGAAGCAGAGCCACATAATATTTGCAGCACCGCTGTTGAACATTGGCAGCACCTCCGCGGACCTCGCCGGAGACTCGTTGGAGACATTGAAGCATAAAAAATGTAGTAAAGATGCAGAGCCACAAAACGTTTGCAGCACCGCCGTTAAACATATGCAGCACCTCCCCTAATGCAGCCCAAGCTAAAAAAAATGTAGTAATGCAGCCCAAAATTAAACCAAGGAAACACACTCACAAAGATGAAACCCAACAGATGAAGAAATGCAGCCCAAAATTCATAGTAATGAAGCTAAAAATATATAGTAATGCAGCCCAAAATTAAACTAAGGAAACACCCCTCGCAGCAACAGAGCTTTTCTTTGCAGCGCCGGCGAGGTCGGGCAGTGGCTGACGGCCGGCGAGGTCGGGCAGAAGTAGGCGCTCCCGAGGAGGTGGAAGAGGAGGTGGTCGCGGTGCCGACGCGGGACCCAGCCCATTCGTGGTGCTTGGCGGTGACGTGGACGAAGCTGGTGGCACCGCCGCTGCAACGAGCCATGGTCGAATCTCGCGACGGTGGCAGCCAACCTGGGGCGTGGTGGCTCGAGACCGTGCTCATCGGCTGAGAAGATTGGCCGGACCTGGACGAGGAGGAATCCCCCGGCGGCGCGTGGCTCCATGAGGCAGAGCTCAATGGAGACATCGCCGGTCGGCGGAGCACCGGCACTTGTAGCAGCCAAGCCTGCACGGGATCCTCATCTCCGTGTCGGGGTTGGAACGGGACGGAGGAGCTCCTCGCGAGATGGGCGGCGGCACGATTCCTGCAGCTACGCCGACACAGATCTTGCAACAGCGGTCGCCGGTGACCTGCCGAAGGTGTGGTTACGCTCGTGTTCACCGTGAAAAGAGAAGCAGAGGAGCAGATAAGAAGGAAGACGCAGCGGGCCCACACACATGGTCTTGTTTTCACACGGGCCAGGCACCCCTCGCGGAACGCGTGATCAATGCCATCGTGCGGTTCCCAACCCGGAGGTTGCTAGCGCTGCAGCCTCCGGAGGAAAGCAATCATTTTCCTTCGGATTATATGTATGGTTTCATTGAGGCGTGTCGTAGTTTTCACCGCCCAAATTTACTTTTTTTATTTCTGTGCGGCTTAATACAGTGTCTTTTGAGCCCGTGACCGCAACATAGGGACGCTGCCGGAGCGCTGGATGCAACTAAAAGCCACGTCACGAGTGGCGAGCTAGCCTCGTCAGCGACGTGAAGCAATTTCGTTTTTCACACCACTTACTTTTCTCCTGCTGCGCGGCTACTCATTTCGCTCTTCCGCTGCTTCTTTCATTTCTCCCTCTCCCCGCTCGATTCATTGCAACCTCCCGTTGCCGATCTCTCCCACCTAGATCGCCGCCGCTAGTCGTAGACATGCCGTCGAAAAATCCCAAGAACAAGAACATGACCGCTGTCGTTTTCGCTACCGATGGAGCGACCCGGCGTACACTCCGGGAATGGCCTATCCGTCGACGCCATGGTTCTTCAATGAACCCGACAGAGTGACGCCGTTGTTCTTCACGCATTATGTGGATGCCGCGGAAGGCAACGACTGGCACACAAGGCCCCAAGTGGAAGGATCTTGAAAATCAGTGCCTTAGCGACTCCTATAAGATAGTGAGCATCGACGTGATCACCAGCGTCATCAAAACCGTGGCGCTTATTGGGCGAGGATCAAAATGGAGTTTGACGTACGCAAGTACCTCGACAAGGATCATACATGCGCAGGTGAACATCTTACATGGCTACCATTCCGAGATCGAGAATAGGTAAACATCTTCCATGGCTACCATTTCGAGCTCGACTACGGCGTCAGCATCGGCATCAACTCCAGCTCTAGAGGGAGCGGCGACATCAACAGGCGCGTCCGCAACAGCAGTCAGTACCCTTGCGTCGGCATCGGCGAGCACACGAAGGACGGTGTCTACTTCCCCGACAGAACACGACGAGGTTGTCATGCCAGACGGGCCAACGCCGACTCAAGATGCGTCGTCGGCGTCGCCAAACCCCTCCTTCTAGTTATGTTGAATATGGACCCCAGTTGCAATATTGATTGCATCGACTATGGTAGCTACTTTGTTCGCGGCGACTATGACGGGAACAATTATTTTTGAATGGTAATGATCTTTGTTTATTTATGCTGCAAAATTCTGTTTGTGGGCGATGTTTGGGAGACGCTGCTGGAAACGGAGACGCCCAAAAGAGGCATCAACTTGCGGCGTCCCCCATCTAGCCTATCTGGTGCATTTGTTGGACACGATTTGGGGGACACAACTAGAGACTAGAGATGCTCTTATGACCTCTTTGGTTCATAGGAACAGAAGAAAAATCATATGAATAAGAAAATCATTTTAATGGCACTATTCATCTTGTCTGATTCATATGAATTGGTTCCAAAAGGAATAGAAAGAAATTTTACAACTCATTCAAACATGTTAGAGCATCTTTAGTCGCGTCCCTCACAAAAAACGTCCGGCACGAACGATTTAGGGCACGTTTTCGGTATTTTAATAGAGGAGACCCTTCCGAGCCGCATACCTCAAACAGCGTCCGGATGCATGCATTTTAATAGAGGAGACCATCCCATGTGGAAAAAGTATGTGAGAGAAAGTGTGAGACAAGAGAATGACATGTGAGGAATAGGGGCTGCATACATGCCTGTGAACGTAGTTTTTGTGGAGTCTCAACTTTTTTCCCATTTATTGTCCGCGATCCCCCAAACTCATTTGGGGAACGCGACTGGAGATGCTCTTAATTTACTTTTTTATTATGCACAAAGAAGGCAAATAACATAAGTTGCATAATAATGATCGACGTTCACAGTTATTTTAATCATGATTTGAATATGTTTTCGGTATTTTTATGTTTTTTTCTATTCATACAAATCAAACAAGCATTTTACAAAAATTGCTCTGTTCTCACAATCTATGTTTTACACGTAGATCCTGTGGTCCGTGTTTTCCTATTGCTATGTTTTCAAAATCCTGCGAATCAAAGAGAAAAATTGATTGAATCACACTTTTTTTTCTCTTCTGGACCGAAATTGCAGCCTCAGCCACGAGCCGTGGTTACGGTTGTTCTTGGTTTCATCAGCTGGTCCTCGTCTAGCAGTTTACGAAGCAAAAAATTACAATTCCTAGGGCTAGCAGGAATCACAGTTCATTGGTCCAGCTGATTGTGCACGGAGGCCTGAACTTGTCTTGCTTGTTAGTTAAAAGAGATACTCCATAATATTTGATTCGTGTGAAACTGTGGCAGGTTCTGGCAAAAATCAAATCTCCATGGCAAACAATTCGCTAATAAGTAACCGAACCATTTCGTTGGTAGAGCAGCAGTCGCGTATAAAAGAACAACAATCATGCAAGCAATATTGGACTAGATAAGACAATTGTCATTCAGATGTAACCAAGAAGTATCACGAACACAATTCGATTATGCAGCAAGCTGAAGGCGTTCTGCATTATAGTATCATTTTCGAAGACAACAGTACAACACTAACAGTGACACACTAATCTACTCTAGAAATGAATTCCATCTGGAAAATCCATCACCACGAAAGTAAGAAACAATGGCAGTTGCTGGGACTGTGACAGGTTCAGACAGCAAGCGCGACTGATGCAGGGGGGTCGGCAGCCCATACGATGTCCTGCAGCGCCGGCCGGAGGTGCTCGCTGCAGAAGGAGCGGTACTCGAGTGTGTCGCCCCCGTCCTTCTTGACATCGACCACCAGCACCGAAGGAGCCACGGTGAAGATCTCGGCTGCCACGGCGAGCCGGCCCTTTGGCCCGCCGCGCCCCGCGCCCTCGAAGCGCACGCCCCCGGCGCCGCTCTTGGTGACACGCATCTGCCCGCCGCCACGCGCAGCGACATCCTCGAGCCGGGAGACCACGCCTCTCGCCGGCTCCCGCGTCGCGAACAGCATGCCGCCCTCCCGCCGCCCAGCCGACGACCGGCCCTCGAAAAGCGGAGACAGGTCGAATCCCTCGGAGAGTGATATCAGGTGGAACGCATTCATCGTCTCGGGCTCGTCCTTGTCGCCGGCCTCCTTCGCGCGCGCAGGATCGACTGGCGGCTCCACGCTTACAGGCCTGGCGATGGACGTCTTCTTAAACCACGGCATCTCGACGAGCTCCGCGACGGTGATGCGGGTGGCGGGGTTGGGGTCGAGCAGCCTGGGGATGAGCCTGCGCGCGTCCGTGGAGAGCCACGGCGGGCAGCGGTAGTCACCGCGCTGCACCTTCTTGTACATGGTGACGATGTTGTCGTCCTGGAACGGGAGGGAGCCGGCGAGGAGCACATAGAGGATGACGCCGCAGGACCAGAGGTCGGCCTTGGCGCCGTCGTAGCCCTTGTCGAGGAGCACCTCGGGCGCGGCGTAGCCCGGCGTGCCGCAGAGGGTGTGGAGGAGCCCGTCGGCGCGCGCGTGGTCGGCGAGCGCGCTGAGGCCGAAGTCGACCACCTTGAGGTTGCCCGCCTCGTCGAGGAGCAGGTTCTCCGGCTTGAGGTCGCGGTGGTAGACGCCGCGTGCGTGGCAGAAGTCGACGGCGGAGATGAGCTGCCGGAAGTAGAGGCGCGCGACGTCCTCCTTGACGCGCCCGGACCGCACGATCCGGGCGAAGAGCTCGCCGCCGCGGACGAGCTCGAGGGCCAGGTAGATCTTGGAGCGCGTGGCCATCACCTCGTGGAGCTCGACGATGTTGGGGTGGGAGACGCGCTTCATGACGGCGATCTCCCGCTTGATCTGCTCCGCCATCCCGGCGCGCACGACCTTCTCCTTGGCGACCACCTTCACCGCCACGCTCTGCCCGGTCCTCAGATCCCGGGCGACGTGCACGCGCCCGAAGTTGCCGTGGCCCAGCACACGGCCCATCTCGTACCGCCCCTGCAGCACCCCGCCCTTCTTCCCGTCCGCCGCCGCCGCCGCCATGCCTGATCTCTTTGATTGGCTTCCTCCCCTCTCTGAACCAATCGATTGAAACAATCTAGTGTCCTATGACTGAGAAGAACAGAGATCCGACAACTCTACCCGTCCTCGACGTGCTTCCGGTGGCAGCTGCGGCCGACGCGCAGCTTGCGCTCGCCGGCGACGTCAGTGCCTGGTCTCCGCCTCATCGCTCTGCATTCCCGGCGAGACCAGGGGAACTGGTGGACGACGGCGCCGCCGCAAACAGGAAGCAATCGATGAGCTTGACGCGATAACTAAGCGTCGTTTTGTGGTGGCTTGTGATTTGTTTAGCTTTGCGGCGTGCAGCTTATATTGGGTGGGAATGGGGGCGTGGCGGCGGCCCAGGGGAGGAGAGGAAACTAGGGCGGCCCTACCGCCTTGGCATAGGCGGCGCACCCACGACGTTTCCTCTTACATTTGCGCCGTCCGATGTGCAGATCTGACGCATCAGAGGAAATAGCGGTGCCAGGGCCTTGATACGGAGGCAATAATGACAGGACATTAATTTTTTACCCTCTATAGTACATATACAGAGTACTAGTACCTAGGCAAAACTCACATTAATTTTTTACCCTCTATACATATACGGAGTACCTGGGCAAAACTCGGGCCGGGCCAAAAAATAACCCGAGGCTAAAAATTTAGGCCTGAGCAAGTCTCGACCGCTGGGCCTAAAAATTGGGCCTAAGCCCAGCCTGGCCCAACTACGACCTAAATCATGCTTTTAGGCCTAAAGCCTAGCCCGGCCATCGGCTCAAAATCTCGACCCGAGCCTAGCCCGATATATAATTTTGGCCCAACCTAACTCGGGATTCTCGGGTTGGGCTAGGTTGCCCATGCCTACCTATATCTATACATATGTGTACTGTTTTGTTTGTCAAACTCAAGCTTAACCAAAATGTAGTGGAGTATAACTTTGTATTCTCTCTGTTCTTTTTTCTAGTCTATACATTCTATAAATTTTAGAGTGAACTTTATAATCCTATTTAGTGGGGCATTTACAAAGATATCTCATCTAGGAGAATTTAAAAAAAAAATGAAACCGTGTCTAGGAGGAACTAGACACTTTTTGATATAGTAGAAGCGGGACTTGGCGTGACAATTCCGAAATTCGTCCCTGACAGGAATCAAACTCCGGTCGTTAGGATGCGTCACTGCTACCACAACCACTGGACTAAGCCCATCTAGGAGAATTTAAACAAGGTTTTATTCAAGTTTAGTATTTTGCTTGTTTTTGTTACATACGACGAGCTTGTTTCCTCTATGTAGAGCGAAAAAGTATGTAAAGATCGTAGGCGCCTTGTCCAATTATTCCATTCCTCGTCCTTATATGAATAGTTTGAACACCGATCATCACCTCACACATTGACCAATGGATAAGCACACAAAAAACGAGGGTCCAACTAGAGGTTAAAATATGGAATACACACCAAATTTTAAGACCAATTACCAAGGCATTTGAGACTATCACTTTGATACGTAAGCAACCAGTAAAATTAACATTAAAATTATCGACATTCAGCAAAGAGAGTAATATTGCTTTGTTTTTTTTGTGTTTTTGTGTTGTTGTTGATTATAAACTAATATGGAAACAAATTATTGTCTAAGACGTAGACTAAATCAGAACAGGGGGAATAGTTTTTTTACCATCTATATGTGCACCCCTATGATGTGGGTTTGTTCGACATGATATTCAAAAACTCCTCTTTCTTGACACATGTTTTTTGTTTCTCTTTATAAATAACGCCACACTATCGAATCGATACAAAGTGAAAAAGAAATCCTCTTATGAAGAAGATCAAAAGCTTAAAAAATATATGAGTTGTCGCACTCTCCATGGCACACCGAATACAACCGGCTAGAATTTTAACCGCCTCTCCTTGTGAAACCGCCGGCTCCAAACCCACCAAGCCGTAGCCGGAAGGGCCGTTTGCCCTCTCGTTCCGAGGTGGGGTCGTCGGGAGGACCAATCAACCAACATACGTCGAAGATCTCCATACATTGAGTATCGTGGCCGGGGACAACTAACTCACGTGTAGAGGATAGGAGGTTGTCGAGAACTCCCCTCGCATGGGTTGAAGAGGATCGAAATAGGATCTGAGCATGTCACAACGCCACATGAACGAAGGCAACAAGGGCTCCACGACGACGCTCCTAGGAGAATGACGACACCACGCGTTACCGTCATAAACTCATCAAATTTATTTATAAAATCCTAACGCACTATTGCATACAAGATATACTTGTTTCTAGTTCTACGCGCTATGATGATGTATCATAGCATGCATCACTTCACCTTGTTACATGGAACTGCATGAGACAAGGTTGATCCGCACACCATAGGATGGTAGATGGTCCATTGGCGGATCCAAGTATTGCTGAGTGGGGACCACTGCCCCACTCAATTTTTTGGCTTATGTCTAGTTTGTTCATATTTCAACAAAAAAGTTTTTTTCTCAAATAACAAAAAAGTTCCAAGTTTTCGAAATTTGTACTAGAATCCCCACTAAAATTATTGTCAGGTCCGCCTCTTTGTGCGCAGTATCCTCAAGTCCTATTAATGATTTCTCTCCAGGCAAATCCGTTTTCAAAATGTAGTGGAATCGAAGCTTATCTAAATAGTATTGTTTTACATAAACTAGCACAAGGAACATTACTCATTTCGAAGAGCAATGTTCCTCTAATCAGCCAATATTAGATTATTGTGACCTAAAAGAAGAGATATCCACTATATTAAATATCTGTTGTGATATATTTTTTATATTTTTAACTGGGTAGCTACATTGTTCGAACCGCACATGCACGACCGAAACCATGTGTTGGTATGTGTCTTCTTTACTAAAAATAAATCTAGATACATTCATATATGAATAAGGAAGTAGTATGACCAATTACGACGTACGAAATATCTAGTGGACATACAAAAAAGGAGAGGAGACCACCGCCGGTGACTGACCCAAGTTGTGATCATTGGAATGGCAGAGACAGCGTGCGTGTACGTCACCAGTGTACACACACGTAGTCACGTACCCGCTTGCGTCGTGGTAGACGGGGCGGCAGCACCCACCTTGGTTTTGGCCGGTACGGCGACCGCTCAATTGCTAATTTTTCTAGCAGTCGGCGCGTGAGCCCACCGTTTCGCCGATCAAGACTGTCGCCGCGCGCTCGCTGCTTCTTCCTACGATCGACCGACGAAATGACGACGTAGTCAGTAGTCAGGTATCTCTCGACGGAGTTGGCGTCGAACGTGTTATATCTCTTCGCGTTGACCCGTAGAACATCAGGTGCACGAATTTTTTTTTTTTTTTTTTTTTTTTTTTGAGAATTATCAGGTGCACGAATGAAACGCGATATTCGCTACACCGTTTACTTTACTTGGTGTCGCGGTCCGCGCGCGGTGGCCGGCTTCTTATTCGCGCAACCACCTCCCAATCTGCTTGCTGTGTTTCCCCATGCCCACACGCATTGCCATTCCCAAGAAGCCCGTTGGCCTTTGGGCTGAATGTATTGGATTGAACTTTGAACACTCGCCCGAGGCCAGCCGTTCGGGACTCGTTTCATTTGTAGGATAGGAAAATTATACGAATATGAAAGCGTTGGCTAACGATGTTATGCAGATTTAAATCTTATGAAAAAATGAAGTGTCTTTGATTGTATCAAACTAATTTTTCTACGAGGTATGACTATGATCTAATGTTTTTTTTGTCTGTAGGATTTACATTGCAATGTTCCTACAAAATTAGTTCCTATAGGATTTTTTCCTATGAATCAAACAACTTTCTTTCGCAAAAAAAAGGAATCAAACAACTTGTATAGAATTTTTTTTCAAAAGATTCGAATCCCACATAATGCTTTACAAATTCTATGAATCAAAGGAGTCCTTAGTAAAGAGATGGCCCGTTCAAATGGAAAGTGAGCCAGGACAATATGTGGTTGGATAGTTAGGAAGACACATATATCTTTAAACTATTAGAGTTTAAACCTTATATTTGTCACTTTTATGTCTTATAAATATGAAGTATTTTTTAGTGGGAGGTGATGTCCCGGTCAATTGCGATGTGTTTGTGGTGATTTTGTTAATCTTAAATCACAATGGTTAAGTTTCTTGGATTCAGTCACTTGAAGATGCTCATAGAGGTAGGTTGCTACATTTATAGGGGTGAGTATATGCACGTTATATGCATCTTTACAGTGTTTCGCAAAAAAAGTCAACGTGTTTGGAAATGTCTTTTTTTTGCTAGATAGCGTGCATGCATGAACTTGGCACCCCTCGCTCTCTCTTCCATGTGACACCCCACATTCTCTCACATCTATTAGCCCAGAAATTTAATTTGGCTCTCGGGAGTATATGCTCTCTTTATAAAAAATATTTTGAAATGTCGAAAAGTTTTGACAAAAAGATTCTACATGTACATCTCCATAATATATGTGCATTCGTCAAGTTTCAATAAAAACTGATAATTTTTATGGTCTATGTAAAAATATTTATTTTGTGAAAAACCTTATTTTTAACACCAAATTTTATCTTTTTACACACGCCAAACGACAAGCCGATTTTTCATGAAATGACTTTGTGGATGCATAGCATGTGAAGATGTATGCGCGAGTTTTTTATTTCAATTTTTTTACATTTTAAAATGTGTCTAAGATGCACTTGAAAATAAAAGAAGCATATGGTCACATGAGCCAAAAGATCATTCCCTAGACTATGAAAGAATCATCGAACTATAGTTGCTTGTCTAAATTTAGGAAGCCAACATGACCAGAAAACACAAAAAAAAGGTAGCATTGAGAGATCGCTGAGTACTCCTCTCTAGTGATGTAATGGGTATACCCCTGCCTAGTTTTTGTTTTGTAGGATTTGTTTGGTCCTAAGGGCAAGTGGAGGAATGATGTAGTAATAGGAAATTATCCTACACGATTGCCCTATTTATCCGTTTGGTTCAATGAAGTTGCAAAGGAAAAACGTAGAAAAGTTCTCTTTGATCATAGTTTTGAAGGAAAAACACGCAAATGACCTCCTTTTCAAATTCATATGCATGAAAAATGAGATCGAGGTGCCTAGTGTCATGATAACATCCAAATTGTACCTGCTCACATATTTGACTTTGATTTGACAATGTTTATTAGGAATTCCGTGTTTTTTCTACTCATGTGAGCCAAACAACCAAGTTTACAGAATTAATATGTATTCCAAAACTTTGTTCTGTACCTCCATTCCAATCCTTTTCTATTTCTGTAATTTTAAAATCCGGCAAACCACCTACAATTTGTGTGGTTGAAACAGCTTACCTGGGTTTCTGTAACAGGCCGGTAGCTACTTTTATGGTCTAGGTGATTAGAGGTTAGAGCTAGCTGGAATTTTATCTATCTCAATTCTTCTTATGCTTTGTCTTTGGCATGTGGGGCTGGCAACAAGAGCATTGTTCCATTATCGTTTGATAGTGGAACCCAGAGGTTTAATCGGTATGGAAATAAGAAATCATACCAAGGAAGTCACAACAAGGGAAACGAAACCTTCCATATATAACTTGTTCCTTAAACCTCCAGCAACCCTAGTCCCGCAACCTCCCGCACCCATGTGGCGGCGCCGCGCCACGCCGAGCGGCCGCCTCCTCCCATTCCTCGACCCTCCCTCCTCGACCTCCCCTCCCGCCGTCGCCGCCCTAGACGTCGCTGGGCAAAGATCTATTGGAGTGGCGGCGACGATGGTTACCTCGATGATGACTCGACGTGGGGACACGATCTCGTGCTGGAGGCAGCGCCCGCACCTGGCTGATGTCGACGTGGTGTCGTGATTGGCGGCGGCCGGAGGAACTCGACGGCCGGCGGTGGATGGCAGTGGGCGGCGGCATCCAGGCCCAGATCTAGGCCCAGATAGGCTTAGTCGGGCCGCGAGCTACTTGTTGTTTCGCCCTCGATGACCGCTTGCATAGGTTCTTCCGGGCTATGCTCGCGATATGAGGACGCTAGGGGCAGTTGTCCCTAGCATGGTGGTGCTGGCCTCCTTCTCCGACGGAGGTGGTCGGCCGGGTAGTCTCGCCGACGAGTTTGTGGTGACGTGGCATCTGCTGAAAACCGCGCCTCGACTTTGGTCTTGGCGGACGATGGCGGCGTTGTTTGGCGTTGTTACCTTGTCGAAGACATCGTCTTTGCTTGTCTCGTTATTTCACTTGGGAGCGACGGATTCTGCAAGTTGCCAGCGGGTGGCGTGGGGCTACTGGCTCGGTTTTCAATAAAGGAGGCGGTTCTAAGGTCTGTCTCAAGCCAAGACGAAGATCTGCTTGATACATGTCTACATTGATCTAGACGAGGTGTCGTATTCCGGAATGCTCCGGCAGCAAACTCCACTGGGTGACTCATACCTGGAGATTGCCAGATCGGATGTTATTCGGTCGTGCACAATCACGTATTTTCTGACCGTTTGGTTTCAGAGGGAGCGATGTGAAGCTCTGGAAGCCGAGATCTGTGGACTAGTAATGGTGGTTCAAGTCCTGGTGGAGATGAGGGATTGGCTTGGTGTTTTGTCTGTTGGATCAACGGCATCGGCAAGTAGGGGCGGCAACACAGGAGAAGTTCAGTGTCTAATCTTCAGGGTGAAAACCTAAGGTCTGGCCTTAATTGGCCTGGCAATGACCTTGTTGAAGGCATTGTTTTTGAGAGAGTGGACCTTCTCCAAGGTGAAAACCTATGATCTATGATCAGGGCGACGACGGTGCTTGTGCACCGTTCCCTTCTTGGAGGCGTCGCTTTTGGAGAAGATAGATTTCTAGTGTTGTCTTGATGGTATTTCTCCTATAAATGTTCCAAGAGTACCCGGCCAGCCAAGGGGTCTGAAAGGGGCAAATCCATCGTGTCCCTCCGTTTCACTAGCACAGTAACTTCTCAATCCCGCTTTTCACCTCAGCCGTCGGATATGGTAATTATTTTATCACCTTTTGCTTGTCCAAACGAGCCAATGACTAATGGGACCAGTTGTGTGTGCGGGCCACCGGTCGGAGGCAGCCACACCAGCTCGTCCGAGTCACATTCTTTCTCCTGCGCGCGTGGGTAGTGAAAACCCTAGATCGCGGAGCGCCCAGTCCCCGCGTCTCCTCCTCCCTTCTCAGCCCTACCTCGAGTGGAGGCAAGCGGGGAACAGAGGCGGCTCGACGACGCAGCGGTGCGATGGGGCTGGGCCGGTGCGGGGAAGGGCGGCTGCTGTGCATCGCGTGTCGAGGGCGCGGTGGTGGGTTGGCGGCGGCGACCTGTGTGGCGGCGACGACGGCGTGCGGGAGGAGGAGGGAGGCGGAGCTGCGCCGGCCGCCCAGGTGACGAAGAGGAGGCTGGGGCGCAGCGTGGAGGTGACGGTCGGCCCGCCTCTAGATGCGAGGCGTGGGAGCGGCGATTGTCGCGGGTCAACGACGCGGTGGTGGGCTGGCGGCGGCGACCGTCTCCATGTCTCCTCCAAGTCCGGTTCCCGCGTGCCGTCAGCGGCTCTACGTCTCCTCCAAGTCCATCCCCGCCGGCCGCCGGCGCATCTCCTCCAGGTAAAGTCCCTACCGTGACGCCTCCATCTCAGCTGACGACGCGCGCACGCATGAGAAGGAAGGCGACGCCTCGTCCTCTCCTCTTCCTCCAGCCTCGACGTCGTCTTCCGGCGTAGCAGCGGCAGGGTTCACACGGGCGGCGGCGGCTGGATGCTGCTAGGAGGGAGTGTGTGTGTAGTGGTGGCTGAGGAAGGATGGAGGAGGAAGGGATGCGGCGGCTGTGGATATTGGGAGAAAATGGAACATGTACGACCCATCGTCTTCAACCTCTGTTTGTTGCCAATCCCATACTTGCTCGTCTGCGCTTGGTCCAGGTGAGCTACTTCTCCTCACCTCCTCCACCTGTGAGTGATTTTCTTCTTTTCCCATTAGTGTTCACATCTAGCGTCCTTTTCTGCTTCTCCCATCTAGATGTATCCTATTTATCAAATAAGAAGATGGTTACAATATTCCTTTGAATGATGTAAGCTTCAATATTTATGGTGCTCATGTGGTTTCCTTTACCAATTTTTTGTATAGATATGATCTATATACATATGAGTTTCCTTGCTTTGATTGTAAGATGATGAGGCTAAGGAGCTAACAAGATTGAGAGATCCTAGGCAGGTGTTTCTTCCAATATCTTGTTTGTTTTCTGGGTTCTTGTTTGGTTGTAGCATCAATCAACTTTTTTTTGACTAGATATTTGATTATAAGTTAATTCAAATTTATTTATTGGTGGAAGGAATTTAATAATCTATTTTATTTCATATACGGTTACAGGTTTCCTAATAATCTATGGTTCAGTGCTTGTTTACTCTAAAAGGGATGAGCTGCGTCTTGCTCAACTTGTGTAAATAATCTATGGAGAAGTTGCATTCGACATGGTTTCTGTTCAGGTGGCTGCTGAACATAATCTGTATGAGTTTACGAGCCCTCTCCTATTTTGTTCATGGTACATTCTGCTTATTCTATCTCTTGTTCATTGATGCTAATTATTCTGGTTATTTTTGTATACCCAGGTTCCTACGAGAGCTACACAGATATAATCCATGCCTATGTATTTAGTTGTGGCGTGTCAACAGCCTGACAATCAGTTCATCAGCCCATTAAAGCCTCCGGAGGCATGGCGTTCGTTGCTGCTGTCGTTTTCTCTTTCTCTCAGGCTGAGTCTCAGCTTTTCTTTCCCTCTCACGTATTTGGGTTTCTCCATTTTCAGCAGATGCAGCCACGGGTGCGGTGGGAATGGCGGTTGCCGTTCGTGTGAGGAAGGAAGGTGCAGGTCATGTGGGAAGCTCCTTTGGCGGCTGTGGTCGGACGGCAGCGAGGCGGCGGTGAGCCCTTGTCCAACACCTTATATCATATCCTGAGGGGCGCGCAAATCTGCAGCTACCACAAGTCGCCGGTTGCCGGCGTGAATAGGCGCTGCTCAGCAGGCAGCGGCCGCCATACATGCTCCCAGATTGCCTGCTACACCTCTCCCCCTCCCAGTCAAAATCACGCCAAAGGTCAGTACTTCAGATCCTTAGACCCCTATCTTGATTCCCATTTTTATGATAGATTTATCTCACTTTTGGCCTTCTTAGACTCGTGATGTGTTTGCACCTGTATATTACTTGCTAGATCTGAAGTATTCTCAAGTTGAGCTCTTTCACTTGTGGCAGGTCTTGGTGGCGCCGACCACTTGAAATTGCCTTGTGGCCACACAACGCCCATGTAGGTAATCAACAGCAGCCCGTGTCCTTCTCTTTATTTGTAGATTGTTAGATGGATTTGTTTTGATCTGACATGCTATACGGACTGTAGAGCCAACTGGCTCACACCTATGGAGCCACAGCCAGGCACAGAACAAATTTGGTGATCTAGCGGTGGAAGTGGGTCGATTTGGAGCTTCAGGTGAATTTTGCCATGAATTGAAAATGGGGATATATTGGTGTGAATTTTCTTACTGGAACATATTGTGTGGAGTAGCCATATGTTCATCTCTCAACTGTTTTACTACTCTCGTACTGCTCTATTAACAAGAGACTTAGCAGACATTATTTATTATAGACAATCCATATACTCCATGTTGTTTGTTCTCTTGAAAGCTCCGAATCCTATCTGATTTTTATTCTTGAAACATTAGGTGTCAAAATTCTTTATGTATCCAGGATTTCATGTTGGTGCTGACCCTACTTGAGGCCATAGCAGAATGAGTAGGAATATTTTCTTTATTGACCAAAGTTGGCTCAACAGAAGCTACTTTCTCCGGTTTATTCCTCTTGAATCTGTAGTGAGGTCAACAATGTGTTTTGATGTTACACTTCAGATTCTTGTTTGGTGGCTGATGCAAATGCTAAATGAGATGAGCAGTTTTAGGGATTAGTCAATTTTATATCCTATTGCTGAATTGAAGCATATAATTTGTATCCTATTAGCCAACTTTTGTTGTAAATCCTGTATTAGATGCTTATTGACATTTGCATCCCCTTTTTCCTAATATTCTGTTACCTTTGGCAACAAGACGGAAGTGGCATCGTGTCAAAGACCCATGGTGCAGCCTGCGGAGTCGAAAGGTAAGTCATGTTACAACAAAAGTTACTCCAGTATTTCCATTTATTCAGATTCAAGTTGATATTTGGTTTGTCTGGATTTCATGTCCATCGTGCTATCCTTGCAAGGTTTAGTAGTAATTCTTATCTTTGGGTTGCCGATGATGAACTTGTAGGTGAGACTCTGTATTTGTACGGAATAAATCGAATGTGAGGAAGTAAAGAGAAGCCGGGTGGCAGTAATCTAGGCTGCAAACAGAACCAACCGATGAAGCGTGTAGGACGTCCACTAGGATCTGAGAGTTCATCAAATGAAGTCAAGTTGTACGTGCAGAATGGGTAATTAACCTCCAACCCAGGCCTCTCCTCGATAGTAGTGAATTTTGTGAACTAGACCATGAAAGGATTCTCCACATGACTCTTGGTGGATTGAACACCAATCTAAAGGTTTCCTCTGGTTAGAGATGCGGGGATTATATACCTTCGAATTGACACCTTTTTCTGCACCAATAGTTGATAATTTGATTACAAGGTTAAGCTAGCTTGTTGAAAATAATTCTGACAGCGCCCTGTTCATGACTTGGATTTTTTGTAGATGTTTAATTGCTGGTATTTTAATTGTGCAAAAATTGATATATAATGTGAATGCTTTATAGTTTTACTTGTACAGATCTTGATGAGCCGGGTGGCATAGTATGTTATCCAATGAAGCTGATTCAGGCCGAAGTACTCAGGTTTATTATCTTTTTTAGATTCTCAGGTTTATTATCTTCTCTTTATCAGTTTTAGGATGGTTTACCGCTCTTGCCATGCTGATATGTTTAGTTGTATCATGGCATTGTGGCAGCCTGGGAATTAGTCCTCAGCCAATATGGATGAGGTTGCCATCATATAGGCTATTGATGCTTTGAATGGCAGGTTTGCTAACATTTTGATTATTTTCGTTGTACTGCAGGTTTGCCACTTTTAGAATAAATATGGTGCATTTGAAGCAGCATCATATATGGATCACTGCATGTTCAGTTGCCATGAGGTGAGACCCTTTTTTTCGCAGTAACTATTTGAACACAGGCTTTGCTTTTTGCTGAAATAATTATTGAACATCTGAAGCATCCATGGTATACTGGTGTACACTTTTCGTAAGGTTTTAAGTCTACATCTCTCTATCATTTCCATAGTAGTTGTGTACTTCAGAAAGCACAATGTATTTGCGTCAGTTATTCGAAAGGAAAGGTTGAATCCTTGATTATAATCTATACACAGTGATTAATGACCAGGGGGAAATCCCAAGAAAAGGTTTTCTTATTATGTACACAACTGTTTTTGTTGTGTCTTATGGACTTGTGGCGCCAAATACTATAATTTAGTGCCAATAAGGATACATTTGGTGTTTGAGCTGTGTAATAAAATAGTTACAACTTGAATCCCCCCTTTCATTTGGTTGCATTCATCTGTGTTTATGACTTCCTCTCTTGTTCATTTGAAGATACTTAAAATTAACCGTGTTGTATAAAATATCCTCTTACAATCGCCAAGGAAAATTGGATATTACTATAATTTCTGCTCTTATGCTGCACTATCATGAAAAGGCAACCAAGTATAGTAACATGTTTCACATGATATGTCTCTGGTTGTGTTAAACAGGAAAAAATGGAAGACAAAAATGAAAAGGCAATTATGACAGAAGACCAGACTCACATGCTTGAATCAATGCATAAGGCAGGTTGTATCACTTTTCTTTATCTGGTTGATGGTTAGTATTCTCTTGTTAGAAGCCGCGTCTTTGATGTCGGAGCCTGGCACATTCTTTTTAATATGCTAATGGTCAGCCTGGAAATCCGTGACATGTTTTCTTAGACTGCAGTAGACCAGTTATTACGTGGCAGCATACTTTTTTGCCTTCGTTTCTACTCAGTATTTTAGTTCTCGGATTTCCTCAGTATTGCTTTGCTTTGCCATATCGACTCACACTCTTCATGCTCGAAAGCTATTATTTCAAAACTATGCTCTATCTTCAAAAGTCCAGATGTTTGTTTATACGTTGCGGTTGCTTCTGTTTTGGCAGGAAGCTATTTTAATTGTTTCTTTTGCAACAGCAAGTTAAAAACTTTGTTCGTGATAAAATTGACCAGGATTTGCAAACCAATACATTATTAGCAGTAATTGCTGGGACCTAAAATATATTATACCTAATTCCGCTCCAAAGATAAATATTTTAAGTCACTTATGTGCTCTGCTACCTGTTTCCAATAAATTGCGCAGATGGTGAACTCATTATTATATCTTTACTTTAGTGACTAAAAATTCGTAATTGTTTCTGATCTTTGGATTTTTTTTTCCTTCAAAAGTTCAGATAGTTTGGTTATGCTTATCTTTGCCAGAAAATATTAGTCCTCTTTTTTCCGGAATACAAATATGCATTAGTCTATGATTTAGGCAGATATGTTATTTCAACATCTTATGGCTAACCTATGAGTTTACCTTTTCACATGCGACAGCTTCTCGATTACATATCAGTGTAAATATTCTTTTGTCTTGTCTTCTGTCTCCATCATCCTTTATAAATTTGATTTCCATGGTAAATAAGAACAATCAAGGACCCACCTTCACCATCAAGATTTAGAGATTCTTAGAAAAGTAAATTGCATGTGGGCCAGCTTTAGTCTATATTTGCCTCCAGGCTAGCTCAGGAAACAACTTTACATTTATTAGATGTCATATACTAACTGTTCAGAGATTTTAGTTTGCAAGTTCTGTGTGAGTTTCCTTTTGCTGTGAGGGGTGCTCCATGTCCCTGCTTAGTTGCTCTGTGGTGAGGCAAACAAATGTGTATGCTAACCAGGATAGCAACAATTTTGTGATCTTGGGTTTTGGGATTTGTTTGCTAAACCATAAAAGTAGCGGTTCTTTTAAAACACTGCAATTTGCCTTGCCGATCTACAGGGAGCTGCAAACAAAATTATGCATCACTGCTTGTTCCATGGCCGAAAAACACTGGCACTTCCCAACTGCAGTTGCATGCAAGATTTGGAACATGGCAATTTACATGCTTTGTTCATTCTTGAATCCTTTTTGTTATGGTCATTTTCTTCTCAAATGCTCATACTTAATATTTTGCCAATTACTAATTAGAGATGATATTGTTTTTGGTCAAAACTGAGATCCGAGTACATCACTGTCTTCTGATATCTACAGGTTTAGTTCCCATAATTAGGGATATTGACCAAATATTACTAATGCTAAAGCGGTTACACCTATTGAATGTCCATTGTTGTGTTTCTTAAAATATAGAATCTTTTTGTTTGGTTGACCTATCAGCTTGAAAAATATGCATGTACTTTTAAAAACATGACGACATGTTCATTTTTTAAAAAATATCTCAAAGTGGCGCAGCCAGAGACAAAAATCAATGACTCTAGTCCCGATAAGTTACGAGGAAGATGTATATTTCCTACAAACGTATTCGGTAAAAGAAGCAAACAAATTAATGTAGATTTTAATGGTTCCTGCTTTCTAGGTAATTGATAAATCATTTTGTGTGTGTTTGCTTTCCATAATTAATGTCATGTAGATTACTGGCTCTTGTGCATTGTAGGAGATCGTGAATGGCAGAATTAGGTTACAGATTGTGTGAGAAATCACTGATTGGTAGCCTTGAGCTAATTTGGAACATCATTTTTCATTCACCATGTAGTACCTACCTTAGTTTAGCTATTTCTCAAACTTTATGATACTATGGATCTTTGTAACTGCAAAGAGGAAATCTAAAAATAACGTGAATCTGTTAAGTGCTCAAAGTGAATATGTAATTTAAGTTGATTTGATGTATTAAGTAGGAGCTTCTTCTATAAATAACTAAATGCAGGCGTGCCGGAGGTGCAGGTGACCATAGCTGAGTACCTTGGTGAGCTTGCTTTGGCTCATGTTTCCAAGAGATTGGCGGCCTGCCGCAAAGGGAGGCGACACTGAATGCGCTGAGCCGATGTCATCTGAAGAATCAAGCACCAAGATACTGCTGCTTCAAGCTCTACCACTGCTCGCCGTCTCGCGGCTCCATGGCCAGGTACAGTGGCGATGTGCTTGGTGCAGTGGAGGCAAGCGCCGTGGGAGAAGAGTAACTTCGGGAGGGGTCAAGGTTGAGCAGGAGATGAAGGGGTTGCCTTGCGCAACACCGTGCTCGGTTTACCTTGGGCTCATCATCAAGGATGATGGCAGCAGTCAGGCCTGATCCGGAGGCGGTGTGGCCAGCGAGTTCTCTGCCGGAGGAGGAGGTGAGGAACAACACGAGGTTTCATATCTTCAAATCATTCAGTAATTGATCTTCGGGAAATGTATTAAGAGCGTCGTATAGAAGTTCATGATTGTTTGACTCAGTTATGGCAAATGAAGCAAATGAGCTTTTCATGTATTCTTGTTTGTAGCAAAGTATAATTTTTCAGAAGGTTGGCTTATTAACATTTGTGAAATAGTGAAGATGTTGCTTGGTCCTTTACCATACCACATGCTTCAGAGGGTGGAGCATGTCTCCATCCTCAATCCATGAGTGTGGTAAGCATCCGGTGCTTCATGCTGATATTACATATGTGTACAGGACTAGCCGAAAAATATGCAAGAAAGGTTGAACCATTTAAACTTGCCTGAAGCATGTGCTTCAAGAGCATGGGAGTTATGAAGTTGCTTCTTCTCTTGAGTGTTCTATTATCTGCGTTCGTCCTCTGAATCTGGTTGATCGTCTGTCAAGCGGAAGGAGTCAGCTCATGCAAGATGAAGAATTTTACATCATTCTGTGGGGAGATTACATTATCTTTTCAAGGGGATGCTTAGTTATGTCGTTTGATCTCAATACATTTCTTATATAGAGCCGGTATGAAAATTGGACCAGTATCCCAAGTAGCGTTAGGGATATTTTCCAATTTACTTTGCTGGTTATAGTTTGTGCCTCCAAAATTAATAACCACCACTAATTTCATTACCTCTATTACACAATAATTGGAATTCTCTTGTCAAAACAAAGGTGAACAAGGAGCCGATTATCCCAATCATTTCAGGACCAACCCTGGTATATGCGCAAGTGGCACACCCGTCCTAATTCCGTCACTCACCTGCACAAATACAAATAGGCACTTACCCGCATGGATACTTCCCAAATGAGCAATTTGGGAATTGATCTTACATTTTCAAAGGGAATGCGACGCCTTGAATCCTACTTATTGTTTATATCATTAATATATCACTTATTTGATAATTGAGAGACTACGCTTAATTTTCTTTTGAAAACTACTTCCATTGTATGTAATTTTGTTTGGTTATATGCTACAGCATAAATATTTTTCATAAGGTTTGCAACTTTTTGTTTCAAATATTTTTCATTAGTGGAACAAGATACAAGAGAACCACCAACGTGTCTTTCACCGTGTTATTCCTAACAATAATATTAGTACACCAAGCACGACCAGAACGTAAAAGTGGAAGCGCACACATAACCCAATACTCCCTCCGTTTCTTTGGACAAGGCGTATTATTTTTTCCCTTTTCACCAAAATACAAGGCGCATGTTGAGATTTAGTTGCGTATTATTTTTTCCCTTTTCACTAAAATACAAGGCGCATGTTGAGATTTAGTTGATATCTGACCAAACTACCCCTCGATATCTGATATGTTTTCAAAATTGACACTTCTAAATGTAAAAATAGTGGTATCAACTCTTTTGTCTTGAGATACATTCTTCTTGGAATTAGCAATTATCTTTTTATGCTTCTTTTATAATACTACCTCGTTTGGTATAATAATCATAATTTGGTGGAGGAGCTTATACAAAAACATAAAAACTGAAAAAATAGTGTGAAATCGTACCAAATTGTCATATCTTACTACAACACCTTGATGTAATGATGTGTCTGCAAGATACAAAAGGAGTTAAATTCCAGGCCAATTCTTAATCTTAAAATAAGCTAAAACTTATAGTTTAAATTCTGACTTGATTCTGCCATTTGCGCGATAGCGCAACAGGTCATCTAGTTTGGTTAGTTGTTACAAGGAATACATCACTGTAACGGGACTTTTCTTTTTTGTAATTATTCTTTCTTTTTTAGCTATGTGCATCCGTGTTGCCATTAAGACACAACATTGTTGTAGATGCTGGATGTAATTGGTACCTTCATGATATTAATATATTTATATTATCGAAATAAATAACAAGGGAAACATAAGCATTGAGGATTAAAAATTAACATGTTTCCACTATGAGCACAAAATCTTGAGAGATGACAAGCACCTATGCTACAATGCTAGTACTCAAAATAGAAACAAGAAAATAGGTGATCAAATAAGACTGGTGTAGTCCAAGACTCAGTTTTTGTTGCCTCAGTTAATGACTACCAATTATATGAATAGTCAGAACCATAGTCATAATCGGTGCCATGGATATTAAGATAATGGGAGTAGTAGTCGTAATCAGCATCATGGAAGTTATGATAATGGTAGTCATATCCAGTATCAGAGTAGCAATCGGATATTGTCAGATTCTTGATTCTGTCACATTTTGCTCGCAGGGCTTCATCGTCATTTAGTCGGATGCTGTAGCAGCTGCGCATGCTGAGAGTCTCCAGGCGAGGACAGTTGTCAAGAATGGTTGTCAGTTCTTCATGGGTGAACTCAATCTCAGCGAGCTCAAGGCACTGCAGCGCTGCCAGCTGTGAATTCCGAGTCAGCTCAACGAAAACTTCGCCCGTGAACTCGCAATTTTTTAGATGAAGTCTCTTCAGGGAGAGTGACCTGAAAGAGTACCGCCTAGCTGCAGTTAGTACTTAGTACTCAACGAGCAACTATGAAAAACAATGAGGTAGTATGTGATCATTGCAGGAAAAAAATTAATGACATATATGAGTGGGCATCTAAATAATCATGCGGAGTATATCAATTCAACAAGTAGTACATAGAACTTTCTATTGCGTATTAGTACTACTGTATTTACTAAGCTGAACAACAACATCGTTCTCAGTTCTATGACTACAATTGCTTCAGAAGACAACATATATAGATCGACGGTATAAATCTGTAGCAAAAGTAGAACGTTACGTACGTTTCTTTCCTAATCAAAACAAGACATCAAGATATTATTGTAACACAAATCTAGCAGCACTGAAAGAGATGTACAAACTTACCTTTCAGCAATATAAAGGAGGAGCTCACTGTTAACAAACCACTCCCCCGCGAACATCTCAAGCCTGCCAACGGAGCGGTCTACGGCCGCCTTGGCCATAGCCTACAAGCTGGCCTGATCCTTGCTCCTCCACACGAACTTGTTGTCCTCGTCCTCCTCCATTTTCACGGATCGCCACAGGCCGGGCACCTTGGCCGCCTCGAGCCACGAGTTGCACACAAGGCCCGCGCCCATTAGAATGTCGATGGCGCCCAGCTTGACGAATATGAAGGAGAGTATGTCAAGAGGCAGCTCCGCCCAGTCCCGGACCAGCAGCGTTGCCGCGGGCACGTCGTCCATTTCCTAGCAATGGCGGAATGCTGAAACCGAAAATAATCCGGATTTAGATAATCAAGAGAATCAAGTGATCAGGAACGAAAAGTTTCGTACCCCTGTAAGTTGATCCGTACCTTCGTCAGCCGGCGCCGTGTTCGTCAGTTCCGCCGGGAAGATGCGGAGCTCTAAGTTTGTGCTATTGGATGCAATTTATAGAAGCGTATGAATGAAACCATTGATTTTCCCCCAGGTTTTGGGGATAGCTGAAGGAGAACCGGCGGAGTGAAATCTTACCGTGGAACCACAATCTGACGGGCGAGAGCTGGGCAAGTAGCAGGAACGCCATCCGTCGTTGACCACAGAAGAGGGAAGGTTGTGCGTGGGAATCCGGTGGAGGCCTGCACTCGCGGGAAACCGTGCGGTGTGGGCGTGTGGTCTTTCGCGTTATGTGCCAAATTGATTAATTCACTTCAGACTTAGTTGGAAAGTAATATGAAGTAGTAATAGAGTGCTGCTATACATACGATAAATTTGCTCCGATTTCTGTACGATAGAACTTACCACACGCGAGGCAACAAACGGTTTGGCTTTGGGCTGAAAGTGTAACTTGGGACCGGGAAGAAAAGACCGTGTGTAAACAAATTTTAAATGAAGGCAGGCTTTCTTCCTTCTCTAACTCATCCCTTTCCACAAACACTGCACACATGTAGGGACTGTTACGAGTAATCGGGAGTAACCGAGAGAGACAATGAATAGAATGAATTAAGTGTATTTTACTGATAGAGATAGAATTCTTATATACAACATGAACATGCACCACGAACAGATGCGTCATTTACAGAGGCGGTTCCCTAGAGGCGACGCTCCAGGGTCTAACCGCTACGACGGTTCCCAGATACGTGGGATTACAAGTGTGGGGCCATGCGGGGATTATCCCATAATTAACGGATATTAATTATTTCTAACAGGGACGACAAGTACTGTTCATTACATTGGATGGCATCTCCAACGCGGCGACGCAAATTGGACACCCAAAACTACCGGTTGCGTCCGTTTCCGTCGGCCCGTGGACACGAAAATGGTCATTTTTAACGCGCGTCCGTTTGCGTCTGGGGTGCCTCCAGCTGACTGACACATATTATTATTCCAACATTTTTTCATTCATCAATTGAAAAGCATAATTTATCACATGCAATAAACAAAAAACAAGAAGAAACAAATACTAAAATGAAAATGGCCAGGCCCCTAGACTACCTGTTGCCCCTCGGGGCGGTTGATGACCTGGCCCCATCGTTGCCTCCCGCCCTCTTCTCCGCCGCTCCATCCGATGCACGCTCGCTGGAGCTTGGTGGGCCTCCGCGGCCTCCAGTAGCCGCTACCATAGCGCCTCGTTGGCGTCATCCTAGGCCTTCTTCAGCGTCTCAAAGGACACGACTAACGCCCTCTGCCCCGCTGTTTTCTCCTCCGGGCCAGGTCGTGCTCTAGTCATCGTTGTCGTCGTCGTCCGACTCCTGCTCTACGACCGGCGCATCCCATCGGTGTTGCTGCTCCGTACCAACGACGTGTGGGCCGCCCACTCCTCCTCTGCTTCCTGCTCCGCGTCAGCCATGAACTCCGTGTTCATCGCCGGGAGATGCCCTAAGACCCGGGACTGTGGTTATCCCCATGTGCTCCCGCTTTCACCCCGAGCTGCCTGTCATTGATTCAAAGAAACAGTTAGGGTGGTTTTTATTAATATTTGGACAAAAGTGATATAACTTTATAGAGAATGTTAACATAAACTACGATGGCCATATCTGCTCGCCGCCGCGTGTCCTACCATGGTCGGGACTATTGGCAGTTGAGTTGTCTTCTTGTCGTCGACATGGCTAGAGGGGCCGATATCGTTGGGGCCCCGACGCAAGTCCCAAACCTCGTGCTCCTGCAGCACGCGAGGCGCTGGAAACTGGCCGCGGACACTATCTTCTGCATGTCGCGGTAATTAAGGCTGGACGTTCGGGCCGAGCTTTTGGTGCCCCTCCTCCCACCTGGGGCGCGTCTATCCCTCGTGAGGCCTTTTGAGCCGATTTTTTTTGTCTGTGATCCAGCCCAAACAGACTAAAATGGAGACATTTGATATGTAAAACGGGTCTAACCTTTGAAATGTCTTAACAGTGAAGATATTTGCAGAAACAAAACAAGCTAAATCAAAAGAATTGAATTAGGAAAGGCTTATATATTTCGTAGCCGACTCCTGGCAGTACTACAGGTTTGCGTCTGAGCTGGACTTGTACTTGGGAGAGAAATAATTAGCACCAGATGAAAGGAGCAGCGTCGTACACGGATCGTACAGGTATTGTCGTGTGTGAAGCATTTTCGGTAGTAATATGTATATGTTACTACTATATGTTACAATCTCCATAGTGAGTAGTAACATATGAGTGGTGTCATGCAAAATTATATTTATTAAATTCTAGACTTATCTTGTCCTGAAAATGTGTGATGTGATGATAACATAGCTAGTTACCATAACCTTTTTTTTTCAATTAATGACTTGTCATGTCATCAAAATGCTTAGGCTGCTCATAGTGGGGACTGGTGAGTAACTTAGACTAGTAACATATGTCATGTTACTAGTCTAGGTTACTACCTTCATAGTGGGTAGTAACTTATATGTGGTGTCATGCATTATGTCATTTATTATGTTGTAGACTCATTTTGCCTTGGGGTGTGTGATGTTATGGTAACATAGCTAGTTACCACCTCACTCTCTTTCTTCATTTATTCGCATGTCATGTCACAAAAATGCCTTGAGATGTGTGATGTTACTAGCTATGTTACTCCCACTATGAGCAGTCTTAAGACTAGTCATAGTGGGGAGTAACATAGAGTAGTAACATGTGCATGTTACTACTCTATGTTACTACCTTCACAGTGGAGAGTAATATTTATGTGGTGTCATGCAAACTAATATTTATTATGTTCTAGACTCATATTATCTTGGAAAGTGTGATGTTATGGTAACATAACTAGTTACCACCTCACTCTCTTTCATCATTTATTATCATGCCATGTCACCAAGGGCCCTTTTGTTTGGGCTTCTAGGTGCTTTCCACCAAAAAAAGCAGGGGATTTGAAACAAAGAGGGTGGCTGTGCGTTTGGCTTTTCCAGAAGTAGGTCCTTCCCCTGCGTATGAGAAAAAGCACGTGTATGCGGTGCTTTCCGAGCTTTTTCTCCTCGAACCGAACAGGTGTGTTCGTTTGCCCCTTCCACCAAACGAAATTACACGAAAACTGCCACCGCGGATGCCCGACCCGGACGAGTCACAACGTTACGAATAGAAACCGAGCAAAAAAGGAAAAAAAAGAGGAAAAAAGAAAAACACCCCGTGTCTCCCCACCCTCGAGCGGAACATAGGCGAACGCGAGAAATAGGGCGAGGCTAGGGTTCCGCCGCCGCCGGCCGGAGCTTTCCCCCACCCCCGCCACCCCTCTCCTCCACGACCCCTCTCCTCCGGCGCGTCCTCCTCGGCACACCGGCATCCTCCTCCCATCCATCTTCTCCGGACCCCAGCTGCAAATCGACTCGCCGCCAGCCGCCAGAGAGTTTGCTCGCCCGCCGCCGGAGCTTGTCCCCGTCCGCCGCCGGAGTGGATCCCTGTTGCAGATCCTCGTCGGCTGCAGTCGGTGTCCATGGTGATGCAGCTCCAGGTGGACAACACACGAGAACGATGAACTCAACACGTGACGACATTGCTAACTCATCGTTCAATGCTAGACAAAATTAGTATTATTTATGTTTCTAGTATAATGTGATGGATATGTATTTTGGATTAGCAACTTGTATGATGGATATGTATTCGATGAGTAATTTATGTGAATATCCATGCATAATGATAGTATTACATAGTGAATATTTGAATTATGGTGATTGAGACATTGATTCTTACATGTAAAGCAGCAAAAATACACATTCTCTTGACTTTGAGGGTATTTCAGAAAAATCCCCATTCAACAGCTAGATAGCCAGCCAGACAGCCAAAGAGTACAACTCGAAACAGCAGCTTTGTCTGGACAACAGCTTTTCCTGCACAGCCGCACAGCTAGCCACAGCCAGCCCAAACAAAAAGGCCCCAAAATGTCTTGAGATGTGTGATGTTACTACCTATGTTACTCCCACTATGAGTAGTCTAATTGGCACTGCATGTAGTACTATGTTATTACCTATGTTATTTCCACTATGAGTAGTCTCAGACTAGTACTACTAGTAGAAAATATATAGCTGATGCATGTGTGCGTTACATTTAGAGTGCAACGGTCTTCAGACTCTTTTTTTAGACAGAAGGCTGGAAATGAGCCCGGCTTTAAATTAACGAAGCCATCACCCGGCTAGGAGTTACACGAAGAATTACAACACACACGCGCCAAACGCATACCGAACCCACAACAAAAGATAACACAGAAAATCTCAAGCTTGATCCATGACGAGGGAGCCTTGTCTTCTATTGCACCGAAGCAATCATGACCGTGTCCACACGACAAACCTCCACCGCACCAAGATTGCAACTCAAGGGGACCTCAACGATGGGCCGACCACCGAGCAGAGCTTGACGAACCAAAGGAGGGGGTCTTGCGGCGATGCCTCAAAGAAGGTGAATGACGCAAGAACGCGTCATTATCGTCGGGAGAGACATAGGTCCTGCAAAGTTTTCACCCAGACCCGAGAACCACCACCCCTAGAGTTCAGGCTAGGTCCAGACCAAAAATGCAACATCTGCACCTGGCGTTGGGATAGGCACACCGGCAGGAGCTGCGACCAGACGCCGACCTAGCAAAGCCCCCCAAGGCCCTAGCGAGGGCGCCAGCCACCACAACAGAGCCGTGTAAATGTAGCCAGGATGGTGTTGCGAGAGGGTGCTGGCTTGCTTGATGGAAGCGGTTGGGGAACCCCAAGAGGAAGGTATGATGAGCACATCAACAAGTTTTCCCTCAGTAAGAAACCAAGGTTTATTCGATCAGTAGGAGAAATGTGTGACTTCTGAAGGTGTTGCTAGCTGACTATTGACAGGGCGCACTACCGACGTCAGCAACAACGTGGAACTTGCACACAACACAACCAAAATACTTTGCCCCAATTTACAGTGAGGTTATCAATCTCACCGGTTTGCTGAACACAAAGAATTAAACGTATCGAGTGGAAAAAGATGTTTCCAGTAATTAAAAAGAACACAACTTGCAGTAAGTAACATAACAGAATTGCAGTGGATGAATTTATCAGTGTAAATGAAAGGATTGAGGTCCACAGTTCACTATAGGTGTCTCTCCATAAAGATAAATCACATGTTGGATGAACAAATTACATCTCGACAATTGACAAAATATCGACCATATATGACAAGATTATTACTATGAGATTCATTTGAGCATTACAACATAATACATAGACCGTAATCCAACTGCGTCTATGACTAATAATCCACCTTCCGGTTATTGTCCGAACCCTTCCAGTATTAAGTTGCAAGCAACAGAATATCGCATTAAGTAATGTGTGTAAAGTAAACAACAGAATTAACCTTGGATAAAATATTGTTGTTTTCTCCCTAGTTGACATAGGCATCCCCACTGGGCCTGCCGAAGATGGTACCCGAGGTTTATTGAAGGCTCATAAGTCGACGTATACGAAGCTCGGAAGCCCAATTAGCTGTTGATATGGAAAGATAGAATTGTATTAGGAATAAAGAGATTTGTAACTTTACGGGTCGAACTCAAAGAGTCTCCCGGAATATGTAACTTGTACAATACGAAACCCTCGGCTCCGCCTCCTATATAAGGGGGAGTCGAGGGACGAAGAAAGGATCGATTTCATTGTCAACATAACCCTAGTTTTCTAGTAGTCGAGTACTTTTCCGGCTAAACCCTCGAGATCTACTTGCCCTCTACTTCTACGAAAACCATAGTCTATAAAAGAGTGGATTTGGTGTTCAGATGGGTACGTGCGCACGCATCAGCCGTCGTTGGATTGGCTTTGAGATTCTGCCATCTCACTTTCTGAATTAACGATGACATACGGTGTTAAACAGAATAAAAAAATATGCATATACTCTTCCTTTTGTCCATACGTGTTTTGTCGTTGGAACTCTTCCATCGATTTTTCCCTCTCCACGCGCGCATGACCTTTCTCTCAGCATGCGCTGGCGCTAGCCCTCGTCGGAGCTCCAACCCTATCCACTCGCTGACGCTGGAGATACGGTCGAGAAGCTCGAGCAGGCATTCCGCTACAGGGAGGCAGAGGCAGGGGCAGTCGCGAGCGGACCAAGCTACGGCGGCGGCCGCGTGGGTGCTCGGCGAGAAGCGCGAAGTAGGCCGACGAGGAGGCGGCGCGCTGGAGGAAGGCGTCGAGATGACTCGTCGACGGAGGAGCAGGCCGACCTGCGGCGGGACGCACCCGACGAGCTCGTCCCCGATGAGCACAATCTTGTTGAGCGTCTCGGCCATCTTGCCGATGGAGGGCGGGATGCAGCCACCGAGCTTGTTGTGCGCGAGCACGACGACGCCGAGGTTGGTCGGGATGGGCCTGCAGAGGCGGTTGGAGTTGAGGAAGATGGCGTCGAGCGGACGGTCGAAGAGCGCCGGCGGGATGGCGCCCTGACCCGGACTACCGCTGCCCCTCTCCCCATCGTGGACGCGCCCAACGCTGCGAGGGACGCGACCGCCGCCGCCCCGCACCTCACAAACAGCCCACCGTGCAGCAGATCGAGCGCCCGGAGGAGACTGCTGGCACGTCTTCGGTCTCGACCTCGCACGGTTCAGCGGCTCGTCTTCAGTCGACCAACAGCGGCGCCGCCCCCACCCTGTGAATCCCGTTCTCTCGGGCAGCCTGCCGCACCTTTGTCTGCGGTGCTATATGTGACGAGGTGGACGAAGCTTCCACCTTTGTCCTCCATATCGGGCGGCGGCGCGGCAGTGGGTGGTGGTGAGGTGCCTCGGCGACCGGTCGGCCCTCTTCCTGGTCGTTGCCCATCTCCTGTCGCCGAGGCCACCTGAGATGAAGAGGAGCTCCTCGCTGGGATCCAGTGGTGTCTTGTTGTGCAGCTTCTCCGCAGCAGCAGTTAATAAGCTGATCCTAGATGATTATTCCGCCAAGCAAAGCAACGGTTCCAGGGGAATGGAGGTCAATGCTGGTGATAGTTTTGGCTTGCTATCTCAAACAGTAGGATGCGAGAGTACGGAGACAAGCTCATCATTAGTTGGTGAAGCACTCAGTTCAGCAAAATTTACTGACAGGGATGATTCCATGGAACCCCCAAGGACCATGGCAAGTCACCTGTTTGGTTTAGCAGACTGTTTGGCTTAGGAGACAATTCAACTGTATGTTTGCTGCCAAACCTTATCAAGCGTACTCTGGTGGGACAGATGATATACACTACTCTTTAGTTTGCTCTCGACCCTTCATGTTTGCAGTTCCTTTCATACACCGAATTTCCTGGTTAATATCTGAGCAGCATTACTTATATTTTGTGTGCACTACACAAGTAGATTGTAGGTTGCTGAACCCGAAAACCTCTGTTGATCACATTTCACTGTAGATGTTTCTTGTCTGTCATTCATACTCTTACAACACGCTTTTATCCTAAAGACTAAGCACCATTATCAGTTGGCCATTTAGTTTATTACTGCTACTTTAATTATGCATTTTATAAGGGATATTGCATTCCCTAAAAAATATGGTAGCTATCAAATTCATCGGTCTTTCTTTTCCTGAGAGTAGCATCTCCTCGGAATAAAGCAGAAAGCCTGGGTATCATAACACCCCCAGTACACCATGAATTGATCCTAGTAACTTGCTGAGAATAAAGCTATGGTCCTAGTAACTATTCCTGTTCACTCTTTGTTCCCAGATGCACTATTATCAGATCACTTCCTGATAGAAATTCAGGTTGATCATTCAAATTTTGCAGCTAATTTGTTTGCAATTATTGCAATTGATGCTACCTAATCCTTAGGGACGGCATGTGATGCTCCCGAAGGTTCCAAAATCTGCCCTAAATCAACCATGTGTTTCAGAGATTCCAAATTGTTCGTCTGTTGACATAATTCTTTCTTATAAGCACATTTATCTGTCTATTTATGAACCAGGGTTTACCTTCAGTGAATAGTTGGTTAAAAGAAAAATTACAGTACTGTAATCATGGTCTATCTTCAGAGATGAACTATGAATCTCCAAGGCAGTGGAGCAGCAGATGAGCTCAAGGTCTTGGATGAGCTATACCGGCGACAGGGAAGAAGAAGCACGCGCGAGCGTGGGCGTCACTATTGTGGCGGCCGCCCGTTTTTTGTCACCGGAGGAGCTATGGTGATGAGCTGCAGCGGCCGCGAGCGGTGGACCACGATGGTCGGGCAAGCCAACAAGCAATCGAGAGGGGAAAAGGGTCCTGGAGGACCAGCAGATCACCCTGAAACTTTTGAACGGCTCAGGGAAGCCTGGGGAGATGTGACGGCGTCGAGGTCATGTGGGGAATCGACGGCCGAGCATGGAGGAGACAGCTTCGATCCGGGCGAGGCAGAGCTCCTGCTCAAGCGGAGGAGGAAAGGAGGAAGCGGAGCTCGTCCTCTGCGCCCCACCGGCAGAGCTCCTGATTGAGCGGAGGAGACAAGGAGGAAGCGGAGCTGCTGGTCGAGCGGAGGGAGCTGCGGAAGTCAAGTGGGGGCGGCATACGGCGGCGGACGGCCGAGGCGTACGGCGGCGGATGGCGAGGGATGGCTGGGGATGGCCGGGACGGTCACAAACACGATCTTTGATTGGACCTGATGGGAGAAGAATTATAACTATAAAGGGGTTCTTTGTAAAATCTCATTTGTACCGACATTTTCCGCGGGAGCGGAGAGAGTACATGTGATTCTCCCACTTAACGTTTTTTTAGACGGCGTTAGACACGTGTCGAACAGCTAACGCGTGCTCACGTACCCATGTGATCATCGAGTTTCATCCGTAGTCTACAATCCGTAGGCATTGACAAGTCGATACCTTGTCAATTGGCGCCGTCTGTGGAAATTAGAGGCATCAAGGAGCTGATCTCGATGGCACGTTCAACATCGTTGACATCTTCGGTGGCGAGCAATGCGATGGACGGAGGTAAACAGACCAAAAACTGGTCCGGTTGATTTTGTTCCTCACCCCCCGCCCGTTTAAATGCATATGCCTATCTGGAAGAGCCAATGGAGATGAAGTTCGGGAGCTTCTACTTTTGTGTCGGGAGAGAAGGATCACATCGTATGGCGGCACCGATCCGTTTGGGACCGCTAGCGTGTGGTTCTGATTCCTCGAGATCATCATCATCAACTAAGTCGAGCGACGGTGAAACTTCGTCGACAAGCAGCATCAAGCCCGCCGCCGGCGGAGATCTCACCAACCTGTTTGGCGGGATGTCGTTCGGATCGTTCACGGATTCCGATCCGGGCAGTGATTCGGAAAGCGTCGACAGCTTAAGCTTCATCGACAAATCTACCCTTATTTAGAAGGTCTTCGCCGATCTTTACGACGGTGTCACCGATCCAGGGGATGATCAATCAAGGTGTAACACCCCAAATTTCAATAAAAAGAAAGTTAGAGAATTCCAGAAAACAAAATTTCAAACCATCAAAAACTTTTCTATTTGCATATAGTACCATGCATAGGACTTGTGCATTTGAGTGATATGCCATGATGATTGTTATTACTTGTATTTGATATTCTCTAAAACCCTAATGTGATCATATGAAGATCACCAACCAAATAGATCAAAGAGGAAGAAATTCCATAAAATGCAAAACCCTAAAAACCCTTACATATGCCCTATGGCATTTTTATAAATTTTGACCCTAGACCTATTTGGTCTTCACCATTAGTTGAGTAATGTTATTAAACACTTACTACAACTTTTGGAATCAAAGATTCACATTTCAAATGAAATTCAAACACAAATCCAACTCACATATGATAATGGTCAATTTGGACAATTCTAGTCTGATCACCACTTTGAGCCCTTGCCATTCATTTTTCCCAAACCAACTCTTGCTCACTCTTTGCACCATTTCAAAGTCAACATCAAGGTGAACAACTTTGGTGAAGAGCATCATGCCAAATTCATCTTTGATCATGAGCAAGGCTCATCCAAAGTTCCAACTTTCTCACATATGCAACATTCTACACTTAGCCATTTTGGCCAATTCTTGAATTCTAATTTTTCCACCACCACCTCAAAACCTCTCTGGTCATTTACAACTTATATCAACACTCACATTTCAAAAACTTTCACCATTTGAATTATTTCAAATTTGGTTATTTTTGAATTTCACAAATTCGGGCACTATTTGCAATAGTTGCAAATAGTGAATCTACCTAACCTAAACTACCCTAACCTATCACATTGTGTTCCCTGGTCCCCTTAAACCTTAAGTGGAGCATAGTGAGGCTAAGAGAGAGAGAGCAAGCTAGGGCATGGCCATGCCGGCCATGTCCCCGAGCTCGTCGACCTCCCTCTTCTCCCCTTGCTCCTCTGCCAGGACCACCTCGCCACCGTGCGCCAACGCGTCCCCTAGCAAGCCCTAGCACCGCCATGGTCGAAGGAACGGCGACCAGACGCCGGACGACGAGCGCCAGCACACGCCCTGGACGCCGCTCACGTCGCACGCATGCATGACGCGGACACGCCCAGTACACGCGCCGCGCCACCACCTCGCTCACTCCCTGGCCCTGCTCTCAACGCCTTGAGCACGCACTCGACACCTGGACGCCGCCAGACATGGCCAAGACCGCGACCCGTGCCCACCGCCGCCGGAGAAGGAGACCCTGCTCCGCCGCGGGCGCCACAGACACGGAAGCAATGCGAGCGATTCCGACACTCCCCGACCACGCTGTCGCTGCCAGTAGCACCGCCTGGACCCGTAGAGCATCGCCATAGCCTCGCCCAGCTCGACCAGCCACCGGAGACGCCGCGCCCATGTCGCCCACCTCACTGCCCCGCAACCCTCATGCGATTCTATAAATAGGAGGCTCCCTGGACCAAACCAACCACACCAGCTCACTCCCCACCTCTCACTGCTTTGCCACCACCACTCCACTCACTCGATCGTCGCCGGAGCAGCTCCAATTTGGAGATCGGAGCCGCCAGTACCTGGTGGACGCCACCGTCGATTGGAGCCACCCCAGGACGAGCCGCTGCTACCAGTCGACTCGCCGTCGTCCACAACTTCATCGCGCACCTTGCCAACCCTAGCTGGAGCCACGGTGAGCTCTCCGACCCCCTACCTGAGCCGCCGGTGAACTCCCCTCTCGCCGGCGGGACGATGAACCACAGCCGTTTGATCGCGTTCTAATCCAACGCCTCAGACTCGCCCGTACCGCTTCGGCGTTTAACACTCGGCCGACAAAGGGACCCTCTGTCAGGCAGCCCGCGCGGCACTGGACCGTGGCTGGGCTGGCCTTGGGCCGTTTTTAAACCTTTGAGCCCAACTAGCTTTTCCCGCCGGCCCTTTTATTCAAACTGGATTTAATTAATTCAAATAGTTTTGAATACTGCTGACACTTTGAAATTCAATAGAATTAAATTGGATAAACCAAATTGGATGAACTTTATATGGTTGGAAAGCTAGAGAAATTATCTAACCAATGCCACTGGTCCCATAGCCAGATTCTTTGTAGAATTAATGTGATAAAAATAACAAGACAGGGACTTTTCCCTATTCAAATAATTCTTAAAAATCAACCAAAATAGATATTAAGTTAATTCCAACTCTAATAGCTCACATTTGACTTATACTAATTGTTTATGCAATAAAATGGTGTGGTCACTTTGTATGATCATGCCATAGTTTAATTAATGGATCATTTGACTAGTTTAACTAGTTGATATTGTCCAAAACTATTAAAGTAAATTTTGTGAAGTCTTATACTTCATTTAAACTTGTCTCACATGAATTCATGGGATGTTTGGACCCCTGGTCCCAAACTCTCTTATATGAATTACTTGAGATTTAAATCAAATGTAGTGTTATTTAAATAGTATGAGGTGATCTACCTCATTTAAATCATCTTCACAAATGATGATGATGAACATTTGACTTAGGTCAATATGAGTTCATACATGATTGTTTGAGAAATTAAATCTTAAGAAGATTTCAATGAGAGGAAATTATTTCTCAAGAACCCTATGGAAACTATCATTTACATATGAAATACAAAGAAGTGAATTCTTTTCAAACAACACAACCCATGCACCTAAGTAGATTATTTTGTGTGCATAGAATAGTTTGTGTGTTTATATGTGATGTATGGAATAGCCATTGAATTAGTGAGTAATTATACTCGTATTCAAAGTTAGACGGTAGCACCGGAGAGTACGCCGAAGAAGAAGGTTGCTACCAAGAGGAAGAGGAGGAACAGTTTGAGAACTACCAAGGCAAGCTAATATTCTTGCAAAGTGCAAAGCCCCTTGGGGCAAGGCACCATGATTCTTATCTTTTCTTACATGAACCTATCCCAAGTTTTTACTTTACAAGTTTTACTTGTTTTCGAAAGGAGTTACTTTTATAGTTAACTTTGGTCAAAGTGCAAGTTGGTTACTAGAGTAGTGAGTTAGTCTCTTCCAAGCAAAGCAAGATAGCACCCCTCATGATTTAGAGCTAGTGCTAATGAAATAAAACTTGACTACTCTAGATGGGAACAATGGGAATTTGAAATGAATTTGAAACCTTGGAATGATGATGCATTCCATTGAATGATTTTTGAAGGTGAATGTGAACAAGAGAAGATGGTGATTGTTGATAAACAATGATGTTGGTTTGAATGCGATACCTTTCCAATTATTAAGTACCCCCACAATACCTGATTATGGGTAAGGCTTAACTGGAAGTTTATGCGTCTTAGTATGGGTTCCCTCTGAACACACGTCATAGGGGTTACGCTTGAGGCTGCCTCCGTTGTTGAGAAATGATGTGAAATTGAGGTGAAGTGTACGGCCAAGCCCTGTGCAGTTCCCAGGTTGACAGTTGGTCTTCACTGGGAGGCCAAGCTCATGGGGAGAGGTGCTCATACTAGGACTTGTAAGTGAAAGGTTATGGTTGATGATCCGCGTACTGTGTTACGATGATTCGGGGTAATCCCGACGGATGAAATCAAATGTTGTGGCACAAGTGTGCAACCTCTGCAGAGTGTAAACCTATTCGAATAGCCGCGTCCACGGTTACGGACGGTTGGAAAGGCCATACAGTTTCCGATGTCATATCTTTGAAAATGATGTTGAAAAGGATGATGGTGAAATGACTTGTGGTGAATTGAATTGAAATCACCACTTGAATGGTGGGAATGACACTAATGTTCCCACTTGAGTTAGTTAGCACTTGAATAAGCTTTTCTCAAACTTTGTGAACTAAAACTAACTTTATGCAAATAAACTAGAACTTAGCAAACCATACTAGAAATGTCTAGCACTTACATTAGTATTAGTTTGCGAGTACTCAACGTACTCACGGCTTTGTCCCTGGCTATTCAAATGGCCAGAGTATGAAGATGACCAAGGAGATGACCAGCAGGACGCCTACGACAACTAAGCGCCTTCCGACGTCAAGCGTTGGCCTGTGGACTAGAGAGTCCTTGGATCTTACGCTTCCGCTATGTTGAACTATGAACTTGTGTTTGTTCGTTGATCAATAGATCAACTATTCGTGTAATATGGATCATGTGATTCCAAATTTGTAAGACTTATGGTTTGTAATGAATGATGACTGTGATACTTAACTATTATGCCTCGCAACAACAATATTCCTGGGATTGCGATGTATGACATAATAGGCATCCGGACTTAAAAATCTGGGTGTTGACACAAGGCCAACGTACCATCAAGTCTACGTGATTGGTGAGTCAAGTCGTCCCGAGGATGAAACATCAGAGACTTTCGATGATTTGGGAAACCCATACATCGATCCCGCTGATCTTACACGAGGTTTAGGCAGCAAATATGTCGGGCCTACACCGCGTCACAGAGTGCAACTCTCGCAAGCAGCATGGGATAGAGCGACAACGGCCTTGAACGGTATAGATCTGTTGTCCACCGCCGCGACGGTGGAGGAGTTGCAAGCATTCCAGTACTGGCTCGCGCGTGCTCGCCGAGAAATAGAGAAAGAAAGGCAGATACTTGAAAAGAGAAAAGCGGCAGCCTCCGCGTCGAGCAGGCGAAGAGCGGAGCTAAGTCGACAATCAGGTACTTCGGGAGGAGACAGTCACAGAGCAGCTCGCAATAGGGCAAGGTCGCGGATGCAGCATATACCTGAAGACGAGAGGGAGAATTTGGTCCAAAACCTCGACATGTCCTTTATGTAGATAGACACAAGGGGAAATATTATTCCCAAGACACCAGAAGTTGAATATATGGCGACCCAGGCTTTCATATTGGCATCCAGCCCACCTCCAGGAGATCCAAGAGAAGCATTGTACAATATGGCCATGGCAGGAGTTGGAGCCATGGGAACAACGTTCGCAGGTACAAGTACACCTCCCGAAGGCACTCCAAGGCAAAATAGTCCACGACCTACATCGGTAGTGCAAGACCCTCCAAGAACGAGTGGTGCGAGAGATACAGTGACACAGACGCGGGTTGATAGAGCACGACAAGAAAGGAGAGAATGTTGCCGCTCACCAGAGAACGATGAGGAGGATATGTGCGGACTCCCTTGTTTCACCCGACGAGTTCGTAAAACTCGGGTCCCATCTGGGTTTAAGTTGCCCGACAACTACAAGAAGTTCGATGGCCTGCAAGATCCTAAGGACTGGTTAGTCGAGTACCTAGAGACGGTGAAATTGACGGGTGGAACTAAAGCAATGGCCATGAAGAGCATCCAGGGGCACTTGAGTGGAGCAGCACGGTCATGGATAAAAAATCTACCACCTGGATCCATCGACAGCTGGGAAACTTTCGAGGACATATTTGTGAAGAATTTCCTATCCACATGCAAGAAACCCGCGTCATTGGAGCAACTAAGGTCCTGCAGACAAAAGTATGATGTACCAATGAGGACGTATATCCAGAGGTGGAACATCATCAAAAACTCGGCAGAAAACATATCTGACGAAAAAGCAATATATGCGTTCGTTGCTGGAATCCGAAGAAGGGATTTAGTCGAGGATCTGGAAAGGACTAATCCAAAGACAATAGCAGCACTTATGGAAATAGCGAATTGCTGGGCGGATGTAGAAGATGTTGTTCACAAAAAGCGGCATAGATCGCCCGAGGACGACCGCAGCCGAAATAATCAAAACAGATGACGTTTCTCTCGACAGTTTTCCGATTACGACGGTCCTGGCCAAATATCGGATGGTTTCCGAGCAACTGGTGGAAATAATAATCGAGACGATTACCAGAGAAGCAACGAGCAGCAGAGCGATCAACGGGACGCTCCCCGTCCAAGCAGACAAAATAACGGGCCTAGGTTCTAGAGGCCATATGTATCACCCGAGGATCTCCTAAACGGACCATGCCAAATGCACTTTTTCCTCGATAATAATGGGAAGAGGCACTCAGGGCATCTGCATAAGGATTGCCGAACTTTCCTAGCACTGCACAGATATGCAGGGCATACCAACGCGCAGGCAGTAAACAGGAACCCCAGGGGCCAAGGATAGAGATTCCCCTTCCACCTCCACCCGCAATCACGGATGAAAATCGACACCAGTTGCAATTGGCGGCACCTCCAAGCAATGGTCCGTATATCGACACCAATGGGGCCGTCTCGATGATTCAGAAGGGCAGGCCCTCCAATAGAGCTCAGAAAGTGATTTCGCGACAAGTCTTTATGGTAGAAAAGATGCCTCCGCCAAAAATCGAATACCTGAATTGGTCGGGGAAGGCCATCGGCTTTACCATAGCGGACCACCCGCAGCAAGTTCCACGACCAGGTGATCTCTACTCATGCTTCTTTTCCTGTAGACAGTGTTGGGCCTCCAAGAGCAGAGGTTTGTAGAACAGCAGCAAGTTTTCCCTTAAGTGGATCACCCAAGGTTTATCGAACTCAGGGAGGAAGAGGTCAAAGATATCCCTCTCAAGCAACCCTGCAATCATGATACAAGAAGTCTCTTGTGTCCCCAACACACCCAATACACTTGTCAGATGTATAGGTGCACTAGTTCGGCGAAGAGATAGTGAGATGCAAGTAGTATGAATGTATATGAGCAGTAGTAACGGCGCCAGAAAATAGCTTGCTGGCGTGCAGTTGATGGTAGTAATATTGCAGGAAGTAAAGATGCAGTAGAACAGTAAATAAGCGATGATTGCAGTATTTGGAAACAAGGCCTAGGGATCATACTTTCACTAGTGGACACTCTCAACATCGATCACATAATAAAACCACTCTACACTATCTTGTTGGATGATGAACACCATTAATTGTGTAGGGCTACAAGAGAACCTCAATGCCGGAGTTAACAAGCTCCACAACATTCGATGTTCATATTTAATTAACCTTAGAGTGCATGATAGACCAACGCAATTATACCAAGTACTAACATAGCATGCACACCGTCACCGACAGACTATGAAAGGAGGAATAGATCACATCAATACCATCATAGTAATAGTTAACTTCATAATCTACAAGAGATCACAATCATAGCATATACCAAGTACTTCATGATGCACACACTGTCAACATTACATCATGGAGGAGGAATAGACTACTTTAATAACATCACTAGAGTAGCACATAGATGAATAGTGATACAAAGCTCATATGAATCTCAATCATGTAAGGCAGCTCATGAGATCATTGTATTGAAGTACATAGGAGAGAGATTAACCACATAGCTACCGGTACAGCCCTTAGCCTCGATGGAGAACTACTCCCTCCTCATGGGAGACAGCAGCGTTGATGAAGATGGCGGTGGTGTCGATGGAGATGCCTTCCGGGGGCACTTCCCCGTCCAGGCGGCGTGCCGGAACAGAGACTTCTGTCCCCCAGATCTTGGCTTCGCGATGGCGGCGGCTCTGGAAGGTTTCTCGTACCGTGGCTTATTCGTATCGAAGATTTAGGTCAGGGGGCTTCTTATAGGCGAAGAGGCGGAGTCGGGGGGGTTACGGAGCCACCACACAATAGGGGGGCGCGGCCCCCCTCTTGGCCGCGCCAGCCACATGTGTGGGCCCCCTGTGGCCCTCCTCTGGTCCCTCTCGGGTGTTCTGGAAGCTTCGTGGAATTATAAGATGCTGGGCGTTGATTTCGTCCAATTCCGAGAATATTTCCTTACTAGGATTTCTGAAACCAAAAACAGCAGAAAACAGGAACTGGCACTTCGGCATCTCGTCTATAGGTTAGTTCCGGAAAATGCATAATAATGACATAAAATATGTATAAAACATGTAGGTATTGTCATAAAACAAGCATGGAACATAAGAAATTATCGATACGTTGGAGACGTATCAGCATCCCCAAGCTTAGTTCCTACTCGTCCTCGAGTAGGTAAACGATAACAAAGATAATTTCTGAAGTGACATGCTACCAACATAATCTTGATCATACTATTGTAAAGCATATGAGATGAATGAAGTGATTCAAAGCAATAATAAAGACAATGATTAAACAACTGAATCATATAGCAAAGACTTTTCATGAATAGTACTTTCAAGACAAGCATCAATAAGTCTTGCATAAGAGTTAACTCATAAAGCAGTAAATTCAAAGTAAAGGCATTGAAGCAACACAAAGGAAGATTAAGTTTCAGCGGTTGCTTTCAACTTGTAACATGTATATCTCATGGATAGTTGTCAACATAAAGTAATATGATGAATGCAAATATGTAAATATGTAAGAATCAATGCACAGTTAACACAAGTGTTTGCCTCTAAGATGGAAGGAAGTAGGTGAACTGACTCAACATAAAAGTAGAAGAAAGGCCCTTCGCAGAGGGAAGCATGGATTGCTATATTTGTGCTAGAGCTTTCATTTTGAAAACATAGAGAGAGCATAAAAGTAAAGTTTTGAGAGGTGTTTGTTGTTGTCAACGAATGGTAATGGGCACTCTAACCCCCTTGCCAGACAAACCTTCGAAGAGCGGCTCCCATGAAACATTTTTATTTTTAGGTGGCACTCCTTCCAACCTTGCTTTCACAAACCATGGCTAACCGAATCCTCGGGTGCCTGCCAACAATCTCATACCATGAAGGAGTGCCTTTTTATTTTAGTTTTATTTAGATGACACTCCTCCCCACCTTTGCTTTCTCAAGCCATGGCTAACCGAATCCCCGGGTGCCGTCCAACAATCACATACCATGGAGGAGTGTCTATTTTTTGTAAAATTATGAAGGTTAATTAATTGGGGCTGGGAACCCCATTGCCAGCTCTTTTTGCAAAATTATTGGATAAGCGGATGAAGCCACTAGTCCATTGGTGAAAGTTGCCCAACAAGATTGAAAGATAAACACCACATACTTCCTCATGAGCTATAAAACATTGACACAAATCAGAGGTAATAAATTTTGAATTGTTTAAAGGTAGCACTCAAGCAATTTACTTTGGAATGGCAGAAAATACCATGTAGTAGGTAGGTATGGTGGACACAAATGGCATAGTTATTGGCTCAAGGATTGGGATGCATGAGAAGTATTCCCTCTCAATACAAGGCTTAGGCTAGCAAGGTTATTTGAAGCAAACACAAGTATGAACCGGTACAGCAAAACTCACACATATTGCAAGCATTATAAGACTCTACACCGTCTTCCTTGTTGTTCAAACCCTTACTAGAAAATATCTAGACTTTAGAGAGACCAATCATGCAAACCAAATTTTAGCAAGCTCTATGTATTTCTTCACTAATAAGTGCAAAATATATGATGCAAGAGCTTAAACATGAGCTATAACAATTGCCAAGTATCAAGTTATTCAAGACATCATACCAATTACCACATGTAACATTTTCTGTTTCCAACCATATAACAATTAATGAAGCAGTTTCAACCTTCGCCATAAACATTAAAAGCTAAGAACACATGTGTTCATATGAACCAGCGGAGCGTGTCTCTCTCCCACATAAGCATGCATTTATTCAAACAAAAACAAAAATAGAAACAAATAGACGCTCCAAGTAAAGTACATAAGATGTGACGGAATAAAAATATAGTTTCACTAGAGGAACCTGATAATTTTGTCGATGAAGAAGGGGATGCCTTGGGCATCCCCAAGCTTAGATGCTTGAGTCTTCTTGAAATATGCAGGGATGAACCACGGGGGCATCCCCAAGCTTAGAGCTTTCACTCTCCTTGATCATATTGTATCATCCTCCTCTCTTGATCCTTGAAAACTTCCTCCACACCAAACCCAAAACAAACTCATTGGAGGGTTAGTGCATAATAAAAAATTCACATGTTCAGAGGTGACACAATAATTCTTAACACTTCTGGACATTGCACAAAGCTACTGGAAGTCAATGGAACAAAGAAATCCATTCAACTCAGCAAAACCGGCAATGCGAAATAAAAGGCAGAATCTGTCAAAACAAAACAGTCCGTAAAGACGAATTTTTTAGGTGCACCAGACTTGCTCAAATGAAATGCTCAAATTGAATGAAAGTTTCGTACATATCTGAGGATCACTCACGTAAATTGGCAGATTTTTCTTAGTTACCTACAGAGAACACTGCTCAAATTCGTGATAGACAGAAATCTGTTTCTGCGCAGTAATCCAAATCTAGTATCAACCCTACTATCAAAGACTTCACTTGGCACAACAATGCAATAAAAGAAAGATAAGGAGAGGTTGCTACAGTAGTAACAACTTCCAAGACTCAAATATAAAACAAAATTGCTGTAGTGAAATAAAAACATGGGTTATCTCCCAAGAAGTGCTTTCTTTATAGCCATTAAGATGGGCTCAGCAATTTCAATGATGCTCTTGCAAGAAATAAGAGTTGAAGCAAAAGAGAGCATCAAAAAGAAAATATGAAACACTTTTAAGTCTAACCCACTTCCTATGAAAAGGAATCTTGTAAATAAACAAATTCATGAAGCATAATGCAACAAGCATAGAAAGACTAGACAAGCGCAACTTCAAGATTTTCAACAAAAAGAGAGGTGTTTTAGTAACATGAAAACTTCTACAACCACATTTTCCTCTCTCATAATAATATCCAGTAGCATCATGAGCAAACTCAACAATATAACTATCACATAAAGCATTCTTATCATGAGTCTCATGCATAAAATTATTACTCTCCACATAAGCATAATCAATTTTATTAGTAATAGTGGGAGCAAATTCAACAAAGTAGCTATCATTATTACTCTCATCAAGTGTAGGAGGCATAGTATAATCATAATAAAATTTACTCTCCATAGTAGGTGGCACCAAAAGACCACTATCATTATAATCATCATAAATAGGAGGCAAAGTATCATCAAAGAAAATTTTCTCCTCAATGCTAGGGGGACTAAAAATATCATGCTCATCAAAACCAGCTTCCCCAAGCTTAGAATTTTCCATATCATTAGCAACAATGGTGTTCAAAGTGTTCATACTAATATGTTCCATGGGTTTTTTAATTTTCGCATCAAACCATCCATGTCTTAACTCAGGAAATAGACTAAAAAGCTCTATGTTGCTTTCCATTATGCCTAACTAGTGAAATAAAAACAAGAAAAAAAAAGATGCAATTGCAGGATCTAAAGGAAATAGCTTCGAGCACTTACAACGACACCAGAAAATAACTTAGTTACCTGGGACCAGAATGTGACTGCCTTTTACCTTTCCTCCCCGGCAACGGTGCCAGAAAATAGCTTGATGTCTACTCACGCTTCTTTTCCTGTAGACTGTGTTGGGCCTCCAAGAGCAGAGGTTTGTAGAACAGCAGCAAGTTTTCCCTTAAGTGGATCACCCAAGGTTTATCGAACTCAGGGAGGAAGAGGTCAAAGATATCCCTCTCAAGCAACCCTGCAATCACGATACAAGAAGTCTCTTGTGTCCCCAACACACCCAATACACTTGTCAGATGTATAGGTGCACTAGTTCGGCGAAGAGATAGTGAGATGCAAGTAGTATGAATGTATATGAGTAGTAGTAACGGCGCCAGAAAATAGCTTGCTGGCGTGCAGTTGATGGTAGTAATATTGCAGGAAGTAAAGATGCAGTATAACAGTAAATAAGCGATGATTGCAGTATTTGGAAACAATGCCTAGGGATCATACTTTCACTAGTGGACACTCTCAACATCGATCACATAATAAAACCACTCTACACTCTCTTGTTGGATGATGAACACCATTAATTGTGTAGGGCTACAAGAGCACCTCAATGCCGGAGTTAACAAGCTCCACAACATTCGATGTTCATATTTAATTAACCTTAGAGTGCATGATAGACCAACGCAATTATACCAAGTACTAACATAGCATGCACACCGTCACCGACAGACTATGAAAGGAGGAATAGATCACATCAATACCATCATAGTAATAGTTAACTTCATAATCTACGAGAGATCACAACCATAGCATATACCAAGTACTTCATGATGCACACACTGTCAACATTACATCATGGAGGAGGAATAGACTACTTTAATAACATCACTAGAGTAGCACATAGATGAATAGTGATACAAAGCTCATATGAATCTCAATCATGTAAGGCAGCTCATGAGATCATTGTATTGAAGTACATAGGAGATAGATTAACCACATAGCTACCGGTACAGCCCTTAGCCTTGATGGAGAACTACTCCCTCCTCATGGGAGACAGCAGCGTTGATGAAGATGGCGGTGGTGTCGATGGAGATGCCTTCCGGGAGCACTTCCCCGTCCCGGCGGCGTGCCGGAACAGAGACTTCTGTCCCCCAGATCTTGGCTTCGCGATGGCGGCGGCTCTGGAAGGTTTCTCGTACCGTGGCTTATTCGTATCGAAGATTTAGGTCAGGGGCTTCTTATAGGCGAAGAGGCGGAGTCGGAGGGGTTACGGAGCCGCCACACAATAGGGGGGCGCGGCCCCCCTCTTGGCCGCGCCAGCCACATGTGTGTGCCCCCTGTGGCCCTCCTCTGGTCCCTCTCGGGTGTTCTGGAAGCTTCGTGGAATTATAAGATGCTGGGCGTTGATTTCGTCCAATTCCGAGAATATTTCCTTACTAGGATTTCTGAAACCAAAAATAGCAGAATACAGGAACTGGCACTTCGGCATCTCGTCAATAGGTTAGTTCTGGAAAATGCATAATAATGACATAAAATGTGTATAAAACATGTAGGTATTGTCATAAAACAAGCATGGAACATAAGAAATTATCGATACGTTGGAGACATATCACCAGGACAATCTGCCTTGATCCTACCAGAGGTAATCGCAGGATTCGATGTTTCACAAGTGTTCATAGATGGAGGCAGTAGTTTAAACCTCATGTATGCAGACACATTGAGGAAGATGAACATATCATTGACAAATCTAATAACAACTGACACGCGTTTCCATGGTATCACACCGGATAAGCCAAGTTACCCATTTGGAAAGATCAACCTCGGCGTTCAGTTTGGAACTCGAGAAAACTACAGAAGAGAGAAGCTGGAGTTCGAAGTCGTGGATTTTTCGTCACAGTATCATGCTTTGTTAGGGCGACCCGCTTATGCCAGGTTTATGGCAGTACCACACTACACATATTTGTTGTGGAGACTCCCTGGACCCAAGGGCCCAATCACAGTAAAAAGCAGTTTCGCGCTAGCTGATAAGTGCGACAAGGATTTTCATCGGCTGTCAGAAACCTTCAGGATGCAAGCAGAATATATGGCGTCAAGGCTAACAACTGATTATGATGTGTTGCCTGACGGAGGGATACCACTGAAGGATCCAACCTTTGGTACCACCAAAAACTCAAAGGAAGTACATATGCACCCGACAGATCTTAAGAAGATGACAGCCATCGCAACAAACATGGATCTCGCACAGGAAAGCGTGCTCGTTGAGTTCCTCCGTGAGCGCTGGGAAATCTTCGCATGGTGTCCAGCTGACATGCCAGGAGTACCCAGGGAACTTGCCGAGAACCCTCACAACTTGGATCCAATGGCTAAACCAATCAAACAACCTTTGCGGCGTTTTTCGGAACCAAACCGCAAAGCTATGCTGTCAGAAATTAATCGACTCAGAGAAGCGGGATTTATCAAAGAGTTACACACAGAAGCCACATGGGTAGCTAACCCAGTGTTGGTCCCGAACAAAAAACACAGAGGTCCTTCGCATGTGCGTCGACTTCACGTGTCTCAATAAACACTGTCAAAAGGATCACTTTCCCCTCCCGATGATCGATCAAATTATCGACTCCACGACAGGTTGTGAACGTCTTTCCTTCCCGGACGCATATTCTGGTTATAACCAGATCCGACTAAAAGAAGAAGATGAAGTCAAAACAGCTTTCATAACACCTTATGGTGTGTTCTGCTATAGAACGATGCCTTTTGGGTTGAAAAACGCGGGAGCCACTTATCAGAGGATGATGCAAAAGTGTCTCACTACGCAGATTGGCAAGAACGTTCAAGTATACATCGACGATGTTGTCATAACAACAAAGCAATGATCAACCTTAATCGAAGATCTCAAGGAAACTTTTGATAACCTCGACAAGTTCTGCCTCAAGCTAAACCCGACGAAATGTTCTTTTGGCGTCCCTGCAAGAGAGCTTCTCGGGTTCCTGGTGTCGGCAAGAGGAATTGAGGCTAACCCAGAGAAAATTCAAGCCATCGTCACAATGCGGAAGCCAACCAAGCTAAAGGAAATACAACAGCTAACTGGGCGAGTCGCGGCCTTAAGCAGATTCATCGCCAGGCTGGGAGAAAAGGCGTTGCCATTTTACGCGTTGATCAAGCAAGGAGAAAAATTCGAGTGGAACGAAGAAGCAGACAGAGCCTTCGAGGACCTCAAGCGCACAATCTCGACACCACCAATACTGGTGGCGCCTAAAGAAAATGAACCTCTCCTGTTGTATATTGCAGCCACACCTCAGGTGGTTAGCACGGTACTTGTGGTCAAAAGAGAAGAAGAAGGAAAAGTTCATGGAGTACAGAGGCCGGTATACTTCATCAGTGAAGTTTTATCGCCTTCAAAACAGCGGTACCCACAGTATCAGAAGTTAGCATATGGAGTGTTTACAACCGCAAGAAAATTGCGACACTATTTTTCGGCGCATCCGATAATAGTGGTCAACAAGGCGCCTTTATCAAAGATGTTAAACAACCCAGAGGCTACGGGTCGTGTCTCCCTTTGGGGAATAGAACTTCCCCTCGGGACATCACGTATGAGAAAAGAAAAGCAATAAAATCGCAGATCCTACCAGACTTTGTCGCAGAGTGGATGGAGCTGCAGAATACGGGACCCCCGGATTTGTCGAGAACCTGGACCATGAACCTCGACGGGTTCAAGAGGCTAGAAGGAGCTGGAGCAGGCGTGATATTAGTATCACCTCAAGGAGACAAGATGAAATATGTGCTACGGATGACGTTCCCCAACGCATCCAATAATGAGGCGGAGTATGAAGCACTCATACATGGGATGAAGATGGCGAAGGCCTGTGGAGCAACCTGATTAAAAAAATTCGGTGATTCACAACTGGTGGCTCAATAGGTGATGAACCAGTGCGACGCAGTCAATGACAGTATGATAGCATACAAAGAGGTATACAATGAACTCGAGAAACTCTTTGACGGGTGTGAAGTAAATCATATCAGCAGACTCAACAACGATGAAGCCGATGTTCTGGCAAACATCGGATCGCAATGTTTAGCAATACCACCCGACATATTTTGGGAAGAAATAACTGAAAGGTCAACCAAGGCGAAGAAACATCCAAAGAAGAAGGAAAAGCTTGAGAATGACTCGGGGCTCCATCAGGATCATAAGCAAACACATCGGGAGATGAGGAGGAATCACATGAGGTAATGGTGGTGCAAATTCCTTGGATGCAGGTTTATGTAGCATATATCCTAAGGAAAGAAATACCTGAAGACCCGGTAGAAGCCAGACGAGTTATTCGACGATCCAAAGCTTTTACTGTGGTAAAGGAGAGCTGTATAAACGAAGTATATCGGGAGTATTGCAGAGATGTGTTACACCCGAGTAAGGAAGAGTTATTCTGAAGGATGTACACGAGGGAGTATGCGGACACCACGCAAGCAGTCGAGCAATAGCAGCCAAGGTTTTCAGAGCGGGATTTTACTAGCTAACAACAATAGAAGATGCATAGGACATAGTGCGTACTTCCGATGCGTGCCAAAGATTTGCGGCAAAGCCTCATTCTCCGGTAGCAGAGTTGATGCCAATACCCTTGTCATGGCCCTTCGCTCAATGGGGTCTCGATATGGTGGGAAAGCTACATAAGGCGTGGCCAGGAGGATACATATATATGCTTGTGGCTGTCGACACGTTTACCAAGTGGATCGAGGCAAAACCAATAACTTCGCCAGATGCAGCATCGATGGTAAGCTTCGTCAAAGGCATCGTTTTCGATTTGGCGTCCCTCATAGCATTGTCACGTACAACGGCAGCAACTTCACCTCCAAGGAACTCAAGGCATATTGCGCAGAGGTAGGCATCAAACTACACTTTGCGTTGGTTGCACACCCGCAAACCAATGCACAAGTCGAGAAAGCAAACGGTGTCATTTGCAATGGCATCAAGAAACGATTGATAACACCTCTGGAGAAAGCTCGACACACTTGGCCAGAAGAGTGGCCTAGCGTCTTATGGAGTATACGGACAACACCCAATACAACAACACGGGAAACCCCGTTCTTCTTGGTCCATGGAGCCGAGGCAGTGCTCCCGATAGAAGTAGAACACAATTCTCCAAGAGTGGCGGAGTATGATGAAGAAACTTCGAGAAAAGCACTAGAAGACGATGTCGACGCACTGAATGAGGCTAGAGATGAGGTGCTGTCAAGAGTCACCAAGTACCAGCAAGACTTGAAAAATTACCACAGTCGACGTTTACGTCCAAGGTCTTTTCAAGTTGGCGACCTAGTTCTTCGGCTTACCCAAGACAGTCATGAAAAGTTCGAGTCGCCATGGGTAGGACCATACATCGTCACAGAGGTGATCGCAGGAGGAGCGTACAAAATAAAGGACAAGAAGACAGGGGTCGCAGAGCCAAATCAATGGAACATGGCGCAGCTTCGGCGTTTCTACGCATAGAAGTCAAAATAGAAATATGCATGTAAACATACAATGTACTGAAAAAGCTCGCGAGTTTTCAGGCGCACTCTTTTCCTTTCAGGGCACCGAGTGGGGCTGAAAAGTTTTTAATCAGGCGGGCCTGCGATGCTTCAATATAGTAAAGATATTGGTGATATACATCTTTTTTGACAGGCTTGGGGGTTTACAATTCACAAAACCGACAAAATAGACTCGATCTTTACAATATATGAAACACAAATTATTTGCCTTGGTTACAACACCTCGCAAGTCATAAATATACATACGCCTATTGAAACACTCGGGGGCTAGAGAAGGAAGAAAAAATAAAAACACATAGTTCTCGCAATATACATACTTGTGAGAACCGGAACTTAACCTTCCGACCCCCCCCCCCCCCCTTGTTACTCGTCAATCCCAAGATCAAATTGACGACACAGCGAAATGAATATCATTGCAGAACGTGCAAAGAGTAATAATTATTACAAAGTTTGAGCCACATGGTGAAATGTCTTGTGACATTTATTACAACCAGAAAGCACAGTGGATAATAAAATGCGAAGTAACTCCATCTCAGCCACAGGCAGTCGATGTAGTCCACGAGGCCTCACTCCTCAGCGTCGTCATAGTCGCCATAGTCTTCACCATCTTCATAGTACTCTGAATATCAACAAAAGTTTTGCCATGAGTACATTTCGTACTCAACATGCCCCCTCGATGCAAGCCCTAATATATCTACATGAGGCTTCAAAGGAAGGCTGTAGGTTCTTTTGCATAAAAGCCAATTTTATTTGCAATATATATTTGATAAAAGAAGTTTTAGACGAAAACATGTTTTATAATGAGTGTAATATTTCTCATCAATGTGGTTGTCCTCGACAACTCACGTATCTCATAGGATTCAGATTCTAAGGGAAAGAAGGAAAGGAGATAGAGAGAGAAAGAGGGAAATAGCAAAACAGGTTCCTGTATGTCAAGAAAGATTCATGTGTCGTCCATGACCGTGGACACGGCTATTCGAATAGTTTTTAACTCTGCAGAGGTTGTACACTTTGCCCACACGACACAACCCCGTCTTGTTGCCCACCAGTGGCCTCTGGTTTAGTACACACCATTTGGTGTACCGGCAGAGGGATTGTGACAAGGTCTTTTAGCTAGATCCCCCAAAGGTGTGACATGCCCACCGGGTCTGGCGCACGGTACTGAGAGTACGTCCTCAAACCGGTCCCCCCATCTGTGCCGAAGGTTCTCCCGTAGGCAGCCACCTCATCTGCGGTACGGCGACATCAACACCTAAGGCTGACTAACTTACTTAACCAGGCCAGTGCCCATATAGCATGTGGTTGTACGGTTGTCACAATCTTCAAATCCAAGACTTATTAGGACCCTTATGCGGCACGAACGACGGATTGCTCCCTCCAACTAGTGAAGGGCAGCCAATCGCTCCTTCAACATTTGATTCAGCTGTCGCCCGCGCCATGTTTAGATGGTAAGTTTCACCCAGAGTAGAAGAGAGAGAGTAGAGGAAGCAACAACGGCTAATCAGCGTAGCTCAACGAGCTCAACAACTTTCAAAAAGGGTATGTTTGACCCGAAGGTCGATCAATTCCTCCAAAGAGGCAATAGTCCTAATAATTATTTAGCATGCTAAGCATCTCTACTCTATCAGGATAATTATATAATCTCTACTCAGGGTATCAAGTAAAAGGCGACAAGCAGATCAAGGTTGGTGTGTCAATCGACACGCTAGCTACTGGAATAAAATAGCATATATATTTGTAAAATATAAAATATCATGCAATTTGTAAAACTAGGATAAATATGATGAGAGGGCATGCCTTCGTTGTCAAACTCCTGCCCTTCGCCTCCTTGGTCGTGATCGTACCACTCTCCGTTCCCTCCTAATCGTCGTATCGAAGCAATAACAATACAAATAAATACAAGCAATACAACGAATAAGATGCAAATGAAAAGTGAATAAGATCCAAATAAAAAGATCCAAATAATAGGTCCGTGTCTCTCGTTTGGCTTACATACAGTACATGAAAAAGACCGGAATGACGACTGGTATGGGATTTAGGTTAACTAAGGAATAAGACGTGGCTACTGTTCCATATCGGATAACAAGATAATTTAGAAAACATATTAAGCGAACATGTTTAGATGACATAGAATTAATATGTAATGTGCAACCAGACTACATGCTACTAGTCATAATCATGCATATATAAATGATCTAAGATTAGAATATGCCGCAGTGAGAAATGTCTAAAATCTAACATGCATAAATCTAGTCCGCAAGTATGATGAGCAAACGACACTGATCACGGTCTACAAATAGCCTGACATGATCTAGTGACAACACGCAGACTAAGTAACCATCTAGAAAATATTTGCAAGACTTTAATTACTAACAATTACACAAAAGCTAACCATATGAAATCATTTGCAATTGTGCTACGATCAAACTGGACTATGGAAAATGCATGAACGACTACTAGCAGTATACTAGCTAGGAATAGGCAACTGCTAGCAGTAGTATACCAGACAGATGCAACTCGACCGTATGCTTACTTGCTTAGACTATACTGACATGCATGATCTATGCCTCTAGTGATGCCACACTTTCAACTCACGTTTCAAAAAAATAGGTTCAAGACGTCGGATATAAACATCACTTCTGGTTTCGTCAAGTAATATGGAACGTTTTCTAGTTTGGGCTCAAGAACAGGAAACGTGTTCTAGATGGCGTAACATGACCATGCCACCGGATGGCATTCGGTTCACCGGCGACACGACGAACTACCGAACTAGGGTTGAGGATCATGTCTAGGAGGTAGCTCTATGGATGGGGATCGCGTTTCGAGCAAAAGAAACGGCTGGTTCTCACCGAGTTCGTCGCAGTTTGAGGTAGACGTCGGCGACCAGAGTTGACGTTGGTGCCGTGGGTGTCGTTGGTGAGCAGAGATTCTTCCTTATGGTTCCGTCGATGAACTCCCCCTCCTTCCGTGATCCTCTTGGCGCAGCAGCTCCGTTCCTCGTGCCCCGAGTCGTCGGGAACGCGAGCGGCGTCCGACGGCGTTCTTGCGAGTGTGGCTTGCTGTGTGAGAGCCTATGGCTCCAGCGATGGCTTGGGATGAAAGAGGGTAGCAAGGCGTCGGTCTGAGCCTGTATAGAAGAATGATGGGCGTTCTAAGGGACATGCTTAAAGAGATGTTTATGGAAGGTAATGGCAGCATTTTATGGTGACGTTTATGGCTGGCGTTTCACTTGGCTGCAATTGTGCGTGGGGATATGGGGGATATGAAGAAGAAGCAGCGCGGGGCTTCGACTGACTGGGTGTGCTGTGCTCCAACTCATGCGTACGAGTCCTACACTCCTGCTTCTGCTGGCGCTGCTGGCCTCACTCGGTCCGGACCAGGTGTGTCGCTTGCTTGTCGAGGCGGTGAGCCTAAACTGATCTTGATTCAGTTGACGGTGAGAGGAAAAGAAAGAATAAGATGAGAGAGATGGAGCGATGGGAAGAAAAAGAAACAGGTAAACAAAAGGAAGATCGTGCTAGTATAGTTTGCCAAACCGTGCATGCATGGCTAAGCTCAAATTACTACAACAAGTAATCCTGTTGCGATCGGCGGCTTCTCAGCGATTTGCCGGTCGCGCTTGTTTGTGGCCGTCCGATCTCGGACAGATGGACTAATGCTGGCCCCCTCCCTCAGACTCATCCCTCTTGGATGACTTCCTAAAAAAATCACCGTTCACCCACCTGCTATCCCACCCCCCGGCGCACTCCAAACCCTAAGATGTGGTGGCCGCCTTCGGCGCCTACCGCCGCCCGGACTCCCCAGCCCTAGCTTTTCGCTCCACCAGCCGAGAAGAGAGAGAAAAGGGGATATCCGTCGCCGCCCCATGCCACCGCTGCCCCAGTACCCCGGAAGCTCCCGGGAGAGCCACCCTGGTCGGAGGCGAGAGGAGGGGACGCGTCGGGGAGGTGGTGTAGCTTCAGGCTACGACGGTCGAGTAAGGAGGGGCGAGGAGTAGGCCCTCCCACAGGACCAAATGAGAGGGACATCGGGCGGGTACCGCAGGGGAATGCCCTGCCTTACGGCCGTTGCCGAGGATGAGGGTGCGAGCCCAGGCTCATTTACATCGTGTACGGCGACTCGACAGGGGGAGCGCGAGGGACCTCCAAACAGCACCCGAGGACAAGACGGAGGACGGCGGTTCGTCTCTCTCTCCCTTGGCGGCATGTCGGGAAGGAATGGACGTTGGTGGCTTGCCGGACAAGAGGCCAGAGAGGCGGCAGCTCCCTGGCACAGATGTCTTCCACGGCAGGGGTTAGCACTTCTAGGGCGCGATTATTGCCATCTCACTGAGATTTTACTCCCTGAGATTTTCGGTCCTCATCTGAGTTGATCTATTGCCCAGGTGAACGACCTGCAGGACTTGGCAAGGAGGAGATCGCTGGGGTCATTTTCATAGGTGTGGAGTTTCCTGACTCACACTCAACAACTCCACCTTGACCCTGTAACGGATTCACCATTGTTTCCAGCCGGTGACGCAGGTTGAGGTTTGTCTGCAAGCATATGTCTTTCTTTGCTGCAATAAATAATCCATTTTGGAATTCTGAATGTGGTTTGGGCGTTTAAGCCCAATAGGAAACATGAGCTTTTTAGGATTTAGATTGCACATGTAAAGTCATCAATCGGAATGGTTTCGAAGTCAACTACTTGGATTTGGGTCAGTGTTCTTTGCTGGTAAAAATAACAAGCTTCATATTCCACCACATTGCACCTTTCATTTTACATTTTGTTTTTATTTAAGCTACTCAATTCTTGATGTTCTGTATCTATTCAGAGGTAATTATGTTGCAGGCTGGAAGCTATCAAAGACTCCACACCATTTATTATCAATAACCTAGCATAAAAAACATCTTCGAATAAGAATGGATGTTTCACAACGCTCAGTTTAAGGTTGTTTTCCATTGGTCTACTCCATCTTGCTTTTTTTTCTATTGAAAAGATATTATCATCTTTGGTGATGAAAAATACCGACTTGTTGGATGGACAGTGTTGTGTCAAAAGATATAGCACTCTCAATTTAAATATATGCATGCGGCAATGATGTACTGGGAGTCACTAGCATAAAAAAGCTGATTAAAAAACCTGCACAAATATATGCCTCTGGCAATGAAGTACCGGGAGTCAACAACTACTTAAATCCAGATCATCCATGTACGTGGTAAAGTTCATCTCATTTATTTTTCTCCATCGTGAAAACAACATAGTCGAGGATCACCATATGCATATTTGATTTGTTATGTTTCTATTCACGTGTGTCCACCTCGATTTTTCCATTAATTCTGCCAGACTTACCTCAACACATATGTATATTGAGAATTCACGGTGAACTGTAAGTAATTATCCATCAGATCTGGCTGATGTCTATCTTTAGGATGTATTTACATGGTAACTTATGTCATCCCTTCTAGATTTCCATGTTGTTTTCAACTTCCCAACTTCCATCGGCAGATCGGTCTAAATAAAGCAAAGGCAGCCCCGATCCAATGCACACTCTCACCAAACCAGTTCATGTTTAACCTTTGAGTTTCCGTAGCTTCTGAATCTTTACCACGATGCAATATAGCTCTCCTTTTAGTCCGATCAATTCCCAATTTCCCATGATGATGGTTGCAGCGGACACATGTTTCAAGAGCAGGGTCCAACAGCTGCCGATGGCGACGCGTGTCGAGGAAGAACAAAGAATCACCTAGCGGGGAAAAGGGTCAGTTTCTCTATTTTCTCTCATATATTATTTTCTTCACGCTCGGATATTTTTTTGTAATCACCATTTCTCACATCCTGTCACCATTTCTCATGTCCTGATAGAGAAGTATCCCTTGATGACGTCTAGATAGTGAAGTATCCCTTGATGTTTTGGCCTGAAAATTAAATGAACTGATTAAAAATTTGCTCCAGTTTGCTAGCTAGATAGTGAAGTACCCGTTGAGCCTTGATGTTTTGTCCTGAAAACCTAACTGATTGAACCTTTGCTCCAGTTTGTGTGGTCTTGCAGAATAGCCTGCTTGGTGGATTTAGTCACATATATGATTAGTTTTACTGGAAAGGTGAAGTAATGACATTGGTTTTTATGTTAGTGGAGGTGCTACAAAATTTATCTTATCTTGCAGGCTGTGTGTGCGCTCTTTTCTTGGTAGAGGATTATTTTCCGCCGATGATCCCTTTATTTTTCTGAATAATAATTTGAGAATCCATGGATAATATCAGTTCAACCATGATATGCAGGTCAAATTTGCTCTATGTTTTCTACTTTCTTTCTCAATAGATTTCAGGATTTAAATCATTCCCAAATGTTAAATGTGCCATGTGTAGTGTTGAGAGTGGATCTAAAGACATCATTATGCACTTTTAATTTTCATTCGTGCCCTCGAGCAGAATTATGCAGTCTACATAGAGAAGTATACGAATGGTATCACAAAATCTATCATGGATGCTTTGAAAAGTATCACATCTAACCTTCAGATTTGCATTATCTGCACTTATTACTTCATTCCTATTTTTTCATCCAGTTTCTCTGGTATTTTGTATGAACACTTAATAACGTATAAGTGCAGATTTCCGCTATATTCAACACAAGTAACAAGTTTCATATGTTGAGATCACGTTCATAATATCTTTTCCCATTGTAATGACATCAAACTACTCGATATGCATCTATACACCATATTGTTCTTCTCACCATAAACAGCTCATTTCATATAGCTAACATTGTATAGTCCTAATTATTTTTCACCATTATCTTCTGTGATGCATTATCAATCAATGGATATATGTCCCTTTTAATTCGAGAGTAGCATAAGAGGTTTTTTTTTGAAATAAAAAGAAATACTCACTAGAATGGAGTGGACATTTCTCATCGGAGTTAACCTTCTTTTGATGTAGTGTTAAGAGTTACTACTTCTATTCTTTATTATTGCTTTGTGTAAAACATTCATGTGCCATAACTGAATGTGGTAATACACTTTATTAGTAGTAAACCACTTTCATTATATTGGTATAATTAATTTTTAGTTTGTATTGTAACAATTCTGATTTTGGAGAAAGTTGAGTAGAATACTGCCAGCATACAATTAGAGAATAATACTTCAAAGCTTCAAGTTATTATATTCATGTACATTTTTCAGTTAATTTCCATAATTGGTTCAATCATCATCCAAGTGTTACTAGGATAAATGTTTAGTTTATTTTTGATATTTCTACTTGCTAAGAAATGAATGAAGTGAGAAAAGGTGCAATCATAGTGGATTTGGTTTCAGCTCTAATTTGAGCTAAACAGGAGATCATAGCCCCATAAGATTGCTTGCAAGCAACCAGAAGGTTTGAATATTACCCTAACAAGATATCCATCTCTTAGTTACCAGATTGATTGTTTTCTTTGGTTTTCACAATTCAGTGATATGGAAGAGAAATAGTCCTGTGCTAACATCCTTCCCATTTGAGCAAAAAGGGTGAAGCCATAGTCGTAAACTGAATTTTCCTGCTTAGTTATCACCATTTTAAGATCTTATTTATGTTGTAGGAGTTTCCTATACTAGCTTAACATTACAAGTAACCTACTTGACAGAAGAAAAATTAATTTAGGCATGTAATGACCTGAAGGAGAATAATTCATTATCTCGAGCAGAAAAAATAGTTCAACCTTATGTCCCATTTTCCATTCATGTAAAAGCACTTTATGTTAGTTTGAATAGTATTTGAACATGTGCTTCAGAGAATGCTTTTTAGCGCATCAAGGTTCTGTTTCAAGATTAGAACTTAAGAAAAAATAGACTTGATAATGATGAAAGAAGGTGGGTGAACTCATTTCAAGTTGCCCTTGCTTCGAAATTTAGTATTACTATTTCTGCATCCGTAGAGAAATAAACCAAAAATCTGAAGGGTTTGTAGGACTTGCACAATAACCCTAGGCTCAGTGGTTCTATGTTGTAAGTTATTTATTCTCATTGAGTAGTATTTATGGAATACACTGGAGATCAAGAAGTTTTAGCTTTGAAGTTAAATGTCACACATGGGAGCATTTCAAAATGTTGCGATACTACTAAAAAGGAACACATATTCTGAATTACATCATGTATACCTATGTACAGAAGGTGGTCGCAGAGTTGAACATGCGTGTCATATACCTGCTATTTCAGCACTTGTTGAATCATTTTAATCTAATTGGATTTTCCAACTTTTTTTTTGAGAAAATATTGGATTTCTCTAACTAATGGTCTTGGATTTTTACAGACGAAGATGGGTTTGGGACATGTGACGAACAGTTTGCTCTTAGATCTGCCGCTGAAACAATGCCTCCCAGAACACTTCTTTCCAAAAATTAGAGTATCCAGGCCTGGAAAAACCTCGATGTGATAAGCTTGGTGATATTTGTGAATGGTTATATTTTTAAAATTCTGTACACAGCATTGTACTATTGTTCTTGGAGGAAAGTAACTGAAAACTATTGGGCTCCTTTATAGTATATTTTTTGGAAATTAGTGCATTGCTCAAAATGAGAAAAGATTCAAAAAATAAATAGTTGTGTGCATTTTTTTTATGCTACCGTACAACAAGGATTCACGATCCGCTAGCATAATTTAGATTAAGAAGTTGATAGTATTAGGAGCCAATAACATTTTTTTTGTGAAGGAGGAAAAAACGTTGGTGTGGTTAATATGTGTAGCTTGACTGCTAGCTCCTTGGTTGTTATCCTTTGTACTTTAGGAGTTTCGGTTCTAGAGTTGGATCAACGTTACGGTATTTAAAGTAACTATTTGCATGTGATGATGCTAATATCCTTCTAATCCAGTATGATACATTTTGTTTATTTAAATCTCTATGCACCATGTCTGAATATTTGTATGTGCACTTATCATGGTTAAGCATGCCAAGATCGTGATCAAGATCATTTGTTGTTATATTGCCTCGCCCCTATGCAATATGGAGTACCTTGCAATATGGAGTACCTTCTTAGGTGAATGCAAATATTTGTTGTTGCCTGAATTGGACATTATTTCCTAGGCAGAAGGATTTCATATTTTCCGCCTTTGCCCAATAGCACTCTAGATAAATGCATTGTTCTTATATTGAGTTTTGAATTATTTTGCTTAAAACATACGTCGTAATACAACATTTATGCCCTCCAAGAAAGAGACATTATAAGCCCAATAGAGAGGACAATGTCCACAAAAATTACACTACTTGCAGTGTCACGTGTTATTGTAAGGTTACATTAGCGGTAATACCTACATTAGGTAGCACCGATTTCCGGTGCATGTAAATGTGCCCCTGGTCTACAAGGTATGCATTATGTGGCAAAGCAAGACAAAAAGATTTTGAACATCTTAAATTTCACCGATCCAGCGAAGCACACCTAATCTTCTATGTATATGATGGTATTAAAATAAAATAAACACGTTACGAAGGATATATATACATCTAAAGAACAGATTCAGACCCACCCTAATGTCAAAACGCAATGTAGCCGGCGAGGCGAAGCTCGCATATCCTTCTAGTGTACATATAGGTCGTTGTCCAATGGGATTTTAGGAAAAGCACCAATAAGAAACAAAATGGCAACCGGAAAGCAGATCCAAACTTTTAAGAAAACAAGTACTCTGAGAAATCATTCCTCTTCTTTTATATGTCAAATTAATTTCAAAGCTTTTGAAATTAAGTTTAACAACTCCAAATAAAATATTTATTTTTATTCGACCGCGTTGCAACATCCTTTGTTTAGAGAAAAAAAAATCCAGTCCGTAAAAAAAATCAGGATGTTACAATTCTACCCCCCTAAAAGGAATCTCGACCCCGAGATTCGGCCTAAGAGAAAAGATTTGGAAACTCCTCCTGAAGGGCATCTTCCCGCTCCCATGTCGCTTCTTCTTCACTATGGTTGCTCCATTGAACTTTGCAGAACTTGATCACATTCCTCCTAGTTGTCCTTAATTGTTCATCGAGAATTTTAACAGGGTACTCTTCATAAGTCAAGTCATCTTGAACTTCTATGGCATCCAGCGAGGTTTTCCGAGCCTCTTCCTCTGGCTTATCAAAACATTTCTTAAGCTGAGACACATGGAACACGTTATGCACTTTCGACAGCTTCTCTGGTAGTGCTAACTCATAAGCAACTTCTCCACGTCGGGCGGTGATTGTAAAAGGTCCAATGTATCGAGGTGCTAACTTTCCCTTGAGTCCAAAACGTCGCATCCCGCGAAGTGGGGATACCTTCAAGTACACCTCATCACCTTTCTCAAAAGATAACTCATGTCGACGTCTATCGGCATACACCTTTTGTCTAGACTGGGCAGCCCGTAGTCTTTCCTGGATCATCTTCACTTGTTTGTCTGCCTCCTCTAGAGTATCGGGTCCAAACACTTGGTTCTCTCCCACTTCATGCCAATTGAGTGGGGTACGACACTTCCGTCCATATAAGGCTTCAAATGGAGACATCTGCAAGCTTGCTTGAAAGCTATTGTTGTAAGAGAATTCTGCGTATGGCAAACTCTTGTCCCAAGTGCGCTGGCAAGTTAGAGCACATGCCCGAAGCATGTCTTCTAAGATTTGGTTCACTCGCTCGGTTTGTCCATCAGTCTGCGGATGGTAAGCAGTACTAAAATTCAACTGTGTGCCCAGAACTTCATGTATCTTCTTCCAAAACCTTGAGGTGAACTGAGTACCTCGATCAGATACAATCTTTTTAGGAACTCCGTGTAGGCAAACAATTCTAGCCATGTATAACTCAGCCAATTTCTCCCCATTATAAGAAGTCTTCACCGGAATAAAATGAGCTGACTTGGTTAATCGATCCACGATGACCCAGATAGAATCATATCCGGAAGATGTCCTTGGGAGTCCTGTAATGAAGTCCATCCCGATTTCTTCCCATTTCCACTCAGGGACCTTGAGCGGTTGAAGCAATCCAGCAGGCTTCTGATGCTCAGCCTTGACCCTTCGGCATACATCACATCTTGAAACATACTCCGCAATCTCACGTTTCATGCTTGACCACCAGAAACTATCTCTAAGATCATGATACATCTTTGTACTTCCCGGGTGTATGGAGTATGCTGATTCATGCGCTTCCCTCATGATTGAATCCTTGAGATCCTTTTGGTCTGGCACCAATAAACGATCTCGAAACCAAATATTTCCCTTTTCATCCTCCTTATACTCAAGTGCTTCTCCCAACTTGATCTTTTCTCGAATCTCTTCGATTCCCTTATCATTTTGTTGAGCCTCTCTAACTTGATCCTCTAGAGTGAACTTGACTTCTAGTACATCCTCATTCTCAGCGAGGCTCACATTCAAGTTTAACTTCCTGAATTCCTCATGAAGTTCTGGTTGAGCTTCTTGAATCATCAAGTTATTACAATAAACCTTTCTGCTCAACGCATCAGCTACGACATTCGCTTTACCAGGGTGGTAATTGACGCCAATATTGTAGTCCTTAATTAATTCTAGCCATCTCCTTTGTCTGAGGTTCAAGTCTGGTTGAGTGAAAATGTACTTCAAACTTTTGTGATCCGTATATATTTCACAACGGTTACCAATAAGATAGTGCCTCCATATCTTCAAGGCATGTACCACGGCAGCCAATTCCAAATCATGGGTAGGATAGTTCACTTCATGAGAACGTAATTGTCTTGATGCATAGGCTACAACCTTGCCTTGTTGCATGAGCACACAACCCAACCCTTGTTTAGAAGCATCACAATAAACTTCAAAGTCCTTTCGAATATCCGGCAGTATTAACACTGGAGCAGATGTCAATCTTCTCTTGAGTTCTTGGAAACTCGTTTCGCAAGCTGGTGTCCATTCGAACTTGTTATCCTTCTTTATCAATTGTGTCATCGGCCTTGCAATCCTTGAGAAATCTTCTATGAAGCGGCGGTAGTATCCTGCAAGTCCAAGGAAACTGCGTATCTCTGACACATTCTTTGGTTGTTTCCAGCTAAGTACTGACTCCACTTTAGCTGGATCCACTGCTACTCCTTCAGCTGAGATAACATGACCAAGAAAGTCCACTTGCTTCAACTAAAACTCGCACTTACTAAACTTTGCATAGAGTTGATGTTCTCTAAGCCTTTCCAAAACAATTCGAAGATGTTTCTCATGCTCTTCTTCATTATGAGAGTAGATCAATACATCATCAATAAACACCATGACGAATTTATCCAAGCAATCCATGAACACTTTGTTCATGAGATTCATGAAGTAAGCTGGTGCATTTGTGAGTCCAAATGACATCACCAGAAACTCATACAGACCATACCGAGTAACAAAGGCTGTCTTGGGTACGTCTTCTGGTCGGATCTTCAACTGATGGTATCCTGACCTGAGATCTATCTTTGAGAAGACAGAAGCTCCTTTCAACTGATCGAACAAATCATCGATCCTCGGCAAAGGATATTTGTTCTTGATGGTTACTTCATTTAGGGCACGATAATCCACACACATGCGCATGGTACCATCCTTTTTCTTCACAAACAACACGGGTGCTCCCCATGGTGAGGTGCTCGGTCTAATATATCCCTTCTCTATAAGCTCCTGAATTTGCTTCTTCATCTCAGCTAGCTCATTTGCTGGCATTCTATATGGTCTCTTTGCTATAGGAGCGGTGCCTGGGACTAACTCGATGGCAAACTCTATCTCACGGTCTGGTGGTAGACCTGGTAACTCATCCGGAAAGACATCTGAGTATTCCTTAACAACTCTAACATCTGACACAACCATCTCCTTCAAGCTGTTCAACAAGCTGTCAGCTGCAGTATGGCTTGTTGACTTGGGTTTGTAGTCCACAACAATTCCTTTATTACTGGTTAACGAGACCGCCCTAAGGCCACAATCTATCATTGCCTTGTGTTTTCCTAACCAGTTCATGCCCAGAATGACATCTAACCCTTTAGAGTCTAACACTATGAGGTTTGCTAGAAACTCTACTCCTTCGATCGTTATGATCACGTTAGGGCATTTTAAACCCGTGGTAAGAATTCCCCTAGGTGATTGTACCGCCATTGCCCGACTCATACCCTCAGTTTTCAAATGATGTTTTTCAACAAATTTCTTTGAAACGAATGAATGGGAAGCTCCAGAATCAAATAGTACTGAACCATAACATGAGTTGATCGGGAACATACCAAGAACAACATCTGAGGCTTGCTGAGCTTGTTCTGCTGTGATGTGGTTGACTTGACCACGTCCAGGCTGTCCTGAGGCTTGATGTCCACCTCCTGGTGTAGGCAGTATGCCTCGTCCACGTCCCGCTGCTGGTGTCTTAGCTGCCGACCCTAAATTAAACTTTACTGGCGTCACCCCCGTGTTCTTGCTCGGGCACCCAGCAGCAAAGTGACCCTCTATGCCACAATGGTAGCATGCCCTTCCTGCAGTGTTGGCATGATTTCCTCCAACTTCAGCCCTTGGGGTACGGTAGGCGTTGTGCTGGAAGTTATTAGGTTTTGCAGTTTTGGTACTTGCTCCACGATAACCTGGGTGGTTATTGTTCTTCTGACGTGAGCTTCCTGCTCCATGTTGACCTTGTGGTGCTTTGCGCTTGCGATGTTCGTCTAACTCCCTCTTAGAGTTCTCTTGCAGAATAGCCTTGTTGACCAAGCTTTGGAAATTGGCGAACTCATGCGACACCAATCTGTCCTTCAGACCTAGGTTCAAACCCCTCAGAAATTTAGAAATCTTGTCTGCCTCAGTGGGAATATCCGCTCTTCCGTAGCGAGATAATTGGGTAAAATGATCCCAGTATTCAGAAACTGTCATCTTCCCTTGAACTAGAGCTCGAAATTCATCCCTCTTCAGCTCCATGAGACCAGCAGGAATGTGTGCAGTCCGGAATGCTTCAGAAAACTCATTCCAAGTGATCCCCTCAGCATCATCATGCGCTTCGCAATAGTTCTCCCACCAATCTGCAGCCACACCCTTGAGTTGGTGTGCAGCAAACTTCACACGGTCTTGAGCATTGACATTAACCAAATTGAGGTTTCGGCGCATGTCCTTCAGCCAATCATCTGCCTCTATAGGGTCTGCTGATCCCGCAAAAGTGGGTGGCTTTGTCCTCATGAACTCTGCTAGCCTGGACTGTTGTGGAGGATGATTCTGATTCTGGTTTTGGTTCTGGTTTACCAGGTTCGCGGCCATCTGCTGCAGTAACTGGGTTTGCATCAGCATCACTTGCGCCATGTCAGGTGGCGGTGGTGGCGGCGGCGGCGGCGGTGGTGGTGGTGGTTGCTGTCCCTCATCCTCAGTGTCCGTGTCAGTGTCCTGGACTTCACCCTCGAAGAAGTTCTCCTCAAAAGCGGGTCCACGACCACGTCCACGACCGCGACCTCCGCGTCCTCCACGACCACGACCTCGGTTCCCGTTCATCCTGTTGTCTCTCAAAGTTAGGATAGACGAGAGGGAAATAAACTAACCCATAACCAACATATAAGAAAGTAAGCATGGAAAATCCAAATAAAACTCCAAGCAAATTATTTTGAAAAAAAAAGGTTTTAGTATGACTACATAGAACAACAAACAAATGTAGTCGATACTCATAAAAAACGCTCTAACATACGTAGTACCTATCTAAAGGGTTCTACAAAAACTCATCCTATATGTTTGTCTTCTCTTGGTATCTTCGGCCTTTTAGAATGAAGTGCTTGATATAAGAGTCTTGAATCCATGTGTTCTTGAGATGACTTCTCCTAAATAGGAAATGGTATACTAAAGAAGTAGCTAGGGAAGAAGAATCAAAACACAATGGTGAAGAAGGTGAGACAAGGAATAGCAATAGTCAAGAATTAGACTACGAGGATTTTTATAAATAACTTTTTTTTGTTTTTAACAAAAGAATTTTTTTTCCTAAAGGTTTTCCATTCTAACTAAGGCCACGTGACTAGGTCGACGTCGGCTCTGATACCACTTCTGTGAGAACCGGAACTTAACCTTCCGACCCCCCCTGTGTTACTCGTCAATCCCAAGATCAAATTGACGACACAGCGAAATGAATATCATTGCAGAACACAGAACACTGGAATATCATTTCGCTGTGTCGTCAATTTGATCTTGGGATTGACGAGTAACACAGGGGGGGTCGGAAGGTTAAGTTCCGGTTCTCACAATACTTCTCGCAATATATAAGATATTTCTTTGTTATAGGAAAACTCGGCAGAAGGAAAATTTTCATTCATCTCCCACAAGGTCATCTATGTTTATCCTTTTGCCTTCTGCAGGAGCACCCATGGAATCGGCGTAATGATTCTCGGTGAAGTACTCAACATCCATCTGAAGAAGATCCTCAATCATCTTTTCGGCTACGGGTGTTACCTCGTCGTTGATCCTGTTGACGTTTCTCTTTCGTTTCCTTAATCTGGCATGACAAAGTTCAACAACGTTGGGCATGTCTAACTTCGGGTGGCAGAGTTGTAGCATGATCATAGCAAATCTAGCACCAACAAGTAATTGGGCTTTCACAAAACCATGGATCCGATCTATAGTTTTGAACTTATTCATCAATTCAGGAAGAGTTTTTGGCTGACGATTCTGAGGAAACATGGCGTTATAAACCATGGCTAGAGTTCAGGTGCAGAATTCAAGGTACTCTCGCACCTGACCAGCTCGATCATGGAACCACACAATTTGTCGGGTTCGGTCCGGGGAAGCCCAGAAGCTGGAGTTGTTTTGTTGAGCAAGGCGAAGAAGAACTTCAGATTTCGCATCAACACACTGATCTTCGGTAGTAGCATCCAAGAAGGAGCCTACCCATGTCAAGAACTATAATGAGGATCGAAAAACTTGTCCACGGGCAAGGAAAAGGAGAACACAAAAGGAGGAACTTACCCGCCATATCCAGACTTGCGTCAGTCAGCATATCAAGCATATAATTTTCTCGAGAGGTGGCCTGTAAGGCCTCGGTAACCGCAAACTCTTTCAATTTCAAGGACTCTTGAGCTTGCTGAAGAGCTATTTTATCCCGCTCAGAAGATTTGCAGGATTGTTCCATGACAGTAAGAGATTGTTTCTTCATGGCTTGGAGTTGTTGCCGAAGTTCAGTTAATTCTAAGTGATTTGAGTTAGCACACGAAGAATCGTTGAGGAAAACATCACCAGACATCCGTTCTAAACGAGACGTGGCAGGGGAGGCAGATGATGGTCCAACAGTCTTAGAATAATTGTCAAACACCAACTGGAAGAAAGGAAAAGTAGATATCAATTACCAAATGAGAAATCTTTCCTTTTTCCATTCATAAAGTTGAAATATTTACATAGGCGAAGATTCATTACAAAAGATCGACTTCTAGTAAGTCGGCAAAAGCAGTCGCACATCATAAGGATGTCGACATCTACCAAAAGAAAGAGAACAAATGGAGGAGTAAGTAGGTCTACTTGAACTCCGGCTTGGCAGTACTGGAGGAGGCAGCTGGTTTGTATCCGAGGAAGGAGAGAATCTTCTTCGAGTGCAGCTTGGTAGCCTTAATCAAGGACGTCCACTTCTCCTTGTTTATCCCCTTCGTCTCACCAGCTTTTGCCCAGCCGACGTTTTGCTGGCTCTCGACAACCAGGGCTATGGTACCTTCAACGCCAACCTTTAAGTTTTCCTGCCAAAAATCTAGCCCAAGATCCTCCTCAGGAATGAAGTGCCTGGCAAGCTCAGAGAAGGTATCTGGTTGTTTTTGCTTTGGGAAGAAGTAGGGGAAGAGGCGTGTAAAAGCGGTCCGCACATCGACAATACTGCGGTGCGCCAGATCCCCATGAATTTCAAGGAGGGAGAGGGCGTCGAGAAGACGATCCTCCTCAGCTTCCTGAAGCACAAAATCTTGACCCATTTTTCCTGCTGAAACAAAATTCGGGTTATCAACAGATATGAGGAGAGTAGAGTGCTCCGGCCATGGCCAACTACGAGGTTGATCCTACGCCTTGGCTTCCGCATGGACATCAAATCATTGATGGCGGCCCCACCCGTCTACCCAGGACTTTCTATAGTCCTTCGGTCGATCCACCTCGGCGCCATGACAACATCTGCGTCGCTGAGCTTTTACCTCCACCGCCAGCTCCTTTGATCCCGCATTGGAGGCAGCAGGTACGGATCTTCATCGAAAATCACCTGCAACGCACTGTGGAGGAAGTCCAACCTTGCTTGTTGGGGCTAGCTTTCTATCGTCTGCGAAGCCCTGCCGCTACAGCTGCTTTGGTGAATCATGTGCCTTATCAGATACAGCAGGGGGTTTTTGTTCGATTCCTGAAACATGATGATAGGGATAATCATAGAGCTGTTCAGGGATTTCGTAATGGTTGGCTTATGTTCCTCAGCATCCCTTTGGATTTTAGGACAGACTATGACTTAGCTAATGCCATCAGCTCTTTTGGGAAGTTACTGCATTGGCATCAAGATGATGCTCTGCTTGAGAGGACGATTTGTTATGTGGCTTTTTCTTCTGAAGCAACTGTTCCCAGGGATGTAGTGTTTACCAAATTTGCTTCTGTTGGTGCGATCAAGGAATCATGGACTGCTGCTTGTTATATTTTAACTGCTGAATTTGCTGATGCTCTGCCCAATGATGAGGACCAGATGCCTGTCAATGGTAACCCACATCCATTGCCTGGACAGCTCTTGCCAAATTTGAATAACTTTCTGCTCCCACAATATCCTGAAATTGGTTGGAATGACCCTATGCCTATGAATATTCCTGAACAAGTGCAACCTCCAGAACAGGGCTTTCAGCATCCACAGATTCCTTTGGATCAAGACCAAGGCAATGATCAAGATCAGGTGATGGAAGTGCAGGGGGAAGTGCAAAGAACGACAATGTTCTAGAGCAGCAGGTGGAGCATGAAATTCAGCAGTTCAATGAGTCAGCTGTTATTGATTCATCAAGTTCAGAGGGTTCAGTTAACATGATGCAGGGGCCCCAGCAGATGATTGTCAACACAATTGAGCTTCAATTTTCTGTTCTGGACAAAGACCTTATCTCTTTTCTGGACAGACAATTTCCCAGATATAAAAACTGCATGGATGGTCTGATTGTGGGCCCTATCTTGCCTACGGGTTTATTGTTGGATAAAATCTCTAAGGAACTAATTCCTAGCATGATTATGCACACAATTCCTGCTGCAGTTACAGTCAATAAGCTTGCTTGGCTTAAGTGTTCTAATGACATCTTCAGGCTGCAGAATAATTGCTTTATGACTCCTGCTGATATGGAACCTCTTGCTAGGAGAGTGGCAACCAGGAAAGGCAAGAAAGTCATCCCACCAAGTTCTAGGGTCACAAGGAGTGCTCTTAAAGCTCAGATGAGCATTCAGAAGCATACTTGGAGGAATAAGGATAGGAGCTCTGCTGCTGGTGTCTCTTTGTTCACTGATCCAGTGGATAGCTCAGACTGGAATGAGAGTTCAGTCAGGAGGTGTACAAGGCACATGGCTAAGACTGGTGGGTACAAGTTTGAATTCATGAAGGACAAAAGCACAACAAGGAAGAAGGCACAAGCATCCAAGCCTGATGAAGCAGAGGAAGAGGTGGTTCCTTTCATACCAGTACCAACTCTGCAACACATTGGTAGACAGCTGCAGATACCAGAAGAAGAATTGACAGAGGAGAGGCTTATGGCTACTTCTGATGACTCCAAGGGCACCACATCAACCAGTAATGATGATTGAAGGAATTTGTAATGCAATCAGTGTAGCTTTTGTGTCAGTTCATGAGGAGGCTTTTGAGAATGCACAACTTGTTATTTTAATCACTATCTGTAATGACATTATTAAGTACTCATGTGGTAATGAATTCTCTTTCTGTGACCTGCTATGTATGGATCACTTTGGCTACTACCAGTTTGGTTTTCAATGAATAGTTACTCAAATTTGAAGGTTGACTGGAATGTGCTCTGTTGGAATGTTAGAGGCTTAAATGATAAAGATAAGAGACTAGCTGTATACAACAAGATTGATGAGAGTAATTGTGCCATTATATGCTTGCAAGAAACCAAATGTGAAAATTTTGAGCACTCATTCATCAGGACTTTTTGCCCTAAACGCTTTGATAGATTTGTGTTTGTGCCTTCCATTGGTGCTTCTGGAGGTATTATAGTTCTTTGGAACAGTAAGGTTTTTATGGGCACTTTAATAGAAACAACTCATTCGGCTATTAGAATGCAATTTGCTTCTGCTCACACTGCTGAAATTTGGACTATGATTACTGTTTATGGACCTTGTAGAGGGGTTATGAGGGATGAATTTGTCCAATGGTTATTTGATTTGGATATCCCTGTGCATGATAATTCGTTACTTCTTGGAGACTTCAATTTCATGAGATCAGTGGATAATAGGAATAAACCTGGGGCTGATATGGCAGACATTTTTCTCTTTAATAATATTATAAGTCATCTGGGTTTATTGGAGCTGCCTCTAAAGGGAAGAAGATTCACTTGGTCCAATATGCAAGCTACTCCACTCTTGGAGCAAATAGACTGGTTTTTTACATCTTGTGAGTGGACATTGAGATTTCCTAATACAATGGTTTTTCCACTTGCAAAATCGACATCTGATCATACTCCCTGTGTGGTATCTATCTCTACCTCTATACCAAAGGCAAAGGTTTTTCGATTTGAGAATATTTGGTTAGAGCAGCCAGGATTCATGGAAGTGGTTACAAAGGCTTGGAATTTGCCAGTAAATAAGAAGAATGTGGCTTCAAAGATCGATCGCAAAATTCAAAAATCTTAGATATGCTTTGAAGAAATGGGGGAAAGGTCTATCACATTTGAAGATACTTATTGAACAATGCAATAAAGTTATCCTATTTTTGGACAATTTGGAAGACTCCAGAGACTTGAATAGAGCTGAATTCAATTTTAGGAATATTGTCAAGACACATCTGAAGAAACTTTTGAGTATACAATCAAACTATTGGAGGAATAGATGTACAATTAGATGGATTAAATTAGGAGGAGAAAACACCAAATTTTTCCATGCAAAGGCCACTGAAAGGTATAGGCATAATGTTATATCAGTAATAAAGGATGAGCAAGGAAACCCTTTGGTGGAACATAACCAGAAAGCTAATGCATTGTGGGCTTGTTACAGAAATAGAATGGGAGTTACCAATGATAATGCAACACAAGCCAATATATCACATCTGATTACTCCAGTGGAAGGTTTGGATATCCTGTCTAAGGAATTTACCATAGAGGAAATTGAGGGAGTTTTGAAGCATTTGAAAACTGATAGAGCTCCTGGACCTGATGGTTTTAATGGAATGTTTGTCAAGAAATGCTGGAATATAATCAAGGATGACTTCATTAATCTGTGTAGGGATTTTCACAAAGGACAAGCCCCCCTGGAAAGTATTAATAGTTCATACATAACCTTGATTCCTAAGAATTTGTCCCCAGAGACAGTGAATGATTTTAGGCCAATTTCTTTAACAAATACATGTCTAAATTTTTTGACAAAGTTGGCTGCCAACAGGTTACAGTTACAAATCAAAAGTTGCATTCATGAAAATCAATATGGATTTATAAGAGGGAGAACAATTCAAGACTGTCTGGCTTGGACTTTTGAATATTTGCATCAATGTCATAAATCCAAGAGAAAAGTGATTCTACTTAAATTAGACTTTGAAAAGGCTTTTGATACAATTGAGCATAAGGCTATCATCAAGATAATGGAAATTAAAGGTTTTGATTCAAGTTTCATTCAGTGGGTTAAAGAAATTCTGACTTCTGGTTCTTCTGCTATCCTGTTAAATGGTGTTCCTGGGAAACCTTTCTTGTGCAGAAGAGGGGTCAGGCAGGGTGATCCTCTCTCTCCTTTGTTGTATGTTCTTGGTGGTGGCCTGTTGCAAAGTTATGTGAATCATGCTTTCAGAGAAGGAACATTAAAGGCTCCAATTCCCAATAGAGGCAGTAATGATTACCCCATTGTACAATATGCAGATGATACTATTATCATGTTGCCAGCTGAGGCAGATTAGTTACAAGTATTGAAAGAACTACTGGAGGAATATTCTGCTTTTACTGGGCTCAAAGTCAATTACCACAAATCATCACTTATTCCTATCAACATATCTCAAGCTGAAGCTGAGGCTCTGTCAACACAAATACAATGTTCTATTGCATCAATGCCCTTCCCATATCTTGGCATTCCTATGGGCACTACTAAGCCAACAATAAGAGATTTATCTCCCCTAACTGATAGAATTGAAAGAAGGCTCACTGCTTCAGCCTCTTTCTTATCATATGGTGACAGGTTAATTCTGGTCAATTCTGTATTGTCATCAATGCCCATTCATTATCTTAGTACACTACATATACCAGATGGAGCAATTGAGGTAATTGATAGAGCTAGAAGGAATTGTTTGTGGAGAAAGAAAAAAGATGATGATAAAGCACACTCCCTGGCCTCTTGGGAGATGATTTGTAAACCAAAAAACAAGGGTGGCTTGGGTATCATTAATCTGAAAATTCAGAATAAATGTCTTATGTTGAAGCAATTGCATAAATTCTACAACAATGTGGATCTTCCCTGGGTCAAGTTAATTCGAAACTCATATTATTATAAGGAAGTCCCACATGCAGTTACTATCTGTGGTTCCTTTTGGTGGAGGAATATTATGAAGCTAATTGATACTTATAGGAAAATGACACATTGCAATTTGGGGAATGGAGAGACAATCCTATTTTGGACGGATAATTGGAAAAATATGTTCTTTGATGAAAGGTTTCCAAGACTGTTTTCATTTGTCAAGGATAAACTTATCTCGGTAAATGAGGCATTACAGATTTCTGATCCTGCACAAGCTTTTCGTCTCCCTCTATCAAATGAAGCTTCAGATGAGTTCAGAATGTTACAGAGCATTTTGAGAGGTGTTGTCACATCAGAGAATCAAGATCAATGGCTTATTTCATGTAACAAAAATGGAGATTTTGTCCCAAGTCAAGTATACAGATTAACCTACCAACATATTCCCTCTCATTTTCCATCTCAATGGATCTGGAAGAGTAAGTGTACATCAAAGCATAAATTTTTTGCTTGGCTCATTGTGCATGATCGTATCAATACAAAGGATATGCTTAGAAGAAGACATTGGAATGTCACATCAGACCACAGTTGTGTGTTATGCAGTACCCACGCATTGGAGGATTGGTCACACTTATTTTTTGAGTGTATGTTCAGTGTGAGAATTTGGATATATCTACAAGTTAATTGGGTACATGGTTCTGGGCCAGAGATGTTAAAAGAGACTAAGAGAAGATTCAAAGGCCCCTGTTTTACAGAAGTTATAATTCTTGCATGCTGGAATATTTGGAAACAAAGAAATAATAAGATCTTTAAAGGCATGCAGCCAACTTTCAGGAATTGGAAAACTGGCTTCATTACAGATGTTACCCTTCTTAAGCATAGGGTAAAGGAGAGCTCTATAGGTCTTTTGTCATCATGGATTGACAACTTGTTGTAATCAGTAGGTAGGTAGTTGTTGTACATATTTTTTCTTAGTCTTTTGTACATATTTTCTTTTGATAATGAGCAATAAAAGGCTGTGGGGGACTCCCCTACAGTAGTTAAGTTCAAAAAAAAAAACAGATATGAGGAGAGTCACTCTTAGAAGAAGCAGGAGAGAAGTGATCGAATAACTTACTGACAAAGCGCCGATTCTGCGATTCTAGGCGGCCTATGATGTCCTCTTCACTCGCACTTTGTTGAGTCGTCTTCTCGCTCAAAGCATTTTCAACGACAAGGAGTCTTTTCGAAGATCTCCAACAGAGGCAGCGTCTTGCTCAACTTTCTTCCGAGTTTTTTCGCTCTGCTCAAGCTTGATAGCAAGATCATCGGTGCATTTGTTGGCTTTGGCGAGGGCCTCTGACGAAAATAGAAGTTATAGGAAGGTTAAGTCAAAATACAATATAGTTAAGTCAAGAAAAATCTTTGAATCTGCAGGAAGCAAGGTTTACCTTTCAAATCTTCGACAGTATCACGGTACCCAATAAACTGAGTACGGAGATTGATGAAATGTTTCATTAGAGGCTGCAAGAGAAAGTTGGCATGCAAGCTCAGAAAGGAAAACCTCGATAAACGATAAACAATATAGATGCAAGAAAACTTACATCATCCAAGGAAGGAGGTGTCGAGCTTCCAGCAAAATAGTCGTAGCTTTCGCCAAGTTCAATCCTTGGTCTTTTAGGCGAAGGGGCTCGGGGGCTGGCGACAGGAGTCGATGCTTCCTCCTCATGTTGCCGAGGAGAAGAAGGTTCTTCGGCAGCACATCGCGCTTCAGAAAGAACCAATATATTTGACGTACTCGTGGGAGCCGTCACATTAGGTGTGGGTTCTTCTTCTTCGCCACTGTCAAGGAGAAAAAGTGAGGATGTTCATAAAGAATACGCAAAAACAATGAATAGCGAAACTTACGAGCTAATAATAGCGTCCTCGTAAGGGCAGAAACCACCCTTTTCTTCGGGAGAAGCTTCCTCGGCAGGTGACCCAATGGGTTTGGAGGTGCCGGAATCTTCGACTTCATCCCTCTTCCTTTTGTTCTTTGGAGAAGCAGCGGAAGGAGGAGAGCATGATGATTCGGAAGCTTCTAAGTCTGTCTCTTTATCGGACGAAGCCACGGATTTGTGAGATCCTGCGACTTCACTCTCAGGGCGAGTAGTGATCTGCGAATCATCGGTAACAACGACTCGTTCATCAACCTCCCCACCCTTAGGTAGGGGAGGCAGTGAAGATAAGACTTGATGGTTCTGTAGAAGGAAAATCAACACCAAGGGACAGTTAAGTAAGACATCAGTCAACAGCAAGACAGTAAGACAACAAGATAGCAGTCGAAAATTAAAGGAAACTTGAGAAAACAAGTTAAGCAAGATAGTAGTCAAAAAAATATAAACTCGAGACACAAGTTACTTACTTTGGGGAGGGCGTTGGTGCCACTGTATGGTTCCACGCGACAAGCGGTTGGAACTGTGTCTTTCTTGCTCAGTGACGAAAAACATCGGACAAGCTTCTCCAAATCCTTCACAGAAAGATCTTTGGATATGCGGTCGACATCTTTTTCGCCAGCATACAACCAGAGGGGGGTTTTGCGAGCCTGTAGAGGATGCACCCTGATCCTAAGGAAGTGCGCAGTAAACGATAGTTCCTTACCGCGGGTGTTCTGAAGCTCATGGATGCGCTTCATCAGCGCATCTGTCGCCATCTTCTCTTCTTCGGTAGCTTCCGCATCCCATGATCGGCGCCGAAGGATCTTTGCGCCACCATCAAAGGGCGTGATGTTGTAATCCTGCGAGTCGAGGTACTCCTCGCAGATGTATAGCCATCTCCTGCGCCACCCTTGGATGGAGTCAGGGAATTTGACGTCGAAGTAATTGACGTCGGGACGGATACAAATAGCAACACCACCTACATTGTAGTTGGTGTTGTGGGAGTTGTTGCGGCGAATGTAAAATATGCGTTTCCACGGGCCCCAATTTGGATGAGTCCCGAGAAAGCAATCACACAAGGTTATGAAGATGGAGATGTGGAGGATGGAGTTGGGAGTCAGCTGGTGTAGCTGCAGCCCATAGACAAAAAGTAATCCACGGAGGAACTCGTGGATGGGGGTGGACATACCGCGGATGAGGTGGTCGAAGAATGTTACCCGATATCCGATGCGAGGTGTAGGGAAGCTCTCCTCCCCGGGAAAGAGCAGCCCCTCTTCCTTCTTTGTCAGCCCAAGCTTCTTGAGCATGTTCACGTCTTGGTTTGAGATCTTGGATCTCTCCCATCCAGAGATCTCAAATTCTTCTATCGCCATGTTGGTTCCTGGAGCGGTATGTCGGAGGAGCTTGGTGCGCGGTGGCATTCAAATGAGTGGTGGAGGAAAGTGGAGATGAGAAGCAGCGCGTTGAGTTTGGGGGAAGGCACTGGAGATTTTTGCAGAGAGGGGAAAAGTTGAGCGGCGCAGCGAAGGGGAAGAATGAGGAAGAAGAAGATCATTTATACCCGGAACGCAATTCGTCACGCCGTTGGATAAAAAGGAAATGAATCCAATGCCTTACACGTGTTATCAGGGGTAAAATCGTATATTTACTGAGAAGTTACCGGGCAGGCGCCGTAGCACGCGTGCCAGGAAAAGCGGAGGACGTGTGCCCCTGATACGTCTCCGACGTATCGATAATTTCTTATGTTCCATGCCACATTATTGATGATATCTACATGTTTTATGCATACTTTATGTCATATTTATGCATTTTTCGGCACTAACCTATTAACGAGATGCCGAAGAGCCAGTTGCTGTTTTCTGCTGTTTTTGGTTTCAGAAATCCTAGTAAAGAAATATTCTTGGAATTGGACGAAATCAACGCCCAGGGGCCTATTTTGCCACGAAGCTTCCAGAAGACCGAAGGGGAGACGAAGTGGGGCCACGGGGCGCCGCCACACTAGGGCGGCGCGGCCCAAGGGGGGCCCGCGCGGCCCTAGCGTGTGGGGCCCCCGTGCGGCCCCCTGACCTGCCCTTCCGCCTACATATAGTCTTCGTCGCGAAACCCCCAGTACCGAGAGCCACGATACAGAAAACCTTCCAGAGACGCCGCCGCCGCCAATCCCATCTCGGGGGATTCAGGAGATCGCCTCCGGCACCCTGCCGGAGAGGGGAATCATCTCCCGGAGGACTCTTCACCGCCATGGTCGCCTCTGGAGTGATGAGTGAGTAGTTCACCCCTGGACTATGGGTCCATAGCAGTAGCTAGATGGTTGTCTTCTCCTAATTATGCTTCATTGTCGGGTCTTGTGAGCTGCCTAACATGATCAAGATCATCTATCTGTAATGCTATATGTTGTGTTTGTTGGGATCCGATGGATAGAGAATACTATGTTATGTTGATTATCAATCTATTACCTATGTGTTGTTTATGATCTTGCATGCTCTCCATTATTAGTAGAGGCTCTGGCCAAGTTTTTACTCTTAACTCCAAGAGGGAGTATTTATGCTCGATAGTGGGTTCATGCCTCCATTAAATCTGGGACAGTGACAGAAAGTTCTAAGGTTGTGGATGTGATGTTGCCACTAGGGATAAAACATCGATGCTATGTCCGAGGATGTAGTTATTGATTACATTACGCACCATACTTAATGCAATTGTCTGTTGTTTGCAACTTAATATTGGAAGGGGTTCGGATGATAACCTGAAGGTGGACTTTTTAGGCATAGATGCATGCTGGATAGCGGTCTATGTACTTTGTCGTAATGCCCAATTAAATCTCACTATACTCATCATATCATGTATGTGCATGGTCATGCCCTCTCTATTTGTCAATTGCCCAACTGTAATTTGTTCACCCAACATGCTATTTATCTTATGGGAGTGACATAGGCATCCCCAATGGGCCTGCCGAAGATAGTACCCGGGGTTTACTGAAGGCCCACTACCCGAAGAATAAGAAGATTCGGAAGCCCAAGATATTATTAAGGAAAGCTAGAGTTGTAATAGGAAGCATTATTTGTAATCTTGCGGGAGGAGTTAGAAACCTTCCCGGACTCTGTAACTTGTACAATACGAATCCCTCGGCTCCGCCTCCTATATAAGGGGGAGTCGAGGGACAAAGAAAGCATCGAATCATTGTCTCTCAAACCCTAGTTTTCATAATCGTCGAGTACTTTTCGGCTGAAACCTTCGAGATCTACTTGCCCTCTACTTCCAACTAAACCCTAGTCTACAATCCGTAGGCGTTGACAAGTTAATACCTTGTCAATTGGCGCCGTCTGTGTGAACTAGAGGCGTCAAGGATCCGATCTCGATGGCACGTTCAAGATCGTCGACTTCATCAACCGCAAGCAACGCGATGGATCGAGGTAAACAGATCGCAACTGGTCTTGTCGATTTTGTTCCTCACCCGCCCTCCCGTTTGGATGCATATGCGTATCTGGAGGAGCCTATGGAGATGACGTTCGGAAGATTTCACTTTCGCGTCGAGAAAGAGGGATCGTATCGTGTCGAAATTCCGATTTCATCGGGATCGTCGGCGGTCGATTCCGATTTTTCAAGCTATACATCGTCAACCGAATCAGGAGAGGAAGAAACTTCATCGTCACGCTTCATCAGCAACAGGGCAAGAGAAAAACTTGCCAAGATCTTCAGCGACATGTTGTTTGAGTCATCTGCGGACTCCTATATAAGTGATGGCTCAAGCAGTGTCGACAGCTACGACTTCATCGACAAATCTACTACAGTGGGCAAGGTCTTCGCCAATCTTCATGATGGTGTCACCAAACCCAACATAGATCTGAATTCAAAGTATCATCAGATTTATGTCATCGGAGAGCCAAGTCGTGATCAGGAGGAAACATCTGAGGCTTTCGACGATTTGGGAAATCCATACGTCGATCCCTCTGATTTGCGACGAGGCCTAGGCAATAAATATATCGGGCCACAGCCGCGAGATAGAGTCCAACTTCCGCAAGCAGCATGGGATAGAGCCGCAAGGGCTATGGATGGCTCAGAACAAATGGCCACCACAGCCACGCCAGAAGAATTACAAGCATATCAATACAGGCTCGCACGAGCGGCAAGGGAATTGGAAAAACAGACAGCTGAGTTAAACAGAAGAAAGGTGGCAGCCTCTGCATCAAGTAGGCGCAGGGCAGAGCTGAGTCGACAATCTAGAACTTCGGGTGATAGCCACAGGGAAGCTCGGAACAGAGCAAGATCAAGGTTACAAAACGTACCTGAAGGAGAAAGAGAGCACTTGGTTCAAAACCTCGACATGTCTTTTATGTCGATAGACACGAGAGGAAACATCATCCCCAAGACACCAGAAGCTGGGTATATGGCGACACAAGCTTTCATCCTTGCATCCAGACCACCCCCAGGAGATCCAAGGGAGGCATTGTACAACATGGCAATGGCAGGAGTTGGAGCCATGGGAACGGCATTTGCGTCAACACCTCCCGAAGGAGCGGCAAGGCAAAATAGCCCACGACCTGCGGCAGCAACAGCAGCAGCTCCCGAAGGACCAAGTGGAGCAAGGGACACGGCAGCACAAGCAAGGGTCGACAGAGCGCGACAAAGCAGAAGGGAACATCGGCAATCCCCAGAGCTAAACGACGAGGATATGTGTGGTTTGCCATGCTTCACAAGGAGAGTTCGAAAAACTCGAGTCCCTTCAGGATTCAAGTTACCCGATAACTTCAAGAAATTCGACGGCCTTCAAGATCCAGAGGATTGGCTAGTTGATTATCTCGAGACGGTGAAGCTCACAGGAGGAACCAGAGCAACAGCTATGCAAAGCATCCAGGTGCATTTGAGTGGAGCCGCACGATCTTGGATAAAGAAACTTCCTCTAGGATCTATCGACAGCTGGGATAGCTTCGAGGACGTGTTCATCAAGAACTTCCGGTCCACATGCAAAAAACCTGCGTCATTAGAGGAACTAAGGGCGTGCCGACAAAAGCCAGACGAGACAATGAGAAAGTATATCCAAAGGTGGAATATCATCAAAAACTCGGCATAAAACATATCTGACGAGAGAGCAATAGACGCATTTGTCGCAGGTATCAGGCGTGGAGATTTTGTTGAGGACTTGGGGAGGACCAATCCAAAGACAGTATCTGCTCTAATGGAAATAGCAAACAGATGGGCAGATGGAGAAGATGCTGTTCACAACAAACGGCATAGGTCGCCAGAGGAAGACCGCGGTCGAAATTATCAACCAAGGCGACGATTTCCTCGGCAGTACCCGAGCTATGACGCTCCAGGTCAAATCTCGGTGGGCTTCCGAGCAAGCACCGGAGGAAACAACAGAGATGATTACCAGAGAAGCAATGAGCAACGAGGCAACAACAAAGATGACTCCCGAAACAATAGGTAAAATAGCGGGCCAAGGTTTCAGAGACCTTTCGTGTCTCCCGAAGAGATGATGAACGGGCCGTGTCAGATGCATTTTTTCCTCGACAGCAACGGAAAAAGACAACAGACATCTCGAAGAATTGTAGAAATTTCCAGGCAATGCTAAGGTATGCAGGGCATGCTAATGCTCAGGCGGCACAGAGAAATCCTCGAGAACCTAGGAGTGAGATTCACTTGCCACCTCCTCCCGCGATTACGGACGACAATCGACATCAGCTCAGAATAGCGGCAGCACCAGCACCACCGCCTTACGTTGATCCTAACTCCAACGGAGCAGTCTCGATGATTCAGAAGGGAAGGCCATCCAATAGAGCTCAGAAAGTAATCTCGCGGCAGGTGTTCATGGCAGAAAAAATGCCTCCACCAACAGTCGAGTACCTTAATTGGTCAGGGCAAGACATTGGCTTCACCATAGCGGATCACCCACAGCAAGTTCCTCGGCCAGGGCAGTCAGCACTCATACTACCAGCAGTCATCGCAGGATTTGACATATCTCGCGTGTTTATAGATGGCGGCAGCAGCTTAAACCTTATGTACGCAGATACACTAAGGAAGATGAACATATCCCTAGCAAACCTGAAGCCAACAGACACGAGATTCCATGGTATCACACCAGAGAAGCCAAGTTATCCGCTGGGGAAGATTAATCTCGACGTTCAGTTTGGGACTCGAGAAAATTACAGAATCGAGAACTTGGAGTTTGAAGTCGTAGATTTTCCGTCACGGTACCATGCTCTGTTGGGACGACCAGCATATGCTAGATTTATGGCGGTACCACATTACACGTACCTGTTGTGGAGGATGCCTGGACCTAAGGGACCAATCACAGTCAAAGGAAGCTTCGCCCTAGCCGATAAATGTGATAAGGATTTTCATCGAATATCAGAAACTTTCGGGATGCAAGCTGAGTATTTGGCGTCAAGGCTCATGACTGACTACGACGTACTGCCAGACGTTGGAAGGCCAAATAAAAAATCAACTTTCAATACTGAGAAAAATTCTAAGGAGGTGCAGATTCACCCGACAGACCCGAAAAAGACGACGTCCATCGCAAACGACATGGACCTCGCATAGGAAAGCGCGCTCGTCGAGTTCCTCCGTGAGAACTGGAAAATCTTCGCATGGTGTCCAGCTGACATGCCAGGAGTACCCAGGGAACTTGCCGAGCACCACCTAAACTTGGATCCACTAGCGAGACCAATCAAACAACCTTTGCGACGTTTTTCGGAACCAAACCGCAAGGCTATGCTGTCAGAAATTGATCGACTAAGAGAAGCTGGTTTTATCAAGGAGTTGCACACAGAGGCCACATGGGTAGCAAATCCAGTGTTGGTGCCGAAGAAAAACACTAAGGTCATTCGCATGTGCGTCGACTTTATGTGTCTCAATAAACATTGTCCAAAGGATCACTTTCCCCTCCCGAGGATCGACCAAATTATCGACTCCACGGCAGGATGTGAGCGTCTTTCCTTTTTGGACGCATATTCTGGCTATAACCAGATCAGATTAAAAGAAGATGATGAAGTAAAAACAGCGTTCATCACACCTTACGGCGTGTTTTGTTACAGAACAATGCCTTTTGGTATGAAAAACGCGGGAGCAACATATCAGAGGATGATGCAGAAATGTTTGGCGACACAGATTGGAAAAAATGTGCAAGTGTACATCGACGACGTCGTCATAACGTCAAAAAAGGGGGCTGACACGCGTACAGCACGCGACCGTTGGGAACCCCAAGTGGAAGGTGTGATGCGTACATCAGTAAGTTTCCCTCAGTTAGAAACCAAGGTTTATCGAACCAGTAGGAGTCAAGAAGCACGTTGAAGGTTGATGGCGGCGAGATGTAGTGCGGCGCAACACCAGGGATTCCGGCGCCAACGTGGAACCTGCACAACACATACCAAGTACTTTGCCCCAACGAAACAGTGAGGTTGTCAATCTCACCGGCTTTCTGTAACAAAGGATTAGATGTATAGTGTGGATGATGATTGTTTGCAGAAAACAGTAGAACAGGTATTGCAGTAGATTGTATTTCAGATGTAAAAAATTGGACCGGGGTCCACAATTCACTAGTGGTGTCTCTCCCATAAGATAAATAGCATGTTGGGTGAACAAATTACAGTTGGGCAATTGACAAATAAAGAGGGCATGACCATGCACATACATATTATGATGATTATTGTGAGATTTAATTGGGCATTACGACAAAGTACATAGACCGCTATCCAGCATGCATCTATGCCTAAAAAGTCCACCTTCAGGTTATCATCCGAACCCCCTCCAGTATTAAGTTGCTAACAACAGACAATTCAATTAAGTATTGCGCTTAATGTAATCAATAACTACATCCTCGGACATAGCATCAATGTTTTATCCCTAGTGGCAACAGCACATCCATAACCTTAGAGGTTTCTGTCACTCCCCCAGATTCACGGAGACATGAACCCACTATCGAGCATAAATACTCCCTCTTGGAGTTACTAGCAAAAACTTGGCCAGAGCCTCTACTAATAACGGAGAGCATGCAAGATCATAAACAACACATAGATATAAATTGATAATCAACATAACATAGTATTCTCTATTCATCGGATCCCAACAAACACAACATATAGCATTACAGATAGATGATCTTGATCATGTTCGGCAGCTCACAAGACCCGACAATGAAGCATAATGAGGAGAAGACAACCATCTAGCTACTGCTATGGACCCATAGTCCAGGGGTGAACTACTCACTCATCACTCCGGAGGCGACCATGGCGGTGTAGAGTCCTCCGGGAGATGAATCCCCTCTCCGGCAGGGTGCTGGAGGCGATCTCCTGAATCCCCCGAGATGGGATTGGCAGCGGCGGCGCCTCTGGAAGGTTTTCCGTATCGTGGCTCTCGGTACTGGGGGTTTCGCGACGAAGGCTATTTGTAGGCGGAAGGGCAGGTCAAGGGGTGTCACGAGGGGCCCAGGAGACAGGCCGGCGCGGCCAAGGCTTGGGCCGCGCCGCCCTACCTCTTGGCCACCTCGTGGCCCCACTTCGTTGACTCTTCGGTCTTCTGGAAGCTTCGTGTGAAAATAGGCCCCTGGGCGTTGATTTCGTCCAATTCCGAGAATATTTCCTTACTAGGATTTCTGAAACCAAAAACAGCAGAAAACAGCAACTGGCTCTTCGGCATCTTGTTAATAGGTTAGTTCCATAAAATGCATAAATATGATGTAAAGTATGCATAAAACATGTAGATATCATCAATAATGTGGCATGGAACATAAGAAATTATCGATACGTCGGAGACGTATCAGCATCCCCAAGCTTAGTTTCTGCTCGTCCCGAGCAGGTAAACGATAAAAAAGATAATTTCTGGAGTGACATGCCATCATAACCTTGATCATACTATTGTAAATCATATGTAATGAATGCAGCGATCAAAACAATGTAAATGACATGAGTAAACAACTGAATCATATAGCAAAGACTTTTCATGAATAGTACTTCAAGACAAGCATCAATAAGTCTTGCATAAGAGTTAACTCATAAAGCAATAATTCAAAGTAAAGGTATTGAAGCAACACAAAGGAAGATGAAGTTTCAGCGGTTGCTTTCAACTTATAACATGTATATCTCATGGATATTGTCAATGCAAAGTAATATAACAAGTGCAATATGCAAGTATGTAGGAATCAATGCACAGTTCACACAAGTGTTTGCTTCTTGAGGTGGAGAGAGATAGGTGAACTGACTCAACATAAAAGTAAAAGAAAGGTCCTTCAAAGAGGAAAGCATCGATTGCTATATTTGTGCTAGAGCTTTGATTTTGAAAACATATAGAGAGCAATAAAAGTAAAATTTTGAGAGGTGTTTGTTGTTGTCAAGGAATGGTAGTGGGTACTCTAACCCCCTTGCCAGACAAACCTTCAAAGAGCGGCTCCCATTTTATTTTATTTTTGTGTGGCACTCCTTCCAACCTTTCTTTCACAAACCATGGCTAACCGAATCCTTCGGGTGCCTGCCAACAATCTCATACCATGAAGGAGTGCCTTTTTATTTTAGTTTTATTATGATGACACTCCTCCCCACCTTTGCTTTCTCAAGCCATGGCTAACCGAATCCTTCGGGTGCCGTCCAACAATCACATACCATGGAGGAGTGTCTATTTTTATTAATTAATTTGGGACTGGGAATCCCATTGCAGCTTTTTTTGCAAAATTATTGGATAAGCGGATGAAGCCACTAGTCCATTGGTGAAAGTTGCCCAACAAGATTGAAAGATAAACACCACATACTTCCTCATGAGCTATAAAACATTGACACAAATCAGAGGTAATAAATTTTGAATTGTTTAAAGGTAGCACTCAAGCAATTTACTTTGGAATGGCGGAGAAATACCATGTAGTAGGTAGGTATGGTGGACACAAATGGCGTAGTGGTTGGCTCAAGTATTTTGGATGCATGAGAAGTATTCTGTCAACACCCGGATTTTTAAGTCCGGATGCCTATTATGTCATACATCGCAATCCCAGGAATATTGTTGTTGCGAGGCATAATAGTTAAGTATCACAGTCATCATTCATTACAAAACCATAAGTCTTACAAATTTGGAATCACAAGATCCATATTACACGAATAGTTGATCTATTGATCAACGAACAAACACAAGTTCATAGTTCAACATAGCGGAAGCGTAAGATCCAAGGACTCTCTAGTCCACAGGCCAACGCTTGACGTCGGAAGGCGCTTAGTTGTCGTAGGCATCCTGCTGATCATCTCCTTGTTCATCTTCATACTCTGGCCATTTGAATAGCCAGGGACAAAGCCGTGAGTACGTTGAGTACTCGCAAACTAATACTAAAGTAAGTGCTAGACATTTTAGTATGGTTCGCTAAGCTCTAGTTTATTTGCATAAAGCTAGTTTTAGTTCACAAAGTTTGAGAAAAGCTTGTTCAAGTGCTAACTAACTCAAGTGGGAACATTAGTGTCATTCCCACCATTCAAGTGGTGATTTCAATTCAATTCACCACAAGTCATTTCACCATCATCCTTTCAACATCATTTTCAAAGATATGACATCGGAAACTGTATGGCCTTTCCAACCGTCCGTAACCGTGGACGCGGCTATTCGAATAGGTTTACACTCTGCAGAGGTTGCACACTTGTGCCACAACATTTGATTTCATCCGTCGGGATTACCCCGAATCATCGTAACACAGTACGCGGATCATCAACCATAACCTTTCACTTACAAATCCTAGTATGAGCACCTCTCCCCATGAGCTTGGCCTCCCAGTGAAGACCAACTGTCAACCTGGGAACTGCACAGGGCTTGGCCGTACAATTCACCTCAATTTCACATCATTTCTCAACAACGGAGGCAGCCTCAAGCGTAACCCCTATGACGTGTGTTCAGAGGGAACCCATACTAAGACGCATAAACTTCCAGTTAAGCCCTACCCATAATCAGGTATTGTGGGGGTACTTAATAATTGGAAAGGTATCGCATTCAAACCCACATCATTGTTTATCCAAAAATCACCATCTTCTCTTGTTCACATTCACCTTCAAAAATCATTCAATGGAATGCATCATCATTCCAAGGTTTCAAATTCATTTCCAATTTACATTGTTCCCATCTAGAGTAGTCAAGTTTTGTTTCATTAGCACTAGCTCTAAATCATGAGGGGTGCTATCTTGCTTTGCTTGAAGAAGACTAACTCACTACTCTAGTAACCAACTTGTACTTTGACTAAGGTTAACTATAAAAGTAACTCCTTTAGAAAACAAGTAAAACTTGTAAAGTAAAAACTTGGGATAGGTTCATGTAAGAAAAGATAAGAATCGTGGTGCCTTGCCCCAAGGGGCTTTGCACTTTGCAAGAGTAATAGCTTGCCTTGGTAGTTCTCAAACTGTTCCTCCTCTTCCTCTTGGTAGCAACCTTCTTCTTCGGCGTACTCTCCGGTGCTACCGTCTAAATTTGAATATGAGTATAATTACTCACTAATTCAATGGCTATTCCATACATCACATATAAACACACAAACTATTCTATGCACACAAAATAATCTACTTAGGTGCAGGGGTTGTGTTGTTTGAAAAGAATTCACTTCTTTGCATTTCATATGTAAATGATAGTTTCCATAGGGTTCTTGAGAAATAATTTCCTCTCATTGAAATCTTTTTAAGATTTAATTTCTCAAACAATCATGGATGAACTCATATTGACCTAAGTCAAATGTTCATCATCATCATTTGTGAAAATGATTTAAATGAGGTAGATCACCTCATACTATTTAAATAACACTACATTTGATTTAAATCTCAAGTAATTCATATAAGAGAGTTTGGGACCAGGGGTCCAAACATCCCATGAATTCATGTGAGACAAGTTTAAATGAAGTATAAGACTTCACACAATTTACTTTAATAGTTTTGGACAATATCAACTAGTTAAACTAGCCATAATATCCATTCATTAAACTATGGCATGATCATACAAAGTGACCACACCATTTTATTGCATAAACAATTAGTGTAAGTCAAATGTGAGCTATTAGAGTTGGAATTAACTTAATATCTATTTTGGTTGATTTTTAAGAATTATTTGAATAGGGAAAAGTCCCTGTCTTGTTATTTTGATCACATTTATTCTACAAGGAATCTGGCCATGGGACCAGTGGCATTGGCTAGATAATTTCTCTAGCTTTCCAACCATATAAAGTTCATCAAATTTGGTTTAGCCAAATTAATTCTATTGAATTTCAAAGTGGCAGCAGTATTCAAAATCATTTGAATTAATTAAATCGAGTTTGAAATAAAAGGGCCGGCGGGAAAAACTACTGGGCCAGATTCAAACTGAGCGGCCCAAACCAGCCCAGCCACGGTCCAGTGACGCGCGGCGCGCTGACAATGGGTCCCGCATGTCAGTGACTTATTTAACCCGAAACGGTATGGGCGAGTGGGGTGCGTTGGATTAGATCGTGATCAAACGGCTGTGGTTCATCGTCCCGCCGGCGAGAGGGGAGTTCAACGGTGGCTCAGGTAGGGGGTCGGAGAGCTCACCGTGGCTCCAGCTAGGGTTGGCAAGGTGCGCGGTGAAGTTGTGGACGACGGCGAGTCGACTGGTAGCAGTGGCTCGTCCTGGGGTGGCTCCAATCGACGGCGGCGTCCACCAGGTACTGGCGGCTCCGATCTCCAAATTGGGGCAGCTCCGGCGACGATCGAGTGGGTGGAGTGGTGGTGGCGAAGCAGTGAGAGGTGGGGAGTGAGATGGTGTGGTTGGTTTGGTCCAGGGAACTCCCTATTTATAGAATCACATGAGGGTTGCGGGGCACTGAGGTGGTCGACATGGGCGTGGCGTCTCCGGCGGCTGGTCGAGCTAGGCGAGGCTATGGCGATGCTCTACGGGTCCAGGCGATGCTACTGGCAGCGACAGCGTGGTCGGGGAGCGTCGGAATCGCTCGCATTGCTTCCGTGTCTGTCGCGCCCGCGGCGGAGCAGGGTCTCCTTCTCCGGCAGCGGTGGGCACGGATCGCGGTCTGGCGGTTGTCTGGCGGCGTCCAGGTGTCGAGTGCGTGCTCAAGGCGTTGAGAGCTGGCCCAGGGTGAGTGCAGGTTGGCGGCGCGGCGCGTGTACTGAGCGTGTCCGCGCGCATGCATGTGCGACGCGAGCGGCGTCCAGGGCGTGTGCTGGCGTGCGTCGTCCGGCGTGTGGTCACCGTTCCTTCGACCATGGCGGTGCTAGGGCATGCTAGGAGATGCGTTGGCGCACGGTGGTCCTGGCAGAGGAGCAAGGGGAGAGAGGGGAGGTCGACGAGCTCGGGGACATGGCCGGCATGGCCATGCCCTAGCTTGCTCTCTCTCTCTCTCTTAGCCTCACTATGCTCCACTTAAGGTTTAAGGGGACCAGGGAACATAATGTGGTAGGTTAGGGTAGATTAGGTTGGGTAGAAACACTATTTGCAATAGTTGCAAATAGTGCCCGAAATTTGAATTTGCAAAATTGTTCAAATTTGAAATAATTCCAAAGGTGAACCTTTTTGAAAAGTGAGTGTTGAGATAAGTTGTAAATGACCAGAGAGGTTTTGAGGTGGTGGTGGAAAAATTAGAATTCAAGAATTGGCCAAAATGGCTAAGTGTAGAATGTTGCATATGTGAAAAGGTTGGAACTTTGGATGAGCCTTGCTCATGATCAAAGATGAATTTGGCATGATGATCTTCACCAAAGTTGTTCACCTTGATGTTGACTTTGAAATGGTGCAAAGAGTTAGCAAGAGTTGGTTTGGAAAAAATGAATGGCAAGGGCACAAAGTGGTGATCAGACTAGAATTGTCCAAATTGACCATTATCATATGTGAGTTGGATTTGTGTTTGAATTTCATTTTAATTGTGAATCTTTGATTCCAAAAGTTGTAATAAGTGTTTAATAACCTTATTCAACTAATGGTGAAGACCAAATAGGTCTAGGATCAAAATTTATAAAAATGCCATAGGGCATATGTGAGGGTTTTTAGGGTTTTCCATTTAGTGGATTTTCTCCCTCTTTGATTTATTTGGTTGGTGATCTTCATATGATCACACTAGGGTTTTAGAGCATATCAAAAACAAGTAATAACAATCATCATGGCATATCACTCAAATGCACAAGTCCTATGCATGGTACTATATGCAAATAGAAAAGTTTTTGTTGGTTTGAAATTTTGTTTTCTGGAATTCTCTAACTTTCTTTTTATTGAAATTTGGGGTGTTACAAACCCTTCCCCCTTACAAAAGATCTCATCCCGAGATCGAAAAGAAAGTTAGGTACTAAAGAGATCTGGGTACTCCTTCTTCATGAAGTCTTCGCGTTCCCATGTGGCTTCATCCTCGGTATGATTGCTCCACTGGATCTTCAGAAACTTGATGCTTCGGGTGCGGGTGGTTCGGTAGGCTTCTTCCAGGATGCGAATCGGCACTTCGCGGTAAGTCAGATCCTTGTTGATATCCACCGATCGGTGATCGATGTTCTTGAACACTTCGGTCTTCTCCGGGACTTCAAGGCATTTCCGGAGAAGTGAGATGTGAAACACGTCATGCACTGCCGACATTTCTTCAGGCAACTCCAGTTGATAAGATACTTCACCTCGGCAGCTGAGGACTTTGAAAGGTCCGACATAGCGGGGTGCAAGCTTTCCTTTCAGCTGAAACCTTTGCATTCCTTTTAAGGGGGATACTTTGAGATAGACGAAGTCTCCGATCTCAAAGGTCATCTCCCGACGTCTCTTGTCGGTGTAGCTCTTCTGTCTGGATTGCGCCGTCTTGAGGTACTCGCGGATCTTGTGGACTTTCTCTTCGGCTTCACGAAGAACATCTGGGCCAAAAACTTGGCTCTCTCCGACTTCTGACCAGTTTAGGGGGGTACGGCATTTCCTTCCGTACAAGGCTTCAAAGGGGGCCATCTGTAGGCTGGCTTGATAGCTATTGTTGTAAGAGAATTCTGCGTAAGGTAGGCAGTCTTCCCACTTGGATCCGTATTCCAGTACGCATGCTCTAAGCATGTCTTCCAGTATCTGGTTTACTCTCTCAGTCTGTCCGTCGGTCTGAGGGTGATAGGCGGTGCTGAAATTTAGGCGAGTGCCTAGTCCTTCATGCACTTTCTGCCATAACCTTGAGGTGAACTGTGATCCTCTATCTGACACTATCGATTTGGGGGTTCCGTGCAGGGCGACTATTCTGGAGATGTAAAGTTCAGCTAGCTTTGGGCCTTGATAGGTGGTTTTGACGGCGATGAAATGGGCGACTTTGGTCAATCTATCGACCACTACCCATATGGAATCATTGCCTTTGCTGGATTTGGGCAGTCCGGTGATAAAGTCCATTCCTACGGAGTCCCATTTCCATTCTGTAATCTGGAGGGGTTGTAACAGTCCAGCGGGTCGTTGATGTTCTGCCTTGACTCTCTGACAGATGTCACACTTAGCGATATAGCTACCGATCTCTCTCTTCATTCCGTGCCACCAAAATTGTTCTTTCAGGTCCTGGTACATCTTGGTACCTCCGGGGTGGATTGAGTAAAGGGTGTCATGGGATTCTTGCAAGATGACTTGTTTCAAGTCAGAGTCCGATGGTACGCAGAGACGTTCTTTGTACCAAAGAACTCCGGCTTCGTCTACGGTGAATCCGGGGGCTTTTCCTGCGGCTATCCGTTTCTTGATTCCGTCAATGCTAGCGTTATCCTTCTGGGCTTCCTTGATCTGACCAACCAAGGTGGGTTGCAGTTCTATGCTGGCTAGGAATCCGTCACTAACAAGTTCAAGTCTGAACTGTTCAAACTCTTGGTGCAAGCTGGGCTGTTCGGTTGCGAGCATGGAGTTCAACTGGCACGGCAGTCGACTCAAAGCATCCGCTACCACATTGGCCTTGCCGGGGTGGTAGTGAATCTCCATGTCGTAATCCTTGATCAGTTCGATCCATCGGCGTTGTCTCATGTTCAACTCTTTCTGGGTGAATATATATTTGAGGCTTTTGTGGTCGGAGTAGATTTCACATCGATTACCCATGAGGTAATGATGCCAAACTTTCAAGGCTAAGACCACGGCTGCAAGCTCGAGGTCGTGGGTTGGGTAGTTCTGTTCATGTTGCTTGAGTTGTCTTGAAAGGTAGGATACAACCTTGCCTTCTTGCATAAGCACGCATCCAAGTCCAGTCTTGGAGGCGTCGCAATATACGTCAAAGGGCTTTGCGATATCTGGCATGATCAGGATTGGGGCTATTGTCAGTCTACTCTTGAGCTGTTGAAAGCTCGCTTCGCATTTGTCGGTCCACTCAAACTTTCTATCCTTCTTCAGCAGTTGGGTCATTGGTCGAGCGATGCTCGAAAAACCTTCTACAAATCTGCGGTAGTATCCGGCTAATCCAAGAAAAGCGCGGACCTCGGTTTGTGTGGTTGGGGCTTGCCATTCCATAACAGTTTTGATTTTGGCGGGATCTACAGCAATTCCTCCTGAAGACAAGATGTGTCCCAGGAATCCAACTTCTTCCAGCCAAAACTCACACTTGCTAAACTTGGCATATAACTTGTGCTGTCTAAGGGTTTCTAGGACAATCTCCAAATGCTGTTCATGTTCCTCTTCGGACTTGGAGTAGACGAGAATGTCGTCGATGAAAACAACGACAAACTTGTCCAAAAAGTTCATGAAGATCTTATTCATGAGATTCATGAAATAAGCGGGGGCATTGGTCAGTCCAAACGACATGACGTTGTACTCATACAACCCATATCTGGTGGTAAAGGCAGTTTTTGGAATGTCGGTGGCTCGGATCTTCAGTTGGTGGTATCCAGTTCTAAGATCTATCTTGGAGAAAACTCTGGATCCGGTGAGTTGGTCAAACAAGTCTTCGATCTTGGGTAGGGGGTATTTGTTTTTGATGGTGACGTCGTTAAGCTTACGATAGTCCGTGCATAAACGATTTGCACCATCTTTCTTGTCGACAAACAAGACGGGGGATCTCCAGGGGGATGCACTCGGTCTAATCAAACCTTTGGCTAACATGTCATCTATTTGCTTCTTCAGTTCCACGAGCTCGGTTGCGTTCATGCTGTAGGCTCTCTGGGCTATGGGTCCAGTTCTGGGGATTAACTCGATGATAAACTCGATATCCCGATCAGGGGGCATACCGGGTAGATCATCCGGAAACACATCAGGGTAGCGACAAACGACCCTGATTTGATCCAGAGTTGGCTTGGATACACTTTGGTTGCAGGTAAATTTTCTGGGTAGTTTTTCAGAGACGTGCTCAACTACGATACCGGTGCTGCTAGTCATGGTTATGGCTTTCTTGGCACAGTCTATCAATCCATTGTGCTTGGACATCCAGTCCATTCCGAGGACAACTTCCAAACCTTTGGTTCCAAGTATGATTAGATTTGCAAAGAAATCTACATCATGGATTTTGATTGGCACATTTTTGCAAAATTTTCTGGCTTTGGTGGTTGATCCGGGGATTTGAACTATCATAACATGCTTCAAACTGAGGGGTTGAATTTTACTTGTTGATGCAAAGTCTTCGGTGACAAAAGAATGAGATGCTCCGGAATCAAACAATACTCTGGCGGGGATGTGGTTAACAGAAAACATACCCAGTACAACATCTGGTGCTTCCTGGGCTTCTTCGGCGTTCATGTGGTAGAGGCGGCCGTTGCGGTTGTTGGGGTTGTTGGGGGCGAACTTCTTGCCGGTGGAGACACGGCGTTGCTGCTGAGCAGGTGCAGCGGTGTTGCCGGCGAGCTTGGCAAGACGCTTGGGACACTCGTTGGAGTAGTGCCCCACTACACCACACTCATAACAAGTGATAGTGGTCTTGTCCTGCTTGTTCGCAACGGGCACGGCATTGCTTCCGGTTCTGGGAGCGGTGTTGGTGTTGTTGTTGTTGTTGTTAGGGGCTCGGGGTGGAGCGCGGTTGTAGTTGTTGTTGTTGTTGTAGCCTCCTGACTTGGAGTTTCCTCCACTCCGGTTCTGATAACCGGGGCGAGAGTTCTGCATCTGTGGTTTGTTGTTTCTCGGAGTGAAACCTCCGCTTGAGCTAGGGCGAAACTTCTGGGGGTGGCTTGATCCACTCTGATTCACCATGCGGCGCTTGCGGTTCTCATTGGCTTGGTTTAACTTGCCCTCCATCTGGATGGCTGAGTCAACAAGGGCTTCGAGGTCGGCGAAGGGGATGTTGACGAGGACAGTCTGCATCTCATCATGCAGTCCGTTCAGGAATCTCTCCTTCCTCTTCTCAACGGTGTCGGTCTCATCAGGGGCATACCTCGACAGTGTGAGAAACTTGTCGCGGTATTCAACCACCGTCAGGCGACCTTGTTTCAGTTCACGGAACTCATCCCTCATCTTCTTGATAAGACCCGGGAGTACATGGTACTTACTGAACTTGAGTTTGAAATCCTCCCAAGTCATGAATTGACCTCCGTTCATGGCACGGGTGCTTGTCCACCAAGCGCGGGCTGGTCCAGCGAGATAGCGAGTGGCGAACAAAACTTTCTCGTTGGCTTCCACTCCGGCTACCTCCAGATTGTTCTCCATAGTCTGGAGCCAATCGTCGGCGTCGAGGGGCTCCTCGGTCTTGCTAAACACCGGAGGGTTGGTGTTTTGGAAGTTCTTGAGCTTGGATCCGGGGTGGTCATGATTTCCATGGCCTTGGTTGGCGATGTTCTGCAAGGCGATGAGGTTGGCTTGGCGTTCGGCTCTTTCGGTTTCCCGGTCGGCAAGCATGGTTTGCAAGCAGATTGCGGATCGCGTTGTTGGTGCGATTTGGAGGGGCCATCTGAAGATGTAGAAGATTATGAGATAAGAGGGAACATTCTATGGTTCATTTTGGTTAAGTTTGAAAAACATTTGAAAACTTGTAATCTTTTCATGACAAACATAACATTCATTCATTCATGCAACACATAGTACAAACTACACACATACTCCAATGGTTTTAAGAACCATTCTCATGCTACGATACAAAGGACGGGATACAACTCACACCTACTATAAGTGGAACTAGTGCAACTACTCCTCATCATCGACATCGATCGGGACGTAGTCGTCGGGTCCTGCCTCCAGGAACTCGTAGTCTTCCTCCTCGGTGTTCTCGTCCTCCTCAAAGTCGTTGTCGTCGCTCAGGAAGGCGTCTCCTCCCTGAATGTCGATGCCTCCATCGTCATCCTCCAGCTGACGAATCTGATCCTCCTGGGCCTTGACAGTGGCCTCAAGTGACGCGATCCGGGCGCGAAGGCGACGAATCGTAGCGTCCTTCTTGGCACGCTGCTGGCGAAGGCTCTTGCGGTCGTTGTTGAGTAGCTTGATCGCCTCACCCTGCTCGGTGATGTGAGCATGGGTCTAGTTCGCGTAAGCGCGAGTGGCGTCGAGGTCCCTCTGAGTCTGGTAGAGCATGAAGTCCAGGTGCTCAGCACGGTGCCTCAACTCCGGGTGCGGCTGCAACTCCATGGGCACTCCCACGGCATCACGCCTCACAAGGTGGGCGTAGCGAGAGGCGAGGATGCGCACCATGTTCTGTCCACAGAGGCGCGCAAGTGCCTCCTGTAGACCACGTGCGAGTCCGTCGAGCCAGTTGCTCTCGCGGAAGGAGAAGAGGATCCTCTCCGAGGTGGGAGGCTCCATCTTGCCCCTCAAGTCGGCAGTGATCACCCACTGCAACTCTCCTCCGGGCGTGTCGTCCAGCTGAACCCCGTGAAACTCGGGGTGTGGGCGCCCAAGGAAGTCAGAGACGGCGTTGAGGTCGTGCTCGAAGATCAAGCTTCCTCCGTTCCCAAGCTGATAAAACTTGGTGTTGATGGGTTCATTCGGCTCCATCTGAAAGAGAATTGGATGAGTAAGTTAAAGAGTGCAAAGTGTGGCAAAAAATTTAGTTGATTCAAATAAGATAGAGCATGATTCATCAAATTTTGGCAAAGTCTCAAAGGCAAGAGGGTAGTAAATTTTCACAAATAGTTTCTTTCATTTGATTTCAAAGTTAAGTTTTTCAGAACGCCCATTCTAACTAAGGTCTTCTAAGGTCAAACAATGGCTCTGATACCAACTTGTCAACACCCGGATTTTTAAGTCCGGATGCCTATTATGTCATACATCGCAATCCCAGGAATATTGTTGTTGCGAGGCATAATAGTTAAGTATCACAGTCATCATTCATTACAAAACCATAAGTCTTACAAATTTGGAATCACATGATCCATATTACACGAATAGTTGATCTATTGATCAACGAACAAACACAAGTTCATAGTTCAACATAGCGGAAGCGTAAGATACAAGGACTCTCTAGTCCACAGGCCAACGCTTGACGTCGGAAGGCGCTTAGTTGTCGTAGGCGTCCTGCTGATCATCTCCTTGTTCATCTTCATACTCTGGCCATTTGAATAGCCAGGGACAAAGCCGTGAGTACATTGAGTACTCGCAAACTAATACTAAAGTAAGTGCTAGACATTTTAGTATGGTTCGCTAAGCTCTAGTTTATTTGCATAAAGCTAGTTTTAGTTCACAAAGTTTGAGAAAAGCTTGTTCAAGTGCTAACTAACTCAAGTGGGAACATTAGTGTCATTCCCACCATTCAAGTGGTGATTTCAATTCAATTCACCACAAGTCATTTCACCATCATCCTTTTCAACATCATTTTCAAAGATATGACATCGGAAACTGTATGGCCTTTCCAACCGTCCGTAACCGTGGACGCGGCTATTCGAATAGGTTTACACTCTGCAGAGGTTGCACACTTGTGCCACAACATTTGATTTCATCCGTCGGGATTACCCCGAATCATCGTAACACGACGCGGATCATCAACCATAACCTTTCACTTACAAATCCTAGTATGAGCACCTCTCCCCATGAGCTTGGCCTCCCAGTGAAGACCAACTCACAACCCGGGAACCGCACAGGCTTGGCCGTACAATTCACCTCAATTTCACATCATTTCTCAACAACGGAGGCAGCCTCAAGCGTAACCCCTATGACGTGTGTTCAGAGGGAACCCATACTAAGACGCATAAACTTCCAGTTAAGCCCTACCCATAATCAGGTATTGTGGGGGTACTTAATAATTGGAAAGGTATCGCATTCAAACCCACATCATTGTTTATCCAAAAATCACCATCTTCTCTTGTTCACATTCACCTTCAAAAATCATTCAATGGAATGCATCATCATTCCAAGGTTTCAAATTCATTTCCAATTTACATTGTTCCCATCTAGAGTAGTCAAGTTTTGTTTCATTAGCACTAGCTCTAAATCATGAGGGGTGCTATCTTGCTTTGCTTGAAGAAGACTAACTCACTACTCTAGTAACCAACTTGTACTTTGACTAAGGTTAACTATAAAAGTAACTCCTTTAGAAAACAAGTAAAACTTGTAAAGTAAAAACTAGGGATAGGTTCATGTAAGAAAAGATAAGAATCGTGGTGCCTTGCCCCAAGGGGCTTTGCACTTTGCAAGAGTAATAGCTTGCCTTGGTAGTTCTCAAACTGTTCCTCCTCTTCCTCTTGGTAGCAACCTTCTTCTTCGGCGTACTCTCCGGTGCTACCATCTAAATTTGAATATGAGTATAATTACTCACTAATTCAATGGCTATTCCATACATCACATATAAACACACAAACTATTCTATGCACACAAAATAATCTACTTAGGTGCAGGGGTTGTGTTGTTTGAAAAGAATTCACTTCTTTGCATTTCATATGTAAATGATAGTTTCCATAGGGTTCTTGAGAAATAATTTCCTCTCATTGAAATCTTTTTAAGATTTAATTTCTCAAACAATCATGGATGAACTCATATTGACCTAAGTCAAATGTTCATCATCATCATTTGTGAAAATGATTTAAATGAGGTAGATCACCTCATACTATTTAAATAACACTACATTTGATTTAAATCTTAAGTAATTCATATAAGAGAGTTTGGGACCAGGGGTCCAAACATCCCATGAATTCATGTGAGACAAGTTTAAATGAAGTATAAGACTTCACATAATTTACTTTAATAGTTTTGGACAATATCAACTAGTTAAACTAGCCATAATATCCATTCATTAAACTATGGCATGATCATACAAAGTGACCACACCATTTTATTGCATAAACAATTAGTGTAAGTCAAATGTGAGCTATTAGAGTTGGAATTAACTTAATATCTATTTTGGTTGATTTTTAAGAATTATTTGAATAGGGAAAAGTCCCTGTCTTGTTATTTTGATCACATTTATTCTACAAGGAATCTGGCCATGGGACCAGTGGCATTGGCTAGATAATTTCTCTAGCTTTCCAACCATATAAAGTTCATCAAATTTGGTTTAGCCAAATTAATTCTATTGAATTTCAAAGTGGCAGCAGTATTCAAAATCATTTGAATTAATTAAATCGAGTTTGAAATAAAAGGGCCGGCGGGAAAAACTACTGGGCCAGATTCAAACTGAGCGGCCCAAACCAGCCCAGCCACGGTCCAGTGACGCGCGGCGCGCTGACAATGGGTCCCGCATGTCAGTGACTTATTTAACCCGAAACGGTATGGGCGAGTGGGGTGCGTTGGATTAGATCGTGATCAAACGGCTGTGGTTCATCGTCCCGCCAGCGAGAGGGGAGTTCACCGGCGGCTCAGGTAGGGGGTCGGAGAGCTCACCGTGGCTCCAGCTAGGGTTGGGAAGGTGCGCGGTGAAGTTGTGGACGACGGCGAGTCGACTGGTAGCAGTGGCTCGTCCTGGGGTGGCTCCAATCGACGGCGGCGTCCACCAGGTACTGGCGGCTCCGATCTCCAAATTGGGGCAGCTCCGGCAATGATCGAGTGGGTGGAGTGGTGGTGGCGAAGCAGTGAGAGGTGGGGAGTGAGATGGTGTGGTTGGTTTGGTCCAGGGAACTCCCTATTTATAGAATCGCATGAGGGTTGCGGGGCAGTGAGGTGGTCGACATGGGCGCGGCGTCTCCGGCGGCTGGTCGAGCTAGGCGAGGCTATGGCGATGCTCTACGGGTCCAGGCGATGCTACTGGCAGCGACATCGTGGTCGGGGAGCGTCGGAATCGCTCGCATTGCTTCCGTGTCTGTCGCGCCCGCGGCGGAGCAGGGTCTCCTTCTCCGGCAGCGGTGGGCACGGGTCGCGGTCTGGCGGTTGTCTGGCGGCGTCCAGGTGTCGAGTGCGTGCTCAAGGCGTTGAGAGCTGGCCCAGGGCGAGTGCAGGTTGGCGGCGCGGCACGTGTACTGAGCGTGTCCGCGCGCATGCATGTGCGACGCGAGCGGCGTCCAGGGCGTGTGCTGGCGCGCGTCGTCCGGCGTGTGGTCGCCGTTCCTTCGACCATGGCGGTGCTAGGGCATGCTAGGAGATGCGTTGGCGCACGGTGGTCCTGGCAGAGGAGCAAGGGGAGAGAGGGGAGGTCGACGAGCTCGGGGACATGGCCGGCATGGCCATGCCCTAGCTTGCTCTCTCTCTCTCTTAGCCTCACTATGCTCCACTTAAGGTTTAAGGGGACCAGGGAACATAATGTGGTAGGTTAGGGTAGATTAGGTTGGGTAGAAACACTATTTGCAATAGTTGCAAATAGTGCCCGAAATTTGAATTTGCAAAATTGTTCAAATTTGAAATAATTCCAAACGTGAACCTTTTTGAAAAGTGAGTGTTGAGATAAGTTGTAAATGACTAGAGAGGTTTTGAGGTGGTGGTTGAAAAATTAGAATTCAAGAATTGGCCAAAATGGCTAAGTGTAGAATGTTGCATATGTGAAAAGGTTGGAACTTTGGATGAGCCTTGCTCATGATCAAAGATGAATTTGGCATGATGATCTTCACCAAAGTTGTTCACCTTGATGTTGACTTTGAAATGGTGCAAAGAGTTAGCAAGAGTTGGTTTGGGAAAAATGAATGGCAAGGGCTCAAAGTGGTGATCAGACTAGAATTGTCCAAATTGACCATTATCATATGTGAGTTGGATTTGTGTTTGAATTTCATTTGAATTGTGAATCTTTGATTCCAAAAGTTGTAATAAGTGTTTAATAACCTTATTCAACAAATGGTGAAGACCAAATAGGTCTAGGATCAAAATTTATAAAAATGCCATAGGGCATATGTGAGGGTTTTTAGGGTTTTCCATTTAGTGGATTTTCTCCCTCTTTGATTTATTTGGTTGGTGATCTTCATATGATCACACTAGGGTTTTAGAGCATATCAAAAACAAGTAATAACAATCATCATGGCATATCACTCAAATGCACAAGTCCAATGCATGGTACTATATGCAAATAGAAAAGTTTTTGTTGGTTTGAAATTTTGTTTTCTGGAATTCTCTAACTTTCTTTTTATTGAAATTTGGGGTGTTACATATTCCCTCTCGATACAAGGTTTAGGCTAGCAAGGCTATTTGAAACAAATACAAGGATGAAGCGGTGCAGCAAAACTCACATAAAAGACATATTGTAAACATTATAAGACTCTACACCGTCTTCCTTGTTGTTCAAACTCAATACTAGAAATTATCTAGACCTTAGAGAGACCAAATATGCAAACCAAATTTTAGCATGCTCTATGTATTTCTTCATTAATAGGTGCAAAGTATATGATGCAAGAGCTTAAACATGAGCACAACAATTGCCAAGTATCACATTATCCAAGATATTTTAGCAATTACTACATGTAGCATTTTCCAATTCCAGCCATATAACAATTTAACGAAGAAGAAACTTCGCCATGAATACTATGAGTAAAGCCTAAGGACATACTTTCCATATGCAACAGCGGAGCGTGTCTCTCTCCCACACAAAGAATGCTAGGATCCATTTTATTCAAACAAAACAAAAACAAAAACAAACCGACGCTCCAAGCAAAGTGCATAAGATGTGACGGAATAAAAATATAGTTTCAGGGGAGGAACCTGATAATGTTGTCGATGAAGAAGGGGATGCCTTGGGCATCCCCAAGCTTAGACGCTTGAGTCTTCTTGATATATGCAGGGGTGAACCACCGGCGCATCCCCAAGCTTAGAGCTTTCACTCTCCTTGATCATGTTGTATCATCTCCCTCTCTTGATCCTTCAAAACTTCCTCCACACCAAACTCAAAACAACTCATTAGAGAGTTAGTGCACAATCAAAATATACATGTTCAGAGGTGACATAAACATTCTTAACACTTCTGGACATTGCACAAAGCTACTGAAAGTCAATGGAATCGAAAAATCCATCGAGCATGGCAAAACAGGCAATGCGAAATAAAAGGCAGAATCTGTCAAAACAGAACAGTTCGTAAAGAAGAATTTTATTGATGCACCAGACTTGCTCAAATGAAAATGCTCAAATTGAATGAAAGTTGCGTACATATCTGAGGATCACTCACGTAAATTGGCATAATTTTCTGAGTTACCTACAGAGAATTTTGCCCAGATTCGTGACAGCAAAGAAATCTGTTTCTGCGCAGTAATCCAAATCTAGTATGAACCTTACTATCAACGACTTTACTTGGCACAACAAAACACAAAACTAAGATAAGGAGAGGTTGCTACAGTAGTAAACAACTTCCAAGACACAAAATAAAAACAAAATACTGTAGTAAAAACATGGGTTGTCTCCCATAAGCGCTTTTCTTTAACGCCTTTCAGCTAGGCGCAGAAAGTGTGTATCAAGTATTATCAAGAGACGAAGAGTCAACATCATAATTTGTTCTAATAATAGAATCAAAAGGTAACTTCATTCTCTTTCTAGGGAAGTGTTCCATACCTTTCTTGAGAGGAAATTGATATTTAATATTACCTTCCTTCATATCAATGATAGCACCAACAGTTCGAAGAAAAGGTCTTCCCAATATAATGGGACAAGATGCATTGCATTCAATATCCAAGACAACAAAATCAACGGGGACAAGGTTATTGTTAATGGTAATGCGAACATTATCAACTTTCCCCAAAGGTTTCTTTGTAGAATGATCAGCAAGATTAACATCCAAATAACAATTTTTTAATGGTGGCAAGTCAAGCATATTATAAATTTTCTTAGGCATAACAGAAATACTTGCACCAAGATCACATAAAGCATTACAATCAAAGTCATTGACCTTCATCTTAATGATGGGCTCCCAACCATCCTCTAGCTTCCTAGGAATAGAAGCTTCGCGTTCTAGTTTCTCTTCTCTAGCTTTTATGAGAACATTTGTAATATGTTTCGTGAAAGCCAAATTTATAGCACTAGCATTAGGACTCTTAGCAAGTTTTTGTAAGAACTTTATAACTTCAGAGATGTGGCAATCATCAAAATTCAAACCATTATAATATAAAGCAATGGGATCATCATCCCCAATGTTGGAAAAAATTTCAGCATTTTTATCACAAGCAGTTTCAGCAGTTTTAGCAGTTTTAGGCAGTTTCTCGCGCTTTGCATTTGAAGTGGAAACATTGCCAACACCAATTATTTTACCATTAATAGTAGGAGGTGCAGCAACATGTGTAGCATTAGCATTACTAGTGGTGGTAATAGTCCAAACTTTAGCTATATTATCTTCTTTTTCATTTTCTTCTCTTTCCCACCTAGCACGCAATTCGGCCATCAATCTTATATTCTCATTAATTCTAACTTGGATGGCATTTGCTGTAGTAACAATTTTATGATTATGATTCTCATGAGGCATAACTTTCGATTTCAAAAGATCAACATCAGCAGCAAGACTATCGACTTTAGAAGCAAGTATATCAATTTTCCCAAGCTTTTCTTCAACAGACTTGTTAAAAGCAGTTTGTGTACTAATAAATTCTTTAAGCTTGGCTTCAAGTCCAGGGGGTGTGTTCCTATTATTGTTGTAAGAATTCCCATAAGAATTATCATAGCCGTTGCCATTATTATAAGGATATGGCCTATAGTTGTTACTAGAATTGTTCCGGTAAGCATTGTTGTTGAAATTATTATTTTTAATGAAGTTTACATCAACATGTTCTTCTTGTGCAACCAATGAAGCTAACGGAACATTATTAGGATCAACATTTGTCCTACCATTCACAAGCATAGACATAATAGCATCAATCTTATCACTCAAGGAAGAGGTTTCTTCGACAGAATTTACCTTCTTACCTTGTGGAGCTCTTTCCGTGTGCCATTCAGAGTAATTGATCATCATGTTATCAAGAAGCCTTGTTGCTTCACCAAGAGTGATGGACATAAAGGTACCTCCAGCAGCTGAATCCAATAGGTTCCGTGAAGAAAAATTCAGTCCTGCATAAAAGGTTTGGATGATCATCCAAGTAGTCAGTCCATGGGTTGGGCAATTTTTAACCAAAGATTTCATTCTTTCCCATGCTTGTGCAACATGCTCAGTATCCAATTGTTTAAAATTCATTATGCTACTCCTCAAAGATATAATTTTAGCAGGGGGATAATATCTACCAATAAAAGCATCCTTGCATTTAGTCCATGAATCAATATTATTCTTAGGCAGAGATAGCAACCAATCTTTAGCTCTTCCTCTTAATGAGAAAGGGAACAATTTTAATTTTATAATGTCACCATCTACATCTTTATACTTTTGCATTTCACACAATTCAACAAAATTATTAAGAGGGGCAGCAGCATCATCAGAACTAACACCAGAAAATTGCTCTCGCATAACAAGATTCAGTAAAGAAGGTTTAATTTCAAAGAATTCTGCTGTAGTAGCAGGTGGAGCAATAGGTGTGCATAAGAAATCATTATTATTTGTGGTTGTGAAGTCACACAACTTAGTATTTTCAGGAGTACCCATTTTAGCAACAGTAAATAAAGCAAACTAGATAAAGTAAATGCAAGTAACTAATTTTTTTGTGTTTTTGATATAGCAAACAAGATAGTAAATATAGTAAAACTAGCAACTAATTTTTTTGTGTTTTGATTTAGTGCAGCAAACAAAGTAGTAAATAAAATAAAGCAAGACAAAAACAAAGTAAAGAGATTGGGATGTGGAGACTCCCCTTGCAGCGTGTCTTGATCTCCCCGGCAACGGCGCCAGAAATTTAGCTTGACACGCGTACAGCACGCGACCGTTGGGAACCCCAAGTGGAAGGTGTGATGCGTACAGCAGTAAGTTTCCCTCAGTTAGAAACCAAGGTTTATCGAACCAGTAGGAGTCAAGAAGCACGTTGAAGGTTGATGGCGGCGAGATGTAGTGCGGCGCAACACCAGGGATTCCGGCGCCAACGTGGAACCTGCACAACACAAACCAAGTACTTTGCCCCAACGAAACAGTGAGGTTGTCAATCTCACCGGCTTGTTGTAACAAAGGATTAGATGTATAGTGTGGATGATGATTGTTTGCAGAAAACAGTAGAACAAGTATTGCAGTAGATTGTATTTCAGATGTAAAGAATTGGACCGGGGTCCACAGTTCACTAGTGGTGTCTCTCCCATAAGATAAATAGCATGTTGGGTGAACAAATTACAGTTGGGCAATTGACAAATAAAGAGGGAATGACCATGCACATACATATTATGATGAGTATTGTGAGATTTAATTGGGCATTACGACAAAGTACATAGACCGCTATCCAGCATGCATCTATGCCTAAAAAGTCCACCTTCAAGTTATCATCCGAACCCCCTCCAGTATTAAGTTGCTAACAACAGACAATTGCATTAGGTATTGCGCGTAATGTAATCAATAACTACATCCTCGGACATAGCATCAATGTTTTATCCCTAGTGGCAACAGCACATCCATAACCTTAGAGGTTTCTGTCACTCCCCCAGATTCACGGAGACATGAACCCACTATCGAGCATAAATACTCCCTCTTGGAGTTACTAGCAAAAACTTGGCCAGAGCCTCTACTAATAACGGAGAGCATGCAAGATCATAAACAACACATAGATATAAATTGATAATCAACATAACATAGTATTCTCTATTCATCGGATCCCAACAAACACAACATATTGCATTACAGATAGATGATCTTGATCATGTTCGGCAGCTCACAAGACCTGGCAATGAAGCATAATGAGGAGAAGACAACCATCTAGCTACTGCTATGGACCCATAGTCCAGGGGTGAACTACTCACTCATCACTCCGGAGGCGACCATGGCGGTGTAGAGTCCTCCGGGAGATGAATCCCCTCTCCGGCAGGGTGCCGGAGGCGATCTCTTGAATCCCCCGAGATGGGATTGGCGGCGGCGGCGCCTCTGGAAGGTTTTCCGTATCGTGGCTCTCGGTACTGGGGGTTTCGCGACGAAGGCTATTTGTAGGCGGAAGGGCAGGTCAAGGGGCGTCACGAGGGGCCCAGGAGACAGGCCGGCGCGGCCAAGGCTTGGGCCGCGCCGCCCTACCTCCTGGCCACCTCGTGGCCCCACTTCGTTGACTCTTCGGTCTTCTGGAAGCTTCGTGTGAAAATAGGCCCCTGGGCGTTGATTTCGTCCAATTCCGAGAATATTTCCTTACTAGGATTTCTGAAACCAAAAACAGCAGAAACAAAGAATCGGCTCTTCGGCATCTTGTTAATAGGTTAGTTCCAGAAAATGCATAAATATGATGTAAAGTATGCATAAAACATGTAGATATCATCAATAATGTGGCATGGAACATAAGAAATTATCGATACGTCGGAGACGTATCAGGGGCGACGCTGATCGAGGATCTCAAGGAAACCTTTGACAACCTCGACAAATTCTGCCTCAAGCTGAACCCGACGAAGTGCTCCTTCGGCGTCCCAGCAGGAGAACTTCTTGGGTTTCTAGTTTCAGCAAGAGGGATTGAAGCAAATCCCGACAAAATACAAGCTATCGTAACAATGAGGAAGCCAACAAAATTGAAAGAAATACAGCAATTAACTGGGCGAGTCGCAGCTTTAAGCAGATTCATCGCCAGGCTGGGAGAAAAAGCGTTACCATTCTATGCTTTAATAAAGCAAGGGGAGAAATTCCAGTGGAACGAAGAAGCCGATAGAGCTTTCGAGGATCTGAAATGCACAATCTCGACACCACCAATTTTGGTGGCGCCGAAGGAAAAGGAACCTCTCCTGCTGTACATTGCAGCCACACCCCAAGTGGTTAGCACGGTGCTAGTCGTCGAAAGAGAAGAAGAAGGGAAACTCCATGGAGTGCAAAGGCCGGTATATTTCATCAGTGAAGTTTTATCGCCTTCCAAACAGCGGTACCCGCAGTACCAGAAACTAGCATATGGAGTGATTACAACGGCAAGAAAGTTGCGCCATTATTTTTCGGCACACCCGATAATAGTAGTCAATGAAGCACCTCTTTCAAATATACTGAACAATCCAGAAGCTACAGGGCGTGTCTCCCTTTGGGGAATAGAACTTTCCCCTCGGGACATCACGTATGAAAAAAGAAAGGCAATCAAGTCGCAAGTTTTTCCAGATTTCATTGCAGAGTGGATGGAGCTGCAAAACACGGGACCCCCAGATTTGTCGAGAACTTGGACCATGAACTTTGATGGATCCAAGAGAGTAGAAGGAGCTGGCGCAGGAGTGATACTTATATCACCCGAAGGCGACAAGTTAAAGTATGTCCTACGGATGACGTTCCCAAACGCATCCAACAATGAAGCAGAATACGAGGCCCTCATACATGGGATGAAGATGGCGAAAGCTTGCGGCGCAACTCGACTAAAAATCTTTGGCGACTCACAATTGGTGGCTCAGCAAGTTATGAACCAATGTGATGCAGTCAATGATAGCATGATAGCATACAAGGAGGTGTACAATGAGCTTGAGAAGCTGTTTGATGGATGCGAGGTAAATCACATCAGTAGGTTGAGCAATGATGAAGCCGACGTTCTCGCAAACATCGGGTCGCAGTGCCTCCCAATCCCGCCAGGTGTATTTTGGGAAGAAATAGCGGAGAGATCCACAAAACCGAAGAAGGCGCAGAAAAAAGCAAAGGAAGAAAAAACTTCGGCGCCCCTCAAAGAAGCCGTGGAGGACGAAGAGGACCAAGAGCTTGTGATGATGGTAGAAGTTCCTTGGATGCAAGCGTACATATCGTATATCCTTAGAAAAGAGATACCCGATGATCCAGCCAGGCCGTGCGAATTATTCGACGATCCAAAGCTTTCACAGTGGTCAAAGGGGAGTTATACAAGCGAAGTATTTCAGGCGTCCTGCAAAGGTGTGTCACACCCGAAGAAGGAAGGATAATCCTAAAAGATGTGCATGAAGGAATATGTGGTCACCACGCGAGCAGCCGAGCTATTGCGGCCAAGGTTTTTCGGGCAGGATTTTACTGGTTGACAGCAATAGAGGATGCAAAAGAGATAGTGCGAACCTGCGACGCGTGCCAAAGATTCGCCGCAAAACCTCACTCTCCAGCGGCAGAGCTGATGCCAATACCATTGTCATGGCCCTTTGCCCAATGGGGACTTGATATGGTGGGCAAGTTGCACAAAGCTTCGCCAGGAGGATATGAGTACCTGCTGGTTGCTGTTGACAAATTCACCAAGTGGGTAGAAGCGAAGCCAATAAACTCACCAGATGCAGCGTCGGCAATAAAATTTGTCAAAGGCCTCGTTTTTCGGTTTGGAGTGCCTCATAGCATTGTCACAGACAACGGTACTAACTTTACAGCTAAGGAGTTCAAGGCATACTGCGCAGAAGTAGGCATTAAATTGCACTTTGCGTCAGTAGGACATCCACAAACCAATGGCCAAGTCGAAAAAGCCAATGGCATCATCTGCAACGGTATTAAAAAACGTCTGCTAGGACCGCTTGAAAAGGCTCGACATACCTGGCCAGAAGAATTGCCAAGTGTTTTGTAGAGCATCCGAACAACACCAAATACGGCGACACAAGAAACTCCGTTTTTCCTCGTCCACGGAGCCGAAGCAGTACTACCAATTGAAATAGAGCATCATTCTCCAAGAGTAACAGAATATGACGAGGAAACATCACGAAAAGCTCGGGAGGACGATATGGATGCACTCGATGAAGCTCGAGATGAAGTACTATCACGAGTTACCAAGTACCAGCAGGACCTGAAAAACTACCACAGTCGACGATTGCGGCCCAGATCTTTTCAGGTCGGCGATTTGGTCCTACGGCTTAACCAGCAAAGTACTGAAAAGCTCGAGTCACCATGGTTGGGACCTTACGTCGTCACGAAAGTCATCGACGGAGGAGCATACAGGATCAAGGACAAGAAGACAGGGGTTCCCGAGAAAAACCCCTGGAACGTGGCGCAGCTCAGGCGGTTCTATGCTTAGAGTTGAAATATAGTCCTCCTCTGTAAAAATACAATGTACTGAAACGCCCGCGAGTTTTCAGACGCACTCTTTTCCTTTTTGGGGCACCGAGTGGGGCCGGAAAGGTTTTTAATGAGGCGGGCTCGCGGTGCTGCAATATAATAAAGATAGTGGAGATATACTTCTTATTCTTCGACACGCTCGGAGGCTCAACGCCTTCAAGTTACAAAATATATACAATATAGATAAACTAGACTTACCGAAATATTTCGCCTTGGTACAAGAATACCTCGCCAAATAGAACATCGGAAGCTAACAACTATAAATATAGTGTACTCGTCAAAATTTTACTGCTTTGGTCTGAAAACCTCGCAACAAAAATATAGAACGTCACCACCAAGACACTCGGGGGCTCGTACCCATCGACAGCAAAATATATATATCTTCTTGCAACAAGAGAAAAATCTTCGGGATAACAAAACAGTATAAACTCCAGCCAAAGGCTCGGGGGCTTGACGATCAAAAATAGAAACAATACATATTTACAGAGTTGATAGCTTTACAATATAGATCATGTTTACAAATACACAAAGACGCATCAATGGTGAAACTACAGCAAGAAAAAGGAAAAACCCTCAATGGATACCTAGCACATGGTCTATGGTTATTCGCTCGTTGGAAGGACGAGTACTATGCTCGGCATAGCTACCCTTCACAAAGAACTCAGCATCCATCCGAAGAAGTTCATCCATCATATCTTCGGCTACAGGAGTCACCAGATCATCAATCTTGCCCATGTTTCTCTTTTTCTTTGACATTTTAGCCAGGCACGTGGGAACAATTTGATTCATGGGCAATTTTGGATAGCAAATCTTTATCATCATCATAGCAAATCTTGCGCCAGCAGAGAGTTGAGCCCGCACAAAGCCATGGATTCGAGGAGCATCTCGAAATTTTTCCATTAAAGCAGGAAGAGTTTCTGGCATCTTGTTGCGAGGGAACATGGTTCCATAAACTAAAAATAAAGTCTTCGTACAGAAGTCAAGGAAGTCACGGACCTGAGCCGCGCGATCTAGGAATCTGACAATTTGGCGGGTACGCTCAGGAGTAACCCAAAAGTTAGAACCATGTTGTGTAGCCAGTCTGAGCAGAACATTGGCTCGAGCTTCAACACGTTGATCTTCGGCAGCAGTATCCAAAAATGAGCCTGGTACAGCAAATAAATTGTCAAGGAAGGAAAAATAGCAAAAACAACATCCAGCACGGTTATGAACAGGAAACATACCTGTCATGTCCAGGCTGGCGTCAGTCATTAGCTGAAGCATATAATTTTCTCGAGAAGAAGCTTCGGTAGCCTCAGCAACAGCAGCATCCTTTGCAGCAATGGCTTCTTTTGCCTGTTGAAGAGCAATTTTCTCTCTCTCGGATGCTTGTCGAGATTGTTCCATCATCGCAAGAGTTTGTTTCTTCATGGATTGGAGTTGTTGGCGCAGTTCTTGCAAATCTTGCGACAAATGTTGTCTTGAAGAACCTTCGATGAGGTTATCATTGACTAGTGTTTTCTTCGAGAAGGAGGAAGCAAGAGAAGTATCGGCAGAATGAGGATTGGCAGAGTAGTTATCAAATATCAACTGGAAAAGAAAATTCCAATATCAAAGGATTGCACAAGACAGAATTCCATTGATCTTCAAGAAATTTACATGGATGTTACAGAAGAAGTTCTTCAAAAGGACTACTAAGGTAATTGTCGCCAAAGCTAATATGGCGACAATAGCTAAAGAAACAGAAAAAATAAAAAGAAGGGGCATTCAACTAGACCTCCGGCTTTGATGAGCTAGGAGTTGAAGATGGCTTGATCCCGAGATAGGCCAGGATTTTCTTCGTGTTGGGCTTTGCCGCCTTGATCAACGATCGCCATTCTGTTTGCTCTATCTGTTCTGTGTCGCCTACTTTCGCCCAGTCGATAGTTTGTTGGCTATCAGCGACCAAGGCAACAGTGCTTTCGACATCAATTTTCATGTTCTCCTGGCGCATCTTCAGTCCAAGATCTTCTGGTGGATTGAAGTCCTTGGCAAGAGCAAGGAAAGTCTTGGGTTCCGCTTTCTTCGGGAAGAAGTAGGGGAACAGCCGTGACAATCCTGCGTCAGCCTATTCAATGCCTTCGCGAGCTTCGGTTCCATTAAGCTCAAGGACAGAGAGCGCGTCAAGAAGAGGATCGTTGTCGGGATCTTCAAGCTCAAATTCTTGGTTTGTTTTACCTATCGCAGAAAATATATGTTGGTCGACAGTAAGTAAAGAAAAGCAAGTCTAAGAAAAAAAGAATGGATCGACAAAATTACCGACAAAGCGCCGAATCTGCGTGTTCAAGCGCTTGATGATCGCCTTTTCACGAGTAGCCTGCGCGGCTTTGTGCTCGTTCAAAGCAGTTTCGGCATCATCAAGTCTTTTTTGCAGATCTTCGACACCAGCAGCTTCTGCCTTGGCCTTATCAGCCTCCGCTTTAGCTTTGCCAGCATCAAGTTCAGCCTTCTTGCGAGCCGCTTCACTTTGCTCTAATTTCTGAGCAAGCGTGTCGACAAGCTTGTTGGCTTCCGCAAGTTTTTCTGCCAAAATAGTTAAGAATCGTCAAAATTGCGACAAAACAGGAGCAAGAAGTTATAAATAAGGGCCAGCAAAGAATTATTACCTTCAGTCTTGCTGGCATACTCACGGTACCCAATGAATTGGGCACCGATGCGAATAAGCTCTTTGATCATAGGCTGTCAAAGAAGGACAAAGAAAGAAAATGTTGGTATGGGAAAAATATGATGGCATAAAGAAGCAAACAGAGGAAATATAGACAGTGACAAGAAAATTAAGAACTTACATCATCCAAGAGAGGTTTGGAGGAGCTACTCAATTGGAGGGTAGGCTCCGGGATTGTTTCAATCCTTGTCCTTTTTGTTGAAGGGACAAGGGGGCTTGAAGGAGGAGTAGGAGCGCCGACGTTTTGTTGAGGAGGCGAGGATTCCTCTCCTTCAACTGGCGTCTCCGAAACAACTAGAGTATGTGACGTACTCGTTCGAGCAGCCACATCAAAAGCTGGTACTTCTCCCTCATCATCACTGCAATTAAATGTCGACAGCATAAAAAGCAAGATAGACAAAAATATTCGAGTACAAAAATAAAGGGAAATAAAAAGTGACTTACGAGCTGATGAGGGCCTCAAGGTATGGATCATAAGCTGCCTTCTGACGCGAAGGAACAGCTTCTTCGGCTTTGGAGGTGCCGGAATCTTCGACATCATTCCTTTTCCTTTTGTTCCTTGGAGAAACAGCAGGAGGAGGAGATTGTGCCGATGCAGTGCCTTCAGAGGCAGCCTCCTTTTCAGAAGATCCCGCAGATTTTTGAGAATCTACGGGATCATTCACAAAAGAGGGGGCATCTTGGTTGTCGTCGGTGACAACGGCCCTTTCCTCGACTTCTCCACCTTCAGGAAGGGGAGGAAGCGAGACAAGATTTGGATGGTTCTATACAAAAAACAGGGGAAGATGTCAAAAAAGGAGTTACAAAAAGATAGCAAGGCAATAACAAATCAATCGATAAAATTTACCTTGGGAAGCGCATTGGTGGCGCTGTACGGTTTTACACGACAAGAAGAAGGGACAGAATTTTTTTTGCTGAGGGAGGAGATTTTTTGGACAAGCTTCTCTAAGTCCTTGACCTCTAAATCCGCCGACAACCGATCTGCGTCCTTGTCGCCAGCGTACTTCCAGAGAGGGTATTTGCGAGCCTGAAGAGGCTGCACTCTGGTTCTAAGAAAATACGCCGTGATTTGAATACCTGACAGCTCTTTGCCGCGAGTATTCTGCAACTCATGGATGCGAGTCATCAGGGCTTCTGTCGATATTTTTTCTTCCTCGGTAGCCTCTGCATCCCAGGAGCGGCGGCGAAGGATTTTCTCGGCACCATCAAAAGGAGGGATGTTGTCTTCAGCACATCCATGGTTCTCCTCCTGAATGTACAACCACTTCTTGCGCCACCCTTGAACTGAGTCAGGGAGTTTGACGTCGAAGTAATCGACTGTGGGGCGAACGGAAATAACAATGCCGCCTATATTATGGGCGACATTGGGAGAGCCATTGCGGCGACAAAAGAAAATGCGCTTCCATAGCACCCAGTTAGGCTGGACGCCAAGGAAGGCCTCGCAGAGGGTGATGAAAATAGAAATATGGAGGATAGAATTGGGTGTGAGGTGGTGAAGTTGCAGACCATAAACAAAAAGCAATCCGCGGAGGAAAGGATGAATGGGGGCGGAAAGACCGCGGATGAGATGGTCGACGAAACTTACCCGATACCCCATTGGAGGGGTTGGGTAGCTTTCTTCACTAGGGAAGCACAGCGCCTTGGGCTTCTTGCTGATCCTCAGCTTCTTCAAGAGATTGATATCCTGGGTGGAAATTTTGGACCTTTCCCACTCCGCGCTTCCCAGATCTACGGCAGCCATAGACGACTCTGGCGTGCTGTGTTTGGTCAACCGACGCGGTGGCATCAACAATGGCGCAGGAATGCAGTTTGGAGAAGATGAGCTCAGGGAGTTGTGGGGCGCAGGAGGAAGTTTTGCAGAGGAAAGCAGGGGAACAGCGCGAGCGGAAGTGCTCGAGGAAGAAGAAGGGGATCTTATATAGAGGTGCGGTGAAGCGGTGGACCGTTGGATGGAAAAAGTGTGCGGCAGATGATAACCACGTGGAAATAGGGGTAAAAAAGTATTTTAACATTGGAGAAGTTACGGTACGTGCGCCAAGAAAAGCGGAGGACGTGTGTCCCCCACCTGCACGACGTGTCAAGATAATGGATAAATTGGGCCCGCAAGGCAGTGGGAGAAGACTTCTCGCGATTTTCGGACTTGCAATCGTGGCTATCGTCAGCAATAACGTCACTTTAGCAGGAGAAAAATTCGACTCAACAGCTGCATAAAAAGGCGACATGCAAAAATATTGGAGAGCCTTTGATAAAATACAAGTTTTTGATCAAATGCTCGGGGGCTACTTTGAAAAATGAAAAGATCAAGAAAGACAAAATAGAAATGGCGAGAGCCTATGATCAAATACAAATATTTGCTCATAGCCTCGGGGGCTACTCCCATCGGGAGCGCTGTTCGCGCACACGAGAAATTGTAAAACTTCGGGAGAGAAAGAAAATATAGCGGCATAAGGCGTGGAGCCTACAACCAAGCACAAGTCCTTGGCTGTAGCCTCGGGGGCTACTCCCATCGGGAACGCTGTTCGCGTGCCCGATGAAATTATAAAAAAGAAAGAAAGAACGAGAAGAAGAAAGATAGAAGAGCAAAAGAGTATATTTCGAGTTATAAATAACTCTACATATACTCCCATCGGGAGAGCAATATAAGTCATCCGTTGACTCAATAAAATGTGCCATTCCAACAGCCGAATAAGCACTCGACAATATATTCTCAGAATGCCAAAGTTGCGATCAATTTCTGAATGCCGCAAATTTGCGAAGGTAAGACCCCAGATCCGTTCTGTGTGGCGTGGCGCCATCTCTGACGTCGGTTTGCTACTTTTTATCCGTATCAATAGATACGAAGAAAAATCCTAACGGACGCGTTAGGTACCCAATAAATATGACTGGGACTCGACAGAATGGTAAGACCTTAAGCGGCACCTGTCGAAGTTTACACCAGTATCCCGAGATCATGTCCAGGGACGTGATCTTGAAGTAGGTTTTTGCGGATGGCCACTAGAGCAGTTAACTAGTACCTGATCCGTCAGATGAACTAGCCCCAACTACCATTATCCCTGTACAATATAGAAATTTATGTGAAGAAATATAGAAAAGTTTTAAGTTGTCGAGTAAAAATAAACAGTGGAGATTTTCCCTGACTCTACGATTCAAGCAAAATCTCGGGGGCTACTGACATAGGCATCCCCAATGGGCCTGCCAAAGATAGTACCCGGGGTTTACTGAAGGCCCACTACCCGAAGAATAAGAAGATTCGGAAGCCCAAGATATTATTAAGGAAAGCTAGAGTTGTAATAGGAAGCATTATTTGTAATCTTGCGGGAGGAGTTAGAAACCTTCCCGGACTCTGTAACTTGTACAATACGAATCCCTCGGCTCCGCCTCCTATATAAGGGGGAGTCGAGGGACAAAGAAAGCATCGAATCATTGTCTCTCAAACCCTAGTTTTCATAATCATCGAGTACTTTTCGGCTGAAACCTTCAAGATCTACTTGCCCTCTACTTCCAACTAAACCCTAGTCTACAATCCGTAGGCATTGACAAGTTAATACCTTGTCAGGGAGAGACACCACTAGTGAACTGTGGACCCCGGTCCATTCTTTTGCATCGAATACAATCTACTGCAATACTTGTTCTACTATTTTCTGCAAACAATCATCATCCACACTATACATCTAATCCTTTGTTACAGCAAGCCGGTGAGATTGACCACCTCGCTGTTTCGTTGGGGCAAAGTACTTTGGTTGTGTTGTGCAGGTTCCACGTTGGCGCCGGAATCCCTGGTGTTGCGCTGCACTACATCTCGCCGCCATCAACCTTCAACGTGCTTCTTGGCTCCTACTGGTTCGATAAACCTTGGTTTCTTACTGAGGGAAAACTTGCCGCTGTACGCATCACACCTTCCTCTTGGGGTTCCCAACGGACGCGTGTTGTACGCGTATCAAGCTCTTTTTCTGGCGTCGTTGCCGGGGAGATCAAGACACGCTGCAAGGGGAGTCTCCACATCCCAATCTCTTTACTTTGTTTTTGTCTTGCTTTATTTTATTTACTACTTTGTTTGCTGCACTAAATCAAAATACAAAAAAATTAGTTGCTAGTTTTACTTTATTTGCTATCTTGTTTGCCATATTAAAAACACAAAAAAATTAGTTACTTGCATTTACTTTATCTAGTTTGCTTTATTTACTGTTGCTAAAATGGGTACTCCTGAAAATACTAAGTTGTGTGACTTCACAACCACAAATAATAATGATTTCTTATGCACACCTATTGCTCAACCTGCTACTACAGCAGAATTCTTTGAAATTAAATCTGCTTTACTGAATCTTGTTATGCGAGAGCAATTTTCTGGTGTTAGTTCTGATGATGCTGCTGCCCATCTCAATAATTTTGTTGAATTGTGTGAAATGCAAAAATATAAGGATGTAGATGGTGACATTATAAAATTTAAATTGTTTCCTTTCTCATTAAGGGGAAGAGCTAAAGATTGGTTGCTATCTCTGCCTAAGAATAGTATTGATTCATGGACTAAATGCAAGGATGCTTTTATTGGTAGATATTATCCCCCTGCTAAAATTATATCTTTGAGGAGTAGCATAATGAATTTTAAACAATTGGATAATTAGCATGTTGCACAAGCATGGGAAAGAATGAAATCTTTGGTTAAAAATTGCCCAACCCATGGACTGACTACTTGGATGATCATCCAAACCTTTTATGCAGGACTGAATTTTTCTTCGCGGAACCTATTGGATTCAGCTGCTGGAGGTACCTTTATGTCCATCACTCTTGGCGAAGCAACAAAGCTTCTTGATAATATGATGATTAATTACTCTGAATGGCACACGGAAAGAGCTCCACAAGGTAAGAAGGTAAATTCTGTCGAAGAAACCTCTTCCTTGAGTGATAAGATTGATGCTATTATGTCTATGCTTGTGAATGATAGGACTAATGTTGATCCTAATAATGTTCTGTTAGCTTCATTGGTTGCTCAAGAAGAACATGTTGATGTAAACTACATTAAAAATAATAATTTCAACAACAATGCTTACCGGAACAATTCTAGTAACAACTATAGGCCATATCCTTATAATAATGGCAACGGCTATGGTAATTCTTATGGGAATTCTTACAACAATAATAGGAACACACCCCCTGGACTTGAATCTATGCTTAAAGAATTTATTAGTACACAAACTGCCTTTAACAAATCTGTTGAAGAAAAGCTTGGGAAAATTGATATACTTGCTTCTAAAGTCGATAGTCTTGCTGCTGATGTTGATCTTTTGAAATCAAAAGTTATGCCTAATGAAAATCATAATAATAAGATTGTTACTACAGCAAATGCCATCCAAGTTAGAATTAATGAGAATATAAGATTGATGGCCGAATTGCTTGCTAGGTGGGAAAGAGAAGAAAATGAAAAAGAAGATAATATAGCTAAAGTTTGGACTATTACCACCACTAGCAATGCTAATGCTACACATGTTGCTGCACCTCCTACTATTAATGATAAAAGAATTGGTGTTGGCAATGTTCCCACTTCTAATGCAAAGCGCGAAAAACTGCCTGAAACTGCTAAAACTGCTGAAATTGCCTGTGATAAAACTGCTGAATTTTTTTCCAACATTGGGGATAATGATCCCATTGCTTTAGATCATAATGGTTTGGATTTTGATGATTGCCATATCTCTGAAGTTATAAAGTTCTTACAAAAACTTGCTAAAAGTCCTAATGCTAGTGCTATAAATTTGGCTTTCACGAAACATATTACAAATGCTCTCATAAAATCTAGAGAAGAGAAATTAGAACGCAAAGTTTCTATTCCTAGGAAGCTAGAGGATGGTTGGGAGCCCATCATTAAGATGAAGGTCAATGATTTTGATTGTAATGCTTTATGTGATCTTGGTGCAAGTATTTCCGTTATGCCTAAGAAAATCTATAATATGCTTGACTTGCCACCATTGAAAAATTGCTATTTGGATGTTAATCTTGCTGATAACTCTACAAAGAAACCTTTGGGGAGAGTTGATAATGTTCGCATTACCATTAACAATAACCTTGTCCCCGTTGATTTTGTTGTCTTGGATATTGAATGCAATGCATCTTGTCCCATTATATTGGGAAGACTTTTTCTTTGAACTGTTGGTGCTATCATTGATATGAAGGAAGGTAATATTAAATATCAATTTCCTCTCAAGAAAGGTATGGAACACTTCCCTAGAAAGAGAATGAAGTTACCTTTTGATTCTATCATTAGAACAAATTATGATGTTGACACTTCGTCTCTTGATAATACTTGATATACACTTTCTGCGCCTAGCTGAAAGGCGTTAAAGAAAAGCGCTTATGGGAGACAACCCATATTTTTACTACAGTACCTTTATTTTATATTTGAGTCTTGGAAGTTGTTACTACTGTAGCAACCTCTCCTTATCTTTGCTGTCACGAATCTGGGCAAAATTCTCTGTAGGTAACTCAGAAAATTATGCCAATTTACGTGAGTGATCCTCAGATATGTACGCAACTTTCATTAAATTTGAGCATTTTCATTTGAGCAAGTCTGGTTCCTCAATAAAATTCGTCTTTACGAACTGTTCTGTTTTGACAGATTCTGCCTTTTATTTCGCATTGCCTGTTTTGCTATGCTTGATGGATTTTTCGATTCCATTAACTTTCAGTAGCTTTGTGCAATGTCCAGAAGTGTTAAGAATGATTGTGTCACCTCTGAACATGTAAATTTTAATCATGCACTAACCCTCTAATGAGTTGTTTTGAGTTTGGTGTGGAGGAAGTTTTCAAGGATCAAGAGAGGAGGATGATACAATATGATCAAGGAGAGTGAAAGCTCTAAGCTTGGGGATGCCCCGGTGGTTCACCCCTGCATATATCAAGAAGACTCAAGCGTCTAAGCTTGGGGATGCCCAAGGCATCCCCTTCTTCTGTTATCACCAGAATTTGACCGGATCAGAGGTGGGCCGCGATCAAGATTGGGCTTGAAGAATATACATGGAAGAAATATGTGAACCGGCCTTGTACACGAAGTTTGGGCTAGTTTGCCCTTGTATCTGTAAACATAGTAGATACGTGTCGGTTAGTTAGAGTTTGGCTCGTACACGGTTGGGATTATTCCCACGTTAGAAAGTCTACGGACTATAAATATGTATCTAGGGTTATTGAGAAAAACAACAATCACGTTCATCACAAACCAATCTTGGCGCATCGCCGACCCCTTGTTTCGAGGGTTTCTTCCGGGTAAGCATCATGCTACCTAGATCGCATCTTGCGATCTAGGCAGTATACGTTTATTCGTTATCCATGCGTTGCTCGTGCTGAAGCCTTGTTGATGGCGAGCAACGTAGTTATCATAGATGTGTTAGGGTTAGCATTGCCTTACTGTGCTACATGTTTTCGTCCATGCAACCCTTATACGTCTAGCCGTCCTTACACCTTTCTTAGGTGTAAGGGCGGCACCTTGCTTGATCATTGTTTAGTAGATCCGATCCGTTATGATTGCTCCTTGATTCTTCAAGGATTAGTTTAATATCTGCATAGTTAGGCCTTGCAAACGGGTTGAAGGATCCAGTGGCACGTAGGGTGTAGTTTGCTAGCCCTAGACAAGATGTTCCGGAGATCAACTTCATGTTGGTTTTTAGGCCTTGTCTAGGGTCTGTTTATTATCACCGTGCGTGGCCGCCAGGCTCAATCACGAGTAGGATGTTCCGATTATGCGGTGAAAACCCTAGATCGTCGTAGGTCGTTTTAGCTATATATTGATCAAGCAGGACCACCATGCAATCGTAAACCTCATACGAGTCATGGGTGGATCGGCTCCTTGAGCCGATTCACGGGAAAACCTGAGAGCCGATCGAGGCTCGTAATTAATGTTTACGTGTATGCCATGCAGGAAACTAAGCGAAGCAAATCCATCACCTTCCTGACCAGGTATAGGTCAGGTGGCACGCCCTTGCACCAGCATCGGGATGTGCGTACCAGGAGCTTTGTGGGCCGTCGCGCGAGGGACCAGGGCCAGCCGCAGCTCTGAGTTGTTCCCGGCTCTTCGTGTTGCCAGCCGTTGCTCGCCGGTGGGTTTCGGACGCCAACACATTCTGGCACGCCCGGTGGGACAGTCTTCGACATCAACTGCATCGCCATCTACATCTGAGATGGCGGAAGGTACTCCAGTCACGTACGAGGATCTGCCCGAGGAGCTCAAGAAGAAGTATGACGACGTCAAAGCTCTCCTCGAAGCCGACCTCATCGGCTCTTTCCACAGGACCCGCTCACACGGCATCAGGTGGAGAGGGTTCACACCTGAAGGCGCGCTCGATGGAGTGGACCTGTCCACCCCTTCAGAAGAACGCACCAGGTCCTTGCGTCAGGAGATCAATTTCATGGTAGCTCATTCGCTACACCGCCATTCTGAGAGCCTGGTGAACACTTTGGAGCGTGTCGCCCTTCGGGTGCTCCATGAAATCTTGAGGCATCAGTACTCTCCGTCAGGACCTGCTCTAGGGACTCACCAAGGAGAGCTACCACTCCAGAGCCGACCACCGCTGCCATTCGCGCTGGCAGCACCAGAGGTGCCGAGTACACCGGCATTCGTCGTCTACAAGATCGGTGGCGATCCTAGCGATTACCAGTTTTTGTATGAGGCGCCTAAGGAGATCCCTCACGGATACACGTGCACATATGTGCCAGACAGCAGTAACTGGGCACTCACGAACCAGGCTGCAACAGCAGGGACTTCTGGAACAGCAGGAGGAGCTTCTGGATCAGATCTTGAGAAGCAGACGTGGCTAGCTAAGTATGCCACTCCGTCGAACGTCCAGAGCTCAACTCCTGCAGCTAGCTCAGATCTTGAGAAGCAAGCGTGGCTGGCTAAGTATGCCACGCCAGCGAATCTTCAGAGCTCCGCTCCTGCAGCTAGCACTGCGGATCAGATCAGCACGATCTTGAGAGACCAGTTCGGCATGGTGCCGAAAAGGAGGGCAATCGGCTATTCCAAGCCGTACCCCAACGACTACGATTTGATCCCACTACCACCCAAATATCGGCTCCCTGAATTCTCCAAGTTTAGTGGGTCGGATGGCTCCAGCTCAATCGAGCATGTAAGCCGATATTTGGCGCAGCTGGGCACGATCTCAGCTGCAGATGCACTACGCGTGAGGTTCTTCGCACAGTCCCTCACAGGATCGGCTTTGGGTGGTACACATCACTGCCACCAGACTCGATCCGGACTTGGAAGCAGTTGGAAGAACAGTTCCACATGCAGTATCACTCAGAGCCTTCCGAGGCTGGCATTGCCGATCTAGCACAAGTACGTCAGAAGCGCGGAGAAACAGTGTCAGATTACATCCAGCGCTTCAGGACCGTTAGGAACCGATGTTATTCGGCTTGTTTGATTGAAAAAGAAGCAGTCGAGTTGGCAGTGGTGGGTCTCGCATCACCGATTAAGGACATGGCTTCCCAAGCAGACTACCCTTCACTTGCGCACATGGTTCAGAAACTGTCATTATATGAACAGCGCCACCCAGAGCTGTACCAGGACAAGTTCAAGCGTGCAGTAGTCCTGGTTGAGACAGAGGAAGATGAAGGGTCTGCGGGAGATCAAGAGGTAGCAGTGGCTGAATGGACTCGGGGGGCAAGCCCCGTGTCCTGCAAATGGGTGAAGCCACAAGGTCCTCCAAGAGGGTTTGACTTCGACGTGACCAAGGCTGAGCAAATTTTCGACCTCTTACTCAAGGAGAAGCAGCTAAAGTTACCCGAAGGCCTCAAACTTCCCACGGCACAGGAACTGAACAGAAAGCCATATTGCAAATGGCATAACACGTTCACCCATGCCACCAACGACTGCAGGGTGTGGCGTCAGCAGATCCAAATGGCAATAGAACAAGGACGTCTAATTTTCAACCAATACGCCATGAAAGTCGACACACACCCCTTCCCGCCGTTAACACGGTGGAGTACGCTTACCCCGGGGGTGCCAGCCAGGTTTCTCGTTGAGCATTAACATGGTCGAGCCTGGGCACCACCCTGTTAAGGACAAAGGCGAGGACAGCCGCTCTCGTAGCAAGGACAAAGAGGAAGCCGCTCCACGCGATCGGCTCTGGCATGATGGCAAACGCTACATCACTGAGGGAGAAGTGAAGAATGTGCGATATCAACGACCTCTCTCTGATCATCTCCTCAACAAATATGTAAGTCAGTACGACCAACGCCGACGATACGACGACGATGACGAAAGAGATCGTCTAGCTAGCAGGGACGCCAGGAGACATCGTCGGCATGATCGCGATGAGGAGAGATACGAGCGTCGTGCCAAGGAAAGGTCAAGAGAACAAGACGACGTGGACAAGCACTGGGACTGTCCTTTCTTCAAACACTGCTGGGATTCAGGAATGAGCCGATTGCCTACAATCGGCAATCGCCGTAATGTAGACAGAAGAAGAAGGGTGCAACAGACGTGTCAGTGTTCAAACGTCTAGGGCCTCTCCCATCTAGGAACAAGCAAACTGAGTCCTCTCGGGAAGAAGACCTCGAGGAGTTAGAAGATGACTATGAAGAAGAAGAGGACAAGTATCACCGGCCAAGGTGGTGCCCTGATGGACTCAGCCGTTCCCAAAAGCGTAGGGTTCAGCGACTGCGTGGCTTGGAGGAAGCCGAAAGGTTATACCTGCACACGCTAAGGAAGGCGCGGCCTGATCTGGCCGCGAAAATTCAGCGAACTCTGGACGAAGAGGGTCGACCACAAAGGAAAGTGTGGCGCCCCAAACAAAAGAGAGCCGATGATGAGACATCGGCTGGCACAAACATGGTGTTCATCCTTCCAACGGAGTTTTGTGCTCCAGGATTAGACGAAGCACCTGTGGCACAAATTGACTGCGGCCCACGGCCGGTGATTTTTGAGAAGCCACGAGAAAGAAGCTACAGACACCTGAAGGCCCTGTACTTACGAGGTTATATCAATGGGCAGCCTGTCAATAGGATGCTGGTGGACACCGGAGCGGCAGTCAACATCATGCCATACTCCATGCTACGTCGGTTGGGACACTCTAGCTCGGATCTGATCAAGACCAACGTTACACTGAGCGATTTCAACGGCCAAGCATCTGATGCACAAGGTGTTCTGAACGTGGATCTGACCGTAGGGAGGAAAACCATCCCTACGACATTCTTCATTGTCGACAGCAAGAGCACTTACGCTGTCCTGCTAGGGAGAGATTGGATCCACGCCAACTGTTGCATTCCATCTACGATGCACCAATGCCTAGTACAGTGGGATGGAGATGAAGTAGAAGTCGTCCATGCAGACGATACAGCCGAGATTTCAACGGCTGGCATGAACGTTTGGGAGACGGAAGGCCAAGAGCCACTCTCAGGCATCACTTTGGACGACTGCGAGTACATCGACGTGTCAAAAAACGGGGTGAGGCTGGTCTTATCCACTGGCCTGACCGTGTAACAAGAGCAAAGTCTATGAACGTACATGGGAAGGCCGATCCTTGTGATCGGCCCCAAAAAATAAAAATTAATGATCTTGTCTCAAGCATGTCACGTAGTCATAGTGAAGCACGAACAAGATGTAAACCTCTTTTGAGCAATGCAATCAAGATGGGGGCCGATTCCAGCAATCGGCCCATATTATCCTTGCCATACGTTTTGCCTGTGTTCAGCGTCGATCTAACAGGTGACGGAAAGCTAGGGTATGGGTTTACATCGGCTGATGAGCTAGAAGAAGTCGACATTGGTCCTGGGGATAAGCCACGACCAACCTTCATCAGCAAGAAGTTAGATCCACATCTTAGGAGCCAGATGATAGCTCTATTAAAAGAGTACCCAGATTGCTTTGCATGGGATTACACAGAGATGCCTGGGTTAGACAGGAGCATCATTGAGCATCGGCTCCCTCTCAAGAAAGGATTTCGGCCATACCAACAACGAGCACGTCAGATGAAGGCCGAAATCCTCGAAGAAGTCAAGAAAGAGATCGAGAAAATGTTGGCCGCCGGGTTCATCAGGCCATGCAGGTATGCTGAATGGATCTCCGATGATCGCACCGTAGAAAAAGGACGGCCGATGGCGCGTGGCCATAGATTTCCGAGATCTCAACAGAGCCACTCCAAAGGATGAATACCCAATGCCTGTGGCAGAAACATTGATCAATGCAGCTGCTGGCCACAAGGTGTTGAGTTTCATGGATGGCAACGCCGGCTACAACCAAATCTTTATGGCTCCAGAAGATATACACAAGACCGCATTCAGAGTACCAGGATCAGTAGGCTTGTTTGAATATGTGGTCATGACTTTTGGGCTGAAGAATGCCGGTGCAACGTACCAACGAGCCATGAATTATATTTTTCATGATCTGATCGGCAAGTTGGTGGAAATCTACATCGATGACGTGGTGGTCAAGTCCGTCTCCATGGAAGGACACTTAGATGATTTGTGACGCATACTAGACCGAACTCGGAAGTTCGGACTCAGAATGAATCCAAAGAAGTGTGCTTTCGGTGTGACGGCCGGTCAGTTCCTAGGTTTTCTTGTTCATGAACGAGGAATTGAGATCGGCTTGAAAAGTCAGGAGGCAGTACGTACTATGCAGCCACCTACCACCAAGAAGGAGCTCCAACGTCTTATCGGCAAGATCAATTTCGTCCGGCGATTCATCTCTAATCTTTCAGGACGAATTGAGCCGTTCATGGCGTTGGTCAAGATTAAATCTGATGACGAGTTTCACTGGGGGGCAGAACAGCAGCAGGCGTTTGATGAGATTAAGCGGTATCTAACAACACCGCCTGTACTAGTTCCGCCTCAGCAGGACAGGCCGTTCTACATCTACCTATCAGTAGCTGACACGTCCATTGCTTCAGTGGTGGTGCAACTCTACGAGGGCGTCGAAAAGGTTGTATTCTACCTCAGCAGAAGGATGTTGGATGCAGAGACAAGATATCCTGAGGTCGAGAAGTTATGCCTCTGCCTGTTCTTCACCTGCACCAAGCTCCATCACATCCTTTTGACAGCAGAAATCATCGTCATATGCAAGTCAGACGTTGTCAAGCACATGCTGTCGGCTCCTGTTTTGAAGGGCCGACTTGGTAAGTGGATGTTTGCGTTATCGGAGTTTGATCTCCGGTATCAGCCTGCAAAAGCACTCAAGGGACAAGCGTTGGCCGATCTCATAGCTGAACGGATCAATACTAATATAGCAGCACTATCTATACGTGCATGGGCTATGTTCTTCGATGGATCGGCTTGTGATGATGGTTGTGGCATCGGCATTCTGCTCGTGTCGCCTCGGGGGGCAACATACTCCTTCTCCATCAGACTATCTACCCCTTGCACGAACAATGTTGCTGAGTATGAGGCAGTACGCAAGGGACTGGAGTTGCTGCTGGAAGCCGGGGCAGAAGCGGTAGAGCTTTTTGGAGACTCGAAGTTGGTAATTTCCCAGCTCACGGACGAATACAAGTGCGAGAGTGAGTCGCTCTTCCCATATTGGATGGAATGTCGTGAGCTGATGACACATTTTCGGTACATCAATTTCAATTGGGTCCCAAGATCTCAGAATACCGACGCCAATGATCTCGCGCAAATGGCGTCAGGGTACAAGGACATACCAGACGGGTCAGAAGTTCAGGTGCAGTTCCTGGAACAGATGATCGGAGAGCCGATATCTTCAATTACTTGAAGGATTCGGCTCGGGGGGCACCTAAACGGATAAGATACAAGGCCATGAAATATGTCCTTATAGGAGATGACATGTTCTACAGGACGTTGGAAGGGTTACTGCTCAAGTGCCTGGGACCAACTGAGTCTAATCGGCTCTTACATGAGGTGCATGAAGGTGCCTGTGGAACTCACCAATCGGCTCATAAGATGAAGTGGTTGATTAGGCGATCAGGGTTTTATTGGCCCACTATGCTTGAAGATTGCTTCAAGTACTACAAGGGATGCCAAGCGTGTCAGATGTTCGGGAAAATTCAGATGGTACCCGCATCAGCAATGAATCCCATCATCAAGCCTTGGCCATTCCGAGGTTGGGGCATGGATATGATCGGCAAAATCCATCCTGCGTCGAGCAAAGGCCACGAGTGGATCCTGGCCATTACAGATTATTTCACCAAATGGGTGGAGGCCGTCCCTATGAAGAAGGTAAAATCAGAAGATGTTATCAAATTTGTGAAAGAACACGTCATTCATAGGTTCGGGATTCCTCAAACCATCACGACCGATGGAGGTTCGGTCTTCATCTCTAAGGAATTCAGAAAATTCTGTGATGAGATGGGAATTAAGCTGATCCGATCATCTCCGTACTATGCTCAAGCCAACGGGCAAGCTGAGGCGTCTAATCAGAACCCGATCAAGCTGATCAAGAGGAAGATTGACAAGAACCCTAGGGTTTGGCATGAAACACTGTCAGAAGCTTTGTGGGCCTACCGCATGTCATGCCATGGAGCCATAAAGACTTCGCCTTACCAGCTCGTCTATGGGCAGGAAGCCGTATTGCCTTGGGAAATTACGGCTGGATCAAGACGTGTCACGTTTCAGAATGATCTAACAGCTGAAGAATATGTAGCTTTGATGAGTGACACTATTGAGGATGCAACGGAACTTAGACTTTGGTCGTTGGAGAAGATTAAAGAGAATAAAGCTAGGGTAGCTCGTGCATACAATAAGAAGGTGAGACCAAAGGAGTTTCAAGTTGGTGATCTAGTATGGGAAGCTGTGTTGCCATTAGGAACCAAGGATAAAGCGTATGGTAAATGGTCTCCTAATTGGCACGGTCCATACAAAGTCGTCCAGGCATTGAAGGGTAATGCATACATGCTAGAGCAACTGGACGGCGCTAAGTTCCCAGTAGCTGTCAACGGCCAACATCTCAAGAAATATTTCCCAAGCATGTGGGACGATGGGCAGTGAAACATGGGGGCCGATTCATGAAATCGGCCAGTAAAAAAAAATTTATATACAAATCATAGCCGATGCGCAGACATCGACTTAAGAAATATGGATATCAGTACAGCCGATGCATGGACATCGACTTTAGAATAATGAAAAAGCCGATGCGTAGCCATCAACGCTAGGCAGAACAAGCTCAAAAGGAAAATTGAGCAGGTTAACGGATCAGTTCCAAGCCAGAACCCATGGCATTTGAGATGATTCTCTCGTTGGATTTCCTGAACCTGTGCGTTTGAAATTTGAGACCGGGAGATGGCGTGGACACGAATTGGATCTGTTGACCGTGTGAATAGGCAACTGTTATGGCCTTAAAGCATGTCTATGGCATAAGCCGATGCCCTGCCATCGGCTCTTTGTGCATCAACTTCGTTTGACAATCGGCAAAATTAACAAGAAAGCAAAGTTAATGGGGAAATATTTTCTTCATTAATAAGAGGATTTCTTACAAGGAAAGAGCCGATTGCTCAAGGGAGGAAGAACAAAAGAAGGGCCTATTGGCCAATCTACTACTACTGCTAGGCCTATGCTACTAGGTCCTAGTCTACGGGCCATTGCTGCCCTCGTCGTCGGAGCTCTCGTCGGCACTGCTGCCGGAGAGCTCCTCGTCGCTGCTCCCATAGCCCTCTATGGGAGCCTTCTCCTCCTCCTCGTCGTCGTCATCGTCATCATCCGATCCGGCGCGGAAGCGCTTCGCCGGCGGATAGTCCTCGAGGGAGTCATCGTCGTCTTCTTCTTCCTCCTCTTCAGAGGAAGTGTAGCCGTCCCAGGAGAACGAGTCGTCCTCGCTCGTCGCTTCCAGTTCCCCATTGGCGAGGAACTGAAGGTTGTCGTCGCCGCTGGTTAAGGACTTGTCGTCCTCAGACCAGACGTAGGGCTCGTGGTCCTCCTTGTCCCACTCCGATGCGGCGAGGATGTCGTGCGCCGCCAGCGAGCCCCACTCCGGCGTCGGCTCACGAGATGATGAAGACTCGGAGAATACCGACGAGCTGGAGGAGGACGAAGAGGAGAAGGACTGGGAAGAAAGATCCGACGAGGCGGAGGAGGAAGAAGAGGAAGACATGGCTACGGGAGATGGGGAATTTTTTGGGTGCCTATGGCCAGAACAGAGCAAGGGGATGAAGAGGCGAACTGTTCGGCGCGGTTAAATAAAATGGGATATAGTGGAGATTTAATGCCACAGCAGTTTCCGAGGAAGTGGTGCCCAAAGAAAAAAAAACAACGGTCAAATCACGCGGAGAAGTTGAGAAGGCAAGGCATCATGATGAAGGATACTGCGACGGTTTTGCTCTGCCACGACATGACCCGACGAAGAAAAAGCAGAGTGATTTTGGAATTATCAATTCCAAAACCAGGGGGGCATGTGTTATCACCAGAATTTGACCGGATCAGAGGTGGGCCACGATCAAGATTGGGCTTGAAGAATATACATGGAAGAAATACGTGAACTGGCCTTGTACACGAAGTTTGGGCTAGTTTGCCCTTGTATCTGTAAACATAGTAGATACGTGTCGGTTAGTTAGAGTTTGGCTCGTACACGGTTGGGATTATTCCCACGTTAGAAAGTCTACGGACTATAAATATGTATCTAGGGTTATTGAGAAAAACAAAAATCACGTTCATCACAAACCAATCTTGGCGCATCGCCGACCCCTTGTTTCGAGGGTTTCTTCCGGGTAAGCATCATGCTGCCTAGATCGCATCTTGCTTGCGATCTAGGCAGTATACGTTTATTCGTTATCCATGCGTTGCTCTTGCTGAAGCCTTGTTGATGGCGAGCAACGTAGTTATCATAGATGTGTTAGGGTTAGCATTGCCTTACCGTGCTACATGTTTTCGTCCATGCAACCCTTATACGTCTAGCCGTCCTTACACCTTTCTTAGGTGTAAGGGCGGCACCTTGCTTGATCATTGTTTAGTAGATCCGATCCGTTATGATTGCTCCTTGATTCTTCAAGGATTAGTTTAATATCTGCATAGTTAGGCCTTGCAAACGGGTTGAAGGATCCAGTGGCACGTAGGGTGTAGTTTGCTAGCCCTAGACAAGATGTTCCGGAGATCAACTTCATGTTGGTTTTTAGGCCTTGTCTAGGGTCTGTTTATTATCACCGTGCGTGGCCGCCAGGCTCAATCACGAGTAGGATGTTCCGATTATGCGGTGAAAACCCTAGATCGTCGTAGGTCGTTTTAGCTATATATTGATCAAGCAGGACCACCATACAATCGTAAACCTCATACGAGTCATGGGTGGATCGGCTCCTTGAGCCGATTCACGGGAAAACCTGAGAGCCGATCGAGGCTCGTATTTAATGTTTATGTGTATGCCATGCAGGAAACTAAGCGAAGCAAATCCATCACCTTCCTGACCAGGTATAGGTCAGGTGGCACGCCCTTGCACCAGCATCGGGACGTGCGTACCAGGATCTTTGCGGGCCGTCGCGCGAGGGACCAGGGCCAGCCGCAGCTCTGAGTTGTTCCCGGCTCTTCGTGTTGCCAGCCGTTGCTCGCCGGTGGGTTTCGGACGCCAACATCTTCATCGACAACATTATCAGGTTCCTCTAGTGAAACTATATTTTTATTCCATCACATCTTATGTACTTTGCTTGGAGTGTCTGTTTGTTTTTGTTTTTGTTTTTGTTTGAATAAAATGGATCCTAGCATTCATTGTGTGGGAGAGAGACACGCTCCAATGTTGCATATGGACAAATATGTCCTTAGGCTTTACTCATAATATTCATGGCGAAAGTTTCTTCTTCGTTAAATTGTTATATGGTTGGAATCGGAAAATAATACATGTAGTAATTGCTAAAATGTCTTGGATAATGTGATACTTGGAAATTGTTGTGCTCATGTTTAAGCTCTTGCATCATATACTTTGCACCTATTAATGAAGAAATACATAGAGCTTGCTAAAATTTGGTTTGCATAATTGGTCTCTCTAAGGTCTAGATAATTTCTAGTATTGAGTTTGAACAACAAGGAAGACGGTGTAGAGTCTTATAATGTTTACAATATGTCTTTTATGTGAGTTTTGCTGCACCGGTTCATCCTTGTGTTTGTTTCAAATAACCTTGCTAGCCTAAGCCTTGTATCGAGAGGGAATACTTCTCATGCATCCAAAATCCTTGAGCCAACCACTATGCCATTTGTGTCCACCATACCTACCTACTACATGGTATTTCTCCGCCATTCCAAAGTAAATTGCTTGAGTGCTACCTTTAAAATTTCTATCCTTTACCTTTACAATATATAGCTCATGGGACAAATAGCCTAAAAACTATTGAGGTATTGAATATGTACTTATGCACTTTATCTCTTATTAAGTTGCTTGTTGTGCGATAACCATGTTCCTGGGGACGCCATCAACTACTCTTTGTTGAATATCATGTGAGTTGCTATGCATGTCCGTCTTGTCTGAAGTAAGGGAGATTTACCACTCATTTAATGGTCAGAGCATGCATAATGTTAGAGAAGAACATTGGGCCGCTAACTAAAGCCATGATCCATGGTGGAAGTTTCAGTTTTGGACAAACATCCTCAATCTTATATGAGAAAATTAATTGTTGCTACATGCTTATGCATTAAAGAGGAGTCCATTATCTGTTGTCTATCTTGTCCCGGTATGGATGTCTAAGTTGAGAATAATCAATAGCGAGAAATCCAATGCGAGCTTTCTCCTTAGACCTTTGTACAGGCGGCATAGAGGTACCCCTTTGTGACACTTGGTTAAAACATATGCATTGCGATGATAATCCCGGTAATCCGAGCTAATTAGGACAAGGTGCGGGCACTATTAGTATACTATGCATGAGGTTTGCAACTTGTAAGATATAATTTACATAACACATATGCTTTATTACTACCGTTGACAAAATTGTTTCTTGTTTTCAAAACCAAAGCTCTAGCACAAATATAGCAATCGATGCTTCCCTCTGCGAAGGCCCATTCTTTTACTTTTATGTTGAGTCAGTTCACCTATTTCTCTCCACCTCAAGAAGCAAACACTTGTGTGAACTGTGCATTGATTCCTACATACTTGCATATTGCACTTGTTATATTACTTTATGTTGACAATATCCATGAGATATACATGTTACAAGTTGAAAGCAACCGCTGAAACTTAATCTTCCTTTGTGTTGCTTCAATACCTTTACTTTGAATTATTGCTTTATGAGTTAACTCTTATGCAAGACTTATTGATGCTTGTCTTGAAGTACTATTCATGAAAAGTCTTTGCTATATGATTCATTTGTTTACTCATGTCAATTACCATTGTTTTAATCGCTGCATTCATTACATATGCTTACAATAGTATGATCAAGGTTATGATGGCATGTCACTCCAGAAATTATCTTTGTTATCGTTTACCTGCTCGGGACGAGCAGAAACTAAGCTTGGGGATGCTGATACGTCTCCGACGTATCGATAATTTCTTCTGTTCCATGCCACATTATTGATGATATCTACATGTTTTAGGCATACTTTATGTCATATTTATGCATTTTCCGGCACTAACCTATTAACGAGATGCCGAAGAGCCAGTTGCTCTTTTCTGCTGTTTTTGGTTTCAGAAATCCTAGTAAGGAAATATTCTCGGAATTGGACGAAATCAACGCCCAGGGGCCTATTTTGCCACGAAGCTTCCAGAAGACCGAAGGGAAGACGAAGTGGGGCCACGGGGCGCCGCCACACTAGGGCGGCGCGGCCCAAGGGGGGCCCGCGCGGCCCTAGCGTGTGGGGCCCCCGTGCGGCCCCCTGACCTGCCCTTCCGCCTACATATAGTCTTCGTCGCGAAACCCCCAGTACCGAGAGCCACGATACGGAAAACCTTCCAGAGACGCCGCCGCCGCCAATCCCATCTCGGGGGATTCAGGAGATCGCCTCCGGCACCCTGCCGGAGAGGGGAATCATCTCCCAGAGGACTCTTCACCGCCATGGTCGCCTCCGGAGTGATGAGTGAGTAGTTCACCCCTGGACTATGGGTCCATAGCAGTAGCTAGATGGTTGTCTTCTCCTAATTATGCTTCATTGTCGGTTCTTGTGAGCTTCCTAACATGATCAAGATCATCTATCTGTAATGCTATATGTTGTGTTTGTTGGGATCCGATGGATAGAGAATACTATGTTATGTTGATTATCAATCTATTACCTATGTGTTGTTTATGATCTTGCATGCTCTCCGTTATTAGTAGAGGCTCTGGCCAAGTTTTTACTCTTAACTCCAAGAGGGAGTATTTATGCTCGATAGTGGGTTCATGCCTCCATTAAATCTGGGACAGTGACAGAAAGTTCTAAGGTTGTGGATGTGCTGTTGCCACTAGGGATAAAACATCGATGCTATGTCCGAGGATGTAGTTATTGATTACATTACGCACCATACTTAATGCAATTGTCTGTTGTTTGCAACTTAATACTTTAAGGGGTTCGAATGATAACCTGAAGGTGGACTTTTTAGGCATAGATGCATGCTGGATAGCGGTCTATGTACTTTGTCGTAATGCCCAATTAAATCTCACTATACTCATCATATCATGTATGTGCATGGTCATGCCCTCTCTATTTGTCAATTGCCCAACTGTAATTTGTTCACCCAACATGCTATTTATCTTATGGGAGAGACACCACTAGTGAACTATGGACCCCGGTCCATTCTTTTACATCGAATACAATCTACTGCAATACTTGTTCTACTATTTTCTGCAAACAATCATCATCCACACTATACATCTAATCCTTTGTTACAGCAAGCCGGTGAGATTGAAAACCTCGCTGTTTCGTTGGGGCAAAGTACTTTGGTTGTGTTGTGCAGGTTCCACGTTGGTGCCGGAATCCCTGGTGTTGCGCCGCACTACATCTCGCCGCCATCAACCTTCAACGTGCTTCTTGGCTCCTACTGGTTCGATAAACCTTGGTTTCTTAATGAGGGAAAACTTGCCGCTGTACGCATCACACCTTCCTCTTGGGGTTCCCAACGGACGCGTGATGTACGCGTATCAGCCCCCACTTGCATAATGTGTCAAGCGACGCAGTGTCAGGGGTCCACATGTCAGTGAAAGGACAGAACCCGCACCTTCCCAATACAACGATCGTGGCCATCGTCATCATTGATGTCACCATATGAGAAATTGCAACTGCAATTCTCCGAAGTTTGGTGACAAAGGAGTTTTTATAATGCAGACAAAATTATTTCGGGAGCCTTTGATCAAATACAAGTTTTTGTTCAAATACTCGGGGGCTACTTTTTGTGGGAAGTTTAATAAGGAGTTGATTCAAAAAGATAGCAAAGGTGAGCCTACATCCAAGTATAAATACTCGACTGTAGCCTTGGGGGCTACTCCCATCGGGAGGGCTGGTCGCACACCCGATAAAGATGGGAGATGTAAAATTGACAATATAGCGACAAGATGATAAAAAGGTGAGCCTACAACCAAGTACAAGCACTTGGCTGTAGCCTCGGGGGCTACTCCCGTCGGGAACGCTTGTTGCGTACCCGATAAAACTGAAGGAGTCAAGTTAGGTATATTTCGAGTTATGATAATAACTCTTCATATACTCCCATCGGGAAGACAACATAATAAGTACTCATATGAATCGAATAAATGTGCCATTCCAACAGCCGAAAAAGGCACTCGAAAATATATTCTAAGAGCGCCTCAGTCGCGATTAAATCTCTGAATGCCGTAAAACTTTACGATGGTAAGACCCCGGGATCCATCTTGTGTGGCGTGGTATCACACATGAATGCTCTCTGCTACTTTTTTCCGTATCAACAAATGCGAAGAAAAATCCTAACGGACGCGTTAGGTACCCGATAAAATATGACTGGAGTTCGGCATATGGTAAGACCTTAAGCGGCACATGTCGAACTACGCCAGTATACCGAGATCAGGGATTTGATCTTGAAGTAGGTTTTTGCGGGATTGCCACAAGAGCAGTTAACTGGCCGTCAGATGAACCAGCCCCAACTACCATAATCCATGTACAATATATGATTATTTTATAAAAGATATTTAGTGACTCGAAGAAACCATGTGTTAATTGTAATGATGGAGATTTTCCTTTATTCTTTGATTGAAGCAAAATCTCGGGGGCTACTAACATAGGCATCCCCAATGGGCCTGCCGAAGATGGTACCCGGGGTTTATTGAAGGCCCATAAGTCGACGTATACGAAGCTCGGAAGCCCAATTAGCTGTTGATATGGAAAGATAGAATTGTATTATGAATAAAGAGATTTGTAACTTTACGGGTCGAACTCAAAGAGTCTCCCGGAATATGTAACTTGTACAATACGAAACCCTCGGCTCCGCCTACTATATAAGGGGGAGTCGAGGGACGAAGAAAGGATCGGTTTCATTGTCAACATAACCCTAGTTTTCTAGCAGTCGAGTAATTTTCCGGCTGAACCCTCGAGATCTACTTGCCCTCTACTTCTACGAAAACCCTAGTCTACAATCCGTAGGCATTGACAAGTCGATACCTTGTCACTAGTAGCAACAACATATCTACCATCTTAGAAGTTATTGTCACTCTCCCAGATTACTAGAGGTATGAACCCACTATCGAGCATAAATACTCCCTCTTGGAGTCACAAGCATCTACTTGGTCAGAGTATCTACTAGAAACGGAGAGCATGTGTGGGGACCCCGGACTAACTGTCCGAAATACCCTGTTATGTATACAGTTCACGATCCCATGATCAGTGCGCCGTGAACACATAACCGAACTGATATCGAATTACACCATCCATTACAAAACGGAATAAGAAAATTACAATAAGGTCACATGACCATCTTTACATAATAGCCTCGAAGAGCCTAATCTAATCATCAGAGTAGCGGAATCACTTCAGCAGCGCAGAGCCCAAGTCATCTGCCTTAACCCTACAGGCAACTGACTGGGAAGACGTTCCTAGCTCGCATAGACATCGTCAACTCCTTCTTCATCTGTCGAATTCCTCCAAGTCTGGCCAAGTAAATAGCCAGGGACAAAGCCGTGAGTACATTTGAATTGTACTCGCAAACCATCAAGAAGGTGATAACAATTCTAACTAAAGAAGACAAGAGAGAAATAATAGTTTCTCTTGTGGATATAGCATGTGGAAGAGAATCAGTTTCTCTTGTGGATATATCATCCCAACTTCGCAGTTAAAGGGAACACTAAGAGGGTTCTATGACATCTCTATATCTTTGTTGAAGAAGATACTCTAAAAGATATCCTATGACATCTCTATATCTTTGTTGAAGAAGATAATCTAAAAGATATCCTATGACATCTCTATATCTTTGTTGAAGAAGTTACTTCAAAAGAGTTCCACAACCTAAAACACTAGGATGGGGTAACCCAATTTTATTTATCCTTCCCGACCATCTCCATATGGTCGACACATCCTTTCCCGTACTCTTCCGGTACTTCAAAACAAGTTCTTTCCTTTCCTTTGTCAAACAATTTTGTAAAACAAAACTCATCAGGCTAAGCAACAGCCATTCCAACCGTCCATGACCGCGGACACGGCTATTCGAATAGATTTGACTCTGCAGAGTTTGCACACTTTCCCCACAAGATCCGCGAGTTCATCATGTGGGCATCATCCCTGCATATCAACTATGCCATGACAAAAACTCGGACATAGCCTTTCGCCTATTCGTCTTAGCACGGGATCCTACCCTATGGAGTATGTACCTCCCCGGCACCGTGGCAGCTCACCTCACTTTGAGCGTAGCTCCACCGCCAAACCAGGAGACCCATAGTGTCTTCCGGACGGGTCAGCCCCGAAGGCCTCCCGTTATACTATTGTCTCCACCAACGACAATCCGGATTCAGGGGTAACCTTACCCTTATATAGTTGTGCGGTGTCCCATGTTAAGAAGAACAAACTACGAGCTAAGCCCCGTCCCACTCCAGGGTAATGTGGTTGCGCGGGTTAATTGTCACGGGTGAATACTTAGACGCCAAAGTTTTCGAAAACAAGATTTTCTTTCCAACCATCTTTGCCAAGATCCTTTCCTTTCATAAACATGCACTTGGGTAAGTCCAACTCACCCAAGGTTTTCAAAAATTCTTTTCAACAAGGTATTTTTCCAAGGGGGTTCCCAACCTATAGTTTTATGAAGGAACTAAGGGTCACAATGACATGATGCTAGCCATCATACCACTAAGGGGATGATAATTGAGGTGTTAAGGGGATCATACATACTTAGGATAAGCATGTATAGGGACAACATAATTAAGATGATTCAAGCAAGGGTCATGATGTTAATCATCATACCACTAAGAAGATGACAACATGGATATGGTCAAGGGGGCATACATGCTTAGGGTAAGCATGCATAACATCAACAAGGGGGTTCACATACTTGGGAGCAAGTATGCAAAGCATCAACAAGGGGTTCAACATACTTTGGGAATAAGTATGCATAGAGTAGAGGACCAAAAATCACACATGATACAAGGAACCAAGTATATAATGGAGCAATGAGCACAACAAGAAGGATAAATAGCAAGAGATCAAAAGATGGCTTGCCTTGGTTGGCTTATTTGTCCCTGGACTTCTTCAATTTCTCCAAATCCTTCCTCTTTAATTCCAACATCGCTCGAATCTAGCGTCGCAAAATAAAAGAACACGCAACACACAATCAACACCATATTCCATCTTGCAAGCAAGGTTTCAAAAGATACAAGTCTAAGCATGCAGGGGTACTTGTTTTGCAAGATTAAAACATAAGATGGCTGTTTTTAAGTAAAAGTGGTGGTTAAGGGGTTTAATAAATAAAAAGGTTTTTGGTTCAACAAACCATGTGATACACAATTAACACAAACAGTAACAAACTAGCATGAAAAGGGACTAACAATACTTTTCCTAGATGGCCAGTACTAAAACAAGACTAACACAATTGGATTCATCCAAAAATATTAATCCTACAATTTTTAAAATTACAAACACTAAACAGGATGCAGTAATCATGTTTAATGTACTAAAAATCGTACAAAAATCCTAAAAATATGAGGTCAGTGGAAATGGAAAGGTATGGAAATTTGTGATCCAACGCAGTTGGTTTCACTGGATTTGGATTAGTGGATCTTGAGTTATTAACAGAGGGGTGCTACTGGTTTTAACAGCAAAAACAGCATTTTCTAAAATTTGAAACGGCTGACACGGGCGGGAATCACTGGGCCGTGCGGTTTTGAAACATGGGCTGGCCCAGGAGAGAAATCCAGGTGGAGGAAAAATAAAAAGAGAGGAAACGGGGAGGGGGCCCAGGCGGGCCAGGCCTGTGGCCGACGTGGCCATGCAGGCTCACGGGGGACGTCCTCGTCCCCTCGACCACGCGCGCATGCGTTTGGCGGAAGGAGAGAGCGGGTGCTCCAGGGACTTACCGGCGGCGGTCGAGGGCGGGTTCTGGGCGACGGCGTGGCTCAGGCGAGTGGCGGCGCATCGGCTGGTCGACGCGGCCGGGCAGCATGCTCAGCAGCTCCTCCCGTCATTAACACGGGCAGCTCTTCCTCCGGCGCTCTCCTCGGATAGATGACGGCGGTGGCTACGGGCAGGCCTGGACGATGCAGAGGGGAGGGTCAGGACGAGCAGGCCACGGCGAACGCATTTGAAAAGAAAGGGAGGGCAGAGAGGGTCGGTGTTGGGTGCCATCTTCCAAGCCACCCGACGGTGGCCATGGACGGGCGGTGTTCCCCTCCGTCGAGCAGCGGCCAGGGAGGCTCTGAGGCGTTCTCCGCATGTGTTCTAGAGGTGGACAGGAGTGGTCTGGAGTGGAGAGGAGTGGTCTGGAGTGGAGAGGAGTGGCGAAGGGAGAGGCCAGTGCTCGATCGGTCCGTCTTTTATAGCCAACTAGTTGGTGCACGGTGGACATGGTGTAGGGCGATGAAGCCATGTCGGGGACGAGCGTGGTTGGACGGGCAAGTGGAGCCATTGAGTAGGGCATCCAGTGGAGGGTCTAGTGCAGCAAAAATCCCGGAGATACGCGTGCTGAACAGGTCACAGCGAGGTGGTTTCCGAGGCTGCACGCAGGTGTTCGATACGAATCAAATGATGAAACGGGGTTTAGGGAGGGATCTAGGGTGCTGGATAGGGTCAAGATACGATGCCTTATAGGCCTAAAGAAGTGGACAAGGCTGAGACGGCTAGGTTGCTTGGGAACGCACGAGCTCGGCCAGAGCAGGGTGACCACGCCTATGGCAAGCATGGGAGAGGCCATTGTGGCGCAGGGATTGCCTCGGGAGTATCCGTATTGGGGAGAGGGATGCCAGGAAGTCTCCTTGGAGCGGTCTCGGGGGCTGGGGCGCTGGTTGTGGTCCGGACCGAATTTGGGTGACCACCAGGTTGGCATGGTCGGGCAGAGGTGCTGGGGGCATTGAGGCCCGAGGGGAAGGCATTAAGGGACTCCAGGAATCCAGGGCTTGGTGCTGGACAAGGTTAGAGGTGCCAGGGTGCAGGTCTAGGACGTTTGGGTCAAGGCCTATGCCACTCAATGGCATTGGGAAGGAGAAGAAGAGCAATAATGGTGGAGGGGTTGTGTAGGGATGATTAGGGGAGTAGGGTAGGGTTGCAGGTCGTGGCTAAACATTGGGTGGGCAAGATATGAGAGAGAGAGAGACATTGAGAGCAAAACTAGTGACATATGCATCCACAAGACAAGCATGCATAGCCGGCCCTTCTCTCCTTGGCCAAGTTTGAGTGAGCATGAGTGAATCCAAGTTGGTCATGCTCAATGTCTAAGTCGTGCTAATGATGGAGAGGTCAAGAGATGGACTTGAGGTGATCAAAATAAAAGTAAAGAGAGAGGGAGAGAGAGATGGGAAGATATGTGCATGTGCCAAGTTGGCATGGCCGGTTCCATCCTCATGTTAAGCAATAATGGACCAGATAATTGCCTAAGTACAAAGCTTAGTGGCCAAAGGTTAGAGCTTCACATGAGCCAAGTGATCATGCAATTCTTCCAAGATGGAGTGTTGGTGATGGAGGTGGCCTAAGATGAAGGTGGCGATGTTTTGGGTTTGTTTTGGAAACTAGGGAGGGAATAGAGATCAAAGGGTTATTTAATACATAAGATCATATGTGACTAAAGAGATGATGGTTGATGAACAAAAGTTTAAATTTTGAATTTTAAAAGGGAGGGGTCTTCACCACTATGAAAGTTGACCCAATTTTGGATAAGGTTCAAAATGATCTTGCCTCAGAGAGAATTTAAAATAACCACGAATGTATTTTGAATAAAAAGGGATTATAACACAATAAAGCTAAGTAGAACTTTCTCCAAAATTATTTGGTAAAGCAAAGTGCAAGAAAGGCATGTATAATAACATGCATTTTGGTGAAAACAAAATAAAACAGAGAATAATTATATATAAAATATTTTTGGGTGGAAATAAGGTGATCTAAAGTTCCACTCTCATTCCCTATTTTATTTGAGAAAATTATTTGAAAAGATTTGATAAAACTAGAAGTAGCTTTGGGATTAAACTTAGAGAAGAAAAAGCAATATGGTTTTGAGAATGAAAACTAATTTAGAGAGGAGTGATCTCAATGTCAGATGATTATTACACAATGTAGCAATCATCTCCACACTTGGTTTTGTGAAGAATAATAAAATAAACAAGAGGAAAAAGAGGAACAAGTGATCTAGAGCTGAAATAGTGGATAGGGTATGAGACCAAGTGAATATAAGAATTTCAAGGGTAGAATGGGACATGCAAGACGTGGAAGTTGTAGAGGATGTCGTAAAGATGAGATCCATATGTTGAGGTCACCAATAACATTTGTGGGTGCTTAAGAATCAACTGCCAAAGTTTGGAAATTTTAAGCCTGCCAAAACATCTTATTGACTTGGCTTCAAAATCATCAAGGATAAGTGGGTATAAGAGAGATTTGGTTCAAGGCAAGGATATGGTTGGGAAGTGTTTATGATAAGGTAGGTTTAGGACCAAGTGCATTGCCTTAGATGGCAAGGGGTAGCTTAATCCAGGGGTTCCAAAATGGAACCTTAAACAGATTTTGGGACTTAGCCAAATTTATGATGCCTTAGGGTTTTTGACTAGGGTAAGAGAGAAGGATGTATTAAGGGGTAGATGATCCCAATTTTTGAATCAAGAAAGGGTTGAGCTAGATTTAAATCACAACGAGGAAAATCAAGATGGCACACCCATGTTGCCATCAGGAGAAGAGTTTGATGTAGTAAAAAGGAAAACAATTTTTCCTAAGTCACACATGTGTTTTATTAGGTGAGTTGTTTGTCTGACCACTAGAGGTGTTGTTCTTTGAGGTAGCTCAACACAAAACTCAACAAGCAAAACAAGACAATAGATCTACCAACAGATCCAAGCAATTCATCTTAACAGACAGATCAAGGCAATTCATCTAATTACTTATAGAAAAAGTTTTTGTTCCCCCTCATTTTTGCACTCAGAACAATAAATCAAGGTTGCAAAAGTTGGGGTGTTACAGATCTTCCACCTTTAAAATAATCTCGTCCCGAGATTACTAAGCGTAGAACTAGAGGGGTTGTAAAGTTTAACTAAAGTTAGACTCCATTCTTCCGTAGATGTGCCATTGTTGAGAAGGTCGTTGCTTCATCTTCTGGGAGACATGATGGATTCCTGCCGATGGCGAGCTTCGTGAAGAGGTTGACTACTCCATGTAGGTGTTAGATCTGTAGCTTCTAAGTGATCCTAGCGGGGGTTCAAGATTTTGGGAAAGTTAGTGCACTCCAACGGTGCTGTAGCAAGGTTGAAAACTTTTTAGAGTTAACTTCAAATTTTAGTGGAAGACGAAGTCTTCCACCCTTAAAATTGTTCATGGGGGGTTTAAAAACTCTTAGCTTTGGCCATGGGTCTTGTCGGTGCTTTCGAAGAAGTGATCTTTCTCTCGTCTTGAATTGAAACATCTTCAGGGGGCGAGGTGCAGTCCACAACTTCAGGGGGAGTTAGTGCATCCCAAGTTCCCAACGGTGTTTTAGAAAGGTGGTAAATTTTTAGGGTTAGCTCCAATTTTTAGTGGACCCTTAAGATTTTTCATCGGGCCTTCGGAAAAACTCAGAGCTTCTGCCTTGTGGTTCTGTTGGGGGCTTCTGAAGAAGTCGTCGATCTTCCGCATTTAGTTGAAGAGTCTTCGGGGGCGACGTGCAGACCACCACTTCAAGAGGCACTCGCGGGGTTAACTGAGCCATATGGGACGCGCGGCGAGTTAGTAAGTTGAAGAAATGCCCGGTTGGTATCCATATGAAACCGCAACAGAGGGCGTCGAAGACAATCTTCAGCTTGAGAGTCGGTGCTGCTTCTACCAGCTAGGAAGTTAGCGGGTAAACTACGCCTAAAGTCTTGAGTCTTGAAGTATCTTAAGGAGCTTCATTTGGTAAGGACCAGATGAACTATGCGATGTAGCTTGGCATTGACGCTATTGTTCTCTCAGCTTGTTAGATGGTGTGTTAGAGGGTGGTTTTCAAGAAGATATCCTCGAGGTTAGCGCAATTATATTCCAAGGTTAGACCAAGTTATTATGTCTTCTTGCAGAGGTGCAGTCATTCTTGAAGGTTGGAGCTTCTGCTTTCTTGTCGTAGTAGAGATGCTTCGGCTGATCTTGAGAGTAGTAAGCGTAGATAGGGGTCTGGTTAGTTTTCCTGACGGTTGAAAATCAACTGTTAACGGGTTAGAGCTAGATCCTTTCATTTAACTTATCCAATTAACTAGAAGTTAGCATTTTACCGGCGAGGTAGAAGAGGGTGAAACATCTTTGGGAGGCTTTCTAAGCTAGGTTATCACACTAAGGGTGTTTTTTCAAACCGAACTACCAAGACAATCATACACACAACAAACAGATCAAAACATTCAAGGCAACACACTAGGGGACTACAGGCAATCATCAAACCAGACATGGTACTTTAAGTACCCGGAAATTCCTAATGCGCGGGGGTAGCTCAATCAAAGCGATTGAGTTTGTCCTATCCATCCTATAGGTTTGGGGGCTGGTCGCATATGTTGGTGTCTTCATCTGACTGGCATTGACTTCAACAAGGATTCTCGAAGCAGTTGGTGGCAAAGCAGCCTGGTGTTGAGTCGTCGACGTTGGAGGCAAAAACTGTGTAGAACTTCTAATCCCAACATCCTAGGGACGTGAAGTCTTCAGAGAGGTAGCTGTTGAGGTACTCCCGAAGTTGACAACTTCTTGTAGCTGGCCTAAAAATTACTAATCAAGAAACTAAGGACTTGATCACTGACGACTGCAAAAAGTGCAAGTCCATGGAGGAACAAGGTCAGCTCCCTGACAGACTTTGGTGACAACCAAAGACATGATCTAATTATCCCTTTGTGGGCACACTAAGTCGGCCTCCAATCTTCTAGCTGTCGTTTGAGTTACACGAGTCTTCTTGAGGGATTGGTACATGTTTGAGTTCGAGTCTCCGGTCTGAGTTGGGGACATCGTCCAATATGAAGGTTTGAAGTGGATGAGACAATAGAGTAAGAATTTCAAACATTGTTATAAAGCGGAGAGATAAGAATTTTAGAAATTTTGACGGAATAAGAGGAGTAGAAGCTATGCTTCCGACTATAGAAAGAATTTGTTTTGTAAATAGTTTTTTTTCCAAGTACTTGTTTCCTAACTAACATCCATGCTAACTAAGGTCTCCTACAGTCAGGATGGCTCTGATACCAGCTCTGTGGGGACCCCGGACTAACTGTCCGAAATACTCTGTTATGTATACAGTTCACGATCCCATGATCAGTGCGCCGTGAACACATAACCGAACTGATATCGAATTACACCATCCATTACAAAACGGAATAAGAAAATTACAATAAGGTCACATGACCATCTTTACATAATAGCCTCAAAGAGCCTAATCTAATCATCAGAGTAGCGGAATCACTTCAGCAGCGCGGAGCCCAAGTCATCTGCCTTAACCCTACAGGCAACTGACTGGGAAGACGTTCCTAGCTCGCATAGACATCGTCAACTCCTTCTTCATCTGTCGAATTCTTCCAAGTCTGGCCAAGTAAATAGCCAGGGACAAAGCCGTGAGTACATTTGAATTGTACTCGCAAACCATCAAGAAGGTGATAACAATTCTAACTAAAGAAGACAAGAGAGAAATAATAGTTTCTCTTGTGGATATAGCATGTGGAAGAGAATCAGTTTCTCTTGTGGATATATCATCCCAATTTCGCAGTTAAAGGGAACACTAAGAGGGTTCTATGACATCTCTATATCTTTGTTGAAGAAGATACTCTAAAAGATATCCTATGACATCTCTATATCTTTGTTGAAGAAGATAATCTAAAAGATATCCTATGACATCTCTATATCTTTGTTGAAGAAGTTACTTCAAAAGAGTTCCACAACCTAAAACACTAGGATGGGGTAACCCAATTTTATTTATCCTTCCCGACCATCTCCATATGGTCGACACATCCTTTCCCGTACTCTTCCGGTACTTCAAAACCAGTTCTTTCCTTTCCTTTGTCAAACAATTTTGTAAAACAAAACTCATCAGGCTAAGCAACAGCCATTCCAACCGTCCATGACCGCGGACACGGCTATTCGAATAGATTTGACTCTGCAGAGTTTGCACACTTTCCCCACAAGATCTGCGAGTTCATCATGTGGGCATCATCCCTGCATATCAACTATGCCATGACAAAAACTCGGACATAGCCTTTCGCCTATTCGTCTTAGCACGGGATCCTACCCTATGGAGTATGTACCTCCCCGGCATCGTGGCAGCTCACCTCACTTTGAGCGTAGCTCCACCGCCAAGCCAGGAGACCCATAGTGTCTTCCGGACGGGCCAGCCCCGAAGGCCTCCCGTTATACTATTGTCTCCACCAACGACAATCCGGATTCAGGGGTAACCTTACCCTTATATAGTTGTGCGGTGTCCCATGTTAAGAAGAACAAACTACGAGCTAAGCCCCGTCCCACTCCAGGGTAATGTGGTTGCGCGGGTTAATTGTCACGGGTGAATACTTAGACGCCAAAGTTTTCGAAAACAAGATTTTCTTTCCAACCATCTTTGCCAAGATCCTTTCCTTTCATAAACATGCACTTGGGTAAGTCCAACTCACCCAAGGTTTTCAAAAATTCTTTTCAACAAGGTATTTTTCCAAGGGGGTTCCCAACCTATAGTTTTATGAAGGAACTAAGGGTCACAATGACATGATGCTAGCCATCATACCACTAAGGGGATGATAATTGAGGTGTTAAGGGGATCATACATACTTAGGATAAGCATGTATAGGGACAACATAATTAAGATGATTCAAGCAAGGGTCATGATGTTAATCATCATACCACTAAGAAGATGACAACATGGATATGGTCAAGGGGGCATACATGCTTAGGGTAAGCATGCATAACATCAACAAGGGGGTTCACATACTTGGGAGCAAGTATGCAAAGCATCAACAAGGGGTTCAACATACTTTGGGAATAAGTATGCATAGAGTAGAGGACCAAAAATCACACATGATACAAGGAACCAAGTATATAATGGAGCAATGAGCACAACAAGAAGGATAAATAGCAAGAGATCAAAAGATGGCTTGCCTTGGTTGGCTTATTTGTTCCTGGACTTCTTCAATTTCTCCAAATCCTTCCTCTTTAATTCCAACATCGCTCGAATCTAGCGTCGCAAAATAAAAGAACACGCAACACACAATCAACACCATATTCCATCTTGCAAGCAAGGTTTCAAAATATACAAGTCTAATCATGCAGGGGTACTTGTTTTGCAAGATTAAAACATAAGATGGCTGTTTTTAAGTAAAAGTGGTGGTTAAGGGGTTTAATAAATAAAAAGGTTTTTGGTTCAACAAACCATGTGATACACAATTAACACAAACAGTAACAAACTAGCATGAAAAGGGACTAACAATACTTTTCCTAGATGGCCAGTACTAAAACAAGACTAACACAATTGGATTCATCCAAAAATATTAATCCTACAATTTTTAAAATTACAAACACTAAACAGGATGCAGTAATCATGTTTAATGTACTAAAAATCGTACAAAAATCCTAAAAATATGAGGTCAGTGGCAATGGAAAGGTATGGAAATTTGTGATCCAACGCAGTTGGTTTCACTGGATTTGGATTAGTGGATCTCGAGTTATTAACAGAGGGGTGCTACTGGTTTTAACAGCAAAAACAGCATTTTCTAAAATTTGAAACGGCTGACACAGGCGGGAATCACTGGGCCGTGCGGTTTTGAAACATGGGCCGGCCCAGGATAGAAATCCAGGTGGAGGAAAAATAAAAAGAGAGGAAACGGGGAGGGGGCCCAGGCGGGCCAGGCCTGTGGCCGACGTGGCCATGCAGGCTCACGGGGGATGTCCTCGTCCCCTCGACCACGCGCGCATGCGTTTGGCGGAAGGAGAGAGCGGGTGCTCCAGGGACTTACCGGCGGCGGTCGAGGGCGGGTTCTGGGCGACGGCGTGGCTCAGGCGAGTGGCAGCGCATCGGCTGGTCGACGCGGCCGGGCAGCATGCTCAGCAGCTCCTCCCGTCATTAACACGGGCAGCTCTTCCTCCGGCGCTCTCCTCGGATAGATGACGGCGGTGGCTACGGGCAGGCCTGGACGATGCAGAGGGGAGGGTCAGGACGAGCAGGCCACGGCGAACGCATTTGAAAAGAAAGGGAGGGCAGAGAGGGTCGGTGTTGGGTGCCATCTTCCAAGCCACCCGACGGTGGCCATGGACGGGCGGTGTTCCCCTCCGTCGAGCAGCGGCCAGGGAGGCTCTGAGGCGTTCTCCGCATGTGTTCTAGAGGTGGACAGGAGTGGTCTGGAGTGGAGAGGAGTGGTCTGGAGTGGAGAGGAGTGGCGAAGGGAGAGGCCAGTGCTCGATCGGTCCGTCTTTTATAGCCAACTAGTTGGTGCACGGTGGACATGGTGTAGGGCGATGAAGCCATGTCGGGGACGAGCGTGGTTGGACGGGCAAGTGGAGCCATTGAGTAGGGCATCCAGTGGAGGGTCTAGTGCAGCAAAAATCCCGGAGATACGCGTGCTGAACAGGTCACAGCGAGGTGGTTTCCGAGGCTGCATGCAGGTGTTCGATACGAATCAAATGATGAAACGGGGTTTACGGAGGGATCTAGGGTGCTGGATAGGGTCAAGATACGATGCCTTATAGGCCTAAAGAAGTGCACAAGACTGAGACGGCTAGGTTGCTTGGGAACGCACGAGCTCGGCCAGAGCAGGGTGACCACGCCTATGGCAAGCATGGGAGAGGCCATTGTGGCGCAGGGATTGCCTCGGGAGTATGCGTATTGGGGAGAGGGATGCCAGGAAGTCTCCTTGGCGCGGTCTCGGGGGCTGGGGCGCTGGTTGTGGTCTGGACCGAATTTGGGTGACCACCAGGTTGGCATGGTCGGGCAGAGGTGCTGGGGGCATTGAGGCCCGAGGGGAAGGCATTAAGGGACTCCAGGAATCCAGGGCTTGGTGCTGGACAAGGTTAGAGGTGCCAGGGTGCAGGTCTAGGACGTTTGGGTCAAGGCCTATGCCACTCAATGGCATTGGGAAGGAGAAGAAGAGCAATAATGGTGGAGGGGTTGTGTAGGGATGATTAGGGGAGCAGGGTAGGGTTGCAGGTCGTGGCTAAACATTGGGTGGGCAAGATATGAGAGAGAGAGAGAGAGAGAGAGAGAGAGACATTGAGAGGAAAACTAGTGACATATGCATCCACAAGACAAGCATGCATAGCCGGCCCTTCTCTCCTTGGCCAAGTTTGAGTGAGCATGAGTGAATCCAAGTTGGTCATGCTCAATGTCTAAGTCGTGCTAATGATGGAGAGGTCAAGAGATGGACTTGAGGTGATCAAAATAAAAGTAAAGAGAGAGGGAGAGAGAGATGGGAAGATATGTGCATGTGCCAAGTTGGCATGGCCGATTCCATCCTCATGTTAAGCAATAATGGACCAGATAATTGCCTAAGTACAAAGCTTAGTGGCCAAAGGTTAGAGCTTCACATGAGCCAAGTGATCATGCAATTCTTCCAAGATGGAGTGTTGGTGATGGAGGTGGCCTAAGATGAAGGTGGCGATGTTTTGGGTTTGTTTTGGAAACTAGGGAGGGAATAGAGATCAAAGGGTTATTTAATACGTAAGATCATATGTGACTAAAGAGATGATGGTTGATGAACAAAAGTTTAAATTTTGAATTTTAAAAGGGAGGGGTCTTCACCACTATGAAAGTTGACCCAATTTTGGATAAGGTTCAAAATGATCTTGCCTCAGAGAGAATTTCAAATAACCACGAATGTATTTTGAATAAAAAGGGATTATAACACAATAAAGCTAAGTGGAACTTTCTCCAAAATTATTTGGTAAAGCAAAGTGCAAGAAAGGCATGTATAATAACATGCATTTTGGTGAAAACAAAATAAAACAGAGAATAATTATATATAAAATATTTTTGGGTGGAAATAAGGTGATCTAAAGTTCCACTCTCATTCCCTATTTTATTTGAGAAAATTATTTGAAAAGATTTGATAAAACTAGAAGTAGCTTTGGGATTAAACTTAGAGAAGAAAAAGCAATATGGTTTTGAGAATGAAAACTAATTTAGAGAGGAGTGATCTCAATGTCAGATGATTATTACACAATGTAGCAATCATCTCCACACTTGGTTTTGTGAAGAATAATAAAATAAACAAGAGGAAAAAGAGGAACAAGTGATCTAGAGCTGAAATAGTGGATAGGGTATGAGACCAAGTGAATATAAGAATTTCAAGGGTAGAATGGGACATGCAAGACGTGGAAGTTGTAGAGGATGTCGTAAAGATGAGATCCATGTGTTGAGGTCACCAATAACATTTGTGGGTGCTTAAGAATCAACTGCCAAAGTTTGGACATTTTAAGCCTGCCAAAACATCTTATTGACTTGGCTTCAAAATCATCAAGGATAAGTGGGTATAAGAGATATTTGGTTCAAGGCAAGGATATGGTTGGGAAGTGTTTATGATAAGGTAGGTTTAGGACCAAGTGCATTGCCTTAGATGGCAAGGGGTAGCTTAATCCAGGGGTTCCAAAATGGAACCTTAAACAGATTTTGGGACTTAGCCAAATTTATGATGCCTTAGGGTTTTTGACTAGGGTAAGAGAGAAGGATGTATTAAGGGGTAGATGATCCCAATTTTTGAATCAAGAAAGGGTTGAGCTAGATTTAAATCACAACGAGGAAAATCAAGATGGCACACCCATGTTGCCATCAGGAGAAGAGTTTGATGTAGTAAAAAGGAAAACAATTTTTCCTAAGTCACACATGTGTTTTATTAGGTGAGTTGTTTGTCTGACCACTAGAGGTGTTGTTCTTTGAGGTAGCTCAACACAAAACTCAACAAGCAAAACAAGACAATAGATCTACCAACAGATCCAAGCAATTCATCTTAACAAACAGATCAAGGCAATTCATCTAATTACTTATAGAAAAAGTTTTTGTTCCCCCTCATTTTTGCACTCAGAACAATAAATCAAGGTTGCAAAAGTTGGGGTGTTACAGCATGCAAGATCACAAATAACATATGACAAGAATTTATAATCGAATCCCTCATCTCCACCAGGACTTGAACCACCATTACTAGTCCACAGATCCCGGCTTCCAGAGCTTCACATCGCTCCCTCTGAAAACCAAACGGTCAGAAAAAAATGTGGTTTCCCACGACCGAATAACATCCGATCTGGCAATCTCCATGCATGTGTCGCCCAGTGGAATTCGCTGCCGTAGCCTTCCGGAACACGACACCTCGTCTAGATCAATGTAGACATGTATCAAGCAGATCTTCGTCTTGGCTTGAGAGAGACCTTAGAACCGCCTCCTTTATTGAAAACCGAGCCACCCGCTGGCAACTTGCAAAATTCATCGCTCCCAAGTGAAATAACGAGACAAGCAAAGACGATGCCTTCGACAAGGTAACAACACCAAACGACGCCGCCATTGTCCGCCAAGACCAAAGTCGAGGCGCGGTTTTCAGCGGCTGCCACGTCACCACAAACTCGTCGGCGAGACTACCCGGCCGACCACCTCCGACGGAGAAGGAGGCTACCACCACCATGCTAGGGACAGCTGCCCCTAGCGTCCTCGTATTGCGAGCATAGCCCGGAAGAACCTATGAAAGCGGTCGTCGAGGGCGAAACAAGAAGTAGCTCGCGGCCCGACTAAGCCTATCTGGGCTTGGACGCCGCCGCCCACTGCCATCCACCGCCGGCCGTCGAGTTTCGCCGACCGCTGCTAGCCACGACACCACCACGACATCAGCCAGGTGCGGGCGCTGCCTGATACGTCCAATTTGCATCACTATTTTATATCATAATTTGCTGTTATTCATTGATATATTTCATGTTTGGACACAATACTTATGTTATTTCATCTATTTTGCATGTTTCATGATTATTGGAGGATCGAGCACCGGAGCCAGGATTCTGCTGGAAAAAGCACCGTCAGAATGCAATATTTCGGAAGATCAACAGCTGATGGAAATTATACCAAAAATCCTATTTTTCCAGATGACGAAGGAAGCCAGAAGGGGGAGCCGAGGGGACCCGAGGTGGGCCCAGACCATAGGCCGGCGCGGCCCATGGCCTGGCCGCGCCGCCCAGTGAGGAGGGGGGCCCACAGCCCCTCTCGCCTCCTTTTCTTCGCGAAATCCTTCGTCCCGAAGACCTAAGCCATAGAGGGTACCTCACGAAGAGTTACAGCCGCCTCTGCGGGGCGGAGAACACCAGAGAGAAAAGAGCTCTCCGGCGGGCTGAGATCCGCCGGGGAAATTCCCTCCGGGAGGGGGAAATCGACGCCATCGTCACCGTCATCGAGCTGGACATCATCTCCATCACCATCATCATCATCTCCACCATCATCACCGCCGTCTCCACCGCTGGACATCGTCACCGCCATAGCAATTTGGGTTTGATCTTGATTGTTTGATAGGGGAAACTCTCCCGGTATTGATTTCTACTTGTTATTGATGCTATTGAGTGAAACCGTTGAACCAAGGTTTATGTTCAGATTGTTATTCATCATCATATCACCTCTGATCATGTTCCATATGATGTCTTGTGAGTAGTTCGTTTAGTTCTTGAGGACATGGGTGAAGTCTAAATGTTAGTAGTGAAGTATGGTTGAGTAATATTCAATGTTATGATATTTAAGTTGTGGTGTTATTCTTCTAGTGGTGTCGTGTGAACGTTGACTACACGACACTTCACCTTTATGGGCCTAGGGGAATGCATCTTGTACTCGTTTGCCAATTGCGGGGTTGCCGGAGTGACAGAAACCTAAGCCCCCGTTGGTATATCGATGCAGGAGGGATAGCAGGATCTCAGAGTTTAAGGCTGTGGTTAGATTTATCTTAATTACTTTCCTGTAGTTGCGGATGCTTGCAAGGGGTATAATCACAAGTATGTATTAGTCCTAGGAAGGGCGGTACATTAGCACAGGTTCACCCACACAACACTTATCAAAACAATGAAGATTAATTAGCCGTATGTAGCGAAAGCACTAGACTAAAATCCCGTGTGTCCTCGAGAACGTTTGGTCATTATAAGTAAACAAACCGGCTTGTCCTTTGTGCTAAAAAGGATTGGGCCACTCGCTGCAATTGTTACTCTCGCACTTTACTTACTCGTACTTTATTCAACTGTTACATCAAAACTCCCTGAATACTTGTCTGTGAGCATTTACAGTGAATCCTTCATCGAAACTGCTTGTCAACACCTTTTGCTCCTCATTGGGTTCGACACTCTTACTTATCGAAGATACTACGATACACCCCCTATACTTGTGGGTCATCAAGACTATTTTCTGGCGCCGTTGCCGGGGAGTGAAGCGCTATTGGTAAGTGGAATTGGTAAGGGAAATTTCTACTGTTTGTGCTGGTTTTATTTCTGCCTGCTGCCATAATTCATTATGGAGATATCTCCTTTTGAATGTTTGTTTGGAAAATCTGCTACTACTGCAAAGGTAGTGGATGAGGCGCCAGGTAAGGAAGAGATACCATACAAAATACCTATGAAAATTATTGAACGCGTAGTGGGTAACCGTTATACAGGGGATGGAACTGTCCACCCTGGAGATCATTTGCTGTTCTTGCATGAATTATGTGGTTTATTCAAGTGTGCAGGTATTGCTATGGATGAAGTAAGGAAGAAATTATTCTCTATATCGATGTTTGGTAAAGCGGCGCATTGGTATAAATTACTGGATAATGGGGATTCTCTTGAATGGAATGATATTGTGCCCCGGTTTTATTCTAAGTTCTATCCTCCAAGTGAAATTCACAAGGATCGGAATCGCATATATAATTTTTGGCCTCATGATGGAGAGAGTATTGCCCAAGCGTGGGGGAGATTGAAGTCTTTAATGCTCAAATGCCCCATTCATGAGCTTCCTGGTAATGTTATTATTGATAATTTCTATGCAAGACTTTCTTTTGAAGACAAGACCTTGCTGGATACTTCTTGTTCTGGATCATTCACGCGCAATAAAGAAGAGTTTAAAAGGGACCTTCTTAATCGGATCCAGGAAAATACTGAAGGATGGGAGAACGACAAAGATAGAGAATCAGGTATAAATTATGATTATAAATGCATTGAAGCTTTTATGGATACTGATAAATTTCGTAATATGAGTGCTACTTATGGTCTTGATTCTCAAGTTGCTGCAAATCTTTATAAAGCTTTTGCCTCTCATTATGAATTGCCTAAGAAGAATTTTGATAAGTATCATGAACCGTATAAAGATAAAATTGATTCATCTATTAATAAATGCGTTGTAGTTGAAACTGTTGATCATGTTATTCCTGAAGCTTATATTGAAAAAACTCCTTTCCCTGCTAAAATGAAGGAGTACTCTGTTATAAATAGTGCGGTTCATAAAAGTGAAAAGAAACCTATAGAACCTGAAGAACAAATAAAAGTTGAACCTGCTGTTGCAATTGTTAAAGATCTTGTGACTGAAAATGTGGAGGATGGTCATATTATTTTCTGTGAAGATGCTTCTAATATTGTTTCACATCCTAATAAACCCAAACAAGCTAGTATTCCTATGCTATCTGTTAGAATTGGTGATCATTGTTATTATGGTTTATGTGATATGGGTACAAGTATTAGTGTTATTCCTTATGAGCTTTACACGGAGATTATGCACGAAATTGGTTCTTGTGAACTTGAAGATATTGATGTGGTCATTCAGCTGGCTAATAGAGAAACTATTTCTCCAATTGGTATTGTTCGAGATGTGGAAGTTCTATGTGGTAAGATTAAATATCCTGCTGACTTTTTGGTACTTGGTTCTGCTGCTAGTGATTATTGTCCTATCATTTTTGGTAGACCTTTTCTAAATACTTGTGGAGCTATTATAGATTGCAAGAAAGAGAAAATTTTGACTGAATTTGCTGGTGAATCTTATGAGTTTAACTTCTCAAAATTTACCAAAACTCCTTATAAAATTGATTCGCCTAATGATGATTTTAAAATGGAACAGTGTGCATCTATTGTTCTTGTTCCTAATAATCCTTTGCAGCAACATTTGGAGAATAGCGAGAGTGAAGTTTTTAGGAAAGAAAGAGATGAGCTTGATGAAATTTTTCTTCGCCAACCTATTCTTAAACATGATTTACCGATGGAAGATCTGGGAACAACACCGCCACCAAAGGAAGATCCTGTCTTTGATTTAAAACCTTTGCCTGATAATCTTAAATATGCTCATATTGATGATAAGAAAATATATCCTGTTATTATTAGTTCTAAGCTTACAGAGTTTGAAGAAGAAAGGCTATTGGAAATATTGAAGAAACACCGAGGTGCTATTGGCTACACTCTTGATGATTTGAAGGGGATTTCTCCCTCTATTTGCCAACACGCCATTAATATGGAAGATGATGCGAAGCCTGTTGTTGAACCTCAGCGTCGTCTAATTCCTAAGATGAAGGATGTGGTAAGAAATGAGGTATTACGACTTCTTGAAGCTGGTATTATATATCCTATTGCTGATAGTAGATGGGTTAGTCCTGTGCATTGTGTTCCTAAGAAAGGAGGAATGACTGTTGTGCCTAATGATAATGATGAGCTCATACCTCAAAGAGTAGTTGTAGGGTATAGGATGTGCATTGATTATCGAAAAGTTAATAAGGTTACTAAGAAAGATCATTACCCTTTGCCTTTTATTGATCAAATGTTAGAAAGGTTATCTAAAAATACTCATTTTTGCTTTCTTGATGGTTATTCTGGGTTTTCACAAATTGCTGTTAAAACTAAGGATCAAGAGAAAACCACTTTCACTTGTCCCTATGGAACTTATGCTTATAGACGTATGCCTTTTGGTTTATGTAATGCTCCTGCTACTTTTCAAAGATGCATGTCTGCTATTTTTCATGGCTTTTGCGAGAGTATTGTAGAGGTATTCATGGATGATTTTTTCTATCTATGGGAATTCTTTTGATAATTGCTTGTGGAACCTTGATAAAGTTTTGCAGAGATGTGAAGAAACTAACCTTGTTCTTAATTGGGAGAAATGCCACTTTATGGTTAATGAAGGAATTGTATTGGGACATAAAATTTCCGAGAGAGGTATTGAAGTTGATAGAGCTAAAGTTGAAGCAATTGAGAAGATGCCCTATCCTAGGGATGTTAAAGGTATTCGTAGTGTTCTTGGTCATGCTGGGTTTTATAGGAGGTTTATTAAAGACTTCTCCAAGATTTCAAAGCCTCTTACTAATCTTCTTCAAAAAGATGTACCTTTTGTTTTTGATGATGATTGTAAGGAAGCTTTTGAAACTCTAAAGAAAGCCTTAACAACTGCTCCTATAGTTGAACCTCCTGATTGGAACTTACCATTTGAAATTATGTGTGATGCTAGTGATTTTGCTGTAGGCGCTGTTCTTGGACAGTGAGTAAACAAAAAATTAAATGTTATTCATTATGCTAGTAAAACTCTTGATGCTGCTCAAAGAAATTATGCTACTACTGAAAAAGAATTGTTAGCTGTAGTCTTTGCTTGTGATAAGTTTAGATCTTATATTGTTGATTCAAAAGTTACTATTCATACTGATCATGCTGCAATCAGATACCTTATGCAAAAGAAAGATGCTAAGCCAAGGCTTATTAGATGGGTACTTCTGTTGCAAGAATTTGATTTACATATTGTAGATAGGAAGGGTGCTGATAATCCTGTTGCTGATAATTTGTCTAGATTGGAAAATATTGCTTATGATCCTGTTCCTCTTAATGATAGTTTTCCAAATGAACAATTGGCTGTAATAAAGGTGAGCTCGCGAGACAGTCCTTGGTATGCTGATTATGCTAACTTTATTGTTTCCAAGTACTTGCCTCCAACCTTTTCAGCTCAGCAAAGGAGGAAATTCTTTTATGACTTGAGGCATTATTTCTGGGATGACCCACACTTATATAAAGAAGGAGTGGATGGTATTCTGCGAAGATGTGTTCTCGAATATGAACAACAAGAGATATTGAGTAAATGTCATGGTAGTGCTTATGGAGGACATCACGCCGGAGAAAGAACCGCGCAAAAGGTTCTGCAATCAGGTTTTTATTGGCAAACTCTCTTCAAAGATGCAAGAAAGTTTATTTTATCTTGTGATGAATGCCAAAGGGTTGGTAATATCTCTAGACGCAATGAAATGCCTATGAATTACACTCTTGTTATTGAACCGTTCGATTGTTGGGGATTTGACTTCATGGGACCTTTTCCCTCTTCAGAAGGTAGCACTCATATACTTGTTGCTGTTGATTATGTTACTAAATGGGTGGAAGCCATACCTACAAAAAGTGCTGATGGTGAGACCTCTTTAAGAATGCTTTTAGATATTATTTTTCCTAGATTTGGAGTTCCAAGATATATTATGACTGATGGAGGTTCTCATTTTATTCATGGTGGTTTTAGAAAAACTCTTGCTAAATATGGTATTAATCATAGAATTGCTTCCGCTTATCATCCTCAAACTAGTGGGCAAGTAGAACTATCAAATAGAGAGATTAAATCTATCTTGGAAAAGACTGTTAATAAAACTAGAAAGAATTGGGCTGGTAAATTGAAGGATGCACTATGGGCTTATAGAACTGCTTATAAAAATCCCATGGGAATGTCACCTTATAAAATGGTTTATGGGAAAGCTTGTCATTTACCTTTAGAACTAGAGCACAAAGCTTATTGGGCAGTTAGAGAATTAAATAAAGATCCTAAACTTGCCGGTAATAAGAGGTTGTTGCAATTGAGTTCTCTAGATGAATGGAGAAGTGAAGCTTATGAAAATGCTAAACTCTTTAAAGAGAAAGTTTAAAAATGGCATGATAGAAGGATTATCAAAAGAGAATTTAATATTGGGGATAAAGTCCTATTGTATCGGTCTCGTCTCAGATTCTTTGCAGGGAAATTACTCTCGAAATGGGAAGGACCATATGTTGTTGAGGAGGTGTATCGTTCAGGAGCAATTAAAATTAGCTCTCTCCAAGGCAATGCCACGCAAGTGGTGAATGGACAAAGACTCAAGCATTATATCTCAGGTGATTCTTACAATATAGATGTTGATATTATTCGAGTGGAAACACCGGAAGCCTTCATCAAAGGACAAATTGACAGTCCGCCAGAACTCGACTTTGAATAGGTAACAATACTGGTAATGAAAGGTTCGCAATTTACTTTCCGAACAACGTTTTTGCTGTTTTTGGAATATATGAAAAATTACGAGATCGAAACGGAGGGGAGGAGACGCACGAGGGCGTGCCCCCATAGGCCGGCGCGGGCCCCAGTCAGGCCGCGCCGCCCTATGAGCTGGCCGCCTCGCCGCCCCTTTCCGACTCTGGTTCGACCTGGTACTTTCCTTATGTCGTGAAATTTTTTGCTATATAATCCCCCGGACCCCTGGAGGTCCGTATATCGTTTTCTCGATGTGTTTTGTTTCTAGCTGTTTCTGCCAGGATTTGCTTCGGATCTAGAGCCATCATGTCTTCGTCGGAAACTCCGAAGGACAGCTCCTGCAAGGACGTTGACAACTTGTACATGGAGGAGCTGAGGATGCACCCCAAGGAGTTGCTGCTCGTTGAGGGAGAACTGCAGATCAAGGATGTCCAGGGTCCTAAAGGAGAAGGAAGCTTGGAAGACAGGATGGAGAAGCTAGAACAAGAGGTCTTCAAATACAAGAAGATGGCTGAGCATGAGGTGGATATCTTCCACAAGATTGTGTCTGAACTCATTGCTGAACACGAGAAGGAAACTGCAAAGCTATGGGGCGACATCCTCTCACTTCACGACACCACCAACAAACTCCAAGCTCAACTCTATGACGTTCAGAATCAGAACTGTGAGTATGAAAACAGGTTTAAATACATAAGCCATGCTGCTAGTTTCAGGATTCCCGAGACCAAGATGTCGTTTGTTGATGGGGAGCCTCTTCCTTGGAAGTTTGATGACGGGAGTTCATCACCACCATCGCCAAAGGAGTAATTCGTCATCGGTATTGGCATCCCCTTGGTTTGTTCCAAGCTTGGGGGAGTGCCGCGGTATCACATCATCGCTATCTTTTACTTTTTACTGTCAAGTAGTGTCATATCATGAGTAGGGAAGTTATCATATAAGATGGGTTGCAGTCTGGAAGTATCTCTCCTTTAGTTGGTTGTCTATGTATCCCTTGGTGTGAGTTATCGTTATGGAATATTAATGAGAAGTCTTATCATTTACATATTGCACATCTTATTTTAGTTTGCAATCTATATTATATGATTTATCTTGTCATTAGTATCGGTATCACTTTGGGAGCATTAAATAAATCTATTTCGTTTTGGCAAACTTAGCATTGGTCAATAGCAACAACACTTTGAGGTTTAAGTAGAAAAGAGAAATACATGTAGTTGTTTCATTGCCTTTCTTTCTTGTTAGCTCATAGCTTATTATTCTGAAGTTAGAACTGCTTGTGCTTGCAAGGAAGATGCATGATTGTTTCTATCACATGTATATTTGTTTGTTTCCCTCGACTCTTATGCTTGCTAATTAACCTTGCTAGCCAAAGACCTGTACTGAGAGGGAATACTTCTCGTGCATCCAAACCTTAACCCAAACCTATGCCATTTGTGTCCACCATACCTACCTACTACATGGTATTTTCTGCCATCCCAAGTAAATACTTCGTGTGCTACCTTTAAACAATTCAAAATTTACTATCTCTTATTTGTGTCAATGTTTTATAGCTCATGAGGAAGTATGTGGTGTTTTATCTTTCAATCTTGTTGGGCAACTTTCACCAATGGACTAGTGGCTTCATCCGCTTATCCAATAATTTTGCAAAAAGAGCTGGCAATGGGATTCCCAGTCCCAAATTAATTAACCTAAATAGACACTCCTCCATGGTATGTGATTGATGGACGGCACCCGAAGGATTCGGTTAGCCATGGCTTGTGTAAGCAAAGGTTGGGGGGAGTGTCATCATAATAAAACTAAAATAAAAATTCACCCCTTCATGGTATGAGATTGTTGGCAGGCACCCGAGGATTCGGTTAGCCATGGTTTGTGAAAGAAAGGTTGGAAGGAGTCCCACACAAAATAAAAATAAAATGGGAGCCGCTCTTTGAAGGTTTGTCTGGCAAGGGGGTTAGAGTACCCGCTACCAGTCGTTGACAACAACAAACACCTCTCAAAATGTTACTTTCATTCTCTCTATATGATTTCAAAATTGAAAAAGCTCTAGCACATGATTTAATCACTGCTTCCCTCTGCGAAGGGCCTGTCTTTTACTTTATGTTGAGTCAGTAAACCTATTTCCCTCCATCTCAAGCAAGCATTTGAGTAGTTGTGATCAAACCATTATATTGTGATTTGTTTCATCATGTCTTTTACTTTTCCTTGTTTAGTACAAGTTTTATCTGAATGAATATAGCTGTGCAAGTTATCAATGATCATGAGGAGGCTATTATGATTGAGTATGCAAGTTGTGCAATATAAACTTTAACATGAGAGCGCTGCTCGATAGATAAGAATAACCTGTTAATTGTTCTCTGACCAAGAACGAAGTTTGCCATCACCAACTATGATTTCTTATGCACCCTTATTTGTGATTACCTTATACTTGTTTCAAGTTGAGTTATATGAGGAAGTTGTTTACTAGAATATCTTGTGTGAATGAATATGATGCTTCTTGTCCGTATTTTATTTATCGACTCTTCACTCCATAAACATGTGGTCCTGTTTACCGAGTTCAGTTTCGCTTGGGGACAAGCGAAGTCTAAGCTTGGGGGGAGTTGATACGTCCAATTTGCATCACTATTTTATATCATAATTTGCTGTTATTCATTGATATATTTCATGTTTGGACACAATACTTATGTTATTTCATCTATTTTGCATGTTTCATGATTATTGGAGGATCGAGCACCGGAGCCAGGATTCTACTAGAAAAAGCACCGTCACAATGCAATATTTCGGAAGATCAACAGCTGATGGAAATTATACCAAAAATCCTATTTTTCCAGATGACGAAGGAAGCCAAAAGGGGGAGCCGAGGGGACCCGAGGTGGGCCCAGACCATAGGCCGGCAGGGCCCATGGCCTAGCCGCGCCGCCCAGTGAGGAGGGGGGCCCACAGCCCCTCTCGCTTCCTTTTCTTCGCGAAATCCTTCGTCCCGAAGACCTAAGCCACAGAGGGTACCTCGCGAAGAGTTACAGCCGCCTCTGCGGGGCGGAGAACACCAGAGAGAAAAGAGCTCTCCGGCGGGCTGAGATCCGCCGGGGAAATTCCCTCCGGGAGGGGGAAATCGACGCCATCGTCACCGTCATCGAGCTGGACATCATCTCCATCACCATCATCATCATCTCCACCATCATCACCGCCGTCTCCACCGCTGGACATCGTCACCGCCGTAGCAATTTGGGTTTGATCTTGATTGTTTGATAGGGGAAACTCTCCCGGTATTGATTTCTACTTGTTATTGATGCTATTGAGTGAAACCGTTGAACCAAGGTTTATGTTCAGATTGTTATTCATCATCATATCACCTCTGATCATGTTCCATATGATGTCTTGTGAGTAGTTCGTTTAGTTCTTGAGGACATGGGTGAAGTCTAAATGTTAGTAGTGAAGTATGGTTGAGTAATATTCAATGTTATGATATTTAAGTTGTGGTGTTATTCTTCTAGTGGTGTCGTGTGAACGTCGACTACACGACACTTCACCTTTATGGGCCTAGGGGAATGCATCTTGTACTCGTTTGCCAATTGCGGGGTTGCCGGAGTGACAGAAACCTAAGCCCCCGTTGGTATATCGATGCAGGAGGGATAGCAGGATCTCAGAGTTTAAGGCTGTGGTTAGATTTATCTTAATTACTTTCTTGTAGTTGCGGATGCTTGCAAGGGGTATAATCACAAGTATGTATTAGTCCTAGGAAGGGCGGTACATTAGCACAGGTTCACCCACACAACACTTATCAAAACAATGAAGATTAATTAGCCGTATGTAGCGAAAGCACTAGACTAAAATCCCGTGTGTCCTCGAGAACGTTTGGTCATTATAAGTAAACAAACCGGCTTGTCCTTTGTGCTAAAAAGGATTGGGCCACTCGCTGCAATTGTTACTCTCGCACTTTACTTACTCGTACTTTATTCAACTGTTACATCAAAACTCCCTGAATACTTGTCTGTGAGCATTTACAGTGAATCCTTCATCGAAACTGCTTGTCAACACCTTCTGCTCCTCGTTGGGTTCGACACTCTTACTTATCGAAGATACTACGATACACCCCCTATACTTGTGGGTCATCACTGCCTCCAGCACGAGATCGTGTCCCCACGTCGAGTCATCGTCGAGGTAACCACCGCCGCTGCCACTCCAATAGATCTTTGCCCAGCGACGCCCAGGGCGGCGATGGCAGGAGGGGAGGTCGAGGAAGGGGAGGAGGCGGCCGCCCGGTGTGGCGCGGTGCCGCCACGCAGGTGCGGGAGGTTGCGGGACTAGGGTTGCTGGAGGTTCGAGGAACAAGTTATATATGGAAGGTTTCGTTTTCCTTGTTATGACTTCATTGAACCAAACAGATAAATAGGGAAATAGTGTAGGATAATTTCCTATTACTACGTCATTCCTCCACTTGTCCTTAGGACCAAACAAACCCTACAAAACAAAAAACTAGGCAAGGGTATACCCATTACAAAACCAGGAACATGTCCAAGGAGTACCGGTGACCGAGCCTAGGCACGTGTCCAAGGTGCCCGCATGGTAAATTCGCCCATGTGACGTGAATACCGCGTTATAGCGTGCATGTCCCACCTGAAAGTACACGGATGTCGCCTAGTGAATAGGCGATTTAAAACTTTTACGAGATGGGCTTAACAAATGCGGAATAAAACTAGCGTTTACTTTGTTAAGCCCAAAGCCTATATACTATGGTTCACCTATGTGCACCAACAACTTATTCTAAGCAAAGGTTCACCTATGTGCACTAACAACTTATGCTAAGCAATACAAGCAACTTATAGCAAGATATATATAACTTCAAGCACGATGGCTATCACAAGGTAAAGTGCATAAGTAAAGAGCTCGGGTATAGAGATAACCGAGGCACGCGGGAGACGCGATGTAGCCCGAAGTTCACACTCTTGCGAGTGCTACTCTCCGTTGGAGCGGTGTGGAGGACAAGTCACTCCAAATGCACGAGGGCCACCGTATTCTCCTCGAGAATTCCCACCAAGAGGGATGTCCTCGAACCACTATGTAACCTTAGGGAGGTTACCGAACCCACACAAAGCTTGGGGCTATTGATAACGCGTGAAGCGCACGTCCGTTGGGAACCCCAAGAGGAAGGTGTGATGCGGACAGCAGCAAGTTTTCCCTCAGTAAGAAACCAAGGTTATCGAACCAGTAGGAGATGAAGGCCACGTGAAGGTTGTTGGTGAAGGAGTGCGCAACACCAGGGATTCCGGCGCCAACGTGGAACCTGCACAACACAATCAAAATACTTTGCCCCAATTTAACAGTGAGGTTGTCAATCTCACCGGCTTGCTGTAAACAAAGGATTAAACGTATGGTGTGGAGAATGATGTTTGTTTGCGAAGAACAGCAAAGAACAATGATTGCAGTAGGTTGTATTTCAGATGTAAAAGAATGGACCAGGGTCCACAGTTCACTAGTGCTGTCTCTCCAATAAGAAATAGCATGTTGGGTGAACAAATTACAGTTGGGAAATTGACAAATAGAGAGGGCATAACAATGCACATACATATCATGATGACTAATATGAGATTTACTTAGGGTATTACGACAAAGAACATAGACCGCTATCCAGCATGCATCTATGCCTAAAAAGTCCACCTTCGGGTTAGCATCCGCACCCCTTCCAGTATTAAGTTGCAAACAACAGACAATTGCATTAAGTACTGTGCATAATGTAAACAATACAAATATCCTTAGACAAAGCATTGTTGTTTTATCCCTAGTGGCAACAGCACATCCATAACCTTAGAATTTTCTATCACTGTCCCAGATTCAATGGAGGCATGAACCCACTATCGAGCATAAATACTCCCTCTTGGAGTCACAAGTATCAACTTGGCCAGAGCCTCTACTAGCAACGGAGAGCATGCAAGATCATAAACAACACATATATGATAGATCAATAATCAACTTGACATAGTATTCCATATTCATCGGATCCCAACAAACACAACATGTAGCATTACAAATAGATGATCTTGATCATGATAGGCAGCTCACAAGATCTAAACATGATAGCACAAGAGGAGAAGACAACCATCTAGCTACTGCTATGGACCCATAGTCCAAGGATGAACTACTCACACATCAGCCCGGAGGCGATCATGGTGATGTAGAGTCCTCGGGGTGATGATTCCCCTCTCCAGCAGGGTGCCGGAGGCGATCTCCTGAATCCCCCGAGATGGGATTGGCGGCGGCGGCGTCTCTGGAACATTTCTCGTATCGTGGCTCTCGGTGATAGGGTTTTCGTCACGGAGAGAATATATAGGCGAAGGGGTAGAGTCGGGAGAGGCTCGAGGGGCCCACACCCTTGGGCGGCGCGCCCCCCTCCTTGGCCGCGCCGCCAGGTGGTGTGGGGCCACCTCGGCTCTCCTTCCTTTCCTCTTCGGACTTCTGGAAGGCTCCGTGGATAATAAGACCCTGGGATTTTGTTTCGTCCAATTCTGAGAATATTTCCTGTGTAGGATTTCTGAAAGCAAAAAAAGCAGAAAATAGGAACTGGCGCTTCGGCATCTTGTTATTAGGTTAGTGATACGTCTCCGACGTATCGATAATTTCTTATGTTCCATGCCACATTATTGATGATATCTACATGTTTTATGCATACTTTATGTCATATTTATGCATTTTCCGGAACTAACCAATTGACGAGATGCTGAAGTGCCAGTTCCTGTTTTTTGATGTTTTTGGTTTCAGAAATCCTAGTAAGGAAATATTCTTGAAATTGGACGAAATCAACGCCCAGAGTCTTAGGATTGCATGAAGCTTCCAGAACACCCGAGAGCCACCAGAGAGGGGCCACAGGGGGCCCACACATGGTGGCGGCGCGGCCCAGGGGAGGGGCGCGCTGCCCTAGTGTCTGGTGGCCCCAGACCCCTTCTGACGCCGCCTCTTCGCCTATAAGAAGCCCCTGACCTAAGTCTTCGATACGGAAAAGCCACGGTACGAGAAACCTTCCAGAGCCGCCGCCATCGCGAAGCCAAGATCTGGGGGACAGGAGTCTCTGTTCCGGCACGCCGCCGGGATGGGGAAGTGCCCCCGGAAGGCTTCTCCATCGACACCGCTGCCATCTCCACCGCCATCTTCATCACCGCTGCTGTCTCCCATGAGGAGGGAGTAGTTCTCCATCGAGGCTAAGGGCTGTACCGGTAGCTATGTGGTTAATCTCTCTCCCTAAGTACTTCAATACAATGATCTCATGAGCTGCCTTACATGATTGAGATTCATATGAGTTTTGTATCACAATTCATCTATGTGCTACTCTAGTGATGTTATTAAAGTACTCTATTCCTCCTGCACGGTGTAAAGGTGACAGTGTGTGCATCGTGTAGTACTTGGCGTAGATTATGATTGTGATCTCTTGTAGATTATGAAGTTAACTATTGCTATGATAGTATTGATGTGATCTATGCCTCCTTTCGTAGCGTGAAGGTGACAGTGTGCATGCTATGTTAGTACTTGGTTTGGTTATGTTGATCTGTCATGCACTCTAAGGTTGTTTAAATATGAACATCGAATATTGTGGAGCTTGTTAACTCCGGCATTGAGGGTTCGTGTAATCCTACACAGTTAGTGGTGTTCATCATCCAACAAGAGGGTGTAGAGTCTAGCATCTATCTATTTATTCTGTTATGTGATCAATGTTGAGAGTGTCCACTAGTGAAAGTATAATCCCTAGGCCTTGTTCCTAACTACTGCTATCGCTGCTTGTTTACTGTTCTACTGCATCTGTATTGTCCGCAATATTACCACCATCAACCACACGCCAGCAAGCACTTTTCTGGCACCGTTACTACTACTCATACTTATTCATACCACCTGTATTTCACTATCTCTTCGCCGAACTAGTGCACCTATTAGGTGTGTTGGGGACACAAGAGACTTCTTGCTTTGTGGTTGCAGGGTTGCATGAGAGGGATATCTTTGACCTCTTCCTCCCTGAGTTCGATAAACCTTGGGTGATCCACTTAAGGGAAACTTGCTGCTGTTCTACAAACCTCTGCTCTTGGAGGCCCAACACTGTCTACAAGAATAGAAGCACCCGTAGACATCAAGCACTTTTCTGGCGCCGTTGCCGGGGAGGAAAGGTAAAAGGTACTCACACTCCGGATCTCGGCTACTAAGCTATTTTCGTCGTTGTAAGTACTCGAAGGTATTTCCTTTAGATCCTGCAATTGCATCTTTTTGTTTCTTGTTTACACTAGTTAGGCATAATGGAAAACAACAAAAATATGAGAGATCTTTATGAACTTTATCTTGAATTAGGACATGATGTGTTTGAAGAGAGAATTAAAAAACCCATGGAACTTTATATGTATGCTAATGGGAATGTTATTAATATGAATGCTTTGAACACTATTGTTGCTAATGCTATGGAAAATTCTAAGCTTGGGGAAGCTGGTTTTGATGAGCATGATCTTTTTAGTCCCCCAAGCATTGAGGAGAAAATTTACTTTGATGATACTTTGCCTCCTATTTATGATGATTATAATGATAGTAGTCTTTTGTTGCCGCCTATTATGGAGGATAAATTTGATTATGATTACAATATGCCTCCTATATTTGATGATGAGAATAATAATGATAGCTACTTTGTTGAATTTGCTCCCACTAGAACTAATAAAATTGATTATGCTTATGTGGAGAATAATAATTTTATCCATGAGACTCATGATAAGAATGCTTTATGTGATAGTTATATTGTTGAGTTTGCTCATGATGCTACTGGATATTATTATGAGAGAGGAAAATATGGTTGTGGAAATTTTCATGTTACTAAAATACCTCTCTTTTTGCTTAAAATCTTGAAGTTATACTTGTTTTATCTTTCTATGCTTGTTGCATTATGTCTACATAACTTGTTTATTTACAAGATTCCTATGCATAGGAAGCATGTTAGGCTTAAATTTGTTTTTAATTTTCTTTTTGATGCTCTCTTTTGCTTCAAATACTATTTCTTGCGAGTGCATCATTAAAACTACTGAGCCCATCTTAATGGCTATAAAGAAAGCACTTCTTGGGAGATAACCCATGTGTTATTTTACTATAGTAATTTTGTTTTATATTTGTATCTTGGAAGTTGTTACTACTGTAGCAACCTCTCCTTATCTTATTTTTGTTGCATTTGTTGTGCCAAGTAAAGTCTTTGATAGCAAGGTTCATACTAGATTTGGATTACTGCGCAGAAACAGATTTCTTGCTGTCACGAATATGGGCCTAATTCTCTGTAGGTAACTCAGAAAATTATGCCAATTTACGTGAGTGATCCTCAGATATGTACGCAACTTTCATTCAATTTGAGCATTTTCATTTGAGCAAGTCTGGTGCCTCTTAAAAATTCGTCTTTACGGACTGTTCTGTTTTGACAGATTCTGCCTTTTATTTCGCATTGCTTCTTTTGCTATGTTGGATGGATTTCTTTGTTCCATTGACTTCCAGTAGCTTTGGGCAATGTCCAGAAGTGTTAAGAATGATTGTGTCACCTCTGAACATGTGAGTTTTTGATTACGCACTAACCCTCTAATGAGTTGTTTTGAGTTTGGTGTGGAGGAAGTTTTCAAGGGTCAAGAGAGGAGGTTGATATACTACGATCAAGAAGGGTGAAAAGTCTAAGCTTGGGGATGCCCCGGTGGTTCATCCCTGCATATTTCAAGAAGACTCAAGCATCTAAGCTTGGGGATGCCCAAGGCATCCCCTTCTTCATCGACAAATTATCAGGTTCCTTCTCTTGAAACTATATTTTTATTCGGTCACATCTTATGTACTTTACTTGGAGCGTCTGTGTGCTTTTGTTTTTGTTTTTGTTTGAATAAATGCTTGTGTGGGAGAGAGACACGCTCCGCTGGTTCATATGAACACATGTGTTCTTAGCTTTTAATTTTCATGGCGAAGGTTGAAACTACTTCGTTAATTGTTATATGGTTGGAAACGGGAAATGCTACATGTAGTAATTGGTATGATGTCTTGAATAATTTGATACTTGGCAATTGTTGTGCTCATGTTTAAGCTCTTGCATCATATACTTTGCACCTATTAATGAAGAAATACATAGAGCTTGCTAAAATTTGGTTTGCATAATTGGTCTCTCTAAGGTCTAGATAATTCCTAGTAAGAGTTTGAACAACAAGGAAGACGGTGTAGAGTCTTATAATGTTTACAATATGTCTTTTATGTGAGTTTTGCTGCACCGCTTCATACTTGTGTTTGTTTCAAATAACCTTGCTAGCCTAAACCTTGTATCGAGAGGGAATACTTCTCATGCATCCAAATCCTTGAGCCAAACACTATGCCATTTGTGTCCACCATACCTACCTACTACATGGTATTTCTCCGCCATTCCAAAGTAAATTGCTTGAGTGCTACCTTTAAACAATTCAAAAAAATTTACCTCTGATTTGTGTCAATGTTTTATAGCTCATGAGGAAGTATGTGGTGTTTATCTTTCAATCTTGTTGGGCAACTTTCACCAATGGACTAGTGGCTTCATCCGCTTATCCAATAATTTTGCAAAAAGAGCTGGCAATGGGATTCCCAGTCCCAAATTAATTAACCTAAATAGACACTCCTCCATGGTATGTGATTGTTGGACGGCACCCGAAGGATTCGGTTAGCCATGGCTTGAGAAAGCAAAGGTGGGGAGGAGTGTCATCATAATAAAACTAAAATAAAAAGGCACTCGTTCATGGTATGAGATTGTTGGCAGGCACCCGAGGATTCGGTTAGCCATGGTTTGTGAAAGCAAAGGTTGGAAGGAGTGCCACCCAAAAATAAAAATAAAATGGGAGCCGCTCTTTGAAGGTTTGTCTGGCAAGGGGGTTAGAGTGCCCACTACCATTCGTTGACAACAACAAACACCTCTCAAAATTTTACTTTTATGCTCTCTATATGTTTTCAAAACCAAAGCTCTAGCACAAATATAGCAATCAATGCTTCCCACTGTGAAGGGCCTTTCTTCTACTTTTATGTTGAGTCAGTTCACATATTTATCTCCACCTCAAGAAGCAAACACTTGTGTGAACTGTGCATTGATTCCTACATACTTGCATATTGCACTTGTTATATTACTTTGCATTGACAACTATCCATGAGACATACATGTTATAAGTTGAAAGCAACCGCTGCAACTTAATCTTCCTTTGTGTTGCTTCAATACCTTTACTTTGAATTATTACTTTATGAGTTAACTCTTATGCAAGACTTATTGATGCTTGTCTTGAAAGTACTATTCATGAAAAGTCTTTGCTATATGATTCATTTGTTTACTCATGTCATTTACCATTGCTTTGATCGCTGCATTCATTACATATGCTTACAATAGTATGATCAAGGTTATGATGGTATGTCACTCCAGAAATTATCTTTGTTATCGTTTACCTGCTCGGGACGAGCAGAAACTAAGCTTGGGGATGCTGATACGTCTCCGAAGTATCGATAATTTCTTATGTTCCATGCCACATTATTGATGATATCTACATGTTTTATGCATACTTTATGTCATATTTATGCATTTTCCGGAACTAACCTATTGACGAGATGCCGAAGTGCCAGTTCCTGTTTTTTGCTGTTTTTGGTTTCAGAAATCCTAGTAAGGAAATATTCTCGGAATTGGACGAAATCAACGCCCAGAGTCTTAGGATTGCATGAAGCTTACAGAACACCTGAGAGCCGCCACAGAGGGGCCACAGGGGGCCCACACATGGTGGCGGCGCGGCCCAGGGGAGGGGCGCGCCGCCCTAGTGTCTGGTGGCCCCAGACCCCTTCTGACGCCGCCTCTTCGCCTATAAGAAGCCCCTGACCTAAGTCTTCGATACGGAAAAGCCACGGTACGAGAAACCTTCCAGAGCCGCCGCCATCGCGAAGCCAAGATCTGGGGGACAGGAGTCTCTGTTCCGGCACGCCGCCGGGACAGGGAAGTGCCCCCGGAAGGCTTCTCCATCGACACCGCTGCCATCTCCACCGCCATCTTCATCACCGCTTCTGTCTCCCATGAGGAGGGAGTAGTTCTCCATCGAGGCTAAGGGCTGTACCGGTAGCTATGTGGTTAATCTCTCTCCCTAAGTACTTCAATACAATGATCTCATGAGCTGCCTTACATGATTGAGATTCATATGAGTTTTGTATCACAATTCATCTATGTGCTACTCTAGTGATGTTATTAAAGTACTCTATTCCTCCTGCACGGTGTAAAGGTGACAGTGTGTGCATCGTGTAGTACTTGGCGTAGATTATGATTGTGATCTCTTGTAGATTATGAAGTTAACTATTGCTATGATAGTATTGATGTGATCTATGCCTCCTTTCGTAGCGTGAAGGTGACAGTGTGCATGCTATGTTAGTACTTGGTTTGGTTATGTTGATCTATCATGCACTCTAAGGTTATTTAAATATGAACATCGAATATTGTGGAGCTTGTTAACTCCGGCATTGAGGGTTCGTGTAATCCTACACAGTTAGTGGTGTTCATCATCCAACAAGAGGGTGTAGAGTCTAGCATCTATCTATTTATTCTGTTATGTGATCAATGTTGAGAGTGTCCACTAGTGAAAGTATAATCCCTAGGCCTTGTTCCTAAATACTGCTATCGCTGCTTGTTTACTGTTCTACTGCATCTGTATTGTCCGCAATATTACCACCATCAACCACACGCCAGCAAGCACTTTTCTGGCACCGTTACTACTGCTCATACTTATTCATACCACCTGTATTTCACTATCTCTTCGCCGAACTAGTGCACCTATTAGGTGTGTTGGGGACACAAGAGACTTCTTGCTTTGTGGTTGCAGGGTTGCATGAGAGGGATATCTTTGACCTCTTCCTCCCTGAGTTCGATAAACCTTGGGTGATCCACTTAAGGGAAACTTGCTGCTGTTCTACAAACCTCTGCTCTTGGAGGCCCAACACTGTCTACAAGAATAGAAGCACCCGTAGACATCAGTTAGTACCGGAAAATGCATAATAATGATATAAAGTGTATATAAAACATGTGAGTATTGTCATAAAACTAGCATGGAACATAAGAAATTATAGATACGTTTGAGACATATCAATCATCCCCAAGCTTAGTTCCTACTCGCCCTCGAGTAGGTAAACGATAACAAGGATAATTTCTGAAGTGACATGCTACTATCATAATCTTGATCAATACTATTGTAAAGCATATGAGATGAGTGAAGTGATTCAAAGCAATGGTAAAGACAATGACTAAACAACTAAATCATATAGCAAAGACTTTTCATGAATAGTACTTTCAAGACAAGCATCAATAAGTCTTGCATAGGAGTTAACTCATAAAGCAATAAATTCTTAATAGAAGGTTTTGAAGCAATTACAAAGGAAGATATAAGTTTCAGCAGTTGCTTTCAACTTCAACATGTATATCTCATGGATAATTGTCAACACAAAGTAGTACGATGAGTGCAAATAAGCAAGTATGTAGGAATCAATGCACACAGTTGACACAAGTGTTTGCTTCTAAGATGGAAAGAAGTAGGTAAACTGACTCAAAATAAAGTAAAAGAAAGGCCCTTCGCAGAGAGAAGGAGGGATTACTCTTTGTGCTAGAGCTTTTTATTTTGAAAACATGGAAACAATTTTGTCAACAGTAGTAATAATTCATATGTGTTATGCATAAGACATCCTATAAGTTGCAAGCCTCATGCATCGAATAACAATAGTGCTCGCACCTTGTCCTAATTAGCTCGGATTTCCATGGATTATCATTGCATTACATATGTTTCAACCAAGTGTCACAAAGGGGTACCTCTATGCCACCTGTACAAAGGTCCAAGGAGATAGATCGCATTTGATTTCTCGTTTTTGATAAATCTCAACTTGAGGACATCCATACCGGGAAAACATAGAAAACAGATAATGGACTCCTCTTTAATGCTTAAGCATTCAACAACAGATAATATTCTCATAAGAGATTGAGGATTAATGTCCAAACTCAAACTTCCACCATGATACATGGCTTTGGTTGGTGGCCCAATGGTCTTCTCTAACAATATGCATACTCAAACCATTTAATCATGATAAATCACCCTTATTTCAGACAAGACGAACATGCATAGCAACTCACATGATATTCAACAAAAGTGTGATAGTTGATGGCGTCCCCAGAAACATGGTTACCGCTCAACAAGCAACTTATAAGAAATAAGATACATAAGCTACATATTCTTTAACACAATAGTTTTTAAGGCTATTTCCCCATGATCTATATATTGCAAAGACAAGGAATGAAATTTTTAAAGGTAGCACGCAAGCAATTTACTTGCAATGGCAGAGAAATACCACCTAGTAGGTAGGTATGGTGGACATAAATGGCATAGGTTTTGGCTCAAGGTTTTGGATGCACGAGAAGCATTCCCACTCAGTACAAGGATTTGGCTAGCAAGGTTGTTTGAAGCAAACACAAGTATGAACCGGTACAGCAAAACTTACATAAGAACATATTGCAAGCATTATAAGACTCTACAATGTCTTCCTTGTTGTTCAAATACTTTTACCAGAAAATATCTAGACTTTTAGAGAGACCAATCATGCAAACCAAATTTCAACAAGCTCTACAGTAGTTTTCCACTAATAGGTTCAAAGTACATGATGCAGGAGCTTAAACATGATCTATTTGAGAACTCAAAACAATTGCCAAGTATCAAATTATTCAAGATAATATACCAATTACCACATGAAGCATTTTCTGTTTCCAACCAAATAGCAATGAACGAAGCAGTTTTCAACATTCGCCATGAACATTAAAAGCTAAGAACACCAGTGTTCATATGAACAAGCGGAGCGTGTCTCTCTCCCACACAAGGAATGCTAGGATCCAATTTTATGCAAACAAAAACAAGAATAAAAACATACAGACGCTCCAAGTAAAGCACATAAGATGTGACGGAATAAAAATATAGTTTCACTAGAGGTGACCTGATAAGTTGTCGATGAAGAAGGGGATGCCTTGGGCATCCCCAAGCTTAGATGCTTGAGTCTTCTTGAAATATGCAGGGATGAACCACGGGGGCATCCCCAAGCTTAGACTTTTCACTCTTCTTGATCATATTGTATCATCCTCCTCTCTTGATCCTTGAAAACTTCCTCCACACCAAACTCAAAACAACTCATTAGAGGGTTACTGCATAATCAAAAATTCACATGTTCAGAGGTGACACAATCATTCCTAACACTTCTGGACATTACCCAAAGCTACTGAAAGTTAATGGAACAAAGAAATCCATTCAACACAGTAGAAGAGGCAATATGAAATAATAGGCAGAATCTGTCAAAACAGAACAGTCCGTAAAGATGAATTTTTTCGAGGCACTTAACATGCTCAGATGAAGAAGCTCAAATTGAATGAAAGTTGCGTACATATCTGAGGATTACTCATGATTGTTCGCAGATTTTTCTGAGTTTCCTACAGAGAGATCTACTCAAATTCGTGACAGCAAGAAATCTGTTTCTGCGCAGTAATCCAAATCTAGTATCAACCTAACTATCAAAGACTTTACTTGGCACAACAATGCAATAAAATAAAGATAAGGAGAGGTTTCTACAGTAGTAACAACTTCCAAGACACAAATATAAAACAAAAAATTGCAGAAATAAAATAATGGGTTGTCTCCCATAAGCGCTTTTCTTTAACGCCTTTCAACTAGGCGCAAAAAGTGTGAATCAAGTATTATCAAGAGATGAAGCATCAACATCATAATTTGTTCTAACAATAGAATCAAAAGGTAACTTCATTCTCTTTCTAGGGAAGTGTTCCATACCTTTCTTAAGAGGGAATTGATACTTAATATTCCCTTCCTTCATATCAATAATAGCACCAACAGTTCGAAGAAAGGGTCTTCCCAAAATAATAGGACAAGATGCATTGCATTCAATATCCAAGACAACAAAATCAACGGGGACAAGGTTGTTGTTAACCGTAATGTGAACATTATCAATCCTCCGCAAAGGTTTCTTTATAGAATTATCAGCAAAATTAACATCCAAATAACAACTTTTCAATGGTGGCAAGTCAAGCATATCATAAAGTTCAACAAAATTATTAAGATGGGCAGCAGCATCATCAGTACTAACACCAGAAAATTGCTCTCTCATAACAAGATTTAGTAAAGCAGGTTTAATTTCATAAAATTCTGCTGTAGTAGCAGGTGGAGCAATAGGTGTGCATATGAAATCATTATTATTTGTGCTTGTGAAGTCACACAACTTAGTGTTCTCAGCCGTATTCATTTTAACAATAATAAAAATAAGTAAAGCAAACTAAATTAAGTAAAGTAAAACAAGTAACTAATTTTTTGTGTGTTTTTGATATAAAGAAAGCAAACAAAACAGAAAATAAAATAAAGTAAAACAAGACAATAAACAAAGTAAAGAGATTGGATGTGAGAGACTCCCCTTGCAGCGTGTCTTGATCTCCCCGGCAACGGCGCCAGAAAAAGAGCTTGATAACGCGTGAAGCACACGTCCGTTGGGAACCCCAAGAGGAAGGTGTGATGCGTACATGCAAGAAGTTTTCCCTCAGTAAGAAACCAAGGTTATCGAACCAGTAGGAGATGAAGGCCACGTGAAGGTTGTTGGTGAAGGAGTGTAGTGCGGCGCAACACCAGGGATTCTGGCGCCAACGTGGAACCTGCACAACACAATCAAAATACTTTGCCCCAACTTAACAGTGAGGTTGTCAATCCCACCGGCTTGCTGTAAACAAAGGATTAAACGTATGGTGTGGAGAATGATGTTTGTTTGCAAAGAACAGCAGAGAACAATGATTGCAGTAGGTTGTATTTCAGATGTAAAAGAATGGACCGGGATCCACAGTTCACTAGTGGTGTCTCTCCAATAAGAAATAGCATGTTGGGTGAACAAAATATAGTTGGGCAATTGACAAATAGAGAGGGCATAACAATGCACATACATATCATGATGACTAATATGAGATTTACTTAGGGCATTACGACAAAGAACATAGACCGCTATCCAACATGCATCTATGCCTAAAAAAGTCCACCTTCGGGTTAGCATCCGCACCCCTTCCGGTATTAAGTTGCAAACAACAGACAATTGCATTAAGTACTGTGCGTAATGTAAACAATACAAATATCCTTAGACAAAGCATTGTTGTTTTATCCCTAGTGGCAACAGCACATCCATAACCTTAGAACTTTCTCACACGTCCCGCATTCAATGGAGGCATGAACCCACTATCGAGCATAAATACTCCCTCTTGGAGTCACAAGTATCAACTTGGCCAGAGCCTCTACTAGCAACGGAGAGCATGCAAGATCATAAACAACACATATATGATAGATCAATAATCAACTTGACATAGTATTTCATATTCATCGGATCCCAACAAACACAACATGTAGCATTACAAATAGATGATCTTGATCATGATAGGCAGCTCACAAGATCTAAACATGATAGCACAAGAGGAGAAGACAACCATCTAGCTACTGCTATGGACCCATAGTCCAAGGATGAACTACTCACACATCAGTCCGGAGGCGATCATGGTGATGTAGAGTCCTCCGGGTGATGATTCCCCTCTCCGGCAGGGTGCCGGAGGCGATCTCCTGAATCCCCCGAGATGGGATTGGCGGCGGCGTCTCTGGAACTTTTCTCGTATCGTGGCTCTCGGTGATAGGGTTTTCGTCACAGAGAGAATATATAGGCGAAGGGGCAGAGTCGGGAGAGGCTCGAGGGGCCCACACCCTAGGGCGGCGCGCCCCCCTCCTTGGCCGCGCCGCCAGGTGGTGTGGGGCCACCTTGACTCTCCTTCCTTTCCTCTTCGGACTTATGGAAGGCTCCGTGGAAAATAAGACCCTTGGCTTTTGTTTCGTCCAATTCCGAGAATATTTCCTGTGTAGGATTTCTGAAACCAAAAACAACAGAAAACAGGAACTGGCGCTTCGGCATCTTGTTAATAGGTTAGTGCCAGAAAATGCATAATAATGATATAAAGTGTATATAAAACATGTGAGTATTGTCATAAAACTAGCATGAAACATAAGAAATTATAGATACATTTAAGACGTATCAGCTATCTCCACAACTTAATTGGAGGGTCCCAACAAATTGCCACAAAGGCCTTGCCCTTGAAGAATCTCCACAACTAAATTGGAGTCCCCAAGAACACCACTAAGATGCCACTAAGGCCTTGCCCTTGAAGAATCTCCACAACTTAATTGGAGTCCCCAAGAACACCACAAAGATGCCACAAAGGCCACTAAGCCGTCTAGGGTCCAAAGACCCAAGAGTAACAACCTTCTTGCTTTCACTTCCACGAATCACTGTGGAAAACTCAAACTGATGCACCAAATGTGTGGTGACCCAGCGTACCACTGCATGGTGTAGTACACAAGTCGTTGACATAACACAAGTGAAACACCGTTCCACTCATATTACATCTCTCAGAGTGGTACAACAGAAACATATGCGAGTCCAAGGTATGTCTATAGAAGTACACACGAACTGTTTACATAAGATCAACATAGCCTCCTACTTTACAGTGAGGTAAAACTTCAAATAAAGCTCCAGAAGAACGACTCATAGTCCATCTTATTGCTAACTTAAGTTTAAGAGCTACTTGGCTTGCGATAGAATTCTAGCTACTTAGGTGCTATGATTAGGGAAAGGTTCCCTTTTATTTCTAGTCTAGGTTTCCATAATAGCTGATGCAGAAGTTGACTCCATTGACTTCCTTGATTGGATTCTTCATCTTGTTGCAGTTGACTCCTTTGTCTTCGAGTTCCACGGTAGTTTCTCCTTCGGTGCCTTGATCTAAGAAGGGGGTTCAAATGGGATAGAATGAGTATGAGCGTACTCAGCAAGTTCATATTAGGAAATATGTGTATCATGCACTAGCTACAGCCATAGACCAGAAAGTCATCGGCCAATGCAAGTTTTTGTAATCATTTCTTCAAAAGGTTTATTTTATTCTGAAAACTATGCCCGTCAGTCTTCACAGGTTGACTAGAACTTCGTGGAGTTCCTTTCCTGCCGCATTCGTAGTTCCCTTCCCGGAACAGGGAGTGACAGTCACAATTCTTGATACCCTCTGCAGAGGTGCGTTACTTTACCCCACAAGAGATCTTAACTTTGTTGCCGGCCGAGAGTATGTCCTCGTCCACACTTCCTTTGGTGTGAGGCCCAGTATAAGATCCAAGCCAATCACTGCCTTCTCCGCGACCCTGCAAACCCACCCTTTTGTCCGACCCTACACCCCCAGTAGACTTCTCCCGATAATACGGCTTTACTCACGGTGTACTCCGGACAATCCATCATAGATCGTAGAGCTTATCATCACTAATGGATGGGGATTTAAAAGGCTATCCCAACCTATTGCGGCAGTGCCTCCAACACCCCGCTAGCTCTACCAATCCGTTGGCGTGCAGAAGGGAAAAGATACAGCTGACTTCCCCAGAGCCATTATAGATCTTATGGATAACGCGATATGTACGGCGCTAGAATCACTGGACGGCATTGGTACTTAGTCCTAGATGAGTAGTACCCATGCAATGGAACCTCCACCATATCAACACATACCATGGTTCCATTTCCCACCACATAGTCATATTCATAATTGTAAAATAATACTTTGCTTTTCAATGCATGAGTGATAAGTATAGTACTTTGCATATAGTTTGATACAAATAATCAAATGACATGAGCAAGCGATGAACTTGCCTTTCTTGACTGCAAGATTATGCAGGCAAAAGCTTCGATACGTGATAACTCCAAATTCTGAAATACCATCATCGTCCGGTAAGGACAATGTTTAAAGAACTGGCAAAGATGCTATAATGTATAGTATGAGATGCAATCGTCCCGAGCGTAACCTAATCTCGATTATTTAGGATGTATGAGTTGTAAAGATTTCTTGAGGGTTAGTTGCACTTTTAGAATGATTCTCAAACAAGGTTCTTATTAGGGTTTGGTTATATTAGCATCATAACCAAGTGATATTAGACATCATAACAATCATACACATACAGAATAGTGATGGAATAATATGTAAAGAACAGTTGTCAATTTTAAGTTCTACAGGTCATGGTTTATGATTACTTATGCTATACTTCAAAAGAATAACTTTTGAAGAACATGTTGTTTAAGAACTAATAAGTATTTCAAATAAGAACTATGGCTTCTATGGTTTGATTAACATTTGTACTTCACAAGAATAACTGTTGAAGAACAGGTTAATTAAAAATATGAACTATTATATATAGGTGCTATGGCTTTCTAGGGTTTACTATTGAATTCATTTAGTTCTTGGATAGGAACTAGTTGGGTTCTTAAGTTGAATTGGTTCTATATACAACAAGTATGGGCAGGTTTATTACTATGGTTGATTATGATATCATATCAAAGGATGGTTATCCAGATGGTTCTATAAATTAGCTACTAGGGTTTGATGATTGAGGTTGACCTTAATGGTATGGTATATAGGATAGTGGTTAGTGGTACTAATTCAATTAACTAGCTAGGGTTTATATCTAGGTGTCACTTAGGGAATCATATAGGTTTCAATTAAGAATAGGGACATGAAATTACAAGCTCATGTGAATTGGTTTTATGTGGATGGATCATGATTATGCATTCATTGGTTACTTATGAAGGTTCTACAAGTAAAGTTGAAATTCACATGGGTTAAATCTTTAGGGTTTTAGGTTTGCAACTACTAGGGATGAACACATTAAATAATGAGATCAATGTGTTACTTAAATTAAAACTAGGGTTTCTAAGTTATGGTACAACTTCTAAAATGCTGATTATCAATAGAGTTGTGGTTACTAGTTACTTTGAATCAAAATTAGGAATGGTTTGACATTTTATTAATTTTCACAAGATTTAATAATTAGAGCAACTTCTAGTTAGGTTTCATTAAGAATCAGGGTTTAATCATTGTTATTATGTTTAAAGTATTTAATTTGTTAACTTAAGGATGTTTAAGTAAATAAGTTTTGACTTACAAAAATATTGGCTTATAATATTTTCTTGAGTTATTACTATTTAAAGAAAATAGAAAATAGTAATTTGCAAATTAGGGTTTATGAATTACCACTAATAATTAAGTTAATGCAAATATGATAAAGAAAATTAATCTTAACATTTTAATTAGTTACTGAATAGTTAAAATTTAAATCTGAAACTTCACTAATTATTGAATTCAAATTGCATTTTAAATAAATGAAATGGCATAATTAATCAGGTTAAAAATAAATGGATTTTTATTTTGTCACACATTTTTGTTTTATATTTTATTCGAATAGAGTTTATTTTTGTGAGAATTTTAATATATTATTCATAATTTTCTGAGTTAATATGAATTTTCTATGATTTTGCAAACTTTTAGCTATTTACTGGAATTTGAAATACATGTCAAATGCTAAAGCTACCCGAGACAGTGTCTACCCTGGCCACTGACTGGTGGACCAATGTCCACGTCAGACGCCACGTGAGCGTGGACCAGGTCAAAATAGACGACGTGCCAACGGGGCTCTCTGCCGGCGGCCAGCCGTGGTGTGCGCCGGCGATTCCGATCCTCCCCCGACGATTGAGAGTTACGGATCGCCTCAGCACGCGACAGGGAACCTATTGATCCTAGCGCCGCTACCTAAAGGTCGCCGGAGCGTGAACGACGGTGAGGCGAAGCGGCGGCGCTCACAGGCTCTCGGTGTGGCAACGATGTACAGCGTAATCGAGCTGGCCTAGGGCACCAGTGGGACGAGTAGCTCACCAGGAACACAGAGAGCTTGACGGCGTGGCTTGAGGTGGTCTGAAACGACGGCGGTGATGGTGGCCGGTGTCGGAGAAGACGGAGTCGGTGTGGATGCTCCCGAGCGCTCCAGCTCGATTCCTTTTGTAGTCTGAGCAAGTCGAAGGCGAGGAAGACGATGGCGTTCACGGCTTGGCTCGGGGGTGCCTCCATCGACGGCGAGACGAGTTGGCCGGCTCAGCTAGGGTTTCAGCCAGAGAAGAAATAAGAGGGGAAAAGAGGAAACAGGAAGCTAGGGTTCGTCGGGGGTATTTATAAGCTTTCCACGGTCGGCGACGTCCGCGAAGTCCACGAAATCGGCCGGGACGTGGCGAAGCTCGTCGTGCTGTCGAGCGCCAGTGAAAGGAAGAGGATGAGGATGAGCTCCCCTTCTCGCTGATATTTTCGGACGAAGGGGTACGAGAACTTGGGCTGGGCTGAGATGGGCCTGGTCGATGTGGTGGCGAGGATGGGCTGGTTCTGGGCTGCTCTGGTGCGGCTTGGCCTGGCAAGGTAAGCCCTTTTCCCTCTCTTTTTCTCTTTTCAAATTCTTGTTTCTATTTACTGATTTGAATTCAATTTTGAATTCTGTTTTGTTTTGCAGGTTCTAAATTATTTGAATGGTTATACAATTTGATAATCATGCTCACTGCCTAGTTTGGTTGTTTAAACAAGTATTGAAATTTTTATTGTATTGTTATGTTATGAGATTTGAGAAAAATGGAAATGGGTTAAATATCTATCTCAATTTTCCTTTTTAATTTAAGAACCAGGTTTATTTAAATGATTTTTAATTTTATAATAAGTGCATAGTGAACACATCATTAGGTTTAACAATATGGATTGTTCACCTACGATATAATTATGGTTGAAGTTCAAATTAAATGGTGTTGAGAATGGAATGAGTTATGATTTTATGTGCGGAATTGTTCCCATAGGTTTAAGAAGATGGTTGGATTCACTCTATTTGTTTAATAATCTTGCTTAGCCACTTCTAGCTTAACTTATTTAGGATAAATTCTACACTCCTTATAGTCAATTCACTTTCTAAGGTGATGGTTCAATTATGACACAATATTCCATTTGGGCACTAAACAAAGTGATTGGAAATCAAAGTGGAATTGGTTATTGGTTTCACTCTACTCACCAAGTGGCATTTAGACCTTAGGTACATATGGCTTGGTTGATACTTGTGATCTATGATACACAAGTTAGGACATAATATTTTATGTGGGGTGGATCCTATATGAAAGGGTTTAATATTTTATGTGAACTGATTCCTAGGTGAAGGGTTTAAGGTTTTGGTGATGCTTCACTAATTGAAGTTTAAATAGGCATGAGGCATGGCAGGGTTCTACTTATAATCCAAAGTGATACTTGGATTGAAATGCAAATGGAATTAGGGTTTTAGTTATGATCATCAATGTGATACAAAACTAGGATTAAAATATGGTATAAGCTTTGATCATGTTTTAGTTGGCTAGGGTTCTATATAATTGATTAGAGTTATTCCTCCTTACTTATGTAGAATTTTCGTATCAAGGCAATGCTAGGTTTGTCTCAAGTGTTTGGATAGGCAAGGTTTAAATACAACCTCATGATTTCTCTATACAAGGCATGAGTATTGGTTTGGTTAACTACTAATGAGTTACTTATTATTTCATGAGAAGAATGAGATCTATACCTCACATATATAGGTTTATCTTATCATCTCAACTTACAAGGTAAGATCATGCATTAGACATGATCCACTTATTCCTCACTAATCTCTCTTCTTTAATACTTCTCTCAACACACTCACTTAGATTCTTATGGTTTGTGATCATCACCCAATTTGTAATGATCAAAGTATTGGCCTCATAACAATTCATTGGTGAATTATGGTTCTCTCTCCAAAATCAAGTATAAATCCATATACTTGAGTATACCTCTTTAGGTTGAGCTCTACTGAATAGGTATGGTTCCTCTAGGGTTTATGATCATTACCAAGGTGTAATGATCACAACACTTGCCTCTATATAATTACTAGAGGAATAGGTTCTAACTTACCATCAAATGTTAGCTAGGTCAAGTAGGGCTTATTACTTGACTTACATTTCTTGTATCATTGGTTAGTATCTACAAGTACCTCAATTGGATAAGGTTTAAATAGTAATCTAGGTTCTATTCAATGGATAGAATAAACATATGAATGATTCTCTCCTTTCTCTAGGTTTAATGGTATGAGTTGGGAACAAAGGTTAGAATGGTCAAAGTTAATGAAGAATGAATATGAATGTCCTTGGATTGGTTCAAGTATTGTAGTTGAAAAGATATACCATGTGACTCATGGTAGGAACATTTATTTAGTAGAAGACATGGATAAGATAGGTAAAGAATAGTTTCTTAATTATTTGTGTTCTATGATTTATAGTTGAATAATTATTCATGTGTTGTTGTAAGGAATATCATTTTGAGATCCTTTATAAGATCTTGTAGTTGATCCTTACTTACGGTGTTGTTTGTTGTAAAACTAATTCTATTTGATCTAGCCCAAAGATCAAATCATATCTACCCAAAACAAGGTTTTAGCAAAGGTCACAGTGAAGTTTATAGCGCTTGACTTGATGATCAACTTCAGTTCCAGCAAGTCAAGTGAAACTTCAATTACTGTGGTAAGTTTTATTTGAAGCGCGAAAATTCTCCGGATTTTCTATGCATGAATGCAATGCACACTTTGGTGTTCTCTCATTTTATTGCCTCTAAACCTGGGATATTGCAGCCTCTCCCCCTTAAACTGAACTTCGTCCCGAAGTTCGAACGCTTCTCACGTTTCGGGATGTTGAAATGTCTTGAATAGATCACCATCCTTCAACTCCCTGGTGATCACAGTAGATATAATTGGATATATTTTCTTGTCCAGATCCTTCCTGAAGTCTTCTGATGTCTGGCACTGATACTTTCTTTAATTCTATGATTTCTTCCAACACTCTATGCTTATAGGCTTACTCTCCAAAGATTCTTGGATTAGGACATCTTCTTATGCTAATGGACTTTACTAATAGTTGTGGTGATAGCTTCCTATCTGGGTACTCAAAGCTTGGTTCTACCAGTTGCGGTAATCCAGCTGCGGTGCCCAAACCTTAAGTCTAAAGGATTTATTTAAAGTTGGGTATTGTTTTCCCTTACTACCGTAACGAAAGTAATGGTGCTTAGTAAGGTATTTACAATAGGCATGGTCTTAGTTGTTTAGTCCTACGAATGGATTAGACTCATTTAGTCCATCCAATCATGGCTTCTAGTTTATACTAATTATCTTCCCTTTGGTTTCTTTAGGTTCCATGAAAGGAATCTTTCTAATAATCATTAATTTTGGTTTGGTCAAACTCCTTTGGTCTTAAGCCTTCTTAAGCTTTGCATGTCCTTCGACATCTTCTTCATCCAACTTCATTATTTTAGACTTACTTGAGTTCTCTTGGTTTTGAGTACTTATAATTACCTACTCAAGTGAAGGTCTAACCCTTACTTCCTCGAGATATGAACCTCGGCTTCTGGTCTGACAACCTCCTGAGAGTACTTTTATATGGGTAGTTCCCAACCACCTTATAAAAATAAGATCGGACTTCCTCTCAGTTCAGACCTTCTTCTTGGTCTATCATACTCCAAATATCATATTTTAATACTTCTCCTTCAGCCTTCCTCTCCCCCTTGGAGTTTACTAATGATCTTCAAACTTCCTTTCTTCTAATCATTAAACTCCAGGGTTAGGTAGTTGGTTTAAGTCTGGTTTATATTTTGTACCTTTCTAAAGTCTCACGAAGAATTCTTTGCGGTGTATCCACACAGTTGTGGGTATCCATTATGAATCCTCCGACTAAATATTTACCAACCACGAGATACCAGCTGTGAAATACTAGCTGCGGAATCCCCCTTTCTTTTAGGGTAAAGAAATGTGCAGGCTGTGGGCTATCTGATACCAGCTGCAGACTACCTAGTACCAGATGTGGCTTATTGGATACCAGCTGTGGCTATGCTATGGTTCTAGTCAATATCTACTTACCAGCTGTGGCTACTTACCTAGTTTTAGTTAAGATATACCTCACTTCACATACTTTCTCTTCATGATTATCCTATATCAGCTGCGGTCTTATTATACCAGCTACGACTTCACTTGTCTATTTTCCTTCTTCTAGGGTTTGTTTTGCAAGATAACCACTTGTTGACACTATGAAAATAGTATTGTAAGTGACTTCACTTGCATTCCCTTCTTCCATAAGGAATATGGCTCCACTTCTACTGCTCCATATTCACTATTTTTCTCACTTCCATGATACTTCCATGTTGAAGTACTCCTTGATTAAGGATAGAAATGAGTTTTAATTGGTCCTTCATTCAGATTGTTGTGGTTGCTTCCCACAATTTTACTTCCTTCTTCAAGTGAACCTTCATCTTGTCTTCAAATCTTCAGAATTCGTCACTCCTTCACACGAATACCTTTACCCTCTAGACCTATAACATCAAGTAAGAGCTTGATATTGCAACATGCATTTGCATATCAAAGTCAAACTTCATGTATGGATCTAGTCAATCAATGAAGATTCAAGAAATCCAATAAGATCCAGCTTTGTGCTTATAATACACATCCTTATATGCCTGAATATAATAATTGGGTAAGACATCCCTAAACATCAGGTGTAGATGTGCAATATAACACCACATAAGATAGGTTTAGGTCGTGATACTTAGCACGAATACATGAATTTCTACTATTTGTCTCAACATTTGTCTTAATTGCACATTTGCAATGAGACAAACTTGAAGCAAAATGGCTTGGGATAGTTGAAGTTAACCTAGTTTTCTTTGGAAGTACTAACAAAATAGTATACCATATATAGGTGCTATTGAGGACTACTTCCTATGATACAATTAGTTCTAACATGTCTATTCTAAACACATGATTGTTTAGAATATACCACATATAACTCTAGGATTTCTCTATGTGATATGCTCTAAATAAGCCTTCTTCAAATTAAGGACTATGGTTCTAATATTCTTGACACAGTTTCCAGGATTTTAAGGCCTAAGCTTTCGAACTATTCCCTAAATCCTACTCCTTATCATCCTTTTGTTATCGTACTTATGATGTTCTACTCCATCATACCATGATTCTCAAGTGAATCATATATGAGTACCTAGTTTATTATTGAAAGTAGACTCATGTAACTCCTATCACTCTTCCTTACCTCCTATGATTGACTCATCATAGACATATACTACCTTATATAACTTATCTCCCTTACTTAACATCAGTCATTTGACATTTTTAATGACTCTTACTTAACTATAACTTGCATTGGTATACTTCTTCCAATAGGATATCTTCCTTATGGTTATATCCTCTCTTTGGACTACCATGTGTTGTATACCAACTGTGGTTTACTACCACCATTTATCTTAAGCTTCAATGGTGTTCTAATTATTTGGAATGAAGCAAGATATCTAACTAACTTTACTTAAGAAAACAGATAAGAAAGATTGACTCAAGTGTGTCAGGATTATTCCAAGTGAATACCCATCTCAAGTCAAAAAGAATTGTTGGTTTGGCATAGTTGGCTTAGCCAAAACACTTCCTATAGACACTACCAAACCTATAGGTCTCCTTTAAAGGGTTTTAATCCTAGGGTCAAAGCATTTGCTCTGATACCAGCTGTGGTGACCCAGCGTACCACTGCATGGTGTAGTACACAAGTCGTTGACATAACACAAGTGAAACACCGTTCCACTCATATTACATCTCTCAGAGTGGTACAACAGAAACATATGCGAGTCCAAGGTATGTCTATAGAAGTACACACGAACTGTTTACATAAGATCAACATAGCCTCCTACTTTACAGTGAGGTAAAACTTCAAATAAAGCTCCAGAAGAACGACTCGTATTCCATCTTATTGCTAACTTAAGTTTAAGAGCTACTTGGCTTGCGATAGAATTCTAGCTACTTAGGTGCTATGATTAGGGAAAGGTTCCCTTTTATTTCTAGTCTAGGTTTCCATAATAGCTGATGTAGAAGTTGACTCCATTGACTTCCTTGATTGGATTCTTCATCTTGTTGCAGTTGACTCCTTTGTCTTCGAGTTCCACGGTAGTTTCTCCTTCGGTGCCTTGATCTAAGAAGGGGGTTCAAATGGGATAGAATGAGTACGAGCGTACTCAGCAAGTTCATACTAGGAAATATGTGTATCATGCACTAGCTACAGCCATAGACCAGAAAGTCATCGGCCAATGCAAGTTTTTGTAATCATTTCTTCAAAAGGTTTATTTTATTCTGAAAACTATGCCCGTCAGTCTTCACAGGTTGACTAGAACTTCGTGGAGTTCCTTTCTGCCGCTGTCATAGCTTCCTTCCCGAACAGGAGTGACAGTCACAATTCTTGATACCCTCTGCAGAGGTGCGTTACTTTACCCCACAAGAGATCTTAACTTTGTTGCCGGCCGAGAGTATGTCCTCGTCCACACTTCCTTTGGTGTGAGGCCCAGTATAAGATCCAAGCCAATCACTGCCTTCTCCGCGACCCTGCAAACCCACCCTTTTGTCCGACCCTACACCCCCAGTAGACTTCTCCCGATAATACGGCTTTACTCACGGTGTACTCCGGACAATCCATCATAGATCGTAGAGCTTATCATCACTAATGGATAGGGATTTAAAAGGCTATCCCAACCTATTGCGGCAGTGCCTCCAACACCCCGCCAGCTCTACCAATCCGTTGGCGTGCAGAAGGGAAAAGATACAGCTGACTTCCCCAGAGCCATTATAGATCTTATGGATAACGCGATATGTACGGCGCTAGAATCACTGGACGGCATTGGTACTTAGTCCTAGATGAGTAGTACCCATGCAATGGAACCTCCACCATATCAACACATACCATGGTTCCATTGCCCACCACATAGTCATATTCATAATTGTAAAATAATACTTTGCCTTTCAATGCATGAGTGATAAGTATAGTACTTTGCATATAGTTTGATACAAATAATCAAATGACATGAGCAAGCGATGAACTTGCCTTTCTTGACTGCAAGATTATGCAGGCAAAAGCTTCGATACGTGATAACTCCAAATTATGAAATACCATCATCGTCCGGTAAGGACAATGTTTAAAGAACTGGCAAAGATGCTATAATGCATAGTATGAGATGCAATCGTCCCGAGCGTAACCTAATCTCGATTATTTAGGATGTATGAGTTGTAAAGATTTCTTGAGGGTTAGTTGCACTTTTAGAATGATTCTCAAACAAGGTTCTTATTAGGGTTTGGTTATATTAGCATCATAACCAAGTGATATTAGACATCATAACAATCATACACATACAGAATAGTGATGGAATAATATGTAAAGAACAGTTGTCAATTTTAAGTTCTACAGGTCATGGTTGATGATTACTTATGCTATACTTCAAAAGAATAACTTTTGAAGAACATGTTGTTTAAGAACTAATAAGTATTTCAAATAAGAACTATGGCTTCTATGGTTTGATTAACATTTGTACTTCACAAGAATAACTGTTGAAGAACAGGTTAATTAAAAATATGAACTATTATATATAGGTGCTATGGCTTTCTAGGGTTTACTATTGAATTCATTTAGTTCTTGGATAGGAACTAGTTGGGTTCTTAAGTTGAATTGGTTCTATATACAACAAGTATGGGCAGGTTTATTACTATGGTTGATTATGATATCATATCAAAGGATGGTTATCCAGATGGTTCTATAAATTAGCTACTAGGGTTTGATGATTGAGGTTGACCTTAATGGTATGGTATATAGGATAGTGGTTAGTGGTACTAATTCAATTAACTAGTTAGGGTTTATATCTAGGTGGCACTTAGGGAATCATATAGGTTTCAATTAAGAATAGGGACATGAAATGACAAGCTCATGTGAATTGGTTTTATGTGGATGGATCATGATTATGCATTCATTGGTTACTTATGAAGGTTCTACAAGTAAAGTTGAAATTCACATGATCACATGTGATAAGCAACTAAGGTTTTAGAGTTACTACTAAAGTGTAATGATCACATGGGTTAAATCCTTAGGGTTTTAGGTTTGCAACTACTAGGGATGAACACATTAAATAATGAGATCAATGTCTTACTTAAATTAAAACTAGGGTTTCTAAGTTATGGTACAACTTCTAAAATGCTGATTATCAATAGAGTTGTGGTTACTAGTTACTTTGAATCAAAATTAGGAATGGTTTGACATTTTATTAATTTTCACAAGATTTAATAATTAGAGCAACTTCTAGTTAGGTTTCATTAAGAATCAGGGTTTAATCATTGTTATTATGTTTAAAGTATTTAATTTGTTAACTTAAGGATGTTTAAGTAAATAAGTTTTGACTTACAAAAATATTGGCTTATAATATTTTCTTGAGTTATTACTATTTAAAGAAAATAGAAAATAGTAATTTGCAAATTAGGGTTTATGAATTACCACTAATAATTAAGTTAATGCAAATATGATAAAGAAAATTAATCTTAACATTTTAATTAGTTACTGAATAGTTAAAATTTAAATCTGAAACTTCACTAATTATTGAATTCAAATTGCATTTTAAATAAATGAAATGGCATAATTAATCAGGTTAAAAATAAATGGATTTTTATTTTGTCACACATTTTTGTTTTATATTTTATTCGAATAGAGTTTATTTTTGTGAGAATTTTAATATATTATTCATAATTTTCTGAATTAATATGAATTTTCTATGATTTTGCAAACTTTTAGCTATTTACTGGAATTTGAAATACATGTCAAATGCTAAAGCTACCCGAGACAGTGTCTACCCTGGCCACTGACTGGTGGACCAATGTCCACGTCAGACGCCACGTGAGCGTGGACCAGGTCAAAATAGACGACGTGCCAACGGGGCTCTCTGCCGGCGGCCAGCCGTGGTGTGCGCCGGCGATTTCGATCCTCCCCCGACGATTGAGAGTCACGGATCGCCTCAGCGCGCGACAGGGAACCTATTGATCCTAGCGCCGCTACCTAAAGGTCGCCGGAGCGTGAACGACGGTGAGGCGAAGCGGCGGCGCTCACAGGCTCTCGGTGTGGCAACGATGTACAGCGTAATCGAGCTGGCCTAGGGCACCAGTGGGACGAGTAGCTCACCAGGAACACAGAGAGCTTGACGGCGTGGCTTGAGGTGGTCTGAAACGGCGGCGGCGATGGTGGCTGGTGTCGGAGAAGACGGAGTCGGTGTGGATGCTCCCGAGCGCTCCAGCTCGATTCCTTTTGTAGTCTGAGCAAGTCGAAGGCGAGGAAGACGATGGCGTTCACGGCTTGGCTCGGGGGTGCCTCCATCGACGGCGAGACGAGTTGGCCGGCTCAGCTAGGGTTTCGGCCAGAGAAGAAATAAGAGGGGAAAAAGAGGAAACATGAAGCTAGGGTTCGTCGGGGGTATTTATCAGCTTTCCACGGTCGGCGACGTCCGCGAAGTCCACGAAATCGGCCGGGACGTGGCGAAGCTCGTCGTGCTGTCGAGCGCCAGTGAAAGGAAGAGGATGAGGATGAGCTCCCCGTCTGGCTGATATTTTCGGACGAAGGGGTACGAGAACTTGGGCTGGGCTGAGCTGGGTGATACGTCTCCGACGTATCGATAATTTCTTATGTTCCATGCCACATTATTGATGTTATCTACATGTTTTATGCACACTTTATGTCATATTCGTGCATTTTCTGGAACTAACCTATTAACAAGATGCCGAAGTGCCGCTTGTTTTGTCATTGCTTTTTGGTTTCAGAAATCCTAGTAACGAAATATTCTGGGAATGGGACTAATCCAACGCCACGGGTCCTATTTTGCCACGAAGCTTCCAGAAGTCCGAAGACGAAACGAAGTGGGGCCACGGGGTGCCCAAACCCTAGGGCGGCGCGGCCCCCCCCCCTTGGCCGCGCCGGCCTGTGGTGTGGGGCCCTCGTGCCCCCTCCTGACTTGTCCTTCCGCCTACTTAAAGCCTCCGTGACGAAACCCCCAGTACCGAGAGCCACGATACGGAAAACCTTCCAGAGACGCCGCCAACGCCGATCCCATCTCGGGGGATCCAGGAGATCGCCTCCGGCACCCTACCGGAGAGGGGAATCATCTCCCGGAGGACTCTACGCCGCCATGGTCACCTTCGGTGTGATGTGTGAGTAGTCTACCCCTGGACTATGGGTCCATAGCAGTAGCTAGATGGTTGTCTTCTCCCCATTGTGCTATCATTGTCGGATCTTGTGAGCTGCCTAACATGATCAAGATCATCTATCTGTAATTCTATATGTTGCGTTTGTTGGGATCCGATGAATAGAGAATACTTGTTATGTTGATTATCAAAGTTATATCTATGTGTTGTTTATGATCTTGCATGCTCTCCGTTACTAGTAGATGCTCTGGCCAAGTAGATGCTTGTAACTCCAAGAGGGAGTATTTATGCTCGATAGTGGGTTCATGCCTGCATTGACACCGGGACGATGTGAAAAGTTCTAAGGTTGTGTTGTGCTGTTGCCACTAGGGATAAAACATTGATGCTATGTCTAAGGATGTAGTTGTTGATTACATTACGCACCATACTTAATGCAATTGTCTGTTGCTTTGCAACTTAATACTGGAGGGGGTTCGGATGATAACCTGAAAGTGGACTTTTTAGGCATAGATGCAGTTGGATGGCGGTCTATGTACTTTGTCGTAATGCCCAATTAAATCTCACTATACTCATCATGATATGTATGTGCATGGTCATGCTCTCTTTATTTGTCAATTGCCCAACTGTAATTTGTTCACCCAACATGCTGTTTATCTTATGGGAGAGACACCTCTAGTGAACTGTGGACCCCGGTCCAATTCTCTTTACTGAAATACAATCTACTGCAATATTGTTCTACTGTTTTCTGCAAACAATCATCTTCCACACAATACGGTTAATCCTTTGTTACAGCAAGCCGGTGAGATTGACAACCTCACTGTTTCGTTGGGGCAAAGTACTTTGGTTGTGTTGTGCAGGTTCCACGTTGGCGCCGGAATCCCTGGTGTTACGCCGCACTACATCCCGCCGCCATCAACCTTCAGCGTGCTTCTTGGCTCCTCCTGGTTCGATAAACCTTGGTTTCTTTCTGAGGGAAAACTTGCTGCTGTGCGCATCATACCTTCCTCTTGGGGTTCCCAACGAACGTGTGAGTTACACGCCATCAAGCTCTTTTTCTGGCGCCGTTGCCGGGGAGATCAAGACACGCTGCAAGGGGAGTCTCCACTTCTCAATCTCTTTACTTTGTTTTTGTCTTGCTTAGTTTTATTTACTACTTTGTTTGCTGCACTAAATCAAAATACAAAAAAATTAGTTGCTAGTTTTACTTTATTTGCTATCTTGTTTGCTATATCAAAAACACAAAAAAATTAGTTACTTGCATTTACTTTACTTATTTCATCATGTTCCCTTTTAATTTTACCACGAAAGACATACCGGTAGGACGTGGGTCTATAATTGGGAGAAATAATATAGAAGAATTCTTCAACCATGTTAGTACCGTTGACGATTTTGAAGATAGACACTTGGTAGACCTTGCGCCTACTTATGAAATTGCTGCTGCGCATTTAGTTCGCCTGTTGGAAACTAAATTTGTTAATCTCAATCCTATAATCCAACACATGTTTCTCACACTTGGTGATATGGAAGAAGGGGAAAAGAAAGATTTTGTTTTAGAAACCCTTCTTAGAGAATTTGGTGGTCTAGCAAGAGAAGCTAGAAAGGTCTTTGCTAAATTTAATATGCTTGGTTCACATACTAATTTTGTTAGTCTCCTTGAAAAGATGGACATGGATAGAATAAGATACACTAATAATATTGATGATGGTGGGGAGATCAAAGCACCAATACCATGTAAACTCTTAGCTATGAATGATGCACTAGAAAATAACTATGCTTGGCTTGTTCCTGAAAATTTGTTTGATGAGAGTAGCACGCCTAAGACTAATGAAAAAGGAGATGCTAAAACTTATGTATCTAATATATTATGCCTGGTTGAGAAAACTCCGCACCCCGCTGAGAATGCACCACCCTTTGATAATACTTGATACACACTTTCTGCGCCTAGCTGAAAGGCGTTAAAGAAAAGCGCTTATGGGAGACAACCCATGTTTTTACCTACAGTACTTTGTTTTTATTTTGTGTCTTGGAAGTTGTTTACTACTGTAGCAACCTCTCCTTATCTTAGTTTAGTGTTTTGTTGTGCCAAGTTAAGCCGTTGATAGAAAAGTAAGTACTAGATTTGGATTACTGCGCAGTTCCAGATTTCTTTGCTGTCACGAATCTGGGTCTACCTCCCTGTAGGTAGCTCAGAAAATTAAGCCAATTTACGTGCATGATCCTCAGATATGTACGCAACTTTCATTCAATTTGAGCATTTTCATTTGAGCAAGTCTGGTGCCATTTTAAAATTCGTCAATACGAACTGTTCTGTTTTGACAGATTCTGCCTTTTATTTCGCATTGCCTCTTTTGCTATGTTGGATGAATTTCTTTGATCCATTAATGTTCAGTAGCTTTATGCAATGTCCAGAAGTGTTAAGAATTATTGTGTCACCTCTGAATATGTTAATTTTTATTGTGCACTAACCCTCTAATGAGTTGTTTCGAGTTTGGTGTGGAGGAAGTTTTCAAGGATCAAGAGAGTAGTATGATGCAACATGATCAAGGAGAGTGAAAGCTCTAAGCTTGGGGATGCCCCGGTGGTTCACCCCTGCATATATCAAGAAGACTCAAGCGTCTAAGCTTGGGGATGCCCAAGGCATCCCCTTCTTCATCGACAACATTATCAGGTTCCTCCCCTGAAACTATATTTTTATTCCATCACATCTTATGTGCTTTGCTTGGAGCGTCGGTTTGTTTTTGTTTTGTTTGAATAAAATGGATCCTAGCATTCACTTTATGGGAGAGAGACACGCTCCGCTGTAGCATATGGACAAGTATGTCCTTGGTTTCTACTCATAGTATTCATGGCGAAGTTTCTTCTTCGTTAAATTGTTATATGGTTGGAATTGGAAAATGATACATGTAGTAATTGCTATTGATGTCTTGGGTAATGTGATACTTGGCAATTGTTGTGCTCATGATTAAGCTCTTGCATCATATGCTTTGCACCCATTAATGAAGAAATACATAGAGCATGCTATAATTTGGTTTGCATATTTGGTTTCTCTAAGGTCTAGATAATTTCTAGTATTGAGTTTGAACAACAAGGAAGACGGTGTAGAGTCTTATAATGTTTTCAATATGTCTTTTATGTGAGTTTTGCTGCACCGGTTCATCCTTGTGTTTGTTTCAAATAAGCCTTGCTAGCCTAAACCTTGTATCGAGAGGGAATACTTCTCATGCATCCAAAATACTTGAGCCAACCACTATGCCATTTGTGTCCACCATACCTACCTACTACATGGTATTTTCCGCCATTCCAAAGTAAATTGCTTGAGTGCTACCTTTAAAATTCCACCATCACCTTTGCAATATATAGCTCATGGGACAAATAGCTTAAAAACTATTGTGGTATTGAATATGTAATTATGCACTTTATCTCTTATTAAGTTGCTTGTTGTGCGATAACCATGTTCACTGGGGACGCCATCAACTACTCTTTGTTGAATTTCATGTGAGTTGCTATGCATGTCCGTCTTGTCTGAAGTAAGAGAGATCTACCACCTTATGGTTAAGCATGCATATTGTTAGAGAAGAACATTGGGCCGCTAACTAAAGCCATGATCCATGGTGGAAGTTTCAGTTTTGGACATATATCCTCAATCTCAAATGAGAAAATTATTAATTGTTGTTACATGCTTATGCATAAAAGAGGAGTCCATTATCTGTTGTCTATGTTGTCCCGGTATGGATGTATAAGTTGAGAATAATCAATAGCGAGAAATCCAAATGCGAGCTTTCTCCTTAGACCTTTGTACAGGCGGCATAGAGGTACCCCTTTGTGACACTTGGTAAAAACATGTGCATTGTGATGATCCGGTAGTCCAAGCTAATTAGGACAAGGTGCGGGCACTATTAGTATACTATGCATGAGGCTTGCAACTTGTAAGATATAATTTACATGATACATATGCTTTATTACTACCGTTGACAAAATTGTTTCATGTTTTCAAAATCAAAGCTCTAGCACAAATATAGCAATCGATGCTTTTCCTCTATGAAGGACCATTCTTTTACTTTCAATGTTGAGTCAGTTCACCTATTTCTCTCCACCTCAAGAAGCAAACACTTGTGTGAACTGTGCATTGATTCCTACATATTTGCTTATTGCACTTATTATATTACTCTATGTTGACAATATCCATGAGATATACATGTTACAAGTTGAAAGCAACCGCTGAAACTTAATCTTCCTTTGTGTTGCTTCAATGCTTTTACTTTGAATTATTGCTTTATGAGTTAACTCTTATGCAAGACCTAATTGATGCTTGTCTTGAAGTGCTATTCATGAAAAGTCTTTGCTTTATGATTCACTTGTTTACTCATGTCATATACATTGTTTTGATCGCTGCATTCACTACATATGCTTTACAAATAGTATGATCAAGGTTATGATGGCATGTCACTCCAGAAATTATCTGTGTTATCGTTTTACCTGCTCGGGACGAGCAGAACTAAGCTTGGGGATGCTGATACGTCTCCGACGTATCGATAATTTCTTATGTTCCATGCCACATTATTGATGTTATCTACATGTTTTATGCACACTTTATGTCATATTCGTGCATTTTCTGGAACTAACCTATTAACAAGATGCCGAAGTGCCGATTCTTTGTTTTACGCTATTTTTGGTTTCAGAAATCCTAGTAACGAAATATTCTCGGAATTGGACGAAATCAACGCCCAGGTCCTATTTTGCCACGAAGCTTCCGTGAAGTCCGAAGACGAAAGCGAAGTGGGGCCACGGGGTGCCCAAACCCTAGGCGGCGCGGCCCCCCTTGGCCGCGCCGGCTGTGGTGTGGGGCCCTCGTGCCCCTCCCGACTTGTCCTTCCGCCTACTTAAAGCCTCCGTGACGAAACCCCCGCACCGAGAGCCACGATACGGAAAACCTTCCGTAGACGCCGCCAACGCCGATCCCATCTCGGGGATCCAGAGATCGCCTCCGGCACCCTGCCGGAGAGGGGAATCATCTCCCGGAGGACTCTACGCCGCCATGGTCGCCTCCGGTGTGATGTGTGAGTAGTCTACCCCTGGACTATGGGTCCATAGCAGTAGCTAGATGGTTGTCTTCTCCCCATTGTGCTATAATTGTCGGATCTTGTGAGCTGCCTAACATGATCAAGATCATCTATCTGTAATTCTATATGTTGCGTTTGTTGGGATCCGATGAATAGAGAATACTTGTTATGTTGATTATCAAAGTTATATCTATGTGTTGTTTATGATCTTGCATGCTCTCCGTTACTAGTAGATGCTCTGGCCAAGTAGATGCTTGTAACTCCAAGAGGGAGTATTTATGCTCGATAGTGGGTTCATGCCTGCATTGACACACAGGACGATGTGACAGAAAGTTCTAAGGTTGTGTTGTGCTATTGCCACTAGGGATAAAACATTGATGCTATGTCTAAGGATGTAGTTGTTGATTACATTACGCACCATACTTAATGCAATTGTCTGTTGCTTTGCAACTTAATACTGGAGGGGGTTCGGATGATAACCTGAAAGTGGACTTTTTAGGCATAGATGCAGTTGGATGGCGGTCTATGTACTTTGTCGTAATGCCCAATTAAATCTCACTATACTCATCATGATATGTATGTGCATGGTCATGCTCTCTTTATTTGTCAATTGCCCAACTGTAATTTGTTCACCCAACATGCTGTTTATCTTATGGGAGAGACACCTCTAGTGAACTGTGGACCCCGGTCCAATTCTCTTTACTGAAATACAATCTACTGCAATATTGTTCTACTGTTTTCTGCAAACAATCATCTTCCACACAATACGGTTAATCCTTTGTTACAGCAAGCCGGTGAGATTGACAACCTCACTGTTTCGTTGGGGCAAAGTACTTTGGTTGTGTTGTGCAGGTTCCACGTTGGCGCCGGAATCCCTGGTGTTGCGTCGCACTACATCCCGCCGCCATCAACCTTCAACGTGCTTCTTGGCTCCTCCTGGTTCGATAAACCTTGGTTTCTTTCTGAGGGAAAACTTGCTGCTGTGCGCATCATACCTTCCTCTTGGGGTTCCCAACGAACGTGTGAGTTACACGCCATCACTGGGCCTGGTCGATGTGGTGGCGAGGATGGGCTGGTTCTGGGCTGCTCTGGTGCGGCTTGGCCTGGCAAGGTAAGCCCTTTTCCCTCTCTTTTTCTCTTTTCAAATTCTTGTTTCTATTTACTGATTTGAATTCAATTTTGAATTCTGTTTTGTTTTGCAGGTTCTAAATTATTTGAATGGTTATACAATTTGATAATCATGCTCACTGCCTAGTTTGGTTGTTTAAACAAGTATTGAAATTTTTATTGTATTGTTATGTTATGAGATTTGAGAAAAATGGAAATGGGTTAAATATCTATCTCAATTTTCCTTTTTAATTTAAGAACCAGGTTTATTTAAATGATTTTTAATTTTATAATAAGTGCATAGTGAACACATCATTAGGTTTAACAATATGGATTGTTCACCTACGATATAATTATGGTTGAAGTTCAAATTAAATGGTGTTGAGAATGGAATGAGTTATGATTTTATGTGCGGAATTGTTCCCATAGGTTTAAGAAGATGGTTGGATTCACTCTATTTGTTTAATAATCTTGCTTAGCCACTTCTAGCTTAACTTATTTAGGATAAATTCTACACTCCTTATAGTCAATTCACTTTCTAAGGTGATGGTTCAATTATGACACAATATTCCATTTGGGCAACTAAACAAAGTGATTGGAAATCAAAGTGGAATTCGTTATTGGTTTCACTCTACTCACCAAGTGGCATTTAGACCTTAGGTACATATGGCTTGGTTGATACTTGTGATCTATGATACACAAGTTAGGACTAATATTTTATGTGGGGTGGATCCTATATGAAAGGGTTTAATATTTTATGTGAACTGATTCCTAGGTGAAGGGTTTAAGGTTTTGGTGATGCTTCACTAATTGAAGTTTAAATAGGCATGAGGCATGGCAGGGTTCTACTTATAATCCAAAGTGATACTTGGATTGAAATGCAAATGGAATTAGGGTTTTAGTTATGATCATCAATGTGATACAAAACTAGGATTAAAATATGGTATAAGCTTTGATCATGTTTTAGTTGGCTAGGGTTCTATATAATTGATTAGAGTTATTCCTCCTTACTTAGGTAGAATTCTTGTATCAAGGCAATGCTAGGTTTGTCTCAAGTGTTTGGATAGGCAAGGTTTAAATACAACCTCATGATTTCTCTATACAAGGCATGAGTATTGGTTTGGTTAACTACTAATGAGTTACTTATTATTTCATGAGAAGAATGAGATCTATACCTCACATATATAGGTTTATCTTATCATCTCAACTTACAAGGTAAGATCATGCATTAGACATGATCCACTTATTCCTCACTAATCTCTCTTCTTTAATACTTCTCTCAACACACTCACTTAGATTCTTATGGTTTGTGATCATCACCCAATTTGTAATGATCAAAGTATTGGCCTCATAACAATTCATTGTGAACCGCATCTCGGTGTCCCGGCAACTCCACAATTGACTAATCCGGGAGTGACCTAGTAGACCGACCTCCGTATCTCGCTCTCTCTGGAAACCTCCGTTTCTTGCCACCGTTGAAAGTCGGCTTTGCAAAGCCGGGCCTTCCCGACGCTCTCGCCGACGGCGTTGCCGTCCGGTCGGGGCTAAGGAGTGGCGTCGGAGTTGTAAATAGCAGTAGTTCTAGTAGTATGCTCAGTTGTAGTTCTGTGTTTCGGCGAGATGCCGGTCGTCGGCGACATGCCGGGAGGACGGCGCTAGGTCTCCTTGGCCGGATCTGGTGCTGCCTGCTAGTCTTCCTCCTCGACGCGGAGCTCCGATGGTCGGAGCCACATGCGGCTGGGCGGGAAGCTGCTGGCTACTCCATAAATAAGTTCTTCCCCAGCAGCTCAAGCGTGGTTGCAGGTGAGGTTTCGACTTCTTCTTCAGGGCTCCATGGTGGCGATTTGAAGAGGAATCGGGCGGAGCTTCGTGGCCTTATTTGGGGCTGCTCTGGAGTGGCGATGCTGAAGATCATTGGTGAACATTCTCGGCGCCCTCAGTTTCGGTGTCCGACCCAGATGACCAACCGGTGGTCTCTCTCGAAGCCGGCGTTGAAGGCTTCTTCAACCTCCAAGCGGAGGCCCCCCATCGAGCTCGCGGCGGCGCTTCCCGTTCTCTTGGTGCCAAGTGGTTTCGTCCCCGGCACCGGTGAGGACGGCCGCGGTTTGAGCTCTTGTTTCTCCGGCAAGTGCAAAGGACCTGATTGCTTTTTCCAGAATATATGTAAGGTCTTTCCTAAAAAAGTTAGGGACAGTGTTGCAATTTTTCTTTATTGGAGGTCCCTGATGTATCTTGTACTTGCACCGTTGATTATTAATGGCATCTAGGCCCTTAGGGGCCGCTCCAGTTCAAAAAAAAAAAAAAAAAAAACAATTCATTGCTGAATTATGGTTCTCTCTCCAAAATCAAGTATAAATCCATATACTTGAGTATACCTCTTTAGGTTGAGCTCTACTGAATAGGTATGGTTCCTCTAGGGTTTATGATCATTACCAAGATGTAATGATCACAACACTTGCCTCTATATAATTACTAGAGGAATAGGTTCTAACTTACCATCAAATGTTAGCTAGGTCAAGTAGGGCTTATTACTTGACTTACATTTCTTGTATCATTGGTTAGTATCAACAAGTACCTCAATTGGATAAGGTTTAAATAGTAATCTAGGTTCTATTCAATGGATAGAATAAACATATGAATGATTCTCTCCTTTCTCTAGGTTTAATGGTATGAGTTGGGAACAAAGGTTAGAATGGTCAAAGTTAATGAAGAATGAATATGAATGTCCTTGGATTGGTTCAAGTATTATAGTTGAAAAGATATACCATGTGACTCATGGTAGGAACATTTATTTAGTAGAAGACATGGATAAGATAGGTAAAGAATAGTTTCTTAATTATTTGTGTTCTATGATTTATAGTTGAATAATTATTCATGTGTTGTTGTAAGGAATATCATTTTGAGATCCTTTATAAGATCTTGTAGTTGATCCTTACTTACGGTGTTGTTTGTTGTAAAACTAATTCTATTTGATCTAGCCCAAAGATCAAATCATATCTACCCAAAACAAGGTTTTAGCAAAGGTCACAGTGAAGTTTATAGCGCTTGACTTGATGATCTACTTCAGTTCCAGCAAGTCAAGTGAAACTTCAATTACTGTGGTAAGTTTTATTTGAAGCGCGAAAATTCCCCGGATTTTCTATGCATGAATGCAATGCACACTTTGGTGTTATCTCATTTTATTGCCTCTAAACCTGGGATATTACAAAATGCAATGGCAAGAACACCACAAAGATGCTCAAGTACTTCTCTCTCAAATTCCAACAAAGCTACAAAAGCAATTGAGGGAATAAGAGAGGAAGAACAAAATAAGAGGAGGAACACTAAATTTCTCCAAGATCTGGATCTAGAGGATTCCCCTCACAAAGAGAGGGATTTGATTGGTCAAGATGTAGATCTAGATCTCCTCTCTCTTTTCCCTCAAGAATATGCAAGAATCATGGGAGGAATCAAGAACTAGGGCAAGCCTTGAAGGACAACAATGGAGGGGATAGAGAGAGTGAACCCACCAGCCCAAGGAGGAAGAAGGGGTTCTTAAATACCCCTCCCATCGAAATATGACCGTTTGGGTATGCTCAGGCCGGATTTTCCGGGCCGGATATTTGCAAAATATCTGGGCCCCGAAAAACGGCTAAGGACCAGAAAAAACATGCCCCTGGATGGGGGCCGGATATTTGGCCGGATTTTCCCAGAAACCGGATTTTTCGGGGGGGGGGGGGGGGATTATCCGCCCCAAACTTGGGCCGGAATATCCGCCCCCCCTGAAAACTGGCAGAAACATCAAACTGAAACGGGCATAACTTTAGCATCCGGACTCCGATTTTGATGATCTTGGGCTTGTTTTAAAGCTAGGAACAAGCTCTACAATATCATGCAGGGAGCCATCATGATTCAACAATGTAGGATAGAAACAAATGATGAAAGGTTTGACCTATCTAAAAAAAGACATACCGGTAAAAACCTCCAACCTTGAAAATGCAACAAGTTGCCCATGCAAAAACCATTCTCGATGAACTAGAGCTTGTCATGAGAATAAACACAAGCTCTAAAACATCACATGGATAAGATCCAAATAAAACCAAGAAAGATGATGAACCAAACTCGAAAACGCTACAAGTGATCTATGCGAAATCCGTTTTCGATGAACTAGTGCTTGTCATGAGAATAAGCACAAGCTCTAAAACATCACATGGATAAGGTCCAAATAACAACCAAGAAAGATGATGAAAGGATGCAAAGGTTTGAGCTCTCTCCGAACGATACGATCGAGTTACTCACTCGGGAGCCATCTTGATAGTACGGTAACTAAATTATAAACCGGTCTCCAACTACACTATGAGACCGGTGAGAAAGAAACCCTATCAAGAGCAAACCTTATACTTGCGCATTCCACTTGAGCTCGATGACGACGATCTTGACCTCAACAAGATGGAACGTCTTTCTTGATTGTGCTTGCTTGACGAAGTCTTGTGGATTGCTCCCCCATAATCCACCATGGGAGAGCTTCTTCTTCGGCGCATCTTCACATATCCATGATCACCATAAGGATGGCAAGACTCAAGCAAAGGATCTCTTCGAGATGGCTCATCTTGAACCTGCACTTCATTTCGTTGATGTCTTGAAGTTAACCTTGAGAGCTCACTTCATCTTCATCTTCAAGACATACTTGAGACTTGATCTTCTTCATTTGGATGGCAAGACTCAAGCAAAGGATCTCTTCGAGATGGCTCATCTTGAACTTGCACTTCATTTCTTCATTCTTCATCATGTTGATATCTTGGAAGTAACTTGAGGGCTCACTTCATCTTTATCTTCAAGACATACTTGACACTTGATATCCTTCATCAATTTCTTCTTCTTGCAACCTTGAAGCCAACATATGGTTCAAACATTTCTTCATGGCAAGCTTCAAGCTTATGATCTCTTCGAGTTGGCTCATCTTGAACTTGCACTTCATTATATTGATGTCTTGAAGTAACTTGGGGGCTCACTTCATCTTCATCTTCAAGACATACTTGACACTTGATATCATTCATCAATTTCTTCTTATTGCAACCTTGAAGCCAACAAATGGTTCAAGCATTGCCTATGGACAACACCTACAAATATAACTCAATGCAAACATTAGTCCATAGAGATTGTCATTAATTACCAAAACCACACATGGGGGGGCTCCATGCACTTTCACCACCCCCTCTCTCTCTCTCTTCGCTTTTTTTATTGTGTCAGATTCTCTCTCTCTTCTCTCACTTTAGAACCAACTTGAAATTTTTGTAGATTTTAAATCATAAGTTCAATTTGAAAACCAATTGAAATATTTGGGTTCCTGTCAAAGAGAGCTTCAAACTAATACCAATATTGAATATATTTAAAAATCGACATTTGAAACATAGTGAAATTTTGAAAAAAATTATGGAAGCCGGCGAAAATATTTGTTACTCCCTCCGATCAATATTACTTGATGCTAAAATGAATGTATCTACAACTAAAATGTATCTAGATATATCTATATTAACAACAAGTAATATGAATCAGAGGGAGTAAAACAATTTATTTCACCGTGTTTCAAACTTGATTCGTCAGAGTTGTAAACATAATTGGCAATTAACTTCGAGTACATTCATAAAAACATAACATTTTATTATGTTTCGAACTGCAGGTTTTTAAATTTACCAATTTTGGACTTGTTTAAAAGATCACACCGAAAAAATACGTAATCAAGCAGTTTGTTATTTTGATTATAATTTTAACATAAAATTTAGATTTAGAAATAAAATATATGGGCTAATAGGTAGCATATGCACCCGGAACCAGAATTGATCCTTATTTTGACGTATATCTAGGATTTGTACATTTGTAAAATTCTTAGTCAGCGAGCCACTTCCGTCCACCTCAAATCGACCCCACCGCTGCGGTCTACGGCGGGCGCCCGCCTCGCCTCCGCCAGACAGGCAGGCTCCTCACAGCCACCCACCCCAACGCAGCGCCCGCCCTCAATCCAAACCTCTCCACACTCTCGCCAGTCCCCCGTCCCTCCTGCGCGCGCGCGCTCCGTTTCGCCCGCCGCGACGGGAGCGGATGGCGACGGCGAGCGCCCTCTCCGCGCCCCTGCAGCTCCTCTCCTCGCGGCGGGTAAGAACTAAGAACCCTATGGTGTAATCGTGTTCAGATTATTCTGTATGTCTTGTTTATGTGCTGGACACCTGTTCGTGATAATGTCTGCGAGGCACTTATCTGCGTTTTGTTGATGCCCAGGCACTTGTCAAGGGCCTCTCGCCTCGGAGAGCAGCAGCGGGAGCACTGCCAGGTACCGTCCCGCTTCCGGAGCACTTTATAGTGATGCCGCGCTTCTCTGTGTGTAGCATTCGTTCTTGGGAATTTAGGGCTTTTGTTTGTTGCAAGGTGCAAGATAGACGGCTCTATGTTGTCGTTGTCGTTCATATGGTAATGCGAAATAGAACTGTTCAGGACTAGATGGAGCATTACAAGTGATTAATTAGATCAAAGTAATCTTCCTTCTTTAGGAACTAGCAGGGATGACAATGCGTACCCATGACCCGCGTACCCGCCGGGTAAAAACCCAATAGAATTACGGGTATGGTATAAAATATTACCCATAGGTTTGTAAATGGGAAAATATCATACCCATCGGATAGAGCGGGTACGGGTATGTGATCGTAGAACTCATATCCACGTACCCACCTAAATTTGACAAGTAGGCCGCTGTAATATTCTAAAGTATTTGATTTCACCCCTAACCACGCCTTCACATAGCTAGGTTGAACCTCACGCTTTCCGGTCTCACAATTGTTGGTAGGTTAGTGAGGATTAGTCCCTTATTTAGAATCGCTTAACCTCATGTCATATTTTTTTGATCAATTTTATGAGTTGTAAGCGCGGATATTTTTACCCGCGGGTACCCATTTACCCTGCTGGGTGACAGGTATGGGAAAAACTTGTACCCGTTGACGGGTATGGGTACCGGATGATGGGTAAGATTAAAGGTAACAGGTATGGGTATGGGATGGCTCTACCCGTACCCATACCCTGAGGGTGCCATCCCTAGGAACTAGGATGGCTTAGGGCACAGACTGCTCCCATTCCAACGATTTGGGCGCGATGAACGGTAGTCGGGGTAGCAGGGAGGAGGCAACTCCGGTGTGAGGAGGCCAGGCACAGGGAAGAACAAGGGGTCGTTTGGTTCGTCCGCTAAGCCTAGGGCACGGGTCCATGCTGTTGCATGGCCCTAATTAGATTGTGATATAAAGGAGATGATTGAGAAATTTCTCGGCTCAGCTCATTGCGTGTATTAAACTTTCCAATTTTCATCATTATTTGGCAGCATTGTTTCATTGTCTGATGTCGCCTTCTCATGTTTCACTAGGTTCACTTATTGTGAAGAGAGATTTTTTACACAACGGGAGAAGTCACCACCAACTTTTACCATTGATACAAAGAGGAAAGTTGCAAGCAGCAGTACTACCTGTTACTCCACCACTACTTGATGATGAGGCGAAAAGGAAACAAATGTCTGAAGAGTATGGGTTCAAACAAATTGGAGAACAGCTACCAGACAATGTTACTCTTAAAGATGTCATGGATACTCTGCCCAAAGAGGTACCAACTATGAAATGTCAATACAAGCTATGCTGCGGATGTTCCTATAATAATGTTCTGATGTAAAACTTCACTCCTAGGTATTTGAAATCAACGACGTAAAAGCCTGGGGATCTGTTTTAATATCGGTTACTTCATATGCTTTCGGTCTTTTCTTGATTTCAAAAGCTCCATGGTATCTACTTCCCCTGGCTTGGGCATGGGCTGGTACGGCAGTGACTGGGGTAACCTCTCTTCCCCTCTAAACTTGCCTGTCGATATGCATGCTCATGTGTTGCATGCTTGCTTACTTTTGTCTGTGTGGTCTGTCCACTATTTAATCAATGTTTTTGTGAAGTTTTTTGTTATAGGCCATGATTGTGCGCACAAATCGTTTTCGAGGAATAAGCTAGTGGAGGATATCGTTGGAACTCTAGCTTTCTTGCCATTAATTTACCCTTATGAACCTTGGAGATTTAAGCATGACAGACATCACGCCAAGACAAATATGTATGTACACACCTCCCTGTATAATCATCTCCAATATAGCCCAAATGATATTATTGACGTTCATTTTAATGACTTGGTACTGTTAACCTAATTCTTTCTTTTCAAAGTTTTAATCGCATGTGTTGCACTTCAAGAACACTCATGCACCACCTTGTGCACATCCACATGCAAACTTAGTTTTGTTATCTGCATCATCTCCATACTTATGTGTTAAAGCCATACTTGAAAGCCTTAAACATTTCCAACAACTTTCTGCTTTGATCATTCAAACTTTTACCTTTTGCATAACTCCAGGTTAGTAGAAGATACTGCATGGCAACCTGTTTGGCAAAAGGAAATTGAATCGTCTTCTTTCCTAAGGAAAGCAATTATATTTGGTTATGGCCCTATCAGGCCGTGGATGTCTATTGCTCACTGGTATATCTTTTCTAGCATCTGTCAAGTCATATGTTCTGATGGTCATCTGTTTTGTTGAGTTCTTCTCAATACTTCCCTCCAGGCAATAACTTCTCTATTGTCTGTGTAACTTTTCAGGTTAATGTGGCACTTTGATCTAAAAAAATTCAGATCAAATGAACTCCCTAGGGTGAAGATAAGTTTGGTTTGTGTGTTCGCATTCATGGCAATTGGATGGCCCCTAATCATTCTCCAAACAGGGATAGCTGGATGGTTCAAGTTCTGGTTCATGCCATGGATGGTTTATCACTTTTGGGTACATTGCTGATTTTTGTTACTATGACTTACCGCGGATGTAGAGTTTACGAGTTTCGTTATTCTGTTAAGCTGTTTAAAGAATTAAAACTCATGGTAGTTGAATAACAAACAGTTGAATATAGTAAATTTCTGATCCATGGAGTCCCCAAAATTATCTAGAAGCCCGCCTAATTGTGCAGATTTCTACCTAAGAGTTTGCTAAATGTCTAGACGAAAATTTAAATATCCTGTGGAATAGCTTTTGCAATCTGTGCAGTGATCTTGGTAGGAACTAGGAATTACAAGCTAGTAGTCTTCTTCAAATAGACAAGTTTATTTTATTTTATATTGTGCCAGTCGGGTCAGGTATCAAGACCTATTGGCTTTGATACCATGTAGAACTGCATGCGCCGAATCAGTTTACCCAAAAGCTCAAGCTGACGGGGAAATGAGGGCAATGCCTTCAACAAGAACAACTGCTACACTATAATTGGACTAGCATTGACTAAATTGGCTAGAAGCCTCAAAGACACTGTTAAAATTGAGCAGGTTTGATATATAAAGCCTCCGGTTAGTTTGACCTAGCAAGGAATAACATATAAAAAACAGATAATAATATGTGGTCTAAGCTATCAACTTACTGTATTTCTTATGAATTTGTATACTGGAAGTTAACACTAAATTTAACCATTTGCTTCAGATGAGCACCTTTACGATGGTACATCACACTGCTCCTCATATACCATTCAAATCATCAGAAGAGTGGAATGCTGCACAGGCGCAATTAAATGGCACAGTTCATTGTAGCTATCCTCGATGGTACTGATTATTTATCTTTGCTTTGAGTTTTGTTTCGATGCATATTAGAACTCCTGTTATGATCATATATGCTAAATAAACTTACAGTAAATGATCTTCATGATGATTTTTATCGCATATGGAATTAGTACGACATGATAAAACAATGACTTAACTTGTAAATAATAGGACACCTATTATTTATTCGTAGCATCGTCTTTCAATATAAAATTAAGAGACTTCCCCTGCATTTATGTTGCTATGTTTCTGGATTTCAAATCAAAATTTTCATTTTGGGCAAAATGTGACTTATGAAAGTATTATGGGCCATCCAACTATAGATTTGACTGCAATTTAAGAAAATGTTTTATTTTAACAGCTTAATACAGAATTTAAGAGTTCTGATCCCAGTCATCACGAACCTTAGGAATATCATAATACCACTTCATGGATTTCAAGTCGACGAGTCTTTTTAGGGTAGCAACTCATAGACTAGTCTTGACTAGTCAAGACTCATGGACTCACGTGGACTAGTCAAGACTAATGTCTAATACTAATATGTAAAAATGTAATCAAATTTGCATAGGAAAGAATGCAGTTCAACACCACTGCTCCAGCATAGTAAAGAATTTCATACTAATATGTAAACATGTAATCAAATTTGCATAGGAAAGAATGCAGTTTAGCAGCCTACAAAAGATTGAAATCAATCAGAGTTGCATAGGAAAGAATGCAGTTCAACACCACTACTCCAGCAGTCCAGACCAATAGTCAAATATCATAGTATATAGCAAGAAGCCAAGAACAAGGCAGCAAATAGTTCAACAACGAAATTGAACAAACACAACTGGTGGGGTTGTTTTTCAAGTCTCTGGACTCAAAAACCTTTACTAGTCGAGACTAGTTGAATGAGTTGCTTGACTTATCAAATGAGTTGAGTCGAGACATCGAGTTGACCTTTCAACTGCGACTCGTAGAGTAGTCGCTCGACTCGAAATCCATGCTTCACTTCACTCTAGTGCATAATCTATTGTACAATGTTTTGTGAATATCTGTGACAAATGATGCATGTGAAACTGTGAGTACTTAATGCAAGTGCCTATTTAGGACAACCGGAGTAAATGAATCATCTTCCTGTCTTATCAAATTGTCGTGGAAATATGTTCCTTCTGTAACTAGATTTTGTCTGACTAACATATTATTATTTTTGCAGGATAGAGATCCTTTGCCATGACATAAATGTACATGTCCCACACCATATTTCTCCGAGAATTCCAAGTTATAACCTTCGTGCTGCCCACGACTCCATTAAAAAGAACTGGGGCAAGGTGATTTGATATTTCTTCTTCTAGCTTTGTGCATTTCTCTAGTTCTTGACAGCATAGCTTCATTTATGCTCCCTGGATGCCTTCTACCTGCAGTATATGAATGATGCCGACTGGAATTGGCGGTTGATGAAGACAATATTGACTGCATGCCATGTGTACGACAAAGAGAGATATTATGTTTCTTTCGACGAGGTCATACCCGAGGACTCTCAACCAATCAGATTCCTTAAGAAGTTCATGCCTGATCATGCTTGATGCAATTGCTACTGTTGACTAGTTAAGAGTATTGTCGACATAGAGAACAATGACAACTATACACACTAGAGAAACGGTCACCACAGATGGCTCGGAAAACCCATCGCTGACGGCTTTTCTTGATGTCTCTTCTCCATAGTCTATGATTTCTCTTGAAGGATCTAGAACCGTCTGCGATAGTTCTGTTTGCATATATGGGTTTTGTTGTTAGTCATCAGGGATACTCCTTATTGCATACAGCTTTTATAGAAAACCGTCTAGGACCTTGTCATCCTAGACAGGCTCTTTGTTGAAATCGCATGCATCTCTCTTCCTGGGCTGTCATTTTCCCATTTTTTCTTCTTAGCCTCATACTAGCAGAAAACTCACAACTACATAAGCACATGCAAACAGAAAGAACACAAAAACATCACAACACATATTTACTTCACGTTTCTCATTCATACACATTCCTCATACATTATTAAACGGACTGAATACATTCATTACATCAACAAACAACAATATACTACAAGTTAAATACTCTGTTCCATTCTATAGTGTCTATAGTTTTTTGGCACGGAAATTAGCGCAAGAGTATTTTATACACAAGACCCCTAGCTGAATGATTTGATATCAACCCAAAATTTGGAAAATCCATATCTTCCTAACTTACCATAACAAATTTGGGAGCTGAATGGGGAGGGGGTAATTGAAAAAAGCTAAACTACAACCTTATATTCTGAAACAAATGCCAAAAATCTATAGGCACTATAGAAAGGAACGGAGGGAGTAAATGAGAAGAAGTTTTATGCCCTTATCTTAGTTTGTTTCCTCACATCGAACATGAAGTTCTTTTTCTATCTCTGGCCTTCTTCCTTGCACGGCACCATATGCTGATGGTTCCACCATTCATTGTATGATTCCATCATTTATCACACATGGATAGCAAGTCACTCGCCTTGTAAAAATGTCGTCTTCTGTCAAAATAAAAGAGGTTTGAAATGTTCATACATAGGCTGAAAGTTTATGCTGCTGAGGTTAGCAATGGTCGAATCTGCTTGGGCCAGAGACAATGGAACTCATCTTGCGCAGCTTGAGAAGGCATAGCATGTGTCATTTGGTTTTCATATGAAGGGTCATGGAGATGCACCATCGTTGCAGTTGGGTCATTTCGGCCATGTGCAAGAAAATCTTAGCGAAAAAAACACAAAAGGGCCATAAAGATGATGGAGATGATGTGAAACAGACTGGAATGTTCAAAAAATATCAAAACTAATGCAAGCCCTTTTCTAAATACTCAAACTTATTGTATCAGGTTTGGCAGATACAATAAAGAAAGATAGCCTCAGATTAAGAGGATTAACACTTGCATGGTCAGGCAGTTGTAGTAGAGGATTTAAGGCGAAAGGAGGTAGAACCATAGAGGCAAACGAGATTTGTGATTGCTCTCATTGTGATTTATTATTTACTGTGGAACTTCCAAGGTACGTGCTGAATCATAAAAAAATACAGGTCGCCAGATCTCACGTGGTTACAGGACATTTGAATTCTCTACATCGTAGTCGTGTGGTTACAGAACATCTGATTCCTGTACATGAACCCTCAGCCCATGGTGTAGGATGGAGATGGCAGGTTTATGACGGTGCTCTTCACCTTGGTCATCATATTTATGCTGTTAGTTATCCCCTGGGATCCTATTCCACTGTCCTTTAGACCCTGCAATCCAGATAGAAGTTCAGGTTATATAGCAACTGGAAGAAGAAAAGAAACTTCTTGAAACAAAGTAATCCACGGCGGTGTGGAGCCGTATACACGGTAGCTCGACAGTACCTGGAAGGGAAAATGGTCAGGTCCTCGAGCCGGGGCAGAGTTGATCTGCACAGTTCCACTCTCCATTGCATCACTGATCATGATTGCCTTGTTGATGTCTCTTGTGAACACACATCCCTGAAATGGGCATCCAAGATTCATAACAGTTTCAGAGTTTCTAGGGGTATATGCTGACAGAACAATAATTTTTTTTAAAGTGCAAAGAGAAAGAAACCTGGAGGCCAAAGTTGCTGGCGTTACAATGGTGGATGCCTTCCTCAACCGAGTTGATCCTGATCACGGGCAAGACTGGGCCGAAAGGCTCCTCCCAAGCAATCCTCATGTCAGGCCGGACATGATCCAACAGCAACGGCCAGATAAGGTTGCCTTCTCTCCTGTACTCTTGGCAAAAAGTTGCCCCTTTCTCCTTTGCATCTATTACCAAGCCTTCGATGAAATTGGCTGAGGATTCTGTTACAACTGGGGTGATATCAGAGTTATCCTCAGGTGTGCCAACTGTCAGCTTTCCTAGCTTGGCATTGACCTTTTCTACCACGGCATCGGCCACCGCTTCCATGATCAGCACCACTTTGACAGCAGTGCACCTCTGGCCACTGTGTTAATCACAAGTTCATGGCACATGTGAGTGTAACTTCAAGCAGTAGCAAGGTGGGTGCAAAGCAGTAAGATAGAATAGAAAGAAACAAAGTACAAAAGGAAACGGAAAGGAAAAGACACAACATTCATGCTTTATCCACAATATGAATTATAAGTATGGGAGTATGTGAGCTAAGGAAAAGCATGTGACACCACTCTCTGTTATAACACGGCACAACTTCGATGACATATGTTCTGTTAGCTAAGATGTAATGTACAGCTTTTATTCAATTCCAGTGCTTGCTTGCACTCTTCTAAGAAATATTAGGTGGTGGGGGGCACAAATTCAGTTCTAAATGTCCAATAGATGAAATCAGATGGCAAGAAAGATGTGGTTTGGCCCTACAAAATACCACAGAACAGAGTGTCTTATTTCAGTACCTGTATGAGAAACCTCCTTTTACTATGTTGGCTGCAACCAGATCGAGGTCTGCATCCTCTAGCACAATGCAAGCATCTTTTCCTCCAAGCTCCATCTGAAGTGGTACCATCCCAGCCTTCTTTGAAATGGCTATACCAGTATCACCTCCCGTAAAACTAGGAAGCAAAGAAGGTAATTGTTTTGTTCTCTTGGAAAATACAGATATTAGAAACAGAAGAAGCTCATTGTTACCTTATGCAGTTGACTCCAGGATGCATTGTAAGAAAATCGCCTATTTCAGAACCTTTCCCAGTGACACAACCAATCAGGCCTTTTGGGAAACCGGCCAGGTGAAAGCAGTGCACCATATGAAGGGCTGCCACCGCACCCTGATTGCACAGTAGCATTCCAGAATTCAGATAAGCATTTCTTTAATGAATATGCATCCGCTTTCAACATAGGAATAAAACTATAAAAATCTTTTTTCTAGGCTAAATTTGACATCAGTTACCTGGGTTGGAGGCTTGAGCACGAGAGCATTTCCAGCAATTAGTGCTGGGCCAATCTTAGAAACCGCTAAGTTGACAGGATAGTTAAATGGTGGGATTGCCAAAACTACTCCAAGGGGTACCTTTATGAATAAGATGGCATGAGCTACAGAAGAAAATAATATCAAGGGAACACTAATGTAGGAAATTTTAATAAAATACAGGGAGAAGCTTAGGATTCTAGGAGAATTTAGTTATATATGGAAACACATCAAAATTCCTGGGATTAGAGCACACTTCTTCCATTATTTATCAGATATCCAGGCTAAAAAAGTTCCCCTTATGAGTAGGTGTATCAACTTTTAAACCTAGCATCCTATAAGTTATTTAACACAGACGGAACAACAACCATAGAGGTAAAAATAGGATGGAAAAGACCACACGGAGAGGCCAAAGTCGAGCTAAATACTCCAACAGAAGTGTGTGGATGGCATCAGAATTCAGAAGTGTCCTGCGTTATGGAATATCCCTCTGTTCTGTGGAATAAACTGAGTATTTGCTAACATGGATCCGAATTTTGCCAACTTTATTGACAGATGCATTAAAACATGATTAACATAGATGCCCCCAGATTTGGTCAAAATATTCTTTCTGTCAGGAAATAAAAGTCCATCAGTTGTCGAGAAATAGGCAAACAAAGAACAGTCAACCAGTAAGCTCGTTTCATTCCTTACAAGGTGCATGCCAGCTAACAGAACTGAAACATAGACATACCTTGGAGCTCAAACAGTACTTGTTCCGCTCATTGCCAGGGAAGCTATCAGAAACAAGGAGCTTGCCCTCCCCCAGTATCCGGACACCCTCCTCGGCTGTGTATGACACCAAATCTCCAGACCGCACCACCTACCGAACCAAACAAGGCATTTGCTGTCTCTTAGCCTCTGAGAAGAAGAAGAACATTAATCAAGATAACCACAGGGGACTGTTCAAACGCTAGTGACCTCAGAAACAGCATCCTTGGCCGGCTTGGCGATCTCCTTGACTAGGCACTCGGCGATCGGGGTCTTGTGCTCCTTGAGGATGGCGGCAGCCTTGTGGAGAAGCTCCGCACGCTTCCAGAGCGGAGTCCGCGCCCACGCCTTCTGCGCCACCTTGGCCGCCTCCATCACCTTGTTCACCTCTTCCTGCGTACATGCTGAACAAATGCAGCAATACCCAAATTTTCAGCAATGAAAATCATTGGAATGTGGATTGGCATATGTCTCATATAGTCATGTGAGATTCTGTGTTTCTACTTAGTTAACCGATCCTAATGATTCCTGCGATTTTCACTCCTATGTTCGAACTGATCCTACAATTTTTGGAACCTCGTCAACATTGGGCCGGAAACAAATTATCAGTTCAGTTGACAGACAAAATGTTAATTTCCTCTGAAATTCACACTGGCACTCAAAATAGCAGTGGCTAATCGCCAACGCAAGGAAGGACACTCCGATGACCCCAAGTGCGCTTCTTCTCAAACTGGAAAATTATTATGTTAAATTAAATTCATTTAATTTGGAGGACTGGACCGGTGAAAAGCACCGAAAGGGAGACCATTGGAGCACGGTGCTCTATCAGGAAGCGGTGCCGGTCAATTTCGTCGAATTAAAGGCGAGCGCGCGCGTGCGTGCGTGCGCAGTATTAGTTGCGGTGATGAAACTTATGTCTGCTTCGTAAGCATCGAAGGAATTCACAAACGAGAGACAAGTCCACATCAACCATTGAAGCAGCTCCTCAAGCCTGGGAGAGCCAGCGCGTGCTAGGCTAGGTTCTTGTCGCCGGCAAAAAAGATAAACAAGAGTGAGGAGCAAGCGCAGCAGACCTTGCACCCTGTACTGCGTTTGGCGGGTGGTGGGGTTGACGATGGCGACGGTCTTGCCGGAGGCGGAGGCGCGCCACTCCCCGTCGGCGTAGTACTTGTAGACCTCCCCGTCCAGGACTTCCGCGAACACCCCCGTCCCCGCCATCGGAGTCGGAGGAGAAGCAAGTGGACGTGTGTGTGTGTGTGGCGGTGGTAAGCGGGGACACAGTGGCTGGCTGGCAAGCTTAGCTAGCGATGGATGTGTGCTAGTGGCGGTGAGGGGCTCAATCGGGAGGAGGAGTGGTTGGTGCTGATGGGTGCGCGAGTGGTGGAGCGGTGGCGGGGCGGGGTTAAGTAGAGCGGAAGCGGAGGAGGAGAGGAGAGGATGGCCACGCGTGGTGATCGATCGGCTGCGACGGGGAAGGAAAGGGAAAGGGACCCTACCGAGGCCGGGAGGAGGAAGAGGACGGAAAGCGACGAGGTTTTCTTCCTCTGTTTCTTTGAAAACAAATCCGGTGCTCAGGCGGTATGGGCTATACCGTATACGCACGCGTGGCAGGCAGTTTGCCTCGGACCATCTCTGTGTCTGTGTGTGTCGCTGGGTTGGGGCTTTGGACTTCGGAGTGCGAACCCCCTGCCTCCCTGCCTGCCTGGGTCAAATGCATCTTATATCTTCGTAAGATTAGTCATAGTGGGAAGTAACATAGAGTAGTAACATGCACATATTACTACTCTATGTTATTATCTTCATAGTGGTTAGTAACATCAAAATAGTATCATATATGTCTTCATTAATTAGCTTATAGACTCATTGTATCTTGAGAAGTGTGATGTTACAGTAACTAGCTATGTTACTCCATCCTCCTCTCTCCTCATTAACTCACTGTCACATAAGCAAATTTACTGAGTTGGACACTTAGTTACTAGTGAAGTTACTCCCACTATAACTAGTCTAAAACAATCTGATAAGACCGGGCTTTGACCTCCATTGCAAGAGGTCACTACTGGACCGGTTTGATTCAAAGGATTCGAAAAGCACAAAAGAAATAGCATACTACCTCCGTTTTATCGGATGTTCCCAAAGGGACTACTATCTCCATTTTAAAGAATAAGGTGCACGCGTATTCTAAGACGAACTTTGACTATAAAAATTGAGCAACAAAATCTTAATTATATTAAATGTATTTAGTATCGTGGGATTCGTATTAAAAATCACTTTTTAATAATATTAATTTCATACAAATAATCTTTATCTATTTGAAGTAATTCTTGGTCAAACAAAAAGCTCGTAAAACGAGGACGCCTTATTCCTTGAAACGGAGGTAGTATCATGTAAAACTTTACATGAATAAAATAAATGTAGAAATTACTTGTAGAATTTGTTTGATTGCACTACAAAAAACGCATGAAAACTCTATTCGCAGATTTTTTTTTTTTGCAAGAAGTCTAACCTCTTGTTAGAAATTATATGGGATTGTAACATAGGAAGGCAACTCATAGAAGTTTTGGAGAGTTCATCCTTTAAATTAAATGACCTCTATACAAAAAAATTGTATGTGGAAGAATCCTACATAATTTATTTGAAAATCATTTGAATAAACAAGCCCTAAGAGGTCTTCGATCCCTATGAACTAATATTTGCGTTGAGTTACATTTGTAGGTGTTGTCCATAGGCAAGGCTTAAACCATATGTTGGCTTCAAGGTTGAAATAAGAAGAAATTGACGAAGATCAAGTGACAAGTATGTATTGAAGAAGAAGAAGATTAAGTGAGCTCTCATGTGTATCTTCAAGACATCAACATAATGAAGAAGTAAGAAATGGTGTGCAAGTTCAAGATGAGACATATCGAAGAGATCATATGCTTGAAGCTTGCCATCCATATTGTGATCATGGATATGTGAAGATGCGCGGAACAAGAAGTTCTCCCATAGTGGATTATGGGGGAGCACTCGCAAGACTTCATCAAGCAAGCACAATCAAGAAAGGCGTTCCATCTTGTTGCGGTCAAGATCGTCATCATCAAGATCAAGTGAAATCCGCAAGATTAAGATTTGGTCTTGATAGGGTTTCTTTCTTACTGGTCTCATGGTTTAGTTGGAAGACCGGGTTATAGGTTAGTTGCTGCACTATCAAGAGACTGTCGAGTGAGTAACTGGATCATATCATTTGGGATGAGTTTAAAACTTTGAATCCTTGCATCATCTTCCTTGGTTGCTATTTGAGTCTTATCCATGTGGTGCTTTAGAGCTTATGGTTATTTTCATGACAAGCTCTAGCTCATCGAAAATGGATCGCGCATGGATCTCTTGTTGCGGTTTCAAGCTTGGTGATGAGGTGGCTCCTCGGCAATGCCCACCATGATGGTCTTAGGGTTAGCGGAATACTATAGGTTAGCACGAGACATCGGATACCAGACAAGCAGAGAGCGAGATTTACCTAGGTTCGGGACCCTCGATGAGGTAATACCCTTACGTCATGCCTGTTTGATCTTGATTAAGGTGAAATCGATTACAATGGGGCAGCCGAAGGACTGCGTGGTGGTGTTCTCGCCGAGAGGCAAGGTTTCTTGGTTTTGGTGTATGTGTGGTTGTATGAGATTATGAGAGAGGATCCGGCAGGCCCTCTCCTAGCCTTTATATATGAGGCTAGGTCCCGAGAGTCCTGCACGGATTCAGCTATAATACAATTATACAAAGAGATTCTATCTATCCCTTCCTTATTCGAACGTCTCCTTGCCTTGTTCTTCAAGAAAACATCACCTTCCATCTTTCCACCGTGCAACCGACGTATTGTTCCATCTTGGACTGCGGTGCTTCAGATGGGCCCCTTGTTGGGCTAGAGGAGGTAGGGCAATGTCGGGTACCCGAAGGGTAATGCCCACATTACTTGGTGATTTTCTCGGTTTCTCGTATTGAGAGGTTGCACCTCTAAAATTCATATAAAATCACACCCCACTTGTGGGGGTAGCTCTTGTCATCCTCTTTCCAACAAAATTGGTTTCATGTCATTCCAATTTTCCAAACTCAAGATATTCTAGTTTTAGCTTCAGCGGTTTCTGGAGTTTCCAGACCAGAGTTTCAGGAGTGCCCCTCCTCCTATATGAAGAGAGGCGACCACCTCCTTGAGTACAAAACAATTCTGTCGTGGAGGTTGCTTCCTCTGCACTACTCTCTCCATTAGCACAATACTCTCCCCATTAGAGATAAATCTTTCTACATTGTTAATAGAGTGTATAATAAAAAAATTAGTACACATGGTTTTGGGTTACATATACGCAATTAATTAGTAAAGTCTCATGATAATTAAAATCTTGAGGTAATAAGGACTTCGTTGTAAGATATCACATTGATACTCACATTATTACTGATCTACTCCTCTGGTCGCAATTAATCGACGCAGCTAATTGGCTGATACATGCATATGGAAGCCTCCCTCTGCGTCGATTAAATCCGACCGGAGGGAGTAGATGATTAAAGTTTAAATCAAGCAATTTAATTTTTTTATAGTGGCACATTTGGTGGAAGGAGTCCTAAGATATGCACTGAAGTGATCTCTATAAATAAAGGGTAGTTTCACACTTTTGGGAATCACCAATGAAAGATTTTGGATAGTTTGTTCACTTGATGAACTAGGTGATTGAAAATCCTAAGCCCGTGGTAATACATTGTGGCCTAGAAGCTAGATCATCATCAGAATTTTGAAGGCGTTAAAATTTTATTTTCACCTCTTCCAAGTTTCTAATGAGCAAAGCCATGTAAAAATATGCAAGTTTCCTACAGATCCGAGCTGGTGAACTCTGACCAAAGTTTATACCACAAATGGAGCATGAAGGACATTGTTATTTGATTAGGGTAGGCGGCATGCCCTCTGAGGACAGCCGAGGACAACGTTACAACTGGCATCTACGCACGTTGGGGGGTTAGGGTTTGGAGAGGCAATGGCCAGGAGTGCGCCCTCCTCCTGTACAAAGAGAGGCGACCACCTCCTTGAGAATACACAATTTTGTCATGGAGGTTGCATCCTTGCACTACTCTCCTCATTAGCACAATGCTTTCCATGGTGAACCACTAATGGATAGAATCGCGGTATGCCTGGATATTGACGGAGGGATTAAGCCTTTTGACCATTGAAGCAAAAATGACTTAATCATCACGGATGGAAATGATACACTTAGCTGTGGGATCTCCGCATTCAGAATCTTCTCTCGCCTCTTCATATAACCAGATTTTACCTATCCAATACGTTAATGTTGTTGGAGATGCTCTTATGTCATGCTCTTCATTCCCTCGTAAATATATATAGCGTGATATTTAATTTGGTTAATCATGTTTACTTGTGCATTTTTAGAAATAATGTGGTTTTCTTATGCCTTATATGCATGTTCTCGGTCGGATTTTATCGTCAATGCAGTGAAGTAGAGACAATGGCAGTTTTGTTAGTTTGCATATCGCCAATGCAGTGAAGTAGGGATAGTGGCAGTTTTGTGGGGGTAACTCTTGTCGTCCTCTTTCCAACAAAATTGGTTTCATGTCATTCCGATTTTCCAAACTCAAGATATTGCAGTTTTAGTTTAGTAGTTTCTGGAGTTCCCAGACGGGAGACTCCGGTGTGCCTAGACCAGAGACTCCGGCTCCATGGCCGGAGACTCTGCATAAGTCCCCGAGGAAGTCTCATGTCCCCTTTGCCTCACTTTATGATGGGGGGATCCCGAGTTTTCTGGCAGATCGAAGACTTTGATCGGAGATTCCGATGTCGGCTCACCTAGTGTTGTGGGTATACTTTATGGGTATATCAACGGCATGGCCTAGATCCGGCAAGCCCGGGTGGCCCATAGTTGGTGGTGAGGCATGTGGCCCATCGGGCGGCCCAGTTGCTGTAGATCATGAAGGATGAAGTCCAGCCCAGGAACGAGGAGCCGGATCCTGACCGACCTAAGAAGGAGGCCGGATCCGTGGAGGCCCATAAAGTATCCGGATCCAGCACGTACTTGAAGGAAGGCGGATCCTTGACGTACACGGCAAGACATTGTACCGTAGTTAGGCAACTTGTGTTCCGGCTAGGACTCTCCATGTAAACCCTAGATCCGTGCGCCTATATAAGCCGGATCCTGGGAGCCCTAGAGGCACAACCACAACTCATTGTAATAACGCGAAAGCGCCCAGATAATTCCAGACAAGCAGCAGTAGGCCCTGTCATCATGCAGGTGTTCCGAAGCTGGGTAAAACGCGTACCACCGTCCCGAGAGCACTCCGCCCTATGGCCCCTACTTCTTCTCCCCCTCGTGAGGATCCCTCCTCCGAGGTACCGTCGATTAGGCAACGACAGTTGGCGCCCACCGTGGGGCCTGTGGCGTCTGGAGGCCGGAACCGGGAGGGTTCCGCCATGGGAAGCTACGACGACACCATCGCTGTGGGGCGCGTCCTCTACGCCGGAAATCTGCCGATCGTCCCTCCGGATGAGTGTTGGATTCCGGCTAGGACAAACCCCGTCAAGCTCTCCATCGTCCCAATTGGCGGCATACACATCTTCATCGGGGAAACCGTCGATTCCGACGGAAACCCACTGGTAAGTAACGCAGACGCGACCGCCGAAGAGCTGGACGCTGTCGCGAAGATCCGATCTGAGATGCAGGAGCTTCCCAAGGAAGATTCCGCCTCGGATCTGGAATTTTCAAAGCCCACCCAATCCGCCCCTGAGCAGGAAACAACGGTGGAAGACCAATGCAGATCCGCCTGGGTCTCCCAGGTGTTAGAAAAGCAGAGGTGCCACTTCGTACACTTCTTGGCCCATACCGCCGGAACCGCCCCTCAAGAAGACGGAGCTGGTCCTGAGCAGGTAGAGGCACCGGAAAACGACGCGGATCCGGATCAGGCTGAGCCTGTCGGAGAAAGCGAAACTCCGTTGAAGAGTCGATTTTGGGCAATCTGAGCCCAATTTCGGGAGATACCCCCTCCATGGAGTCTGATGACTTCGTTCGCAAGATAAGGGAATACGGATACGGTGATCAGCCTGAAGTTGAATCCGCCCAGCCTAAGCAGGTTCTCGCAACCGTAGCAACGTTGGGGCAACCCGGATCAGAAGAGGCAACCGACCAATCTGACCCTCAGCCATCCCGCCAAGGATCTCCAATGCCACGGGAGCGACCCCGCAGGGACTCTTCCTCGGAGGAACTCCTGTCAGCCGAAGAGATGCTTGCACGAGCAGTTCTTAACAAACCTATAACTCCGGGCGACGCCGCAGACCTGGAGGCCCTAGAGGCCACTAGAAAGGAAATGCTGGCCACAGCCAAGAAGCTCGCCGATGCCGAAGCCGCATTAAGGGAAGAAAGGGAAGAAGCTGCAGGTTTGGCGGACCAATTCGACAGACAGGATCGCGAAATTGCTGCCACACTCGAGCAGGTCAAGAGCATGGCGCAAGAGTGGGAAGTAAAGATGACCTATGCGCAGGCGGAGGCCGATCGAATTGTTAGAGAAGCAATTCCGCCTCGCAGAATCAACTTCGCCACGCCCGCAGAGCAGCAGCCGCTGGAAACCCCCAAGGACAACATGCTAAAAGCTGCGGAGCTGTTGAAGAAGAAAGACGAGGAGGTTGACATCAACTACCTCCGCAAACTTGTCACTTCAGCAATGCAGCAGCAAAGCAAGGCAGATACTTCGCGCAGGTTGGAATCCAATCCGGATAACTGTGTATCTACCGCGCAGAAGGACGCCCACGCCAATCGGCATCCTGATGATGAATCACATACCAGATCCTCGGAGCGCAGAAGAAAAACCAGGGAACACCCAAATCCGATCCCCGTTCCATCAAAGACGCCTTCGTCAGATCCAAGAAAGGGAAAGGATGCAATGTACTCTGGACGAGACAAATATCGCAATCCCTCTCCGCCGCCTAATGGTTACCCGCGACCCCCTCGCCGTCGTAGTCCAGCCGGAAACACCAGGCCCCCAGGGCATGGTGGGATTGTTATCCGCGACAACGTGCTGCCAAGAAACAGAAACAGGGAGCGCTCGCCGGAACCACGCCGAAACCAGAACAATGTTCGTGAGCCCGAGCCCAGGAGGAGTCGGAATGAGGAGCGCGACCCAGAGCCTCGCCGGAGCCGCGACCCAGAGCCTCGCCGGAGCCGCGACCCAGAGCCCCGCCGGAGCCGGAACGACCAGGGCAGCCAGCGCCATGGCGAAGGCAGCCACAGGAGCCGGAGCCAGCACCGGGAAGGCCGAGGAGAATCAGATGGCGGAAGCAAGAAATCGGACCAACCACCTCGCAGGTCTCCCTCACCACCACCCAGCGGTGGCGGCGGAGGTGGAGGCGGAGGCGACGGCCGGAGATCTCGCTCTCGCTCACAATCTCCTCGCCACGGCCCGCGCGACGCGCGGGATCGCCTTAACGAATACAGAACCGACTACATTGGTCCGAAGTGCTTTGGCAGGATGATTCGAGAGGAACCAAAGCCAAGGATGAACCTCAAGCTACCCAGAAACCTGAAGCATTATGATGGCACCGAAAGGCCGGATACCTGGATCGAGGATTACTATAATGCAGTAACCTTTGCCGGAGGAACCCCTAACATCGCCTGCCGCATGCTCCAGTTGTACCTTGTAGGTCCAGCCCGGATCTGGCTCAGTGACCTCGAGAAGAACTCCATCTTTTGCTGGTTCGACCTGAAGACCGCTTTCGAGAAACACTTCAGAGGCACCTACAAAAGACCTGCCACGGCAAGCGACCTGCAAGCCTGCATCCAGAAGAAGGGAGAAACCTCACGAAACTACCTCACACGATGGTTGGCATGCAGGAACGAGTGCGAAAACGTCGACCACACCACCGCCATGTACGCTTTCATTGGTGGACTGCAGAGAGGAGGTTTGCTGAGGCATACGCTCACTCGTTTGGCTAACTCAACCAAGCTGACTTTGGACGAAATGATCTCCATTGCCAGTGATCATACTGCCGCCGATGATGACGCAGGCAGTGATCTCGCAGCTACAGCAATCCCCCTGCACCAACAAAAGAAGAACCGTGATAACGGCAACAGCAGCAGCCATAAGCGCAAGAACCCTGATGACCAGAAGAGTGGCGGATCCGAGATGGTCGCCATGGCGTTTCAACGCGGAGGTTCAGGAGGCGGAAGAGGACGCGGACGTGGAGGCGGAGCCGGCAGGGGTCAGCAGCATGCCACTGAGGTCACAGCTGGCGGATCCCGCGCCCCGCAAACCTACGAGGAGTACAGAGACATGCCCTGCCTGGCCCACCTGGATCCGGTTACAGGGAAGTCCACTCACACCAACCGCAACTGCAAGTGGGTCAATGATCTAAAGAACGACCCGGAGGCAGGATATAAGCGAGCCCGGAAGCACCGCCCACGCGGCAAAGGAGGCAAGGGCAAGAACAAGGACAAAGATGAAGATAGTTCCGAGGCGATGGACGAGGATGATAACTCGCCGGATCCCAAGGTAGGATCCGCAGGTAAATCCAACCCATTCGACAAAAAGAGCGTGGGGGCTTACCACACTTTCCTCGGAACCCCAACAGTCCGCGCTGCCAAGTCAGCTACCCGGATCCTGAACGCCACAGTTCCGGCTGTGCCGCAGTATGTCAGGTGGTCGGAAATCCCGTGCACATTTGATAGGAAGGATCACCCTGCCATTGTGCCCAAAGAATGCTATGCCCTGGTTGTAAGTCCCCGCATAGACGGGTATGATTTCTCCAAGTGCCTCATGGATGGTGGAGCCAGCTTGAACATCATGTACCTGGAGACTCTAGAGCGGATGAACCTCACCAAGGAACAGCTCAAACACAGCAACACTGAGTTTCACGGCGTGGTTCCGGGTAAGAAGGCAAATTCCCTCGGCAGCATCACACTTCCCGTGGCTTTTGGCGATGTTCACAATTTCCGCGAAGAAAGGATCACGTTTGAAGTTGTGCCCTTTAAGAGCTCCTATCACGTCATCTTCGGCAGGCCCACCTACCACAAGTTTCATGCGAGAGCATGCTACATATACAACAAGCTCAAGATTCTGGGTCCTAAGGGTATGATTACCGTATCCGGAGACTACAAAAAGGCTCATGAGTGCGAGTTAGGCGAAGCCGCCTTCGCAGAGTCTGTGATATCTGGAGAGGAGCTGCAAGGCTACAGAGCCGCGGTGGATCCGACTGAGATGCAGACCACCAAGAAGCAGATCTCCGAACAGAAGACCTCCTTTAAGGCCGCGATAGAAACCAAGAAGCACGACCTCATCAAAGGCGACTCTTCCAAGCAGGTTTCAGTCGGAGCCAACATGGACCCCAAATAGGAAGACGCGCTCGTCGAGTTCCTCCGCGCTAACATGGATATCTTCACATGGCAACCTTCTGACATGTCCGGAGTACCTAGGGAACTCGCCGAGCACTACCTCAACATAAATCTGGGGGCTAAACCGGTGAAGTAAGCTATGCGACGCTTTGGAGATAAGAAGCGCCGCGCCATAGGAATGGAACTAGCAAAGTTACTAGAAGCAGGTTTTGTAATAGAAGTTATCCACACCGATTGGGTCGCAAATCCCGTCCTTGTACCCAAAAAGAACACTGAAATACTAAGAATGTGCATCGATTACTCCGGCTTGAACAAGCATTGCCCGAAGGATCCGTTCCCCTTGCCGCGCATTGACCAAGTCATTGATTCGACGGCGGGGGCGGAACTTCTGTGTTTTCTTGATGCGTATTCCGGGTATCATCAGATCCGGATGAAGGAATCCGACCAAAAGGCGACTTCTTTCATTACCCCTTTTGGTACTTACTGCTATATTACTATGCCTTTTGGTTTGAAAAACGCAGGTGCCACCTACCAACGTACGATGCAGCGGTGCCTGAAGGACCAAATCGGCCGGAACGTGCACGCTTACGTCGACGACATCGCGGTCATGACCCGGAAAGGATCCGACTTGATCAGCGACCTCACAGAAACCTTCGACAACCTCCGCAGGTACAAGATGATGTTGAATCCGCTGAAGTGCGTCTTTGGCGTGCCAGCCGGAAAACTCCTTGGCTTCATAGTCTCTCACAGAGGCATTGAGGTTAACCCGGAAAAGATCAAGGCGATCCTGTGTATCAAACGGCCAACTTGTCTCAAATATGTGCAACGACTTACTGGTTGCGTCGCAGCAATCAGTAGGTTTGTTAGCCGTCTTGGCGAGAAGGCGCTACCTTTGTACAAGCTGCTGAAGAAAACAGACAAATTCGTCTGGGACGACGCAGCCGATGCAGCTCTTCGGGGGTTGAAGGAAATACTCACCTCCCCACCTATCTTGGCAGCTCCAGCAGAGTCAGAGCCAATGCTCCTTTATCTGGCAGCTACCAACAAAGTGATCAGCCTCGTCATCGTGGTGGAGCGAAAGGAAGAAGGTCATGAATACGACGTCCAAAGGCCAGTCTATTACATTAGCGAGGTACTGACGGAGTCAAAGCAAAGATACCCTCACTTTCAGAAGCTAGCTTATGGAGTGTTCCTAGGCAGCCGGAAGCTGAGACATTACTTCCAAGAGCACCCAGTAACAGTTGTGAGCAAGGCTCCGCTGTCAACAATTCTCAACAACGCTGATGCAACAGGACGTACGGCTAAATGGGGCATCGAATTGTCCGCCTTCGACATCGCTTACAAGCCTAGGACTGCGGTTAAATCCCAAGTCTTGGCAGATTTCGTCGCAGATTGGACAGAAGCCCCGGATGCAAGTCTGGAGCCGGAACCAGAAACATGGGTCATGCACTTCGATGGATCCAAGCAGCATCAAGGTTCAGGAGCCGGAGTCACCCTAAAGTCCCCTACCGGAGAAGAACTGCAGTATGTTCTGCAGATCCACTTCGAAGCTACAAACAATATGGCGGAATACGAGGCTCTACTACACGGTCTGCGCATCGCTAAGGAGATCGGGATCAAGCACATCATATGCTTTGGAGATTCCGACCTGGTGGCACAACAAGTAGCCGGAACCTGGAACGCCAGAAATTCCGTCATGGCGGCCTACAGAGACGAAGTTGACGAGATCGCCAAGTGCTTCCTCAGATACGAAGTCAAGTACGTCAGGAGAGACGATAACACAGCGGCAGACATGCTATCCAAGCTCGGATCCGGCAGGAAGCAAATTCCGCCTGGCATTTTCCTGGAGCATCTCCGGATACCCTCAGTTAAGGGCGCTAACCCGGAAAACCCAGAGGTGGCAGTATCTCCGGCTAGGGAAGTGATGGCTATCATTCCGGCTTGGACACAGCCTTTCCTGGACTACCTCATCGATCAGAAGTTGCCAGAGGACGAGGTCCTCGCAAGACAGATCGTCAGACGAGCAAGATCCTACACAATTGTTGATGGACAGCTGTATAAACGAAGTGCAGCAGGGGTATTTCTCAAATGCATCTCCAATCAAGATGGCATTGAAATCCTCAGAGAGATCCATGCAGGGGACTGCGGGCATCATGCCGCCCCCAGGTCACTCGTTGCAAAAGCTTTTCAGTTAGGGTTTTACTGGCTCACAGCTAAAGAAGATGCTGACAAAATAGTCAAGACCTGCCGAGGTTGTCAGTACTACGCTACTCAACCAAACGCTCCAGCCCAAGAGCTGAAGACCATACCTATCACCTGGCCATTTGCAGTCTGGGGGCTCGATATGGTTGGTAAGTTAAAAAGATCATCTCCTGGCGGTTTTGAATACCTTCTGGTCGTTGTTGACAAATTCAGCAAGTGGATCGAGGCAAAGCCAGTGAGGAAAGCCGATGGTGCTACGGCACTAAAATTTGTTTGCAGCCTCGTGATGAGATTCGGCATCCCACACAGCATAATCACAGATAATGGCACAAACTTCGCCCAAGGAGAGTTGAGGGATTATTGTGAGACAGTAGGGATTCGATTGGACCTTGCATCTGTGGCTCACCCACAATCCAACGGTCAGGTTGAAAGGGCTAACGGCCTAATATTATCAGGAATTAAACCGCGCCTTGAAGAACCGCTGCGACGAGCAGCTGGAGCTTGGGCTGATGAGTTGGAAGCTGTTTTGTGGAGTTTACGAACTACCCCCAACAGATCAACAGGGTTTACCCCATTTTTCCTAGTATACGGATCCGAAGCCGTGCTCCCCTCCGACATCATCCACGATTCACCGCGAGTTTCCGCCTACAATGAAGAAACAGCTGACGAGGCCAGACAGCTGTCTGTGGACCTGATCGAGGAAGCTCGGAACTTAGCTGACCAGCGCTCCGCCATCTACCAGCAGAAGCTCCGACGTTATCACAGTCGTCGAGTTCGGAATCGCTCCTTCATGGCAGGAGACCTGGTCCTCCGCCTTCGGCAGGTGAAAGACCATAAGCTGCAATCTCCATGGGAAGGACCCTTCGTCGTTAGCAAAGTGCTTCATAACGGGTCATACTACCTTGTTGATTTCCGCGAGCTAAAGGATAGACCCGCTAATTGGCACCGGAAACGCAAGCGTGAGGATCCAGATGACATCTACGACGAAATAGATCGCCCTTGGAACATCGCACAGCTACGTCCTTTCTACACTTAGCATATTTTTTCCGAGTTACAAACTCTGTAATAGTTATACATGATCAATGAAATAAAGCTTATGGTTCACTCTTTGTGTCTTTTACCTCCTTTACTTGTTCATTTTAGATCGTGTATGTTTTTCTGACTAAAACCGCAGAGCTGGATGTTTCCGCCTAGGCGTGTATGAAAGTTGTGATTTTCAAAATCGTCCTTTAGGACGTAAGCTTAAGTTTTCTGGTGGGAAATTTTTTCGTTGCGAACTCGTGGATTCCTGGTAGCGATTTCCGGCACCTAGGCTGGGGGCTTGTTTCCGCGGTTATGGACGGACGCCATTGGGCTTCGTCGCCGCAGGCGAGCGTTTCCGGCCAAAGGTTTTCCGGCTCGTGGAAGGTCAAATGAGTAAGCCAGAAAATTAACAAACCAGCACTTGCTTTTAACAAACGAAACATGCAAATAATTCTAACGGATAGCAGGATAAGTTTTCCGCCCACGCATAATTGTTTCGTCCCTAGATACTTAAGAATTTAAAATTATATTACAAACCCTCGCTGGGGCCAAAATGATGCATTGTTTCTCCCGCAGGAATAAAAGTTTTTCACTCCCCCTTAGCCGGAGAAGTCTTGCCCTCTGGATCTTTTCCTTTGGCGTCTTCGGCCGGAGATGACATGTCTTCATCACTTTCTTCTTCTTCTTCAGAAGCTGCAGTGCTGGTCTTGGGTTCTTCTTGGGGAGCGTCCTTAGAGCTGGTCCAGGTAAATTGGGTTCCGGATTCCGCAGGTCGCGCCTCCGCGTCACGCTCCTTTTGAAGCTCAGCTTCCAAGGGCTCGTCCGCAGGAAGAACGACCTTGTCGTAGAATTCTTCATGCCGGATCCTGCGCGCGATACGGGTGTCGTAGCCGCTCACTGCATCCAGGAGCGCGTTAACATCCGCATCTGGAGGAACGCCCGTGGTTACCCGCTCAAGATCAAGCTCCGGGTTGTGTGCTAAGCACATAGCTAAGGTCATTGCAGCTGCGCCTCGGGCTGATGATGCTTGTAGATCCGTCACCAGCTCCGGAAGAACGTCCACTTTTCCAACAAGTTTGCGAACGTTGCAAGTGCGACTCCTCTTGATGGATAAGTTGTAGCATATCTTGCGGGAGGCGGAGATGAGATCTTTGCAATCATCGCCTGCAAGTTGAAGAAGGTCGTCTCGTGGGAACAAATTCCGACGCTTTTCCGGATACCCAAGCGGCTCTGCGTAAGATAATCAGGATATCAGCATGCAATTTGAGCACAAAAGAAAAAGGTCGGAGCAAACATCTGGACAAGGTTTCAGCATAGTACCCAAGATGTTCTCGTTGAGCAAGTCCCAGTGATGCTCCGCGGTCTCCATATATTTCCGGAGTCCATTGAGCTCTTTCTGCTGCCTCTTGATGGTCTCGCTGTCAGCATTTCTTTTCAATATATGTTCGCCCTTTTCCCTGATGTGCTCGGAGTTTTTCTCCGCCAGCTGTTTTTCGGCCTGCTCCCTCTTCAGTTCCGCCTCCTTTAGTTTCATCTCCAATTCTTGGTACGAGGAGCGCAGGTTCTCAAGTTCCGATGAGGCTGTAGCAAGGGAAGAGGATGCGCCTATAATAACATAAGTTAAAAACAAGTTCAAAGTTGGAATATGACTAATGACGAAAAGGACGGAAACCAACCTTGGGCCTCCGCCAGTAGTTTGTTCAGTTCCGCATTCTCATCCTTCAAAGTCTGGATATTTTCCGCCTGATTCAGAGTAACGCGGCGCTGAAGGGCAATGTTCTTGTGCAGCTCATAATGCAGCGCCTGCTGTTCCTGTAAAACATAGACAGGGCAGGAGTAAAAATTTGGCCTATAACAGTGGTTTCCTCCAAAGCATTATTGCCGGAACCTTTCCGCTGTCATGCTTGGGGGCTACTGTTCCAATTTAAAAACTTTCCCGGAAGTAATTTTTCTCTAAGCATCTAAGCGCTAACTATTTTTTTTGAGTTTCCGCTTACATGCTTGGGGGCTATTGGGGAGTACCTTTTGCTTGCAGATAAGCTTGTCGAAGAACTGGCCGACATTCTTCTTGAAGTCCTGGATTTCCGAAGTCGCGGAGTCAGGCTTCCCCCAGGCGTTGTTCAGCATGGCGTTGAGCAAGTCTTGTTCAAGCTCCCATTTCTCCGCCTCGGTTAACTTGTTGAAAAACTTGGTAGCATATGCCTTGGGGGTGGAGGTGGTGTCAGCCGGATCTCCAAAGTTTTTCGGAAAAACGACGATGTCGCCAGCGCCGTCTCCGGCCTTCTCAGAAGAAGTGACTTCAGCCTCTCCTTGGCCTTGTTGTTCTGCGTCTTCTTGGGCAGGGCCTTTGGCCTTAGGATCTTCTCCGCCCACTTTCTCGCTGCTAACCGGAATTATTTCCGGTGGAGTGTTTGCGGCAGGAGGGGGAGATGGATCAGCCTGAGGGGGAGACGGCCGAGGAGTAGGGTGGGAGGTACTTGGCGGAGCTGGAGTAGTGGGACCAACTGCCGGAGACTTTTTCATGTATTTGGTAATAGGCTCTTGGCTGATGGTCCGCGTGGCGGTGGTACTCGGATTCTTGCAAACAAGTGAAAAGGATCAGATAAGAAATGATTTCGCCAAAATAGAGGTGCACCATATTCGGAAACTTACGGGGCGCCGGGGATGATGGGGCGCGAGCGTTTGCCAACTGTTGAAAGCATCTTCAGGCGTGCACGTTCCGCTTTCCTTGAATCTAGCGGAGGTGGCTTCACGGTCTTGGGCTTCTTGGCGGAGGCCTCGCCGCTAGCTCCGGCTTCTGAACCGGAAGCTATGGCGCGGGGACGCTTCGAAGGTCGAGGAGCCGCCTTGCGGGGTGCTTGTTCCTCTTCCTCCTCTTCGTCTTCCGGAACCTCCTCCGCCGCGTACCCGCTGACAGGGACACGAAGAATGGTGCGGAAGTTTTCCTCCGCCATAGTGTTGAGCTGGGAGGAATATGAATAAAAGTCAAAGTTAACATCCAACAACTTGTGAAGTTTGAAGCAACGAAAATAGCAGAGCTTACCGGAGGACACTGGTCGTTTGTGTAAATATCCTTGATCAGTTCCGGGACCTGTTGGCCCCTTGGAATCTTCACCAACGTCTTGAACCTTCTCTTGAGGGAGTCGGCCGGAAGATCATGGCGAGTGACTCGGAGGAGATCGTCCGCCCCAGTATAAGCGCACATCAGGCGTGCGTTGTAGCGCAGGGGCTGGATCCTCCGGGAAAACCAGCTGAGAGTAAGCTGGGCTCCGGTCAGTCTGTCATGGACTAGCCAGGAAATTCTCCGCGCTGCCTTCTCCAAGATAGGGGTTTGGGCGAGCGAGGGAACAAAGCTCCAGCTTGCAAGCTCTTCCGGAGGCTTGTTGATGAATTTGGGCAAGCCATTGTGGATGTCCGGAACTGAGGCGTTCTTCTCATAAAACCATCCGGCGTTCCAGTACCGGACGGATTCGTGCGAATCGTGGGGAGGATACATGCGGCCAGGTCGGAGCATGAACGTCATACTCCCGCAGTTCACCATTGCTTTGTCTTTCGTTTCCTTCTTCACCCGGAAGAAGAACTGCCATAATTTGACATCTGGTCGGATCCCAAGGTGCCCCTCGCAAATAGTTACGAAGTTGGACAGGAGGAGGTATGAGTTTGGGCAGATGTTGTGGGGCTGGAGCCCGTATGTGTTGAGGATGGAGAGGAAAAACTCCGAACAAGGGAGTGATAGTCCGCGTTCCACCCAAGCCTTAGTCATGACAATTTCTCCGGCTTCGGGCTTGGGGACGTCGGAATCGCGTGTGAAACTCCAGTGAGTGGAGATCATACCCTCGTTCTGGAGCTCTCTAAGCTCCATATCAGTAGTTGCGCAGGGCCACCACTGACCCCGCTCTCCTTCGCGGATCCGGGCCTTGGACGCCCTCTTGTTTTCCGCCTCCTGGACTTTAGCTGCCATCCTAGCTTGACCCTCGAGTTCTTCTTGAAGTTCTTTGAGGGAGGGGATCCGGCCTGGAGCGGTGCTGGAAGATGCGGAAAAAGGTTGAGCTAACCTAATGTCGGAAACATATGGTGGCAGGTATGCTATGGGATCCGGACATATTGGTTCTAATGGGTTGGGATCCGGGCTACTCGGAGAGCTACCAGTACAGTGTGATGAATCAAGTGGCATGCTTCCGGTTGCGCCCATACAAGTTATTTGAGTACCTGGATCTACACTACGTTTGTCTTCTACAAGGCCGGCGCACGTACCGTTAATGGCGCGGTGGCTCGACGGAGTTCCGGTGAAGACGAGGTCGCCGGACTTGCAGGAAACCACTTCGCGTGACCACGAATCAGCGGCGGGGAAGATTTCCCGTTCAACCGAAAGGATCTTGGCGCGAGGGAAGGCTTGGACTGGTGGCGCGCGGAGTTCACCGTGACGAAGTTCGCCGGAGTCGAGATCCGTCGGGCGGCGCGGCGCGAGGAGGAAGACGAAGTGGTGAGGAGAGGTGAAAGAATGAGGAATTACCAAGCCGTGGGGTATTTATAGGCCACACGCGGAGATTCGGGATTCGGATCCGATGGTGGAAACGGAACGGTCACACCGTTGGATGGACGACACGTGTTTTAGGTCAAGTGCGGTAAAACGACGTGGAGGTAACTTAACCATGCACTCCCTAAAATTCCGGCTAAAGATTTGCATCTGCGAAAATTTAGCGCGGGAAATAAGGAGGTTGTGCGCGGGAAAAACGGAGTCTCCGTTGTTATACGTGATCTGAAGATGAAGGACTTCCGAGTGAATGAACCCGGAATCAAGAAAAAGTTTTGAAGCTCTTCAAGATTCTCTTCGGATCTGAGCTGAATGAAGTCGGAGGAATGACGAATCTCGGAGAACTTCGGGGGCTACTGTTGTGGGTATACTTTATGGGTATATCAACGGCATGGCCTAGATCCGGCAAGCCCGGGTGGCCCATAGTTGGTGGTGAGGCATGTGGCCCATCGGGCGGCCCAGTTGCTGTAGATCATGAAGGATGAAGTCCAGCCCAGGAACGAGGAGCCGGATCCTGACCGACCTAAGAAGGAGGCCGGATCCGTGGAGGCCCATAAAGTATCCGGATCCAGCACGTACTTGAAGGAAGGCGGATCCTTGACGTACACGGCAAGACATTGTACCGTAGTTAGGCAACTTGTGTTCCGGCTAGGACTCTCCATGTAAACCCTAGATCCGTGCGCCTATATAAGCCGGATCCTGGGAGCCCTAGAGGCACAACCACAACTCATTGTAATAACGCGAAAGCGCCCAGATAATTCCAGACAAGCAGCAGTAGACCCTGTCATCGTGCAGGTGTTCCGAAGCTGGGTAAAACGCGTACCACCGTCCCGAGAGCACTCCGCCCTATGGCCCCTACTTCTTCTCCCCCTCGTGAGGATCCCTCCTCCGAGGTACCGTCGATTAGGCAACGACACCTAGGGTCGGAGACTCTGGTCCCTCAGGCCGGAGTCTCTGTTCTAAGTGAATCGACAGACCAGAGACTCCGATGTTTACACTGGAGACTCCTACCTTAGTTGGTATGCAACGACTCTATTTTGTGGAGGACTATATAAAGCCTTCTTCTTCCCTAAAATCTGGTTGCTTCTCTTTCTCTCTCTTCCCTCCATTGGTAACATTGAGAAGCTTTCTTATCTCTCAATCCCTCCATGATTCTTGCCCCCTTTTTGAGGGAAAAGAGAGAGGAGATCTAGATCTACATTTCTACCAATCAAATCCCTCTCTTTGTGAGGGGAATCCTCTAGATCTATATCTTGGAGTAATTTGACGTTCCTCCTTTGTTCTTCCTCTCTTATTTCTCATATAGATTTTGTAGCTTTGTTGGAATTTGAGAGAGAAAGATTTGAGCATCTTAGTGGTGTTCTTTCCATTGCATTTGGTGCATAGGTTTAACCTCTCCGAGGTGATACGTGGAGGTGAAAGTTCGTGAGTATATCACTTCGGGAGTTTGTTCCCGGAGCTTGTTCCTCTTGGGTCATTGGACCTTAGATGGATTAGTGGCTTAGTGGTGTTCTTGGGGCCTCCAATTAAGTTGTGGAGATTCCTCAAGATTTTTGAGACCTTTGTGGCGAATTTCTTGGGAGCCTCCAATTAAGTTGTGGAGATTGCCCCAAGCTTTGTGCGGGTTCGGTGACCCCCCTTAAGGTTCCATAGTGGATCGAGGGATTCCCTTTTGGTGGGAAGGCTCGAGGAGAATACAATAAGGCCTTCGTGGCGTTTGGAGTGTTTGTCCTCCACACCGCTCCAACGGAGAGTAGCACTCGCAAGAGTGTGAACTTCGGGATACAACGTTGTCTCCACGTCACCTCGGTTATTCCTATACCCGAGCTCTTACTTATTTACTTTACTTTGTGATAGCCTTCGTGCTTGAAGTTATATATCTTGCTATCACATAGTTATTTGTATTTCTTATCATAATGATGAGGACATTCCTACCTCACTACTACCTCCGTCATTACCAACTGAAGATGAACCTGCTGTGAAGCTCAAGTCCAATGAAGTTCGGATTGGACCTATTACAAGCGCTCGTGCGAAGATACTTAAACAACAGGTGAACTTGTTCCTAAATGATACTTTGATTGATGAGAACTTTATACTTCCTAAGTGCGGGTATTTATGTGTTATCAGGTATGAGAGGAGACAAGCATCGCACGAGGAGGAGAGGAGCAGCTGGACGTGAAGAAGGACGTCAAGATGGACGTGGAGCTGGACATGGAGCTGGACATGAAGAAATCCCATGGACGCGCGAGGGAGGAGCGGGAGGCATGCGCGAGAGGGAAAGACGTAGTCCAGGCCGGCCCAGCACCCGGTCAGGTCGGCCGCCACGCCGGCGCGCCCGGTCCCTGGCCCGGTCCGACCGGGCGGCACGCCGGATGCACCCCGACTCCGACCGGGCGGGGTACTGAGCCGAATTCGACCCATCTGGTCGGCACCCGGTCCCTGGCCCGGTTTCAACCGGCCAGCCCGGTCCCAGACCCGGTCAACCGGGCCCCAGACCGGCCGTGTCCGAGTCTGTCTCGACCAGATCTATTCTGGGTCGGTTATTTTCGTACTTTTTTCGACCTGAGGTCGTCCCGGACGCCTATATAAGTGCCCAGGACGCCCCACAAGTTGCTTTAGACCACGTTTAAGATAAACCCTAGTTCTTAGTTGTTTGCTATGCAAAACTATTGAATCCCTACACCATATTGCTTGATATTGTGTAGATCTGGAAGTCTTGTGTGATCTGATGTTTCATTGGGAATTAGAAGGTTGCAACTTACCGCTTCGCGGTCGGCGGCTACGTGCGCAAGTGTGTGGAGTTGCAAATATCTTGCAGGGTTGAGAGCTGTTGTGATGAGGTCTAAGACCCCGTGTGTGGCCCGATCTCGCGGATTGACTTCGAAACCAAGGGGAGAGATGGGAGAACGTGAGGAACACGAAGAACACGACGAACACGAGGAACTCCGAGACTCACGCACGCACACCAACCCGATACACCCGATGCTTACCTCCGTGGCTCGATGGACCACACCAATAGAATCTCCGAGGAAGAGGCACGTGGCAGAATTCCCGGAGAGAGATTGGGGTTGGAGAGGAAGAGCTTGGTGAGGGAGAGAGAGTAACTAGTACTAGAATCTCACTCAACAAGATCAAAGTCAACAACCAAGGTGCCTTGATTACAGAGGGATGATACCCAAGGGAGACTAAGCTCAAAGGTAGGTTTGAGTTCAAAACAAGTCTAAAGAGTAAAGGAGGGGTCCCAGCTACTTATATAGGCACACATGGCCAGCAAGGGCGAACAGGTACGCGAATGGATAAGTTAAGGCAGTTTGGTGGGGCATTCCCGTCAGATCCGGTTTGGGTCCGGTCTGACCGGGCCTGTGACCGGGCTGTCCGGTCATGGGTCCGGTCTGACCGGGCCTGTGACCGGGCCGTCCGGTCATGGGTCCGGTCGACCGGGCGCAAACCGGGAAACTGCGAAGTTTCCGGTCCTGGATCCGGTCGTCGTCCGGTACGAGGGGGCTGGCCCGGTTTGCGCCCGGTTGACCGGGCCTGTGACCGGGGCATCCGGTTGTGGGTCCGGTCTGACCGGGTCCTGGACCGGCCAGCGTCCGTCTCTTCCTTGGAGCGCTTCGAGCGACGTCGGCTTCGGTTTCATGATCATCTCCATGTCCAGCTGCTTCTCTCCCTTCCTTGACCTTGTCTTGTCCGCCTCTCCGGGGTCTTGATGCGCCTTGTACCTAATGACACATAGCACGTCGGCATGAGGTAGCAATCCATCCAAAGGGGTACCAAGATCAAGGGTGGTGAGGAGCGAGTTCACCTCATCATGTAGAGCTTTGACTCGGGCTCGTGTCATCGGTCCACTTGGGGGACTTGTTGGTCTTGGTGTAGCGACGTCGGTGAGCGGGGCTACATCATCTCCCCCCCCTTGGGAAAGAGTCGTCCTCGACTCTTGCACCTCTTCATCTCCATGATAGGGTGACAAGTCCGAGACGTTGAACGTGTTGCTCACCAAGTACTTGGATGTTGGTATGTCGATGACGTAAGCGTTGTTGTTGATGCGTTTGAGGACCTTGAAGGGGCCATCTCCTCTTGGCTTGAGCTTGGAGTTGCGCTCATGAGGGAACCTTTCCTTCCGGAGGTGGATCCAAACGAGGTCTCCTTCTTGAAATATCCTTTCCTTCTTCTTGGCGTTGATGCGGTTTAATTGACGAAGCACATGTTCTTGTATGGTCGCTCTTGTTTCTTCATGTAGTTTCTTGACGGCGGCGGTGCGCTTGTCGAAGTCCATGTTGATGCGCTCGTGGAGGGGTAGCGGAAGTATGTCGAGTGCCGTGTAAGGTTCGAAGCCATATACGACCATGAAGGGGCTCCTTGATGTAGTCTTGTGCTTGGCGCGGTTGTAGGCGAACTCCGCATGAGGAAGGCACTCCTCCCATGACTTCAAGTTCTTCTTCACGAGGATGCGTAGGAGGGTGGAGAGGCTTCGATTGACCACCTCCGTTTGTCCGTCCGTTTGCGGGTGCGAGGATGATGAGAATAGGAGCTTCACTCCAAACTTTGCCATGAGCGACTTCCAAAGATAACTCATGAACTTGACGTCTCGATCCGACACAATGCTTTGCGGTACTCCATGTAGGCGAACAATTTCCCTGAAAAACAATGAAGCAATGTGTGAAGCATCGTCGCTCTTATGGCAAGGTATGAAATGAGCCATCTTAGAGAATCTATCCACTACGACAAATATGGAATCATGACCATGCTTAGTGCGAGGCAAGCCTAGAACGAAATCCATGCTAATATCGGTCCATGGTGCATAAGGAATAGGCAATGGAGTGTAAAGACCATAAGGGTTGGAGGTAGACTTAGCTTGTAAGCAAGTGGTGCACCGGCGGCAAAGGCGTTCCACATCTCGCTTCATCTTTGGCCAATAGTAGTGGGTTGAGAGCATGGCATATGTCTTGTCACGTCCAAAGTGACCCATAAGACCACCTCCATGTGACTCTTCCAAAAGCAATTTTCGAAGCGAAGACTTGGGAATGCAAATCTTGTTAGCTTTAAACAAGTAGCCATCATGCAAATAGAAATCATCCACTCCTCGTTCAACGGAGCACTTCTCAAATATGGGAGCAAAGAAAGAATCGGAAGGATAGAGTTCTTTGATCTCTTCAAGTCCCAAGACATGAACATCCAAACGAGTAAGCAAAAGGGTGTTTTTGCGGGAAAGAGCATCCGCCACAACATTGTCCTTGCCCTTCTTGTATTTGATCACATATGGGAAGGACTCAATGAACTCGACCCATTTTGCATGTCGTTTGTTCAAGTTGTGTTGGCTTTTCAAATATTTCAAGGACTCATAGTCGGAATGAATGATAAACTCTTTTGGCCAAAGATAGTGTTGCCAAACTTCAAGAACACGAACCAAAGCGTAGAGCTCCTTGTCATATATAGGATAGTTGAGGCGTGCACCATCCAACTTCTCACTATAGTATGCCACGGGTTTGCCCTCTTGCATAAGAACACCACCAATCCCAAGCCCACTTGCATCACACTCAATCTCAAAAGTTTTGGCAAAATTTGGAAGAACAATAAGGGGAGCTTCGGTAAGGCGTTTCTTCAACTCATCAAAAGCATTTTGTTGGGCCTTGCCCCAAACAAACGGAACATTCTTCTTGGTAAGCTCATTCAAAGGGCAAGCAATGGTGCTAAAATCTTTCACAAAGCGGCGATAGAAACCGGCAAGTCCATGAAAACTTCGGACTTGGCCAACATTTGTAGGGGTAGGCCAATTATGGATGGCCTCCACCTTGGAAGAATCAACTTCAATCCCATTAGCGGAAACCACAAAGCCAAGGAAAACCAATTTGTTTTGAGCAAAGGTGCACTTGGGGAGGTTAGCATAAAGCTTTTCATGACGCAAGATGCACAAGACCTCTCTCACATGTTGCACATGGTCCTCGAGGTTTTTGCTATAAATGAGAATATCATCGAAATAGACAACCACACTCTTGCCAATGAGAGGACGCAAGATGTGATTCATGAGGCGCATGAAAGTAGATGGAGCATTGGAAAGACCGAAAGGCATAACGAGCCACTCATAGAGACCGAGTTTGGTCTTGAATGCCGTTTTCCATTCATCACCAATGGCCATGCGGATTTGATGGTAACCACTACGCAAATCGACTTTAGAGAAAATCGTGGCACCACTAAGTTCATCAAGCATGTCATCTAAACGCGGAATGGGATGGCGGTAACGGACGGTAATGGCATTGATGGGGCGACAATCCATACACATCCGTTGCGTCTCATCCGGTTTAGGCACAAGAATTACGGGAACCGCACAAGGGCTAAGGCTTTCGCGGACATACCCTTTGGCGAGTGATACGTCCCCGACGTATCCATAATTTCTGTCGTTCCATGCTTGTTTTATGACAATACTTACATGTTTTGATTGCACTTTATAATGTTTTTATGCGTTTTCCAGAACTAACCTATTAACAAGATGCCACAGTGCCAGTTCCTGTTTTCTGCTGTTTTTGGTTCCAGAAAGGCTGTTCGGGTAATATTCTCGGAATTGGACGAAATCAACGCCAAACCTCCTATTTTTCCCGGAAGGCTCCAGAACACCGAAGAAGAGTCGGAGAGGGGCCAGGGGGCCACCACACCACAAGGCGGCGCGGGCCAGACCCTGGCCGCGCCGGCCTAGGGTGAGGCGCCCCCAGGTGCCCCCCTGCGCCGCCTCTTCGCCTATAAAATCCCTTTCGACCTAAAAACACCGTACCAATTGACGAAACTCCAGAAAGACTCCAGGGGCGCCGCCACCGTCGCGAAACTCCAATTCGGGGGACAGAACTCTCTGTTCCAGCACCCTGCCGGGATGGGGAAGTGCCCCCGGAAGCCATCTCCATCAACGCCACCGCCTCCGCCATGCTCCGTGAGTAGTTCCCCCATGGACTACGGGTTCTAGCAGTAGCTATGTCGGTATACTCTCCCCCATGTACTTCAATACAATGGTCTCATGAGCTGCCTTACATGATTGAGATTCATCTGATGTAATCGGTGTTGTGTTTGTTGGGATCCGATGGATGATACATTATGATTAGTCTATCTATAAAGTTTGTGAAGTTATTGTTGCTGCAATCTTGTTATGCTTAATGCTTGTCACTAGGGCCCGAGTGGCATGATCTTAGATTTGAGCTCTATACTTATTGCTTAGATTGTATCTACAAGTTGTATGCACATGTCACTGTCCGGAACCAAAGGCCCCGAAGTGACAGAAATCGGGACAACCGGAGGGGATGGTAGTGATGTGAGGATCACATGTTTTCACGGAGTGTTAATGCTTTGCTCCGGTACTCTATTAAAAGGAGTACCTTAATATCCAGTAGTTTCCCTTGAGGCCCGGCTGCCACCGGCTGGTAGGACAAAAGATGTTGTGCAAGTTTCTCATTGCGAGCACGTACGACTATATACGGAAAACATGCCTACATGATTAATAAGCTGGATGTTCTATCTTAATGCTTTGATTCTTATCAATTGCCCAACTGTAATTTGTTCACCCAACACTTGTCACTTATTGGAGAGTTACCACTAGTGTAGATCGCTGGGAACCCCGGTCCATCTCTCATCATTATATACTCGTTCTACATGTCATTGGAAGTAGTATCAACTATCTTCTGGTGCCATCGCTCTCATATTGCTATTACTGCTGCTGTGTTACTGTTACTATTGCTCTCATATTACTGCTACTTTCACATCACCCCTGTTGCTAGTGCTTTTCCAGGTGCAGCTGAATTGACAACTCAGTTGTTAAGGCTTATAAGTATTCTTTACCTCCCCTTGTGTCGAATCAATAAATTTGGGTTATACTACCCTCGAAGACTATCGCGATCCCCTATACTTGTGGGTCATCAAGACTGTTTTCTGGCGCCGTTGCCGGGGAGGCATAGCTCTACTCATAAGTTCACCTGGGGAGTACACTCTACCTCTCTCTGTTTTTATTTTGTTTTATTTTGTTTCGCTTAGTTTACTTTTATCTAGTTTATTTGTGCTTAGTTTATTTCTGTCTAGTTTTATTTTGCTTAGTTTACTTTTGCTTAGTTTATTTTTGTCTTGTTTTATTTGTCTCATATACCCAAAAATCCATAAAAATTTGAAAAACCAAAAAATTAAAAACTGCTGTTATGGGAGAACCTACAACCTACTTGGAGCTTATAGAATGTTATAATAATTATAGAGAATCAAGAACTGGTAAAATAATGAGTGCTATGATAGAAAAATTGAATACAATGGCTAGAATCTTGCTTAGACGCCATGATATAAACTGTTGCTCTCAACAGGATACTAAACATCTTAAATTTCAATGTGGCTTTAGTGAGGAATTTTTTATTAAGAGCTATAATCGGAATTGCTATATTCATTATGGGTTCGAAGAGGTAGAACAATTTGTCTTATTTATGGGAGCCTCCGAGATAGAATCCTTCATGGTTGAGAATTATGAAACTTGTGCTATTTGTAAGGACCTTAAAGATTATGTCTCTACTATCCTTAATTCTTGCATAGAATGCTACAGTAGGAATCCTTATATCCTTGATTATAAAGAGAGACACATTAATGCACAAGAATGCACTCACAATTTGCAGGAACCGGTGGAAGAAGAAATTGATGAACCTGAAAGCTCATTGGATGAAAAAGAGGAGGAAATTGATGAACCTGAAAGCTCATTGGATGAAAAAGAAGAGGAGAGCGACGAACAAAAGGGGGAAGAATGGATTAGCTACCCATGCCAACCTTCTAATGAGAGTAACTCTTTATCTCTTACACTATTTGATTGTCCTCCATGCTTACCGAAAGAGGTTGAATGTTATGTTCCTGTGGATTCTCTTGAAATAGTACCTATGAGTAATACTTGTGAGAATAATTATGCTACTGTTATATATGATAATCCATGCTACTTTGATAAATCTTATGATAATGCTTTGTTTGTGCCTGATGTCGAAATGCATGGTACTAAAGAATTTTGCTTAGCAAATGTTTATGATAAAGCTCTAGATGATGGTCCTATGTTACTTGATACTATTAATTGTACTACTAATGAAAATGGGATTGGAGAGTTCTTGACTTATTCTATGAGTCCCATATCTCTTGAGATTGATCAACTACCTTGTTATATTATTAATAAAAGAAAGTTTGAAAGTTTTAATTCCACTATTCTTGAACCTGATAAAAATTATATGTTTGTGGATCATGAAAAGTATGCTGCATGTGATAGTTATATTGTTGAGTTTGATCATGAAGCTACTGAAAATTATTATGAGAGAGGAAAATATGGTTGTAAAAATTTGCATGGTACTAAAACACCTCTCTATATGCTTAAAATTTTGAAGTTACACTTGTTTTATCTTCCTATGCTTGTTACTTTGCTTTTCATGAACTTGTTTATTTACAAGATTCCTTTACATAGGAAGCATGTTAGACTTAAATGTGTTTTGGATTTGCTTTTTGATGCTCTCTTTTACCTCTACTCTTGTTTCTTGCGAGTGCATCATTAAAACTGCTGAGCCTATCTTAATGGCTATAAAGAAAGCAACTTCTTGGGAGATAACCCATGTGTTATTTTGCTACAGTACTTTGTTTTATATTTGTGTCTTGGAAGTTGTTTACTACTGTAGCAACCTCTCCTTATCTTAGTTTTGTGTTTTGTTGTGCCAAGTGAAGCCTCTAATCGAAGGTTGATACTAGATTTGGATTTCTGCGCAGAAACAGATTTCTATCTGTCACGAATCTGGGCTGTTTTCTCTGTAGGAAAATCAGAAAAATATGCCAATTTACGTGCGTGTTCCTCAGATATGTACGCAACTTTCATTAGTTTTGAGTTTTCTGATTTGAGCAACGGAAGTATTTTATTAAAATTCGTCTTTACTAGCTGTTCTGTTTTGGCAGATTCTGTCTCTGTTTTTTGCATTGTCTCTTGTGGACTTTAAGCAAGCTTTTCTAGACATAGAGAGCTGTAGCTAATGTTTTATTGAGTTCTTGCGATGTGCCACTACAGGACCAAGGTGGATTCAAATTTTTTGAGTACTAACCCCTCTAATGAAGTTTATGAGAAGTTTGGTGTGAAGGAAGTTTTCAAGGGTCAAGAGAGGAGGATGATATATGATCAAGAAGAGTGAAAAGTCTAAGCTTGGGGATGCCCCCGTGGTTCATCCCTGCATATTTCAAGAGGACTCAAGCGTCTAAGCTTAGGGATGCCCAAGGCATCCCCTTCTTCATTAACTTATCAGGTTCCTCCCCTGAAACTATATTTTTATTCGGTCACATCATATGTGCTTTACTTGGAGCGTCTGTGTGCTTTTATTTTTGTTTGTGTTTGAATAAATTCGGATCCTAGCAATCCTCGTTTGGGAGAGATACACGCTCCGCTTTTTCGTATGAACACTTGTTCTTCGTTTTACTTTTAATGTTCAATGATAAAAGTTGGAAGCTACAATACTTATGGTTATTTGGTTGGAAAAAGAAAATGCCTCATATGTCTTGGATAATTTGACACTTGGCAATTGTTTTGAGCTCTCAAGTAGATCATGATTAAGTTTTTTTTTTTCATGTAGTTTAAACCTATTAATGGAGAACTACCGTAAAGCTTGTTGAAATTGGTTTGCATAATTGATCTCTCTTAAGGTCTAGATATTTTCTGGTAAAGTGTTTGCGCAACAAGGAAGACAGTGTAGAGTTTTATAATGCTTGCAATATGTTCTTATGTAAGTTTTGCTGTACCGGTTCATACTTGTGTTTGCTTCAAACAACCTTGCTAGCCTAAACCTTGTATCGAGAGGGAATACTTCTCATGCATCCAAAATACTTGAGCCAACCACTATGCCATTTGTGTCCACCATACCTACCTACTATGTGGTATTTCCTGCCATTCCAAAGTAAATTGCTTGAGTGCTACCTTTAAACAATTCAAAATGCTTCTCAATTTGTGTCAATGTTTTATAGCTCATGAGGAAGTATGTGGTGTTTATCTTTCAATCTTGTTGGGCAACTTTCACCAATGGACTAGTGGCTTCATCCGCTTATCCAATAATTTTGCAAAAAGAGCTGGCAATGGGATTCCCAGTCCCAAATTAATTAAACTAAATAGACACTCCTCCATGGTATGTGATTGTTGGACGGCACCCGAAGGATTCGGTTAGCCATGGCTTGTGTAAGCAAAGGTTGGGGGGAGTGTCATCATAATAAAACTAAAATAAAAAGGCACTCCTTCATGGTATGAGATTGTTGGCAGGCACCCGAGGATTCGGTTAGCCATGGTTTGTGAAAGAAAGGTTGGAAGGAGTGCCACCCAAAAATAAAATAAAATGGGAGCCTCTCTTTGAAGGTTTGTCTGGCGAGGGGGTTAGAGTGCCCACTACCATTCGTTGACAACAACAAACACCTCTCAAAATTTTACTTTTATGCTCTCTCTATGTTTTCAAAATAAAAGCTCTAGCACAAATATAGCAATCGATGCTTCCCTCGTAGAAGGGCCATTCTTTTACTTTATGTTGAGTCAGTTCACCTACTCCCTTCCACCTTAGAAGCAAACACTTGTGTCAACTGTGCATTGATTCTTACATACTTGCTTATTTGCATTCATCATATTACTTTATGTTGACAATTATCCATGAGATATGCATGTTGAAAGTTGAAAGCAACTGCTGAAACTTATATCTTCCTTTGTGTTGCTTCGATGCCTTTACTTTGAATTTATTGCTTTATGAGTTAACTCTTGTGCAAGACTTTTGATGCTTGTCTTGAAAGTACTATTCATGAAAAGTTTTGCTATATGTTATCTACTTGTTAGCAACTATAGATCATTGCCTTGAGTCACTTCATTCATTTCATATGCTTTGTAATAGTATGATCAAGGTTATGTAAGTAGCATGTCACTACAAAAATTATTCTTTTTATCGTTTACCTGCTCGGGACGAGCAGGAACTAAGCTTGGGGATGCTGATACGTTCCCGACGTATCCATAATTTCTGTCGTTCCATGCTTGTTTTATGACAATACTTACATGTTTTGCTTGCACTTTATAATGTTTTTATGCGTTTTCCGGAACTAACCTATTAACAAGATGCCACAGTGCCAGTTCCTATTTTCTGCTGTTTTTGGTTCCAGAAAGGCTGTTCGGGCAATATTCTCGGAATTGGACGAAATCAACGCCAAACCTCCTATTTTTCCCGGAAGGCTCCAGAACACCGAAGAAGAGTCGGAGAGGGGCCAGGGGGCCACCACACCACAAGGCGGCGCGGGCCAGACCCTGGCCGCGCCGGCCTAGGGTGAGGCGCCCCCAGGTGCCCCCCTGCGCCGCCTCTTCGCCTATAAAATCCCTTTCGACCTAAAAACACCGTACCAATTGACGAAACTCCAGAAAGACTCCAGGGGCGCCGCCACCGTCGCGAAACTCCAATTTGGGGGACAGAACTCTCTGTTCCGGCACCCTGCCGGGACGGGGAAGTGCCCCCGGAAGCCATCTCCATCAACGCCACCGCCTCCGCCATGCTCCGTGAGTAGTTCCCCCATGGACTACGGGTTCTAGCAGTAGCTATGTCGGTATACTCTCCCCCATGTACTTCAATACAATGGTCTCATGAGCTGCCTTACATGATTGAGATTCATCTGATGTAATCGGTGTTGTGTTTGTTGGGATCCGATGGATGATACATTATGATTAGTCTATCTATAAAGTTTGTGAAGTTATTGTTGCTGCAATCTTGTTATGCTTAATGCTTGTCACTAGGGCCCGAGTGGCATGATCTTAGATTTGAGCTCTATACTTATTGCTTAGATTGTATCTACAAGTTGTATGCACATGTCACTGTCCGGAACCAAAGGCCCCGAAGTGACAGAAATCGGGACAACCGGAGGGGATGGTAGTGATGTGAGGATCACATGTTTTCACGGAGTGTTAATGCTTTGCTCCGGTACTCTATTAAAAGGAGTACCTTAATATCCAGTAGTTTCCCTTGAGGCCCGGCTGCCACCGGCTGGTAGGACAAAAGATGTTGTGCAAGTTTCTCATTGCGAGCACGTACGACTATATACGGAAAACATGCCTACATGATTAATAAGCTGGATGTTCTATCTTAATGCTTTGATTCTTATCAATTGCCCAACTGTAATTTGTTCACCCAACACTTGTCACTTATTGGAGAGTTACCACTAGTGTAGATCGCTGGGAACCCCGGTCCATCTCTCATCATTATATACTCGTTCTACATGTCATTGGAAGTAGTATCAACTATCTTCTGGTGCCATCGCTCTCATATTGCTATTCTTGCTGCTGTATTCTTTGTTACTATTGCTCTCATATTACTGCTACTTTCACATCACCCCTGTTGCTAGTGCTTTTCCAGGTGCAGCTGAATTGACAACTCAGTTGTTAAGGCTTATAAGTATTCTTTACCTCCCCTTGTGTCGAATCAATAAATTTGGGTTATACTACCCTCAAAGACTATCACGATCCCCTATACTTGTGGGTCATCAGCGAGGAGATCTTGAATTTGGCGTTGGATCTCCTTGGTCTCTTCGGGGTTGGTGCGGTAGGCGGCACGGTTTGGAAGCGGAGCGCCGGGTATGAGGTCGATGCGGTGTTCTATGCCTCGGAGTGGTGGTAGTCCATGAGGGAGCTCGTCGGGGAAGACGTCTTGAAATTCCTGCAAAAGAGACATCAAAGACGGAGGAATGTTGGTTAAGTCGTTAGTCGCCGACGAGGGTCCCTTGCATATGAGCACATAGTGCAATATGGTGGATGGGTTCTCTTGGAGCTCTCTCCACTCACTCTTGGTGGCTAGAAGGACACTCTTGGACTCACTCATATATGGCTTGTGGCGCTCACTATCTTTGTGGTGGGTCGCTCCATCTCCTCTCATCTCACTATGGTGGGTGCGGAGTTGTGCCCTCGCTAAAGCCTTCGCATTATCCGCGATGATTTGGCTAGGAGTCATCGGGCGCAACTCGAACTTCTTGTCGTTGACCTTGAAGGTGTATGTGTTGGAGAGTCCATCATGTATAGCCTTCTTGTCATATTGCCAAGGGCGGCCAAGCAACATGTGGCACACCGTCATGGGTACCACGTCACACTCAATAGTGTCCTCATAAGGGCCGATCTTGAAGTTGACGGTGACGGTATGTTGTATCTTGACGTTGCCCTTGTCACTCAACCATTGGATATGGTAAGGGTGAGGATGCTTGCGGAGAGTGAGGTTGAGCTTCTCACACAACTCGGTGCTTGCAAGGTTATGGCAACTTCCACCATCGATGATGACCTTGATCGATTTTCCACCAATTCCGGCACGGGTTTGGAAGATGTTACACCGTTGTTCTTCCATAGCATGAGGTTGTGTGGTTAGCACCCTTGTGACCACAAGTGAGGGACTTGGGTCATGCTCACATAAGAGAAGATCTTCTCCACTTTCTTGCTCATAAGCTTCTTCACTTTCCACGGCGGCTTGCACAAGGGCTTCGTATTCATCTTCATCTAGCGTCTCGATGTCACCATTCTCCATAGTGATCATAACCTTGGTGTTCTTGCACTCAAATGATTTGTGACCTTGGGTGCCACACTTGAAGCAAGTGACACTAGATGGTCCCGTGGATGCCTTAGAGGAGGCGGTGGAGGAGACCGTTTGCTTCATGCGACTTTGGATAGTCGGTTTCTTGGGTGGTGTAGAGGATGCGTCGGCCTTGGCACTTGTAGCATGAGGAGTTGATGTAGTAGGAGGAGTTGATGTAGCGAGCTTGGAGGAGAAATAGGTCTTGGCCTTGGAGTATTTGATGTCCTCAATCACTTGGCGCTCGGCCTTCGATGCTTGGTGGACCAACTCAACCATGTTGGAGTATGGTTGGAACTCGACGATCCTCTTGATGGGGTAATTGAGGCCATTGAAGAAACGAGCAATGGTTTGATCCTCGGACTCTTGGATGTTGGCTCGCATCATAGTGAGCTCCATCTCCTTGTAGAACTCCTCAACGGTCTTGGTGCCTGATGACCCACAAGTATAGGGGGTGTATCGTAGTATTTTCGATAAGTAAGAATGTCGATCCCAACGAGGAGCAGAAGGTGTTGACAAGCAGTTTCGATGAAGGATTCCCTGTAAATGCTCACAGACAAGTATTCAGGGGGTTTTGATGTAACAGTTGAATAAAGTACGAGTAAGTAAAGTGCGAGAGTAACAATTGCAGCGAGTGGCCCAATCCTTTTTAGCACAAAGGACAAGCCGGGTTGTTTACTTATAATGACCAAACGTTCTCGAGGACACACGGGATTTTAGTCTAGTGCTTTCGCTACATACGACTAAATAATCTTCATTGTTATGATAAGTGTTGTGTGGGTGAACCTATGCTAATGTACCGCCCTTCCTAGGACTAATACATACTTGTGATTATACCCCTTGCAAGCATCCGCAACTACAAGAAAGTAATTAAGAATAAATCTAACCACAGCCTTAAACTCTGAGATCCTGCTATCCCTCCTGCATCGATATACCAACGAGGGTTTAGGTTTCTGTCACTCCGGCAACCCCGCAATTGGCAAACGAGTACAAGATGCATTCCCCTAGGCCCATAAAGGTGAAGTGTCATGTAGTCGACGTTCACATGACACCACTAGAAGAATAACACCACAACTTAAATATCATACCATTGAATATTACTCAACCATAGTTCACTACTAACAGTTAGACTTCACCCATGTCCTCAAGAACTAAACGAACTACTCACGAGACATCATATGGAACATGATCAGAGGTGATATGATGATGAATAACAATCTGAACATAAACCTTGGTTCAATGGTTTCACTCAATAGCATCAACAACGAGTAGAAATCGATACCGGGAGAGTTTCCCCTATCAAACAATCAAGATCAAACCCAAATTGCTACGGCGGTGACGGTGTCCAGCGGTGGAGACGGCGGTGATGATGGTGGAGATGATGATGATGGTGATGGAGATGATGTCAAGCTCGATGGCGGTGACGATGGCGTCGATTTCCCCCTCCGGGAGGGAATTTCCCCGGCGGATTCCTGCCCGCTGGAGAGCTCTTTTCTCTCTAGTGTTCTCCGCCCCGCAGAGGCGGCTGTAACTCTTCGCGAGGTACCCTCTGTGGCTTAGGTCTTCGGGACGAAGGGTTTCGCGAAGAAAAGGAGGCGAAAGGGGCTGTGGGGCCCCCACACCACAAGGTGGCGCGGCCAGGCCATGGGCCGCGCCGGCCTGTGGTCTGGCCCCACCTTGGGCCTTCTCAGCTCCCCTTCGGCTTCCTTCGTCATCTGGAAAAATAGGATTTTTGGTATAATTTCCTTCCACAGTTGATCTTCCGAAATATTGCGTTCTGACGGTGCTTTTTCCAGCAGAATCCTGGCTCCGGTGCTTGATCCTCCAATAATGATGAAACATGCAAAATAGATGAAATAACATAAGTATTGTATCCAAATATGAAATATATCAATGAATAACAGCAAATTATGATACAAAATAGTGATGCAAATTGGACGTATCAACTCCCCCCAAGCTTAGACTTCGCTTGTCCCCAAGCGAAACTGAACTCAGTAAACAGGACCACATGTTTATGGAGTGAAGAGTCGATAAATAAAATACGGACAAGAAGCATCATATTCATTCACACAAGACATTCTAGTAAACAACTTCCTCATATAACTCAACTTGAAACAAGTATAAAGTAATCACAAATAAAGGTGCATAAGAAATCATAGTTGGTGATGGCAAACTTCGTTCTTGGTCAGAGAACAATTAACAGATTATATTTATCTATTGAGCAGCGCTCTCATGTTAAAGTTCATATGGCACAACTTGCATACTCAATCATAATAGTCTCCTCACAATCATTGATAACTTGCAAAGTTATATTCATTCAGATAAAACTTGTACTAAACAAAGAAGAATAAAAGACATGATGAAGCAAATCACAATATAATGGTTTGATCACAACTACTCAAATGCTTGCTTGAGATGGAGGGAAATAGGTTTACTGACTCAACATAAAGTAAAAGACAGGCCCTTCGCAGAGGGAAGCAGGGATTAAATCATGTGCTAGAGCTTTTTCAGTTTTGAAATCATATAGAGATAATAAAAGTAACATTTTGAGAGGTGTTTGTTGTTGTCAACGACTGGTAGTGGGTACTCTAACCCCCTTGCCAGACAACCTCCAAAGAGCGGCTCCCATTTTATTTTTATTTTGTGTGGCACTCCTTCCAACCTTTCTTTCACAAACCATGGCTAACCGAATCCTCGGGTGCCTGCCAACAATCTCATACCATGAAGGAGTGCCTTTTTATTTTGGTTTTATTATGATGATGACACTCCCCCAACCTTTGCTTACACAAGCCATGGCTAACCGAATCCTTCGGGTGCCGTCCATCAATCACATACCATGGAGGAGTGTCTATTTAGTTTAATTAATTTGGGACTGGGAATCCCATTGCCAGCTCTTTTTGCAAAATTATTGGATAAGCGGATGAAGCCACTAGTCCATTGGTGAAAGTTGCCCAACAAGATTGAAAGATAAAACACCACATACTTCCTCATGAGCTATAAAGCATTGACACAAATAAGAGATAATAAGTTTTGAATTGTTTAAAGGTAGCACACGAAGTATTTACTTGGAATGGCAGAAAATACCATGTAGTAGGTAGGTATGGTGGACACAAATGACATAGGTTTGGACTAAGGTTTGGATGCACGAGAAGTATTCCCTCTCAGTACAGGTTTTTGGCTAGCAAGGTTAATTAGCAAGCATAAGAGTTGAGGGAAACAAACAAATATACATGTGATAGAAACAATCATGCATCTTCCTTGTAAGCACAAACAATTTTAACTTCAGAATAATAAGCTATGAGCTAACAAGAAAGAAAGACAATGAAACAACTACATGTATTTCTCTTTTCTACTTAAACCTCAAAGTGTTGTTGCTATTGACCAATGCTAAGTTTGCCAAAACCAAATAGATTTATTCAATGCTCCCAAAGTGATACCAATACTAACAACAAGGTAAATCATATAATAGAGATTGCAAACTAAAATAAGATGTGCAATATGTAAATGATAAGACTTCTCATTAATATTCCATAACAATAACTCACACCAAGGGATACATAGACAACCAACTAAAGGAGAGATACTTCCAAACTGCAACACATCTTATATGATAACTTCCCTACTCATGATATGACACTACTTGACAGTAAAAACTAAAAGGTAGTGATGATGTGATACCGCGGCACTCCCCCAAGCTTGGAACAAACCAAGGGGATGCCAATACCAATGATGAATTACTCCTTCGGCGATGGTGGTGATGAATTCCTGACAAGCTTCTCAATAAGCTCCTGAAGCTCATCAATCTTGTATGTGAGATTGCGAATCATCTCCGAATTGTGCTCGACGCGGTTAAGAAGTCTGTCCGACGGCGAGTCCCAACTCTTGGAGTTATTTCCCCACTCTTCACCCTCAGGTTTTCCCCTTCCTGCAGTGTTAGAGCGATCTATATCCCAATTGCTAGGCAATGCTGCCTTGGGAGTCCCTTCAATTTGATTATTGAAAATTAGATTGTGGAAGGGATGGTGAATGCCTGATAAAGATGTTTTCGGAGCTAGGTAATGACGTGGAACCGCTCCTCCAGTGCGAATTCTTGCGCTCTTGTTTGCACTAAAAGGGTTATCCACCACCTTGATGCTTGCGATGGTAGCACGCGGGTGTGCGCGTGAATCTTCCTCCACCTCTTCTTCATCCTCTTCCTTGACGTCCTTGTCCTCCTCTTTCCACCCAAGATCTCGATTATCTTCATCCGAAAACTCCTTGCCCTTGTTCTTGGAGACCATAGTGCTTCTAAACTGAAAACAGATCCTGGCAGAAACAGCTCGAAACAAAACACGTCGAGAAAACGATATACGGGCCTCCAGGGGTCCGGGGGATTATATAGCAAAAAATTTCAGGACAAAAGGAAAGTACCAGATCGAACCAGGGTCGGAAAGGGGCGATGAGGCGGCCAGACCATAGGTCGGCGCGGGCCCAGGTCAGGCCGCGCCGGCCTATGGTGGCACGCCCTCGTGCGTCTTTTCCACTCCGTTTCGATCTCGTAATTTTTCATATTTTCCAAAAACAGCAAAAATATTGTTCGGAAAGTAAATTGCGAACTTTTCATTACCAGTACTGTTACCTATTCAAAGTCGAGTTCTGGCGGACTGTCAACTTGTCCTTTGATGAAAGCCTCCGGCGTTTCCACTCGAATAATATCAACATCAACATTATAGGAATCACCTGAGATATAATGCTTGAGTCTTTGTCCATTCACCACTTGCGTGGCATTGCCTTGGAGAGAGCTAATTTTGATTGCTCCTGAACGATACACCTCCTCGACAACATATGGTCCTTCCCATTTCGAGAGTAATTTCCCTGCAAAGAATCTGAGACGAGACCGATACAATAGGACTTTATCCCCAATATTAAATTCTCTTTTGATAATCCTTCTATCATGCCATTTTTTAACTTTTTCTTTAAAGAGTTTAGCATTTTCATAAGCTTCACTTCTCCATTCATCTAGAGAACTCAATTGCAACAACCTCTTATTACCGGCAAGTTTAGGATCTTTATTTAATTCTCTAACAGCCCAATAAGCTTTGTGCTCTAGTTCTAAAGGTAAATGACAAGCTTTCCCATAAACCATTTTATAAGGTGACATTCCCATGGGATTTTTATAAGCAGTTCTATAAGCCCATAGTGCATCCTTCAATTTACTAGCCCAATTCTTTCTAGTTTTATTAACAGTCTTTTGCAAGATAGATTTAATCTCTCTATTTGATAATTCTACTTGCCCACTAGTTTGAGGATGATAAGCGGAAGCAATTCTATGATTAATACCATACCTAGCAAGAGTTTTTCTAAAACCTCCATGAATAAAATGAGAACCTCCATCAGTCATAATATATCTAGGCACTCCAAATCTAGGAAAAATAATGTCTAAAAGCATTCTTAAAGAGGTCTCACCATCAGCACTTTTTGTAGGTATTGCTTCCACCCATTTAGTAACATAATCAACAGCAACAAGTATATGAGTGTTACCTTCTGAAGAGGGAAAAGGTCCCATGAAGTCAAATCCCCAACAATCAAATGGTTCAATAACAAGAGTATAATTCATAGGCATTTCATTACGTCTGGAGATATTACCAACCCTTTGGCATTCATCACAAGATAAAATAAACTTTCTCGCATGCTTGAAGAGAGTTGGCCAATAAAAACCTGATTGTAGAACCTTTTGCGCGGTTCTTTCTCCGGCGTGATGTCCTCCATAAGCACTACCATGGCAATTACTCAATATTTCCTGTTGTTCATATTCGGGAACACATCTTCGCATAATACCATCCACTCCTTCTTTATATAAGTGTGGGTCATCCCAGAAATAATGCCTCAAGTCATAAAAGAATTTCCTCCTTTGCTGAGCTGAAAAGGTTGGAGGCAAGTACTTGGAAACAATAAAGTTAGCATAATCAGCATACCAAGGACTGTCTCGCGAGCTCACCTTTATTACAGCCAATTGTTCATTTGGAAAACTATCATTAACAGGAACAGGATCATAAGCAATATTTTCCAATCTAGACAAATTATCAGTGACAGGATTATCAGCACCTTTCCTATCTACAATATGTAAATCAAATTCTTGCAAAAGAAGTACCCATCTAATAAGCCTCGGCTTAGCATCTTTCTTTGTCATAAGGTATCTAATTGCAGCATGATCAGTATGAATCGTAACTTTTGAATCAACAATATAAGATCTAAATTTATCACAAGCAAAGACTACAGCTAATAATTCTTTTTCAGTTGTAGCATAATTTCTTTGAGCAGCATCAAGAGTTTTACTAGCATAATGAATAACATTCAGTTTTTTATCTACTCGCTGTCCAAGAATAGCGCCTACAGCAAAATCACTAGCATCACACATAATTTCAAATGGTAAGTTCCAATCAGGAGGTTCAACTACAGGAGCAGTTGTTAAGGCTTTCTTTAGAGTTTCAAAAGCTTCCTTACAATCATCATCAAAAACAAAAGGTACGTCTTTTTGAAGAAGATTAGTAAGAGGCTTTGAAATCTTGGAGAAATCTTTAATAAATCTCCTATAAAACCCAGCATGACCAAGAACACTACGAATACCTTTAACATCCCTCGGATAGGGCATCTTCTCAATTGCTTCAACTTTAGCTCTATCAACTTCAATACCTTTCTCAGAAATTTTATGTCCCAATACAATTCCTTCATTAACCATAAAGTGGCATTTCTCCCAATTAAGAACAAGGTTAGTTTCTTCACATCTCTGCAAAACTTTATCAAGGTTTCGCAAGCAACTATCAAAAGAATTCCCATAGACGGAAAAATCATCCATGAATACTTCCACAATACTCTCGCAAAAGCCATGAAAAATAGCAGACATGCATCTTTGAAAAGTAGCAGGAGCATTACATAAACCAAAAGGCATACGCCTATAAGCATACGTTCCATAGGGACAAGTAAAAGTGGTTTTCCCTTGATCTTTAGTTTTAACAGCAATTTGTGAAAACCCAGAATAACCATCAAGAAAGCAAAAATGAGTATTTTTAGACAATCTTTCTAGCATTTGATCAATAAATGGTAAAGGGTAATGATCTTTCTTAGTAACTTTATTAACTTTTCGAAAATCAATGCACATTCTATACCCTACAACTACTCTTTGAGGGATGAGCTCATCATTATCATTAGGCACAACAGTCATTCCTCCTTTCTTGGGAACGCAATGCACATGACTAACCCATCTACTATCAGCAATAGGATATATAATACCAGCTTCAAGAAGTTTTAATACCTCATTCCTTACCACCTCCTTCATCTTCGGAATTAGACGACCATTACATCGATGTTCAACAACAGGCTTTGCATCATCTTCCATATTAATAGCATGTTGGCAAATAGAAGGAGAAATCCCCTTCAAATCATCAAGAGTGTAGCCAATAGCGCCTCGGTGTTTTTTCAATATTTCCAATAGAGCTAATAATAACAAGATATATTTTCTTATCATCAATATGAGCATATTTAAGATTATCAGGCAATGGTTTTAAATCAAAGACAGGATCTTCCTTTGGTGGCGGTGTTGTACCCAGATCTTCCACCGGTAAATCATGCTTAAGAATAGGTTGGCGAAGAAAAATTTCCTCAAGCTCATCTCTTTCTTTCCTAAAAACTTCACTCTCGCTATCCTCCAAATGTTGCTGCAAAGGATTATTAGGAACAAGAACAATAGATGCACACTGTTCCATTTTAAAATCATTATTAGGCAAATCAGCTTTATAAGGAGCTTTGGTAAATTTAGAGAAGTTAAACTCATATGATTCACCAGCAAATTTAGTCAAAATTTTCTCTTTCTTGCAATCTATAATAGCTCCACAAGTATTTAGAAAAGGTCTACCAAAAATAATAGGACAATAATCACTAGCAGCAGAACCAAGTACCAAAAAGTCAGCAGGATATTTAATCTTACCACATAGAACTTCCACATCTCGAACAATACCAATTGGAGAAATAGTTTCTCTATTAGCCAGCTGAATAACCACATCAATATCTTCAAGTTCACAAGAACCAATTTCGTGCATAATCTCCGTATAAAGCTCATAAGGAATAGCACTAACACTTGCACCAATATCACATAAACCATAATAGCAATGATCACCAATTCTAACAGATAGCATAGGAACACTAACTTGTTTGGGTTTATTAGGATGTGAAACAATATTAGAAGCATCTTCACAGAAAATAATATGACCATCCTCCACATTTTCAGTCACAAGATCTTTAACTATTGCAACAGCAGGTTCAACTTTTATTTGATCTTCAGGTTCTACAGGTTTCTTTTCACTTTTATGAACCGCACTTTTTATAACAGAGTACTCCTTCATTTTAGCAGGGAAAGGAGTTTTTTCAATATAAGCTTCAGGAATAACATGATCAACAGTTTCAACTACAACGCATTTATTAATAGATGAATCAATTTTATCTTTATACGGTTCATGATACTTATCAAAATTCTTCTTAGGCAATTCATAGTGAGAGGCAAAAGCTTTATAAAGATTTGCAACAACTTGAGAATCAAGACCATATGTAGCACTCATATTACGAAATTTATCAGTATCCATAAAAGCTTCAATGCATTTATAATCATAAATTATACCTGATTCTCTATCCTTGTCGTTCTCCCAACCTTCAGTATTTTCTTGGATCCGATCAAGAAGGTCCCTTTTAAACTCTTCTTTGTTGCGTGTAAATGATCCAGAATAAGAAGTATCCAGCAAGGTCTTGTCTTGAAAAGAAAGTCTTGCATAGAAATTATCAATAATAACATTACCAGGAAGCTCATGAATGGGGCATTTGAGCATTAAAGACTTCAATCTCCCCCAAGCTTGGGCAATACTCTCTCCATCATGAGGCCAAAAATTATATATACGATTCCGATCCTTATGAATTTCACTTGGAGGATAGAACTTAGAATAAAACCGGGGCACAATATCATTCCATTCAAGAGAATCCCCATTATCCAGTAATTTATACCAATGCGCCGCTTTACCAGACAGCGATATAGAGAATAGTTTCTTCCTCACTTCATCCATGGCAATACCTGCACATTTGAATAACCCACATAATTCATGCAAAAACAGTAAATGATCACCGGGATGGACAGTTCCATCCCCTTCATAGCGGTTATCCATAACACGTTCAATAATTTTCATAGGTATTTTATATGGTATCACTTCCTCACCTGGCGCCTCATCCACTACCGTTGCAGTAGTAGTAGATTTCCCAAATAGAAATTGAAGAGAAGATCTCTCCATAATGACTTATAGAAGAAGACATAAATAAAATCAGCACAAACAGTAAAGGTTTTCCTTACCAATTCCACTTACCAATAGCGCTTCACTCCCCGGCAACGGCGCCAGAAAATAGTCTTGATGACCCACAAGTATAGGGGGTGTATCGTAGTATTTTCGATAAGTAAGAATGTCGATCCCAACGAGGAGCAGAAGGTGTTGACAAGCAGTTTCGATGAAGGATTCCCTGTAAATGCTCACAGACAAGTATTCAGGGGGTTTTGATGTAACAGTTGAATAAAGTACGAGTAAGTAAAGTGCGAGAGTAACAATTGCAGTGAGTGGCCCAATCCTTTTTAGCACAAAGGACAAGCCGGGTTGTTTACTTATAATGACCAAACGTTCTCGAGGACACACGGGATTTTAGTCTAGTGCTTTCGCTACATACGGCTAAATAATCTTCATTGTTATGATAAGTGTTGTGTGGGTGAACCTATGCTAATGTACCGCCCTTCCTAGGACTAATACATACTTGTGATTATACCCCTTGCAAGCATCCGCAACTACAAGAAAGTAATTAAGAATAAATCTAACCACGGCCTTAAACTCTGAGATCCTGCTATCCCTCCTGCATCGATATACCAACGGGGGTTTAGGTTTCTGTCACTCCGGCAACCCCGCAATTGGCAAACGAGTACAAGATGCATTCCCCTAGGCCCATAAAGGTGAAGTGTCATGTAGTCGACGTTCACATGACACCACTAGAAGAATAACACCACAACTTAAATATCATACCATTGAATATTACTCAACCATAGTTCACTACTAACAGTTAGACTTCACCCATGTCCTCAAGAACTAAACGAACTACTCACGAGACATCATATGGAACATGATCAGAGGTGATATGATGATGAATAACAATCTGAACATAAACCTTGGTTCAATGGTTTCACTCAATAGCATCAACAACGAGTAGAAATCGATACCGGGAGAGTTTCCCCTATCAAACAATCAAGATCAAACCCAAATTGCTACGGCGGTGACGGTGTCCAGCGGTGGAGACGGCGGTGATGATGGTGGAGATGATGATGATGGTGATGGAGATGATGTCCAGCTCGATGGCGGTGACGATGGCGTCGATTTCCCCCTCCGGGAGGGAATTTCCCCGGCGGATTCCTGCCCGCCGGAGAGCTCTTTTCTCTCTGGTGTTCTCCGCCCCGCAGAGGCGGCTGTAACTCTTCGCGAGGTACCCTCTGTGGCTTAGGTCTTCGGGACGAAGGGTTTCGCGAAGAAAAGGAGGCGAAAGGGGCTATGGGGCCCCCACACCACAAGGTGGCACGGCCAGGCCATGGGCCGCGCCGGCCTGTGGTCTGGCCCCACCTTGGGCCTTCTCAGCTCCCCCTTCTGGCTTCCTTCGTCATCTGGAAAAATAGGATTTTTGGTATAATTTCCTTCCACAGTTGATCTTCCGAAATATTGCGTTCTGACGGTGCTTTTTCCAGCAGAATCCTGGCTCCGGTCCTTGATCCTCCAATAATGATGAAACATGCAAAATAGATGAAATAACATAAGTATTGTATCCAAATATGAAATATATCAATGAATAACAGCAAATTATGATACAAAATAGTGATGCAAATTGGACGTATCAGTGCCTTGCTTCAACTTTTGGAGCTTGTTGAAGAGGTCGGTCATGTAGTGCGTTGGAACAAAGCGAGCATGCATCTCTTTCTTCATCTCTTCCCAAGTGTCAATTGGAGGTTCACCCTTCTCTTCTCGAAGAGTGAGGACTTGCTCCCACCATGTGTTGGCGTAGTCCTCGAACTCAAGAGACGCCATAGCCACCTTCTTGGCACCGGAGTAGTTGTGGATGCGGAATATCTTGTCAACCTTGAGTGCCCATGAGAGGTACGCCTCGGCATCTTCTTCTCCCTTGAACTTTGGCATGGTGAACTTGAGCCTTCCGAACATGTTCTCTTCATCCTCCAAGGTTCTTCTACGAGGAGGGGCGCCTTCATCTCTTGCGGCTATAGGAGGAATAGGAGGTCTTCTACGGCCAACCATAGCATTGGGTTGGTGTTGGAGGTGCACACTTGCTTCACTTGGTTCACGGTGAGGATGTGGTTGAAGATCTTGTCGTGGTTGTTGACGATGCTCAAGGTTGGGTCTCTCATCTTGATCATGGTGTGGCTCGCCTCGTCCATGTTGGTCATGGCGAGGGTGGCGGCGGAGATCTCGCCGAGGTTGATCTTGAGGACCTTGGTCTTGGGGATGGCCGTCACGCCCATGGTGGGCATGGCGATCCGCTTGGTGACGATCTTGTTGTAGGACTTGGTCTTGTGGAGGGCGCTCATGAGGACGAGCATGGCGATGTATTTCTCCACGCCTAGAGTTGGAGCGAGAGTCTTCATGACGAGCATGTGGGCGATGAGGTTGATGATGGTCTTCATGCCTTGAGGAAGAGCTTGAGGACGAAAGGCCACCATGAGAATAGTAATCTTGTGGCGAGCTTGATGAAGAGGAAGTAGAGCGGTGTCGACGATGACGACCCAAGTTGGTGATGGCGCGCTCGAGGCTATCCATGCGCCGCTCCATGTTGGCATCATTGGCCGCCATTTGGCCATTCAAGTTGTCTGTAGCTTCACGAAGAAGAGCCAAGTCTTGGTTCACGGCGGAGAAGTTGTGAGCCACCTCATCGTATTGCTCATCGATGCGCGTCTCGAAGAGGGTGAGTTGCTCCTTGAACTCTTGTCGTTGCGTCCATAGGTTGTGTTGAGTAGCCAACCTCTCGGAGTTGCGGAGGATCTCTTCATCCCTTGTGGTATCTCCATTCCTATCCATGATGGAAAGACAAGAACTATGTTGTGTATGTTAGTGGAAGGAGACTACCTCGCACTCTTACCAAGGTAAGATAGTATTGAGCCAATCCACCAAGCCGAAAGTAAGATCAAGTGTATCGGGGACACACGCAAAACCACACGCAAAAGCTAGCAAATATGGTGTTAGGCGAGTGTTGTGGAAAGCCAAAAGACAAATCCAAGATCGAGTATGTTGTTAAAAGTGGGTGAGGTCCAAAAATCCAAATGTCAATGTGAAGATCACTATAAACACGGAAAAAGTTGTGGAACACACACACGAGATAAGCGGGGTTAGTGCAACCAAAAGTGAGCGGAAAAGTGTATGTATAAGTGCTCGGTGTCACACTAACACAATGAGAGCCAAAGCTTCGGTTGCAAAGGAAGAGACAACAAGATTCACACGCGGCCTCTCTTCTCGTATCTCTCTTTTGCTTAAAAGCTTTTTCTCTTTTGTATATGGTGGCACTTGCACTCGTTTGTATCTTTGGTGGCACGTGGACACTTTTGTATGTATGGGCGTATGGATGTATGGATGTATGGATGTATGGTGCTACTCGCACTCTTTTTGTGTTTTTGGGGCTTTTTCACGCACTATGTTAGCGTTAGCCTCGCTTTTGCTATCTCGCCACACGAGTGTTTGCTTGGATGCCTTACTCAACGCAACACACACACCTCACAATGCGGGACCACGTGCAATGTCTCGCAACACTAGACAAGCAATGCTCGATGGGATAGATCGCAAAAGGAAGAGGGGTTACAAGGTGAAAGCTGCAAGTTATACCTGCGATGATGGTGGTGGTGGTGGTGATCGCCGGAAAACGGGGTCGAAGGGGGGGCGAAGATGCGCCCGGTCTGGGGCCCGGTTGGACCGGATCCTGGACCGGCCTGTCCGGTTACCGCCCGGTCGACCGGGTTCTGTGCTGGCTCGTCCGGTCTGTGGCCCGGTCGACCGGGCTCGAAACCGGGTTTCACGAATTTGAGATTTCTCTCTCCTGTTCTTCCCCAAACCAAAACCAAATCGACCAAAACGAAGGGAAACGATGGAATTGGGGGCTCAAAGTTGGGGAAATAGTAGATCAAGCACAACAACACCAGATCCACGGACCAAAACCACTCAAAACGCAACCAAATCACAGATCGGTCAAGAGGCAATTTGGGGCTATTTTTGGGGATTTTTTGGAAAATTTTCTAGGAACGAAATCGAGTGGGTGGAAGGTCAAATCCGCGGTAACCAAGAGCTGCTGATACCATATGATGAGGTCTAAGACCCCGTGTGTGGCCCGATCTCGCGGATTGACTTCGAAACCAAGGGGAGAGATGGGAGAACGCGAGGAACACGAAGAACACGACGAACACGAGGAACTCCGAGACTCACGCACGCACACCAACCCGATACACCCGATGCTTACCTCCGTGGCTCGATGGACCACGCCAATAGAATCTCCGAGGAAGAGGCACGTGGCAGAATTCCCGGAGAGAGATTGGGGTTGGAGAGGAAGAGCTTGGTGAGGGAGAGAGAGTAACTAGTACTAGAATCTCACTCAACAAGATCAAAGTCAACAACCAAGGTGCCTTGATTACAGAGGGATGATACCCAAGGGAGACTAAGCTCAAAGGTAGGTTTGAGTTCAAAACAAGTCTAAAGAGTAAAGGAGGGGTCCCAGCTACTTATAGAGGCACACATGGCCAGCAAGGGCGAACAGGTACGCGAATGGATAAGTTAAGGCAGTTTGGTGGGGCATTCCCGTCAGATCCGGTTTGGGTCCGGTCTGACCGGGCCTGTGACCGGGCTGTCCGGTCATGGGTCCGGTCTGATCGGGCTCGTGGACCGGGCCGTCCGGTCATGGGTCCGGTCGACCGGGCGCAAACCGGGAAACTGCGAAGTTTCCGGTCCTGGATCCGGTCGTCGTCCGGTACGAGGGGGCTGGCCCGGTTTGCGCCCGGTTGACCGGGCCTGTGACCGGGGCATCCGGTTGTGGGTCCGGTCTGACCGGGTCCTGGACCGGCCAGCGTCCGTCTCTTCCTTGGAGCGCTTCGAGCGATGTCGGCTTCAGTTTCATGATCATCTCCATGTCCAGCTGCTTCTCTCCCTTCCTTGACCTTGTCTTGTCCGCCTCTCCGGGGTCTTGATGCGCCTTGTACCTAATGACACATAGCACGTCGGCATGAGGTAGCAATCCATCCAAAGGGGTACCAAGATCAAGGGTGGTGAGGAGCGAGTTCACCTCATCATGTAGAGCTTTGACTCGGGCTCGTGTCATCGGTCCACTTGGGGGACTTGTCGGTCTTGGTGTAGCGACGTCGGTGAGCGGGGCTACATCATGTTGCATTGGCGACAGAGACCAATCGAGAGATCTCGTTGCGTCATACAAGTTATCATCCACTTCATCAAGTTACCTCCGCTGCAATCACCCCGTGATCATCATCACCACCGTTGCTTACTGAGAAGATCGGGCCACCCCATATCATCTTGGTATCAGATTCTCGGGTTCCCTCGGTAAGCCATCCACAATCCACCCCATAGTTGAGTTGTGAGTGTTTCCTATCCAGAAAAAGCCATAAAAAGTTAGGGTTAGGGTTTGCAATAGCCTTAGATTGCACTAATTTCAAGTTTTAGTTGTTTTTCGTAGTTGTTTTTGTGTATCTTTTTCTTGCATCTAGTATTGTTAGGGTTTGAGTCTCTATTATCATGTAGTTTCAGTTTTTGTCTCTCCGAGTCCACATAGCATACAGTGTGTTTGTCCCAACCATAGACACAGCCTATCGATATATGTTACTAGGAACTTCCCCAAAAGAGACTAGTTTTACCGCTCGACAGGCTGCTCATTAGGGTTTTGGTGCTTTGCATACTTTGTTGGCCGTGTTATCAAGGAGTTGAGTCAGAAGAAAAGGAAAATTGAAAAGAAGCAAAAAGAGCTACATAGATGCATATTATACAAAAAGAAAATACAAAAAAAGTGACGTGCTAGTAGAATCAAGTGAAGGCCTAAGTTTTCTTTACTGCACCCGTAGTTGAGCAATCTCGTGCCTGTTTTCGTTGAGCTTTGCTAGTGTCTCTCGAGTGCATTGCAACTTTTCCTCCATATAGTTGTATTGCCACATTTTATCGCCTTGTGTGAGTATCATTGGTTGTCTACGGTCAGCGCTAGAGCTTGTTATTGGTGCAAATAGGTAGCCCACCTACAGCCCCACATATATCCTGCTTTGCCGTGTGATTTATTCTTATACCCTTGATATTTGCTTCGCTACATCCGTGCACTAGTTGTTACTACAAGTGGTAAGCAACACTAATTTACTTTGGAACGGTAAGATCTCCTTTTCTTATCAGTTTTTGAGTGAGTTGTGAGAGTACCACCATATATTTTTGATTTAGTGCACTAACCTACTAATCATGTCTGCTAGTGATCACAAAATTGTTAACCAGGAAAACAAGAGTGCTGCAGATATCATCACATGGAGGGAGTTTGAAGCTCTTCGTAATGAGATGCGACGTGAATTCCGCATTCAGGATGATGAGCTGAGGAAAGATGTCATTCAGACCAACCAGAAGCTGGATACTACATGTGAGACTGTCACTACAATGAAAGATCAAATGACGGATATACAACGCAGTCTCGCAGATTTGCGACTAGTTGTTGAGAATTTGACACAACAACAACAAGATGACGAAGATCCTGAGCTTCAAGATGACGCACACAATGCTCGTGGTGCGCCTCGTGGTAACCGTCCTCGTGGTTGGGCTCCACTTGGCCACAATGGTCGTGGACATGATGAGGAAGATGGTTTGGGTAAGCCTAAGTTCTCCATACCCAAGTGTTAAGGAGGAGCTGATGTTGAAGAATACCTCACTTGGGAGCTCAAGATTGAAAAGTTATGGAGCTTACATCCACGCTACACTGAAGATAGGAAGATCAAGCTTGTTTCTTCTGAGTTTGATGGCTATGCTTTGTGTTGGTGCGATGCTTTTGTGCGTAACCGACAAGAGGATGGTGAGCAGCCTATTCGTACATGGCGTGCTATGAAGGAGGCAATGACTTCTCGCTTTGTGCCCACAAATTATTTGCGCAATATCTTTGATAAGTTGAGCCTACTGCGACAAGGTGTGAAGACTGTTGATGAATACTACATGGAGATGGAGTTGCTTATGCAGCGTGGCCGTGTCCGTGAGTCTCTAGAGATGACAATGCAGCGTTTTCTCAATGGCTTGAAGTATGATATCAAAGGCACTGTTCATCACCACAGTTACACCAATATGAATCAATTGTTACATCATGCAAGAGAAGCTGAATCAAAGTTGGCTGAAGAAGCAAAGGTTAAAGGTCGAGCTACGGGAGCTGGGCGTTTCACACCCCGCGCGCCCTCATCTACGGCGCCGGCGCCATCGACGCGCTCCGCACCTTACTCTACTCCGCCTAGCAAGCCGGTATCCAATGTGTCTAACACAAAGAAGTCCGAATCTGCTGCAAGTACGAGTGGCTCTAACATGTCTACTGCGCGCAATCGTGATATGGCTTGTCATACATGTGGTGGCAAAGGTCACTTCAAAAGAGATTGTCCTAACCGCAAAGTCATGATTATCAATGAGGACAATGAGTATGAGACTGGAGATGATGTTGATCCTAATACTCCAGAAGATGATGACTATGACACTGATGGTGAAGATGCATATCCGTCTGATGCTCGCACCATTGTTGTGTCGCAGCGTGCTCTTAATATGTTGCCTAGTGCATCTACTCAGCGCTGCCATTTGTTCCAAACAAAGGCTTTAGTTGGTCCTGACAAGGCTTGCAAGGTCATTATTGATGGCGGGAGTTGCCGCAATTTAGCAAGCAAGGAGTTGTGTACCAAGCTGAAGTTGAAGTATCTACCGTACCCGCATCCATACTATATTCAGTGGTTGAGCGACAATGGTGAGATGAAGGTAAACCACATGGTGCGTGTTGAATTTGCTATTGGACCGTATAAGGATGCCATTAATTTTGATGTGGTTCCTATGACGATGTGTCACCTACTATTGGGTCGGCCTTGGCTCTATGACCGTTCTGTGCAACACAATGGCCTCGCCAATACATATCACTTGGAGTTCAAGGGCAAGAAAATTAACTTAAAGCCTATGACACCACATCAAATTGTCAATGAATCTCGTCAGAAAGTTGAAGTAAGCTTGGAGGATGCTTCTTTAGATAGGCGAGAGAATTGTAATGTTGTGAGTGGTATAACGAAAAGTGAGAGAGTGAATTCCTTAGTCTCATTATCCACCAAAGAAGACATGAGAGAATTTAGTGAGGATCCTTCGGTCATGCCTCTTGTGCTCTTGTACAGGGTACGGTTTTGGTTTCTAACGACATGACCCCTCTTCCTTTTGGTGTTTCTAATGTTTTGCAGGAATTTGGCGACGTTTTTCCGGATGAGGTACCCGCAGGACTTCCACCATTGCGAGGTATTGAGCATCAAATCGACTTGATTCCCGGAGCTTCGCTACCCAATCGGGCACCATATAGAACGAACCCCGAAGAAACGAAGGAGATACAGAAGCAAGTACAAGCGCTACTCGACAAAGGTTATATTCGCATAAGCCTTAGTCCTTGTGTTGTTCCTTTTATTCTAGTTCCTAAGAAAGATGGTACATGGCGTATGTGCGTAGATTGTAGACCTATAAACAACATTACTATTCGATATCGTCATCCTATTCCCCGTTTAGAGGATATGTTAGATGAATTGAGTGGTGCTGATGTGTTCTCTAAAATTGATTTGCGTAGTGGTTATCATCAAATTAGGATGAAAGAAGGGGATGAGTGGAAAAATGCCTTTAAAACAAAATTTGGTTTATATGAGTGGTTAGTAATGCCTTTTGGTTTAACTAATGCACCTAGCACTTTCATGAGACTGATGAACCATGTTTTGCGTGAATTTATTGGCAAATTTGTGGTTGTGTACTTTGATGACATATTAATCTACAGCCGCAATGAATTTGATCATACTATACATATTCGACATGTTTTGCAAGTGTTGCATGATAGTAAACTCTATGGTAATCTTGAGAAGTGCACATTTTGCAAAGATAAGGTCATATTTCTGGGTTATGTTGTCTCTCAGCATGGAGTAGAAGTAGATGTGTCTAAAATTGAAGCTATTCAAAATTGTCCTACTCCCATGAATGTGAGTCAAGTTAGAAGTTTTCATGGTCTAGCTGGGTTTTATAGAAGATTTGTGCCCAAGTTTAGTACTATTGCTGCACCTTTGAATGACTTGACTAAAAAGGGTGTAATATTTGAGTGGGGCGCAACCCAAGATCATGCTTTTGATGAACTTAAGAGATTGTTAACGTCTGCACCGTTGCTTGCACTTCCTGATTTCAATAATCAATTTGAGATTGAATGTGATGCTAGTGGTATTGGAATTGGTGGTGTGTTGATGCAAGAGGGTCGCCCAATTGCATATTTTTCTGAGAAACTTTCTGGTGCTAAGTTGAACTATCCAATATATGATAAAAAATTGTATGCTTTAATTAGAGTTCTTGAGGTTTGGCAACATTACTTGTGGCCAAAAGAATTTATCATACATTATGATCATGAAGCGTTAAAATATCTGAAAGCTCAGTCTACTTTGCATAAGCGTCTTGCTAAGTGGGTTGAGTTAATTGAGTTTTTTCCTTACATTATTAAGCATAAGAAGGGAAAAGATAATATTGTTGCTGATGCTCTATCTAGGAAGAATATGCTATTAACTCAACTTGATGTTAAAATTCCTGGATTAGAAGTACTATGTGATTTATATGCTACTGATCATGATTTTGCTGAACCATATCGCTTATGTGCTCTTGGTAAAGCATGGGAAAAATATCACATACATGATGGGTTCTTGTTTAGAGCTAACAAACTATGTGTTCCAGAATCGTCTGTGCGTTTGCTCTTAGTGCAAGAATCACATGCTGGAGGTTTGATGGGTCACTTTGGGCGTGAGAAGACGCTACTCATGCTAGCTGACCACTTTTATTGGCCAAAGATGAGGCGGGATGTGGACAGGTATGTGAAGAGGTGCATTACCTGCAATAAGTCCAAGTCCAAGCTGAAGCCTCACGGTTTGTATACTCCTTTACCGGCACCTACTACACCTTGGGAGGATATTAGTATGGATTTTGTGTTGGGTCACTACAAGAAACACCCCCCTATAACAATACATACTTTGCAACGCCTTAAATAAGTGTCGTAAAATTTTGTCATAGATACGCATATATGTGTTGTAGACTACATCCGTATGTAAATAATAGATTGCAACTGAAATATGGGTCTGCTTCTTCTCGCGCGTGCACTGGACGAAAAGCCCGCGCTGGAATTTTTGTTTGGCGCCAGTTAATAGCAGACGGGCGAGATTTAGGCATGTGTATCAAGCAGTTTCCTTTTTTCCTTCCGATCTCATCGCCCCATCTGTTCCTTATCTTCACAACCCCTCCTCCAGTCCACCCCCCACCCTAGCGCCGCCGCTCCGATATCCATCGACGACGCAGCTCCGCCGCTAACGTCCACAGATCATAGTTTCTCTCCGCTTCTTCCATCTACTCCTACCACAATCTTTTCCAGCCACTTCCTGAAACTCCCAGGCCACTCCACCCTAGATCGTTGATCGATGTCGTCGATCTGGAAGTTCCCGTTTCGAGGGCATGCCAGAAGGAAGAATACCCCAGCCTGTGCGTGTGGTTGAGCCCATATGACCAAGCTACAGGCCCGTTCGAGGATTGTTGCGGTCACTACTGTAAGCAACGGCTTTGTCGTGCTTCAGATGCCCCCGGTGTGGAGGACGAGGACCATGTAGGAGTTCAAGGGCTGGTTCAATCTCAACTTCAGGTTGGCATACCATGAAATTCCCGATCTGTTTGGATCACTCTATGATCTGGACTTGTGGTACTCCATGGTGTGGAGGTTAGTAGCGCACTTACCTAGTCACAAATAAGATCTGCACCCTCTCTGTCTAATTATTCATTGTCCCATTATTTACCTTTTTCCTTGCATTCTCTGTGACTGAAAGATGCAGTTCAAGTCACCTGTTTTTCAAATCTCTAAATAGTTGCAGTAATTGTGATTATGTTATGGATTGTAGGCTTGTGATTTAAACCTTCGAACCACAATTTTGCTTGTGCTGATGCAATTTCTCTGTCAAATTGTCAACCTAGTATTGTAGTATACTAGCTTGCCTTGGCTAACTGTTGACAATACATGTGCAAATAGATGTGTCGATTTGTTAAAATACTAGCTTACCTTGGCTAACTGTCTAAGCTTGTACCTTTATTAAAGGTTGTTGGATGTCAATGTTGTGCAGCTTCATGGACTGATGGATATGTAATTACCTAACTGCAGCATTGAAGAAAATGGGGGCAACTACCATGACCCTCTCACTTCATTGATACACCCTTTGATGGTATAGAAGACCAATAAAGGTTTCAGTTTCCCCATCTTCACCTAACAATGTAGTGTTTTTTATATGTAATATCTCTAACAATCTTTGTCTGCTTATACATGGTTTTTACTAAGCCTATGCATACACAGTTTTAGCCACTTTTTGGTGTGAAACCATCCCAGACCGTAGTCAGATGATTTGGATGGTTTGGTTTTCAGGTTTCCACGGGTTGAACCGTTGAAGAATAGTGGTCGACGTCATGACCACGGTGACGGCCAACGGACTCGCTCGAGGCTGGATCTTCTAATGGCCTGATCAGTCTACCTCGCCGATGGCTAGAGGACTCACCGGTTCTGCTGCTTTCTTGCCGCCACCGGCGTGGGTACCGCATGGATGCTGAAGGACTCTGTTGCTTGCTCGCCTGGCTACTGCAAGGCTACTGACAAGCTATACTGCGTGTTCTCTGGCATGTGAGTTCTTTCTTTCAAGTGCCACAGCGCCGCTGCTTGCTCTCTTTCTTTGACTAGTACATGCAGCACACGGTTTTCATGGTTTCAACCTGAATCTTGACATATATACATGACGATAGTAATATTTTTTCACTGAACCTGCAGTAACTTTCATGAAAGAATAATTTTCCTTTATTCTAAATGCTTCAGGATGATATATAAAGATTGCTGATGACAAAACTTAGCATTGATGCGGCATAGGAAAGCAGTTAAGTGCTCGATCCTGGTTCATATTTTTCATTTACAATAGATGTAGTAGCTTAAGCTTACCCAGTTTTTTGTTGTTGCAGCAGTAACTGTACCTTTCTGTCCTATCTTCCTTCTTCATGTATCTAGGAAATTCAGTCTTCTACATGTCGTTATTGATCTATCCTATTGTACCCTTCAACTTCTATGCACTCTTATTTTATTTCACATACAGTAATTTTGTTAATTCCTAATGCTGCACTAATAGGCTCCACTTTTTACTATGATATAGATTGGCAAGATAAGTGGATGTTATGGATGACATTATGAATGCAACTTGCAAGGTGTAACATGTCTTTATCTGTCAATACTCCTTGTGCACTAGCCAGACCACCAATTTGCGTTGGCATACCACCAAAGCCAGTATGCCTCATTGATAATTTTTTAAGTACGTGCATAGTAGAATTCGCTATACCCTTCACACTGCCTTTTGCCAATTTGATACTAAAAATCAAATCTTTCTTTTGCAGGTCACAGAGATCCGCATGACTTTGCTATATTCGGATCTGAGGCCTCGGCGTGTTAGGCATACTATTAAAAACAATAGATATAGGATTAGGTAGAATACTATATTATGATTTGCAACATTGTAAATGTTCTACTCTTGAGACACGTATATCATGTATGAGATGGTGGTTCCAATTATAAATGTTGAATTCTTTATCACACAATGCTTACATATTCTATTCTATGACTATGTGTGACGTGGTGTGCCTTGTATCAACTATGTTCTCCCGCAAAGAAAAAAATCTACCATCTTCTAGAGCGGTCAACCACCCATTCTAGAAAATGAGGTTTTAGGAAATACAAATTTCGATTCGAATGGGATGCATCTAACAACGCATACAATTGTTCCCTAAACTCCGTAGCTATTTTGCAACGCATATTCTACTGGTTACCAACGGATGTATATCCGTTGCATTGGGTGGTTGCAACGCCCAAAAACGCAACGCATTATTATCCGTTGGTAAAGGCTGTAGCAACGCCAAATTAGACATTTAGATACAGATAAATGCGTTGCTGTAGGGGGGTTTCTCTTGTAGTGGGTTTGCCGCGTACTAAGAGAGGCCATGATTCTATATTTGTGGTAGTGGACAGATTTTCTAAGATGTCACACTTTATTGCCTGCCACAAAAGCGACGATGCGTCGCATATTGCTAACCTGTTTTTCAGGGAGGTTGTACGTCTACATGGAGTCCCGAAGACTATTGTTTCTGATCGTGACGTGAAGTTTATGAGCTATTTCTGGAAGACGCTGTGGAGAAAGCTGGGGACGAAGCTACTTTTTAGTAGCACTTGTCATCCCCAAACCGATGGTCAAACTGAAGTGGTGAATAGAACATTGTCACAACTGTTGAGATCCATGATCAAGAAGAACATGAAGGAGTGGGAAGAGTGTTTGCCGCATGTGGAGTTTGCTTACAACATGGCGGTACATTCTACCACATAGTTGTGTCCCTTTGAGGTGATGTATGGTTTCAAACCCATTACTCCGCTGGATTTGTTGCCTCTACCCATACATGAGCGAGTCAATCTGGAGGCATCCAAGAGGGCAGATTTTGTACGGAAGATCCATGTGAAGACTAAAGAGTTGATCGAGAATAAAGGCAAGCGCAATTCTGCAAGGATGAACAAGAAGCGTAAGGAGATGTTGTTCAAGCCTGGTTATATGGTCTGGGTACATTTTCGCAAGGATAGGTTCCCGAAGCTACGGAAGTCCAAGTTGCTTCCACGTGGTGCTGGTCCTTACAAAGTGCTTGCCAAGATCAATGATAATGCATACTCGATAGATCTTCTACTTGATGAGTTTGGTGTCAGTAATTTTTTCAATGTTGTTGATTTGACACCGTATGACGGAGAAGACCTTGGAGCGTCGAGGTCGACGCCTTTTGAAGGCGGGAGAGGGGAGATGATGAGGACATCCCTACCTCACTACTACCTCCATCATTACCAACTAAAGATGAACCTGCTATGAAGCTCAAGTCCAATGAAGTTCGGATTGGACCTATTATAAGGGCTCGTGCGAAGCTACTTAAATAACAGGTGAACTTATTCCTAAACGATACTTTGATTGATGAGAACTTTATACTGCCTATGTCCTGTTATTTATGTGTTATCAGGTATGAAGAGGAGACAAGCATCACACGAGGAGGAGAGGAGCAGCTGGACGTGAAGAAGGACGTCAAGATGGACGTGGAGCTGGACATGGAGCTGGACATGAAGAAATCCCATGGACGCGCGAGGGAGGAGCGGGAGGCATGCGCGAGAGGGAAAGACGCAGTCCAGGCCGGCCCAGCACCCGGTCAGACCGGCTGCCACGCCGGCGTGCCCGATCCCTGGTCCGGTCCGACCGGGCGGCATGCCGGACGCACCCCGACGCCGACCGGGTGTTTTGCTGACGCAGACTAGGCGGGGTACTGAGCCGAATTCGACCCGTCCGGTCGGCACCCGGTCCCTGGCCCGGTTTCAACCGGCCAGCCCGGTCCCAGACCCGGTCAACCGGGCCCCAGACCGGCCGTGTCCGAGTCTGTCTCGACCAGATCTATTCTGGGTCGGTTATTTTCGTACTTTTTCGACCTGAGGTCGTCCCGGACGCCTATATAAGTGACCAGGACGCCCCACAAGTTGCTTTAGACCACGTTTAAGATAAACCCTAGTTCTTAGTTGTTTGCTATGCAAAACTATTGAATCCCTACACCATATTGCTTGATATTGTGTAGATCTGAAAGTCTTGTGTGATCTGCTGTTCCATTGGGAATTAGAAGATTGCAACTTACCGCTTCGTGGTCGGCGGCTACGTGCGCAAGTGTGTGGAGGTGCGAATATCTTGCAGGGTTGAGAGCTGTTGCATTGGCGACAGGGACCAATCGAGAGATCTTGTTGCGTCATACACGTTATTATCCACTTCATCAAGTTACCTCCGTTGCAATCATTCCAAGATCATCATCACCACCGTTGCTTACTGAGAAGATCGGGCCACCCCATATCACATAAGTTGTTGGTGCACATAGGTGAACCCTAGTTATATAGGTTTTGTGCTTGACAATTAAATGCTAGTTTTATTCCGCATTTGTTAAGTCATATTCGTAGAAGTTTTAAATCGCCTATTCACCCCCTCTCTAGGCGGCATCCATGTCCTTTTAGATGTTGCGGTGATAAAAAGGCTGGTGTATTTTTCTTTTTAAACATTTAAAGCTACATTAGATAAAAGTGTAAAGTACAACTCAAAAACAAAGAAACATATATTACAATCCTATCCAAAGATTTTTCAAGGAGGATTGTAACTACAAATTAGAAAATGTGATCGATTCCTTTCTTCAACTGCAAAACAAATCCGACCCCTCCACCGCACGGAGGACTATAATTACAAGAATATTGCAGTTTAGGATAGTGGACTTGCATGCTAAGAATGTTTGTATTTAGATATGTATTCGTAGTAAGTAGTTTTGTGAAACTGAAACTGAAAATGGTGTTTAGCAAACCATGCTGAGAAATAATTGTATAAATTTTTTTACCTTATCTATCGATAAATATGAAGTGGGCCAATCTCACTTTCATCTTACTCTGACAAAGAAAGAAAGGTGAATAAGCAAAGCAAAGGCGAGACATGTTCTTCCTTTCCCTCACCATTTTTTCTTAATTTGTTTCAAGAAAATGTCCTTTATTTATAGAGTGTCAAAATCTTTCAGTGGTGATTCCAAAAAGTGTGAAACTACCCTTTATTTATAGAGATCACTTCACTCCATATCTTAGGACCGGAAATACTTTTGTATACCCATGCATGGGTGTGGGTGTTTCCATCACCGTCCATTTATTCCTTGAGATTTGTGCCCACCATGGTAGATGGAAAGATTCCTTTCTCTCTCTCTTTTTTTATCCGAATCTTGAAGCACAATGGACGGTGCCGGAAACACCCACACCCATATGTGGGTGTAATATAAATTTTAGTACACATGGTTAATTAGTAAAGTCTCATGATAAATTAAAAGATGGAGGTAATAAGGACTTCGTTGTAAAAGATTACATTAGGACTCACATTATTACTGATCTCGATGATTAAAGTTTAAATCACGCAATGCAATTTTTTTTTATAGTGGCGCATTTGGTGGAAGGAGTCCTAAGATATGGATTGAAGTGATCTCTATAAATAAAGGGTAGTTTCACACTTTTTGGAATCACCACCGAAAGATTTTGGATAGTTTGTTCACTTGGTGAACTAGGTGATTGAAAACCCTAAGCCCATGGTAATACACTGTGGCCTAGAAGCTAGATCATCACCAGAATTCTGAAGGTGTTAAAATTATATTTTCACTTCTTTCAAGTTTCTAGTGAGCAAAGCCATGTAAAAAATATGCAAATTTTCTACAAATCTGAGCTGGTGAACTCTGACACGAAGTTTATACCACAAACGTAACATGAAGGACATTGTTATTTGATTAGCGCAGGCGGCATGGCCTCCTAGGTCAGCCTAGGGCAGCGTCCCAAATGGCCTCTATGCGGGGGAGGGGGGAGTACTAGGGTTTGGAGAGGCAACGGCCAGGAGTGCCCCCTCCTCCTATATGAAGAGAGGCGACCACCTCCTTGAGAACACACAATTCTGTCGTGGAGGTTGCTTCCTCTGCACTACTCTCCCCTTAGCACAATGCTTTCCATGGTGAACAACTAATGGATAGAATCGTGGTATTCCTGGGTATTGACGGAGGGATCAACCCTTTTGATCCTTGAAGAGAGAATGACTTAATCATCGCGGATGGAAAGGATACGCTTAGCTGCGGGGTCGCCACATTCAGAATCTTCTCTCGCCTCTTCATACAACCAGATTTTACCTATTCCAGTACATCAATGTTGTTGGAGATGCTCTTATGTCATGCTCGTCATGCCCTCGTAAATCTATGTAGCGTGATATTTAATTTGGCCTCTACGCGGAGGGGGTGGTGGTGGTGGTGTTAGGGTTTGGAGAGGTGGGCAAGAGTGACCCCTCCTCCTTGAGAACACACAATTCTGTCATGGAGGTTGCTTCCTTTGCACTGCTCTCTTCATTAGTACAATGCTTTGGATTGTGAACCGCTGATGGATTGAATCGCCGTATGCCTCTGGGTATTGACAGAGGGATCAACCCTTTTGATCCTTGAAGTGAGAATGACTTAATCATCGCGGATGGAAGGGATACGCTTAGAGCATCTCCACCGGCGCTCCCTAAACATGCGCCGACAGGGGCACCGGCACTGCCGTATGGAGTGCGCCGGTGCGAGCCCATTTTAGCCACCGGCCAAAGCTATCGGGGCCGCTATGGGTGCCCCGGTGGAGATGCTCTTAGGTACAGGATTGCCGCGTTCATAATCTTTTCTCACCTCTTCATATAACCAATTTTTACCTATCATACACTAATGCTGTTGGAGATGCTCTTATGTCATGTTCTTCATGTCCTCATAAATCTGTATAGTGTGAGGTTAATCGTGTTTACCAGTGCATTTTTAGCAAGAATGTGGTTTTCTTATGCCTTTTATGCATTTCCTCGGTCGGATTTTATCGTCAATGGAGTGAAGTAGGGACATTGGCAGTTTTGTTAGTTTGCATATATTTCATCGGAAACAACCGTACGTATCCGATTATTGTGGCATGAATGTCTTCGTATACTACCTAGTGTCACCCTGAAAACATGACCTATAATGCCACGCCGATTCCATGGCTTTCATGTATGGTGCGCTGTTTGCGTCAGTCCATATAGCTTGCGCAAATTCTTGCTCACGCATGTTTGTGAGAGAAACATACCTTTGCAAATCCAGCACTCTTGATAATCCCTCTGCTCTGTTTGTATTTTGCCTTGAGAGTAACTGTACGTGATTACGTGGTCGTCACTAAATCATGAATTGACGAAGACGCATTTCGTGTCGTTCTAATCCACAGTAGCCAAGCATGAGCACCCGCCACACATATCAACCACTCCGACCCGGCGGTGCCGCGCGGCCGCGCCCTTCGAACGACATGGTCCATGCCGGCCGCACGCGCCATGGGCGGGCACAGGCTGTTGACAATGGGTATTCAAAGTTAAAAGTAAAATGAACACTGTTCCTCTTAATCTCTGGGTGTTCTCACGAAAATTTCAGTACAAATGCAACCTACATCATCATCGGATCGATGGAAATGACCAATGAATTTGTAGATTTTGCCAGCCATCGGCACTGAAACCTGCAGCCCCACGCTGGTTGAAGGATTGCCCTACCGACGGCATCACGCTGCTCCCGAAACTCCCGTCTCTCTCCGCGTGAGCCGCCACCACCGAAGCAACCCTAGTCGCTAGAGCCTGGAGGCTGGAGCGAGCCAAAACCAGGAGGCTGCACGAGTACTACCGGATATCTAGCTGGTTTTGGGACAAAAGCTTGGTCAGTGGAGATGCTGACGGACCAAAGATATGGCTAAATTCATTGTGCTAGGTAGCTGAATACTGCCTGATTTTTTTATACCAAAAACAATGGGTATTCAGCTGAATACCCATGAATAAGCTTGTGCCCGCCCATGGCACGCGCCATGGACCACCGTACGCACCCACGGAGACGGCGTCACCCCAGCTCCATTCTCCGAGAGTGTGGCTGGGCGCCGGCTCTTGCATGCTCTTGGCGCGCGCAGCATCCACGTATGAATTTGCGCACGATCGCTCGCCGTGCTCTCGATCTGGTCCCGCCGGAGTCGCTCGCGTCGTGATGTTATGCAGCGAACCACTGAAACCACCCGGCCATGATTGCCAACCAAAAACCGCTCGAGGTCCAGGGCCTCGATCGTCCTGATCGATAAGAGCATCCCCACTCGTCTTCCCGACTTGGTCCCTAAGCGCTGTTTTTCTTATCCGAACGGCGAATTTCGGTCAGTCGCGTCCTCGATTCCTCGTTTTCCTCCGGATTTGGGCCAAAATACATCCGGCGAGCCCACGCCATCCCCGGTCCCCCGAGGCACGCTCGGGGACTCCGGACGAAGCGAAAGAGCGTGAAACGTCGAGATTTCTCTCACGCGCTTCTGCTTCGGCTTCCGCGCGAGAGATGGACCCGGCCGGTCAGCGACAGACGCATCGTCTTCCGCGCGGAGTAAAGGCTGCCGCCGGTCAGCTCGCCGCGGACGCGTAGCATCCACGCGGCAATAAATCGCCGGCACCTGGCTCGCCTAAATACCCCGCTCGCCGCGACGCGTCGCCCCAGTCTTCCTCTTCCTCTTCCTCTTCCTCTTCCTTACCTCGACGAGATCCATGGCCTACAACGACGAAGACGACGCGGCCAACAACGGCTTCCCTCGTCGGTCGCTCCACGCGTGGGAGGGGCACCTCCTCCACCAGGCGGGGTACCTCTGCCCGCCGGACACGAGGCCTCCCGGCGGCGGGTGGCGGCTTAGTGCGGGTGGGGAGACGCCGGTCAGGGCAGCAGCCAGGCCGCTCCGCCGCAGTTTGACGACGACGGCTCCGACGATGATGGCGGCGACGGCGGCGACTACACGGTGTTCTACCGCCATTTGGGCATGTAGAGCGCCGTGTTTTAAAATTTAGAGTTGTATTCCCCTAGCCGAATTCAAAATATAGTCGAATTCGGCCTCTACGTATGAACTTCGCCCTCTATATAGTAAATATCATTAAAGTTACTCTAAATTCAGTCGTTTTTGCCGTATTTCATCAAGTTTACGTTTTTCAAAATTAAATCAATGGCTACGCCTGGGATCGTGACTAGAAAACTAGCCCTCCCCACGCCATTTTTTCATCTAATCCGGACGAAATTAATCCCAGATTTTGGCGTGAAGAGGCCAAACTAGTGGAGATGCTCAGCGCCTCGAACCCGAATGAAATGCCATCTGCGGGCCGCGGATGAGGGGAAACTAGCTGGTGGTGATGCGCATTCATGGAGGGCCGACCGACCGGTATGCACCGTCCCTGTTATTGTTAGAATACGTATTGTATACGTATAGGACTTTGTAACTATACCAATATATAATAGAAAGACCCCTACCTGACGAGGAATGTCAGGACGTCCTATCTCTCTTGTTCACGTTAGTTTTCATGGTAACAGAGCATCGTTCCTGATCTAATCTACGCTTCCGCACTTTTCGCCGGCGCCGTCGCGTCTTCTCCGGCAAACCGTCGCGATGACGAACTCCGGATCAACCACGCCTGTGCTGTCGTCCACTTCGTCCTCGGCAGTTACCACGCCGGATTTGGCTTCGATCTCTGCCCTGGCGGCTCCGTCCGCATCGGGCCTGGGCACTGGTCCGACGCCGGCCAATGGCGCGGGATCGATCCCGCCGCCTGCTGCGCCCGGCCTGGGAGCTATCCCGCCGTCCGCCCCGCCTGGCCTGGGAGCTGTCCCGCCGTTCGCCCCGCCCGGCCTGGGAGTTGTTCCTCGGTTCCCATGGCTCAACCTTGGCGTTACGTCGCCGTTCTCCGCGTCGCCCGGTTCTGCCTCGGATTCGTCATCGACTACCATGGCGCATATCCGTTCTGATGCGGAGCTGTACGCCGAAGCCCTGATGCGCCAGATGCCACCGGGATACTCACCCATGGCCGGTTACCCATCACAGGCAACCTACCCACTGGCGCTCGGGTTTGCTCCTCATATGGCGCCGCCGCAATATGGACAAGGCTCGTCGTCGTATGGCAGCTTCCCGCCTCAGCATGGACACTTCCCGGCTCATACGCTGCCGTCGGTTGTAACTATTGCCTCATCCATCACCATCCGCCTGACGAGTGACAACTACCTCTTCTGGCGCGCACAAGTTGGTCCGCTTCTTCGCAGCCACCTGCTCATGGGGTATGTCGATGGCACCATCGCCTGTCCTGACCCCCACGTTGTTGTACCTCATTCTGGCGGTATGCATCAGGCGCCAAACCCGGCGCATCAGCACTGGACACAGCAGGATCAGGCTATCCTTTCGGCCTTTGTTTCCTCGATGACTGAAGGCGTTCTGGGCATGATCATGTTTGCGGGCACCTCTCGCGAAGCCTGGGAGACTTTGAGCGGAGCCTTTGCCTCCACCTCTATTGCCCGGACCTCTGCGATTCGACAGGAGATGGCAGAGCTGAAGAAGGGGACCAAGACCATTAATGTCTACTTTCACCAGATGAAGGCACTCTCGGATTCCCTCACTAGTATGGGTCAGCCACTTCGTGATGCGGAATTTACCTCATATGTGCTCGCCGGACTTGATGAAGAGTACGATGCCCTCTATGAAGTGGTGACAAATCGCACAACTCCTATTCCAATCCGTGACCTGTTCTCGCAACTCCAGAGTACAGAATAGCGCAAGTTGGCTCAGCGTCGCTCCGGCAGTACCTCACACTACCCTGCCGCACATGCTCTTGCTCCTACCGGTTCCGCCGCCGCCTTCGGAGCCTCTCGTAGTGGGTCCCGACCCACACCGCCACCCCCTTCAGCGCCCAAGTCGGTGCCTCCTTCTACCACGTCCAAATCCAACAATGTACGTGGTCCTGTCGTGTGCCAGTTATGTGGGATTCCACGCCATGTGGCGTCGCGGTGCTATAAGCGGTTCAACCGCGAGTTTCTGGGCCTAGGCAATGATGGGAGTAATACTGAGAAACAACTAGCAATGGCGATGTCTGCCTCTCATACCTCTACTGGTGCTCCTCAGTCTGTCGACCCGGCATGGTATGCGGACTCCGGCGCTACGCACCACATCACGCATGAGCTTGACAAGCTCACTTCTCATGAGCCCTACCACGGCACCGACCAGGTTCACACAGCTAATGGAGCAGGTATGCGCATTCATAATATTGGTCATGCTATTTTACCCACTCCATCATCTAGATCTCTAGCTCTTAATCGTGTTCTCCATGTTCCTAAAGCTACTCGTAATCTTTTGTCTATGAGTAAACTTTCTCATGATAACAATGTGTTTATTGAACTTCATCCTCATGATCTTTTTGTAAAGGATCTGGACACGAGAGCACCCGTTCTTAGAGGTCGTTGCAGTGGAGGTCTTTATGAGATCAAAGCTCCTGTCATCAAGCAATCCCTTTCAAGTGTCAAGGTGTCCCGCGATATGTGGCACCGTCGTCTAGGACATCCCGCTCTTCAAGTCGTTCAACATGTTCTTCGTAGTCATGAGTTACCTTCTACACATGAGTCCAATAAAATAGAGTCAGTTTGTGATGCGTGTCAGCAAGGGAAGAGCCATCAGTTGCCTTTCTCTTTGTCTACTCGTGTAACAAAATTTCCCTTAGAAATTATATATTCTGATGTGTGGGGACCTGCCCAACCATCTGTTAGTGGACATCGTTTTTATGTGAGTTTTGTTGATGCTTATAGTCGCTTTACTTGGCTCTATTTACTTAAACATAAATCTGATGTCTATGATGTGTTCCTCCAATTTCAAAATCATGTTGAACGCCTCCTCAACCGCAAGATTATTCATGTTCAAACCGATTGGGGTGGAGAGTATGAAAAACTTCATCCCTTCTTTCATAACTTGGGTGTTTCTCATCGTGTGTCCTGTCCTCATACACACCAACAAAACGGCACTGTTGAGCGTAAGCACCGTCACATTGTTGAAACCGGTCTCACCTTACTTGCTCATGCATGTGTCCCGTTATGCTATTGGAGTGATGCTTTTGCCACAGCATGCTTTCTCATAAACAGGCTCCCTAGTCGCACAATTGACATGAAAACTCCTCTTGAGCGTCTTCTTAAAGAAACACCTGATTACACCTTCTTCAAGGTCTTTGGGTGTGCTTGTTGGCCTCATCTTCGACCATATAATAATCACAAACTTGAATTTCGCTTGAAGAAGTGTGTCTTTCTGGGCTATAGTGCTATTCACAAAGGATATAAATGTCTCCATGTTCCTTCCAATAGAGTTTATATCTCTAGGGATGTTATCTTTGACGAGAATGTTTTTCCCTTTGTCAATATGCCTAACTCACAAACATTGCCACCCGTCTCCGAGTCATCTTTACTTTCAGCTGACCAGTTTATGGATGTTGCACATTCTTTGCCTTTGCTCGCTGACCATGGTGCAGGAAAAGGACGCGGCGCACGCCTTGAGGTCTTAACTCCACCAGACCCAGCAGCTCACGTCGATCATGGCCATATTCCTCTGCATGGCTCGGCATTGGGCTTTGCACCGCTGCATGGCTCCCCTGTCTCGGGCTGCGCGCCAGCCGAGCCGCTCCTGGAGCCGGTCGTGCCCGCCTCGGGCTTCCCGCTGGAGCCGTCCGTTGTCTCCCCCACGCATCCGCCCGTCACATGCAACCCGTCGCCTGTGCAGTCGACGCCCACGCGCGGGCCTGCACCCGACCGTGCCAGGCCGGTGACGCCTGTGGCCTCCCCGTCGCCTGCTCCCGTCACGCGCGGGCATGTCTCCTCTGACCCCGACTGTGTCAGCTGCAGCTCGCCCCAGATGTCCCCTGCACAGCAACCTCCTGATTGGGCAGCACCTCCGTCACCTGGTTCTCCTCCATCAACGCATGTTTCACCTGAGGAAACTATTCCGGCTGCTCCATTGTTAACGCCATCGGCACCTCCTCCTCAGCGACTGGTCACACGTGCACAACGTGGCATTCTTCAGCCTAAAGTGCGCACTGACGGAACTGTCACGTGGCTGTCTGTCCTCGCCGCCCATGCTGCTGCCAAACACACTCAGGAGCCTCGTGATTATAAAGAAGCCCTTCGTATTCCTCATTGGCGTGACGCTATGGAGACCGAGTTTTCTGCTCTCCATCGCAATGGCACTTGGAAGTTGGTACCTCCTGTCCCTGGTATTAACTTGATCGATTCACGCTGGATTTTTAAAGTGAAGCTTCACTCCGATGGTTCCATTGAGCGTTACAAGGCGCGTCTTGTTGCTAAAGGATACAAACAACGTTATGGTCTGGATTATGATGAGACTTTCAGCCCTGTGGTGAAGCCAGCTACTATTCGTTTATTGCTCGCTATGGCTCTCTCTCACCGTTGGCATATTCGTCAGCTTGATATTCAGAATGCATTTCTTAATGGCTTTCTTGATGAGGAGGTCTATATGCGGCAACCTCCTGGCTTCGCTGATCCTGATCATCCTGGTCACTACTGCAAGCTTGTTCGCTCTTTGTATGGGCTAAAACAGGCTCCTCGTGCTTGGCATGCTCGCCTCAGTTCCGTCCTTGGCACTTTGGGGTTCTCTCCGTCCGTGGCTGATACGTCCTTGTTCATCCTTCGCCGCCCGGATATAACAGTCTATCTGTTGGTGTACGTTGATGATATTATTGTTCTCAGCTCCACTGCGGCTGCGATACCCAGACTGGTTGGTCAGCTTCGTTCTGAGTTCTCAGTTAAGGATCTTGGTGTTCTGCATTATTTTTTGGGTATTGAGGTTTCATCACCCTCGACTGGTGCTCTTCTTCTTCGACAGCGCAAGTATGCCCTTGAGCTCCTTGCTCGTGCTGGTATGTTGAAGTGTACTCCTGTCACTACGCCCATGGCGTCCTCTGAGCGCCTTTGCAGCACCGACGGTGATCCTCTTTCGTCTGAGGAGGCTACTCAATATCGTAGTATTGTTGGTGGTCTACAGTATCTCACAGTGACACGGCCCGACTTGTCCTTTGTTGTTAACAAGGTGTGCCAATATCTTCATGAGCCTCGTACTCCTCATTGGTCTGCAGTCAAACGCATCCTGCGTTATGTTCGCCACACGGTTGATACTGGCCTACAGTTTCGGTCGTCTTCCTCTACATTGCTTTCTGCCTTCTCCGATGCAGACTGGGCTGGCAGTCTGGATGATCGGCGATCCACGGGGGGATATGCTATATTTTATGGAGGAAATTTGATCGCCTGGAATGCTCGTAAGCAGTCTACAGTTTCCAGGTCTAGCACTGAGTCAGAATACAAGGCTCTTGCTAATGCTACAGCTGAGCTTGTCTGGGTACAGTCGTTACTTCGGGAGCTTGGTGTTGTTCACACTCGACCTCCAGTGTTATGGTGTGACAATATTGGTGCCACATACTTGTTCTTCCATGCAAGGACAAAGCATATTGAAGTCGATTTTCACTTTGTCCGTGAGCGTGTATCAAAGAAGCTACTACAAATTCGGTTCATCTCTTCTAAGGACCAAGTAGCTGATATCTTTACTAAGCCACTCCCGTTACCTTTGTTTCAACGTTGTAAGCGCAATCTCAATCTTTCTCTAGTTGAGATTGAGGGAGGGTGTTAGAATACGTATTGTATACGTATAGGACTTTGTAACTATACCAATATATAATAGAAAGACCCCTACCTGACGAGGAATGTCAGGACGTCCTATCTCTCTTGTTCACGTTAGTTTTCAGTTATTACTGTTCTTATGGTATCTCGAGCAGGACGTACGGTCCTAAAATAAGTCAGCAACCAGGGTCTAAGAGCATCTCCAACAGACGCTGTAAATTTTGGCGCGCTATACCTCCCTTTCGACGCGCTGTAAACGTTTGCCGCGCGCTTTGCTGCACTTTGCCCCGTCGGACGCGCCAAAATGCAGCGTCTGCGCGGGCAGTAAAATTGGGCCTCCTTCGGACGCTCTAAACCACGCGAACAGCTAGTTTTTTGTATATCGTTTGAAACGGATCAAACAAATCAAATAAAATTACGAAAATTTAACTGAAATTACGAAATATATTAAAAGTTCGACAAATTCCGACATTTTATTTAAACTAAACTAAACTAAACTACTCGGAGTCCCCTCAATCGAAGTCCGACGATCCGCTTGTCGGAGTCGTGTCGGACACCGGAGTGGTCGTCCACTCAAAGGAGGAGGAGGAGGTCGGCATGTTCGTCGATGGTCCGGCGCCTCTCTTCTTCTCCTCCGCCCTCTTCGCCCTCCGCGCCGCCTTCTCCGCCCTCTCCGCCTTCCTCGCCGCCGACTCAGCGCGGCGCCTGTCGCGGTCGGCCTTCTTCTTCGCGGCCGCCTTCGCCTTGGCCTCCTTCTTCTGCGCGTAAAATGCCTCCGTGGCGGCGACGTCCTCCGGGAACGCGCGCGCCCACTCGAGGCGCACGCGCTCGTCCTGCTCCGCCACGCGCAGACGTTGCTCGAGCTCGCGGGCGCGGCGCCGCTGCTCGGACGTTACGATCGACGACGGCGGCGCGAGCATCTCCGCCTGCTCGCGCGTCCAAACGTCGTCGAAGTTCATGTGCCGGCGGGGACGGCCGAGGCGCCACGCGACGGCGTCGTAGGCTCGCGCCGCCTCATGCGCGGTGTCGAAGGTACCGAGTCGGATCCGCTCCTCGCCGGAGCGGATCTCCGCGTCAGCGGCCGCTCGGCCGCGCGCGGACGCCGCGGTAGCCAGAGGCGGAGCGGCGGCGCGGAGGCGTGCGCGGAGGCGGAGGCGGACCGGAGACGGAGGCGGACCGGAGATGGAGGCGGACCGTCGGCGCGGAGGCAGAGCGGTAGGGGAGAGAGAGCGAGGCGGAGCGACACGCGGAAGTTTCAGGCAGTTGGCGCGTTCGCGCGTGTCGCGTTTATAGCGCGCGCGGCAGCGCACACGGCAACTTTACCGCGTGGGATGGCGCAAACGTGCGGGCGCGGCAAATTTTTTTCCGCGCGCGCCCTTTTCCCGCGTCTGCTGGAGCTTCGCGCGGGCGCTCGCGCGCGCCAAACAGGCTATTTTGTTGCCGCGCGCGCCTTTTACAGCGTCTGTTGGAGATGCTCTAATGGCCTGAGGGTCATCCACGGAAACATAAACACGGAGCCTATTTACGTCTCCGATGCATCGCCGGCGGATACTGCCCGAACATGTTAAGTGACTGCTCGCTTTTCTAACAGGCCCGTCTGGAAGCGAGTCATAGGCTGTATCGATCGTATCGCTTCCGCGGCCGCAGCTTCGGCGGTTTTAGCTTCCGCGTCTGCACTGTAGCCTTCATCATCAATGGTGCCGCTTCCTCTTCCACACTAGGACTGACGGGTGGCGGCTAGGCTTCTGCGCCGACATCAATGTCATCGTATCCCGCGCGCGCCCGACCTTTAAAAGTCGACCGGCATCGTCCTGCCATCGCCCACACCACAGACACCTCTGCTCCCACCCGCACCACCGCGTGCTGCCGCATCTCCATGGGGAAGAAGAAGAACGACTATGAGGCGTTCGACAACGGCGTTAAGAAGGAGGCGCGACCGAACAGGGTACCGCTTCCCGTCGATGTGGTGCGGCTCATGCACGCCAACTGGACGTCGTGCCACCGTTGGCGGGACGTGCACCTGCCTGGCGGCGGCTGGCGGCCCAGCCACCTCCGGGTGCCAGTCCCGCCCGTGCCTCTACGCGAGCCAGGGAGGAGCGCCGAGATCCGGCGCAGGTGGCGGTACCTGCCACTGGACCTCCGCGCCGATCCCGCCTTCATCGTGACTCCAATAGCTGGCACAGCTGGCGCGATACCGAGGAGGATCCGAGGAGGGTGGCGGGATTCCTCGGCGACCCGGACTTCCCGTTTGAGTGGCCACCGCCGCCTCGTCGTCGAATACGGCAGACGTCGGCGCCTCCACATGACAACGACGAGGACTAGTCGCGTTGGCCTCCATCTTCCATGAATGGCAGGCAGCCAAGGCGGAGGGCCGCGAGTTTGACCTCCCGCCGGCTATGACCGACGATGAGATAGCGAAGCTCGGCGTCCTCGTGTCACAGATGGACCGACCGGTGCAGCCACTGCTGCCCTGGTACGCCACCGACATCATGCTGCTGGACCTCATGGAGGAAGAGACCTGTAATGTCCCAGGTTTAGAGACGATCGAGGGGTAGATTTTAGAAAGGGATGTGCATTGCATGGTAAATTACGGGGAAATTTCGCGCTTTTAAAACAAAACTGCATCGAAGGGGGACAGATTTCTCTCTCGACACCTTACAGGGTTAGGGTTTCGAGAGTGCGATGAACTTGTTCCTACTTATCTAAATTAGGGTTTTGAGAAGAGAGAAGTGATTTTACATTGAAATCTTAAGTTGCATGATTGAATTATAAGTTAAGTTGTTTGAATGAAATCAAACCAAATTTGAATTTGAATTTCAAATTCAAACATCAAATGAATATCAAATAATTCAAATTTGAGATAATTTAACACACAATTATCATTAAGCAAGAATCTAAGTAATACAACAATTGCATTAAGTTCATTAAGGAAAACTTGAGCTTTATTGATAATCACACACATGATACATTGTCTTTACAATATTTAGAATAGAATTATGAATTACAACATATTACAAGAATGGACAAAATTAGAAAAAAAGAAAAGAAAAGGAAATTACAATTCAATGATCTATCCTAACACTACAAGCTAATCTTCATTTAGCCTTGTACTTGATGATCTCCATGATCCTTGGAGCATCAGGTTGATCCCTGCAAACAACACAACATAGAGCACATTATGCCAAGTGGCATTGCCACTTGGTAGGTTAGCAAACAATTGAAATGAAGAGGATATGCTCAAGTCTCTGCCGAGCAGATCCATGCCACAGATAGGACCAAGTCCAAGTGCACAGCACTTGCACACACACACACAACCAGGCAGCACACAAGGCTGTGTGCATGTGTACCAACACACAAGGCCATAGTGAGTCACCACAAGCTGCAGGTAGTGCTGTCGACCAACAAGAGCAAGCCAGAAGCATATAAAAGCTTTTCACAGCCAAACCCTAGTCATTTGATTCAACCATCGGCAGAACTGAACTGGTAAGCCACAAGAACACCAAGAACAGCTAGAACAGATAGAACAACTTCACTGTTCAATCTGCTCCAGCACACCACTGAATTAAATCAAGCTTCATCAAGTCACCAGGAGGAGCAGGGCAAGCAAATCAACCATAAGATCAACACAGAGGCAAACCCCTACACCAACATCACATTCTAGGAGCTGGAGTGAGGTATACCAAGCATCATGGACAAACCAGATGGTTTTGTTCATATATAAGCATATGCATCAATCACACATAATCAAAAGGGTGTGATACCCAAGTTGTGTCATCATCTGGCTACTAAGCCATATGGTGCAAGCAAGAACAGAAAGGCCACTGGTCAATCATCAAAGGGGAACAACAGTTATGTCAATCATTGCATAACTGAAGAAATCCAGCAAGAGATGAGAGCACAAGTTAGCCTAGTTACACACACTTAGCACCTACAGCTAGTTTGACCATCAGACCTAGACAAAACATTGTCTATTTGATTTCAACATCAAGAGCTACTGACAATCCAATAAATGGATCACCCAGAAAGCATTTGGTGAGCAACAGCAAGCCAACAAATAGGGGAGCTACCCTAGGGCAGCATATGACTACTGCCAGGGTCACCTCAAACCCTAGAACAGCCAATCCAACAAGCCAAATACAAATATCATCACCCTGATTGGGTTCAAAGAAGAGCTAGGGTTCCCAACCACTGTTGGCATCCATCTAGCCCAAGCCAACCAATTGTGATGATCATCACTGTATCACAGTTCACATCAATTATCCACTCCATCAATAAAGGCAACACAGATAATTGATATTAACAAGCAAATCTTGAAACAAACATTTGTTAATGATCCAGAGGATCACTGCAAGTATCAGCTGATGCTTGAGCAAGCACCAGCACTGATCTGTGCCACACACATACACATAGATAGGTAACAGCAATGCACAGGCAACAGGTAAGCAAACCAATTACCAGCTGTTAATGATCACATGATCACCAAAGCTTGCTATAGCATGCCAGTGCATGCTAGAGCACCACTAAGCAACAAAGCATGGACCAGATATTTAATTGGCCACAGATATTCAACAATTGTTTCACAGATAACCAAATGGATAATCCAATGATTGTATCCAGAAGCACATCCAAGGCAGGATAAACCACTGAATCAAGAAAAATAAGTAAAGCACTTAGTGCTCATCACTAAATCATGCAGTTAAACCAAAAGTAATGCTCAATTGAGCATACACATGAAATTGAGCACAAGGGACAGCATACCATTGCCCTGGTACTTGCAAATTGCAAGGAATACACATAGTAATCAAGCCAGGGCAGCCAAATTGAATACACATGAGTGTCTAGCAGGAATAGTAACTAGAACAGAGGCACATGGAAGGATTCAAGCCAGAAATGCAAGATTAAACAAGCATGTGGCTCTGGAACATGCACAGAAATGTGCACAACCAAGATAGCAAGAATTAAGCATAGCCATTAGGCAGAATAGGGCAACACCGTAGCTAGGATTCATGGCAGTAGCACAAGCAGCACAGCAATAGCACAAGTAGCACAGCGGCAGCACAAACAGCACAGCAGCAGCACAGCAGCTAGCACGGCCAGCACCTCTACGAGGACAAGCAGGCCAGTGGCCAAGCTAGACGAAGAAGAGGAGGAGAAGAAGAAGTAGAAGGGTAGGAGAAGAACATACCAGGGAGGAGATGGCCGACACGGTCATGGCGGCCATGGCGGCGCGCGCCGGAGCACGGCGGCACCAGGCCTGGCCAAGCCAAGCCCTGGCGACCACCACCGCACCCTAGCGTTGCACCACGCGCAGGGGAAGCGCCTGGAAGAAGGGCCACGGCCTCTCCAACGCACGGCGGCGGCGGACGCCGAAGTCCTGGCGCACTGGAGGGACGATGGCGAGCGAACAGCGACGCCAGCGACAGATCGACGCGGACCATCTGGTTCGCCGTCGAAAGGCGGTCCAGATCCGCATCACCTCGTCGCCGGCGACGGCCTGAGGCGGCGGAGATAAAGCGGCGACGGCGGAGGCGATTTTGGTCGCGGGAGCCGAAGGGGATTAGGGTTAGAGAGCGAGGGAGGTAGACGACGCGACTGGGTCGGTTGGACCGAGCCCACTGGGCTGGTCCAACCTAACCAGCTCGGCCGCCCGATTGTGTGGGCCCGAGGGGTATTTTGGACATTTCCAAAATACCCATTTAAGTGAGTATTTCTAAGAATTTTATAAAATAGAATATAGCTCTAAAAAAATAATTAAAAGTATGAAAATTGATCAGCATAAAATTCTCTATCTAAATAAAATATCAAAGAGAATTTTTGAAGACAATTAAGAATAAGTCTTAATTTGATGATTTAAATAATGATTTAAATCACACATATTATTTTCAATAATGAAAATAAGTCCATAAATACAATTAGAGTTTAAAAACACCTTGACAACATTTCAAGGTTATATTTTACCCTAAACAGAGTATCCCTAAATTATTCTTAGTATTAACCTCTCATAAAATAACAACGACATCGGAAGGGGGGAACAAACCCTAAAACTGGAATCATGCATAATTGCTTCTTTAACCATTGCCCTTATCGGACAATGATGCTATTTTTTCAGAGACAGAGGACAAGGGTCAGTCCACACCTTCCAACTGCAAAACTTTGCAGTGTTCAGGCAAGTTCAGCACTTGCTCATGTCATTTGAGTATTTCTATCAAATTACTTGCAAAGTATTATGGTTATCACTATCGCATAAAAATCAAAACCACTACTTTCATAACTATGAATATGACTATGTGGTGGGCAATGGAACCATGGATTGTGTTGATATGGTGGAGGTTCCATTGCAAGGGTTTATATCCATCTAGGATTAAACAACAAATGTCGCCAGTGATTCTTGTGCCGTAATACCCGTGTTAACCATAAGATCCGGAGTGGGACGGAGTAGTCAAAAGTGTTTCCACCTCTCGTTCATCAACGGATGCGCTTTACCGTAGTACACTTGTAATCCAAGGGGCAAGCTGGTGAGGTCGGGGAGTCCTAAGTCCCCACGGCATTGTCCGTAGTACACTTGTCGCCCGAAGGAGCAAGATGGTGAGGCTGGGGAGTCCTAAGTCCCCACGGTATTGCGGTCTATGATGGGTTGCAGCTACCGGCGAAGGAGTTTGGTTCGATCCCAGACTGTCGTCGTGGTCGGGGTCCACCCTGAAATATATGGGAATAATGGGACCGGCGTGGACCCAGGGTCGGGGCATGCAACAAAGGGTGGGTGTTCGAGGTAGCGGAGGAACATGATTGGCTAGACCTTATACCGGGCCTCACACCGAAGGAAGTGTGGACGGGAAAGCTGCCCGGTTGGCACCAAGGTTAAGATCTCTTATGGGTAAAGCAACACACCTCTGCAGAGTGTAAAGAATCGTGACCTATCACTCCTGTTCCGGGATAAGGAATCTGAAACGCGGCCGGAAAGGAGCTCCACGAAGTTCTAGTAAACCGGTGAAGGCTGACGGACATAGCTCTTTGGAATAAAAGCAATCTCTTGAAGAAATGTTTATCAAAACCTGCATTGGTGTTAGACTTTCTGGTCTAATATCGTAGCTAGAGCATTAAACACCTCTTATCTATAATGAACTTGTTGAGTACGCTCGTACTCATACCACTCTTAAATCCCATGATTAGATTGTCTGAATCGTCTGGAGGAGGACTACGACAACAATGAAGGAGCCGAGATCATCGTCTATGAAGAACCAGACCTCTCTGGAGGTATCGAGGGCGTAGACTACCTCATCGTCTACGGAACCGGGGAGGCTTCCGGAGGAGATCAAGCCTGAACATCTCGAGTAATAGTAGTAGCCGAGCAGCCCGAACTCTTAGTATTTAGCTGCTCGAGGAAATAAATGTATAACTTAATGAGACTCTTATATTGTAAGCTAAGTTGGGTTCGCCTCGAACCCAGGAGTATTCCTCTTAGGACCCAAGAGGAGCTCCGAGACAATGTGTGTATCATGTTTGTAATATTAATGGAATGAGTTATGGACCTGCTATGTTCTGTTGTACTACTCTGAGGGATGTAATATTTGCGGAATGGTACTTCGTGAATGTTATATCAACGACTGGCATACTACAACATGCAGTGGTATGCAGGGTCACCACAGTTGGTATCAGAGCAAAAGCTTTGACCTTAGGTTGGAACCTAGTAAATGGGACCGAACGTTAGGAGTCAAATAGGACTAGTAAAGAATTCTCTAAAAATATGGTGTATATTCAATTGAGAATACAACAATCATATCTTTTAGTGCGATAATTCTTTATTATCTCTATTATGATGCATTATTACTAATCTTATATTCTTTCTATTTCTACAGCCAACATGGCAAGTTCACGTCCCGGACGAAACGTGAAAGTGATGGATTCCACACTGAGTGAATATGAAGGAGGACTTGCAGATATTCTACGAGCCATGTTACTTGAATTTGGGTGTGATCCCCAGATCCAAGTAAAGAAATACATGTACTATGATGGTACTGTATTGGCCAAGTGTAGGGTAGGATTGCGACTTCCCGAATCTTTGGGAATGAGCGTAGTAATGCCAGCAGGGGAAGCCAGAACTATCAACACAGCCTACCATATAGCCGTTATGAGAGCCATAACCGACATTCGGGAGCATAAGACGAAAGAGCTTATGGGTTCCGAATTCACCCACATTCCTCATAATCAGGAGGAAGAGGATCCCATGCTTAACCACTACAAATATGCAAAACGCAAACCTATAGCAGCTGCAAAATACATGGATAATAGCCGCAACTTTATATCATTGCCCTTTCAGTTGAACCATCATCTGACGGGAGCAATTGATACGATGCTAGAGGAGTTTACTGAACCCAAGGAGGAGATTAGGGGGAAAGAACCTATGGAGAATGTGGTGCACACACCAGTTTACTCAGCTGGTGACTACATCAGTATTGATCCTCTTGAGCGTGAACCTACACCTGTTACACCTGGGAACTACCTGGGTAGTTCCTATGGGGGATATGAGGGCGGAGAGGAATCCGGAAACAATCAGCGTTCCGAGACTCCTATAGAAAATTCCACGGGATGGCGTTGGGGATCTGATACGGGAACTCATAGTACTTCAGTGTATTATGATGGAGAGATGAATGATGACGCCACAACCCAGAACCAGAGTTATCCTAGTAATGAAGGAGTTGATGGAGGGTATCCGACACAGGTTGAGTCGGGTACGAGTGTTGGAAACACCTATGGTGGAGCTACAGGGGAGTACACCCGATGGGTGGACTATGATGCACTTAACGACCAGTTTGTGAACACTGACTTCTCCCTAGGATCATCATCTGATTCGGATTACCAGCCGACGGGGAGACCTTATGTTCCGGGGTCTATCAGGAGGACGACACGTTCGACCGGATGGAAGCCTGGGATGTACCGGGAGTGAAGATCGACTAGAGTCCACCCAAGGAAGGCGGGACTACAATACACAAGTACCACATGTATTGTAGTGTGTAATATTTGTAGAAATTTGTACATATACTTTAATAAGTGAGTTTGCATACTCACATTGACTTGAGTATTGTAATAAGACCACTTAAGTATGTATATACATGGTATATGTTTTGTATGATTTGGATTTGCTTCTTGATTTCCATTGCGTGACTAGTTCTGTGCACAAAGTTGAGCTCAGAAAACTTGCGCATGGAGTCACCTTAGCAGACTTCCAGAACACCAAGCCTATATCTTTCGCATACGCGCCCGAGCCAATGGACGCGAAAGATTGGCTTATGGACACTGAGCGAAAGCTCAACACGGTTGGTTGCAATGACCAGGAGAAGGTCCGTTATGCTACACACTTACTGTGTGGACCCGCCGCATCATGGTGGGACAATATAGTAGCCGTTTATCCGGCTGGAAAGGTCTTTACCTGGGAGGAATTAGCAAGGAAGTTCAGGGAATCCAATGTCCCTGAAAGTATTGTGGAACTGAAGCGTCGAGAATTTGAAAGTCTCGAGCAGAAGGACAAAGCAATCCTGACTTATGTCAGGGAATTCTCAAAGCTGTCCCGGTATGCTGTTGAAGAAGTCAACACCGAGGACAAGAAAAAGAAGAGGTTTTTGAGGGGGTTAAGTCCCCAGTTCAAGGTACAGCTCAGGATGATGAGAGCGACGGAGTTTCAAGAGTTGGTGGATGCCGCCATCACTCTGGAAGATGATTTCAAACAACTGCAGGAGGAAAAGAGGAAGAAGGCCAAGTTTGAGCCTAAAAGATTTGTTAGCAATAAACCCAATACAAGCTTGAGTTTCAAGCCAAGATACAACAACAACTACAACAACTACTACTACTACGGTAGCAGGAAGAACCAAGCATTCCAGACTCCAAATAAGATTGTATGCCGTAGCTGTGGAGGTAAGGGGCATTTCTCCAAGGACTGTAAGAAGCCCAGGATCATTTGCTTCGGTTGCCGTGAGGAAGGACACATGCTTAGGGATTGCCCTAAGAATAAGAATAAAGGAGGTCAATCTGGAGGGGGAGCAAGCCGAGGAGGAAATAACGGAGGGAACTGGAAGAATAAGAAGCCCTTCGGCAAGCTGAACTGCACTAGTCTGGAGGAGGTGGTCAACTCCAATCAGGCGGTGATAGGTACGCTCCAGATACTCACTCATCCTGGCAAAGTACTTTTTGATACTGGTGCAACTACATCATTCATTTCTCAACAATTCATCATCAAACATGGGATTAGTTGCACTAAGTTAGATACACCCATAACCATACTTTCTGCGGGGGGAACGATAGTAGTAACCCACACCAAACAAAAACAAGTCATCATGATCAATAAGTGCGCGTTTGACGCGGACCTGTTCATTTTACCGATGAAGGACATTGATGTCATTCTTGGTATGAACTGGTTAGAAGCTAATGGAGCATTGATCGACTGTGTGAATAAGACGGTATCCTTGAAAAGCCCCGATGGAAGTAGAATGATCTACCAAGGCGACAAACATACACAGATTGAAGTTGAACTACAGTTGAACAGCATGAAGGAGGTGAAGTTAGAGGATATACCTGTAGTGAACGAATTCCAGGATGTGTTTCCTGCGGAATTACCTGGCATGCCACCAGATAGGGAGATAGAATTCACTATCGACCTAACTCCAGGAACAGCTCCGATTGCTAAAGCACCATATAAGATGGGGCCTAAGGAATTGAAAGAACTAAAGGAGCAATTGGATGATTTGGAACAGAAAGGATTCATACAGGAAAGCGTTTCACCAAGGGGATCACCTGTGATCTTCGCGGATAAAAGAGACGGAGGAAGAAGGATGTGCGGAGACTACAGGAATCTGAACAACGTCACAATCAAGAACAAGTATCCACTTCCAAGAATACAAGATCTATTCGATCAAGTTAGAGGCGCGGGAGTCTTTTCCAAAATTGATCTAAGATCCGGTTATCATCAGATAAAGATCAAGAAGGAAGACGTTCCGAAAACTGCCTTTGTTTCAAGGTATGGACATCATGAATACCTTGTAGTGCCTTTTGGATTAACCAATGCCCCAGCAATTTTCATGAATCTCATGAATAAGATTTTCATGCCATATCTAGACAAGTTTGTCATCGTATTCATTGATGATATCTTGATCTATTCCAAAGACAAAGCTGAACATGCTGAACATCTGAGGTTAGTGTTGCAAACACTAAGGGAACATCAACTCTATGCCAAATTTAGCAAGTGTGAATTTTGGCTAGATCAAGTGGAATTCCTTGGTCATGTCATTAGTAAAGATGGAATAGCTGTTAACCCGAGCAAGGTAGCAGCAGTTCTAGAATGGGAAGCACCCAAGACTGTCAAGGAAATCCGAGGATTCCTAGGAATGGCAGGATATTATCGGAGATTCATTGAAGGATTCTCCAAGATAGCAGGACCCATGACGAAGCTGTTAAGAAAGAACACACCATTCGTGTGGTCAGAGGAGTGTGAGAAGAGTTTTCAAACTCTGAAAGAGAAACTCACCACAGCACCGGTGTTAGCAGTTCCTGAAGTTGGCAAGGATTACACCGTGTACTGTGACGCATCCAAGCATGGATTGGGTTGTGTACTCATGCAAGATCGGAAAGTGATATCTATGGATCGAGGCAACTCAGACCTCATGAAGTGAACTATCCAACACATGATTTAGAATTAGCAGCAGTTGTGTTTGCACTCAAAACATGGAGACATTTTCTTTATGGAGCCAAGTGTGAGCTCTATACGGATCACAAGAGTCTCAAATACTTCTTCACTCAGAAGGAACTCAATATGAGGCAGAAAAGATGGCTTGAACTGATCAAGGATTATGATTTGACAATCAATTATACTCCCGGAAAGGCCAATGTTGTAGCAGATGCCTTGAGTAGGAAGAGCACCGGCGGAGTGGAACAAGAAATCTCACCGGAGTTGAGGAAGGAAATAAGTCAAGCCCAAATACAACTTTGGGAGAAGGAAGCTCATGAAGGATTATCGGCGTTGCAAGTAGCCGATGAGTTAAATGTTAACCTGAAGAATGAGATAATGATGGGTCAGCTGGACGATCCATTCATCGTGGAGGAGATGAGAAGAATAGATGAAGGAAGACCATCAGAATTTCACCGCGGAGAATCTGGATCATTATGGTTCCGGAAGAGAATTTGTGTTCCGGATATTGCTGAAATTAAGGAAGTAATACTCCGGGAAGCCCATCAAACACCATATTCCATTCATCCGGGTAGTACAAAGATGTACATGGACCTAAAGGAGTTATTCTGGTGAAATAACATGAAGAGAGAAATAGCACAATACGTGGCGGAATGCCATACCTGCTAAAGAGTGAAGGCTGAACATCAGAGTCCGGCAGGAAAATTACAACCTTTACCTATTCCAGAATGGAAATGGGAGGAAATAGGGATGGATTTCATCACCGGACTACCCATGACTAATAAAAAGAAGGACATGATATGGGTAATCGTGGACCGGTTGACGAAGAGTGCACACTTCTTAGCGGTAAATCAGCAGGACAAAGGAGAGAAACTCATCGATCTTTACATCAAAGAGATCGTGAGTAAGCATGGAGTGCCTAGGAAGATCGTGTCGGATCGAGGATCCGTGTTCACGTCAGCATTCTGGAAGCAACTACACGAAGCTTTAGGATCCAAGTTGGACTATAGTACCGCTTATCATCCCCAGACAGGTGGACAAACCGAGAGAACCAACCAGATCTTAGAGGATATGCTTAGGGCTTGTGCCCTAGATTTCGGAGGATCATGGGAGGAGCACTTACCACTAGCAGAGTTTTCATACAACAACAGCTATCAAAGTAGCATCAAGATGGCACCGTTTGAAGCTTTGTATGGAAGAAAGTGTAGATCACCGATATGTTGGTATGAAGCCGGAGCAAGCAAAGAGTTCAACCCTGATTATGTCAAGGAAAAGCAACAAATAATTGACATTATCAGAGATAGGCTCAAGATAGCCCAGAGCCGACAGAAGAGTTATGCCGATCAAAAGAGGAGAACATGGGAGCCACGAGTTGGAGACATGGTATACCTTAAGGTGAGCCCAATGAAAGGACTTCAGAGGTTTGGAGTGAAAGGAAAGCTAAGCCCTAGGTACATCGGACCTTTTAAGATTCTGAGTCAAAACCGAGGGTTAGCCTTCGAATTGGAACTACCGGGAAGGTTATCCCAGGTTCACAATGTATTTCATGTGTCGCAACTCAGAAAATGTTTGAAGACCCCAGATGAACCAGTATCACATGAAGAGCTTGAGTTACAACCAGATTTAACATACATCGAGAAGCCAGCGAAGATTCTAGAGGAAAACTGGAAAAAACTCAGGAATCGAGCGATAAAGTACTGCAAGATACAATGGAAGCATCATCCCGAGAGGGAAGCCACCTGGGAAAAGGAGGAAGACCTGAGGAAAACATACCCCGAACTTTTCAGGTATTACAACCACAACTTCGGGACGAAGTTTTCTTTAAGGGGGAAAGGCTGTAATGTCCCAGGTTTAGAGACGATCGAGGGGTAGATTTTAGAAAGGGATGTGCATTGCATGGTAAATTACGGGGAAATTTCGCGCTTTTAAAACAAAACTGCATCGAAGGGGGACAGATTTCTCTCTCGACACCTTACAGGGTTAGGGTTTCGAGAGTGCGATGAACTTGTTCCTACTTATATAAATTAGGGTTTTGAGAAGAGAGAAGTGATTTTACATTGAAATCTTAAGTTGCATGATTGAATTATAAGTTAAGTTGTTTGAATGAAATCAAACCAAATTTGAATTTGAATTTCAAATTCAAACATCAAATGAATATCAAATAATTCAAATTTGAGATAATTTAACACACAATTATCATTAAGCAAGAATCTAAGTAATACAACAATTGCATTAAGTTCATTAAGGAAAACTTGAGCTTTATTGATAATCACACACATGATACATTGTCTTTACAATATTTAGAATAGAATTATGAATTACAACATATTACAAGAATGGACAAAATTAGAAAAAAGAAAAGAAAAGCAAATTACAATTCAATGATCTATCCTAACACTACAAGCTAATCTTCATTTAGCCTTGTACTTGATGATCTCCATGATCCTTGGAGCATCAGGTTGATCCCTGCAAACAACACAACATAGAGCACATTATGCCAAGTGGCATTGCCACTTGGCAGGTTAGCAAACAATTGAAATGAAGAGGATATGCTCAAGTCTCTGCCGAGCAGATCCATGCCACAGATAGGACCAAGTCCAAGTGCACAGCACTTGCACACACACACACAACCAGGCAGCACACAAGGCTGTGTGCATGTGTACCAACACACAAGGCCATAGTGAGTCACCACAAGCTGCAGGTAGTGCTGTCGACCAACAAGAGCAAGCCAGAAGCATATAAAAGCTTTTCACAGCCAAACCCTAGTCATTTGATTCAACCATCGGCAGAACTGAACTGGTAAGCCACAAGAACACCAAGAACAGATAGAACAGCTTCACTGTTCAATCTGCTCCAGCACACCACTGAATTAAATCAAGCTTCATCAAGTCACCAGGAGGAGCAGGGCAAGCAAATCAACCATAAGATCAACACAGAGGCAAACCCCTACACCAACATCACATTCTAGGAGCTGGAGTGAGGTATACCAAGCATCATGGACAAACCAGATGGTTTTGTTCATATATAAGCATATGCATCAATCACACATAATCAAAAGGGTGTGATACCCAAGTTGTGTCATCATCTGGCTACTAAGCCATATGGTGCAAGCAAGAACAGAAAGGCCACTGGTCAATCATCAAAGGGGAACAACAGTTATGTCAATCATTGCATAACTGAAGAAATCCAGCAAGAGATGAGAGCACAAGTTAGCCTAGTTACACACACTTAGCACCTACAGCTAGTTTGACCATCAGACCTAGACAAAACATTGTCTATTTGATTTCAACATCAAGAGCTACTGACAATCCAATAAATGGATCACCCAGAAAGCATTTGGTGAGCAACAGCAAGCCAACAAATAGGGGAGCTACCCTAGGGCAGCATATGACTACTGCCAGGGTCACCTCAAACCCTAGAACAGCCAATCCAACAAGCCAAATACAAATATCATCACCCTGATTGGGTTCAAAGAAGAGCTAGGGTTCCCAACCACTGTTGGCATCCATCTAGCCCAAGCCAACCAATTGTGATGATCATCACTGTATCACAGTTCACATCAATTATCCACTCCATCAATAAAGGCAACACAGATAATTGATATTAACAAGCAAATCTTGAAACAAACATTTGTTAATGATCCAGAGGATCACTGCAAGTATCAGCTGATGCTTGAGCAAGCACCAAAGACCGATCTGTGCCACACACATACACATAGATAGGTAACAGCAATGCACAGCAACAGTGTAAGCAAACCAATTACCAGTACATTAATGATCACATGATCACCAAAGCTTGCTATAGCATGCCAAAGGCATGCTAGAGCACCACTAAGCAACAAAGCATGGACCAGATATTTAATTGGCCACAGATATTCAACAATTGTTTCACAGATAACCAAATGGATAATCCAATGATTGTATCCAGAAGCACATCCAAGGCAGGATAAACCACTGGATCAAGAAAAATAAGTAAAGCACTTAGTGCTCATCACTAAATCATGCAGTTAAACCAAAAGTAATGCTCAATTGAGCATACACATGAAATTGAGCACAAGGGACAGCATACCATTGCCCTGGTACTTGCAAATTGCAAGGAATACACATAGTAATCAAGCCAGGGCAGCCAAATTGAATACACATGAGTGTCTAGCAGGAATAGTAACTAGAACAGAGGCACATGGAAGGATTCAAGCCAGAAATGCAAGATTAAACAAGCATGTGGCTCTGGAACATGCACAGAAATGTGCACAACCAAGATAGCAAGAATTAAGCATAGCCATTAGGCAGAATAGGGCAACACCGTAGCTAGGATTCATGGCAGTAGCACAAGCAGCACAGCAATAGCACAAGTAGCACAACAAGCAAGACAAACAAAGACAAAGAAGAAGACAAGCAGCTAGCACGGCCAGCACCTCTACGAGGACAAGCAGGCCAGTGGCCAAGCTAGACGAAGAAGAGGAGGAGAAGAAGAAGTAGAAGGGTAGGAGAAGAACATACCAGGGAGGAGATGGCCGACACGGTCATGGCGGCCATGGCGGCGCGCGCCGGAGCACGGCGGCACCAGGCCTGGCCAAGCCAAGCCCTGGCGACCACCACCGCACCCTAGCGTTGCACCACGCGCAGGGGAAGCGCCTGGAAGAAGGGCCACGGCCTCTCCAACGCACGGCGGCGGCGGACGCCGAAGTCCTGGCGCACTGGAGGGACGATGGCGAGCGAACAGCGACGCCAGCGACAGATCGACGCGGACCATCTGGTTCGCCGTCGAAAGGCGGTCTAGATCCGCATCACCTCGTCGCCGGCGACGGCCTGAGGCGGCGGAGATAAAGCGGCGACGGCGGAGGCGATTTTGGTCGCGGGAGCCGAAGGGGATTAGGGTTAGAGAGCGAGGGAGGTAGACGACGCGACTGGGTCGGTTGGACCGAGCCCACTGGGCTGGTCCAACCTAACCAGCTCGGCCGCCTGACAGGTGGGCCCGAGGGGTATTTTGGACATTTCCAAAATACCCATTTAAGTGAGTATTTCTAAGAATTTTATAAAATAGAATATAGCTCTAAAAAAATAATTAAAAGTATGAAAATTGATCAGCATAAAATTCTCTATCTAAATAAAATATCAAAGAGAATTTTTGAAGACAATTAAGAATAAGTCTTAATTTGATGATTTAAATAATGATTTAAATCACACATATTATTTTCAATAATGAAAATAAGTCCATAAATACAATTAGAGTTTAAAAACACCTTGACAACATTTCAAGGTTATATTTTACCCTAAACAGAGTATCCCTAAATTATTCTTAGTATTAACCTCTCATAAAATAACAACGACATCGGAAGGGGGGAACAAACCCTAAAACTGGAATCATGCATAATTGCTTCTTTAACCATTGCCCTTATCGGACAATGATGCTATTTTTTCAGAGACAGAGGACAAGGGTCAGTCCACACCTTCCAACTGCAAAACTTTGCAGTGTTCAGGCAAGTTCAGCACTTGCTCATGTCATTTGAGTATTTCTATCAAATTACTTGCAAAGTATTATGGTTATCACTATCGCATAAAAATCAAAACCACTACTTTCATAACTATGAATATGACTATGTGGTGGGCAATGGAACCATGGATTGTGTTGATATGGTGGAGGTTCCATTGCAAGGGTTTATATCCATCTAGGATTAAACAACAAATGTCGCCAGTGATTCTTGTGCCGTAATACCCGTGTTAACCATAAGATCCGGAGTGGGACGGAGTAGTCAAAAGTGTTTCCACCTCTCGTTCATCAACGGATGCGCTTTACCGTAGTACACTTGTAATCCAAGGGGGCAAGCTGGTGAGGCTGGGGAGTCCTAAGTCCCCACGGCATTGTCCGTAGTACACTTGTCGCCCGAAGGAGCAAGATGGTGAGGCTGGGGAGTCCTAAGTCCCCACGGTATTGCGGTCTATGATGGGTTGCAGCTACCGGCGAAGGAGTTTGGTTCGATCCTGCGAGTGTCGTCGTGGTCGGGGTCCACCCTGAAATATATGGGAATAATGGGACCGGCGTGGACCCAGGGTCGGGGCATGCAACAAAGGGTGGGTGTTCGAGGTAGCGGAGGAACATGATTGGCTAGACCTTATACCGGGCCTCACACCGAAGGAAGTGTGGACGGGAAAGCTGCCCGGTTGGCACCAAGGTTAAGATCTCTTATGGGTAAAGCAACACACCTCTGCAGAGTGTAAAGAACTGTGACCTGTCACTCCCTGTTCCGGGATAAGGAACTGCGAACGCGGCCGGAAAGGAGCTCCACGAAGTTCTAGTAAACCGGTGAAGGCTGACGGACATAGCTCTTTGGAATAAAAGCAATCTCTTGAAGAAATGTTTATCAAAACCTGCATTGGTGTTAGACTTTCTGGTCTAATATCGTAGCTAGAGCATTAAACACCTCTTATCTATAATGAACTTGTTGAGTACGCTCGTACTCATACCACTCTTAAATCCCATGCTTAGATTGTCTGAATCGTCTGGAGGAGGACTACGACAACAATGAAGGAGCCGAGATCATCGGCTATGAAGAACCAGACATCTCTGGAGGTATCGAGGGCGTAGACTACCTCATCGTCTACGGAACCGGGGAGGCTTCCGGAGGAGATCAAGCCTGAACATCTCGAGTAATAGTAGTAGCCGAGCAGCCCGAACTCTTAGTATTTAGCTGCTCGAGGAAATAAATGTTTAACTTAATGAGACTCTTATATTGTAAGCTAAGTTGGGTTCGCCTCGAACCCAGGAGTATTCCTCTTAGGACCCAAGAGGAGCTCCGAGACAATGTGTGTATCATGTTTGTAATATTAATGGAATGAGTTATGGACCTGCTATGTTCTGTTGTACTACTCTGAGGGATGTAATATTTGCGGAATGGTACTTCGTGAATGTTATATCAACGACTGGCATACTACAACATGCAGTGGTATGCAGGGTCACCACAAGACCCTACAATGGGCGCTCCAGAACTCGGCCCCGCAACCGCCGCCTCCACCTCCAGCACCAACGTTCAATCTGTGGGCTTCTCCACCTCCACCACCGGCGTTCAATCCGTGGGATGCGCCACCTCCATCTCCACCACCGACGGCACCGACATATGTTCAGCCGGTTGCCAACTGACTGTGACAGATACCGGATTTCGTCGTGCTCGACAACGAGGAGTAGGCACAGGCGTCATGTTAGTTTATATTTTTTATTTTCCTTCACAATGTAAATTATGTTTTATGTTAAAAAAGGAAAACCCAAAAAAATACGTCGTGCTGCTGGGGCACCCGGTGCAAAAGATACGCTCGATTGTTTAGACCGACGCAAATCAGACGGTGCGCGGATGTTTTAAGCGTCTAAAATGACGTTGTCCGTCGAAGATGCCTTTAGGGCATCTCCAGCGGCGCGACACAAACGGACGATGAGCGACTGTTTGTGTCCGCCGTGACCGAAAATGCATCTGGTACTACCTCCAGCGGCGCGACGCATAGTGACCGGGCCGTCCGCGGAGACGCAAACCTGGCCCAAATATGCGCCAGGTTTGCGTCTCTGCGGACGCTGAGCGGACGCGCAAAGTGTCCGCTCGGTCCTCGCACGGGCCCGCCTGGCAGGGACACAACTGCTTCGTCTTTCGTGACATTACTTGCGGGCGGCGCGCTGCAGCCTTTGCAGGGCCGCGTTAATGGCGCGCCTCGGCTTCCGCGAGCGTGCACAACTAGGCGGCGTTGCAGTGGCAGACCATTGAAGGCGAGATGACGTCCGAGCCTCTTAAAGGGACGCTGCCGGCGGCCATTTCCCCGACCAAACCATTGCCACATCCCACACTATCCACCCCACTGATGCCATGGGGAAGAAATGTTGGTCGTTTCGCAAGACCAAGAACGACCGCGAGTATAGCGGCTCGCGGTTCGGCAAGAAGGCATGGGTCGGCCGGTACGTCCACGTCGACTTCGCGCGACACCTATGGGAGGAAAACCGGCCGGTACCATGGCCGGACGCGAACTTGCCGGGAGGGGGCTGATACCTCAACTCGAGGCGCGTGCCGGTCCCCCCCCCCCCCCCCGTGCCGCGCGTGGGCCGAGAGCGGCGGGACGAGGTGCGCCACCGCCGAGCGATCTTGCCGTCGTATCTGCGGGAGGATCCGGCGTACACGCTGAATTCCTACAAATGGATTTCATTCGGGACGTGGGAGTTCGACGCGCGCCGCCACGCTGGCTACCTCGGCGACGTAGACTACTTCGAGCGTGAGATCGCCGCAGAAGAAGAAGAGAACAACCAGGAGGACGCGGACGAGGACGAGGACGTGAACATGGCACACTACGACCACGATGATGGCGGGCCGGCGTGGGATCCGGAGACCCAGCCGCTGGACATTTCAGAGGAGGAGGCCATTGCCATGGCACTGACCAACAGCGAGTAGGACGAGCTCAACGACCTCGCTTTGTGGGACGGGCTCGGAATCCAGCTCCGCGAGTCAACGCTCGGGCAGGGGAGGCCGGTGACTCCTCCGGCCACGCCGACGCGTCCCAATGACCGCGCTCCGTCTGCTGCTCCGGCGTAGGATCACTGGCCACAGCCTCCTGCCCATGCGGCGGTACCTCCTCCACCGCCGACGTACAAGCTTCCATGACTGATGCCGGAGTTCATTGACCTCGTCAGCGACGACGACTAGTAGGCAGCACCTACTTTTAGCACGCCTTTATGATTTTTTTATGTTTTTTATTAATGTAAATTATGGCTTTATGAATGTAAAAAGAAATATGCGTCGTGTCGCTGGAGCCACTCCTGCGCAAACGGAAGCCCAGACAATTTCAACCATTTAAACCGACGCCGTGTCCCTTTGAACGTCCAAAATACGTCACCGCTGGAGATGCCGTTATAGCGAGGCGGAGGAAAACGGACCGCGTATGTTATGCAGGTGCAGGTTATGAAGTGAAATGACTCGAGCAACTGACCGGTGACGTGCCGGCTGCTCAGGCAACCCGGCAGCATGTGATGGTTAGAGCAAGAACAGTAATACAGCCCACTACTGGCTATATACCTCATGACATGTCACTTAGAGTCATCATAGAGTAGATACATGGTACTCCCTCTGTCTGTAAAAGGACGTCTTAACTTTATCAAAATTTAGACGTATTTAGATCTATTTTAGTATTTAGATACATCCAAATTTATCCAAAGTTGAGACATGCTTTTTTAGACGGAGGGAGTACAATAGATTGGCTGTTAGGTTTGCTCTATAAAATATTTAACTAGCCATCTGTGTTTGCATGCAAGAGTGAGAAAGCTTGCATTTAATGATACAGCTAGCTTAGTGCCTGACTTGAGGCTGCATGCGGGCGCTTAGGGCATCTCCAACTGGCTGACCCAAACGGATACGCTGGGCCGTCCGTTTTGGGCTGTTCGGGTGGCCAAGCGGACACCCGAACAGCGGCCCGCGTCCGCGTGTCCGTTTGGGTCGCACGGTGCGCCCAACGCGTGAACGCACCGCATATGTAATAAAAAAACATAAATAAAAATGAAAAATAAAAACAACAAAAAATAAATTTAAACTACTGGTTAGTTAAACTTAGCCCTATTTTGGGCAATTTTTACATAAAAGAAAGCCCTATATGGGCTTTAAACTAAAAAAAAAAACCCTAGACAGGGTTTGCGAGCACACGGTGGCCGCCGGCAGTACTACCCCCAGTAGTACTCGTTGTCGTCGGCGTCGATGACGACGACGCCCCCCGGCGGCGACGCGTTGTTCCGGCTCGAAACGCCGGAGGGCACCGGGGACTCCGGCCAGGGCGACCACTGCGCCCTTTCCCAGGCGGAGTGTGGGTTCGGCGGGCTCGCTGGCCTGCGCAGCCGTGCCCTCCGCGCGGACTCCTGCCGGAGCTGCTCCTCCGCTGCGGCCTGCAGCTCCGCTTGTAGCCGGAGCGTGGCTAGGCGCTCCTCCTCCGCCAGGCGCGCGGCCCGGCGCTCCTCCTCCTCCCGGAGCGCCGCCTGACGCGTTGCCTCCTCCTGACGGCGCGCCAGCTCGAGGAAGGCCCACGCCTCCGCCTGGGCGTCCTCCTGGGCCTTCCTGGCCGCCTCCTCCAGCGCGGAGGCGCGCAGCGTCTCGGCGAGGTGCGGCCATTTGGCCAGCTCGTCGAGATCGCTCTGCTCGCGGGACGCCGCGAGCGCCGCCTGCAGCTCCGGGTCGTCCTCCTCCGCCTGGGCCTGGGGCTGGTGCGGGGCCTGGGGCTGTTCGCCGATGTAGAGGCCGCCGGGGCGGCGGCGAGCCCGCCTTGCAGGTGTGCGTGGCTGCGCGCGAGGCCGCGCCGTCGCGGAGGTGAAGCACGTGTGCCGGCGCGCATCGTGCTCCACCTCGAACCACAAGTCCCAGTTGGGACTTGCGTCGCCGTAAGCGGGGTCCTGCTGGAGGTCCGCCGGCAGCTGCGCGCGGCGCCTCCGGATCTCCGCGACGCGGGCGCGGCCGGAGACCGGGATGGGCGGCACCGGAACCCGATCTGGGCTCAGGTGCCAGCCGTGGGGGAGGTGCACGTCCCCCCACGGCATTGGGACGCCGGCGTCCCAGAACATCTGCGCCACCGCTACGGTGACATAGATCCGCTCGCTTCTTGGCGTCGCCGGCGGGCACATGGCGAACGGCGCTGGCGCGACTGGCCGGCTGCTGCCGGCCTCGTGGTCGTTGGCGGACGGCTGGAACTCGCGCTTCGGGGCCATGGCGGCGCGGAAGCTTCGAGCTCGCGCGTGCGGCCGGAGTGGAGAGTGGGGACTGGATAGGGACAGTCCCCTTCCCCAGTCCACATTTAATAGGACTGGGGCACCGACAGGTGGGCCAGCCACGCGGACGAGGCGGACACGCGAGGACGCCGCGTGCCATCCGTGGCCACGCAAACCCGGCCCAGATTTGGGCCGGGTTTGCGTCGTTCCGGACTCCGCGGCCGTCCGCTTATGCGGTGCGTCCCCGCGTTGGGCCGGGATTTTGTCCGGCTCGACCCATCCGGACGCGCGGGCGCGGGATGGGTCGCCCCGTTGGAGATGCCCTTACTTCTTATTTCTCACGCTGCAGCCGGCGCTAGACGAAGCGCTCGCTTTCTTCTCTCTCCTTCTTACTCTCACTTCCAGCTAAGTCTTTTGCTGATGTGGATCTTCTTGTAGCTTGCTGTGTAGATCTATTGTACCTGCTCTTATATGATGCGAAAGGCCACTTTTCTTTTGGCACCTCAACTGCGTGATATGTATTCCTTCTATAAATGTTGCTATGCTACCCGGCCAACCAGGGCATCCTCAGGGGGCAAATGAATCGTGGTCGCTCGTTCACCCGGCCACAGTAAAATTCTCCTCCCACTTTTCACTCCAGCCGTCGGATCCGGTCGTTCTTTTTCCACTCGTTCAGCTTCCAAGAGAGTCCATGACATGTAGGACCAAATACGTGCGGGGTCCAGCGGTCAGTGCGGGCCACAGGCGCCGGTCTGCGTCACCTTCCTTCTCCACGCGTGGTGAAAACCTAGACACCCAATCCGTCGCCTCGCTCTCCTCCTCCCCAATCCCCGCCTCCTCTCCTCGCCCCAATCAGCCGCCTCCTCTCCCCCCCAATCAGGTGCCTCCTCTGTGGCGTTGGTGGCGGCGGGTGGAGGTGAGGCGGGAGCGGGCGGAGACGGGATCGCGCGGGGTGGATCCACGGCGGCGGCGACTGGAGGCGCCGGGCGCGGCCGGAGACAGGCTGGCGCGGGGTGGATCCGCTCCGGCGACGACGGGAGGCGATGGGCTCGCGCGGGGCGGATCTGTGGCGGTGGCGACTGGAGGCGCCGGGCGCGGTCGAAGACGGGTCGGCACGGGGCGGATCCGCTCCGCCGACGACCGGAGGCGATGGGCGCGGCCGGAGACGGGCCAGCCGGAGAGCTGCAGCAGCGCAAGGTGGCCGCGCGGTGGAGCTGATGGTACGGGTCTTAGCCGGCCGGACGTGGGCATGGCGCAGCGCGGCTGAACGCGGGCCGAAGCGCCGCAGGGAGGAGGTGGCGGGGGGATAGCTTGGGGCATGGCGCGGCCAGGGTGGGCGGACGAGGCAGCCAGCGCGCAGCGGCGCGCACGTGAGCAGGGCGGACGAGGCTTCCTCAAATCACTTCACGCTACATCTTTTCCTCAAGGTTTGCAATTGCTGTTTGGTTAGGGCGTGTTTCCATGGAATTTCTACCTTTCCCATATGATGCTGCAACCCTGGAAAAGACATTAACTGTAGACGATGAGTGGTATGGTCTTTATTATGGTTTACATTTCTTCTGAAGTTCATTAATTTGCTTGGATAATTGTTATCTTTTTAATGCTATCACTGTCCTCTGTTAGAAGAAAGAAATAAGGGATAATGTTTGCTGCTAAAAGTTTTTGTTATTAGAATCTACAGAATGGTAGAAAACAATCATGTCTTGAAATTTCTGGTGTTCAAAAGCTTGATGGTTGATTCATTGTCTTGCCTGCATACCCAGCGAAACTAATGATTTCCTCTCTCAATTTAGATAAAACAGGTTTGGCTCTCTTAATTGGCATTTAGCCACCGGATCAGATAGTGAATGGCCTGGTCTCCATGATACAGGTTTGTCTCTCTCAATTTACATTTATGTGAAGTTAATTTTCTTCTGGTGTTCAAAAGCTTAATGGTTGATTCATTGTCTTGCGTGTACACCCAACGTAATTAATGATTTGCTCTCTCTCAATTTACACAATACAGGTTTGGCTCTCTCAATTGACATTTAGCTGCTGGACCAGATGGTGAATGGGCCTGGTCTCCATGATACAGGTTTGGCTCTCTCTCAGTTTACATTATGTGAACTTGCTTTGCTTTCAGAATTAATGATTTTATCCATTTGGTTTCACCAAACTACATGCTATATTTTTTTATCATTGTCTAATAAATTATGTATGTCGATCAGAGTGATTTATTAGTTTTGGGTCAGTGTGGCCTGCACTTATTTTCTAATTCACAGGCGGGGTATTTTTCTTAAATATGTATGTTGTTTTATGTCTTCTAGATGCCAGTGTAACCAATATTTCGAGCCGTGCTTTTTTTTTCTGCTGTTATCCATTGGCCTTCGAATTTTATAGCTGGCTAGGATCTTTTCAGATCTTAGGTGTTGCATAGGGAGTTGATATCTTAAATCGGTTTTCATTATGGGAACTTCCAGGATTCACATACAGAGAATAATTATGGCTATTTACATTTGTTCCGTTTTCTGTTCTCAGATATTGGGTTTCAACTTTGCATCTGGACCTAAAAGATTAAATTGATTTGCGCTAGTGGGAGTAGTCATCCACATATAGACCGATATGACACATAAACTTCTATTTTCTATTTCGAAAATTAGTTGAGTATGAAGCAACATATGTGTTGTTCATCCATAGACTCCTATTATGTTCATTCATTTCGTGGCGAGTTGCTACACTGTATGCCAGAAATATGTGTATTGCATACTTGTCTGCATTAGTTAATTTTTACTCGGGATTTCTTACTCTTAAAGTGATACAAGTTATGCCTTGGTCCCTACTGTTGCCTTTTGTGAGGCAATAATTTGACTCTAGCCAATCATGGGGGTTTCCTATATTATTCTATTAACAGACCTTATTATCTTGGGAAAATTAACTTGTGTTAGTTCACCACTTAATGTTTTACTTCCTTTTACAAACTAGGTTGCTACATCTCTATAAAGAGGAAAAGTGAGGATTTGGTAGCTCTTCTGTGAGTTTTGGGGTGTTTTGCTACAATTCAGCTTGCTTGGGTAGTGGCAGGCTGCTCACTGAATAATGCACAGGAAACCTATTTTTTCTAGAATCCATTGACATGCCATCTGAATGAATAATAAGTAAATAGCTAGGTGCTGACAAAGATTCTAGAGTTTGTCGATACACAAATGTGCTCCGGTGATTTTACAGATTGCTATTAATTAGCGCAACTTGGATAAACTGGTATATATCATATTGACTGCATCTAATATTGATGTATGGCGATGTGACAGAAAGAATCAGAAGTAGCTCAGTCATGTGAGGTTTTGCATCAGGGGTATTCCTCTATAGTTGACATGGCGTCGGAATGAATAATAAGTAGATAGCTAGATTTTGAAGCACAATAGTCAAAATTTAAACTCTGCCATCTTGGTCTTGTGTCCTAATCCAATTTATGTCAGTCTAAGTCATGTGTTAGCCTGCACAAGTAGCGTGGATCAGAGTGGTAGATTTGAAGTGAAGAATGCTTATACTAGAGTCTGAAATAGATTTGTATCTCTTAGATCATCTGAGATACTTCATGCTAACCATAAAATGCTCAGCTGTACAGTAATGTATCATCGATGCGACCGGCAGGGTCAAAGTTTTCTCATGCTATATCTAAAAAGGAATTCCCTTCTCTTTGAAAATGTGCTCCTATAAGTTGGGTGGATTTTCCTGCTTACTTAGTATATGTCCATTAGCATCATATGTTTACATGTATTAAACTATTTTCTTGGTATCAATTTTATGATTAAAATAAAGAAACATGTTTTATTTTCATATCAATTTTATCAATTTTCTCTGTTTATGGTTTCTCTAATCATTCTTGTTTATTTCTTCCAGATTGTGTGTTATGGTTTCTCTAATCGTTCTTGTTTATTTCTTCCAGATTGTGTGGGAGAAAGGATCCTTGTTGCAAGAATGGGCATCTTGTTATCGTGCCCGGCTGACTCCTACGACCCAATGGAAGAATGCATCCTCGAACCGTCGGCGAGCTCTGGCGGCCTCAGGGCCTTGAATTCCAGCAAGCTGCTCATACAGGGGTCGCTCAGTTTCAAAAGGGCACAGCTCGACGACAACTACCTCAGCTCTCTCCAGGTGGAGACCGAGATCTCAATCAAGACCGCCGACATTGCCTCCGCCGCACCGGACTCTTCCCCTGCCACGGAAGATGATAGTGTTTGCTATACATACATAGAGATCTCTAGGCGTCCCTTTGGTTTAAAACTTAAATTTACCCAAAAAAATCTTCGAAAGAATACATGCTTCCCTTTTTTAGGGTCTTGTGTCTACCTAATTTTGTTGCCTGATTTTCTACTTATTGTTTCTGTGTGTAGCGCCATGAGGCAGGCTCTCAAGATGAAGAACGGGAGGAGGAGCGCTGGCTCAGGGAAGCTGCATATATTTTTCATGGATGCCTTTACATATTCTATGTTTGGTTGGTAATAGCACACTTTTCTTAATGAAGTGAAGAATTTAAAGTAACTTTTTTTTTCTCAAAGAAAAAAATCTCCATAGATTAAATTGTGGCTTTATTATTTGGAAGCATGTATGTTATTAGTTATTGTTTAGTTTCAGCCTCATTGTGGAGGAAGAGGTCGCGTCAATGTGGAGACTAGGCGGACTCAAGTGGTCATTGACTTGCCTCTGTACGCTAGCCAACACCCTATCAAATTGAGAAATTTGAGGTATGCAATCTGAATTCTTGATGAGTTTGAGTACTGCTGCTTGGAGTATGGCCAGTGTTTCTATGGTGATGTGTTTCACATAGGATGGTAGCCTAATTGGAAATGAATCATTCGTGTTCTTAATTTTCTTGTATCTGTTGGTGTGTTCTGAGCTAAGAAAATATAAATGCAATTAGGCAAGTTGCTTTCATCAGATCTTGGAATGTTCTAATTAATCATCTAAAGATAAGATAAGCCAGTTATAGTTAATTATGATTATTTGTTGCATGCCAAATATAGACTACGAATGATCATTCATGGGATGGATCATTGTAGCTCTATGTTCACCATAGTTTTCATGAATAAAACTTCCATGTTTATACAGTACCCCAAGCGATCTATTAAAGCTTGACAATCGTTTATCCAGTCCTCAAACTGAAATAGACATGTTTTTTATCTTTCAATTTAGGTTTTATATCCTATGTTCCACGGTAGTTGCTACCTTGGTATTACTACCCGAAGCACATGCTTTTGTAAACTATAACCGAATTTGTTTGTTGCATGTTACGTAAACTCGCCATCTCTTTCCCTAGGTATACAGCTCTCTCCCCTCTCCTCTCTTCTTTGATTTTGCAATGCTTTTATTGCCGAACAGGTTCAGCCTACTACTTAATGGGAGGATATGAATTTGTATGCTAGACTGGTTGTATCCTCTGGATATTGTAAGGCACATATGTTTCCTATTTAAAATATGACATTGTGGTGAGAAATAAGTGTGTACAGTTTGTAATATTAAATCTATCGGTAGGTGCAGATGCAAATAAATGACCACTGTATATGTTTGTCATCCTCCCTTAACTTAGGTTTGTTGATTTTTCATATGGCATACACCAGAAGTCAGATATGTGAATCCCCCATATAGCGTACTACTATGATTTCACCAGCTTGTTGTGTGCACACATGCAGTCGAGCTTGCGGGGGAGGGGAGCAACGGGCGCAGGGTACGCGAGCTCGCGGATCCTGGAATGTGTTCAAGGAGTGGAGCTTGCGCTCAGTGGGATGGTTGGTCACCTGCGTGAAGCAAAAAGTACGAAATTCTCCCTATTTTTTTTATATGTTCTGTTTGTTGAACAAATTGCCATAGTGCAAGGAATCAGGACCTGGGATATTTTAGAACAGTACTTCATATGGCTACCGGATGGAACATATTTACTTGAAGAGTTTACTCGGTTGAATTGAATAAATCAGGGGGTGGCGCATTTGGGACGGTAGCTCACTCTGTTTTGCTGGTTGAGGAGATGATGATAGGTGGAGCATGTATAGAAGAGGCTTTCATCATTTGTCAACTGGGTCGCACTTTCCCTGTCATCTCTTAGTAATAGATTTTCTGTAATACTAAAATCTAGCTTCTGCAAACAGGGCATGCAGATTTACAGTAGGAAGGCATCATATCGTGGACATATTTTTGACTTGGCTGAGTAGGAAGTAAGTGAAAAATGATTTCCTGAAATATGGACATTGCATCCTAGAAAGTTGTGAATAAAAATATGGTTATGCATTAATATGCTCATCTCTGCTTGGAACTTTTGGCATATAACCTGACGATGTTCTTATATCAGGCCTCGAGCGGCTGGTGGTGGTGTAAAATGGTGCCCAGCGGCGCGCACAACGGGTGTACGATGGGTGGCCTCGGCGCTGCCTGTGAGATGTTCTCATGGAGGATGCCGTCTGGGCGATGCCTGCCCACGCCCGTCGCTCGACCCTCGCTGCCGGACTCCCACGGGCTCCTCCCAGGCACCATGGCGTTGGGGATGCACAACCCAGGCACCGCAGACCATGTGTGAAGACTGGATGCGAGACCTCATGCACTCGCTTGAGGGTGAGCTCAGCCGATGCCTAGACGCCAAGGTGAGCATCTCTCGATCCTTTCCATCTGCTCCATATCTTTCTCTTGTAGGCTTCCATCTTGCTTGTCTAATCTGAGTTTTCTGGTGTCGTTTCAGTCTTTAAAAATTCGTTGCTGTGTGGATTATAAATGTATGGGGTTTCTATTGCCATGCCTGCCACTCCGGTGCAGCTCCGGCACACGCTGGATGGCCTTGTCCCTAAAGGTGATTGGGTACATACGTTGCATGCTATCCTGTTTGGCTGGCTCTGACCACATTGATTGCCAATCATCCCAATAATTCGTCAAGTAGTATATTGTCATCCCTTATGCATATTGAAAAATACAACTGATTGGTTAGCTGCACAGATTGACTGATTCAATGTTTTTTTTTGTTGAGATTGTTGTGGCATCAGAGGTCCTATATCTATCTGATGAGTGCTAAAATGGTGTGGACGTGTGGTATGCTTATTTTGGAGTTTTTCCTGCTCAAGAATTCAGTCTGACGATATTTGGTGGACACATGCTCTTTAGGTGGATTGACCCTACCGTGGCTGAGGTGTACACCATAGTGAATTTTCTGGAGCTCTGCTTGAATTTGAACACTCAGTTTGCTTCCCATATTTCTCTAAACTCCAGTATATCCAAAAAGAAGGTTTATTCTGTTCTTCTCTTTGGTTGGCAATTATAAGATTGAAATAGCTCATAAGCACATGAGGATGCTCAATGTCAACTGGTATACGTATCTCTCTCTTGTTGTTAGGTTGAATTGGTAAAAGAATTTAGTTCTTTGTATGGTTAGTAATATGACTGAACAATAAAAGCTGAGCTAATTTGTAGAGACAGCTATCAACATCCAATCTTGCTTTGTCCATGAAATAAAAGTTTACCTATTTAGTTGCCAATTCTCACTGGAATTGCTTTTGGATGTAGTGACAGCGATATCTGAACTCATATTTTGAGTGATATTTTTCAGTGCGAACCTAACTGATTTAAATTTTCTCATTGTCCGTGATGTATGTGACGGTGATCCTTGCATCTTCTTTGCCATGAAATCATGTTTATTTACTCTAGCGGTGAGTCCATGTTTGGAAGAAGTTAATAATTTCAGTACATGTTGGAGCTTTTGGGTCGTTCCAACATGAAGTGATTCTTTTTTTCTTTTCTTTTCCCATTCCAGTGTATGAAATAGTTGAAGTAGTTTTGCACCATCTATCCAATTGGGCTTATACAGATAGCTTAAATTCATGGATATGAGCATATGTATATATCCTGTGAGAGACTAAGAGAAACCAAATATGATCACCAATGTAGGAACCAAATATGCGGGAGAGTCTCAGATTCTAAGAAGGGTTCTAGAGTTTCATATTGTTGTGTCCTGGCTCCACTTGCCCCCATGCCAAAACCATCGGTGTGGCATGGGGGCATCGACCTCTCACAAGGCAGGTTCCATGGCCATTCGTAGAGCTAACGGTGGGAGGAAGTGGTGTTCTGGCTGGTGAGTTATCATCATCTCGATTTCATTGTTCGGTACTCATCAAATCTGAGACTATGGAATATGTATATGACACGGATTACCGATATTCATTGTTGAAGGGTTGCTAATGCTTGTGATGGGGTAAATCTTAAGCTTACTCTCTGCAGAACTGTGTCTCGGTGAGTGTTGATGAGTGTTGATATGTGGTTAGACTTGGTCTCTTTGTTGACACATGGTGGGTTAGTGAAAATAACAATTCAGTGATCTATATTACCTCTGTTGCACTTTGGACATTGTTGTCTGTTTATAATGAAATGTGCTTTCAGGTACTAAGATGGCTACGTGTCAGGGAGATGTTAACAAGAATCGAGATATTGATTGGAAGCTGGAAGGTGCTTTGCTTGGACAAACATTCCAGTTTGCTGGATCCTAGAGGAGTACCTGATGAAGCTGAACCCCTTGAAAGGGGAACTTCTTTGAATTGCATGGACATGAATGAACTGATCCTGGGGTGTATGTCTACTGAATCTACATCATCTGTGCCCCTTCTGAAGAAATGGCGTCAGGAGCTGGCCTGTGAAGCTTTATTGGGATGATTGGCAATACCTTGTGGCTCTGTAGGCTTAATCCTGTAGCTACCTGAAAGTGTTGTTCCCTCTCGCCTGTTCCCATTTTCTGGTTTTGGCTTTGTTACTGGAACGTGATGATGTGAATGCTTTGCATATAATGGAACTGGGGGAGAACCCCCCTTTATCTAAAAAAGGGATGTTAAAGAGGACGATCCTTAAGAGTGAAAAGTTTCTTAAGAGTGTGCTTTGCTTTTCTTTCTGCGCGACTGCTCTATATGACTATTGTTTATGTTTGTCTAGAATTTGGATCATGGGCACTGAAGATTAGCAATTCGGCATAATCATAGAGATTACCATGCTTGAAAGTTAGGTGCCTTAGATGATGATGTTGCATACATGTATTAATTTTTTTAAGACAAATAGGTATTACACAAGTGCATGAAAGATGGTCTTTTCCTAAAAAAGAAGGCCCTAGCTGTTGGCTACAAAACAAAACAAAACAAAAAACTCTCAACGATTGGTCTCTGTTGGCTATCTGGGTAACCATCGATCTTCTAAATGTCCTTAGCTATCAACATCCAATCTTGCTCCGTTTCGAAAATGAGAGCATGAGGGAAACGTAACTAAACTACTGAATTCCTGACCAACTAAACATGTTATATGTTCAGACTTGAGTACATAATATTTGCTAAACATAATAAACCCAATTATGGCTTCAAAAAACCGAGCCTTCATTTGCAAATGTATTTATTCGTGATTCTGTCACTTGCACCCGTCACGCACCTGGTCATCTAATGGAAATAAAATCTGGAGTGATTTCGAAACCCACGCCAAGTCATCCGAGAGCTTCAACTGTTCCATAAGAGTTTCGACTCGATTTGATCTTTTATGCAATGTTGCCTGTAGGACAATATTATTGTACATTGGCTCAATTTTCGTAGAATGTACATACGAATTCCAACTTAGATCATATACACTTATGCCAATATAAATATGATAGTTACAATGTTGTCTCGCTTTTACCTTTACGACGGGACAACTAAACACGTGATCACAAAACATGTCGTATTTTCATACCTTGGTAAACTACATTTACTAAAAAAATATAGATAAAACTGTAGCTATGAAACCTAAACCTTCATTTGCAAATAAATCAATATTGATTCCGGCATTTGCCTTTAAAATTCGACGCTATTGTCATATTATTGCACTTTCAAATAAATATTTTTATGAGCTATTGATTCGCTTTGCCTTTGCGCTGAAATTGTCATATTTAATTGCAGCACCTTGATAGAATGGCGTGTTTACAATTGTACTAAAGCATTTAAATTTCAAGCTAATTCTTAATACTAAAATAAGCTAAAACTTATAATTTAAATTTTGCCTTGATTTTGCCATTTGCGCGATAGCGCAACCGGTCATCTAGTGTTGGATAATGAAGCTGGGCCTCGGCTACCACGGAAATCGGAGGCGGCCCGCCGGCCGGCGGGTCTGAATCTATGGGCATGTACTGAGGAAACTTAATGCAATTTTTTCCTGGTTTCTTTCTACAGTGTACAGTCATAGCTAGAATGGCAGCGGTTGTCTTGTCTGCATTAGCGTTTTAAACCGTTTTCTTAATAGTATTGGATTGATCGTTTGGGAATGTGTTTCATTCGTGTGTCATGCTTTCCAGCCGCTTCTCCCAAACACCATCTCAAATATTAAAATATTACTCTTATTTTTGCATTTTTTAAATAAAAAGAAGAAACATTCCACAAACTAATACATAATTGGAAACACGAAGACAGTTTGGAACATGGTTTTCCACAAACTAATACATAGTTTGAACCATGGTTGACACAAATATAAAATATTGCAAAATAACCAAACATAACTAGGCCGGGCATCGAACATTTCGTGTGTTCGCTGCCTAGAAAGAACACTCGACGGCACACCCAGTCACCCAAACTGGAAAATCCAGCTGTTGACGGTGCCCCTGTTGGTTCTTCCGAGGAAGAACAACCAGAAACCTCCATGCACATTTTCGCTGCGAAAAATAAGACTCATCAGTCGTTGTCCTCCTCGACGCTGTCATCGTGGTAATGCTGGCGGTAACGCGTCTCGTCGAACACCTTGACGCTCATATCCCTCTCGCCAAAGTAGGATAACATGAGCACAAAGCCGGCTTCGAGTCGGTGGTAGCGCGCGAACTTCTCCCAGCCGATGTGGAGGTACATCTTGCCGTGCGCGTCGTAGATCACGTCCACGATCCACCGGCAGCAGCCTCCCGCAGATGCAGCGAGCTCGGGCGCCCGTCGCCGACGACGAAGTCGACGAAGGTGTCCGGCAGCCTCAGGATGGCGTGTGGGTCGCCCTTGAGGATGACGAGGAACTCGAACAGCACGGGCCCTCCTCCTCCTTCATGTCCGACGATGAAGACGACGATGTCGCAGGCAACGACGAGCGTGCAGCTCTGCCGCGGCCACGACCACTGCCGCAAGCTCGGCCTCCGCCTCTACCAGACATGGCGTCGACTCTTGAGATGGTGGCGGCTAGGGTTGGGGAGAGGGGTGTAGGGATTCGTTGCATAGAAAACAAAAAATTTCCTACCGCGAGAACGCAATCCAAGCCAAGATGCAATCTAGAAGACGGGAGCAACGAGGGGATGATCAAGACTAACCCTTGAAGATTTCCAAAGCCTATAAGAGTAGGCTCTTATTGCTGCGGTAGACGATCACTTGCCGCTTGCAAAAGCGCGTAGAAGATCTTGATCACGGTGCCACAATCGGGCAGCACCTCCGTACTCGGTCACACGTTCGGTGTTGATGAAGACGACGTCCTTCTCCCCGTTCCAGCGGGCAGCAGAAGTAGTAGCTCCTCCTTGAATCCGGCAGCACGACGGCGTGGTGGCGGTGGCGGTGGAGATCTCCGGCGGAGCTTCGCTAAGCGTGCGGGAGAAGAGGAGGAGAGAGGGGGCGGCTAGGGTTTGGGAGAGGGGGTGGCCGGCACCCTATGGTGCGGCCAAGCTATGGGCTTGTGGTGGTCAGCCCCCTCTCCTATGCCCCTCATTATATAGGTGGAAGCCCCAAGTGTTGGACTACAAGTCTTCGAATAAGACCCGAACCAAAAACCTTCCATGTGTAGGGAAACCTACCCAAGGTGGGAATCCCACTTGGGGTGGGATTCCCCCTTTCCATGAGGGGGTTTGGCCGGCCACCCTTGGGGAGTCCACCTTGGACTCCTCCCCTTTAGGGTTGGCTGGCCATGCAAGGTGGAGTCCCTCCGGGACTCTACTTTCCATGGTGATTTCTTCCGGACTTTTCTAGAACCTTCTAGAACCTGCCATAAATGCACCGGATCATTTCCAAACTTGGAATATGACTTCCTATATATGAATCTTATTCTCCGGACCATTCCGGAACTCCTCGTGATGTCCGGGATCTTATCCGGGACTCCGAACAAATATTCGAACTCCATTCCATATTCAAGTTCTACCATTTCAAAATCAAACCTTAAGTGTGTCACCCTACGGTTCGCGAACTATGCGGACATGGTTGAGTACTCACTCCGACCAATAACCAATAGCGGGATCTGGAGATCCATAATGGCTCCCACATATTCAACGATGATTTCAGTGATCGAATGAACCATTCACATACGATACCAATTCCCTTTGTCACGCGATATTTTACTTGTCTGAGGTTTGATCATCGGTATCACTATATACCTTGTTCAACCTCGTCTCCTGACAAGTACTCTTTACTCGTACCGTGGTATGTGGTCTCTTATGAACTTATTCATATGCTTGCAAGACATTAGACGACATTCCACCGAGAGGGCCCAGAGTATATCTATCCGTCATCGGGATGGACAAATCCCACTGTTGATCTATATGCCTCAACTCATACTTTCCGGATACTTAATCCCACCTTTATAACCACCCATTTACGCAGTGGCGTTTGGTGTAATCAAAGTACCTTTCCGGTATAAGTGATTTACATGATCTCATGGTCATAAGGACTAGGTAACTATGTATCGAAAGCTTATAGCAAATAACTCAATGACGTGATCTTATGCTATGCTTAATTGGGTGTGTCCATTACATCATTCATATAATGATATAACCTTGTTATTAATAACATCCAATGTTCATGATTATGAAACTAATCATCCATTAATCAACAAGCTAGTTAAGAGGCATACTAGGGACTCTTTGTTGTCTACATATCACACATGTACTAATGTTTCGGTTAATACAATTATAGCATGATATATAAACATTTATCATAAACATAAAGATATATAATAACCACTTTTATTATTGCCTCTTGGGCATATCTCCTTCAGTCTCCCACTTGCACTAGAGTCAATAATCTAGTTTACATTTGTAAAGATATAACACCTTGGCCTTCTGGTGTTTTATCATGTTTTGCTCACGGGAGAGGTTTTAGTCAACGGATCTGACATGCTCAGAAACGTATGTATTTTGTAATTCATTTGCGTCTCAACGCATCACTCATTTCCAAATGAGTCGGCATTAAATATGTTTAGTCTTCTGGTGGAACCTTAATTCCGCAGTCTGAAATATGTTACTAATATTGTCACACACAATATAGCTTCAAAGTTCTGACTCTGTCGGAACTACACCAAGTTCTCAAAGAACCTCTTGACTTTAACATCCTTTGTCATTGTCAAAACAATGACATATTCTGCCTTCTTTTGTAGAATCCGTCATAATATTTAGAACTTTTCTAAATCTAGCATAGACAACTTCTAGCTCATCGTGCTACCTTTTAAACAACACTTAGTCTAATTTGAGATTGAAATTTTATTTTCATATGTGACAAAACAAATATCGGTGCAACATCTTACAGCGATTTGTTTGTCATTTCCCATACAAAACTATATATATATATATCCGTAGTTCTTCTAAAGTACTCAAGAATATTCTTACTGTCGTCCAATGATCATCATATGAATCATTCTGGTATATGCTCATAACACTTTATAGCACATGACATCTGATTGTGTACATATTATTCGTGATCTATAATCACTCATGTGTTTTTACTCATTGAGTGTCAGATACACTCAAGTCTTGTTAAAACTTAACATGACAAGAATATTTTCTTAATATTTTTATATTGAACTATTTCAATATCCATTCTATGTACTTTGACTTGAACTTATTTTGTGTTTCAATCTATCTTCATAGATTTTGACACTAGATATGTTTCAGTCCATATCCTTTCATTGAAGTTAATTTCTCAATGAAACCTTTTTAATCAAGTATATAATTACATCATTTATAACCAACTATATGTCATCTACATAAAGTATTATAAATATGTCTCAGCGCTCCCACTTAATTTCTTGCAAATGCAAGTCTCTTCATCGTCTCTGATGAAATCAAAAACTCTTTGACTATTTCATCTGGTGAAGATTCCAACTCCATGATACTTACTTCATCCGATTGAAGTTTGTATACCTATCTAGTATTCTACGGACTAGCAAAACTTTTGGTTGTATCTTGTATACACCTTTAATACACACTTCTTATAAGCAATGTATTTTGCCATCCTACTAGCATATCTCATAAAAGAAATATGTAGTGATTACTAGAATAATCCACATAGACTATAAGCATTGCTACGGAAGATCTAATCTTATCGTAGTCAACTCTTTGAACTTTGTCGTAAACAACTTTTCAACAAGTCAAGCTTTCATCAATTTTTATAGATCCATTTACTTTCAAAAAGTATTCATCTATCTTGGATTTCATGGCGTATAGCCATTTTAACGGAGTCAGGGCCCATCATAACTTCTTTGTTTGTAGTTGGTTTATCATTGTTCAAAATTAATCCTTTGTCCACAAATCATTTATTTGATCACAAAGTAAACCATACCTACAAGGTTCAATATGTACTTCGATTTCCATGGCTAAAACACTTTGTAGTCATGGGAGCCATGATCGTCGTGGCCGCTTCCGGAACCAATTCCGATGCTGCGCTACTCTGATCATTATGCTCAGGTTCATAAACTTTATCAAGTTCTATTGTCCTCCCACTCAAAAATTTCGCTAGAAACAATTTCTTGGAAATAAGAAACATTGACAAACTCTTTTGTCTTTGTCTCCATAGTGGGAAGAATTCCCAATCAATTCTCTGGGATAACCAACAAAGACATTCATCCGATTTTGGTTGTAAACTTATTTACTTATGCTATGCATACCAAAATTTAAGAAAGGACTATTAGGGTTCATACCCATGCCATAACTCGTATGGTGTCATTTCTACGGATAATGATGATGCTCTATTCAGTGTAAAAGCGGTAGTCTCTTAAGCATAATCCACAAAAAATATAATGGCTTTATTTTATTTTATCTCATCATTAATCCAACAAAGTTTGGATACATCTCTTGGATACTTCATCATCACTTATGATACTCCAAGAAACGTGAGTTGTAGAACAATTTCATAACTCTCTTAGATGTTTGCTAAAACTCGTAATTCAAATATTTCCACCATGATCCAATCATAGATATTTGACTTTTCTATTACGATGATTTCCTACTTCATGCTGAAAATTATTTGAATCCATTCAAATGTTTCAAACTTCTTCCTTATCGAATATATCCATATATACTCAATTCATTATTGAAAGTTTTCATGAATTAGAAGAATCTCCCGCACACAACTATGTCCAGTGAACCACATACATCATCATGTATTTTTCCACTAAGTTAGTTGCCCGTTCAACTCTTGGCCTATGAACGGTATTTTAATCATTCTCTTTAGAAAAGATTTGCAAGCGCCAAATGATTCAAAAATCAAATGACTCCAAAATCCATTTGCATGGAGTTCCTTCATGCGTTCCTTTCTAACATGACCTAAATGGCGGTTCCACAAATACGTGGAATTCAAATCATTTGCCTTATGGCATTTTAGCGTCAGTGTTATGTATGTGTGTTTCACCATTAAGATTTATAATAACTTATCCATCATACATGGAGTAATGTCATAATTTGAACAACTCATTGTTTTCATTTTGACCAGAGCAAAATAACAATTATTAAGTTCTTTATTATAAATTCTAAGGGCTAGATAGAATGCCAACGACGAACATAATAACACTTTATTTTGTTCCAGACGTGTATTCCTATCATATTCCTTGTCAGTCACTTAGGCCATTGTATTCTTGTATTGTATTGTTTTGTATGACACTTCATACCAACCAATATGGTACTAATACCCAAGAATTTCATTGTGTGATCTAACTAGGAATACAAGCATAACATGTATATCATTTATATACACCTGAGCTAGACTTTCTAGTCTTTTCTTTCTGCCAATAATCTTTTGTAGTTTCTCTTTTAGCTTTCCTCATTATTCAGAAAAACACTTCAACATCAATAACTTCTAGGTTTGTTGGTCAAATACCAATAACCTTGAGGTTCTTACTTTGAAGTTGATCATCATATGATAAGTGTTCCGGATTTCACTATTAGTAACCTTGTAATATGATGAACAATTTCACTCATAATTTTATCCATTGTATCATGATGACTTTCTGAGACCATGTCTGTACATGCTTGGCTCATAAAGTTTAACCTTAGTATTCGCATGTGCAAATCTGGCTTGCACCCGTTGTATGCACACGTAGAATCTATAACACCCGATCATCACGTGATGCTTCGAAACGACGAGTCTTAGCAACGGTGCATACTAAGGACGATTACTTCATGGATATGCGAATATTATTAGTGCCCCAATAGTTGGAGGATTGGGACGCCTGGCGTCTTCAACCTTCATACATTCCCATAAAACTTATGAGTTTATGTAGTCTCACCAAATTTATATTCTATCATCTTGCAATAAGGTCTTAGATATCACATATATCTCATACCTTGATTATTTCTGAAAACTAAATTTTCAGCTCCTTACTTTTCAAACAGATTTGAACTTCAAGTTTCACGGAGACAAGATAACTTTAGGTACTAATTGAAACCATAGCTCTTTGAATCAACAATGTGAGGTTTACTAAAAGTTTGCAACAGGACTTAATCAATTCTTGATTTTATAACAATACGGTACCAGTCCGTAAAGTTTCTTATCAGATATAAACAGTATTTCTATCTCAATTACAAGACTAGCGCATAGTAGTAAACGGATGCCAATACTACAAAATTAATTCAAAATACTACTCAGACTATGTTTATGATAATTAGTTCATGTTTTAATCTAATTACTAATGAACTCCCACTTAATTCAACATCCCTCATAGTTGTTAAGTGGTACACGATCCAAATCCACTACACCAAAACCGATCATCACGTGAGATGATGTAGCTTCAATGGTGAACATCAACATGTTGATCATATCATCCATATGACTCGTGTTCAACCTTTCGGTTTCCGTTGTCCCGAGGCCATGTCTGTACATGCTAGGCTCGTCAAGCAAACCCAAGTATTCCGCGTGTGCAACATGGCTTACATCCGTTGTATGTGAACGTTGAGTCTATCACATCCGATCATCACGAGATGCTTCGAAACGACGAACTGTACAACGGTGCATACGAGGGGAGAACACTTTATTATCTTGATATTAATGTGAGGGATCATCTTATAATGCTACCGTCGCGTTCTAAGTAAAATAAGATGCATAAAGGATTAACATCACATGCAATTCATATGTGATATGATATGGCCCTTTTGTCTTTGCGCCTTTGATCTTCATCTCCAAAGCACGGACATGATTTCCATCATCAACGGGCATGATCTCCATCATCGTCGGCGTAGCGTCAAGGTTCATGGCGCCGTCTTCATGGTTGTTCACCTCATGTAGCAACTATTACAACTACTTTGAAATACTACTCAACATGAAATTTAAAGACAACCATAAGGCTCCTACCGGTTGCCACAATACAATAATGATCATCTCATACATATTCATCATCACATTATAGCCATATCACATCACCAAACCCTGCAAAAACAAGTTAGACGTCTCTAATTTGGTTTGCATATTTTACGTGGTTTAGGGTTTTCGAGAGAGATCTAATCTACCTACGAACATGAACCACAACGGTGATACTAATGTTGTCAATAGAAGAGTAAATTGAATCTTCACTATAGTAGGAGAGACAGACACCCGCAAAGCCTCTTATGCAATACAAGTTGCATGTCGAACGAGGAACAAGTCTCATGAACGCGGTCATGTAAAGTTAGTCCGAGCCGCTTCATCCCACTATGCCACAAAGATGCAAAGTACTCAAACTAAAGATAACAAGAGCATCAACGCCCACAAAACCATTGTGTTCTACTCGTGCAACCATCTATGCATAGACACGGCTCTGATACCACTGTAGGGATTCGTTGCATAGAAAACAAAAATTTTCCTACCGCGAGAACGCAATCCAAGCCAAGATGCAATCTAGAAGACGGGAGCAACGAGGGGATGATCAAGACTAACCCTTGAAGATTTCCAAAGCCTATAAGAGTAGGCTCTTATTGCTGCGGTAGACGATCACTTGCCGCTTGCAAAAGCGCGTAGAAGATCTTGATCACGGTGCCACAATCGGGCAGCACCTCCGTACTCGGTCACACGTTCGGTGTTGATGAAGACGACGTCCTTCTCCCCGTTCCAGCGGGCAGCGGAAGTAGTAGCTCCTCCTTGAATCCGGCAGCACGACGGCGTGGTGGCGGTGGCGGTGGAGATCTCCGGCGGAGCTTCGCTAAGCGTGCGGGAGAAGAGGAGGAGAGAGGGGGCGGCTAGGGTTTGGGAGAGGGGGTGGCCGGCCACCTATGGGTGCGGCCAAGCTATGGGCTTGTGGTGGTCAGCCCCCTCTCCTATGCCCCTCATTATATAGGTGGATGCCCCAAGTGTTGGACTACAAGTCTTCGAATAAGACCCGAACCAAAAACCTTCCATGTGTAGGGAAACCTACCCAAGGTGGGAATCCCACTTGGGGTGGGATTCCCCCTTTCCATGAGGGGGTTTGGCCGGCCACCCTTGGGGAGTCCACCTTGGACTCCTCCCCTTTAGGGTTGGCTGGCCATGCAAGGTGGAGTCCCTCCGGGACTCTACTTTCCATGGTGATTTCTTCCGGACTTTTCTAGAACCTTCTAGAACCTGCCATAAATGCACCGGATCATTTCCAAACTTGGAATATGACTTCCTATATATGAATCTTATTCTCCGGACCATTCCGGAACTCCTCGTGATGTCCGGGATCTTATCCGGGACTCCGAACAAATATTCGAACTCCATTCCATATTCAAGTTCTACCATTTCAACATCAAACCTTAAGTGTGTCACCCTATGATACGTCTCCGACGTATCGATAATTTCTTATGTTCCATGCCACATTATTGATGTTATCTACATGTTTTATGCACACTTTATGTCATATTCGTGCATTTTCTGGAACTAACCTATTAACAAGATGCCGAAGTGCCGCTTCTGTTTTCTGCTGTTTTTGGTTTCAGAAATCCTAGTAACGAAATATTCTCGGAATCGGACGAAATCAACGCCCAGGTTCCTATTTTTCCCGGAACCATCCAGAACACCCGAGAGCCGCCAGAGGGGAGCCCTGGGGGCCCCACACCACACCCTGGCGCGGCCAGAGGGGGGGCCGCGCCGCCCTATGGTGTGGGCCCCCCAGGTGCCCCCCTGCGCCGCCTCTTCGCCTATAAAAGCCCTTTCGACCTAAAAACGCAGTACCAATTGACGAAAACCACAGAAACCTTCCAGAGCCGCCGCCATCGCGAGGCCAAGATCTGGGGGACAGGAATCTCTGTTCTGGCACGCTGCCGGAGCGGGGAAGTGCCCCCGGAAGGCTTCTCCATCGACACCGCTGCCATCTCCACCGCCATCTTCATCACCGCTGCTGCTCCCATGAGGAGGGAGTAGTTCTCCATCGAGGCTCGGGGCTGTACCGGTAGCTATGTGGTTAATCTCTCTCCATGTACTTCAATACAATGATCTCATGAGCTGCTTTACATGATTGAGATTCATATGAGTTTTGTATCACAATTCATCTATGTGCTACTCTAGTGATGTTATTAAAGTAGTTCTATTCCTCCTGCACGTGTGTAAAGGTGACTAGTGTGTGCACCGTGTGGTTCTTGTCGTAGGCTATGATCATGATCTCTTGTAGATTGTGGAGTTAATTATCATTATGATGGTATTGATGTGATCTATCTGGTTATGTTGATCTATCTTACACTATAAGGTTACTTAAATATGAACAAATTGTGGAGCTTATTAACTCCGGCATTGAGGGTTCGTGTAATCCTACGCAATGCGTTCATCATCCAACAAGAGTGTAGAGTATGCATTTATCTATTCTGTTATGTGATCAATGTTGAGAGTGTCCACTAGTGAAAGTATAATCCCTAGGCCTTGTTCCTAAATACTGCTGAGTTACTACTGCTTGTTTATCGTTTTTATCACATTACTATGTTGCAATACTACCACCATCAACTACACGCCAGCAAGCTATTTTCTGGCACCGTTGCTACTGCTCATATATATTCATACCACCTGTATTTCACTATCTCTTCGCCGAACTAGTGCACCTATTTGGTGTGTTGGGGACACAAGAGACTTCTTGCTTTGTGGTTGCAGGGTTGCATGAGAGGGATATCTTTGACCTCTTCCTCCCTGAGTTCGATAAACCTTGGGTATCCACTTAAGGGAAAACTTGCTGCTGTTCTACAAACCTCTGCTCTTGGAGGCCCAACACTGTCTACAGGAAAGGAGGGGGAACGTAGACATCAAGCACTTTTCTGGCGCCGTTGCCGGGGAGGAAAGGTAAAAGGCACTCATACTCCGGTTCCAGGTAAAGTACCTTTCTGGCGCCATTGTATTTGTGCTCGAAGCTATTTCCTTTAGATCCTGCAATTGCATCTTTTTGTTTCTTGTTTACACTAGTTAGGCATAATGGAAAACAACAAAAATATGAGAGATCTTTATGAACTTTATCTTGAATTAGGACATGATGTGTTTGAAGAGAGAATTAAAAAACCCATGGAACTTTATATGCATGCTAATGGGAATGTTATTAATATGAATGCTTTGAACACTATTGTTGCTAATGCTATGGAAAATTCTAAGCTTGGGGAAGCTGGTTTTGATGAGCATGATCTTTTTAGTCCCCCAAGCATTGAGGAGAAAATTTACTTTGATGATACTTTACCTCCTATTTATGATGATTATAATGATAGTAGTCTTTTGGTACCACCTGTTATGGAGGATGAATTTGATTATGATTACAATATGCCTCCTATATTTGATAGCTACTTTGTTGAATTTGCTCCCGCTATTACTAATAAAATTGATTATGCTTATGTTGGGAGTAGTAATAATTTTATGCATGAGACTCATGATAAGAATGCTTTATGTGATAGTTATATTGTTGAGTTTGTTCATGTTGCTACTGAAAGTTATTATGAGAGAGAAAAATATGGTTGTAGAAATTTTCATGTTACTAAAATGCCTCTCTATGTGCTGAAATTTTTCAAGCTATACTTGTTTTATCTTCCTATGCTTGTTACTTTGCTCTTCATGAACTTGTTTATTTACAAGATTCCTTTGCATAGGAAGCATGTTAGACTTAAATGTGTTTTGAATTTGCCTCTTGATGCTCTCTTTTGCTTCAAATATTATTTCTTCCGAGTGCGTCATTAAAACTGCTGAGCCCATCTTAATGGCTAAAAAGAAAGAACTTCTTGGGAGATAACCCATGTGTTATTTTGCTACAGTAATTTGTTTTATATTTGTGTCTTGGAAGTTGTTTACTACTGTAACAACCTCTCCTTATCTTAGTTTTGTGTTTTGTTGTGCCAAGTAAAGCCGTTGATAGAAAAGTAAGTACTAGATTTGGATTACTGCACAGTTCCAGATTTCTTTGCTGTCACGAATCTGGGTCCACCTCCCTGTAGGTAGCTCAGAAAATTAAGCCAATTTACGTGCATGATCCTCAGATATGTACGCAACTTTCATTCAATTTGAGCATTTTCATTTGAGCAAGTCTGGTGCCATTTTAAAATTCGTCAATACGAACTGTTCTGTTTTGACAGATTCTGCCTTTTATTTCGCATTGCCTCTTTCGCTATGTTGGATGAATTTCTTTGATCCATTAATGTCCAGTAGCATTATGCAATGTCCAGAAGTGTTAAGAATGATTGTGTCACCTCTGAATATGTCAATTGATATTGTGCACTAACCCTCTAATGAGTTGTTTCGAGTTTGGTGTGGAGGAAGTTTTCAAGGATCAAGAGAGGAGTATGATGCAACATGATCAAGGAGAGTGAAAGCTCTAAGCTTGGGGATGCACCCGGTGGTTCACCCCTGCATACATCAAGAAGACTCAAGCGTCTAAGCTTGGGGATGCCCAAGGCATCCCCTTCTTCATCGACAACATTATCAGGTTCCTCCCCTGAAACTATATTTTTATTCCATCACATCTTATGTGCTTTTTCTTGGAGCGTCGGTTTGTTTTTGTTTTTGTTTTGTTTGAATAAAATGGATCCTAGCATTCACTTTATGGGAGAGAGACACGCTCCGCTGTAGCATATGGACAAGTATGTCCTTGGTTTCTACTCATAGTATTCATGGCGAAGTTTCTCCGTCGTTAAATTGTTATATGGTTGGAATTGGAAAATGATACATGTAGTAATTGCTATAAATGTCTTGGGTAATGTGATACTTGGCAATTGTTGTGCTCATGATTAAGCTCTTGCATCATATGCTTTGCACCCATTAATGAAGAAATACATAGAGCATGCTGAAATTTGGTTTGCATATTTGGTTTCTCTAAGGTCTAGATAATTTCTAGTATTGAGTTTGAACAACAAGGAAGACGGTGTAGAGTCTTATAATGTTTTCAATATGTCTTTTATGTGAGTTTTGCTGCACCGGTTCATCCTTGTGTTTGTTTCAAAAAAAAAAGCCTTGCTAGCCTAAACCTTGTATCGAGAGGGAATACTTCTCATGCATCCAAAATACTTGAGCCAACCACTATGCCATTTGTGTCCACCACACCTACCTACTACATGGTATTTCTCCGCCATTCCAAAGTAAATTGCTTGAGTGCTACCTTTAAAATTCCATTATTTACCTTTGCAATATATAGCTCATGGGACAAATAGCTTAAAAACTATTGTGGTATTGAATATGTAATTATGCACTTTATCTCTTAATAAGTTGCTTGTTGTGCGATAACCATGTTTACTGGGGACGCCATCAACTACTCTTTGTTGAATTTCATGTGAGTTGCTATGCATGTTCGTCTTGTCTGAAGTAAGAGAGATCTACCACCTTATGGTTAAGCATGCATATTGTTAGAGAAGAACATTGGGCCGCTAACTAAAGCCATGATCCATGGTGGAAGTTTCAGCTTTGGACAAATATCCTCAATCTCATATGAGAAAATTATTAATTGTTGTTACATGCTTATGCATAAAAGAGGAGTCCATTATCTGTTGTCTATGTTGTCCCGGTATGGATGTCTAAGTTGAGAATAATCAATAGCGAGAAATCCAATGCGAGCTTTCTCCTTAGACCTTTGTACAGGCGGCATAGAGGTACCCCTTTGTGACACTTGGTTAAAACATGTGCATTGTGATGATCCGGTAGTCCAAGCTAATTAGGACAAGGTGCGGGCACTATTAGTATACTATGCATGAGGCTTGCAACTTGTAAGATATAATTTACATGATACATATGCTTTATTACTACCGTTGACAAAATTGTTTCATGTTTTCAAAATCAAAGCTCTAGCACAAATATAGCAATCGATGCTTTTCCTCTATGAGGACCATTCTTTTACTTTCAATGTTGAGTCAGTTCACCTATTTCTCTCCACCTCAAGAAGCAAACACTTGTGTGAACTATGCATTGATTCCTACATACTTGCTTATTGCACTTATTATATTACTCTATGTTGACAATATCCATGAGATATACATGTTACAAGTTGAAAGCAACCGCTGAAACTTAATCTTCTTTTGTGTTGCTTCAATACCTTTACTTTGAATTATTGCTTTATGAGTTAACTCTTATGCAAGACTTATTGATGCTTGTCTTGAAGTGCTATTCATGAAAAGTCTTTGCTTTATGATTCAGTTGTTTACTCATGTCATATACATTGTTTTGATCGCTGCATTCACTACATATGCTTTACAAATAGTATGATCAAGGTTATGATGGCATGTCACTCCAGAAATTATCTGTGTTATCGTTTTACCTGCTCGGGACGAGCAGAACTAAGCTTGGGGATGCTGATACGTCTCCGACGTATCGATAATTTCTTATGTTCCATGCCACATTATTGATGTTATCTACATGTTTTATGCACACTTTATGTCATATTCGTGCATTTTCTGGAACTAACCTATTAACAAGATGCCGAAGTGCCAGTTCCTGTTTTCTGCTGTTTTTGGTTTCAGAAATCCTAGTAACGAAATATTCTCGGAATCGGACGAAATCAACGCCCAGGTTCCTATTTTTCCCGGAACCATCCAGAACACCCGAGAGCCGCCAGAGGGGAGCCCTGGGGGCCCCACACCACACCCTGGCGCGGCCAGAGGGGGGGCCGCGCCGCCCTATGGTGTGGGCCCCCCAGGTGCCCCCCTGCGCCGCCTCTTCGCCTATAAAAGCCCTTTCGACCTAAAAACGCAGTACCAATTGACGAAAACCACAGAAACCTTCCAGAGCCGCCGCCATCGCGAGGCCAAGATCTGGGGGACAGGAATCTCTGTTCCGGCACGCTGCCGGAGCGGGGAAGTGCCCCCGGAAGGCTTCTCCATCGACACCGCTGCCATCTCCACCGCCATCTTCATCACCGCTGCTGCTCCCATGAGGAGGGAGTAGTTCTCCATCGAGGCTCGGGGCTGTACCGGTAGCTATGTGGTTAATCTCTCTCCATGTACTTCAATACAATGATCTCATGAGCTGCTTTACATGATTGAGATTCATATGAGTTTTGTATCACAATTCATCTATGTGCTACTCTAGTGATGTTATTAAAGTAGTTCTATTCCTCCTGCACGTGTGTAAAGGTGACTAGTGTGTGCACCGTGTGGTTCTTGTCGTAGGCTATGATCATGATCTCTTGTAGATTGTGGAGTTAATTATCATTATGATGGTATTGATGTGATCTATCTGGTTATGTTGATCTATCTTACACTATAAGGTTACTTAAATATGAACAAATTGTGGAGCTTGTTAACTCCGGCATTGAGGGTTCGTGTAATCCTACGCAATGCGTTCATCATCCAACAAGAGTGTAGAGTATGCATTTATCTATTCTGTTATGTGATCAATGTTGAGAGTGTCCACTAGTGAAAGTATAATCCCTAGGCCTTGTTCCTAAATACTGTTGAGTTACTACTGCTTGTTTCTTGTTTTAGCGTTACTACTGCTGCAATACTACCACCATCAACTACACGCCAGCAAGCTATTTTCTGGCACCGTTGCTACTGCTCATATATATTCATACCACCTGTATTTCACTATCTCTTCGCCGAACTAGTGCACCTATTTGGTGTGTTGGGGACACAAGAGACTTCTTGCTTTGTGGTTGCAGGGTTGCATGAGAGGGATATCTTTGACCTCTTCCTCCCTGAGTTCGATAAACCTTGGGTATCCACTTAAGGGAAAACTTGCTGCTGTTCTACAAACCTCTGCTCTTGGAGGCCCAACACTGTCTACAGGAAAGGAGGGGGAACGTAGACATCACCCTACGGCTCGCGAACTATGCGGACATGGTTGAGTACTCACTCCGACCAATAACCAATAGCGGGATCTGGAGATCCATAATGGCTCCCACATATTCAACGATGACTTCAGTGATCGAATGAACCATTCACATACGATACCAATTCCCTTTGTCACGCGATATTTTACTTGTCTGAGGTTTGATCATCGGTATCACTATATACCTTGTTCAACCTCGTCTCCTGACAAGTACTCTTTACTCGTACCGTGGTATGTGGTCTCTTATGAACTTATTCATATGCTTGCAAGACATTAGACGACATTCCACCGAGAGGGCCCAGAGTATATCTATCCGTCATCGGGATGGACAAATCCCACTGTTGATCCATATGCCTCAACTCATACTTTCCGGATACTTAATCCCACCTTTATAACCACCCATTTACGCAGTGGCGTTTGGTGTAATCAAAGTACCTTTCCGGTATAAGTGATTTACATGATCTCATGGTCATAAGGACTAGGTAACTATGTATCGAAAGCTTATAGCAAATAACTCAATGACGTGATCTTATGCTATGCTTAATTGGGTGTGTCCATTACATCATTCATATAATGATATAACCTTGTTATTAATAACATCCAATGTTCATGATTATGAAACTAATCATCCATTAATCAACAAGCTAGTTAAGAGGCATACTAGGGACTCTTTGTTGTCTACATATCACACATGTACTAATGTTTCGGTTAATACAATTATAGCATGATATATAAACATTTATCATAAACATAAAGATATATAATAACCACTTTTATTATTGCCTCTTGGGCATATCTCCTTCAAGGGGCGCTAGGGTTTGTGTGTTAGAGGGACGATGAGAGGCGGCCCTTTTTATAGGCTAGAGGGAGGAGGGGGAGCTGTGGTGCTCATTAACGCCAGCACGCAGAGCTAGGCGCAACGAGACGCTTCGTTGCACCTATGCGGGAACTGCATCGTCGCTGCGCGCCAATAACTTCCGTCGCGAGGTAGGCGACAGTTAGGTTAAAATTCAATGTGCCGCTGACACGTCGGTCCCGCCACTCCCCGCCTCACTTTTCGGTGTGTCCGGCGTCCCGGGAGTATCCCCTGTGTAGCGGGGACGGGCTCGGGACGCCAGACACCGTATCGGGCCACGCCGCAAAAAAACGGCTTTCGGAGACGCGGCTGCGAACGTTTTTTTGTCCGGCGCGCAAAATCCCTTTGGTGGACGGTTTGGGGACGCGACTGGAGATGCTCTCAGGTGTAGATGCTCTCGTTTTGTGGCCAATCACAT